>NC_090446.1:1009708065-1010958065 GCF_031143425.1 Pleurodeles waltl | reverse complement strand
GCCAAATATGTTTTTTCTGGTGGGCGCTGACCTACATGAATTGTACAGGGGGAAGAGAAAGTTATTACCAACTGCACCGTCAAAGTGATTGGCCCCCATCCCTACCCTTGCCATGTGGCACATGCATTCACCGTCATTTCATGCACGCCGCACTCTCCCCCCTACCTTCTTACATCCAGCCCTCTCCACACAGGCATAGCCCATACATCATGCTCCCAGTGTACTTACCTGTTTGTCTGGAGGACCGTAGAGTAGCGTGTACTGGGGGAGGACCCCAGCCACGTGTTTCTCCAACTCCTCCGATGTGAAGGCAGGGGCCCTTTCCCCAGACACTCGAGCCATTGTCGCTTCCAGACTGAGGTCACAGCAGTACTTGCAGTGTAGGTCCTCGCCTGTCGAAGATCAGGTATCGAGTGATTGAACAAATAGAAAATGGTCGTCACCTCCGGGGCGGTGCGTACCGTAACTTCCGGCGTATATCGTCATTGGCTCCTGGGACCCATAGGGTCCAATGTTAACCAATGCAGCATTGCGCCGCGGTCTTCAACCACCTACCGCGACGGTGTACAACGCCAGCGCATTTACCTCACATCCCATTGTCCCACTTTAGAGGTCAGGCAGCCGCCATTTCAGGGGCCCACATGGCTTCATTTTCAACTGCGTCACACATATCTAGGCCTAGACTCAACACACATACAGGCCACTTTTTGAGTATGAATAGTGTTCTGTGTAAACTGTGGGTATGTACCTCCGAGTTGTTTGACTCTGTGCTCGCTGTTGTCCTTCATAGGCACCGTCTGCCGGGACATGTGAGGAGATGGCGGCATCCTCCGGTGTACCGACCGTTGGTGGACCTGTCGACAATGGAGGTTATCACATACAGGCTTGACCGTGCCACAATCAAGGAACTGTGTACCCAGTTGGAGCCAGACCTGATGTCAGCTATCCGCCATCCCCCAGGAATCCCCCCTCAAGTGCAGGTGCTGTCAGTGCTCCATTTCCTTGCAAGTGGGTCATTTCAAACAACAGTGGCCATAGCATCAGGGATGTCCCAGCCTATGTTTTCCAACGTGTTGTCCAGAGTGTTGTCTGCTCTTCTGAAACACATGCGCAGCTATATCGTTTTCCCTCAGGTGGAGGATTTGCCTACAGTGAAAGGTGATTTCTATGCCCTGGGACACATTCCCAACATCATAGGTGCCATTGATGGGACCCATATGGCTTTGGTCCCCCCCACAGGAGTGAACAGGTGTACAGAAACCAGAAGAGTTATCATTCGATGAATGTACAGATGGTATGTTTGGCAGACCAGTACATCTCCCATGTGAATGCCATGTTCCCTGGCTCAGTGCATGACGCCTACATCCTGCGGAATAGCAGCATCCCTTATGTGATGGGTCAACTCCAGAGGCACCGTCAGTGGGAATGGTTGTCTGGGTCTGGGGATATCCCCACAGGTTAGTGCGTGTCTAACAGTTGTCCCTCGCCATTTGCAGGTGACTCTGGTTACCCCAACCTGTCATGGCTACTGACCCCAGTGAGGAATCCCAGGACAAGGGCAGAGGAACGCTACATTGAGGCCTATGGGCGAACTAGGAGGGTTATAGAGAGGACCTTCGGCCTCCTGAAGGCCAGGTTAAGGTGCCTCCATATGACAGGTGGTTCCCTATTCTACTCACCAAAGAAGGTGTGCCAGATCATCGTGGCCTGCTGTATGCTTCACAACTTGGCTTCGCGATGACAGGTGCCTTTTCTGCAGGAGGATGGTCCAGATGGAGGTGTTGTGGCAGCTGTGGAGCCTGTGGACAGTGAAGACGAGGATGCAGAGGAAGAAGTCATGAACAACAGGGACTCAGTGATCCAGCAATATTTCCAGTGAGACACAGGTAAGAGTACAGACCTCCCTACTACATGTACTTAAACACTACTGCCTCTCTACTGTCTGTCGTTTTCACCCAGTGTATGGTCACTGAGTTGTCACTTTCCCTTACGATTTCAGAGATGTGGGTCCCACTGTGTGACATCTGCTTTGATTCCTCATGGACTAGAGCTGTGTGACATAGGTATGTTGACATTACATTTGAATTAACATTTTGCCACTGTAATTGCTAATACACTATTTCGAAATCACAGACAGACTCCAGATTGTTTTGTGCTGTAAGTGTGTTTATTTAAGTGCTCAATATTGGAGGGGGTAGTAAAATGGTGAGGGGTGAAGGTGGAGGAATGTCCATGGCAGAGTCCAGTATATTAGTCTCACAGGTGCATTGTCCAAAGGGGCATAGGAAGTGGAGCTGGGGAAGTTTATGTATGGACAGGGTGACAAAGTGGGACAGTAGGATGACAATCAGGGTGGTCTCATTTGTTGACGAGGGTCTTGGCATTGTTCTCTGTCTTGTTCCTGGATCTCAGGGACCGTTTGGGAGGTGGTTCTCCCTCTGCAGGGGGTGGGGTGCTGGTGTGGTGGTCCTGTGGCGGTGCCTCCTGTCCACTAGCGCCGGCGGAGGTGGTGGGCAGTTCATCGTCCAGGCTAGTGTCAGGGGCCCCTTGTAGTGCCACAGTGTCCCTCCTGGTGTTGAGTACTTCCTTCAGCACCCCTACGATGGTGCCCAGGGTGGAGTTGATGGTTCTGAGTTCCTCCCTGAAGCCCATATACTGTTCCTCCTGCAGGCGCTGGGTCTCCTGAAACTTTGCCAGTACCGTTGCCATTGTCTCCTGGGAGTGGTGGTAGTCTCCCATGATGGAGGAGAGGGCCTAATTGAGAGTGGGTTCCCTTGGCCTGTCCTCTCCCTGTCGCACAGCATCCCTCCCAGTTCCCCTGTGTTCCTGTGCCTCCGTCCCCTGGACCGTGTGCCCACTACCACTGCCCCCAGGTCCCTGTTGTTGGGGTGGTGGGTTAGCCTGGGTTCCCTGTAGTGGTGGACACACAGCTGATTGACGTGTCCTGGGGACGGAGGTATGGGCCTGTTGGGTGGGTGCTGTGCTGGTGTTTCCAGAGGGGGGAAGCTCTGTAGTGGCCTGTGACTGTGTCAGGGGAACCGACTGTCCCGACATCCGCGATGGGCTGGGCTGGTCATCTAGATCCAGTTGGACAGAGCTGCTGTCATAACTGTGGGCCTCTTCTGTTGGTGGTGTGGACATGTGTGGACCCTCCTGTCCGGTGACGTTGGGTAGGGGTCCTGCAGGGGTATAAAAGGATGGTTATTACATCTGTGTGTGTCATGGTGTGCAATGGGTGGGTGACCGTGTACCCCAGTGCTTGCATTCCTGTGTGGGACCTCGTGTGATGATGGTTTAGGGGGGTGTATGGGTATGCGCAGTGGGCATGCTTTAGTGATGTGTGTCCATGCTTTGTTGTTGCATGCAGGGCTTGGTGTTGGGATGTGTGGTTTGTGATGTTGGGACATTTGTGAGGAGTTGGAGTGCTGGGGGTGAGGGTGAGAGTGGGGGTATGTGCTGGCATGCAGGTATGGTGGGGGATGTAATAGTTAAGATTTGTCTTACCAGAGTCCATTCCGCCACCTACTCCTGCGAGGCCCTCAGGATGCAGAATCGCCAAGACCTGCTCCTCCCATGTTGTTAGTTGTGGGGGAGGAGGTGGGGGTCCACCGCCAGTCCGCTGAACCACCAGGTGGTGTCTGGTGACCACGGAACGCACCTTCCCCCGTAGGTCGTTCCACCTCTTCCTGATGTCCTCCCGATTTCTTGGGTGCTGTCCCACTGCGTTGACCCTGTCCACTATTCTTTGCCATAGCTCCATCTTCCTTGCAATGGAGGTGTGCTGCACCTGTGATCCGAATATCTGTGGCTCTACCCAGACAATTTCCTCCACCATGACCCTGAGCTCCTCCTCCGAGAACCTGGGGTGTCTTTGCCGTACCATGGGGTGGTGTAGGTGATGTGTGGGGTGGAGTGTGGGGTGATAAGTGTGCTGATATGTAGTGGGGTGCTGTGTGAGGTGCGTGGAAGTTCTGTGGATGATGGTGTTGTGTGCCTGTGGATGCTGTTGTTCTTGCTGGTGCTGTCTCTCTCTGGCTTTCGTTCGTGAATTGTTGTCATAAGGGTTTGTGGGTGATGTGAGTTTGTGTTTTATATTGTATTGGGTGTGTGGGAGTGGTGTGTGAATGTGTATCAGGTGTGTGCATTTGTAATTGTCCAATGTGGTAATGTTTTGTACATGTGTGTGTATTTTGAGCGCGGCGGTGTGTACCGCCAATGGAATACCACGGTTGAAAGACCGCCGCGTGGATTCATGGGTCGTGATAGTGTGGGCGTATTTCTGTTGGCGTGACAGTGTTGGTTTTGTTTTCGCCAGTTTATCACTGACCTTTGGTGTGGCGGACTTGTGTGGGTGTCTAGATTTTGGCGGATTCAGAACTGTGGGTCATAATAGCTGTGGCGGAATTTCGCGGCTGCGGCGGTATGTTGGCAGTCTTCTGCACGGCGGTAAGTGGGATTTACTGCCAATGTTGTAATGAGGGCCAGAGTCTTTCCACACTCTGGGCCTACCTGTCATGTCCATCATTGCTACAGTAGTTCTACATGACAAATGGCATACGATGACGCATGAAGGTATCTGTCAGACAGTATACAATGGAGACACACTCCTGTCTGTGGCACAACATGAAATGTACTCCCTTTGTTAATGTACAATTCCACATACTGTTTGTCATACACACATATGTGAGGAAATAGAGACATCATCCCATTAACATAGGTAGAAGATGCATGCAATTGCAGCTTACTAAGGTTTCCTAATAAAAAGGGAAACTTGCTGGCAAGTAGGCACAAGGAAAGTTGGCAACAGTGATGACATCATTCATGTCAATAGACATTTCCCCTGTACCAAGGGAAAGTAAATTGCTACATCTGCAAACATTTAGCCATGGAAGCCCTGTCATATGTATAATGGACACTTACACATCACAGACTGCAGTGAGGTAGCAGCACCCATCATAAACTGAAGAAAACTAACTTCTGGATAGCAAATGTCTACATACACATGTACCCAGACACATGTTGGAGTACAATGATCCATAACCTACTTACCTTTGGCCAGTAACATTTCTATATCTACGTTGGATAGATATTACATCCACTACAACAACAAACAGTACATGAATGATCATTGTATACAGCCATTTGTGCTCCCTGCACTTCAAGTGGTTTGAGTATTCTCCCCAGTTTCTTCCTCGGTCCCAGATCCAAAAGGCAAGGCACACCACTTTGACACACATAACATGTCAACAGAAACAATCTCCCACCTACTGTGTGACACATTTCTGATCCCTCATTGTCAGGGGGAACAGTAAGTGCCTCACTCTATAACCTGGCAATGGGACAGGCAGGAATTTGCTGTGCACTCACTGCCCATAAAGCTCCAAGTAGACAACCACCAGAATGTTGGCCATAAGTGGGGTCATGTTCCTACGGGCACCCAGCCCACATTGGGAGGACCCATATCCCTTTCTTCTGATGGGTGCTGACCTGCATGGATGCAATAGACAAGATAAGAAATAACGTTCCCATATCTCAATTTAAAATAGCTGAGTTTTGTACATATCAGTACACCAAGCTAAGTACATTCTGTTTTTCCCATACTGCCCAAGTGTGGCACATACTAGCCAGTGAGTACAGGGACATGACTACAAACACTTCCTAATCTGTTGACTGACCCACCACCCTCGTCAGGCTCTGCACTGACTAGGAGCTCGACTAACAACTTGTGGGATATGATATAGCAATGCAACTGAGATCTTAGAAACTATGGGACACATCACACCTCTGTGCCCTCTGAAAGGTAGACTCCTTAGGCATAAATGCATCAAAACACTCACACTCTGTGAGAATGATTCTCTCCATGCAGCCCCTACAGCCTACTGCCAGGGTACAAATTCTAACATTACACATGGTCCCTAGTAAAAGGCACTTAAGTACCCAGGGCATGTGGTACTAAGGGTAGGACCCTGAGGTCAAAAGCACTGATTGTGCCAATCTCTAGAGATATGCATCCAGATGCACCCAACACTGCCATTGTAGGCTTGGTGTCCTGGTACAAACCTAAAACACAAACTCAACATGACACACTACCTGTGTGCCCTGAGGACATAGCTGCATGAGCAATATGCCCCCACTGTGTCCTTGCCAAACCTGGGACATAGTAAGTGAACAGAGCAGCCATTTTAATATGTGCTGGATACTGGTCAACACGAGTTCCCCAGCTACTTGATGGCTACTCTGAACCCTGGGTTGTTTGGTATCAAAAAACTCAGAATGATAAATCTAAACTGGTAACAGTACTGGATTTATTATAAAAATGTATCCAGGTGTCACCTTAGAGGCACCCCCTACAAAAGCTAAATATCCTGGCATGGTTGCTGACTGGTTCCAGTCAGCCTGTCACCTCTAGACAGCCAATATACAAACCTTGGGGCAGATCCCAGTCTCTCTGGTTTGTAAAACAATGCCCTTCCTAGGTCGAGGATCTAACACTCCCCCCCCAGGAATGTGCACTGCCCTGGCAGTGAACTTCAAAGAGCTACCACCTTTGAAACTGGACCCCCATGCCTGCTGCTAGCAGCAGCTGGCCTCCCCATTTGCAATCCCCAACTTTTGGCGAATGCAACAGCGAGAAACCTAACAAACGACAGGAGAAGTAGCCTCTACTGGCATGCACCACCCCTAAGGAGTTGCCTGCTAGGTGGAACTTCTTTTTCATTTGTCTCTATCTTGAATGGAGAGAAAGTAGCTGTTGGAAATGGCCTTTCTGCAGGGTCATCCCCAGACGTTTTGCCTCCCTCCTCCTCTTTTTCTGACCTCATTCTTGCTGGCTTTAGGACTCTGCACACTTTACCACTGCTAACCAGTGCTAAAGTGCATATGCTCTCTCTTTAAAACATGGTGACATTAGATCATACCCAACTGGGCTATTTCATTTACTTATAAGTACCTAGTAGAGTGCACTATATGGGCCCAGGGCCTGTAGATTAAAAGCTACTAGTGGGCCTGCAGCACTGATTGTGTCACCCACCTAAGTAGCCCCTTAACCTTGTTTCAGGCCTGCCTTTGCGAGGCCTGTGTGTGCAGTTTCACTACTAATTCGACTTGGCATTTAAAAGTACTTGCCAAGCCTAAAACTCCCCTTTCTCTGCATATAAGTCACCTCTAAGGTGTGCCCTAGGTGACCCCTAGGGCAGGGTGCTGTGTAGGTGAATGGCAGGACATGTACTTGTGTAGTTTACATGTCCTGGTAGTGTAAAACTCCTAAAATCGTTTTTACACTATGTGATCCCTGCTCCCTTCACAGGCTAACATTGGGGCTACCCTCATACATTGTTTGAGTGGTAGCTGCTGATCTGAAAGGAGTAGGAAGGTCATATTTAGTATGGCCAGAATGGTAATACAAAGTCCTGCTGACTTGTGAAGTTGGATTTAATATTACTATTTTAGAAATGCCACTTTGAGAAAGTGAGCATTTCTCTGAACTTAAATCTTTCTGTGCCTTACAATCCACGTCTGGCTGGGTTTAGTTGACAGCTCCTTGTGCATTCACTCAGACACACCCCAAACCAGGATACTCATCCTCACTTGTATACATCTGCATTTTGAATGGGTCTTCCTGGGCTGGGAGGGTGGAGGGCCTGCTCTCACACAAAGGACGACCACACCCCCTGCTGGGACCCTGGCAGATCGGATTGAACTGAAAGGGGACCTGGTGCACTTCTAAGCCACTCTTTGAAGTCTCCCCCACTTCAAAGGCACATTTGGGTATAAAAACTGGTCCTCTGCCCTACCATCTCAGACACTTACTGGAGAAGATACCTGAACCAGAACCTGCACCCTGACAAGAAGAACTGCGTGGCTGCCTATAGGACTCACCTGACTGCTTTCTGAAGAGGACTGCTGCCTTGCTGTTGCCCTGCTGTCTTGCTGCTCTCTTGCTTTGCTGCATAAGTGCTCTCCAAGGGCTTGGATAGAGCTTGCCTCCTGTTCCCTGAAGTCTCAGGACCAAAAAGACTTCTCTCCTGCAGCTGAAATGCCTGTGCGGCGAAAATTCGACATGCTGCCTACCAAGAACGACGCACAGCCTGCTTGCGGTGAAAAATTCACTGCATGTCGAGTCCGGAATGACGCAGCCTGACTTCGTGACAGAAGATCGACACATCACCAGCAACGCGACCGAAACATCAACGCACAGCCCTACTGGATCGACCCAAGCTGACTCCGAACGACGCTGCCCGACTTCTTAGTGGAATTGACACAGCGCCTGCCTTGCAGAAGAAAATTCCATGCATCGCCTACCAGTATCGACGAAGCCACTGTGACTTAGTTCCGCAAGCCCAGGATTCCACGCATCATCCCATGGGGCATCTGAAAACTCCGCCAACCGGAAGAGGATTCCAGTCCATGCGCCGGAAATTGACGCAACATCTTCCCCGCAGGGAAAATAATGACGCAAGTCCATGTGCGAAGGGGCGAAACCGACGCACATTCACCGTTTTCCACGCATCCCCTCCTCTGCGGTCCCATGCGAGGATTTTTCAACGCAAACCAGGCACTTTGCCCTGCAAGAGACATTTTTTGTTTCTAGGAGAACTTAAGACACTTTCTATTGCTTTACAGTAATCTTTTAAATCTAAAGACACTTGATATCACTTTCAGTGATATCCCTACATTTGCTTATTTCATCTTTAATCGTTTTGACCTGCATTTATCCAGATAAATATTATATATTTTTCTAAACACTGTGTGGTGTATTTTTATGGCGTAATATTGTGGTATTGTATGATTTGTGCACAAATACTTTACACATTGCCTTCTACGTTAAGCCTGACTGCTCAATACCAAGCTACCAGAGGATGGGCACAGGATAATTTGGATTGTGTGTGACTTACCCTGACTAGAGTGAGGGTCCTTGCTTGGCCAGGGGGTAACCTGACTGCCAACCAAAAAACCCATTTCTAACAGTAGCCAATTAGGTTTAGGGCAGTGACCCTTCCCACAGGATGTGGTCACTATAGTGGGTATAGTGTCACTATTTATTGGGCATCCCGGGACCAAGATTTCAGATCTGAAAGGATAAAGAAGACCAGCACCAAATATGATCCAAATCCAGTGTCTGACTTGTGCCAATACCCTGAGTATTGTTCAGTGGATGTTGGAAACCAAGTAAAACAGCTCCCCCTGAACTGCAACTGGACCAAAAGGAAGCCCCAGTTGAGGGATTTCAGGAACACCTCGGACCTTCCGCCTGAGTGCTCCCGTTGACCTGCAATCGACCCTGACCGCAGCCTGCAACTGGAACAGAGAGGCATCTTTGCGCATAGCCCTTGGATCAAGAACTCACCCTGCATCCGGCGGCCAGGCATCCTGCAACAAGGAACCAGCTGTGCCCCTCACCCCTTACGACCTTGACACCACAAGGAGACACCAAGGCACCACCTTTAATCCTGCCCCTGCAGAGCTTTTCCAAGTGGTCCCTCACAGTGACCCTGCAACAGCTCCAAGAATCTTTCCAATGCTGCTCCCGCCAGAACCAGGAGCAGCACAAATGTCTCCTGCTGGCACAGCGTGTCCACCGACGACTGCAACCAAACTTCCAAAGCTGAACTTGGTAAAGCAACTGTATTGTTTTATATACATTTTTATAGGTGGCCTTCCATTGATTCCTATGGTGCGTAAGTACGCACAGAAATTTAACAAAACTTGAAAAACTGTTGCTGCTGCTGATTCCTGTGGCGCAGCCTGCAACAGACGCTGTGGTCCTCGCTCGAGTGCGATGACCCCCTAGGTCCGACAACGCTGCAGCCTCGCTGAAGTCTGCGACTCAGTGGAAGTGGAAGTCGCTGCACTACGTCGTGACCGCCGGATACAGACTCCACCAGAAGTGCACGGACACCGCCTCACCTCCACCACTCCACAGCAAGGACCCGATGCTCCGCTCCTTCGCTCTGCAGCACCGGAACCGACACTGCACCGGCTTGTTTCCTCATTTTCACAAGGTACTGTACCTGGGGGTCTGTGCAACTCTGTGACGGGCACCATTAGCATTGGATTGTTGGGAACAACGCCGTGATTCCACCAATTCAAAGCATCTGTGTTTTTAAGAGCTATATTGAAGTTTAATCTGTGCTTGTGTATGTTGGATTTTTGTCATTTTGGTCTTGTTTTGTTTAGATAACTATTGGCTATTTTCCTAAGCTAGTTTTGATTCATTTTGTAGTGTTTTCTCTGTAGTACTGTGTGTGCTGGTACAAATACTTTACACAATGCCGCTGGGTTGTGCCTTTCTGCTTCTGCCAAGCTACCAAAGGGGAGAGCGGGGCTTAACCAGGTGTGTCTCTCGTTTTCCCTGGCTAGAGTGAAGGTCCTTGCTTGGACAGGGTGCAACCTGATTGCCAACCAAAGACCACATTTCTAACAGCTAGAGAAGTACGTCCTCCTCTCATTTGATTTAGAATTTACATTCTTCTTTAATTGTAAAGTTGTATTTTATGCCATTTTGAAATGTCACTTTTAGAAAGTTTAAACTTTTCTGCCTAGAGCAAATGTGCTTTTATGCTAGTGTCTAGGGTGCCATGACTGTTAATGGCTCTCCTGTGGTGTGATGTTTATTCCTCTCAACCAGGAGACAAAAAGGCATTGTGGGTTGGTTAGGGTGTTCATCTTCTGAGTATGATGGCCTTAGGTAGTGCACAGCCCCTTCCTGAGCTTCAAAAGCCTAGCATGAGGTTATACTCAGCACCTTCCTGGCTTTAAAAAATGCTTGCACTGCCACTGGCAATTGTAGCTCATACCTGGGCTTGCCTGCGCTTTGTTTCACTAGCCAGGCTGGAGTCAGACCCAGTGAAGAGAACTCACAAGAACCAATTTAGGGTTAGACAAAATTAGGGCTGGTATTCCCAACCCACAAGCTGACCATGGCCATAAAAGTGTCAATCCCTGAACCTTTTATCAGAACACTCCTGGACTTGTGGAGACTCAGAAGAAGCACTGCCCTGATGCCCAAAGCAGCAAAAAATGCTGGACCTGCTACTTTGAATACAGGACCCCAACAGTGACTTCAATGGCCAGTTAATTGACCTCCTGTTTGAGCTACATGAACACAACAAGCATCCAGAGGCCTTTCCCTGGAAATGCCGAGCTGACCAGCTCCAAATGGATCTGCTTGAACCCTGTTGCTAGTTTCTGCTAGAATGAGTCCTAATCCCTACATTTGTGCTCCTTAGGTACTGGCACTTGGCAGGTGCTGATGTGCAGTCACCCATCCTTAGAACAGCAAGAAATGGACTCCAGGTAAGGTTCTGAGCTCTTCACATCAAAAAGAACCGTTATCAGTCTATTCAGAAATGTGAACAGACTGTACCTCTACCTCGAGTGCTGGGATACATTAATGGCCTATAACATTTCTGATATTAGGGGGGTGAGGGTGCCTCCCAGCAGTCACCACTTCAAGCAAGATAGCTATCACATTGGTCAAGTTCACCTGGCCCACCCAATGAACATTTGCCAAAGGGTAGTACTGGGGCTCCACAGGGCAGGGTGCAAGGTGTAGCCTCGAGTACCCCTTGTGACCAAACATTGCAGCCTCACCAGGTCTAATGTGCTGGTGGAACCTGCGTTGTGGCTCTGCACTCCACCCGGAACCAGGGTGTAGCCTAGGTTTGCCACTGCCGGAATTGAGATGACAGTCATCAGTAAAGCACTATAATGTCTTATTTGGGGAGAGAAAATATGGCAGAGCGAAGAGACACCAGGGAGGCACAATATTATGAGGCAACTATCATAGCGCTTCTCCACATAACAAAATACTTCTTTTGAAAATCAAGTAATTCACTCTAGTTATGGCGCACTACAAATGTATTCCGCACATGCCATATAATTAGATGAAGATCCTTTTTAATTTTAATGTTACAAATAGTTGCCATACCCATCCGACTTAAGGTATCTGCCGTACATGCATGTCTGTTTACTTTTATTCAAACGTTTCTGGTGCTGAGCTCTATGGGTGGAAGTTCCTTGGAAAATAAAGATTTACTGCTCGATTTCGCCAGCAAGCCCGCATTTTTCAGAGAATCTCAAGGGTTCAGCTCAGAATGGGGGTGCAGATTTAATACCCTTACTTAGGGGCACACGTTTTGAAGCCCTAAGCTGTGGAAATGAGAGAAGTTAACCTTTTTTGAACTGCTGGGATATGGTGAGAAGAACTTGGCTGCCTATACAACGGCAATATCTTGTTAATTGGGTGCCCCAGGTAAACATTTACGGAACACTGCAGATTGAAAAAACGTAACATTTAAGCCAACACTCTTAGAGGGAATGACATAGCACGCCACTAGTCAGTGGCGTCATAAGCAATTGCCTATGTCACCAGTGCCTGGAAATGGAGCTTGGGTCAGTGATAGCTTATTGTTGATGAACGGAGTACTGGCAACCAAGGACTGCCTTTGGTGAGCATACAGCAAAAGACGATCATACCGTTTTTTAAGGTTTTCTCTACAACTTAATATTCTGTCCTTTCTTTTACCAGTCCCCTGACTCTATTATTTATTAGTGATATCCGATATTGAATATTTTGGTGTTAGTGGGCCCTCGCCCTCTGTCCTGAGGCTGAATTGTCTAACAGTAATAACTGCTGGTAAACTTCAGGAGTCTCACTTCATATGAGTTAGTGTTAAATTAAAGTAACTTAGTTTAACAATTTGAAAATATAAGTACATTTAATGTTATGTTACTACAACAATATAAAAGTAAATATAATCAGCAGGTTATTATAAAATATGTTAATACAAGTTTTAAGTTTAAAAATTAATACTACATTTTAAATAAAATAAATGAAGTTAAATTAATTCTTCACATAACTTTTTTTTACTAGATAATAAATAAATATAGATGTTACACTTAAGGTAATATTTATACAAATCATAGGGGAAATAATTTAATGCATTCAAAATAATTATAGTTACATTCAATAAGTAAATACAAACTGTCTTACTTTGTTTGCTGGCTCGTTCAAATCCAGGCAGGAAATTACAACAGTCAGAAAATCCACTAGCTCCATCAGCTTTGAAAGACACTAAGGGCCAGATGTAGGAAAGGTTTTGCACGTCGCAAACAGAGAATTTCGGGCCAGATGTAGCAAAATCTGAATTTGCGACTCTCACATTGGGAGTCTGACAGACTCGCAATTAGAGAGTCACAAACACGGATGCTGGATGGTGTCCCTGACACCATCTGCGAATCGGAAGGGGGTCGCAAAGACCCACCTCATTAATATTAATGAGGTGGGTCGCAATTTGCGACCCCCTTCCGATTCGCAGCACTCACAGGGATGGTGGCCTGCTGGAGACAGCAGACCACCATGTCTGTGACTGCTTTTTAATAAAGCAGTTTTTTTTTTTTGTATTGCATCCCGTTTTCCTTATAGGAAAACGAGTTGCAACACAAACGGAAAAATGAAACGTTTGTGTTTCATTTTTTCAGAGCAGGCAGTCTCTGATCCCTAAAAAATTTTCAGGGCCATTCACAAAGGGGGAAGGGGTCCCATAGGGACCCCTTCCCTTTTGCGAATGGGTTAGCACCCATTTGAAATGGGTGCTAACTGCGAATTGCTTTGCGACCGCGTTCGCGGTTACAAAGCAATTCTACATCGCACTGCGAATCGCAAATAGGAAGGGGAACACCACTTCCTATTTGCGAGTCGCATTCCAATTTTGTGAGTCGGTAACCAGGTTACAATCAAAACATTGCAAAACAATCGCAGTTATCACCAGTGTCACACTGGTGGTAACCCATTCGCAAAAGGGAAGGGGTCCCCATGGGTCCCCTTCCCCTTTGTGAATGGCATGGAAAACATGTTTTTTTTCAGAGCAGGCAGTGGTCCTATGGACCACTGCCTGCTCTGAAAAAATGAAACAAAAACGTTTCATTTTTAATTTTTTTAATACATCTCGTTTTCCTTTAAGGAAAACGGGCTGCATTACAAAAAAAAAAAAACCTGCTTTATTTAAAAGCAGTCACAGACATGGTGGTCCGCTGTCTCCAGCAAGCCACCATCCCTGCGAGTGCTGCGAGTCGCAAGGTGGGTCGCAAATTGCGACCCACCTCATTAATATTAATGAGGTGGGCCTTTGCGACCCCCTTGCGAGTTGCATATGGTGTCAGGGACACCATCCTGCATCCTGAATTGCGGCTCGCAAATTGCGAGCCTCTCTGACTCGCAGTTTGCGAGTCGCAATTCAGGAAGTTCCTACATCTGTCCCTAAAGGGGTTATGCACACAACTGCATTCTTTGTCTTTTCAAATACATTAGAGGGTTCAGTGAAGGATAGTCTAGCACAGCATGTTCTTTGATCCCAAAAAGACCAAAAGGGACAAGAAAATTATAAACACCTCACCCATACCACTAAAATCCTAAATGTCTCAAAAGGTGTTGAATGGATGAATGAATAGCGTTATTTGTAAAGCACGACAGCAATTCAGAAAGAGTGCCCTGATGCTGCCACAAGTGTACCTTGGGTGGGGAGGTGGGGTGGGTTTAGTGGGCATTACTGATTGAAAAGATGGGGGCGTCGGGGACTTAAAGAAAACAGATTGATTTTCTATGCTTCTAAGCTGCAATGGAAGGTGATTACATATTGTGGCTGTATGTACTAGTAAAGAGGCACTACCACCTCTAGATATTTTAAAAGGTGAGGGGGGGATATCAAGTCAGTCTTAAAGGACCGAAGAATTCTGCTAGGATGGTACATTTTGATTATTTTGTTCAGGTAAATGGAACCGGAATTGTACAGGGCATGGTGTGCTAAACTAAGTGCTTTGAAAGTGATTCTTTTAAAAACTGCAAGCCAGTGCAGTTTAGTGAGGCAATATGGGGTTGACGTAAGTTTTTTAAGATTATAGAGCAGATGGGCTGCAGTGTTTTAGATCACTTAAAGACGGTGGATTATATACATAGGCAGACTCAAGTATAAGGCATTTGTGTAGTCTGGCCTGGAAAGAATCGTGGTTCAAACCACCATTTTGCATACCTTCCAGGGAAGAAGGGCCCTAAGGAACCATATGCAGTTTCTAGCAACTGAATGGATCCGAGTTTTGGAAGATAAGTTGTTGTCGAAAATTGCTCTCAGATTTCTTGCTGACTGCGTAAGGGGAATGGGTCTGTTCCTCAGCCAAGTGCCGGATCCACTCTGAATAGGGATGGACTATACCCGAAGGATTTTAAATTTTTCTTGGTTGCATGTAGTTGGCTTTCCTTGAGCCAGCCCAGGACTGCTCTCATGCACTTAGAAAGGGACTTTTTGCTGGTGTCTGAGTTGCCCTCAGAGGAAAACACAAGTTGCATATCGCCAGAGTAGGAGACAATAGTGATCCTGAAAGACTCTACTAGGGTGGCAAGAGGAGACGTAAACATTAAATAATGTTAGACTTAATAAGCAGCCTTGGGATACTCCACATATTGAGTGGTTTGCCCTTGGAGAAGTAATGTTTTTTCCAGACCAATTGTTCTCTATTTTTTAGGTAAGAAGTCAGTCACCCCAAGGCATGTTCCCTGGTACCCAATTAAATCGGCATTGTAAATTCCTGTCATGGGCAACAATGACAAAAGCTGCCAACAAATCTAGGATATTGAGGGCGGCATTTTGTTCTTTTTCCAATGACACTTTTAATGAGTCTGAAAATTCGAGGAGCGCTATTTCACTACTGTGTCATGTACGGAAACAGGATTAATGGGGTGTAACAGATGACGGGATTCTAATAATTCTGAGAGTTGTTTGTTCACCACTGATTTCAGGATCTTAGTGACTGCCAGGAGGAGGGAGTTGTGCCTGAAATTGGATAAAATCCTAATGTCCACAGTTGGTTTCTTCAACAGGAGAACTATAGTGGCTTTTTCCATATCACAGGAACCGAGTCTGTATGAAGAGAGATGTTAAATCTTTTTGCATAGACAGGGCATATAACATCTGTTGTCTCAGGGAATGGGGGGGGGCAGGGACTGATGGAAAGCCAGGCTTACATAAGAAAATACTTTTCAATTCTTCTTCGTTTGGTCCAGAGAATGACACCAGTTGGTTAGTTGGGGTGGAATCATAAGGCATGAAGGAAGGATCTTAGGTAGAGGGAGTCTAGGGCGCATCAAGGTTGGTTTGCCTTTTGGCAATTTTGGATTCTAAGAGGTTGTTTAACTCCTGGCCTATTTTCGGGATAAAAGTGACCGGGGGATCACATGCCTTGGTGTCCTTAAAGCAGGAGATGATCTTAAGGATTTCTTTGGGCCTGTTTTTTGCCTCAACAATTATAGAAATGTCGAAATTAGAGCAAGCTGTTCTTATAGTGTTATGGTAGCTTCTAAGGGACAGTTTATAGGCCATGTTATCCGTATCAATATATTCTCTCCTCCAGGACCTCTCAAGTTTTTTTGTTTTTCTTTCTATGCATAATTCAGAGGAGAACCCGGGTGCATTCAGGGTAGTTCTCTGCTTTTTAAAAGTGGAAACTTGTTTAGGGATAGTGCAGTTGGCAGTGTCCAGGATGGTAACATTAAAGTGTTTTATTTCTAAGGGAGCAAAGTGTGCATCGAGAGAATCAATAAATCGCTTGCACAGCCTGGAGGACAATAAATAAGCACTACTGAGAAAGGGGACTGAGTAGTGAGGGATAAGCAGAACCCTAGTGATTTGCAACCTTCATGTAATAAATGGGAAAGTGGAACAGCGAATGTGGTTTTGTGAATGCAGCCAATGTTTCCTGGGAAAGCTAGTTCAATGTCAGGCGAAGAGCCTTCTTTCATTCAGGCCTCTGTTAAAAATAATACATCACAATCAGAGCCTCTATGTAGATTGTAAATGTCAGTGGTGTGTTTTGTAAGAACCTGATGTTAAGGAGGGGGCCCTCAAGGTAGTCCGTGCACCAGTAGTTTCTCTGTTACCCTTAGTACTTGTGCTTTTAAAATGTAGATACAGAAAGCTGAGCCTATGCATGGGGTAAGGTCAGATTTACTTTTTTATTGTTTTATTGTTTAGCATCACTTTCCAACTTCAGGAACCAGTGCAACTTAGAGACAAATGGGTGAGATTGGACAAAGAAGATTCCCATCAAAATCTCACAAAACAACGCTATTGAGCCGAGCACTGTAGTAAAACCCCGGAATATTTGTGTTTTGGTCAGCAGCCCAGATCAATGCCAGGTCTTCAGCATATCAGACTGCAACCAAGCCCATCCACGCAAAATAGGTATCTGTGTTTGACCATGCGAGCGATGCAGAAGATTCCCTCCAAAGCAAATCCAAAATAGAACAATAACATATAAAACAAAAAATAAAGAGATCTTTTCAAGATACAGATGTACCTCAATTTGGAAAGCACACAGACCGTACTTCCATGTGAAGCAGTAGGCGGTTTAGACCTTAGGCCGAAGGAAGAGACAAAAAAATGTTTTATGGTTGGTCAATGTAATAACACGATGCACATACATAACTCACTAGCATATTTTTATGATTGTGACAAAGAAGTTGGGTAACATGCTAATGGCTTGTAGTTTTTGGGACCAATTCACTCTGGTTCAGTGTAGGTGCTTCCCAGAACATTTCATATTAATATCAGTTGATTTTTACCGTATTTAGAAGCTGCAAATTATCTGGAGATGCCTGATGTTCATGTGCAAACAGAATTCTCAAAGGGTTGTTGTGCAAATCTTTCAGTGAATGATCGAAGAACTGTTCAAATCAGAGCTTCCGAAAGGTTTTTTTCCCATTTGCTTCAGAGCAAATCCTTGATATTTATGACAGTTACTATGTAGCATTTGTTACTAAACCATGTAATGTCGGCTTTTGGTGAAATTTAAAATGTCATTTAGTGCATAATGTTTCATTTTTTTATGGTGATTCATAACCACACTATTCTCATTTTCAGTGTGTAATGCTGGCTGCCCTTAAGTCTGTGGCAAGTCACAAAGAGCCAGGGTTTACACAGTTGTTTGTTTTGATGCTTTAGTCAGGTGATAAAGAACATGAACATGACTAGTGGACACAGAAGCAGTAGTCACATTGTTTTATATGGCTTTCATTATTCCATACAGGAACATAGAAACACCAAAAATACATACTAACAAAACAAATCACCTACTACCCTCAATCATAAAATCACTCCCAAAACACAAAATGCTACTGCGTAAGGATAAACCAATCAAATTAAACAAAAGATAAACATGTCTTTTGTTTGACAGTGCATAGTAATACTTCCAGATAGTGGCCCTGTTAGGTAGCAGGTAATTCACTACATGCCCTACCATTTACCTTCACAATTTGGCAGGCCCCCACCATACACGAGGTAATATTCCTCTATACTGGACTAAAAAGATGTCTCCTGTGATGCTATTACTCCTTGTGATGTCTGCTTGTAGAAGAGAGTCTCATATAGTTCAGGAAATGTCAGGGTTCTGCCATTCTTCCTCTAAGATGTTATATGAGGTCTCCTTGGATGTAGAGCCCTGTTTGTAAGTCTGTTTCCTGATTGCCATATATTCATGAATGCATTCATACTAATATATTTGACTTTCTTCTATCACCAACCTAAACTCCATTCATGATTTCCCAGTTTGCTTTCATAATCCGTCTGTGGTCCTACTCTTTTCGAGGTTCAGCGCTGATTTCAAACACCTAGCTAATTTGTTCACACTTGGCTCTCTCCTTTCGCAATTGCTGCTTCTTTGATTTGCCTCCTCATTCATATGAATTCATATGAATTCTTTACTCATGTTTCCTGCAATAATTGTTCCATGTAAGATTCTTCTTGACCCTGGATTGCTGTATTGTTTGGAGGCAAATCCCTTCTTGCTGTGAAATTCCTATTTCTTGCCTTGTGTTGAAGGGTGATACAGCTCCTGTTTCCTGTTTACATATTATACACGATTCTGTTCCTGATTCCAGCCGTAGTGCTACAACTCCTTCTGCAACTGATCGCTATTCAGGTGCTACATGTTCTTTTGTTACTGAGTCATGTTTGGAGCTTTGGCTTATTTTCTTTCTGAATTCCGCTGTTGACCTTAAGTTCATGCCTCTGTTTTTCATTGCTTCTTTGCATGCAGAGTCCTTGTTCTATATTCCAGAGTACTTTTCTTTTTCTGCAAAAGTCCAATCCCTAGTCGATTCGCTTGCCTTTCCTTCCAAGTTTCCCATTTGTAAGAAAGTGCTCTGTCAGTCGATGACGAAGTGAAACCTCTGCATGTTGTAGGGCTGCAACCCTCTGTCTACTGAGGACTACGTACCCCTTGGTAACAGTTGCCTTTCTTGGGATAGTAAGCAGAACAGTCCAAGGTCGAATGAGGAGATATGGTGTGGGCTAAAAAATCATTGTCAGTGGGTTTACTGGAAATGTATTTTATTACACACACACTCCTCAATATTAAGCATTAAGGCCCTCATTACAACCCTGGTGGTCGGTGATAAAGTGGCAGTTATACCGCCAACAGGCTGGCAGTAATTACCGCCAAATTATGACCATGGTGGTGAGAACTCAGATACTGTAGACAGCCACTTTACGACACCGACCGCAAGGGTGAAAACAACAGCCAGGTGGTAGCCGCCTACAGCCAGGCGGAAGTCAATGTTCAGCCCACCATAGTAAGATACACGATTCCGCCACCTTTTCCGGGGTGGTACCAACAACATCAAAAGCCTGGCCGAAACACTGCACAGAAGGGAAAAGACCATCACCATTGTGGACACAGGGAACAACCAAGCCACCATGGAGCCCGAGCTGCATGTCTTCCCAATGCTCTTCTACGAGCTGCTCCACCACGAACACCAATGACGGCGAAGACGACGACGGTGAGTACAGCCGCCTAGCACACAAGGGAGTGGGGAAGGAATAAAAGAGAGTGACACACACACGCAACACACATACCCCCACCCCCACCCCATCACCATACACAGAATCAGCTGCATTACCAAAACACTTGTACCCCATCCCTCGGATGAAAAATGCAAGGACAACATAAATTTACCAAAGTGAATGTAATAAGATCAACACAGTAGAAATAAGAAATGTGTAATGTAACTGGTATATACAAATGTAAAGTTCAAGGGGCATTGCCCAGTCCTCAGTGTGTGTGGGCCACAGGGCCACAGGCCAAAGTCCAAGGCACCACTTGTCACCTGAATTAGTTAAACGGGTTGCAAAATGAGGATATATGGCGCTCAGGATGTAAAAATACCCTAAGTATTATGTCAGGGACACCACACAAGGGAAACACCCTACCCTTGGAGGTAAACACAACCTCAAAACTAAAACAATACACAGTGAGGGTCCCCTCTTGTAGAAGCCTTCAAAAGTGTCAATTCAAGAGATAAATCATGATGAACACAGTATCATAAAGGTCCATGTCACACAGTCCACACAGGTTTCTGAGTCCACCGATGAATCCAAAATTTATTGTGAAAAAAGATTTCTTTTTAGGAAAAAATGCCAAAACATCAACAGTAGATTGTACTTCCAGCCAACACGTGTTTCGTCTTGGGAAATGTTTGCATCCCTTACGACTTCTTCAGGGCTAGAAATCATAAAGATAACACACGAGTTAAGATCAATATGCTCAACCGCCAAGCTCACACCAATGTGTACCAAAAAACCAAAGGGAGAAATAAATTACCCAGCTACCACCTAATGAAAGTGAAAAGAAAGAAGTTCACAGATCAAAACCTACTAGTGAACAACTGCTATAATACCAATATACAATGAGAACACATAAACTACAGTCTTCTAAAGCATGAGTGAAAAGGCAAAATTTGCGAACACCAAAGATAACCACATGCAGCCCATAGTGTGTAAAGGTATGTACAATGCAACTAATTCTGGTCCAATACCTTATGTATCCACCACAATTCAGAAGTAATAGTCAACGAATATTTCCAAATCAAAATTATGCTTCAAGCGTGAATGCTATCCATTAATGCTTTCAATCTAGTATGAAGAGAACAAGGGGAAAAGGGGACGGGGGGGAAATAAGGGGGGGGTTATATACAATTAAAAGAACTACTATTTCACAAAGTCAAAATACATTGATTAATTATTATATGCGCTGACAACCATAATTCCAGATCATAAGTCTTTCCAAGAGTCCATAATTTAACAACAAAAACAATAATACTCAGTGTACTGCAATAAAAAACACAAAGTTACACATCCATCCCGATAAACTCTTAACTAAGAAATTCATAATCATGTCACTATAATAAATGCCTAACACGAACAATGCGCTTATAGCATAGCTTACCCAGATCAATAGAGTCAGCAGGTCAATATTAGAAAAAGCGGCGTCTCCAACTATGGACGCCTAGCGTGTGCGCTACACGCACACACCCGCGATCCCGGAAGTTAAATACACTTCCGGGTTCGCCTTCGATTCAACGGGCACCAACATAAAAGACGGCCAGCAAATACGCCCTGCCTTAGATTACAACGAAAACGAGTATTTGTTTCACTGATAAAAACGATCTATAGAACAAAAGGGGGGGGGGGAGGGGAAACAGAAGAAAAGGGGGATTATGACCAAAACTACGTAAGATGCACCTAACGAAAATTTAACAACTATTGCAGAACGACTAAACCACAAAATCTAAGCCCTCAATATACATAAAAATATGTACCATAACTAATGCTAGCACAACTACTAGAAGCCAATAATTGTGAAAGAGAACAATATACTCCACAACACCTCAAATACACTAATGAGGCACCCAAAAAGAACACACTAGACCCCAAAAAAACTCTCACTAGCTATAATAGCGATAAAAATGATATTAAACACTCCCTAAACTGTTGTGCCAGTTGCTGGGGTGGTCACAGAGGTGTCCGCCACCACCGGGGAGCTTCCATCGGAGGAGGTATTAGTGTCTGAACTGCCACCTCCAGTCTCTGTCTGTGGTGCTCCCTTCGCCCTCCGTCTCACTGGTGCCCACAGCGTCGGTGGACTCTGCCTCCTGCGTCCTGTGGAATGCAGCGCCCTCTGTCACCGGTGCCTCTGCTCCTCCGCCAGATGATTCTAATACACCTAAGGACAGGGTGACAAAACACTAACGGGGAGAGACAAAGGATATGCCTGGTCAATGACTGCACCAACACCACCATTGGTGTAGACACCACTCTCACACACAGGGAACAGCCCTACTCGCTATGCATTACACTACCAGTTATTTTGCTAGCCACCAAGGCATGGGGAGGGGCACACACTGTCAAATGCAGCACACCTGGGACCCACGCAACCCTGACCAGTTATGGATGCCTACGAGCTAGGTAGCATGAGTATCCCTTCAGTACCCTTGCCACAAGGGGACCTACTCTGCAATGCCAGGCCTGGGGCACCCACTGACACATATCCCCCACCCAGATATCACCCTACCATGCGTTAGTAGTAATGATGGGCACTGTACTCACCCCCTTGTGGCTGCTGTGATGCCCTCAAGTGCCCATCCAGCTCAGGATAGGCCACCGCCAGTATGCGGGCCATCAGGGGGGGTCAGAGTTTGATGAGCACCCCTTCCTCGTTGGGAGGCCATCCCCAGCTGGGCCTCCGCCGTCTTCCGTGCCCAGCGTCTCAGGTCCTCCCACCGTTTCTGACAGTGGGTGCGCCACCTGCCGTAGATCCCCAGGGTTTGTACCTCATTGGCGATGGCACACCATATACTCTTCTTTTGATGGGCGCTGACCTGCAGAGGGAATATACACAGGAAAATAGTATCAGTCAGACAGTCCTGCCTGTTACACCTATGGCCCACCATACCCCTTCACATCACCATTTGCACACACATGGCCCAGCACACAACCAATATACTGCCCACAGGACATCAACCCACCCCCAACCCCCTTACACGAGGCCTTCACACACACCACTCCATGCATTTATGCCACATGCATCGTGCTCACGTTGTACCTACCTGTTGGTCTGGAAGCCCATACAGCAGTCCGTACTGGGGTAGGACCTCATCCACCAGTTGCTCTAACTCCGTTGAGGTGAAGGCAGAGGCTCTTTCCCCAGTCACACAGGAAATGGTAGGTTCCAGACACAGGTCACAGCAGCACATGCAGTGTAGGTCCTCTCCTGTTCAAGGTCAGGTAGCAAGTGAGGAATCAGATAGAAAATGGCGGCCACGTCCACGGCGGTGCATACCTTCACTGCCGGCGTACATCACCATTGGCCACTGTACCCCATAGGACCCAATGTTAACCAATGAGGAGTTGCACAGCGGTTCCCGACCGCCTCCCGTAACGGCGCACAACATGAGCGGAATTACCTCACTTCCATCTGTCCCTCCATTCAGAACAGGCGGATGCCATTTCAGGGCGGTAGGCCCTGGATAATAACTGTGTCGCAGTTAAAATTTGGACATACAGGACACATCTCACTTACCCAATACAAACTGACATCATGCATTGTACTGTTGTGACTCCAATGTTCAGTTTGTGACCGGATTCTCACTCATTTGCCCATAGATTGCTACCACTGCGGATGAATAGGAGATGGAGACATAACCCTGTGTAGAGACCCCTGGTGGACTTGGCAACAATGGAGGACAGACACATCAGCCTCACCTATAGACTTGACAGGGCCACAATCACAGAGCTGTGTGCCCTATTGGAGCCTGACCTGATGTCTGCTATCCATCATCCGACTGGGATCCCCCTCTTGTGCAAGTTCTATCAGTGCTCCATTTCCTGGCAACTGGTTCTTTCCAAGTGATAGTGGGTTTGGCAGCAAGAATGTCACAGCCAATGTTCTCAATAGTGCTGACCAGAGTGTTGTCTGCCCTGATTAAACACATGTGCAGCTACATTGTACTTCCCCAGGTGGAGGATTTGGCCACAGTGAAGGCTGACTTCTATGCAATGGGACATATCCACAACATAATTGGGGCAATTGATGGAACTCATATTGCATTTGTGCCCCCCATCACAATGAACAGGTGTACTGAATCCGAAAGAGTTTTCACTCCATGAATGTACAGATGGTGTGCTTGGCGGAATAGTACATCTACCATGTCATTGCTAAGTATACTGGGTTGGTGCATGATGCCTTTATCCTGAAGATTAGCTGCATCCCAAATGTGATGGCCCAACTACAGAGGCACAGGTTATGGCTAATAGGTGAGCCCTGGTTCCCACCCAGTAGGTGTTGGTGTGTTGGTATGGTGTTGGCCTTATGGGATAGTGTGTGGCTAATTGTCGTCCTTCAATAATTGCAGGTGACTCTGGTTACCCCAACCTATTGTGGCTGCTGACCCCTGTGAGGAATGCCAGGACAAGGGCAGAAGAACGTCACAAAGAGGCAAATGGGCGAACAACACAGATAGTCAAAAGAAACATTGGCCTCCTGAAGGCCAGGTTCCGGTGCCTCCATCTGACAGGTGGATCCCTGTGCTACTCACCCAAGAGGGTCTGTCAGATATTCGTGGCTGGCTGCATGTTGCACAACCTTGCCTTGATGCGCCATGTGCCATTTCTGCAGGAGGAGGAGGCTGGAGATGGCCATGTGGCAGCAGTGGACCCTGTGGACAGTGATGATGAAGAGGCAGAGGATGAGGATGAGGACAACAGAATAGCAGTGATACAACAATACTTCCAATGACACACAGGTAGGACAGTGTTGCTTCACATTTCATTGTCAATTATTTGTATATCTTTGGCACTGGCTTGGTATTTCCCAATCCTGTTGGTGCCCCACTATCGCTCCTGGAGAGATCACTGCTGCCAAATGCAGGTCTTTCCTATACGCACAATTACTGTACAGTTGAATTGCAATGGTAGAACCTGGTTAAGAGAATACATACTTAAAAAATTTAACATACTCCATACTTGTCTTTTTTTCCAAGGGTGTTTACTGAAGTGCTAAGAAGAAGAGGGGCAAGTGCAAGGGGATGGGGTGATGATGGAGGAAAGTCCAGGGTATAGTTCCAGTTTCTTTGTAGCACAGGAGCATTGTCCATGGGTACATAGGAAGGGGAGTAATGGCAGTTCAAGGTGGAAAGGGTGACAGAGTGGGACACAAGGGTGACAATCAGGAGAGTCTCATTTCCTGGCGGGGGTCTTGGCAATAGTCTCTAGTCTGCCTGGATCGTAGGGAATGTTTGTGGGGTGGTTGTCCTTCTGCAGGGGAGGGGTGCTGGTGGCCTGTTGGTCCTGTGGCGGGGCCTCCTGTCCACTAGCAGCAGCGGAGGTGGAAGGTAGTTCAGATGTCTGGCTAGTGGCAGGGGCCCGCTGTTGTGAGGCTGCCTCCCTCATAATGTTGGCCATGTCTGCCAGCACCACTGCCATGGAGACCAGGGTGGTGTTGATGGCCTGCATGTCCTCCCTGATCCCCTGGTACTGTCCCTCCTGCAGCCACCTGTTCTCCTGCACATTGTCCAGGATCTGGCCCATTGTGTCCTGGGAATGTTGGTATGCTCCCAGGATCTCAATGAACGCCTCCTGGAGAGTTGGTTCACTGGGCCTGTCCTTCCCCTGGCGCACAGCACTCCTCCCAGTTTCCCTGTTGTCATGTGCCTCTGTCCCCTGAACCGTGTGTCCACTGCCACTGACCCCAGGTACCGGATTGTCTTGGGTATGAGGTCTGCCCTGGGGTCCCTGTAGAGGTGGACACACTGCTGATTGGGGTGTCCTGGGGATAGAGGGGTGGGTACGCTGGTTGGGTGCTGTGGTGGTGTTTCCAGATGGGGGATGCTCTATGGTGGTGTGTGACTGTGCCTGGGTAACCAACTGTCCAGTGGTCCCTGATGGGCCAGGTTGGTCCTCCAGATCCAAGTTACCAGAGTTGCTGTCATCACTCTGGGCCTCTTCAGTTGGGGGACTGGATAGTGCTGACACATCTTCTCCTGTAACATTGGCTGGGATACCTGTGGGGATGTAAATGAAGTGCTATTGTTTCTGTGTGTGACATATTGTGCGTCGGTGGGTTGCCCTCTTTGGTTGCGTTTACCCTGGCAGCTTTCACTTGTGTAAGTTGGTATGTGGTGGGCTAGCGGATTCTCTATAGTTTGCATGCTTTAGTGATAGGTGTTAAAGCAGGGCTGTGAGTGGTGTCCATGCATTGGTATGGCATGCAGGGCTTGGCATTGGGATGAGTGAGATGTGATGGTAGGGGGTGTGGAGTGATGGGAGTGAGGGTGGGGGTATGTGATGGCATGCAGGTAGGGGGTTAGTAGTAGTATAGAGTTGACTTACCAGAGTCCAGTCCTCCTTCTACTCCGGCCAGGCCCTCAAGATGTATAATTGCCAAGACTTGCTACTCCCATGTTGTTAGTTGTGGGGGAGGAGGTGGGGGTCCACCGCCAGTCCTCTGTACTGCAAGTTGGTGTCTTGCTGCAATGAAACGTACCTTCCCTGTAGGTCATTCCACCTCTTCCTGATGTGATCCCAGGTTCTTGGTTGCTGTCCCATGGTGTTGACCCTGTCCACGATTCTCCGCCATTTTCGTAGCTATAGATATCTGCTGCACCTGTGCTCCAAATAGCTGAGGCTCGACCCTGATGATTTCCTCCACCATGACCCTTAGCTCCTCCTCTGAGAATCGGGGGTGTCTTTCTTGTGCCATGATTGTTGTGTAAGGTGTGTAGGTGAGGGTGTGTAGGGTAATGTTTTGGGGTGTGTGATGTGGAGTGCGTGAGGGGTGTATAGGTGTGAGTGGTATTTGGCTCTGGTTGTGTGAGTGGTCTTTATGTCACTCTTTGGTGGCAATTATTTGTAGTCATAAAGGGTTGTGGGTAGTGTGGGTGTATGTTTTATAGTGGTGTGGGTGTGGTGTGTGTATGGGTGTCAGGTGTGTGTTATTTAAATTGTCCAAAGTAGTGTTGTTTTGTATGTGTGTGTGTATTTTGAGCGCAGTGGTATTGTAGGAAAGTACCATCTTGCCTGGCATGTTACCCCCATTTTTACTTGTATGTCAGTTTGTTTTTGCATGTCTCACTGGGATCCTGCTAGCCAGGACCCCAGTGCTCATAGTTTGTGGCCTGAGTGTGTCCCTGTGTAGTGATTAACTGTGTCTCTGAGGCTCTGCTAATCAGAATCTCAGTGCTTATGCTCTCTCTGCCTTTAAAAGTGTCGCTACAGGCTAGTGACAATTTTCACCAACTCTAATTGGAACACTGGAACACCCTTATAATTCCCTAGTATATGGTACCTAGGTATTCAGTTTATTGGGGTTCCAAGAGATCCCTATGGGCTGCAGCATTTCTTTTGCCACCCATAGGGAGCTCAGACAATTCTTACACAGGACTGCCACTGCAGCCTGAGTGAAATAACATCCACGCTATTTCACAGCCATTTGACACTGCACTTAAGTAACTTACAAGTCACCTATATGTCCAACCCTCACTTGGTGAATGTTAGGTGCAAAGTTACTAAGTGTGAGGGTACCCTGACACTATCTAAGGTGCCCCCACATAGTTCACGGCAATTTCCCCAGATTTTGTGACTGTGGGGACACCGTTACACATGTGCACTACATATAAGTCAATACCTATATGTAGCTTCACAATGGTAACTCTGAATATGGCCATGTAACATGTCTAAGATTATGGAATTGTCCCCCCATGCCAAATCTGGTATTGGGGTGCCAATCCCATGCATCCCTGGGGCTCCAGCATGGACCCCGGGTACTGCCAAACCAGCTCTCTGGGGTTTTCACTGCAGCTACCGCTGCTGCCAACCCACAGACAGGCTTCTGCCCTCCTGGGGTCTGGGCAGCCCAGTCCCAGGAAGGCAGAACAAAGGATTTCATCTGAGAGAGGGTGTTACACCCTCTCCCTTTGGAAAGAGGTGTTAAGAGCCTGAGAGGAGTAGCCTCTCCAGGCCTCTGGGAATGCTTTGAAGGGCACAGATGGTGCTCTCATTGCATAAACCAGTCTACAACGGTTTAGGGAACCCCTAGCCCTGCTCTGGCGTGAAACTGGACAAAGGAAAGGGGAGTGACCACTCCCCTGTCCATCACCACCCCAGGGGTGGTGCCCAGAGCTCCTCCAGTATGTCCCAGACCTCTGCCATCTTGAATCCAGAGGGCACAATGGAGGCCTCTGAGTGGCCAGTGCCAGCAGGTGACATAACAGACCCCTCCTGATAGGTGCTTACCTCACTAGGTGGCCAATCCTCCTCTGAGGGCTATTTAGGGTCTCTCCTGTGGGCTTTTCTTCAGATAACGATTTGCAAGAGCTCAACAGAGTTCCTCTGCATCTCCCTCTTCGACTTCTGCCAAGGATCGACTGCTGACTGCTCCAGGACGCCTGCAAAACTGCAACAAAGTAGCAAGAAGAGTTCCAGCGACATTGTAGCGCCTAATGCTGCAGGCTTTCTTGACAGTTCCTTCTGGTGCATGCTCTGGGGGCTGTCTGCCTTCACCCTGCACTGGAAGCCAAGAAGAAATCTCCAGTGGGTCGACTGAACCTTCCCCCTGCTAACACAGGCACCAAACTTCAGCATCACTGGTCCTCTGGGTCCCCTCTCATCGTGATGAGCGTGGTCCCTGGAACACAGGTGCTGGATGCAAGTGACCCCAACAGTCCAGTGGCCCATCTTTCCAAATTTGGAGGAGGTAAGTCCTTGCCTCCCTTTGCCAGACAGTAATCCTGTGTACTGTGTGAACTGCAGCTGCTAGGGCTTCTGTGCACTTTTGCAAGGAATCCTTCATGCACAGCCTAGCCCAGGTACCCAGCACTCTGTCCTGCATTGCTCAACTTGCTGAGTTGACCACCGGCTTCGTGGGACCCTCATTTGTAGTGTTGAGATGACCGACATGCTCAGTTTTCTTGAACCCATGTTCAAGTACTTCTGCGGGCGCTGCCTTCTTGTGCCTGGGCTCTTTGTGTTGCTGAGAGCCCCCTCTGTTTCCTCTTCCAAGTGGCGACCTCCTGGTCCTTCCTGGGCCCAGGCAGCACCTTTTTTTCTTCAACCACGACTTCTGCAGCTAGCAAGGCTTGTTTGCAGTCTTTCTCCAAAGAAACAATTCTGCATCCTCCATCATGCCGTGGGACATCTTCTGTGCAAAGGAGAAGTTCCTGGCTTCTTCTGTTGTTGCAGAATCTTCAGCTTCTTCCACCTGGAGGCAGCCATTTTGCACCTTCAACCGGGGTTTAGTAGGCTCCTGCCCCCCCGGACACTTTTGTGACTCTTGGACTTAGTCCCCTTCCTTTACAGGTCCTCAGGTCCAGGAATCCGTCTTCAGTGCTTTGCAGTCTGTTGTGGTGTTTGCAGAATCTCCTATCACGACTTTAGTGTGTTTCTGGGGAAGTAGGGTCACTTTACTCCTACATTTCAGGGTCTTGGGGTGGGGTATCCTGGACACCCTTGGTGTTTTCTTACACGCCCAGCGACCCTGTACACAATACAATAGGCCTGGGGTCCCTAAGTGGTTCGCATTCCACTTTCTTAGTATATGGTTTGTGTTGCTCCTAGGCCTATTGCATCCTATGGTATTCTACAGTGTTTAAACTACTTTTCTAACTGTTTACTCACCTGATTTTGGTTTGAGTGTATATTTTGTGTATTTTACTTACCTTCCAAGGGAGTATATCCTCTGAGATATTTTTGGCACATTGTCACTAAAAGAAAGTACCTTTATTTTTGGTAACTCTGAGTATTGTGGCTCCTATGATATAATGCTATATGATAGAAGTGGTATAGTAGGAGCCTTGCATGTCTCCTAGTTCAGCCAAAGCTGCTCTGCTATAGCTAACTCTATCATCCTAAGCTGCTAGAACACTACTAATCTACTAATAAGGGATAACTGGACCTGGCACAAGGTGTAAGTACTATTAGGTACCCACTGTAAGCCAGGCAATGGCAATTGAGACTCAATTATATTATGCAAAAATCATTGTATTTAATCCTTCCTTATAAATTTCCAATTAATTCACACAACATATATTTTAATGTTCCTATACATAATTTTATTGTGCAACACAGGACCTATCATCACTATTACTTCAAACCATTAATCAATGTCAATCAATATGTTGTATAAAACAACTTGAACATATTATTGCATGGCGGAAACACATAGATCTTTTTTTACAAAACAAAAGGGGCCTTCTAATCACTTGTGCCTCAGATATCTTTGTAGTATCCTGATTTAACATAATACTGGTACAGTAAAACAGTATATAAGCCTAGTTATGGCACAACTGTAGTCTGGTGCAGGATTTGCCCAGAGTGTATAAAATAGTAAAGCACATTCATCTTTCAGTCATTATTAATAATGTTTTTCACATTATATGGTCTACACAGGTCATCACCAATCCTTGAAAGGTTTATTCTGTGACACCCTACCTGTGTCCAGAGACTGGGCTGAGGTTGAAGGTAGTCTTGCACTCGCAGGCTGCAAACATGTATACATGTTCGTTTACAGCCGGCCCAAACCCTCCTACCATAGGTGTATAGCAGGTAATCTTATCTTCAAAGGTGGACACTAGTAGTTAGTACTAGCAATCCATTAAAACAAAGAGTAAAAAAAGAGAGAGTAATACGGAGACTCCACTCACTGCAGGCATCCTTACAACAGGTATTCTAAAAAGCAAAAAATGCGGGGGGATTATGTAGGGTAGGACCTATTTCTCACACCATGCCTTTCCATTAGTGAGTTTGGTTTGATCTGCTTGCTGCTTTCTGTCTTCCATTACTCCTACCCCATTTTCAGTTCCTTCTAATACTTAAGTACTTTAAAGTGGCCATCCAGTGAACAAGATCACAATAGATCTCAAAACCTAGGCTGACACAAACAATCAAATATTCTGGAATACCTATTGTTGTTGATTTTTAATGATTGTCGGTGAAGAGGAACTGGGAAAAGAGGGTTTTCTACACACTGGATTACAAATTTAATAATGCATTTCATAAGGGCTACAAAATATCCTGGCTATCTTTTATAGAACTGCCATTCTGTTTTGCAATTTTCTGTTATTGATACTATTGCTTTTTTCACTGATTGTTGCATGCAATATGTGTCTTCCCTCTAGCTTTGTCTTATGTAGCCATATCCAGTTCCTGTCAAGTCTTCTAAGGCCAGTCCCATCCAGCTTAGTTCACATAATGTCTGGGCCTTCCTCTACTTTATTCAAACCCGCTCATCCTGAATTGACCCTGTAAGGAACAACTTTTCCTTATCAGGTATCCAGTTCAGGTCTCAGCAGAGGTCATGGCAGGCAAGCCTTTAGGTGTTTCCTTGTAAGACAAGCTCTGTTTTGTTCAGAGAAACATACCATTTTCAAAGGAATACATAGGAATTGAACAGACGTATGCCATTATATACCAGTTTTCTCAAATATTTGCAAATGTGCCACTTGTGAAATACAGGAACATCCCACTAGTTAGAAGTATCAGCTTTTACATTCCAGGAATTGTCTGCCACTAACATATGGAGGTTGCTATGACAACATGGCTTTGCTTCAGAGGAAAATTCAGTATTAGAGGTATGTTTTTTCTTGACTAATTTTGTTTTCTTAAACACACTTATGGCAATTTAGATATGTATGGCAATTTAGATATCAAAGGATAAAAGGTCAAAATTATTCGACATGTGCTGACCTTTCACTGTTGATGACGTAAAATCATCATTAAAAAAAATAACATCCGAAGCGTGCCTTCATGGAACTTAGACTTGCTATTAGAGCTCATTACATGAGCTTGTGAATAATTATTGTGATTTTTTAAAACTTCTTAACAGTGTAGAAAGGGAAAACAATATTAGGCTCTGACCATCCTAACCTCAGGTGTACTCTGGAGGCTTGGATGGGATTCACAAGCAATGTCCTTCATTGGTACTTTTTGTCAACACCAAGGCAGTGCGCGCTCTATTGGCGACTAGAATACAAAAACCCAGCACTCTCAAAACAACGTAATTTATGCATTGTGCTGATATATTGTTGTTTAACCTTTTGCATTGCAGAGTTCAATCCTGAAGACTTATTTTTAATGTGCTTACAAATGCTGTTCATTTGCAATGTATTGCTGCAGGCTTTCAGAGTGTGTTAGGGTGTGGTCCCTTTCCAGGGCCTTCTAAAGACTTTCCCTGGAACATGCCTGGGTGTGGTTGTGGGCTGGGCCAAGACTCTATAAAAAGGAGCCAGCCCAGTTCCAAGTGCTCACTATTCAGAGGTCCCGGTGCAGAGCAGCAGCTACTTCCTGAACTCCTGTCCCGGTGGCTTATTTGATCTTCCAGACATCTGACTTTCATTCTTCATTTGGAAATCCTCGTTCTGTGCGATAAGACAGTGGTTGGGCTGGCCTCCCGATGCCGTTATCGAGAACTCTCATGTTCTTGGGCCTAATTCTTTTATGATTTGACAGAGTACTTTGTGCGTGTGAAGTATGCGCTTGAGTGTTTGTGACATTTGCAGGGTGACTTGCGAATCGGCAAGATGCGCAATTCGTTTCATGATAATTTAATCTTGTTAATTATTGCGCGCTACCATTTCTTGACATTTACATGGTGGCTTAAGAATCGTCAAGACGCTCGATTCGTTTTATGGTGTTTTAACTTTGTTGTTCATTGCGCGCTACCATTTCTTGACATTTACGTGGTGGCTTAAGAATCGTCAAGACGCGCGATTCGCTTTATGGTGCTTTAACTTTGTTGTTCATTGCGCACTACCATTTCTTGACATTTACATGGTGGCTTAAGAATCGGCAAAAGACGCGCAATTCATTTCATTGTACTTTGATCTTGTTATTCATTGTGAGCTGTTATTTCTTGGCATTTACATCGTGGTTTACGAATCGGCAAGATGCACGATTCTCTCCTTGAGTTTAATTAATTTTGTTTATTGTATGCCACTATTCTAAGATATTTATCATGCAATATTCGAGTTGACAAGTTATGTGATTTGTTTTTCCTGAATCCATATTGTGTTATTCATGGTACACAATGCTTTTATGGTGTTTACTATATATATATGTATATAAATCTACAATATACGCAATTTGTGTTGAAACATTTTAATAGTACACAGAAGATCAGAGTGTGTAGATGCAATATTGTATGGTCCTAATATGCATTCTCAAAAAAGGATTTATATGACTGGTTTAAAATTTAGTCAGAACGTTTTTCTGATTCTCATGTAAAGGAAAGTACTTGAATAAGAAAGTTTTCATTTAATCCATCTTGATTCCCTTACAGGTATCCGGCCATCTTGAAACTTAGGGGGTCATTTTGACCTCAGTGGTCTTTTTCCAAGACCGCTGAGGGACCGCCGTGCGGAAGACCGCCAGTGGTGGCGGTTTGCCGCTCGCCCTATTATGACCGTTGGCAACTCTCCGTCCTTTTACGGACAGAGAGCTGCCAACAGCCATACTGGCGGGGGCGGGGAAGTGGAGGTTGCTCCACCTCCACCGCCACGCCAACAGAACACCGCCCAGCGAATCACGTCCTGTGATTCGGCGTGGCGGTGTTCTGTTGACGGTGTGGTGTCGGCGGAGCAGCCCCCATGGCTCCCCTCCCCTCCTGGAGGATCGACGGACCAGGTAAGTCGATCGTCCGTGAGGGGGGTGATATTGATTTCAGGAGATATAATTTTTATATTGTCTGTTCTAACCGTTTTCTTACTGCAGGTCTCCTTCCCAGCTGTTTCCCTTCCTAATCCCCTCTTCCCCTCTTGAACTCTCTTAGCCTCTGTGCTTTATCTATTGGAGTCTTGGAGCTGTTCAGTGGTGGATGTGTTGGGAACATGCGCAGACCCCGAGGATCTGGTGACTCTGACACTTTTCTAATGTTTCCAACCAACACCTGTTTGTTCACATCGATAGCTTTAGGTCCCAAGGATTTCTATCACATTTGGAGTACACTACAGTACCATATTGTCCCCTATAATCATTAACGTCTACATTGAGCTGCTTGGTGCCCTAGTCACAGATGACAGCATTAGGATTCAATAATAGGCAGAAGATACACAACTCTGCTTGATAGTCTCCTTTGCTTCAGACTTACAGTACATCAAACACTGCCTTCATAGCGTCCAGACAAGGATGCCCAGTACCTATCTGAAGCTCAGTCCCCAAACCAAGACAGAGTGGTTGATTTAGATCTTGACGGAGGGGAATACTCTGTCACAAATGTGACAGATGACCTGTCCACTGTATTACGACCCCATTATATCATATGGGATCGTAATAGGGCAGACAGGATATCCTTCATGTTTGTGATGGAGTATTCCATCTGCTGAGACCTAAATTAAGCCCAGAACTCATGTTATTTACAGAGAACAACAGACAAGAAGCCATTCACACCTGGCTCAATGACATGAGCATTGACAGTTTCAAACCACAGCTTTCACTAAATTCGAAGTCACTTGTATTTACCTATGACACCAATCTCAATTTTAAGTAAGACAGTGCAAAAAAATAAAGAAACCTTTCTATCAGTTCTCTTTCACAATAAGACAAACAGCTGTTTAAGCCCTTGTTCTCTTGTATCTGGATAGTGGTAACACCCCATGCCATTGCCTCCCACATATCACACTGGAACCCCTTAAAAGCATCCTACATGTCACGAGATTCCTTGAGAGCCTGAAGAACTATGATAACATCATCCTCAACCTGATGGAACTCCAGTATCTTCCCATGCTAAACCATATCAACTTCAAAACTCAATGCATCATTTACAAAGCCATCACAACTGACATGCCAGAGTATCTTGCAGACAAACTCACCATCTCTGGTGCTTCTCGGTGTACCCCCAGCTATGACACCATCAGACTAAAGACTAAAAAGTGTAAAAAAGAAACAAATGAGTTAGGCCTTTCCCATCTATATGGCCAGGTTCTGGAAAAACATCACATGATTGATCAGGGCTTCTCAACGTTGCTCCAATTTGGGGAAGAGTTAAGAATATATCTCTTTAAAGAACACATCACAAATAAGCTAAATCTCCTATCAACTGTTGACGTTATGCTTATCTTTGATCCTACACAGTGCTTCTCTGCCTTTTGGCACTGGAAATACTACATACTTACGTACACACAAAAGCAAATCAGTGTTGCATAGTTTCACATAAATAGCAAAAAGCTGTTTACTTAAAGTCATGTCAGCTTGGCATTAAATCCCTCTTACCAAGCTCCACTTTTAATTTATATGTCATCCATAAGGTAGAGTACATGTCACACTTTAAAATGTTTTCATGGGAGAAAGGGGAAAACAAGGCAGCTAGGAGCAAGATTGAGGGAAACAGCACTGTTGAAGCTCACATTGTCCCTTCCAGCACCAACTGCCATGGCGAGATTTACCTTTGCTGGATAGTTTTAGCTGCAGCCTTACTGGACCCTCTTTTCATATGATTACCTGCTGACATGCCACAGTAGAATATCAGTGGAAGATATATAAAATCTTTGTGGGTTCTGTGATCCACCAATGCCTGGTTTTGACTTTGGGCCAGCCAGGATCCACTGCCAATCTACACACTAGTTTGCTTGAGAGGTCATTAGGCAGTGGTGGTGACGTGGGTCTCACAATAGCGGAACAAATCTATTAACTACTACAAACAAGTACTGAAAGCAAGTTCAACTTGGGGAGACACTCTGAGAGAAGGAACACACATTCTGGCAGGATACATCCTGGCCCAATTTGTTTGGCTTGGCCAATGGAGGAATGCCTGGAAACAAGATCAGCCTGTAAACGAATTTACTGGCTTGAGGTAGGTTTTATTAATAGGATGTGTCTTATACATTTCACAGGCTATGGCATGATTTCCCTTCTGAAAAAATACAGTATTTATATTGCAACCCCTCTTGTGTTCTGAGTGTTCGTGACAACAGTATTAGCTGGAAAGCTACTTCTTGATTCAGAGCCTTGGTGAATGATTGCCAGTTAACTTTTTGCACTATATACTGGCAGACTTAAAAAGACAATGGGTGCTTTGTCTAGCATGGCAGCTCAAAGAGGGACCACTGGAGGAAAGATGTATATCATCAATTTGTTTGTTGAGAGTGTACAATCTTCCGAGGGTGGCCAAATCTAAAGGGAAAAACCAAGTTAACAGAGCAGACCATAGGCAAACGAATATTTCATCTGGGTGTTGGGGCTGAAGTATTTTATAAAATAATGCAAAAGAACTCAGTATCATCTGCCAGTCACAGCTCCAGAGAATTAGAAACTAAAGGCCTAATTTGGATCTTGGCAGTAACTGTCCTGCCATCGATTTTTCTATCTGTTTTTTTGCCTACTTCCTTGGCTGTCCGCCCGCTCTATTTAAATCTTGTCAGGTCCATAAGGTCGAAAGAGTACATGTCACACTTTAAAATGTTTTCATGGGAGAAAGGGGAAAACAAGGCAGCTAGGAGCAAGATTGAGGGAAACAGCACTTCACATAGATGGAAGACCACCGATGAACCTCCATCATCACATGAATCTCCACCTGCATCAATGGTGCCATAGGCAAAAGCAGCTGGCGACGGGACACGAGCCAATTTTACCACTGATCCAAGCAGGATGTGCCTTCCCACCGTCGCAACTGTGGAGGCCAAACCTCCACTCATGAGTTGGTGAATTGGGAGCGATAAAAGGACAAAACGCACCTTTTTCAGAGTTTTTTAATTTCCTTCCGCCATGAACCTGGTCAAGAAATTCCTGCTGTTGCTGCTGCTCCTGGACGAAGACGGAAATCAATCTCATTGCCACCAGAACCGAAAGGTAAGTCACTGTTTTACCTGTTATCCTCGGAATTGTCGGTGTACATTAGCAGTGGACTCGTGCATGTTTAACAAATACTTTCAGGCCACAGTACAATGATGTGCAATGCATATGTCTGTAATGTCATAGTTAGAAAAATGTTTAGAAACACACCTCGACATATCAGAAACATTCACCAATCTGGTATTACCTACCTTCATGGCGATGGACACCTACACAAACAGTCAAAGCAATCCCAACTTGAAATGTGTCTGGACAAGTGTGTGCAATAATGTTTGCTAAGCTATCCTATCATATACATAAACAGTATACCCAACAGGAACTACATACATCCATGATAATGTAGCAAGTGCATATGCTCTCTCCCTCAAAACATGATGACATTGGTTCATACCCAATTGGCAGATTTCATCTACTGGTAAGTCCCTAGTAAAGTGCAATAAAGGTGCCCAGGGTCTGTAGATTGAATGTTACTAGTGGACCTGCAGCACTGGTTGTGCCACCCACATAAGTAACCCCTTGACTATGTCTCAGGCCTGCCATTGCAAGGCCTGTGTGTGCAGTTTCATTGCCACTTCGACCTGGCATTTACAATTACTTGCCAAGCCTTAAAACTACCCCTTTTCTACCTATACATCACCCCTAAGGTAGGCCCTAGGGAACCCAGAGGGCAGGGTTCTGTGTGGGCAAATGGTAGGTCATATATCTGTTTGAGTGGTAGATTGTGATTAGAAAGGGGTAAACAGGTCATTTTTAGTATGGCCAGAATTAGTAATACAATATCCTGCTGACTGTTGAGGTTGGATTTTATATTACTATTTTAGTAATGGTACTTTTAGAAAGTGAGAATTTCCCTGCACTTAATTCCTTCTGTGCCTTACAGCCAGTGTCCAATCCACGTCTGGGCTGGGCTGGTTGACAGCTCCCTTGTGCATTTCACCCAGACAACCACAAACACAGGATGCTCAGTCGCAGCTGCACACATCTGTATACTAAATGGGTCTTCCTGGGGTGGAAGGGTGGAGGGCCTGACACTCACATTTCAAAGGACAGTGGCCTGCCCTCACACAAAGGACTACCAACCCCCTTACTGGGACCCTGGCAGACAGGGTTATACTGAACGGGGACCTTGTGCACCTCAAGACCATTCCTTGAAGTCTCTCCCACTTCAAAGGTACTTTTGGGTATATAAACTGGGTCTCTGACCCTACCAAACAAGACAGTTCTAAGGACAAACACTCTGCACCAGAACCTGCAACCTGCCAAGAGAAGCTGTCTGGCTGCCCAAAGGACTCACCTGAACTGCTTGCCTGTAAAGACTGCTGCCTTGATGTTGCCCTGCTGCCTTGCTGGCCTTTGGCTCTGCTGAAACATGCTTTACAAGGGCTTGGATTGAGCTTGCCTCCTGTTTCCTGAAGTTTCAGGGCCAAAAAGACTTCATCTCTGCAAAGAAACTCCTTGTACGGCACAAACCGACGCACAGCCTGTCCAGTGGTGAGAAAATTACTGCATTGCTGAACTGGAATGACGTAGCCTGGCTCCCTGAATGAAGATCGACGCAGTGCCAATGTTGTGACTGGAACTTCGACACACAGCCCACCAGATCGATGCATCACTGAGCCGGAACGACGCAGCCCGAATTCCTGCGAAAGGAATTGACGCAGAGCCAGACATGTGGCAGGAATTCCGCCATATCACCCACCGGATCAAAGCAACATCTGTGACTTCACCCCGCACAGCCAGGATTTCCACATGTGGTCCCTAGGCATCAAAAGACCCCATACACAAAGAGGATTCAAGCCTGTGTGCTGGAATTTGACGCAAAGCCCTTGCCGCATGTAAAACAACCGATGCATCATCTATGGGTGCTGTCAGGAATCCCCAAGTTGCCTCCTGCATTATCTGTCAGCATCCCCAAGGATTAGGATTAAATCATATCTCTGTTCTTGGTTAAACCCTCATTTTTCTAAGTAAACATAATGGGCCTGATTCTAACTTTGGAGGACGGTGTTAAACCATCCCAAAAGTGGCGGATATACCACCTACCGTATTACGAGTTCCATAGGATATAATGGACTCGTAATACGGTAGGTGGTATATCCGCCACTTTTGGGACGGTTTAACACCATCCTCCAAAGTTAGAATCAGGCCCAATGTGTTGTGTTACACAAATGGTTTTATCAATGCTTGTTTTACCAATGCTTGTTTGCTAATCTGAGCAGGTGTAGACATGTGCTTCTAATTGGGTGTGGTGTAGACATGTGCTTCTAATTGGGTGTGGTGACTCATCCACATGTGGAAACTCAACTGCTTTCCTGATTGGCTATAAATAGCAGAGTGAAGTATGCCTCCCTTCTTGGCTTTGTTTTGCTTCCTGATCTTAGCATGTGATTTGGCAGTCCAGCCCCTGCTGTCATCCTCGTATTCAGGACTTTTGAGGCAATTCTTTTCTTGTTTCCTGTACCAGCTGACACCAGGCATTCCTCCAGCACTCCGGAAAAGACTACAGCTAAGTGATTAGTATTCTCCAGGGAGTTTGTTCTTTGAGCGCCGCGCTTTCCTAGATCAGCTGGTGTATTTCAGTCCTCATATTTTGGCAGAGTGCTTATCTTAAAGAGACAAATGCATATCAGAACAGTCTACATTTTTATTGTAGTTACTTGCGTAAATGTGGTTCAGGAAATCTGCTTGAGCTCAAGTACTACAAAAAGTGACAGTGCAATTTTAAAAGAGCATTTACGTGACTTTTCTTTCTCTAATAGCATAGCTCTTGGATTTAAATTGTGTCATTCATGCCTGTGTTTCAGGATGGGGGAATTTGCTTTTGAAGGGTTTCTCACACACACAGTGAAACCAAACCAAACTGTGCCACCCTAACTGTTTGAACCTAGAGTGGACATTTGTATTTCTTGGATTGTTTTTATTCCTTTTAGTTTAACCCTATGCATGCAGGAAAGTTATATGTGATATAATTCATGCCCTTATTTGTCTTTCTTGTACATGATAAGTGCAACCACAGTTCTAATTGTAGTGTGCAACAGTGAATCTCTGTGAAGCCAGCCCTAGTGTCTCAGTACTTTTTGTTATGGTACTCAGTTTGGGTTTTTGGTAATGCAGTGTTAGTAATTGTGCCAGCAGTTATTATTATCCAAGAAAAGTGCTGGAGCATCCCGGTGTTCTTCTTCCATTCCCGTGCCCATATCAGAAAGAAAGATTCAGTTTCAAGGAAGTTGAATGCACTAACACTACTATCACCCTGTCAACAACGACATGCCCCCCCCCGAAGATACAGGGTGCCTGGCTGGACCGGCAAGACGTGGCAGTGCTTTGGCTCTTTCTCTTCCACTCCCCCTTTCCTTTTGGGACACCTGCCGGGGTTTCTGTGTCCACCAGGAAGTGCCGAGAGGTGTTTCAGGAGGTCGGGGGCATACCATCACCCCTGCAGACATCCTGCTTTTCAGGTGAGTGGCCTCGTCTCGACAGATGCCTGGAAATCCAATGCACACCGACCTTTTTCCACACATCTCCTCCACTGCGGTCTTTGTGCGTGTAATTTTGACGCAAACCAGGTACTTTGTGCTTGCAAGAGACAATTGTTGCTTTTAAGAACTAAAGACTGTACTTATCATTACAACAGTTATATTTCATCTTGTGATTATCAAATCTTGATCATTTTGACCTTCATATAATCAGATACATATCCTATAGTTTTCCAAGCCTGTGTGTTGTCTTTTTGTGGTGTTCTCACTGTGTTATTGCATGATTTATTGCATAAATACTTTGCACACTGCTCTCTAAATTAAGTCTGACTGCTCAGTGCCAAGCTCCCAGAGGGTGGCCAGAATATCATTTGGATTGTGTGTGGCTTACCCTGAATAGGGTTTTGGTCCCTACTTGGAAAAAGGTGTATACCTCTGCCAACTAGAGACCCCATTTCTAACAGCCGTAAACCAAATATGTATTGGTTCTCCACACACTAGCTGAAATGACATGTCTCTGTGAGGGGTTCCAGTTCAGCATTTATTTCCTCTATAGAGTGATACTATTATTATTTAAATAGTGGACATCGATACACACAACAATACATTCATACATACGAACAAAGTCGTATCACCATTATTAGATTCACCCTTCATTAACACTCCATCAACCCTGGCACAAAAGTACATGTTCAGGAAAGCTCTGAGACCTAGGCCTGAGGTTACTGACTGACAGGTCACAGGTGGGGTAGCGTGTAGCCAGCAGACAAATGCTCGAACAGAAATCTTAATCAGTCCCACATATAGGCATAGAGACACCACAAGGTCTGAGATAATTGGCCCCAATAAAACACACATGCAAAGAGGGGTGAGCACATTCCCCAACACACCATAAAGTCAATTGCCACATGAAGTTAGGAACACACAACCAATCAGAGCATAGCACGCACAGCAACACACAGTGTTCACATGGCCCTCAGACCGGATTTCTGGACACGCACCCAGTGGCCGACATTGTGTCCACGCGAGGTCGAGGCCCACCTGCATTTGTTATCAGGACCCTATTTATGATTCCAAGACAGCTGTGCACATTCTTCACCTCAAAAGGAATTTTGTAATTATTTTATGGCACCCAGAGAAATGTATAAAACACCACTCAGAACTATTGTACTTTGAGACACTTCTCAGACCCCGGTTCTATAACTGTTCTCCGGCCATAATGTTTAATTAAACAAACTGTGCCTGTTTTGCCAAATGCCTCTTGTCTTTTGTTTTTTCAAGGTACATTTCTACTGGAGCAACAATACTTTACCATGGGAATAAAACATTGGAAGCCAAACTGGCACTGATTCCTTATATATTGCATGTTAAAAACCACAGCATGATGAACAAAACTGCACTTTTGAAAAATATTATGTGCACATAACTTGGCACCACTTATTAGCACCAACGTGTCACACAATGGATGTAAAAAAATTGGGTTGCTGGTTGACTGGAGTATGAGCCCTGGTCAAGCAGCAACTACAATTCTTCGTAGGGGGAAGTCACAGGGAAACCTTAAATTAACCTGTGCTCATCCCTCTGGTAGCTTGGCACAGAGCAGTCAGGCCTAACCTGGAGGCAATGTGTAAAGTATTTGTGCAACAATTCAAACAGTAACACAGTGATAACACACCACAAAAGGATCCCACACCAGTTTAGAAAAGTAGTGTAACATTTTATAGATTCAACAAGACCAAGATGACAACAATTCAATCAGTAGAACTGGAGTTATGGATTTTTTAGATAATGTAGGGTAAAATAGCTGTCAGAAAGCACAAAGCTCCAAGAAGGAACAACTAGTCACACTGGACCACCTCAAAGTCACACTTTCGGGCCAACTGTGATGGAACATAGGCCAGCTACAGTCTCCAGGTTTGGCCTGCTGAAGTTTATCTTCTCAGATCGGAGCCAAGTCCTGTTTGTGATGGAGGAAGCAGTGAGGAGCAAGGAGAGCATCACAGGAGGCTGCCATAGTAGCGTGAAGAGCAGGCCAGGCGTCGCAGCTGGGCATTGCTCGAGTTTGCGTTGGCAGTCCCCCGTTAGAGGTCGATACTGTAGCACAAAGAGGTGACTGCCAGAGCTTTGTATTGAATCACATCGTGAAACGCACGGTCTTAGTGTGAACAGGCCTGCTCAGGGTTGGGAAGAGCTCAAAAGCTTGAATACAGCCCCCAGAGCCATACCAAGGATCCAGGACCTGAGGGGCAAAACTTGGGGGTCAGGAACCCACTTCATCTGGTTCCAGGGTCTGGTGCTGGATGTTGGGGAGTCTTTCATGTCCCCGAGCCTCAGATCAGGAGTTGGCATACATGAGTCAGATGAAGTACTGCAGCACTGGAGGCTTCTGAGTATGGATGTGGCGATAAGCATTCTAATTGAATGTGCTGCTGGAGTATATGTCTTTTTCTTTTGTAACAGGGAGACTACGCGGAAGCGCTCCCACTGCCATACCATTTTAGGAGAAATCGTGAGTGAAACTCAGTAAGTTATATCTTACAGAGTACGACAAATAACCTTACAAAGCCTGTAGGTGATGTGTATTTGTGGTGGTGGGATGACCACTGGAGGCATGATAATGATCTGGAGATAGGAGATTCCGGACTAGGAATCATGTGTATAATGCAGGTTAAAGAGATGAAATTAGAGCCAGCCATTGCATGGCTGTTGTACCATAAGTGTATGTGTGGAAACCTGCTTGGTGGTTGTATCATTGATTTGTTTGTCTCTTTATGTTTATTTTAGGAATGATCATGTGTGTTTACTGGTAAGGGCCCATTAAGCTCCTTACATTCAAATTTCTAAAACTACGATTACAGGTATGGGGTATTTTGAAACTTAAGAGGGATCTTAAGTCCTGAGGGAGGCCATACGACCCATAAGGGTGATGCTGAATGGCCGAAACATGCTGACAAATGAGCAGATGACAGGGATGAAGGAGCAGTAATATCCCCACTTCATCACCGTGATACAGTTTTTATTCCTATCAAAGAAGACCATGAATAAAGACTGTGTAGGACCCCATGAGATAGTTGTATTCATTTTGTTTGTGTGTTCTGCAGAGTAGATCCCTAGATTTGTGTATTTTATTGTCTCCCTCCCTGACATTGGGTAGCTCGGGATGTTGTTGCAAGTCTGATGATAAAGTGGGCCACAACTAGGTGGTGGGGTCAATTTATAAGAACCTAGCATTGTTTCCTAACAAATGTTGCTCTGCAATGTATAGGAGCATCATCTATTCCTCCTTTTCGTATGTTGTGTGCTCTCAGATCTGAAAGCTAGCAGATTACCCCTTGAAGTCACTCTGGTGTCCTGGGTTCAAGGGTGAAGTTTTAGGTCCAGTACTCTTCTCTCCCAGACAAAAGAGTAGCAGGTCAGCAGTACCTTCAGAGCAGAAGTTCAGCAGAGCGGCAGTCTTTTCAGCAGTGCATCAGTCCTTCTTCCTGGCAGAGTATCCACAGGTTCAGAAGTGTACTGAATAGTTGGTTTTGGAGGTCCAGTATTTATACCCAGTTGTTCCTTTGAAGTGGAGAGCAGCTTCTAGAGGAATGCCTTTGAAGTTTACAAGTACCCTGCTTTCTTGTCCATGGCTAGCTACAGGGGGCATGCAGGCCTTTGTATGGAGACAAGACACAGCTAATTCAAATGTAAGTGAATCTGCCAGGTGTAAGTGGATCAGCCAGGTAGAGGAATAACCATCATTCACAGAGACTCCATTGAATGTACCACTGCCACGGACAACACCATCCAGGCAATGGAACATATGAAGTTCACTAGCCAAACCTGTGAGAAATCCACCATTAGAGGAATCCTCGCATACTGTTCATGGGGACCTCAAACCACCTTCTGCAACTTCATCACCAATTTCATCACCCCCCTTGCCACCATCTCAAATGACTCCATGTTCCTGGATGACCTCAACTTCCACCTCAATTACATAACCAACTCTAACTCCATCACCTCCTCGACAGCCTGAACATTGGTCTCACCCAAATCGTACACAACTCATGCACATCACAGGACACATACTCAACCCAATATTCACCTCCAGCAACTGCATCAAATACAGCTACGCTACCATGCTCACATGTACTGGCCACTCAGTCATCCACTTAATCACCGTAATCCCCAAACCCCCCACTCAACACAACCCAACACCACCTGTTGCAGATGGAACAAGGCCTTAGAGACTAAATGGACCAACACCCTTGACCTCATCCCACCCAAACACCAGACACAACGTGAACCAGAACATCCTTATTTCCATTGTTTACATTGTGTTTTGGGGCATTTTGCCCCTTGTGCACTCCCTGCCCTTGCACTCCATTTTTCGGCTCCCCTGAGCCGTTTCTGCCTTCCCGCCGCTGCGTCCCTGCATCCCTGCCCCCCTTATGCCCCCATTCGCTCATCCCTCCCACCTCCCAGCTGCCACTCCCTCCCACCTCCTCTTCTTAATGGTGCCCGCTGGCGTGCCAGAGGTGCGCCAGAGGCAAGCCCGTCTGCGCCCATCTGCGTCTGGACCCCGCCCAGCACCAGTCCCCCTGGCCCACACACCACCAGACGCCACTACACAGCCAGTGACCTCCACGCCCTCAACCCAGAACGCTCCTCCGTCTGCTTCCAGTCCACGCCGAAGCACACCAAAGGACCCTTCTCCTGCAGAGCCTGCAACTTCACCTGCACCCTAACCATCAGAAGCTTTAATATCTGGATCACTGACTGCAATGACATTGTCACCCCCATCAAGAACAAGAAACACAGAAAATCCACCAGGCAACCCAACTGTTACACTGAGGACCTCAGAACAGCAAAGCACCACTACAAGCACCTCAAGAGAAGGCAGCGCACTAACAAAGACCCAGCCAACAGACCACCTATAAATCAGCACTCAACCTATACCACTACCAACCACATGAGATGAAAAAAAGTCCTGGAATTGCACATCAAGGCTTACCCCAACAACAATAGGAGCTCTTCTGCACAGTCAAGGAATTCACCAGCCCTGCAATGGCAACAAGCAATATCTCTCCCTCTCAGGCCCTAGGTTACACATTTGTTCCACAACAAAATCATCAAAATCTAAACAAACTTCAAACCCAAGTCAAGCCTGAAACTTTTTTCATTGGACACACCTTCACATACACAACCATTCCAAGGCTTACCACCTGGAACCACCATCACCATCATGAAAACCATCCACTCAGGGGCCTCATCCGATGCATGCCCCCACCACATATTCAACCTAGGAGTATCCAGGATCAGCCTCAACTTTCTATCCTACTCAATATCTCACTGGATTCTGCTACCTTCCCAGAAGATGGGAAGAATGCAGAAATCAAACCCCTGCTGAACAAACCTTCAGCAGACCCCAATGAACTCAGCAACTACATAGCCATCTCCCTTCTCCCTTTCCCAGCCCTAGTCATTGAAAAAGCCATCAACCAACAACTCACCATCTACCTGGAACACAATCACCTCCTGGACGACTCCCAATCCGAATTTCACAGCAACCACAGCACCGAGACAGCCCTGATCTCAGCCACAGATGACATCCAGGCCCTTCTCAACAAAGAAGAGACAGCCCACCTTATCCTTCTAGATCTCTTAGCAGCCTTCAACACCATCTCCCACCACACGCTCATCACCAGAACTAATGACATAGGCAGCAAAGGAGCCGCCATCAGTTGGATGGCCTCCTTCCACACCGACAGAATACATGAGTCCAGCTTCCACCCTCCAGACCCAAACCAGGTATCTGCAGAGTCCCTCAAGGCTCATCACTCAGCCCCACCCTAGTTAAGAGCTAAATGTCCCCCCCTTGCCAATACAGTTACATCCCATGGACTTAACATTATACCCTATGCTGATGACACCCAACTCATTCTCTCCTTCTCTGAAAACTCTACTTCCACCAGAGACAACTTCCACCAATGTATGACCAGCATCACCAATTGGATGAGGAATAACTACCTCAAGTTCAACACAGACAAGACTGAAGTGTTGATGTTCAGCAGTGACAACTCAGCCTGGGATGCCTTCTAGTAGTCCAGAGAACTGGGGCACGTTCCAATCCCAGCTGAGCAAGCCAGGAATCTTGATATCATCATAGACAGCAAACTGACCATGAGGAACCAAGTCAACACAGTGCCATGCTCCTGCTTCTTCATCCTGCGTGTGCTTTGTCAACTTTTTAAGTGGGTTTCCCAAAACGCCAGACACACCATCACCCAAGCTCTCATTACCAATCGACTGGACTATGAAAACACCCTCTATGTGGGAATCAAGACCCACCCAATTCAAAGACTACAAACCACCCAGAACACCACCGCAAGACTCATCCAGGATCTCCCTTGTCACACCTATATAACCCCCACCTCAATAAACTCACAGACTCCAGTTCAGAAATGATTCCAGTTCATGCTCCTCATCCACTTGTTGAAGATCCTGCATGACTCCTGACCCGCCTACATCGACCACTGTTTGAGATTCCTCAAACCCACTAGGCACCTCCACCTCCCTTGCACTTGCCCATGCCCCCCTCATACAACATAGCGGGGCAGGAGGACGCTTCTTCTACCTCACAACCAAAGCCTGGAACAGATTCCACTGCACCTCAGGACCTCCCCAACTCCACAGGAGTTCCGTAGGATGCTGAAAACCTGGCTTTTTGACTGAGACTCTGATAACTGCCAGTGCCTGGATACCCTCGCAGGTGATAAGTAATGCTCTACAAGTCGACTGACTGATTGATTGACTGATTGATTGATTGATCCTGCAAGCAATGGCATATTCAGTGACTCCTAAGCTCCCCCGTTGAGTGTGGCTGTCTAGGAGGAATACACAAAGTCCAACTTTATTACATACACCCAGTCATGTGACCCAGAGACAGGCTACAGGCACCAAATTGAAAAGGTAAGAAAATGCCAACTTTCTAAAAGTGCAATTTTCAAAATCATAATTTAAAATCAAACTTCACCATAAGTTAGGATTTTTCATCACAATTCCAGAGACACCAAGCAGGTTACCTGATCCCATTTAGAAATCACACTTATAAAATGTAATAACGAAACTCCAGTGATATCTATGGGAGAGGTAGGCCTTCCAGTAGTGAAAAATGAGTTTTCACTACCAGGACATGTAAACATCAAAATTACATGTCCAACTTTTTCAACACAGTGCACCCTGCCCTCCGGACTATCCAGGGCCTAACCTCGGGGTGATTTATATGTATTAAAAAGGAATGTTTGGACTTGGCATAAGGTTTATTTTGCTAGGCCGACATGGCACTTTAAAACTACACAAATAGGCTACAATGGCTGACCTGAAACATGTTAAAAGTGCTACTTAAGTGGGTGGCACAATCACTGCTGCAGCTCCACTAGTAGCATTTACTTTACAGGCTCTCTGCCAGTGGTAGTGCCACTTTACTAAGGACCTACAAGTAAATTAAATATGTCAGTTGGGTATAAGCCAATTGTACTACATTTTAAGGAGAGAGCATAAGCACTTTAGCACTGGGTAGCAATCGTAAAGTGCACAGAGTCCTAAGGCCAACAACAACGAATTCTGCAAAATGGAGGAGTGAAGGCAAAAAGTCTGGCAATGACCCTGCAGAAAGAACCAAATCCAACAGTGGATATCTTGAAACCTGGCAAACCCTTGTGGGTAGGGCATAACGCTACTCTAGGCGGGCTGAGAAGCTCTGTCTGATGGCTGGCACCAGCGGCCTGGGGAATCAGCCCTCCCAGGTAAAATCCATGGCTGTGCCTACCTCTCATGGTGGATTACAGGAACTCTTCAGCCTGTATGAACCCCAGATTCTTCCCTGGGGCAACACCATCCTGGTTCGGGTATGGAAATTGCCCCTGCCTGGAGCCTTGGCTTGTGGGGACTTGGCCTCCTAGATGAAAGCCTCATATTCATCTGCCTCTAACTGGGGGTTCCTGCAATTATTCAGCCGACAGAAGCTTCAGATTCCTCTCCAGTCTGACAACATTCTTGCCCAAATAGGGAAGGTGGCCCTGCCCAGAGCCTGTGGGGAACAGGTGTCCCAGACGAAAGCCATGGCTTCACCCACCTCTCTCTGATGATTGCTGGAGCTGTTCAGCCTGCAGGAGCCCCAGACTCATCCCAGGTCTGATGCCACCCTCCCAAGGATGGCAATGTTTATCTGCCCAATGGCCTGGTCTTCACAGGAGTTCAGTTTATGAATTCCACCCCTGAGGGACACAAAAGTCATCCTGGGTCTGCAGCCACAATGCCCTATGAAGGGTCTGTTACCTCAGTCCATTGGCTAAGGGTGTAATGGGTCAGTGCCCTTCAACTTCCTGATGCCAAGGCCTGGAGAGTCAAGGAGGCTTAGGTCCCCCAGGTAACCCTACTCTTCCCTTGGGCCTTCTTGGGAAACCATTTTTCCTTGACTATTAAGCCCAGCACTAAGCCCACAAAGTGGGGTCTTACAGAATCTGGGGAAGTGCAAGTCAGAGTCAGCCATACCAGTCAGTCGTCTAATCATCTGGTCAACCAGCCAGCCCTCTGGTCACCTTGTTGGTCAGTTGGCAACCAGATAGCATGGGCATGGGGATGTAGGGGTTGTTCCCATGGAGCTCTGACGAAGGGTCTGGTCAGAGCTTTTTCACTTGGCCAGCAGGGGAGCCCTGTGTAATACCTATGGAACCCTATCCTAGGATCTCCGTGAGAACGCAGGGTAGAGAAGGGAACCGAGGGCTGGGGTCTTTCACTTCAGGGCCTGGCAGAGCTCAGACTCCAGGGATCAGACAAGCTTTTTACTTGGAAAAGCAGAAGTGCCCAACCAGTACCTGCAAGACCATGTCTGGGGCTCTAAGTGGCATGGGATGGGTGTCTAGGGCTGGATGTTTCAGCCCCAGGGTCAGGCAGAGCTTTGACCCAGTACCTGGCCAGAGTTTTTCCACCCAGCCAAGCAGAGGAGCCCTCCCTGTGTCTGTGAGACTCCTTCAGGGTACTTTTTAACATGGCCGGCCATAAAATTGAGTGCAGGGATAGAGACTTCCACCTCCAGGACAGCTTGAGCTCTTGTCTGGGGCCTGGTCAGAGCTTGTTAACCCAGCCAAGCAAGGGGTGACTTAGTAGGGCCAGCGTGACGCTGTCTCAGGCTCGATAATGACACAGTGGGCCAGAGAAGGGAGCCCAGTGACAGGGCTTCATCCTCAGAGCTAATCAGAGCTCTGACCTAGAGTCCATGGAAGGAGGCTTCCACCTCCTGGAGAGCTTGAGCACTACCCAGGGCATGATCAGAGCTTATTAACCTAGTCAAGCAGGGGAGCATTGCCAGGGCCTGAAGGACACCGTCCCGGGCTCTAAGTGATGTAGTGGAACAGGAAAGGGAGCCCAGTGTTGGGGGCTTCCCACAGTACCAGTCAGAGCTCTGACCAGGAGCCAGGTCAGAGCTTTTTAACCCAGGTAAACAGGAGAAACCTTTCTGGGTCTGCTGGACCCATTCCAAGGCACTTTGTGACATGGCAGGCTGGAGAATGGAGCCTGGGGATGTAGGCGTTTACTCTGGCCCAGCTCTGACTGGGTACCCCTGGAAGTATAAGTGGATGACAAACAGTTCTCAAATATCATTCCTCTAGTACTCTGGAGGAAGGCCACCTGTCTTGTAATCTGTGCACAGCGAGTGACATCTGGCATTCGAGTGAATATATCCAACTTCCTGGAGTACTGTCTGGCCTCAAAGAGTCAAATGAACCATTATTGAGATTTTTAGGTCAAGGCAGACCAGGCAACCCCCAACGGACGGGAGTAGGCTGCTTCGGGACCGTGCAGCACCTGCAAAGTACAGAAATTCAACAAACAGGTCCCTAGTCCCTACTACTCTGGAGGAAAGCCATTTGCCTGTCTTGTAATCTGTGCACACCGAGTGACAGAAGGGACATTCAAGCAAACGTCTCCGACCCAGTGCCCTATCAGGGCTTTTTAACCCAGCCAAGCATGGAACCCTCCCAGTGGTTCAGGTCCCAGGCGCTTTGCTTTTACACAAGCAACAACCACAAATCTTGTCAGGGTGAAACACAAGAAAAACCCATATTCACCTGTACTCAATCGTCTGACAGCTTTGCACAAAAGCAGCCAGACTTAACTCAGAGGCAATGTGTAAAGTATGTATGCAGCTGTTTAAACAGTAACCAAGTGAAAACCCATACAAGACAAATCCCACACCAATTTAGAAAAGTAAAGTTTAAAACATCACACACAGGTTGCAGTTGCCTGCAGCATGTTTAAAAAGGCTACTTAAGTGGGTGACACAATAAGTCCTGCAGGAACAATAGTAGCATGTCATTTACAGGCCCTGGGTACATGTAGTACCTTCTTACTAGAGATGAACAAATAAATTACATTTGGAAATTGGGTGTAGGCTAGTTCAACCATGTCTTGGGAAGAGATCACAAGCACTTTAGTAATGGTTAGCAGTAGTAAAGTGCACAGAGTCCTAAAAGCCAACACAAAGGAGCTCACAAAACTGTAGGGGTGAAGGCAAAACGGTTGGGAGTGACCGTGGAGAGAGGGTCAAGTGCAACAGGTGAGCTAAATAATGGAGCCAAGAACCAGAGGCCCAGAACTCTGACCTGAGGCCTAATCATAGACTTGTCACCCAGCCAAGCAGAGGACCTCCTATACCCTTACAACTCTGTCTCAGGCACTTTGCAAGATTTGGGATGATGCATGGACTCCAGGTCCTATCGTCCTCACCTGCGGCCCTTGAGAGCACTACGATTCTTGTAATTCATACAAATTGAATCACAGAGGGAGACGTTCAAGAGAATGTATTTGTGAAAGAGGGCCTCTTTTTGACATGGTTATCCCCCACTTTTTGCCGATGTTGTTATGTTCTATAAATTACAGTGTTCAGGGCCCCTGCTAACCAGGTCCCTGGGCCAGAGCTCTTTCCCTAAATCTGTTGTGATGATTTGGCACAATTGGTTACACCTTTAACTACCACTATATGTCCCTAGTAAGTGGGTACTTAGGTGCCCAGGGCATGCGGTATTCTGGGTAGGCCCCCTGAAGGCAGCAGCCCTGAATGTGTTACCCTACATGCCATGCATCCAGATGCACCCAGCACTGCCATTGCAGGCTGAGTGCTCTTGTACAAACCTGAAATACAAGCTCGACATGGCACCCTGCCTGTGTGCCTGTCCACCATACACTGCATTTACTATGGGTAACACACCCCTCTGGCAGGACTTACAGCCCTAAGAGAGGGTGCTCCATATTATATTAAGCAATATGGCCCCTCTGCATCCTTGCCAAACCTAGGACATAGTGAATGAACAGAGCAGCCATTTTAATACATGTGCTGGACACTGGTCAACACGAGTTTCCCAGCTACATGATGGCCACTCTGAACCATGGGTTTTTTGGTATCAAACAACTCAGTATGAGAAATCCAAAATGGTGCCAGTCTTGGATTTATCCCTAAATGTACCCAGGGGCCACCTTAGAGGTGCTCCTTGCAAAAACAAACTATCCTGGCATGATTGCTGACTGGTCTTATCCAGCTGCCACCTCCAGACAGCCAATATACAAACCTTGGGGGAGAGCCCTGTCTCCCCAGTTTGTAAGACAATGCCCTTCCTGGGTGGAGGCGCTAACACCGCCCTTGAAACCCGACCCCAAGCCTGCTGCTAGCAGCAGCTGGCATCCCTCTCTGCAAACCCCCACTTTTGGCGGGACCAAAGGCGGGAAGCCTAACAAAGGGTTAGAATGAGTGGCATCACCTGGCGTGCACCAACCCTAAGGTGTTGTCTGCGAGGTGGACTCTCTACTTCATTTTTCTCCATCTTGAATGGAAGGAAAATAGCCAATTAGGTTTAGGGCAGTGACCCTTCCCACAGGAAGTGGTCACTATAGTGGGTTTCAGTATTTAGTGGGCATCTCTGGACCAAGAAATTAGATTTGAAAGGACAAAGACGACTAGCCCAAAGAAGAACTAAGGCACGAGAACTGTGGACCTTCTGCACAAGAAAAAGGCATGAAACCGTGCCTGTTGCACCCAGGACTAGACAATCACGGTGGAGCTGGACACTGGACTGACCTAAAAAAAACCAGAAGTCCTCCAGGCTTTACCAATTGCCCAAAATCTCCCTTCTGAGTGGAGGTACCACTATACAACCAACAAAGAACCAGCAATCCAATGAGGGTCTCTTTACTGACTGGTCAATATCTCCCGAACCTGAAGTCACAGCTGAACTCACTGATGACTGCCAGGACAAATCATGGTAGTGTGCCAAGTTTGGTGGCACTGTGCCCCCTGGTGGCCGGACTGCACCAATATCCTGGGTACTGGTCAGATGACGTTGGACAATAAGGAAACCAGCTTCTCCAGAGCTGGAAAATGATCAGGAGGAAGCCCCTGTCAAGGGGCTTCAGGAACACCCTGGACCTCTTGCCAGAGTGCCCTTGTTGTCCTGTAAGTAGCCCTCAAAGAAACTTACCTCCAGCTCCAAGGGGCTCTGTTGCACACAGCTCCTGGAACAACAACTCGCTCTGCACCCAGCCGCCCTGGACCCTTAATCAATGAACCAGCTGTGCCCCCAGGGTCCCACACCCCTTGCGACCTCAACACCACAAGCGGACCCCAAGGCACCACCTTTAAATGTGCAAGAACCTCCTTTTCCAAGTGGTCCCCCTCAGTGGCCCTGCACCTGCTCCAAGAGACTTTTCAATGCTGCTCCCGCCATAACAAGGAACCGCCCAAGCCTTTCCAGCTGGCACAGTATGCCCACCCATGACCACAACCAACCTGCAAAAGCAGAACCTGGTAAACCAACTGTTCAATTTTATATGCATTTTTAAAAGTGACTGTCTATTGATTCCTATGGTTCGCAATTACGCACAGAAAGACTGCATTTATTAAAAATTCAAAAATTCATATCTTAAAAAGTACTTAACCAATTTTAACAATCTTGGTCTTAAAATGTATATGAAAATCTGAAGTAGTTTTATAAATTGGTCTTGAGTAATTCCTCTGAATGTGTGAGATGCATGATTGATACTGTGAGTACAACAAATGCTTTGCACCTCTCCAATATTAGCCTAACTGCTTGACCAAGCTACCTCAAACATTAGAGCTTTAGGTGATCTAGTTTTTGCCTCTGGAAACCAACATGTGGTTGCCTGGACCCCCTGCACAATTCGCCTAGCTTTGCGCACAACATAGAGTACTGTATTTGAACTCCTGGAGCCCTTGCTGGGCTTGAAGCTGAAAAAGAGCCTTCATTGTAACTTGCAGGGCAGCTGGGAATTCTGAAAACTGAGTCATGTGAAGGAAATTACATACTTTGTTTATTTACAGCACAGAACTTCGTTAGTGGTGTTGAGATGGCACATTTTGCACCACCCATGTAGGCATAGTAAATGTCAAAGTAGTATGCCAATTTGTCGTGACCGAAGTCTGTGAAAATAATTTGCCTCATTCTTATCATCAAACTAAGACATGTGAGTCACAACAGTGCCTCTGAATTAGGTACAGTTACAACTCTGTAATTAAAAGCACACCACACTCCCATAGAAATTACATTTTTTGAATCATTAATAATTTTTGCAACTTTTGACAGAATCTCATGAAACATTCCTAAAGTGTTATTCGGCAAATCTACCCAATCCTCCATGAATCTGATTGGCAGGCCGGATTGATCATTTGTGCCCATTATGAGTTACAAAGCACTGAAGCCTGAAGAGTTAGGGGACAAAACAACACAGAAGGAGTAACCCCTGAACTCAATGAAGACAGGGCAGAAACTACCACACAAAATTTTAAGAACTACTCTGTTTTTGTAACTGCATTTACAGAAGAATTCCTCTAAATCTGTGCATCTAGTTTCCAAGCTCTGACTCTAGATCCTTCTAGCCAGAACCTCAAAATCCAGGCCCAATCCAGAAAAGGATAGAAAAGGTTGCAGTTTGTAGTCCATGACCAATGACGAGTTAGGGACTGATACAGGTTACGGGTATTTATGTGCCCAGAGATTGCTCTACACTACTGAAGTTTAAGCGACACTGATTTGGGTGGGATATGGTTTGCTGTGGGGCCTGGACGAAGGGCTTAATGCTCTTAGCAGCTGTTTTGGTCTGCCAGGAGGTCAACACACATTGCCTAAGGCCATGGACAAATGGTTTGGAGGGATAGGCTTGGGCACTGGAACTGGCCCAATACCTGGCAATACCCTCAGAGCCTAATGCGTATGACGCTACATTATACATAACTTTCCAGTGGGTTCATTTACAGATACACTTCTGCAGATCATGCCTGAAGATATATCATTTGATTTGATTATAATATTTGATTATAATCATGTCACCCATGCAATGCTCTGATTTGAGCATGTCACCCAACCAATGCTCTGATTCGAAATAAATCACAAAGCCACTGTCTCTTCAAGGCATATTCAATGTACTCAGCGTTCAATAAATAGACAAAGTGCAGACAGTGCAGTGCTCATTGAGTATCGAACATTTATACATTGCCATAAAAACACAAACTGCGGTGTATATATAGTAGAAGATGGGAAAACTGTATAATCAAAACAATAAACCCTGTAGAAAATCAATCCCATTACAAACAGGGATGTGTGTCAATGTTTTGATCAAGTTATCAGAGTAAGGGTCTCATCAGGACTAATCCATCTGATTTAAAAAGATGTTTCCGGGGACTTCCTTTAGTGGATTTGAGATAAATGTGAGTCTGTCAGCACCTCAGTGACTCAAAGAAATAACTTATAACTTATCAGTCCATATGTCAACTGGTTTAAATACCCCTATCAGAGTGTCCTGGGCCCAGCATTCTCTCCCAATAAAAGGGGTGTGAGTAGGGTCAGCAGGGCAAGTTCTCCCTAATTCTTGTTGATTTTTCTTTCTTGTCACACAATCTCGAAGGGAGACTGTTAGACCGGGCATCCTTGGCGTGGTCTCCCCTAACGTTTTGATCAGCTTCCCAGGTTGTTGCAATGTGCTGGACTCTGTTTTTGCTGTTTTTTGGTACTCTGGGCACTTTACCTCTGCTGACAGCATTAAAGTGTAAGTGCTCCCAATGTGAAATTGTATGTGTAATTGGCTTTTCCATAATTGGCATATCTGATTTATTAGTAAGTCCCTAGTAAAGTGCACTAGAGGTGCTTAGGGCCTTAAATCAAATGCTGCTGCCTGCGGCACTGATTGTGCCACCCACATGAGTAGCCTGTAAACATGGCTCAGACCTGTCACTACAGTGTCTGTGTGTGCAGTTTCCAACTGCCAATTTGACCTGGCAAGTGTACCCACTTGCCAGGCCTAGACCTTCCCTTTTTATACATGTAAGGCACCTCTAAGGTAGGCCCTAGGTAGCCCCATGGGCAAGATGCGGTGTATGTTAAAGGTTGGACATGTATTGATGTGTTTTATATATCCAAACAGTGAAATACTGCCATGTTTGGTTTTCACTGATGCAAGGCCTCTCTTTCTCATAGGCTAACATGGGGGGCTGCCTTTAAATATTCATAAAGTTTCGCACTGACGCAGCCTCACCTGCAGTTTCACTGCATTACTGAGCGTGTTGATACAAATACTTTACACATTGTGTCTGGGTTAATCCTTTCTGCTCGTGCCAAGCTACCAATGGGGTGAGCTGGGGTTAACAGGATATGTCCTCCTTTGTCCTGACTAGAGTGAGGGTCCTTGCTTGGACAGGGGGCAGCCTGACTGCCAACCAAAGACCCAGTTTCAAACAGCAACGAATCACATTTGGTTCAGCATGTGCCTCCAGAATTCAGCTTCGATGTGTCCCGTCGCTATCAGTTTCCGCACAGTATGCCAAGTCTGATCATGAGCAAAAGGGATACAATGTATTCTTGGAGGTCAGCATTCTGCTCCCCTCGAGCTTACACGATAATTCTAATAACCTATAAAATGCTGCCAATGCATCAGAATTCTGCTCAGTATGTCTAAGAGCTCCCCACTATGCCAAAGGTCTTCCAATATTCCCAAAATCACAGTCCTGGGTCTGATTTTTTCAACTTTTCTTAAAAGATGGAGCTGGGAGAATGTACACTTTAGAATTTGCCAGACTTGCTGAAGCATATCTAAAGAAGGATTCTTAAAAACAACAAGGAAAAAATGACCATACCAAAGTGGAAAGAATAGGAAATAGGAGAAAACTTAGATCACCTTTCAGAGTTTGAGATTTGGACTGCCAAACTACTGGGGTGGGAGAGGCCCCGGGGTGGGAGAGGCCCCACCACAGCTTGCTACACAGCACCCCATGCTCCGTTTTTAGGTCGAGCATAGCAGCGCATAAGTGCTGCTTTTCCAACGTGTAGTTTGGGCTTAGAACACGCCCACCTCACACCCATCACGTTCACTCGTTTATGGGCTTGCCCTTCAAAAATCCTTTATAACCATTGGCAAATGCTTCACGTTTGTCCCTCCTTAGCAAATTCGTTAGCGCCTTGGGCATTGCCCCTGTTACATGGCTAATTGCACTTTTGCCGATACGTTTGGCTGCGAGAAAACTTGTTTTTCCGGTTGCGTGTCTCCTCCACGCTAATGCTCATGGAGGCCATCAGCTCGTTTTAACAAAAGGCGTGCAGCGCAAATAATTCTGATGTCTCTAAGTGCCCCTCACGAGCATAACTGTCATGTTCCTAAGCGAAACTAAGGAATTTATATTTTTAATTGGGCCATGCATTCATTTCAGCCCCAGCTCTTGCCACAGTTATGTCCGTGATGGCGATGCAACAGATCCGATGGAGCTCAGGGAGATGAGAGCTGTCTGTGGTTTTGCTTGAAAGACGAATATAAAATGTAACTTGGAAGTCATTTTCCTTTTCGCATGAATGATGGGACCTATTCAAGCTCTGAAGGAATCCCTGATTACCAAGCCCGTTATTATACATCATTTCACCTAGTCATAAAAGCCTTTCTCTGTGCTGTGAGCATGATTCCTAGGAGGCCAGGAAGATCTGAACGTCCCAGAGTGATCTCTCAAGTTTCCCGTAGCTGCTGGATGGGGGATTCTGTAGATGAAACACACGTTTCTTTCAAGGGAAAACCTGGTAAAGGTATTTTAAATGAGTGGAAAAAATACACTTGGGAAAAATCTCATTCTATTGGTTTTAAGGATGTCTGGCGGTTAGTCGTAGTCCCGAAGACATCTTTAGAGGTGTGAAAACTTTCTATTACGCATGTGTAGTCTCACATCATTCCCTAATTATTAGCATCCTAAATTTGCAGAGTTCCCCCCTTGTCCTACATCAGTGCGCTGGCTAGTTTCTTTGCAATATTTCCTCCTTGGTAATGAAAGTGTATGTGCCAGTTTCTTGAAATGTAACGTCAACACCCTTTGGTATATGGATTATGAAGCTGTATAGATTGTGGCAATCTATTTTTGTGTCAAAACTCCGGTATTTAATGTGTAAACCTACATAAACAAATCTGAACAAACATTGGGTAGGAACTGTGACATTCGCAAAAGTTTTAGAGAGATAATATTTGCAACCTGCACACTTTATTCTTTATGCAATATTCAGAGGTCAATTATTTAAAAAAACACGAAAAGTAGTTTTTAAAATATTCACATTGCATTCATCATGGTTGGACTGGCTTGTAAGGCAATCAGGCAATGTCCAATGGGCTGGTCTGACAGGTCAGTGTGCAGGCTGTTTTTAGGTCGAGCGCACACGCGCTTTTTGACCTGTTGTAAGTATTCTGTGTGCTTTTAACCAAGCTCATCTCACGCCCACCACCTTCACTCATTTTGGGGCTTGCCTTTCAAAAATCCTTTGATGTCATTGGCAATCGCTTTACGTTTGTCCCACCTTGGGGCGATTTTGTTACCGCCTTGCAGACTGACCCTGTTACATGGCTAATTGCACAGTTGTTGATATACTTCATGGTGGGCAAAGTTTTTTTTTTTTTTGTCTATCTCCTTTGTGCTCCATGTCGGCCACGGTGCTCACAGCGCAAACATCTCAGAACAGCCATGCAAACTCCATCTGTGGTATTCAAGCGCTAGTCACAGTTTTCACACTGTTACCTAATCAGAGTCATTTCTTTTGGCTCTACCCTTCCCACTACATAGCTTTCACAAAAACACTTGTAATTGATAAATGCTTTATGTAAAAAACACAGAAATCCTCAGGCTCTCCCCACACAGCAGGAGAGCCGATACTACAATATTCACTGCACTCTGGAAACTCCCTCCATAATGCTTTGCAATCATTCTTTTACAAAACATTTTTGCCCATAACTCAGCCTCTAGTGCTCCTAGGACAATGGGACCACCACTAAAAACTTAAGTACAATGCACTCTTTCTGTGTAGGTAATCTCTGAGTCCTCACATTAGGTCACTGGGGACCCCAAAATAGTAATCTCTCCCACCATGCAGTGTCTGTTTCAAGGGCCTTGTTTGTAATATCTTTGTAGTAGGTCTGCCAGTCTTAAAAATATATAATGCATTATGCTCTCTAGGAGCTAAATACATGCTTGCACTTCATTATTTTCTGCTATTCTGTTTTCATGTGATTATACCCTCTAATGACTAACTATAAGATTGCATGACCCGGTTTCTTAGAAATGCTATTTTTATTGTGGTGTCTTTTAGGGGCTGTTCTGAGCACTACAATGAACATACTACAATATTTGCAGCACTCGGAAACTCACCCCATAATGCTTTGCATGGCACTACTTTTACAAGCTATTTTTGCTCATTACTCAGACTGTGGTGGTCCTAGGACAACGGGACCATCTTCAAAATGTGTTCACCACAACGTGTTCTTTCCATCTAGATCATCTCTGCGGCCCCAAACTAGGTTAGTACGACCTCAAAACAGTAACCCATTCCATCAGTCAGTGTATTTGTAAACACTCTTTTGGCTGGAACTTTTGTTTTGCATCTGGAAGTAGTTTGTGTTTTGAGGGTCTTGTTTGAAAAAATATTCTAGTAGGCCTACTAGTTCTTTAGTTATTTGTAGGGCTCCTAGAATTATGTGACAGAAAGAAGTTAGTTATAAATTTACAATACAGCTAGTTTTAAGTTCTGCATGTCTAACTGCAGAAGCAAAACATCATGTTCCAGAATGCAACTGAAGGCCAGGATGTAAAATGTAAATTAGCACTTGTATAGCGCACTACTCACCCGTTAGGGTCTCAAGGCGCTGTACTCATACCGCTATGGAACCCCTCCTGGCTTTTCCCTGTGAGGCGCCCACTCCTGAGCACCCCCAGGGTGAAGCCAGGCATCCAAGCGCTGTTGGGGCCGTTGTGGAGATTAAGCAAGCTATTGCCCAGAGTTGCAGAGTGGGACCCATGAATTAGATTAGGCACGAGGCGAGAATTATCTGGTCAAGGGGAATTGAGCCCAAGACCTGCCGAAGCGGGACTTGAACCCTGGTTTTGAGCCAGATCTCTGCTTCAGGGTCTGCCGCTCTAACCATTGAGCCACACTTCTCCGCCGCAGCTGTCCCACGGACCTGACGCTCGTGCTGGCTGGCCCCCGTTGAGATGCGTCGTTGGCAGAGAGAGGCCACCCGGTCTTCGCTGTTTCTCGAGGTAAGGCTAGCCTGCTTCGATGTGCCCGGGCAGTGCAGTGGGGCCCGCCTCGTTGGGGGGGGGGGAGGTTAGGTCTCTTGGTCACGCGTTGGTGCAAGTGGTGGGTAGACGCTGGTCTCCGTAGTCGCTGGTCTCTGTCCGTAGCTTCTTCTTCTTCGTTGCTTCTCTTCTGCAGGCGCTGCCGTGGTGCGTTGTCCTGGTCTTGATTAGACCTTCAAGCCGGCAGCGCTGCTTAAATCCCTTTACCTGTCCCCTGTCCCCCCCCTCTACTTTGATTCTATTGGGGGGTTTGTAACTAGCAAACCCCCCCAATTGGTGGCCACAGGATGGCCAAACCCCCCTGAGACCTTCCTGGGGGGAAGGGGGGTGCGTTGGCACCTATTTGGTGCGCGCCCCCCCAAACCGGTTAAACCGGTCCCTTCCGGGCCAAGGCGACCGTTAAGGCGCCGGCCCTCACTGCCCCCTGCGGGGGCGGCCTATGCATTAACTCCCGCACTTGTCACACTGCAGAGCCGGTCCTGACTGACAATTTACCACTCTCAATAAGCGTTTGCATTATAGCCAACCTCATGCATGAATTAGACGTATACACATTTTCTAGAGTGGATAATAACTGGCCGCTTTATTATTGTGGGCAATCGTGCCTGCCCTGCGCTGTGAGATATACGGGCCTGAGGCAAAATACATTCATCTTACTTATTTGATACATCACATTATCTTTTCCAAATATTACAGTGATTAATTGGAGGGCCTTCAAGTCCTGGCCTCCATTTTTCTTGCCTCCTTTCGGCCTTCGCATATTGGCAGTCCCACCTTTGATTTTGGAGGAGCTCACTCCATTATAGTTAGTTTTACCATGTTTGCGTCGTTTCAGGGGGTAGCTTCAGGTTCCTGGTATTAGGCCCAACTCGCTACCTGGCGTACCTTATGCCCTGCCATCCGACGTGGCGGGTCTGGGCTGCGAGTGCCGTGTTCTGCTTACTCCCCTTGCTTGGCCACTTTACACCCTGCCGTTAAGGCATCCCCAGGTGCGTGGTTTTGCTCGCACACCCCCTTACTGGGTGTGTCTTCCAATCGCTTTTTGGTAAAACCTTGTTACCTTCCGTGCCCTTTCGTCCCTCTGACATCGCGACTGAATGCCTTCTTCGTTGGGGTGGGACGGTGGTGCTTCTCTTCTGCAGGCGCTGCCGGGGTGCGTTGTCCTGGTCTTGATTAGACCTTCAAGCCGGCAGCGCTGCTTAAATCCCTTTACCTGTCCCCTGTCCCCCCCCTCTACTTTGATTCTATTGGGGGGCTTGTAACTAGCAAACCCCCCCAATTGGTGGCCACAGGATGGCCAAACCCCCCTGAGACCTTCCTGGGGGGAAGTGGGGTGCGTTGGCACCTATTTGGTGCGCGCCCCCCCAAACCGGTTAAACCGGTCACTTCAGGGCCAAGGTGACCGTTAAGGCGCCGGCCCTCACTGCCCCCTGCGGGGGCGGCCTATGCATTAACTCCCGCACTTGTCACACTGCAGAGCCGGTCCTGACTGACAATTTACCACTCTCAATAAGCGTTTGCATTATAGCCAACCTCATGCATGAATTAGACGTATACACATTTTCTAGAGTGGATAATAACTGGCCGCTTTATTATTGTGGGCAATCGTGCCTGCCCTGCGCTGTGAGATATACGGGCCTGAGGCAAAATACATTCATCTTACTTATTTGATACATCACATTATCTTTTCCAAATATTACAGTGATTAATTGGAGGGCATTCAAGTCCTGGCCTCCATTTTTCTTGCCTCCTTTCGGCCTTCGCATATTGGCAGTCCCACCTTTGATTTTGGAGGGGCTCACTCCATTATAGTTAGTTTTACCATGTTTGCGTCGTTTCAGGGGGTAGCTTCCAATTCTTTGTATTAGGCCCAACTCGCTACCTGGCGTACCTTATGCCCTGCCATCCGACGTGGCGGGTCTGGGCTGCGAGTGCCGTGTTCTGCTTACTCCCCTTGCTTGGCCACTTTACACCCTGCCGTTAAGGCATCCCCAGGTGCGTGGTTTTGCTCGCACACCCCCTTACTGGGTGTGTCTTCCAATCGCTTTTTGGTAAAACCTTGTTACCTTCCGCCACGCAGACAGAGAGGCTTACGTCTCCTGGATGCTCCCCTGCTGCTTTTTTTTTTTTTTTTTTTTTAATAATCTATTGTTGCTGCTAGGTTGGACCAAAAAATGCCCATCCCCTCATTTGACAAATGAACGCCGTCTGGCGCGTACAGCTCTGGTCGACTGGGGTGAATCAGCCCGTGGCGGATGCTTTCCAGCCCATTGAATTTGCAATATTTGGCGACGGCAATGTTCAGCTTCCTCCTGGAATTGTCTATTGCTCTGTCTGAAGTTGCCCCGCGCCATGTGATTCTGGGGATTATTTCGGACCATATAATGGTGGATTTGTCGAACAGCCTGGTGGAACTCCAGGGCCCTTCCCTGATGTAGTTCAGGAGTGTTTTTCGCCCTAGTGTTGTTAAGTCGTTCCCGCCGAGGTGTATGATGATGGCATCTGGTTGGCTATGGGCGTTTTTGGCTATGCTTTGCATAGTCACCTGGAGTTGATCCCATTTCATCCCAGGGACTCCCCACCATCTGATGCCAACTGTTGTTCTGTCTCTTGTGGTGGGTATCTGGTTCTGCTTCCACCAGGTTTCTAGCCTGGTTATGAATGAGTGGCCTATGATCCATACGAGCTTGTTAGGCGCACCTGCCGCAGAAACGATAAAATCTCATTATAGTAAATTTGGGCGAATGTATCCTTTATATGCTTTGGAACGCCATCTGCCAACTGCTTTGACTGAGTCTGCTTCTAGCCCCAAACCGGCGGCTGTGGTGGCTGCCCCGATGCGAAAAGAGTGGGCACTGAAATCTGCTGGGCGCAAACCCCCCTTGCCTATGGCTTTTCGCATAACTGCTGTGAATTGGTATTTGCTCAGATGGTCCCCATTGGTATGTTTGAAAAGGGGACCGGGCCCCGCAGGGTGTACTTCTACGAACTCCCTTATGCTGCACACTGAGCAGTACCTCGTTTGCTTAATGCATTTTAGAATAATGTCTGTGCCCTTGCCCTGCTGGTCCGTTTTGGATCGCCTTAGTGTGAGGCACACTTGGTCAGGCTCTAGCCGGCAGTCCTCCATTTGAAGGCAAACCCTGCCCCCTGCGTTCTTAGCTGCCGCAACTATTTCACTCACTCTGAACGCCCCAAAGAAAGCTGTGATGAATGCTGCGCGGAACAGTACTAGCTCGTACTGATCAACCGTGATCATTTGCAGCGTGTCTATTACCTGTGTCAGTTTGCTAAAATCTATGGGGTGTCTGGTATCTTTTTTGGGGCCCTCGATGCGTCTCCACCCTTTCATCGCTGTCTTGATGTAGTGGGAGGCCGTGGGGTCTGCGCCTGTTTGGAGTTTTGAATAATGTGCCACTGCTGCCAAGTGTGCTTGAGCCCAGGACTTTGATTTTCCCTGCTTGAATGCCCATAGAATGAATGTGCCCAAGATCATCTCCTGGCTAGGCCATCAGCATAGTATTGATCGGCATTTGTAAGTTTGTTTCCATTCTGTATTTTGTTTCAATTTGCCATTATTTAATTGTTTGTTGTGATACCAAGAGATGAACCAATCCAGACTTTTTGGATAATTAGTTCACTTCCAAATGCAATAGCTCCTTATTATTTGGGTCTGGGAGTTTTTATAGCTGGATGTGTTTCTAGTTGTCACCTCGTGTCCATCTTAACCCTTTGCATCACCACCTCAGTCTAATGTGTACGAGTACTGTTACAATTGAGTAGCACGAAAATAGGGAATGGTAATATATGTTATTTATAGAAAACTCACAAGTGCTCCATCAAGAGCTATATAAAACAAGACTATTATAAGTATAACTTTTTCACTCATGTCCTCTAAAATCTGGTAAAGGGCCCAAACGACTGAACATGGCTACCTCATTACATTTAGATGCCCTCATTCTGCTGTCCATCGTGTTTCTTACTTCCTGCTGTCCTCCTGCCATTATCCATGTTCTCCCACCCACCATAACAAAAAACAAAAAAATGCTATGACACAGCCAACAGTAATGCTGCCAGCTCTGGTTTTGCTTGTTTGTCTTCGGTGCTTGCTTGTGCTCCTTTATTTCTTAACTGTCTCCTGTTTTTTTGTCATGGGGTTATCCCATCTAGGGGCTAACAATATGGTTACATGTCCATGTTTCTTACAAATGATATTTTTCTTACAGTGCCCTCTAGGGGCTGTTTTGAGCATTACAGTTTAATGCCAAGTTTATTTCTGGGAAAGGTTTATATGATAATTATATATGTTTTAATAATCTCTTCCTATTACAATTATTACCATAATTCATGGCCAATTTAACATCCTTATTAAACTATGACAGTTTGAACACTCAATACTTTTGCGTGACACTTCAAGTTTCATTCTTCTCTGTGGCTCTCTTGTGTCTTTTTTGGCGAATGGTGTTAGCCAGCCAGCAAGTCTGATGATGGGGTTTTCAAAGTGGTATTCTATTGGAATTAGCATGGCATATTTAAATTAGGATGCTAAATGGCAACATTTTCATTTTCTGCTGCAGATAGAGGAAGAAGGTAAATGGAAGTGCTTTGGTTATATGCAGTGCCACTGGAATTATACGGCAGGAGAAGATGAAATTATGAGGCAGGGTTCACCAATTTGTGGCATGAAAAGTCCAGTTATGAATTTACAAAGCCAATAGCTCTAACTCAAGCAAATTCAAGACCTATTGCATTGCAAATGCCTGTTATAGTTCCCAACCACTCTGACAGGACATTTTTGATGAAAATATTCCAGTGACATGGCAGTAGCACTTTCTGCCACAATGTAAAAAAATGTTATAACAGCATGATCTGCATGTTTAAGTCTCCAGAATCAAACCCACAATTCTGATATTTATTCCTGCAAAACAAACATATCAAATACCCTGATGTGCAGAGTTGTTCTCCCTGTGTGTCGGGGTCATAGAGTTCTTTTCTGGACTGTATTTGCTTCGCTCTGCATGATGGTCCTGGGTAGGAAAAATGAACGTGGGAAGGCCCGTTGTAAATAGTGATGGCTTTCTGAAGTACCTGTACCTGTTGGCATTTGGAGGATGGACAGCAATCATTGGCTTTCAACAGCATAGCCAGCTGAAGCTCTGCTTTCGGAAACCTCAGGGGGAAATTTAAAAGGGAGGGCCAGATTTGACATAAATTGACACCCACAGATTTACAGTGAATTCCTTGCTCTGACGAACCCTGATTGACTCCTTACCTTTTTGAGAGATTAGTTCAAAATTTGCCTTTTTTCATGTCACTGGTTTAGCCTGAGGACAGTGGGAAAAACAATTTTCTGGACATCCAGTCAAAATGATATTCATGAGCTATCCGCAGATGTTGACCCGGCTCAGAGGCGTTGCCATTTCAACTGATGGGAGCTCCTGATAGAGCTGTACGTGGACTTAGGCCCAAATTTAGGAAAAGTGGCACTGCATAATATGCGGCGCCACTTTTCTTGCACCCATCAGCGCCCCCCTAACGTCACCATGTGTGCTTCATATTAAACATACGGCGCACCATGGCGCAGGGTATGGACAATAGGGTCAACATTTTTGACGCTATTGTAGTACATTACAGGATTAGGGCCAAAAATGTTGGTGCAAATCCTGCAAGGTACATAGGGGCCCCTTGAGAATAATGATGCACCCCTTTTTAACGACTGTACAGGTGTTAAAAATAGTCGCTAAAAATGGCTCAGTGGAATCTCAGAGATTCCACGGGGCCATTTTTGCAGTCCCCCTAACAGGGGAACGCCCCCTTGCATACATTATACGTGGTGCAGGCATTATGTGATGGAATGGGTTACAAAGTGGCGCAATGCATGCATTGCACCGCTTTGTAAACCTGGCACAGCAAATTTGACCTTGTTGAGCCACATGAGCGTCATAAGAAATGACGCTAAGGTGGCGCAAGGAGGCACTAGGCCTTCTTAAACCTGGGCCTAAATGTTCTTATTGTATCCTAGAGTGTTTCAGTGCTGTGTGCTAGCAAAAAGGAATAAAAATAGCGCTCACCAAATGTTGTGAAAATCTGTGCCCTGCTCTAATGTGTTTGGTACAAAGATTCACAACAAACTGGCACATCAATCATGATGCACCAGTTTGCTTGCACCGCCCTGCGCTCCCCTACAATACAACGCACCATGGCACTCGTTAGCAAAAATTTTGATGTTTGTTCTGTAAAGCTGTGGGAGGCCCACTTAAAATAGCCTAGCATCACTTGAGCAGGCGTTACAAAATGATGCTAGAATCTACAAGATTTCACTGCGCCATTCCTGCGGGCCTCCTGACAAGAGGAACACCTACCTTGCATACATTATGCCTGGTGCAGATATAATGTGGAGCAAGGGTTTGCAAACTGGCGCAATGGTCCGACTGCACCAGTTTGTGACTGTGGCACAGTGTAGGGGGCTGCTTGCGCCCCCCAGCATAAAAAAAAGTGTTGCTACAGCAGCGCGGGGGACTTGTAAATGAGCCTCCATATTCCTTAATCAATTCTTGAGAACAACTATTAAACAGGCTGAGTACGTGGTTTGATGTTAAGGACATCACAGCGATTATTCTAAGATGAGGATGAGTCAAAAACATGAACACAATGCAAAGAGAATTATTCATCATTGTCTGATTGGCCTTACGTACAGGGAAGAATTCAGAAATCCTTTAAGAAATGAAATGTGCCTGTCAGCTACTGTGCTCCACAACAGGAGTTATTTTCGGCTGTGCTCCTGTGTGGGGGTGTAGGTAATTTAGGTGAGCAAGGAATTCCCTGCCAGGAGGAGGCCTTGTGGGTGTAATGCGAGCACCTTACTCCAGCAGAATTAGTTGTAGAGAAGTTAGGATTGTTACAGACATACTGGTGCTGCCGAAAACTGATGGGATCTAAGACTTTCCCGGCCTTGAATATTTTCGGATGATAATGCTGGGCACGGGAGCAGTGAATTTCCTGCAATTGTACTGCACGGATTTTGTGATGGCATTATGTGATTGTGTGCTTTTGCTGGTCATGCAGCGCATTGCTGTACAGAAGCAGGTATGAGTAATACGTGCTTCTGCCCCTGCATTTAAGTAGGAAAGTATTAATGACGTTTAGCATCTGTAGTGAAACAACGAACAACCCAAACCAGGTGGTGTACATCTCAACCTCTCTGGCATACTTCTTGACTCATACACCTTCGACAGCACGCACCCTGGGGTCTTGCAAAACAACCCAGCCACCAGCCTCTGTTGTTTGCTGTGTAGACTAAGGCTGCATTTCTGCGTTATTGACACTGAATTGAGCACTCTGGCCAGGCTGTTTTACATCTGGTATAAGCTAGTATCATAGAGCCCATGTATCAAAGCCAGAAAAATATGAAAAAAAATCTGACCTCTTGCTAGAAATGGCGTTAATAGGGTGTTTCAAATGAGCACAAAGGTAGGTAGCCGAGCGATAAGATCTTTAGCAAAGTTTATCATTCTTTAAAAATAGACCTTTAAATAGGGTTGGAAAGGTAAATGTTTTGGGAGTTCAGAGTTTTTTAATTCTTCCCTAAAGTGAAAGCTAGCATGCAGGCGACCACATTCTAAAAATACCCACCAAGCTTCTGCAATAGGTTGATGTTGGACATGACATCTTTGGCGTGCTATTCCCCAACCTTTTTCCTTAAATCCTCCTGTTTTTGCTGACTTCGATTTTGATAGCCTTAGGACTCTGCACACTTTACCACTGCTAACCAGTTCTAAAGTGCATGTGCTCTCTCCCTAAAACGTGGTACCTTTGACTTCCACCCAGTTGTCAGACTTAATTTACATGTAAGCCCCTAATAAAATGGTAGTACATGTACCCAAACCCTTTAAATTAAGTGTTACTAGTGGGTCTGAAGCCCTCTTTGTGCCACCCACTAAAGTAGCCCTTTAAACATATCTCAGGCCTGCCATTGCAGCCCGTGTGTGCAGTCTTAAACTGCCATTTCAACCTGGCATAAACCTTTTTGCCAGGCCTGAACCTTCGTTTTTAAAACATATAAGCAGGGCTACTGAAATTATGTTATTATGCTGCCAAAGTGACTTTTGCATAATTAAAGATTTGCTGCATTTGCCACATGATCCATCATCTGTCTCATAATCTGCAGATTTTAACAAAAAAAAATTCTAACTCAAGCATTACTAAATATGCAGCACTGTGTGTTGCAGTGAAGGGGGAGTGCCTTAGCAAAGGTTGACTGGTAACCTTTCTGTTGCTTATTGCTATATTTAGGTGTTAAACAGGTACTATTGAGGTGCAACCTATGCCCAGACAATGTTAACAAGTTTTCAAATGACAAAATAATGAAGTAATAATATTACAATATGTGCCTCATTACGCCGCATAATTTGCTTTTTCTTGCAGCACCTTTTATTTGACGCTGCTGCATAAATTGGCCCTCTTTCCTTGCAGTATAATTCTAGTGGCCCTGCATGTAAGTCACTTTAGGGTGGCCCGAAAGGAGGGCCATAAGGCAGGGTGCAGTGTATTAAAAAAGATGGACATGTACTTTTAACTTTCACATGTTATGGTGGTGTAAAACTCTTAAATTTATTTTCCAGTACTGCAAGGCTTGCCTTTCCCATAAGGTAACATTGGGTTACCTTCTTACATTTAGAACGTCATAACTTTAATTTGGGAACAGGTGGGAAAGTTGATTTTCGTGTCTAATGAACTGTACTCTAAAACCCTCTTTAATGGTAAAGTAGGATTTTAAGTAACAGTTCTGAAAATGCTACTGTTGGAATTTTCCCTTATGCAGGGTCATCCCCAATCTTTTTGCCTCCTGCCTCCTATTTTTTCTGACCTGTTGCTGTTGGCTTTTGAACTATGAGCACTTTACCACTGCTAACCAGTGCTAAAGTGCATATGCTCTCTGTGTAAATTGTATTGTTGATTGGTTTATCCATGATTGGCGTATCTGATTTACTAGTAAGTCCCTAGTAAAGTACACTAGAGGTGCCCAGGGCCTGTCAATCAAATGCTACTAGTGGGCCTGCAGCACTGCTTGTGCCACCCACATTAGTAGCTCTGTAAAAATGGTTCAGACCTGCCACTGCAGTGTCTCTGTCTGCAGATATAAACTACCCAATTGCCAGGCCTACACCTTCCCTTTTCTTACATGTAAGGCACCCCTAAGGTAAGCCCTAGGTAGCCCCATTGGCAGGGTGCAGTGTATGTTTAAGGTAGGACATATACTAATGTGTTTTTTATGTCCTAACAGTGAAATACTGCTAAATTTGTTTTTCACTTTTGCAAGGCCTATCCCTCTCATAGGTTAACATGGTGTAGGAAAGTATCATCTTCCCTGGCATGTTACCCCTATTTTTACATGTATGTCAGTTTGTTTTTGCCTGTCTCACTAGGATCCTGCTAGCCAGGACCCCAGTGCTCATAGTTTGTGGCCTGAATGTGTGTACTTATGTAGTGACTAACTGTGTCACTGAGGCTCTGCTAACCAGAACCTCAGTGCTTATACTCTCTCTGCTTTTAAAATTGTCACTATAGGCTAGTGACCATTTTCACCAATTCTAATTGGCACACTGGAACACCCTTATAATTCCCTTGTATATAGTACCTAGGTACCCAGGGTATTGGGGTTCCAGGAGATCCCTATGGGCTGCAGCATTTCTTTTGCCACCCCTAGAGAGCTCAGACACAATCTTACACAGGACTGCCATTGCAGCCTGAGTGAAATAACAAACACATTTTTTCACAGCCATTTTACACTGCACTTAAGTAACGTATAAGTAACTTATATGTCTAACCTTCACTTAGTGAAGGTTAGGTGTAAAGTTACTATGTGTGAGGGCACCCTTGCACTAGCAAAGGTGCCCCCACATAGTTCAGGGCAATCTCCCTGGACTTTGTGAGTGCGGGGACACCATTACATGCGTGCACTACATATAGGTCAATACCTGTATGGAGCTTCACAATGGTAACTCCGAATATGGCCATGTGACATGTCTAAGATCGTGGAATTGTCCCCCCATGCCAAATCTGGTATTGGGGTGCCAATCCCATGCATCCCCGGGGCTCCAGCATGGACCCCGGATACTGCCAAACTCTGTCTTTGTGTGGATTTCTTACTCTTGTTCTGTCAGCTTCTCCTTTCAGGGTCCCAGGAACGGCCCAGCTGTGAAGTCTGCCCTGCTGATCTGCTTGCTGATTAGGTACTGTTTTACTGCCAAAGCCTGTTGTTGCTTGACCACAACTCTTCATCTGCAGTGAGCTGCCATGCTGGATCCAGCTTGCCTGTGTGGACTCAGAACTCCAGGAAATCTCCAAGGGTCAGTTGGCTGGCCCCCTGTTCAAGCCACAGGGATACGCCAGTCTTATTTGACATCAACGATTTGCCACGCATCTCGACACAGCACGCCATAGGCCCCAGGCCAGCATGATACAGATCCTTGACACCAACGAACCTCAGGGCAGTTCCTCGCAAGCTCTGGGAGCTATTTGATGCTTACATAGCCAGGCACCAAAACCGGATCAGCTTGCACATCTTGTCCCCACCACGATGCATTGCAGTACAAGTCTTCACAAGCCCCATTGGCTTCCTCAGTTATGTAGGACCTCACATTGCAGTGCTTCTTCAAGGTTCATCGTCTCTGTGCTGCGTGATGCATCTTGATACTAGAAATCATATCACAACTCTGGACATTGCATCGCAGGTCCACGTAGATGACTCCTCGACTCTGGCACACATCTCAAAGCCCTAGCCAGAAGGTACTTTGTTAGCAGACTAAACAGAGTCCTGTATCCGGCCAAATCACCATCATGATGGGCCCGAACTTGTGACTTGGCCCCGGTCTACCACAAACAGATAACCACGGTTATTTGTTTTTTGCTGTTATCTGTTATTTATTTTCGCTTCTTAGTGCTTGATTGTCACAGACCCTTTAGAACTGCATATCTCAAGTTCTATTTAGATGTTGTTCATTTTGATATTAAATAATTTATTACATTTTGCTATATTTTTCAAACTTAATGTGGGATTTTTCTTGTGCTGTGTTTTCACTTTATTGCTGTTTGTTGGTTGCTTAAATACCTCACACATTGCCTCTATGTTGAGCATGACCGCTTTTGTACTTACCTATTCGAAGGTTGAACACAAGTTAATTTGGGATTTGCATGTGTTTCATCCTGACAAGAGTTGTGGTTGCTGCTTGAGTAGGAGTTCACCCATCTCAACTATTAACCCAAGTTCCTACAGTTGAGAGATATGCATCTGGACAGTATTCAAGAGCATAAATTGACACTTGCGAGATGCTGGAAGCTACAAAATTACTCTCAACAGCCCTGAGCAATATCATAATGGTGATACAACTTGCCTCATACAATGGGGGACAACTCAATCATCGAAATCCTTTCAGAAAGCTACACAGGTAGCATGATAGCACAGCTTGAGTTTGATCCCGCACCAAGAGCAGAGGAATGGAAACAAAAAGGCATGAGTACTATCAGCACAACCTGCACTTACAGCTACCTTACCCTGAATACCGATTCCCAGCAGCACAAGCCATTTATTCCCTCAATGCCACTAATCATCACAACTGCACAAATCCACAGCCGCAGAGCACAAGCTGTGTGGTATTTTCTCACAGGGCCCCAGTGCAGCAAATCCAGAGCCAGAGGAGCCAGCAGGGTTATTTGGGACTGTGTGGCCCGAAGGGGGTTTCAAGATGTTATTCAAGGTTCATATACTGCTGTATATCACAGTGAGGACAACTCCAGCAATACAAACGACACAAACATTTCACAGAAACATGCCCAGTCAAAATTGGCTCAGGACTACAGCCTTATAGCGAGCCTTTGCAATCAAAATAGGACAGCCCCGCTTACTCTTCAAACTCACAGTGAGCAGAGAAATCTATTGGCCTTGATCAACGCAACCATGGTCTCTACAATAAATGCCCCTACCTGAGAGTCAGACAATTTAGAATTGCAAATCAACCTCATACAAGTATTAGCCACATCTATTGCTAATATGGAGGCATCCTTACTGCCTTGGAACAAAGAGAGTTAAGTGACAGTCTAGCTGGAAAAGACAAATCAACATGTGCTTGCCATTCAATCATCTATAAATTCTACACCATGCCGGAAGTGTTAACCTTAATGATTTTGGAATGGAAACTTGCCTTTCACCTGCCAGTCAAAACCAGGTTGCAATCATTGCACTCCACATCACCAAACCCCACAAACGTGTCCTCCAGAGTCCACAGCTAACTCCACAACTGCCCCAGGAGCCTCAACAGGCTTAGAGACAACTACCTGGCCTATTACAGCCACCGCACAACAGGACATAATATTTAACCCACCTCGGGGATGACGCCCACATTGCAGCGTCACAGGTTTTCACAGTGCTCAGACTTACATTACAGGTATACATCTCCTCAAGCAGCCAACGTAAGGGCAACACAGACTACATGGAGAATCAATGGTCTAGGGCTCTCTCAAAGGGATCTCAAACAATACTAAAAAAGGCCAAAAACAAAGTAAAAGTACAAATACAAATCCAGCATCCAAACAAACAAAAGTCGGCTGATCGCAACTTAATCAGCGTATACCCTATCTTCAAAGAAAGGTTGAGAGGCAAGAAGGAGGCTAAACCTCATAAAGCACTTCAGCCTCCAGAGCCCCAGCCACTGGCACACATTGAACCTGATCAAGAGGCAGGCCCCCTTTCTGTACAATGCACCCCATCCACATCTACTATGCACTGTGCCTAATTGGAGTTTACACAATCAGTGTTATACAATTCAGCAACATGTTCCTTGTCCTGCAATCTGGAGACCACAAAGCCATCGTCTACTAGGCTAAGTAGACGACCAGCAATGCCACCAGAGACTAAAACACCACTGCAAAAAATGGAAGAACCACCAAATATGGGATGAGCTGCACAGCAGGCCTCCTCGGATCAATCAAGGGCCACTTACATAAGCAACAACTGCTCACTTAGTGAACCACCATGTGCCCCAGGCCTCCTAAGCTGGTGCTCACACCTCAATATCTATCAGAGGGTAGCCATGATATTCTGAATTGCTCTAATCTACTTTGACATTTCAAGGCAATTTCAACACTGCTCAGCATAAAACACTGCCAGAGCACAACAAAGGAAGAACATTGATAATACTGTCACTAAAAACCCTTGCACTGGCTGAAGAAATTCTCACTAACAAATCGATTTTCAACAAATGGGGCATTAGGATCTCAAAAATATCCTTTTCCACTGAAGACCCAAACTGAACCATAAAACCATCAAGCCCGAACTCATAGTATCCTAAGGGGGGCAAGGTACACACAACTAAATCTCTCTCACTGTAAAATGTGCATTTCCCGATCCTATTCAAAGATCAGGGGCACAGTCATGAGAGTCACCCTGGAATCCGCCGAGGCAAAGTGCAGAACAGATTAGAACTGGCTATCATCTACTTTATCTAGTGACTCTCAGAACCATTCCTGGCATCAGCAACCCTGCCTCAGAAAGAAAAAACACCTAAAAATGTTATCATGGAATGACACTGGGTTGCCCAGGCTTATCAAATCCCTCTTAGCTAATCAGCTTATAATGGACTCCAATCTACCCTGTTTTCAGGAAACATGGCCAACGGGTCCACAGCAATTCCTGGATTCTACGAAATACATCAGCCAGTGAAACAAAAATAATCTTCTGGAGGCCATCTGGAGGCCTCTCTATATATCTCAACATTGGTCTGGACCAGAAAGCGAAAAAATCAGAGCTCAGGATGAAATGGAACAAATGGTTATTCTGGGAGACTTAAAAATAAATGACCTCTGGACAAAGATCCTATTGATCAATCTCTATTTTAACAGCTTTGGCATCAAGAGAGCTGACAGGATGACCCAACTATGTGAAGCTCTACATGCTGTGCTTTGTGATCATGTCAATTACGATATCATAATCTGTGGGGACGTCAATCTTCCCCATCTGGGATGAACTCAAACCAACCACTTTCCAACATGCTCACCGACTACACTGCTCCGAAGCTTTCTTAACAAACATGGCCTCAAGTCTATTCAGCATACATTTAGGGGAAAAGGCACTCTTGATTATATGTTTACCTAGGATAAAATCATCGAGTATTTGGAGACCTTTGAAATTCTTCATTCACAAGAAAGTGATCATTTACCTCTCCTCACAGTGCTGAAACTATGCTCCATCAAATGTGAATGCCAAAAGACATCGGGCACCTCAAAAGGCAATGAAAAATTCGTTAATCTGGAGAATAAAATGGTGGCCAGTCTCTCTGCAAAAACTGAAAGTGTGAAACTCTACAGATTATTAATGATATCCACCTGAGTCTAGCCTGCGCACCAGCGCCTCCTGCAAAATCTTTTTGAATGCGTCCCGTTAACAGAGAGTAAGCGGAACATCCACAGGTTGCAGAAATTATGCCAAAGAACAAAAACTCTACATATAAATCAGAGCTACAGTTAAAGTTGTGGGCCATAGCAAAACAGCATAAGCTATTGGTCAGGTCTATAAAATGTAATCAGACTGATAAATAGTGGCTAAATATACATTCACAGCTGAGTAAATGCTGTCAGGACAACTTATAGAGATACAGAAAAATAATGAATGTGTCAAGAAGGCCCCAGAATTAACATGATTGATGAATCCTAGAGGATACAGCACATAAATAGGTTATATTTAGTCAACACTACCTGCTCCTCTCTCTTAAGCAAACCCTGCACCTTAGTTGCCACTCTGAACAAAGAGCCAGTTTCCATCATCACCACTGTTGCAAAAACCTTGTGCAGCATTAGGGCAATGGGAGCTCCTGGTCCTAACAGCATCCCAGCCCAAGTCTTCAAGGACGACATCGAGCTGTGCTTTACAATACTCTTCCCACTGTATCACACATGTTCAGTGACTTGGGATGTATTGACTAGTTGGAGGAGCTCAATTCTATGCCCAATATTAAATCAGGGGGACAGGCAAGACCCTGGCAACTATAGCCTCATCGCCGTTCTTGATATTTTCAGCCATGCCTACGCCTCTGTCCTACTTAAGGAACTTGAGCACTTTGCAGAATCAAACCAGATTGTTCTGTTCTTTCAAACTGGATTTAGGGGGAACTCTTGGACCACAGACAACATAGTGGCTCTCTCCTACTTAATACATGAAGCCACCAATCAGAAGTCACCCTCTCTTTATGCTTACTTCTTTGACTACTCCACCGTATTTGATTTGGTGGACAGGAATAACCTAAGGAGGAAGTTACAGGGCTGGGGCATTGTGAACATCTTGCTCTGGCCAATAATATCACTACACATCTCGACCTGGGTGAGCATCAAGCTGTCACAAATGGTCGTAGCCAGGAAAATCCCCACCCACATTGCCTAAAGCAAGGCTCTATCCTTTCTTCAGTTTCTAAAACACTATAGCTTGATCCTGGCAAAAATCTGATATGTCAAACTCATGCTATTACAATATGCAGATTACATTGTTTTGCTGGACCATTGCAGAATTGGGATTCAGAAAGCATTAAGGGGCATATTTATACTCCGTTTGCGCCGAATTAGCGTCGGTTTTTTCGACGCAAATTAGGCGCAAAACTAACGCCATATTTATACTTTGGCGCTAGACGCGTCTAGCGACAAAGTATGAGTAAAGAGCGTCATTTTTTTGCGTGAACGCCTTCCTTGCGTTAATGAGATGGAAGGTAGGCGTTCCCGTCCAAAAAAATGACTGCGCCGCAAATGCGTCGTATTTATACTCCCGGGAGTTGGCGGGGCAGAAAACCCCGCATTTGCGCCACTTTTTAACGCCTGGGTCAGGGCAGGCGTTAAGGGACCTGTGGGCTCAAAATGAGCCCACAGCTGCCCTCCCATGCCACCAGGGACCCCCCCTGCCACCCTTGCCCACCCCAGGAGGACACCCAAGGATGGAGGGACCCACCCCAGGGATATTAAGGTAAGTTCAGGTAAGTATAATTTTTTATTTTTTTATTATTTTTTTTGGCATAGGGGGGCCTGATTTGTGCCCCCCTACATGCCACAATGCCCAATGACCATGCCCAGGGGACATAAGTCCCCTGGGCATGGCCATTGGGCAAGGGGGCATGACTCCTGTCTTTACTAAGACAGGAGTCATGTAAATGGCGTCTGGGCGTCGTTTAAAATGGCGCAAATTGGGTTAAGACGATATTTTAGCATCAACCTGACTTGCGCCATTTTTAAGACGCCCTAACGCCATTTTTCCCTACGCCGGCGCTGCCTGGTGTACGTGTTTTTTTTCCACGCACACCAGGCAGCGCCGGTCTGCTTGCGCCGGCTAACGCCATTCAATAAATACGGCGCCCGCATGGCGCTTCAGAATGGCGTTAGCCGGCGCAAAAATTTTTGACGCTAAACTGCGTTAGCGCAGTTTAGCGTAAAAAAGTATAAATACGGGCCTAAATGCCCTCGATAAGTACACTGAGACAAATATATTGATGGCAAATGAATCAAAAACAATAGTAATGAGCTATGGGAGAACAATTAGGAAACCAAACTACTATTGGAGCATGGGCCAATAAAAACAAAAGTTGCAGTATGCCCATCGTATCTTGTTGAAACCATTGTTTTGAGCCCATTGAATAAGAACTTGTAAGGAGGCCAGGAACCTTGTCTTCGCCATGAGGGAGCCAATTCACCTATCTACATTAGGCAAATACATCAGTTTATTATAAGATCTGCTTAAAGAATACAACAAGACTGCTTAGATTTGTGTACATCTTATGTTGGCCGAAAATGCTGTTTTTATTTATGTTCTTTTAAGGTCTCCTCTTATACTTATAGGGCATGACAGTACTGCCATATTTTTATAAGCATTTTTCCATCACTTAACACTTTTGTACGACAACACGTGTCTTCTGCTATGACCTCACACATTTTCCAGAATATTTGCACTATTTGAAATTGTGTATATCATATGCTGGCTGATAATACTATTTTCATTTATGGCCTTTTATCATCCCCTTTTATAATTTTAGCATATGAAGGGACTGCCATATTTAGATGCGTTTAACCAGCATTTGACACTTTTGTGTTAGAAGACGTGTCTGCTGCTATGACCTCATTAGTTTTTCTGGAATATTTGCACTAGCTGAAACAATATTTGTCATGAATTACTTTGCTTCCCCACACATATTGTAGAGAGTTTAATCATACAGTAAAGATTTAGATATGATTTGCTACCCATGTAGGATTGCAATGATCCACTTAAGAGAATGGACCTATATCTGTGATAAAATACACATCATTAGGCCAATATGTTAATGACGTGTTTCACATAGCACCAGCTGTAAGGGCAACAGAAGTGGGGATGTCTGCCACATTACATACAGCAGTTTCTGCCTCCTGGGTAAATACAAATTTTAAGTGAGTCACTAAAAATTCACTAATTTTATCCCTGTTTGCACTAAAAAATGGCGCCTCTGTTGCAGAACTCCGGACAGTCAGCAAGGGAAGCACAACCTTTCCCCATGACAGTTAGTCAAACTTGAAGGGACACTGTTCTTGTGCGATGATATTTGCAGGAAACCCTAAGGTCACCATTACAGTTATTGGGTTCAAATAGGAAAACACATGCAGAAATTCTCGCTAACTGCATTTGGAAAGTGATAATAAACTGTTTGGAAGTTATTTATATTCATACATATTCTGAGCTAACTCTTTTCTAAACACACAAGATGATACAAAAACCTGTCTAGCCACACCTAGGAGGTTCACCCTGCCCTGCACTATTCCCTGTAGTAGCACACCAACAATTACTCTGTCTTTTTTATCACACTACCAAAGTTCTCAAAACAGGCATAATGGGGGTCATTACAACCCTGGCGGACGGTGTTAAAGCGGCGGGAAGACCGCCAACAGGCTGGCGGTCTTTTTTCGAGTATTATGACCATGGCGGTTACCGCCATGGTCATCCGCCGCTTCACCGTTCCGCCCGCCAGGGCGGAGACGACCGCTGAGCTGGAGACCTGGGTCTCCAGCCCGGCAGCCGTCACAATACCACCGCCGGTATTTCGACCCGGCTTACCACCGTGAAATCCATGGCGGTAAGCCCTATCAGTGCCAGGGAATTCCTTCCCTGGCACTGATAGGGGTCTCCCTCACCCCCCACCCCCACCCCGACTCCCTCCCCTACACCCCCCACCACCCCTGCCACCCCCCAAAGTTGGAAGGTCCCCCCTCCCCACCCCGACCCCCAACATCACATAACTAACACACACAACAGGCATGCAGGCACCACCAACACACATACACGCACACACACCAATATACATGTCTACATCCACACACTCAGCCAGACACGCACACCCATATACAGACATACACGCACACATCCATACAGACATCCATACAGACATACACGTACTCATTCCCAACACATGCAACACACCCGCAAGTATACACGCACTCACACCCCCCCTCTACATACACAGACGCACACCCCCATGCACCCACATAACACGCAACACCCCCCCAACCCCCTCCCCTAACGGACGATCGACTTACCTTGTCCGTTGATCCTCCGGGAGAGGAAGGGAGCCATGGAGGCTGCTCCGCCGACACCACACCGCCAACAGAACACCGCTGCGCCGAATCACAGGACGTGATTCGCTGGGCGGTGTTCTGTTGGTGTGGTGGTGGAGGTGGAACAACCTCCACTTCCCCACCACCCGCCAGAATGGCTATTGGCGGCTCTCCATTGTAAAAAGGACGGAGAGCAGCCAACAGTCATAATACGCTGATCGGCAAACCGCCACTACTGGTGGTCTTCCACACGGCGGTCCCTCGGCGGTCTTGTTAAAAGACTGCTGAGGTTGTAATGACCACCAATGTCTTCTTTTTTCTCCAGTCCTGTCACATTTGGGAACAAATGGAAGCTGACTAATGTTTAATGCTGAGGAAATCAGCCCGTGCTACAGCCTATAGGCGTGAACACTGAGGTAGACAAATCACCATGTCTGACCTTGTCCCTTGCGTGCCGAGCAAAGTGGACATTTTACACATTGATAACATTTTTCTATTTGCTCTGTGCTGTTTGATTCCAATATTTACCAGGGCACTACTGTCCAGTAAACATGTGCATTTACAATACCTTTAGCACAAACCTTTTCCCGTTAGTCAAGAAGGTGATAAAAATGTCACAGTGCTCTACAACTCAGTAAATGTTTACCACTGTTTGCTACCAATGTCTTTGTCTTTGAAACGTTTTAAGTGTATGTGGAGAAAAATAAAATTTTGTGCATTCCTGAAACGGAAAGTTTGTTGCATTCATTGCCAACTTCACTTACTTGATACAGCTAATAAAAAACTTAATGAAATTGGCAATGCCAACTCTACAAATTCCACATGGCTAATTTGAAGGGGTTCTTCAGTGAGAGTATCACCTTGTCTTCAGAGGTGGCATAATTGCACTGTCATGCATCACTCCACATTTTAAAAGAAAAGATTCCTCAAAATCAGTAGGATTCAAATTAAATTATTTCATTTTACACCCTGGCTGTAACCTGAAACAGGCATTTAGTGCAAACACGGGGCCATATTTATGAAAGTGTTGTGTCGCTTTTGCACCATGCAACGGGGTGCAAAAGCGACAGGTCCCTTAAAAAGGGATTTATCAAGTCAATCAAGAGCACCTTGCGTGGCCCTGAGTGGCTTGATAAATCTAAAGTAATACAACACAGTGCAAATTGCTGTGTTGCGTTACTCTACCCCAGGGTGGAGTTCCATGGGTAGCATGTGGATGTTCACACAAAACACCCATTGATTTTGACTCATTCCAAGGTTTACTATAAGTGGTAGACCTGGTAATGCACAAAAACTGCTAAACCTCCCAAGGTGAGGCGTAACAAGGATAAATATATTTTATTCTTCTCTTTTTTCCTGTTTCTGTATGTTCTGCATTCTGCAGAATACATAGAAATTGAAAGAGGAAAATGCCTCAGAAACACCACCGGCACAAAGACAATCAGCTTACAGGCAGCACATTGTGTGCCAGAACCTGTAAAAGGCAGGAATGTGCTGTATTATTTTAAATGCAGAGCATTCCTGCCCATTACCTATCACGCCGCGCAGCAAGGAGAATTGCTGTGCTACATAATAATTTGATAAATAAGGAACACAATTTTTAAATATTCTGCTGATCTTTTGGCCGGGACATGGAAATCCATTTGGAATGGACCATACCTCTTTTCAAACCTACAATGAAGGGAAGGGGAGTAGGGGAGTAAACTTGGAATATCGAAAATTATAGCTCCCACTGGCATTTCAGTGTCAAACCGAAGTTCACCTGGAAGCTAACTTGGAAAGGTGCTGCAAAACCTTCGACAGCGAACTCAAAACTGCCTGCGGAGCCCACCATTTCTCTTTAACCAGGAGCATCTGTGTAACACTTTGGTGGAAAATGATATAATAATAAAGTCCTGAGGCCTCTGTGCAAGATAAAACGGCCCTTGTATGTGTCTCATCTCTAAATGCTGATGTTCACTGACAGCTGTTTTTTCAGAATGCAAGAACACCTCTTTGAAGCTGCCATGTGCTGTGAATAGTGCTGAAAATAAAAATACTTAGATAACATCTCTAATTGCTGCCATAAACCTTCTGTATTATTTGTTTCTCTTCTCTTGGACGATTGTTTCCCTTTAATTCGCCTTACATGTAACTTGTCAACTGAAGGCAAGGGAGGCAGAGAACTGACTTACCATTAAGGCTTGTCTTTACTATTCAGGGAGCTGATTTTGGGTTTGGTGGATAGAGTACTCTGTTGAACAGACTACCTTCTCCACCATACTGAAGGTTCACCCGCCTGGTTTATGGTTTATTCTGGCTTCAACGCTGCCATACTTCTTCAATGGTCAAATGGGATGAGGAACATCAGTGATTTGGACCAGTGACTTCCCTTCAGCTGATTTAGAGTGGGTGGTTGCATGGGCAGTTTTACTATCCCTTACTGCTGTGTAAAAAGTGTCAGTAAGACACAGAGAAATGTTTAAATTACCCACACACCATAAGAGAAAGCTGCTATGGTGTGCGGGTCATTAGTTTTTGTTTTTTCAAAAACAAAATCTTGCTTTGGAATTTTGTATTTGAAGAAACAAAACCAAGTTTTACTATGTCGCCCTGACATAGCACAATCCATACTCCGAACTCCAAAACAGGCACTATGATTCCAGCCTGAATCCCATTCAGAGTTCCTGGATAGATGTCCCCTTAATTTGGGATGATGCATACAGAATGTGTTTGCGGAGTGATAGTACAGCAAAGGATGATCCTAGTTCTGTGAAGACTCTACTTCAAGAAGAGCTCTGGTACACAGGGCATGGGGATGTGCATCCTGAGACCCTAGACATAACAGAGGAGACCCTAGCTGTGTATATGTACACACCACTGCCAAGCCCTCTTAAGGTTTAGTGCAAACTGAAGAACCTCCAGGTCAATGTGGCTAATGGAGATAGGGCTTGCAGGGCCATCTGCCAGGGCTTTACAAAAGAAGAATATTGCCAGGAAGCACATGTTCCTAAATGCCATCTGCAGTGGATGCGGAGTAATTTCACTGTGGAGAAAGGTGTTGCCTCCTGCTCATGTGATCACAGCCTCCAACAAGACTTCCACCATTACTCATTTTTTTGATCAGTCTAATGTAGCATTCTGAGTCAAGCTATACACTGGTTTATTATCCTCTTTATAAATACAAACTGGCTAAAATCTAACCAATAATTGTTTAGGAAAATATTATCTGTAATAGGTACGTTGAAAAAGAAACATGGAAAGGTTTTCTTGCAAGTCTAATTTGACGCAAAAACAAAGAGTTACTAAATTGTTTGGCCGTGATATTCTGGCTAAGAATACGAGACAGTGAACGCTCTTATCAGTGTGTGTATATTGTATGAACATTTCTATGCTGCCATGCTTATTTTATAATGTGAAAATAAAATTAATATTACTCAAGTCGCTGATGATTTTCTAAAACTAATGGTTTGTAGATGGATTACATTCATGAATAAGAATTGACTGACCTGGTGTTTTGCATATAATGTGCATAAAAGTGTAGCTTTTAAAAAGTTTTTTGAAAAGTGCGACCAACACATATGCATATAATGTGCAGAAAAATGTAGTTTTTAAACGTTTTTTCAAAAGTGCGACCAGCACAGTTATGTCTCACAATTCCCTGGAGATCCATCACTCCCACCTTCAACCTACAGTAAAGAATAACAAGCATTGGCGAAACAAATAGGATTGACTTTAATTTACCAACAAATGTAAACAGATATTTACAAATGCTATTTCGATGGATTATATGAACATATCAAATTAAAGAGTAGTCTATTGGCTTTGCTAATTCTTGAAAAAAGCAGTATACATTTTAGTTTGAGCAAGCATACAAGTGAAACTGAACTGAATCTGACAAACAACATAGTAGAGTTTTTTCAGATTCCAGTTGTTCAGTTCAAGTTTATTAATGTTTAGAAATTCATCTCTAAAACACTAAATACACAACCCTCCCACCCCTCTCGCAATCATTCCCAGGATCAAGGACAATCTACAGACAAGACACCGCACAACCTATTTTAGAATGGAAAACTAGGGTGCACTTGAATCACTATATACCCATTATTACTTGCTGACTCTTGACTTCTACTTGCCCAAGATATCTTAAAACTATAATCAATGCAATGCTTATCCAAACATATTTTTTGAAAATTTTGCTAAGGCCCATGCAACATCTAAAAATTCCATGTTCACCAAAAGTGCAAGTGGTTCATTTTGATGTTTATGCTATATTTTTTAAAAAGTGGTTTCAAAATCAGGCAGTGAATCCTGCAAAAATTAAGACAATCGATTTAAGGTGAACATTAACATTTTGAAACCTTAATCCACACGTGCACTTAATCTCAGTATCCAAAACAGAATTGAAATTCTCAGGTACTGAATATTCAAAGCTACACGGAATTTTAGTAATAGGTGCCGAATTTGGGCATATGGGAAAGCACATATGTATGGGAACACCCTCTAACTCTCCCAGATTCCAACAAAAACTTTGCTGAGGGTTTAATCCCTACATATCCAACATCAAACAACCTAGACGTTCTCCTACAGGCTAATTTAATTCACCTTTCAAAGGTGAGAGTTCTTGGTCTACTTAAATGTCTCCTTTTTTAAGGCCACAGATTTTTTTCCTAACCTATTTATGACCTGCACCGCTCATTTTACCTCACTCCTTGAAACGTCTGCAGCACAGAGGCTTGATACCTTTTGAACGTCCGGTGTCCAGAGTTTATCTCAGGGTTAATTTATAGGCCAGGAAATTCCAAGCCTGCAGGTCCCCTTCCAGTCTTATTGCTGGTGTCATTACTTTTGGGGAGATTCAACACGTTTTTCAAACATCTGGCCTCACACTTCTCCCAACTTGCTTCCATGCTTAGGGTCAATAACTTGGCCCCGTAGAGGGACTGAGAGGGGAACATTGCTTTATAGGCTGTAAGGAGAGGAACTTAAGATGGACCACCAAGGTATTGTAAACCATACTAAGCCTCCTACAGTTGAAGCTGCTAGCATCTCCATTATTTCTTTATGTTGGCCAATTCAACTTTTTTGTGAATATGATTCCTAGGTATATATGAGAAGATACCACCTCCACCACCCTATCACCTAGATGTCACTTAAACGGATTAGAGTTTTTCCCAAAGGCAATTATTTTTCTCTTTTCCAGATTGACCTTGAGTTCTTTGTCCACACAATAGCTATTAAATGTATTTAATGTCCTCCGTAGACCTACCGCAGTCAGGTCCAAAATAGCCAGGTCATCAGCATAGAGGAGGCATGATATGCACCTACCCCCAATTTCCATCTAATAAGAGTGGATGGTGGATGTGAGAACACTGGGAAGATTTGCAAAGTATGATGAAAACAATGCAAAGGCCAGGACAGACCCCTGCCTTAGCCCATTTTCTAAGGGTATTCTTTTTTGATTAGGCTCAATTTAAGTCAAGCTCCACTTGGATCCAGTTCTGTGTATGTAGTTCTTGTAACATTGCTAATAGGTTAGAGGGAATTCACTGTTTCATAATCTTGTCCACAGACTACTTTGATCCACAAGATTAAAGGCCAAGCTAAAGTTAACAAAACAACAGAAGAGATTTCTTAGTGTTTCCATCAACCTTTGTTCCAGGTCCATTAAGCTGAAACTATGATCTACTGTTGAATGCCCTTGCTTAATGCCACCTTGCTCCATTGGGACAAAATCATTGCACTCTATTCAGTTCTTTAGTGCAGTAAGAATTACTTTTGAGTACAATTTTGGGCCAACGTCAAGGAGGCTTATCAAATGAAAATTACCTGGGTCATCCTTCTCACCTTTTCAGTCTATAGGTCTTATTCTAGCACCCTTCCAACTTGGTGGAAAAATACATTACTTTGTTATTGATACAAAATCTTTAGGTAATAAAGCTGGCCACCACACTGAGGTAGACTTTAACACAATTACAGGGAGGTTATCCGACCCAAATGCCTTGGTTAAGCTTATGGAGGATATTAGTTTAAGTAAATACTGCACAGAGAAAGATTCCAATGACCTCTCTCCCAGTTTTGGCCAAGAACCTCATGCTGTTTCCACTCTAGTTGTATATATGAAACTTAAATGGGTAATTCAAGCATTTTCCAATACTGAACACCTTAACAGAAAATCCAAGTTTCTGCACCCTGTTGCACTAACTTCCAGAATTTTTTCATAACCTTCACCTGGAGGGTGCTTATCATGAAATCCCAGTTTCACTGGTAGTAAGCCTGCTTTTTAGCACTAATGAGGGACTCATATTTCTTTTTTAATCTGTCTTCGATTGGGTTCCAGCAAGGAGCACCTCACCTTGCTTACTTTCCTTAACTTCTTCCTGGCGATTAGGCACTGTGGGAAAATACCCTCTTTTTGCCATGGTTACCCCCATTTTCTGCCTGATGTCAGTATGCTTGACTGTGTTCACTGGGATCCTGCTAACCAAGACCCCAGTGAGTCTGCTCTCTCTCCTTTACATTTTGTTGTTGCATACTGGTGGTCCAGTATTTCACCCAAAATTGGCATACTGGTGCCCCCTTATAAGTCCCTATTATATGGTTCCCAGGTACACAGGGCATTGGGGTTCCAGTGGATCCCTGTGGGCTGCAGCATTTCTTTTGCCACCCATGGGGAGCCCATGCAAAAGCGTCTGCAGGACTACCATTGTAGCCTGCATGAAAAGGTGCATGCACCCTTTCACTGCCATTTACACTGCACCAGGTCACTTATCAGTCACTCCTATAGCAGGCCCTCCAGCCCTGAGGGCAGGGTGAAGAGTACCTGTGTGTGAGGGCACCCCTGCACTAGCAGAGGTACCCGCACGATCTCCAGAACCATTTTTCCTGACTTTGTGAGCGTGGGGAAGCCATTTTATGTGTGTACTGGACATAGGTCTCTACCTATGTCCAGCTAAAAAATGGTAACTACGAACATAGGCATGTTTGCTATCAAACAAGTTGGAATCATACTTCAAGTCTTTTGCAAGCATTGGTTGTATGATTCCATGCACTCTGGGAGCTCCTTAGAGGACCCCCAGTATTACCATTCCAGCCTTCTGATGTTTTCCAGGTAGCCCCAGCAGCTGCCACCTCTCAGACAGGTTTTTGCTCTTGTGTTGCTTGAACAGCTCAAGCTCAGGAAGTCAGAACAAAGGAGTTCCTTTAAGAGAGGGGTGTTACACCCTCTCCCTTTGGAAATAGGTGTTACAGGCATAATCCAGTCTAAACCCCAGTCCCTGCTCTGGCACGAAACTGGACTAAGCCACTCATCACAACCTAGGGTTGGTGCTCCAGAGGGTCCCTGGGTTTTGCCATCATGGATTCCAAGTTGGCAGGGAACCCTGGGAGCATCTGTGTGGCCAGTGCTAGCAGGTGATGTCAGAGCCTTCCCCTGATAGGTGCTTACCTGTTTAGCTGACCAATCCCCCTTTCAGGGCTATTTAGGGTCTCTCTCTTCGGTGGTTCTGCAGATTTGGATTGCAAGGCTCCAGCAGGACTCGTCTGTATCCTTTACTTCACCTTCTCACCAAAGAAACTGCATCTGGACCCTCCAGGAACTCTACAAACTGCAACAAAGAAGCCAAGATGACTTCTGCAACATTGCATCTTCAGCTCCTGCCAGCAACTGCAAATGTTTCCCGGTCGTGCACTCTCAGAGGACAGCCTGTCTTCAACCTGCACAAGAAGAATGAAGGAATCTCCCTTGGATGAAGGAGTCACTCCCCTGCTTAGCAGGCACCTCTCTGCAATGATGACCGGCTGCTTGGGTCCCCTCTCCTGACGAGTTGCATGGATCCTGCATCATAGGTGGTGGACTGAAGTGGTCTTGATGATCCTGATGTCCTATTGTCCAACTTTGGTGGAGGTAAGAGCTTGCCTCCCCACACAAGACAGTACCCACGTGCACTGCGTGTTTTGCAGTTGCCAAGGCTTGTTGGCATCTTTCCACAAAGTTCTTCATGCACTGTGCAGCTCGCCCCCCCCCGGCACTCTATCCTGTGACGCACAGCTTCCTGAGTGGTTCTTCGGTGGCGTGGGATCCTTTGTTGTCGTGCTGTGCCGGCCTCATTTCACACCTTCTTTGTCCCCATGCAGTAGGACTCATGTGCATGCTGCCTGATCTTCTGTGGGCTCTGTGAGTTGCTGAGAGCCCCTCCGACTCCCCTTCCTGGCTAGAGTCCACCAGGTCCCTCCTGGTCCCGGGAAGCACCATTTTCCACTAACCGTGAGCTTTGCATGTGCTAAGGCTTGTTGGTGGAATCCAGCGACACAAACCAGACTGCAAACTTCCATCTGGCCTTTGACATCATCTGCACCAACGAGGAACCTACATCTGTCTCCTTGGGTGCAGCACTGACTGTTGTTCTTCACCGGTGGCTCTTCTTTTGCACCTTCATCCAGGTTAGCAGGGGCTCCTGTTCTCCCTGGACTCTTCTGGGCTTCTTGGACTTGGTTCCCTTCTTCCACAGGTCTTCGGGTCCAGGAATCCACTGCTGGTGTCTTGTAGTCTCTTCTGGTTCTTGCATAATCTTCTTTCTCATGTTCTTGTGTGTTCTAGGAACGGTACTGTGATTTACTCCTGCTTTCCTGGGCTCTGGGGTGGGTTCTATTACTTACCTTTGGTGTTTTCTAATACTCCCAACACCCCTATACACACTACACTTGTCTAGGTGGGAAACCGATATTCGCATTCTAGTTTCTTAGTTTATGGTTTGTGTTCCCCCTAAGCCCATTTCTAACTATTGTGAATTTCAGTAATTGCACTGTTTTCTAACTGTTTTTATGCCTATTTCTGCATAACAGAGTATATAATTTGTGTATTACTTACCTCCTAAGGGAGTATAGTCTCTATGGTATTTTTGGCATTTCTGTCACCAAAATAAAGTACCTTTATTTTTGTAATACTGAGTATTTTGTTTCATGTGTGTGAGTACTGTGTGACCACAGTGGTTTTGCATGTCTCCTAAATACGCCTTTGCTGCTCAGCTACAGCTACCTCTAGAGAGCCTGGCTTCTAGACACTGCCTACATTTCACTAATAAGGGAGAAATGGACCTGGTATAAGGTGTAAGTACCATAGGTACCCACTACAAACCAGGCAAGCCTCCTCCAGGCACTCCTTGTCAAACCAAGGCTTTTTTAAAAACCAACAGGGCTCATACTTTTTTGCTTTATAATTGCACTTCCCGACCATTGGGGTCAGACATTTAACTACCTCTATAATAGTTTCTATGTACCATTCTAAGATGTTGGACGCCTGTGCCTTACCAAACCCCAAATCTTTTGACATTTGAAATTGGGTCAAAAGAGATATGTATCTTTCATCTATTCTTTTAGTCAAACATTTTGGAAAGGCTACTTCGGTAACGGCTGCTCTCTTTGCTTTGGTGTTATAAGTATGCACGTTTTTAAGCCCCAGTGGTTGCTACCTGTAATTCTTAATGCCTTAAAGTAATAGCATATGTCAAAAAACTATGTATGAATAAACATATAGTTAATTGGACAGCTCTGATTGCTGTACAGGAATGTTTGAACTGCCGGCATGTGCCCCCAAACCGTCAATTTAAGCAAACAAATCTTAATGCAGAGAGCAATTTAATAAATTGCAGTTCATACTTGGATTGAGTACACGCTGGGAAGATCACTTTGGGGAAACAATAGCATTTAATCATCTGGTTTGAGGCTAAACGGTGATTAAAATCCCCTACAAGGAGAATCACGGGCCCCCGGGAATTCTGGCTAGGCCGACAAGTCCTTCTGGAACACCTTCCATTTCTTCTTTCGTCTCTCAAATTGATTTTTATACACATTGGCAGTTATTAAGCTATTTACTCGATGTGTCCCCATCATACAGGCACAGAGAGCAAGTCAGGAGCCACTCGCTATTTGTCTGTATAACTCTTGTTCCTTTGCTGCATTTTGATGATACCAGTATCATCAAACCACCTTTTATGTGCCCTGGTATCATATTAGCAGATTCTCTCATTTTCTTGCCAGAAGTTAGTAAGATCTATTAATCAGATTAAGTTCCCCTGCCCATGGACGTTCTAGGAGACAACTCCCAAGCTGGAGGGTAATGCCGCTATCTAGTCCACTTGCCCCCCGCATGACATGACTCTCTCTCTATCAACACTTCAACGTGTAAATCTATTGCAAAGAGGGACAGAGCCTAAAACAAATTCTCTTGTGAGGGTCAGAACCGTTACCTCAAGGGTACCCTGATTGTAACCCACCAGGCAGGAACAGGATGGAATTTCCCCAGCTCCAATCATATATAGATACTACAAATGAAGGCCATCAGTATTAGTCAATAACAGGACCTCTGCTCAATGAGTCTCTACCTCTGCTAGTGGCATTATTCTTAAGCTGAAATAATTAAGCTCATCTCTGATCTCTAATACCAGGCTTATGAAGTAAGGCTAAGTTTTGTGATTCTCTTCGTGCTTTGGAATCTCTGAAGTGACCTCCTCCATTGCCTTACAGGTTGAGAATACCCTTGACATGCTGAACCTATTCAGTGGCTTCCATTGAATTACTCTTTTACTCTTTTGGGCCACATTCAAAAACAAGTATTTTGCTCTGGGATCCCTACGAAAGGTCTGTGTCTGGTCTTGGGATATATATATATATATATATATATATATATATATATATATATATATATATATATATATATATATGAATCTCCTGTAACTGGGAATCTGGGAATCCATGGCCCTCTGTTAACTGAATACTCATTCCTATATGTGGGGTAGGGAGTCTCCTGCATACATGCAGCAGTTTCCTTGACCCTGTGGGCCCCTTAGTGCCCATCTTGTTAAATTTATTAGTACAAACTCTACTAGGTGGACTGAGACCTGATTGTAGTTGGTCAGGAGCCTCCTTTGCTATAACCTTTGCTTTTTTTGACACCCATTTTTTCCCATAGATTCGTTGTGTGGCGGGCTGCTCGGCTTGGACACCCACTACCCTAGACTTACAGGTGAAGTTTCTTAACTTTTTGCCTTTGTCCCTCCCTTTCCTCATACTAAAACGGCATCTACTCCATTTTCTGACCCACCTATGGCACCATCTTCTCACCAGCATTGGTCTTCTAGAGATGTACACAGTGGAGCTTCCCTGATCCTTCCCTCGCACTGGTGTCCCCTTGCCAGGTTCCGGGGCTTGGGTGCCAACTGAACTTACAAGTGTAGGGATACAGGAATTATTAGACCTTAATTTTCAAAGGATCTCCCTAAGTCTACCAGCCCTTGCTCTCAGGGGCTTATTTGTAAAAAGTAAGGATTCAAATAGTCCATGCAGAATTTTCTGCATTAGTAACAAAATGTCCAGCATCGATGAAGGGCCATTTAGAAGGGAGTCCATATTTACAGCTGAAATGGTCATAGTTCCTTGATCCCCACCATGAGGAGACCTGCTGACCATACCAAGCATAGCGCTCAACATTCTCTTAGGCTGACTTTCACAGGTGCATCCATATTCCCCACTGACCCTCCTGGGCCTCTCTTCAAAAAACTCGCAAGACTCAGCTCCGAGGGATGAAACAGACAGGGAAAGGAGGAAAATTACTTCTTTACTTGGGGATGTATTACTTCAGTATCTTCCATCATGTTCACATTTTCCATTTCCTGGCCATCTGATAACTCCAGGGAACCTCCTACAAGGGAGGCCTCTTGACCTACATTTGTGGAATCCTTCTTTGCAATGGGCCTGAAGTGCTTTCCCACAAAATCCTTAATCAAGTCTGCCAGGATTTTTGCTGAGGATTTTGCACTCTTGAGAGCAGGAGAATGATCAACTCCAACATGGCTTGACTCTCCATGGCATACAGATAAAACAGTCTCAGGCATGGGGAATTTCTAAGTTACGGAATAGCAGCTATCCTCCCAACAGCTTTTTACTTCTTACAGTAACCAAGGGCTTGATGCCTTTTTTCCTTAGGGGTTGCATCTCTAGGCAAACTTCACATAAGACACAATAGGATCCACAAAAGCTTTAAAAGCAGTTGAAAGTTTACAATATAGTCACTTACCTCCTCCTCCTGCGAGCAATGACTAAGGCTTTGCTACAACGCCAACGCCACCACCCTGTGCAACAATTTTCCTGCTAGCTGATGAACTTCAAGATGTTCCCCTTAGAGTGTTCATTCTCCTTTCATTCAAGGAGCTATGATACAAACCCCTTCCTGTGGGGAGCACTCCAAGGGCACCCTCCTGGGTTTTTTGGCCTCCCAGGGCCTATGCTCACCAGCCCTTATTGCCCTCAATCATGTGCTTACAGCTGTCTGCCCTATGACAGGGTCTCTAGCCAGCCCCTAGCAGCTCCTAACAGCTCTGCCAGTTGGACAGGGTTTTCCAAGCATTACAAACAGAAACATCAGGTAAAGCATGAAAGAATGAGCAACTCCAGAGAACCTCCAGATACCACTAATCCGAAAAAGAAGCACCAGCATGGCGGCTTCAGCGGCTTCACCAGCGATGCCAAATATCAATAGCGTTAATGTTGCAGTGTTCATGGCTGTTAGACCTGGCATCTTTTGGCGTGGTTTCCTCTGACTTTTTTCTTTCTGACCTCCTGTTTTGACTGTGCGCTGAACTTCGTTTTTGTAGGCCTAAGGTCTCCTTGCACTTTTTCACTGCTGACCAGTGCTAAAGTGCATGTGCTCTGTATCTAAAAGATGGTAACATTGGCTTCTCCATGATTGGCATATTTGAGTTACTGATAATTCCCCAGTAAAGTGCATAAGGGGTGCCCAAGGTCTGTAAATCAAATGCTACTAGTGGGCCTGCCGCACTGATTGTGCCACCCACTGCCGTAGCCTTTCAAACATGTATCATGCCTGCCACCGCAGATCCGGTGTGCACAGTTTAAACTGCCATTTCAACCTGGCAAGTGTACTCACTTGCCAGGCCCAAACCTTCCTTTTTATTACATGTAAGTTACCACTAAGGTAGGCCCTAGTTAGCCTAAAGGGCAGGGTGCAGTGTATTTAAAAAGTTGGATATGTACTTCTAAGTTTAACATGCCCAGATTGTGAAAAACACTTATATTCATTTTTCACTATTGCAAGGACTGTCTCTCCACAGGCGAGCATTGGTGATCTTAAAACATCTTTTAAGTGTAATTTCCAGTTGGGAAAAGATAGGTATATGGAATGTGGTGTCTCTGGTCTCTCAATTTTAAAATTCATCTGTTGGTAAAAGTGGTTTTCAAATTTCAGGTATAAAAATACCACTTTTAGAAATTTGGTGTTTTCTTTCCTTACTCAGTCTGTGACTTAACCTGTCTCTGAATACAGGTATGGGTTTAGGGGACAGCTACATTTGTGCATTCTCTCCAGACAGCGAGAAATCGGAAGGGCTCTGTGTGACAGGAGATACATCTGCATTCTTCTGCATACTAATAGTCATCCTGGGCAGGGAGCTGGAGAGACAGTTCACACTTACATCTGAATAGGCTGTGTACTGCCCTCACAACAAAAGGGTGATTACCCCCTACTTTTAGTCTGTAGCCAGGGCTGGGTTGAAAAGGATTCTTCTGGACTTCAGAGAATTCTTTAGAATTTCCTGCACATCAGAGGTCTTTTTGGGTATAAGTACTGGGCCACTGACACCATATTCTCAGGACAGGACAGACTGCCACTTTGCTGTGCTGTGTTGGCATTCTGCTTACTGCTTCTTGCCTGGGAGTGAGAGGACTGGATCCAACTCTGTCAATACTGTGATCTAAAGTTTCTCTAAGGGCCTGACCGAGCTTGCCATCTGTTTCTGAAGTCTCAACGATATCAAGGACTTCACCATCATCTTGCTATCAGCACCTGGACTCCTCTGCTATGAGTCCTGCTCTGTCAAGTGGTGTCAAATTCAGTCCTGGGCCCTGGGAGGTGAGTGTGGTGCTGCAACACAAGAACTGATGCATCAACATCAGTGCAGCTCTTGGAACCGATGTATCCCACTGCAGAAACGTTGCTTTGCAGCTGCCTGCACCAAGGCCGCTGACAATGCTCGCCATCTGCACAATGCAATGACCTGACTTACAGCCTAGCGCCGGCTTGCCCACCCAGCACCGACACATCAGAACCACTACTCACTGCTTCTGGACATAGATGTATCAACGACATTGCCCAATCAGAAAACCAAGCATGGTCTGCAAGCGCAACTCATTCCCTCCTCTGTATCAGCGCATCGTCAATGAGCATCGGCGCAACAAAGGTGCTGTCAGCTGATCTTCGTGACTCCTATTCTCAGCCCACTGGTTCACTGCGGTCAGACTGCCAATTTGGATTTGCCCAGTCTAATGCATCCAGATAGCCCCGGTTGGAGCTGTTGCCTTGTAAGCACTGCATTTTTTCATCTGAACTTTGAAAATTCATAACTTGATTTGTGTATGTGGGATTTTTGTAGTTTTGGTTTTGTTTGACTCAGATAAATATTGGCTATTTGTCTAAACTGGTGTGGAGTCCTTTTATGGAGTTTTCACTGTGTTACCCTGTGTGTGCACAACTATTTTACACATTGCCTCTTTACTTTAGTCTGACTGCTCTGTGCCAAGCTACCAGAGGGTAAGCACAGATAAACGTTTACTGTGTATCTTACTTGCCCTCCCTAGGATTGTGGTCCCTACTTGGACAGAGTGCAAATCTCTGCCAACTAGATACACAATTTCTAACAGAGGCTCTCTCCAACTGGCAGCCATGGAAGGGCACGGGCACCGTGCAAGTCTCAGGAGGAGGATTTAGAATAATCCACTGTGAGTTCTAATGGAAGCACTTTCTGAAAGCCGGAATGATACAACACCAGCTGATAGCATGAGGTGTAATACTCCTCTGGCTGTTCCCAAGCCTAACCACACACTATACATATTTTAAATGATTTCTAAAATATGTCATCCAGTTTGCTGTGCTATGAAGCCAGGCACATAAAGGGAAATGTATGTTATCTGGATAGGCCATTATCACAAAAAGTGTAGGACAGTTAAGCACTGATATTTGGTGAAGTTTTTCATTCACAGACATGCTACTTTGGTAGTAACTAATAATATCTAGAAAGGTATAATAATTCCAGAAAAATGTGTGGAAACTGTTTTTCAGTGAATTTAACACTGTTATTGTATTAAGAAAAAAGTACTACGTTCACAGCTTACTAGTATCGGAGCTCAGACGAAAAAACCCGGTGTTACCTTTACACCAATAATTGTAGAAAGATAGACAAACACAATACTTACACATTTATCTCAAAATTTGTGGTAATGTAATGATAACTGGTTGTGGGAAAGGTATTACCAAATGTTTGTGGCATAACAGCAAAAAGCACAACTCTGCAGTACGTAAACAGTAGAATGAAGTCCTGAAAGTAATTCTACCGATGCCCTTCAAACTCTTTAAAGAGGTACTCTTCTAATGTTGCTCAACACCACTAAGAGCCTTATAAAAAAGTGTTTGATATCACCTGGAAATTCCTCCCCAAAGTTCCAGAAGCTGTGAACATTGATAACTACAGGCGGAGAGGTTGTCTTAAAACTAACAATGATTATGAGTGGGACCCTAATAGAAATGAGCAATTGCTAGAGGAATTAATAACTTGATTTCCAGTTCTTCTCAAAATTTCCTCCATAGGCTGCATCTTCTTTCAGGAGACATAGGCCCTAATATGAGTCTGGCGGGTGGAAAAGGCCACCCCCTAAACTCCCGCGGTCAGGAGACCACCAGTACTGTCTCCTTCCCGTCGGCCCTATTATGAGTTTCCCACTGGGTCACTGGATGGAAACACAGTTTTTGCCCACTGGCCTAGTGGGAAATGTGCAACAACATTGACGCTGGCTCATAATAGAGCCGGCGGCAATGATGTTGTGCGTCTGATGCACCAGCAGCTGTTGTGCAAAGCAGAAAGTGATTTGTGTGATGGGGCAGGCCACGGGGGCCCTGCACTGCCCATGCCAAGTGCATGGGCAGTGTGGGGACCCCCGGCACCCCGTCTCCCCCACCAGCGGAGAGATGGGGTGTAATCCTTGGTGGATTGGGACTGTGGTAATGCCACAGTCGTAATGTTGCTGTCAGACCGCTGGTTTGGTGGCGATCTGACAGCGAACTTGACCCTGGCACTCTAGAGACCCCCAGGGTCATAATGAAGCCATACTCTCTTAGTAAGCATTAAGGGGCAGTAAGGGGTTTGTAGGGTTCTGAAAAAAGGGCAGCATTAAGTGGTAGTATCACATTTTTAGGGATCAGGGAAGGGTGACTGTAAGGGGTAATACTGCAATACCAGAACAGATTCCTTTTGACTACCCTCCTCCCATTTTTGTTGCTGCCAAAGAAGAAAAAAACAGGGGCAGATCTACCATCCTTCCTTGTGATGCAGCACAGAAATGAAAAAATCTGCACTGCGCTGTGTTGTGCAAGAAGGAGGGAGCAGGAGAGTGCTATATCTACAGAGATAAGGCTCTCTCCTCCTCTTTCCCTAGCGCCAGCACTGATTTTATCTACTGTGTGCCATGCACATGTCTTAGTGCAAAGGTGTGTACGAGGGTAGCCTTCAAGTACAAAATACTATGCCTAGACAACTTCTAAAACTTTTACAACTTTGTATATGTGCTGCACAGAGCAGCATGCACGCAAAGTAGGAAAAGAAAGGCGAAATGAGAGAATTTCTCCTTTTAATTGGCCTTAATTTTGTATGCTAAACTCTGTCTCAGATTTTTGGTAGATAGGGTTTGCATCAAAAAGTTTGGGTGATTGCATGGGAACACCCATGTAATGCCCACTTTACACAAAATAATGCAAAGCAGTGCCTCAAGCTACTTTGTGTTACTTTTAGTCATTTTCCAGCGCAAAACAAGTTTTGAGCTGGAAAGTAAATAATAGAAAAAACATTTTGTACTGGTTTGTGTCACTTTCATGAAGCAAACCCAGTGCAAAATGTTGGTAGTTCTGCCCCACCATATTTATCTAGAAGACAAATATCTTTGCAATAACATGTATTTGACCTAATGGTTAAGCTCTGTTGTAACTTAATAGCTAAACTCGAAAAAGAAATCTGATGATTACAGCTCTTAGAGGATAAGGCACTTTGCTGAAGCACCGAACTTTTGCTCAAACAACCAAAATTCTATTTGTAGTACTCCTGAAAGCTCTTCTTCTAGGTTGATCACATAAGGCGGTTGAACTGGTGAAAGCTGTGCTTTCAAGCCAGACCTACAAAGGGAAAAACACAGTGGAATCCAATGAAATATTCCTTAGAAAAATCTAGAGTAACCACTTATATATGTAAACAGAAAATCTATGTATTGGGAAAGGACTGAAAGTTGTACTTTTAAGAAAATGAAATTGGAACAATCCCTCCCCCATTTTATCCTATAAATAGTCCGGCTCAGGGCCTGAATAAGAGCATGGCAGTCTATGGAATACTGTACCCGAGGTGGTGGCAGGACCGCCACGACCTTGGTGGTCTGACCTCCACATTACGATGCTGGCGGTCGGACTTCCAGCGCACGGCTGCCACCACCAGGATCAGAGATTCCGATGGGTTGGCAGCGCTGCAAATTGGGGTCAGACACAGCAGTGCCTAGTTTGGCATTGCTGTGCTGATTACGACTTGCCTGTCTGCCGGCCTCTCCATGGCAGGGACCCCACCATGGAAAGGACGGTGGAAAAGTATGGATGGCGCCCCAGGTGGGCCCGCGCACTGCCCAAGCCAATGGCATGAACAGTGAAAGGCGAAATTATAGAATTTCTCCTTTTAATTCCTGGTTTTAAAAGGCCTTACTTTTTTACACTAAACTCTGTCTCACATTTTTGGTTGATAGGCTTTTGCATCAAAAAGTGTGGGTGATTGCATGGGAACACCCATATAATGCCCCCTTGACACAAAGAAATGCAAAGCAGTGCCTCAAGCTACTTTGCATTACTTTTAGTAATTTTCCAGTGCAAAACAAGTTTTGACCTGGAAAGTAAATAATAGAAAAAACATTTTGTGCTGGTTTGCGTCACTTTCATGATGCAAACCCAGTGCAAAATTTTGGTAGTTCGGCCCCACCATATTTATCTGAAAGAAAAATTTCTTTGCAGTGACATGTGCTTGACCTAATGGTTAAACTCTGTTGTAACTTAATAGCTAAACTTGAAAAGGAAATCTGATGATTACAGCTCTTAGAGGATAGAACACTTTTTCTGCTGAAGCACCAAACTTTTGCTGAAACAACCAAAATTCTCTTTGTGGTACTCCTGAAAGCTCTTCTTCTAGGTTGATCACATAAGGCGGGAGAACTGGTGAAAGCTGGGCTTTCAAGCCAGACCTACAAAGGGAAAAACACAGTGGAATCCAATGAAATATTGCCTTAGAAAAATCTAGATTAGCCACTTACATATGTAAATAGAAAATCTATGCATTGGGAAAAGACTGAAAGTTGTACTTTTAAGAAAATGGAATTGGAACAATCCCTGCACTATTTTATCCTATAAACAATCAGGCTCAGGGCCTGAATATGAGTATGGCAGTATATGGAATGCTGTAACCGAGGTGGTGGCAGGACCGCCACAATCTTGGTGGTCTGACCTCCACATTACGATGCTGGCGGTCGGACTGCCAGAGCACTGCTGCCACCACCAGGGTCAGAGATTCCAATGGGTTGGCAGCACTGCAAATTGGGGTCAGCCACGGCAGTGCCTAGTTTGGCATTGCCGTGCTGATTACAATGTACCTTTATGCGGCCTCTCCATGGCAGGGACCCCAGCATGGAAAGGCTGGTGGAAAGGTAGGGATGGCCCGTGCACTGCCCATGCCAATGGCATCAACTGGCACAAAGATATAGGCAAGTAAAAAAACACTTTTTCTATAGAAGCTAGGTCCTAACTATAGCTAGAGAGTGACAACCGCCAATATGTTTTATACATACATAAATACATATATATATATATATATATATACATAAATACATATATATATATATATCTATATACATATATATATATAGATATATATATAGATATATATATATCTATATATATATGTACATTCATACATATTTTCACTGAAAAAAGCAATGGCTAAATTTGCACCATTGTTAGGTGTCTTAAAAATATGAGTTTTTGTTTAAAAAAAACTTAGAAATTCACTGAAAAAACAAAGGTTAAAGTGATGGTTTTTTAGGTGTATTCCTCAGTGACAATGTTAATATTTTGAACTAAAAGAAATGTACCAGTTATAATTAGCAGTAATAACAATAACTTGCACCCCCGCCATGCACTGCTTATGACCTCACATTTGACATAACTCATGACATGTTCTATGACATAATTTATGACATTATGGATGACATCTCAAATGACATCATTGACATAATTTCAATCACATCACAGCATTTTTTCAGCCATACAGTAAGAATGGTAACTATTGGTTGAGCCTTTGCCCTTTTTTCAACTTTCCCCCATGCAATTTTGAGAGACTCTCACTGGTTCATGAAACACCTCATGGCAGGCCCAGTAATTTTCCATGTGCATCTTATGACAGGCTTGTGGGTTCCTAAAGCACCTTCTGGCAGACTCAGCAATTTCCCCTCAGGTGTCATGATCCCCTCGGAAGATTGCATATATTCATGCAGCAAGCTTTACTACCTAAAGTTTGTGAGCTATTTCTTTGAGAGTCTTGCAGAATCACAAGAACATTGCAGGGCAATAGTAGTATTGCAAATACCTCATTGAGGTTTGTGATACTATGTGGGATGGAGTACCCTCTCCACTGAAACCTATCTGTCACAAGACACATGTGTGTAGTACGGTGTGAAGAGAGACTGGCCTCTCCACACTGACCTCTGTCTCAGATGCCACATGTATGTAGTAGTGTGTGTGGAGGGAATGGCTTCTCCTTTGAGACCCCTCTCTTGGATGATAGGTGTGCGTAGTAGGATGTGAGGAGAGACTGGCCTCTTTCCTCAGACCTCTCTCTTACATTAACGGTGTGCGTAGAAAGGTGTCTGCAAAGACTGCCCTTTCTTTCCACACCTCTTTCTCATATAACGGGAGTGCATAGTAAGGTGTGTACATGGACTGCCCTCTCCTTCCAGACCTTCCTCTCAGATGACTGGTTAGTGTAGCAAGGTGAGTGCATGGTCTAACCTCTCCTTTCAGACCTCTCTCTCAGATGACGGGTGTGTGTAATGGGGTGTGTGAAGGAAGACTGGACTGTACTCTGAGAGCTCTCTATCAGAGGACAGGTGTGCATAGTAGTGAGAGGAGAGGAGAGGGACTGTCCTTTCCTGGCAGACCTCTATCTCAAATTACAGATGTGGATAGTAGTGTGTGGAGAATGACACGTCTATCCTTTCAGACCTCTCTCAGATGACGGGTGTGCATTGTAGTGTGTGGGGAGGGACTGGCCTCTTCTGTCAGGCCTCTCTCTCAGATGACAGGTCTGCATGTTAGGGTGTGTACATGGAGTGACCTTTCCTTTCAGATCTCTCTTTGAGATGATGAGTGTGTGTAGTAAGCTGTGTGAAGAGAGACTGGCCTCTCCATTAAGACCTCTCTCAGATTACAGATGTGAGTAGTAGTGAGTGTAGAGAGACTCTCTTCCTTGCTAACACCCCTCTCTCTGATAATTGGTGGGCATAGTAGGGTGAGGGAAGAGACTATACCCTACTCACAACTCTTGCAAAGCCAATGGGTGTGTTTTGTAGCCATTTTAGTTATAGCTTCAAACATGGTATTTTAGCAAACTAGGCCTGTCGCTGTGCACTTTCACCTAGATATATTTTATTCAGCTTTGTTTTATTATTTTAACATTAGCCACCTTTGCGGTCTTGTTTTATTTTCTCTATCTAGCTGTCCTTTGCCCAGGCCAGCACTGCGTTATTAAACAAGACATTTTCTCTAATGTTCACTGAAACACACACACCCTTACTTGGGGATCCTTTCTTGGAACATCAGCTGTTTTATTATTAAAACACAACTTTGACCCATGTACGTTAGAGGGAGATTCCAGCCAGATGACCACGACTGTATGCTGATTGCTGAGTGCTTTGCTGCAGTTGCTTATGTAGATTACAGACCTCTTGCTCAAGTATGAGTGATGATGTCTTCCCAGGAGAATCTGAAGGGCAGAAATGGAGCTTAACATGCTGTGCTCTAACATAGCCTAGATAGGAGCTATTCTTAAAGATGTTAGTGACAATATGTTAGGGTTATTTTTATTTTTCACTCTCCTTGTCACAATTTTAATCCTGTCATGCTTCATCGCCCTAGTTATTGCAATACATGCTTTATTATCTAAGATGCAGTTGCTTCAATAAAACATTATTGAACTATACTCTGCCTCTGATCATCCTTGCATACGTGAGACTAATGTAACTGAGGGAAACAGATGAGATCTGAGTGACCACAATTTCCCTGAGGAGTCATTTGTGTCATGCACTCGGTTGCCCAATCATCCCTTCCTCTTGGGTGGAGATGAGGCACTGATAGTTAGCCGGAACAAAACCCGGATTAGGCAGACAGGTGTCACCTGTAGTGTGTTCAGACTCAGTCCTTCACAGCGCAAGTGATTCTGCCACCCGAATCCAGTAGTCTAATTAGGATAATGAGAGCCTACACGACAGGTGTAAATAGTGCAGTTTGACAAACATCATCTCCAGTAATACTCCTTCCTACAGTAGCAAGTGTGCATTCTATAGTCTATTCAAAGAACACCTACTCCTTTCTACTGTTCACGATTGTGTGAGAATCTCATGAGATTATAACTTTTTTGGGGAAAATAGGACTTAACCACTTAACCACTCACTCATCAAAGTAGTTATCCCTTACACACTTCCTCTCAAGAACAGTGAGCACAATATGCATTCCTACTAATGGAGTGTATTCAGAACTCACCTACCCCTTTTTACTATTCACAAGCTCACGAGACTCCCACAAGATTGTAAAAATTTGTTAAAAACAATATACATTTATTTTCTTCACAGTCGTTATCCCTCCTCTGTAAACTTAGGGAGACAGCATGCCTTGCTGCTGCTCCCTTACATAGCATTTTCATTTCATTTCCACAACACCTCCAATTTCTCACAGTAAACAGTCATGGCTGCCATTTCATTTCTAACATTACAACAGTCAGCCACTCAGAGCGCTCGCACTCATGAGACTGGTGGGAGCCTCTCATTCCTATGAAAACGTGGCGGCTCACAGGAAATATGGGCTTCTTGACCAATAACAGGCCTCCATTTCTAAATTTGCACTCCTGCAGGACTCCTGTTGGACTCTCACAAGCCCAACCATACAAAAATACAATTATTTCTCACCCTTAATTTCTCAAAAACTATTGAATGGACTTACACTAAGGGCCTCATTATGAGTATGGCGGTATATAGACCAACTGCCTCAGGTCAAAGATACTTCTTGGTGATAGTGGACCATGCACACCAAGTATCCAGACGCAATGCCCCTAAGGACTGTCACTGCTCCCACAGTGGCTAGAGCCCTGTTTGGTGTGTTCACCAGAGTAGGAGGTGGTCTCAGATAGGTGCACAAACTTTGTCTGCTTATCTGAAAGCAATGTGGAATGTGTTTTTTGTGTTACCCATAAGTTCACTACCCCCTATCATCCCTAGACCAATGGTCTGGTGGAGAGGTGTAACAAAACCCTGAAGGGCATGATCATTGGTTTGTCTGACAAACTCAGGAGGAGATGGGATGTTCTCCTCTAATGCCTGATTTTTGCATAAAGGGAGCCACCACAAAAGGGAGTTGGATTCAGCCCATATATATATACATTCTTGCCAATATCTGTACAATTGAGTCAGCAATTTTTGGGCTACTCAAGAGTACAAAGTCAATGGAAAATGCATCTGGACAAAACCTGTTTTGGGACCCCTCCCTTTATTCTTTTCACTCCCTTGATGATTCGCCACAAAACTTGCATCGTCCATCATTCTAGAAAGAGGAATTGGTCTGCAAACTTATTTGACAATTCGTCAAACAGGCAAACAGTTATTAAGGGGCACAATTCTGAGGAATTCCTATCTCTGGTAACTCTAACTATAACTACAGAATGAGAGTGGGTGCCATTAATCTTTAACCAATATATATTCAAGCTCAAACATTGCACATCCTGCCAAAACGAATCATACTTTCCAATGTTTGAGCTTGAAAAATGTATTTCTTTACACGCATCCAAGTGCCTGTACTTCTTTGTAGACAGCGAGAAGTTTTGAGAAGTTTGGGAATTATAATTTAATTCATGTAACTAATTCCTGTTGGGTGCTGGTTTAATTGCATGCATCCATTCTCTTTAAGGGAATGTGTTGCAGTACCAGTGGTTAGCCCTGTGGTGTGCTTCATTTACTCCAGTGCTGATCTGGAGTACATTTAAGCCTGATTTGACTCTTTTAGGGCTGCAGTAATTTTAGAAGTGTAGTTTGTGACTGTGCCTTTACTCTTTTGGGATTATTATCTCCTTCCCTAAACCTCTCCTTAATTTTTCCTTAACCCCATGCATTGTGTATTAATTATTCCCATTTTCTGACCACTTCCCGGGTTTCTCCCTCATTTCCTACAAAACATACAGTTATAAGTGCAAAGAGCTTTACTACTGTGATACAGATAGCCATACAGTAAATATGGCAGAAGTGGAGGTGGAGATATCCATGTGTCAATAAATCAGTCAAATCGTGACTTGTCACCCGAGTGGTCTCCAGGCACTAGTGGGTTCTGCAAGCCTCGGTTTGAAAGTGATGGCAGTCGAAGAACCAAGTCTTGAGCTGCCTCCTGAAGTCCTTCATAGATGGAAAGGTGTGCAGGTGGAGAGGGAGGAAGTTCCAGGACTTGGCAGTGAGGTGGGAGAAGAAGCCCCCTCCGCAGCTGTCGCGATGGATGAGGGAGACATAGGTCAGGGCAAAGGTGGAGGAGTGGAGTTTTCTGGTCAGATGGTGGAAAGTCAGGCGGTTGTTGAGGTATGCGGGTCTGCAATTGTGAAGGGCTTTGTAGGCATGAGTGAGGAGGTTGAAGAGACATGTTTGCTAGAAGAGGAGCCAGTGGAGAGCCTTGAGGTGAGGGGCAATGTTGGTTCTTTCGGGAGCTGAAGGATGAGATTAGTTACCGAGTTCTGGATGGCCTGAAAGTAGTTCAGGAGCTGTTTGCTGGTTCATCATCATAGAGTGTGTTGACATAGTCGAGTAGGCTGGAGATGAGGGCCTGGGTGACTGTCTTTCTGGTTGAGATGGAGATCCAGTGGAAAATCTTGTGGAAGCCAGATTGGGAAGTGTAGAGCAGGTTGTTTTCTTTGAGCTGGTCCGTGACCTGACGTTTGACAACATTTTCCAAGACTTTGGAGGGGAAGGGGAGTTGCGAGATGCGGCAGTAGTTTTTGAGTTTGTTGGGGTTGGCTGAAGTCTTCTTCAGGAGGGCCTTGACCTGAGCGTGCTTCCAAGCATTAGGGAAAGTGACTGTGGTGAGGGAGGTGTTGAGAATTCCTGCTTGGGAGCATCTGATTACTTCTCTTTCTAGGCTCTAGATGGGGTGCGGGCAGGGATCCGGGGGGTATCCAGAGTGGATGGAGATGGTGTCTTCAGTAGAGAGCGGCTTCCAGTTGGTGATCCGGTGAATATGGGAGGTGTGGGTTTGGGTGAGGAGGTGGTTGAGGTCGGTGGGTTGGGAGTTGGAGTTGCTGTTTCTGTAAGTTTGTGAATTGCATTTTGTAGTAAGTAAATAGTACTACTGTTAAACTACTTTATGAGTGGTAAAATTAAGTTTGAGAATTGCGCTGTTTGTAAGCTCATGTGAACATTCAGTTTCACATTACACGATACCCATTGTATTTCTACATGAGGCCGATACACTCCCGTCTGCTTGGGTTGTAGGCTGTGTCTTCACGAAAAATAGCAACACATGCTCATCACATATAATAAATGTTTAAAAAAATACTCTCCTGTTGCTCCTTTCACATTGTTCTGTTTTAAGCACAGTTACAGCGTGAACAGTTTTGGAATGCTACCAATTCCTTCTTCATTCAGTACTCAATTCCATTATTCCCTGTATAGATGTGTGTACACAATGTCTAATATCGCAGATCTATCTTTAGAGACATTCTACGCTGAGAAACATCACACAACACAGTTCTCCTGAACGTAAGGCAACGTGAAACTAAAAGAAGAAAGGATTGGGGGCCACAAGTTAATAATATCCCAGACTTTGTCCACGAATAGATATTGCGCGTGGGAGTGATTTCCACGAAGTCACGTGTGCTTGTCACAAACAATGTAAAGCGTTTTGTTGACGAACGCAGAATGTTTCTCGTGGCCGATCACTCACCTTGAGCGTGTTCTTTACATTCAAAGATAAACTGTTAATGCAGAAGGATGGCTGCGTCACAGAGTGATGGATGTACATCCCTCGCACTGTGCCACTGCTCCGGAGTCGTGAACTCATTAGCGCAATAATAACAATCACCATCTCTGTGCAGTCCAAAAGCGACAACGTGTGGCCAAGGAGAAATGGAAGGCTGAATGATCACCTCTCGATAATGCACGACACTGACCCCAATAAAAATACATCAGTGTCATTGAGGCCTAAGAAAGCTTTGAGGAAGAAATAATAGTAAATGCATTAATATTATGGTATTGGTCACCACAGGGGTTTTGGCCAATTAAAACACTGGGATGGCTGAACGCTTCGTGACCTCGACTCTTGCACAAGATGGAGGACAGGGGAAACATAACATTACACTAATGCACAGGAGCGTTTTGTTGTCTGCAAACAATATATAGTGGTATATTTTACAGTGGTTTTGTATGTTATAAAGTCTAAGGGCCCGATTTAGAGTTTGGCGGAGGGGTTACTCCTCACAATGGTGACGGATATCCCGTCCGCCGAAATATAAATTCCATGGGACAATATGGGATTTGTATTTTGTCTGACAGGATGTCATCACAGTTGTGAGGGAGTAACCCCTCCGCCAGGATCTAAATCAGGCCCCAAGGGCCGAATTTAAGAAAAGTGGTGCTGCATCCAATGCAGCGCCACTTTTCTTGCACCCCTGTCACCCCAATAACGCCACCATGGGTGTGCCGTATTTATGATACGGCCCACCAAGGCGGTATTAGGAACAATAGCGTCAAAAGTGTTGATGCTATTGTTGCGCTTTGCTCCACTAGTGTCAAAAATGTTGGTGCTAGTGGAGCAAAGTGCAAGGAGGCACATTGATTACAATGGGTGCTTCCTTTTAATGCCTGATTTCAGCAGGCGTTAAAAATTATGCCCAAAATGGAGCAGTAAAATCTTGTAGATTTCACTGCCCACCATTTTTGTGGGCCTCCTTGCGCCGGAACATCCCCTTTGCATACATAGGCCCTCAATATGACATTGGCGGTAAATCCCACTTACCGCCACGCTGACAGGCAGCCAACATACCACTGTGGTGGCGGATATCCGTTCACCATATTATGACACACACACCAATCTGACAGACTACAGCCACATACACAAATCTGACAGCCCAAAGGTCAGTGATAAAGTGGCGGTCCCAAAACCTATACCATTACACCATCAAAACAACACCCACCACATTATGACCCACAAACCACCACGGCAGACATTCAATGGCGGTAAACCATTAGAGGTACATACCGCTGCGCTCAGAATGGACACCCACATACAAAACAACACAACATTGGCCTATTCCAAATATACGCACCTGACACTCATACATACACCACACCCACACACCCACACCACTATAAAACACCCACCCACATTACCCACAATCGTTACGAACACCAATTGTCACCAGGAGACTTAGAAGAAGAGCACAGAGACAACTAGACACACACACCACTTACACCCATACTCCCCTCACGCACTCCACATTATACACCCCACCACATTACCCAACACACCCTCACCAACACACATCACACAACACCCATGGCACCACAAAGGCACCCCCGTTTCACTGAGGAGGAGTTACAGGTCATGGTGGAGGAAATTATCAGGGTAGAGCCACAGCTCTTTGGAGCACAGGTACAGCAGATATCTATAGCAAAGAAGATGGAGCTATGGTGGAGAATCGTGGACAGGGTCAACGCCGTGGGACAGCACCCAAGAACAAAGGACAACATCAGGATGAAGTGGAATGAACTACGGGGGAAGGTATGTTGCATAACAGCAAGACACCAGCTTGCCAAACAGAGGACTGGCAGTGGGCCCCCACCTCTTCCCCCACAGCTCACAGCATAGGATGAGCAAGTACTGGCAGTACTGTATCCTGAGGGACTCACTGGAGAAGCCGGAGGACTGGACACTAGTAGGTCAATATTTACTACCCATCACTCCCCCCATATCTGCATGCCATCTCACACCCACACCCTAACTCCACTCCATCCCACACACTGCACCTACACATCTCACTAACCCCAATGCCAAGCCCTGCATGCCATACCAATGCATGGACACCCCTCCCAGCTCATCACTAAAGCATGCACAGCATATGGAAACTAACAATCCCACGTGGTGGGTGGTACTTGGTTTTCCGCCTGGCTGTTGACGGCTACCACCGTGGTGACTGTTGTTTCTGCCGTGGCGATTGGTGTGGTACATTGGCTGTCTTTGGGAGTTATCACCGCCATGGTCATAATTTGGTGGTACTTTATCACTCACCGCAAAAAGGGTTACAAAGTCGCACAATGCATGCATTGTGCCAGTTTGTAAATATGGCACGGGGAAAAGGCCGCCTTAGCACCACCATAGCGTAAAACCAATTATGCTAAGGTGGCACTTAAGTGGTGCACGGGGCTCTTCAATCTGCCCCTAAGTCTTTACAAATGGATACATTGAAATAAGAAACCCTGTTTACATTTGGTGGCCGTAGACAGTTGGCTTGTTACCATCACTAACAAAAAAGACTGTCACTGCAGATGAGCATTTTTCTAAAACTCAAATACAGATGTCCTAAAAGGTGTCTTTTATATTTGAGATCTTGTGTTTACTGCATGTCTTCTTACATTATATTCAGTACAGCACAAAATGGTGCTGTGTCTTAGGGGTTTCACTTTACTTCAATGTGGGCACATGGGAAATAGGGGAGAATCTATTCAGATCCTGAAACTGACATCATTTTTGGCGCGCTTCTTCGTCCATAACCACCTCGTTGAATTCACCCACTACCACTCGGCAAAAGTGCCACTCATCACTCCATAGACCCTCATTTCATTTGTTTTAAAACTCTGGTGAAGGCTGGCTTCACTAATAAACACAGCTATCCACATGCAGATCTGTTCTTTGCAGCAGCCATAATACCCTCTGCACTACTTCATGCCAAGTCAAAACTCCATCCCCCTCTCTACCAGGAAGATTAATCACAAGCATTATGTTGATATTTTTTATTGTTGCCTGAAAGCTAGAGGCACAAGGAACTCTGCAGCAGGTGCTTTTAAATCATGTTTTTGCGCACCACAGCACCGCCCCTTCCCAGGGTCAGTGTGAACCATTCCAGGTCAGTTGCAAGTGCAGCTGCGCCAGTCGTACAGCCCTAAAGCCTGTCCTGCTGGTAACAATTATCAAGCCTGATCCGGCAAGCACCAGTAAAATGTATGATCTCTGTCCTGATGCTGTCTTCTGACACCAGGACACATTCACCAGCACCCACTGAGTCACAACCTCAAGAAGGTGAGGGAGACCTCTTACTTAAACTCCAGCTTGGCCCAATTGGGCCAAGAACTACTATTACTATTCATACTACTACTAGTGCCTGTTATGCCCGCTGGTATGTAGGGCATCAACAAAGGACCGCCACTCTGTGATAACAACACCTGGAGCCGAACTGTGGAAAAAGAACTGAAGACCCTGTACCCCAGCTGGAGCACCATAAAGAACCGTGCCCATGATGAACAGAAGTGGAGGTCCTTTGCCAAGAACTAGCTGGAGCCTAACACCTTGATGTTGTTGGCATCAAGGAAACAAAGCCAATCACTTCACAAATGCTTTAGAGACAAACTAGTTTTGAGCCAGGTATTTTACTTTTCAAAGCTTTGTAGGAATATTTACATGTGCTACACAAGAATGACAGATTAATCTGAATAAAGGAGTAATAATACCAATAATACCAATAACCATTAACACAAAGAAATTAGTACTACTGAAAGGAATCATTTTTAGTCAAATTTACAGAAAGAAAGAATCAAGAAAAAGAATAGTAAGTCTGTAAACGTAAGCCTTGGTGGCAGTTCAGAATTCACTATGCTCTCTAAGTTATTACAAGGATTGTAACTTGTGACCTGCAGGTGATACTAAAGTGTATATAATTAGATCAACAATCATTGAGCCATCTGCATAAAATACAAATATGTGACCTACATGTTCCATCCTAAGCTTTTCAAAAGTCACATTACCACTAGTGTAAGGCAAAGTGAGGAGTACCCCATGCTGATTGTGGTGAAGGGCATATTGCACTGTATCTTGCAGATCTGGGTTGACTTGATGGGCTCAGAATGGTACACACCCCTCCTCCACTACATCGAATGGGCCTGCATAAACCCTCTATACTATTTCATGATGAGTCAAACCTCTGACTGAAAGCACACGGATTTCTCCAGCAAGTGCAATATTCACCAGATATCTTACTATTGATACACTGGTGACCTTGCTGTAAACACAAGTGTCGCTACTGCCTTAACCCAGTAAGCTATTTTAGGTCTGTTTGTGATCCTTTAAATAATCCAGAACAAATACCCTATCACATTTTGTGGAATTGGTAATTTCTCTGGACGGCAGATGTCAGGAAATGACTCTTTTTCCATGTTCACCCCCACATTTCTGTACTGATGCTGCTGGTTTTTCGATTCTGATAATTCACTGCGGCCTGCTAACTAGCCCTCAGCACCAGTGTTCTAACTCATTGCAAAATATATGTAGAATTGGCTACCCCCAAGTGGCTGACACTAACTTAAGTATAAGTTCCTAGTATATGGTACCCAGGGCTTGTAAGGCAGAGTTTCCACCCAGTGCTGCAGCACTTATTGTGCCAAACTGTGTGTGACAAAGTGCAAAATGTTTCCAAGTCTACCACTGCAAACTGGTGTTAAAGATGCTAATGACAAAACCCCCACTTTCTTTAGAAATATATGTAAATCTCCCCTAAGAAAGGCCTATAAAGACCTATAAAGCAACACTTCCAAATTGTTATTTTGCTGTGGGAGAATTAGTGGAACTAGCATCAGGGCCAATAAAGCTGACGCATCCCAACTTGGCAAGTCAGTAGCCACTTCGGAAGTATCACCACTGAATGCCGATCAGGTGCCCAAAGAGACTGATCCTAGATGGCCAAAAGTTGCACCCCAGTCAGCCAGGCCGGGGAATGTCATCTGAGTCCAGTTGGCCACCAGTGAGGGACACCAGTCTCCACCAAAGGATATCGCTGGGGCTGCTCTGGAATGAGATGGGTAGCCCAGCCATAGCTGGCTTTCTACAATCTCAAAGAGCACTATGAGGGACCCTAACCACTGTGGCCAAAGTTGCCCCACCTGACCCGTGGACCAAGGTAAAACCTCAAAGGCACCCCTTGTTGACAACTCAGCACCCAGAGTATCAGGACCACTCCAATGAAGTTTATGGCAGTCAGGTGTAAAGTTTGAAACTGAACTGTAAAAAGCTTTTGTGGTCTGTCCAAATAATCTTTATTCCCCTCTCTCAAAGACCTTCTCCCTGTTGCATTTGGTTGCCCACGTCAGGCTGGAGAAGTTGAACACAACTCTTACAAACTTCTCAAAAGTTAACAAACTTTACATTTAACATTGCTTGTTTGTGGTTAAACTGAGATTTACATTGTCTTTAAAAATCTGTATCTCCAGAACCCTCTGATGGATATTGCTTATCTTGGACTCTAAAACTTCATAAAAATATAATCTATTTACATTTATTTGTGTTGGATTTCTTCCATGTTTTGTGGTTTCCCTATTTTGCTGCTTCGAACTATTAAATGCTTTACACTAGCTCCTTGGTTTAAGCCTTGCTGCTTGAAGCCACAGCTACACAGGGTTAAGCTTAAGGTTTTAAAAATGAGCTTGACTGGATCCAGGACAGGTTTGCGAGTGTATTACCTGGTAAAGCTGTAGAACCATACCATCTAATACACTAAAATCCTCACATCGGTGCTAGCGGTTGGATTCAGAACGTGTGTTTAACTGTACCATACAATTAATAAATTAGTAACTACAGAAAAGATCCACCAAGTCAACACTAATAAGAAGGTTTAAACAGTTGCCAAGTTCTGTATATCCAAAGCACCATTTTCCAGAAACTAAAAGTCAACAAGCCACAAGTCTTTGCAAAGTGGTAAAACATTTTGCAAAGTCTTCATGAATTAAAAACATTAAAACATGAAAACTGACTTGGCCATCCTGCCCACACTGAGGATTAATGACTTAATGCTGTGCAAGGATAGAAAAATCACCCCAGGGATCACGTGCCAAGGGAAAAGGACATTGAGAAGGCCCTTAGAGCCTGTGAGGAAGTATGGAGAGACCCAACTAGCAGATGAGATCATCCCTGACAGTGAGGATGTAGAAGATGGCACAGATCTCTTGATGGGGGACAATAAGAGTGTGGTCCCCACAATTCCATCAAGGCATAACTCTACATCTGGAAGTGAGACAAGTCAATTTTCTATAAGGAGAACCAAGGATCTGGAAGCCCAGTTCAGCCTCTTGGAGAATCAGGACAGGAAGCTGGCTGTGGAGGAAAGGAAATTGGCCCTAGAGGAGAAGAGGGTCAATCTGTGGCTGAAACCCCAAGAACATGGTGGCAGCAAAAGGAACCAGAGGGGAATGCAGGAGGTGCCTATGATGCCATTTTGTCCAAGGGCATTGTTCCCAAGTATGCAGAGGAGGATGACATAGATAAATGGCTGGCATTCTTTTTGAGGGGTCTCAGGATGAGAAGGGTGGATACCCAACATTTAGGGTCTTTAATGCGGGAACTGATTCCAACAGTAAGGAGAGATAGCTTGTTGATACTGCAGTATGAGGTGACTGAGACATACACTCGCATGAAGGGGAAACTCACTGAGCTATTTGGGGTAACTTCAGAGGAGTACAGACAGAAGTTCAGTAACACACAGAAGGGGTCAAGTCAGACATGGGTGGACTTTGTAGATGCCTCTGTGAAGTCATTGGAAGTCTGCATTAAGGGTAACAAAGTGGATATCTGTGAGGGGCTCTCCAATTTGGTAGTGAAAAAACGCCTACTTACCTCAGAGACATTACACCAGCATCTGGTAGATTTAAATCTATCCAACCCTAGAGAACTGGGGAAGATATCTGATGAATGGGTATTTGCTAGGGAGCCCAAGAAGGCCCTAGGTTACAGTTAGAAATGGGGTCATTGGTTGACAGTCAGTTTGCGCTCTGTCGAAGCAGGGACCCTCATTCTAGTCAGGGTAAGGGAGTTACACTCCTAAGACAGCCCCTGCTCACCTCCTTGGTAGCTTGGCACAAGCAGTCAGGATTATGTCAAAGGCAATGTGTAAGTATTTGTAAAATCACACACAGTAACACAGTGAAAACACCACAAATGTACTCAATACCAGTTTAGAAACATATCCAATATCTGTCTGATTAAAATAAGACCAACACAACAAAAATCCAACATGCAGAAGCAAAGTTATGAATTTTATACGATCAAACTTCAATATAGCGCTTAAAAACACAAATGCTGCCAATTGGTGTTAACACGGTGTTGTGATGGAGTCATTCCCAACAATGCGAGGTCAATGGCATTGATCATGTAGTCATATGGACCCCAATATGCATTACATTGTGAAAATGAGGAAACAAGCCGGTGTACGGAGTCTGGAGCAAAGCATGGCTGGATCCAGTGCATTGTCGGTTCCGATGCTGTGGGGCAGAGGGGTGGAGGCATTGGTGTGAGGCGTCGGGTTCTTTCTGCGGAGTGGTAGAGGTGATACTGCATTGGTGAGGGGCATCGGTCCCTTACACTTCCAGTGGGGTCGATGTCCAGCCGGTCAAGACGAGGTGGGGCAACCTCACAGGATGCAGTCAAACCATGGGTCTGCAAGCGCCATGGCAGAGTCGAGTGTCACGAACATCAGTGATGCGATACGGGGCGTCATCGGCTGCCGCAACGTGTGGCCTGCAATGTCTGTTGGGTCTTCACATTTCAGTTGGGACAATAGCTTCAGTTGCAGTTGGTGTTGCGGGGTCAAGCAGTAGCGTCCATCCGATGTTGTCCAATGTCGTCCGATGTTGTTGTACTTGGTTTTTCACTAGCTTTCATTCGCAGGGGCCCAGAACTGGGATAGGCACCACCTGGCAAGTTAGAGTCCACAGCAAGTGAACCCAGAGGCTGGTAGGTGAAGTCTTTAATGTCTCTGAGATTTCTTAACAGGAGGAAAGCTCAGTCCAAGCCATTGGAGAAGCTTCACAAGCAGGATGCACAGCGAAGTCCAGCCTTTGTCCTCTGTAAGGCAAAAGCAGCAACTGCTCTTCCAGCTCTTCAGCTCTTCTCCTTGGCAGAGTTTCATCTTGATCCAGAAGAGTTCTAAAAGTCTGGGGTTTTAGGCCCACTACTTATACTCCTTTCTGCCTTTGAAGAAGGCATTCTTCAAAGGAAAGTCTCTGTTGTTGACGAGATCCTGCCTTGCCCAGGCCTGGCCCTGACACACACCAGGGGGTTGGAGACTGCATTGTGTGAGGACAGGCACAGCCCTTTAAGGTGTAAGTGCCAGCTCCTCCCTCCCCACACTAGCCCAGGAGACTCATCAGCAGAAAACGTTTAGCTCCCTCATTATTATATAGATGAACAGGTGTCAGAAGTTGACTTTCATTCTGCCAAGGCCTCATAGGTATAACAACCAACGAGAGTCCCAAGTATCAACAATACATCCAGTAGGAAGCCAGAGAACAAAAAAAGGAAAAACAAGATGTGGTTGCGTAATGGTATGCACTTAAGACAGTAGTGTACACAATCACTGTATGTCAAGTACAAATAAAATTCCTATCCTCACTGCCGATCACCAAATTTAGGAATGGGGTCTTTGGTTGGCAGTCAGTTTGCACTCTTTCCAAGCAGGGACCCTCACACTAGTCAGCGTAAGGGAGTTACACTCCTAAAACAACCCATGTGCACCCCCTTGGTAGCTTGGCACAAGGCGTCAGGCTTATCTCAAAGGCAATGTGTATGTATTTGTACAATCATCCACAGTAACACAGTGTAAACATAGCAAAAGTACTCAACACTGATTTAGAGAAATAGCCAATATTTATCTGATTTAAACAAGACCAAAACAACAAACATCCAACATACACAAACAAAGATATTAATTTTCAAAGATTAAACTACAATATAGCACTTAGAAACACAAATGCTGCAATTTGGTGTTAACACGTTGTTTTGAAGGAGACGTTCTGAACAATGCGTCACCAATGGTGCTGGTCACGGAGTCACACGGACCCCCATGTACAGTACCTTGTGAAAATGAGTTAACAAGCTGTTAGGATGACTCCGACCTTATTGTTCCATAAGCCTTTATTCATAAAGAAATCATCCACCAGTACATAACAGGCCCCTCGCCTCCAGCTCCTCGCTCAACCGCCATCCTCCCGAATCCCCAGAGCCTTCAGATTCCAATCTCTGACATCATAGATCATGTCAGAGATCGCAAGGATCTCAGGCCACAACACATCTTCCCCCTTACAATAACTAACAATTAACTATATCTTAACTTCTATTACAAATATGATTCTGAGAACAAAATAAAAACGAAAATAGATAAACACATATCTGAAGAACAGGATAATAAAAGATATATACATTATATGCAAATAAACTTAATACAATTCGAAGAAAAATGAGCAATTGAATGCGCCTTTATACATTACATAATCACATCAATTCTTCAGTGTACAAAGTCTTCCAAATGTCTGGGAAATATTTTCTTCCTAATGTTTCTTCTAATCTCTACACCATACTCAGACTCATCACCACTCTGCCCTTTACACAAGTTTCCCAGACTCAAATCTCCATTTACACATTTAGCCAATCGTGACATACTCCATACACTACCTCCTTCCAGGACCACAACATTCCTTTTGACTTGTACAATTTTCCTTGGCCCCATAAATTTAGATTCACCTTTTTGTGTCCACATAGGTTTTTTTATATAAACCAAATCACCCACATGCCAAACTCTTTGAAGAGCACTATGTCTGTCATCAAATGCTTCCTTATACTTGGTTTGGTTTGCAATTACCTTGTTACGGATAGGCTTCAATAACTCCTCACACCTTCCTCCCGGCCACAACCATAATGGAGCTAATTTAGAGCCTGCCTTCCTACCTCTTAAAGTTCTGAATGGAGACATACCCGTCACAGCATTTGGAGCATTCCTGTGAGCCCACAGTTTTTCTCTGAGGACAGTCTTCAAAGGTAGTCTATTATCAAGGGCAGACTGCACACTAGCTCTCACCAATTGATTCATCTTCTTAACCATTAGCTTAAGGAGAATATAGTGCAGTACGAAAATGAGAAATGGCAAGGCTATTAAGAAAGTTCCTCATTTCTAATGAAGTGAATTTTACTCCATTGTCTGTGATTATTACTTTAGGAATGCCTTCACAAGCAAATACGTCAGTTAAAACTCTATAACAGCCTTGGTGGTGATTGAACGTACACAACTGGCCATGACCCACTTAGAAGTATCATCTACCAAAACAATGACAAATCTCTTGTTGGAAGGTAAAGTTTCAAATGGTCCAACCAGGTCCAGCCCTAATTTGTGCCAGGACTCATCTGGAATGGAGACCGGAGACAAAGGAATAGTTCTCACGTTTTTGGACTTGTCAATATTTACACATTGTATGCAATCTTTTACAATTGCTTCCACCTGTCTATCCAAGCCAGGCCACCAGTAACACTCTCTAACACTTGCTTTAGTCAAATTCCTACCTAAATGTCCCTCATGAGCCAAATTGATCAACTTTACATATGATCCAGCTAGTGGAACAAGCCTATCACATCTATAAAAATTATCCTCAACAATACTCAACTCGTCTCTGACATTCCAAAATGCCCTTGTACCTTCTGAACATCCACTTAAATTAGGCAAACTCTTTGTTACATAATTGAAGACCAACTTACGAACAGCATCCTCATCACATTTCAAAAACCACTCATCTTTATCAATAGCCGATTCTCTGACCCACAACATCGGAACATGATCATCCAGGATTTGATTCGCCAAAGGCGACCTAGAAAGAAAATCAGCTGGAATATTCTTCTTCCCAGGTAAATACTCAACTTGAAAATTATACTCCATCAAGTTTTCCACCCAACGCTTGATACGCGGAGTTGTGTTATCCACATTCCGACAGGCAAATATCTGAACTAAAGGTGTAGGATCACTTCTAAGTATGAATGGTAAACACCATAAATAGTACGTTAAATGATTTATAGCCCAGTAACAAGCCAAAGCCTCATGCTCTATAACAGAATAATGTTCTTCTGACCCAGATGTGTTGTGGTCTGAGATCCTCACAATCTCTGATGAGACAGTCAGTTAAATCACCAAATTCACAAGTTTGTGCTAAGGTTTTGAGCGACGCAATATAATTTCCAACCCTTTCGTCTTTAGCTTGAGACCTCATGAAAAATTTGGGTCTTTCCATGACAATGTTTATTCGAGTTCCAAAATGTTTTCTAAGCATCACAACCGACATTTCATAAACATCTCTGGGGTCACCATCAGCAGTACCAGTTGCAATAGGGTCAAGACTGTCATATATGTTCCTTCCTTCTATGGCCAAACTATGTAAAAGAATCCCTTGTTTCCTTGCAGTTGAAAATGTTTCCCCACCAATTCCAATCAAATAAGACTCAAACAGATTAATCCATTTCTTCCAAGGTAAAACAGGTTCACCTCGCTCAGATAAAAATTGAGGAGGTTGAGATAAATTAAGAGAAGCTGTTTGTGACATATTGCAATCATTGTAAAGCAAACCCAACAACTTCCTGTTATGCAACTGGAAATGAAGTCAGTGTTCCATCCTCCAACAAAGGTTGAACTTAAAAAATGGCCATTCTTGAAATTGTACGGCAGAAAATAAAGTCAGCGGTCAGCAGTCTAGACTTCCCTTTGTTTAAAAAAACAGGACCTGAGCCAGCGTTCTAGTTTTTTACAGGATAAGAGCTGTAAAAACGCTGGTGATAGAGTTATTGACTGTGCTGGCACTCTAGTCAAAGCGCTCTGTGGATCGCGCGTGTGAGGTAGATTACACGCGACAGTTCAGATGCGTGTTAATTCCTGAAACAGCATCACATTGCTAAGTAACGCTGTCGCTTGCGATGTGTTCCTGAAACAACGTCACATTAGACGCACCAGTTCAAATGCGTGTTCATTTCCAAAACTGTATCACGTTGCCAAGCAACGCTGTTGGTTGCGATGAGTTGCAATGAGTTCTGCACGTGCCTCTTCATGCGCACGGGTGCTGCTCGCGCCTCCTCATGCGCACAGGTGCCTCTCCCTCATGCGCACTAGCAACACAACAATGCTAAAAACACCACGGTATTCTACACAGACACTGCGCGTCACAGCACACTTATCTGTGTCATCTGTGCTGCCACCGTCGTTCGTGTCAGGGTCCAGGAGTCAAACAAGTTCAAAAGAGTGCTTTGACTCCCGCTCGTCGATGAGTTCTCAGGAACTGCCTTGACTGCACTCTGCGGTTCAACAAACTGGTGGATGCTCCCGCTCGTCACCACTTGTTTGTCGCCACTTGTTATGATGACTCCGACCTTATTGTTCCATAAGCCTTTATTCATAAAGAAAACATCCACCAGTACATAACAGGCCCCTCGCCTACAGCTCCTCGCTCAACTGCCGTCCTCCCGAGTCCCCAGAGCCTTAAAAAAAAATCTCTGACATCATCGGTAGGTCATGTCAGAGATCGCGAGGATCTCAGGCCACAGCACAAGCTAATGCACGGAGTAGGGGAGCGAGGCGTTTTTGGATTCGGTGCAGTGTCGGTTCTGATGCTGCGGAGCAGAAGAGTGAAGGCAACAGTGTGAGGCACCAGGTCCTTGCTGTGGAGCAGTAGAGGTGAGGCTGTGAGGCATCGGTCCCTTACACTTCCAGTGGAGTCGGTGTCCAGTGGGTCAAGACGTGGAGGGGCGACCTCATGGGGTCGTGATCAAGCCACGGGGCTGCAAGCACTACGGCAAAGGCAAGTGTCACAAACGTCGGTGATACTACACTTTAATGTTATGAGATCACGGGGTGTCTGCAGCTGCTGCGATGTCTGGCCTGCGATGTCAGTTGGGTCTTCGCACTTCAGCGTGGACCATGACTTCAGTGATGGGCAGTGTCACTGGGTCAAACAGCAGTGTCCATCCGATGTCGTCCGATGTCATTGCACTTGGTTTTTCACCAGCTTTCACTCCCAGGGGCCCAGAACTGGAACAGGAATCACCTGGTAAGAGGCTGGTAGGTGAAGTCCTTAATATCCCTGAGACTTCTTAACAGGAGGCAATCTCAGCCCGAGCCCTTGGAGAAACTTCACATGCTGGATACACACCAAAGTCCAGTCTTTGCCCTCTTTAGGCAGAAGAAGCACCAGCAGGCCAACCCAGCAAAGCACACACAGAGAAGGGGCAATGCTCCTCCTCCAGCTCTTCAGCTCTTCTCCTTGGCAGAGGTTCCTCTTGATCCAGAAGTATTCTAATAGTCTGGGGTTTTGAGTCCACTACTTTTACTTCTTTCTGCCCTTGAAGTTGGCAAATGTCAAAGGAAAGTCTCTAATGTTGACAAGATCCTGCCTTGCGCAGGCCTGGCCCCAGACACACACGAGGGGGTTGGAGAATGCATTGTGTGAGGACTGGCACAGCCCTCTCAAGTGTAAATGTCAGCTTCTCTCTCTCCACTCTAGCCCAGGAGACTCATCAGGAAATGTGCAGGACACTCTTCAGCACCCTTTTTCATTGTCTAAAGGGAATTCACAAGCACCCCAACTGTCTGTCTGACCCAGATGTGGATTCCACAGGCAGGCAGAGGCACAGAATTGTTAAGCAAGAAAATGCCCACTTTCTAAAAGTTAAATTTTCAAACTGACAGTCTAAAAATCAACTTTACAAAAACATGTATTTTTAAATTGTGAGTTCAGAGACACCAACCTCCACATCTCTATCTGCCTCCAATTGGGAACTGCACTTAAAAGGTATTAAAAGGCAGACCTCATGTTAATCTATGAGAGAAATAGGCTTACAGTAGTGATAACCGAATTTGGCAGTATTTCACTATCAGGGCATGTCCAAACATTTAAATACACTGCACCCTGTCCATGGGCCTACCTAGGGCCTACCTTAGGGGTGACTTACATGTAGTAAAAGGGAAAGCTCGGGCCTGATAAATGAGTATACTTGTCAGGTCGAATTGGCAGTGCAAAAATACACACACAGACACTGCAGTGGCAAGCCTGAGACTTGCTTACAGGGCTATTTATCTGTGTGGCACAATCAGTGCTGCAAGCCCACCAGTAGCATTTGATTTACAGGCCTTGGGCACCTCTAGTGCACTTTACTAGGGACTTACTAGCAAATCAAATATGCCAATCAGGGATAAACAAATCACCAATACAATTTAGACAGAGAGCATATGCACTTCAGCACTGCCTAACAGTGTTAAAGTTCCCAGAGTACTAAAGCCAACACAAACTGGTCAGAAAAAATAAGAGGAAGAAGGCAAAAAGTTTGGGGATGATCCTTGAAAAAGGACCAGGTCCAACAGTTACCAATGCTTGTTTGCAGTGAAACTGAGATCTGTTTTCTTTAAAATCTGTATCTCCAGAAATTTCTGGTGCATTTTGATCAACTTGAATAAAAAAAAATCACAAAATTATCATTTTTATAACTTGGGGTCAGATTTCTTTCATGTTGTGTGGCACTCTTCTTTCATTGTTAGTACTGTTAAATGTGTTACACTAGTTCCTTTGTTTAAGCCTTACTGCTCAAAGCCATAGCTGCCCAGGGTTGATCTTCAGGTTTTACAAACAAGCCTGCCTGCATAGTTTTAATGAGTATATTACATGGTAACACCAAACAGCCATACCTCATAATATACCCAAGTCCTCATAGCAGTTTTTAAAAAAATGCACAAGATGACTGACACACTCCGCTCCACATGACTCCATCCCCTGCCTGTTTCCACCCAAAAATATGTTTGAAGGTGCTTTTGTTAGAAAACACATTCCTGAGTGCCTTCTCCAAAAAAACATTTGTGTTGCATTGCAGAGCATTCTCTGTTGTGTACTTTATGCTTCCCAGCTCGGGGTAGGTTTGCTTCATAAAACAAGTACAAACAAAAATTCAACTTCACAGAATGAGACGGGACAAAGTTACCATCTGTAGAAACTGGAGGTCGCAACTGTGTGATCCTGGGTCTATTCCCTAGAATTCCTGTGCACCACTTTAAAATATTCCCACCGGGAGTGCTTAAGAACTGGTTAACTAATGGGAACTACGTGTGAAAGTAAAATGACCTATTTAATCGATGTTTAGTTTTCATTTTTGTTTATGGATACCTAACTTAAATGCACAAGGTTGGAGGAGGATTCTGTCAAAATACTGCTTTGTGAATCTGGTAGTCGGTATGCTTATTTCAGGGCTCCTGTTCAAGGGTACAAATGGGTGTAAATTTCCATCTTTTCTTGCACTGCCTAAATGCATTCTTCTATCAGAAAATATAATTAGCTTGTTCATCTAAAAAATGCAAAGACTGAAATGTGCAGCTTTCTCCGATTGTCAGCTTTTAACCACTGGCAGAAAATCTATGAAGAGCAAAATGTAGCATTTTGAGGTCACAAAGCCTGTAATTCACAAAATGTCATTTGACAACTGCAAAATGATGTTTTGTTACCTACTAAACCCATTTTGTAATTTGGAAATAGGCTACTAAATGGTAAAATGGGGTTAGAAATCCAAATTTAATTGCTTCTTGAAAGGAGAGTGTTTACAAACTTTTTCAAATTGTGATTAATTAAGAGATGTATCAGTGATATGTGTAATCCAGTTGCAAAACACTGAAAAGTTAATGACTTCAAAGTTATGATGATAACACAGTGGCAAAAGAGAAGGCCTCCCCCCATTGGGACCTTTTCTCCCCGGTGACTGTAAAGGAAAATGTTTGTTGGGGAGTAGAAAGTTGTCCACGAAATCATTGCCCGCCCTCAAAAATGTTTAAAAGGTTTTCTTTTTAAAAGTAATCCAATTTCCTTCAATGAAAATAGGCTGCATTTAATGGCAGTGAATTGCAGTTTGGAGATTACCTAATGGATATTGATGAGCTAGGTGTGACCCAATATGATTAGTTCTACTGTGAACTGACCTATTAGTACATAGATCCAGTGCTTGCTTGTTTTTTTCGGTGCGGAGCACCGGCACTTATTTTTGATGGCCGGCACTTGTTTTTCTGACTCAAGACTTTAGGCCCATATTTATACTTTTTTAGCGCTGCATTTTCGTAATTTTTTGATGCTTAAGCAGCGCAAACTTACAAAATACAATTATATTTTGTAAGTTTGCACCACTTTTGCATCACAAAATGACGCAAATGCGGCACAAACCATCATAAATATGGGCCTTAGTGTGAGCAAAAAACACCCATGGGAAAGACGGAGGAAGAGAAAAACGAAAAAGCCTCACAATGGGAGTAAGCTGAAGGCTGCAAGAGTGAGCTGAAGGGGCAGGGAGTGGCTATAAATGGATTGAAGAGGTCCGAGATGGCTTCAGAATTACGCTGCCTTAGTATTCGGTGTTCGCACATTTAATTGCAGCAGCCAGGTGTTTAAGAGGAGGGCTTTAGGCACCCTCACGTTTTTATTTACAAACTAAGCACTGCATAGATCGGTTCACAAAACTATCATTTTTCAAAAAGTCACTGCACAATTTGTTAAAACTCGTTATTGGGTGGTTCTTGAGTTTTGAATCTTCCTTCAACTTTCAGTGAGAGCACTTCTATTCATTTGGCCCCCAATTATATTTCTCTCTTCTAGCGCTGAAAGGCATTGGGCGTTGTTCTATGGACCTCCAGGGAGTGTATGTATCAAAAAAACAATAAGCACATTAATAATGGGCCCAGGATTGTGACGGGAGAGTTGCATTTCAATTACGGCTGCCTTTATTGGCTATTTTCCTTGCTTGCATTATGGTCACCATTGCTACACAACTGGGCCCTGTTACCTCTGGAGAACAGACAGCAAATGTAGACTATTCCTGCGCAAGGCACCGGGTGTGTCAGTCCAGCTGTTGTTATACGGGGACTTCTGACAGAGTTGGCATGAGAATGAGCGCTTCCCAGCACTCCACAACACTTTGCACAACAACCCCACACTGTTTTGGAAAATGGACTTGAAAGGCAGCTAGTAAGCTGCTGTTCCAGCACGAGGAAAACACGCCAATGTATGTTGTTTCTGGAAACCCCATCTTAATTTAACACTGTTTGAGGTTGATAAGACACGTGTGCTAAGGTGATTCGAATGTACATGTTTTCACTCCACTACTTCTGTTCGCATTTTTATTTTATGACTTTTAGTTATACATTTTAATGTTCTTTTCCTTCAAACGTTAAAGCTACGAAAGAATGACCTTTTTAAAGTGTCAGAGATATCTTAAGGATTTTAGGGGCCCTGGGTCAAACGTATTTTGAGTGCCCTTCCTTGGAACACCTTTGCATTTATGATCCAGTTTCAGCTCGTTCATGCCCTCTTTGGCCAGATCACTGGCAGGTAATTAGGGCAAAACTCTGCAGAACGGAGCTAGCTCTATCAGGGTGCCCCATAAACCCTGGGCCAGCTCCAACTTTGCCATGCCTTAAAACATCTCTGGATAGTGTAATTGAAGGCCATGAGGACCTACTAGTAGATAAAATTAGGTGTGCTGCAGGCTTTCCAATTCTTTTTATTATAATTGGTTTGTTCTATTGAAGGTGTCGACCACAGGCGGATTTAGCTGTTTGATGAGAGCTATTTATCGTCATATAACATTACCCAACAGAACATGCACAAACATACATAATACCAAAGGAGCTTTTGGGCAACCCCTTTGAGTTACTGGCTACTGTAGTTTAGCTGCATTTAGCTACTGGTGAAGAGTGATGCCCGCGTCATTGGTATCACCCTGCAGCGTACTGCGGATGCATACTTTTTAAACATTTATAGCATTTAACAGTGATGGTACAAGAGCAGTACTTTCATATTATATTTCACAGTTCCAACTTGAAAATGTATTAACTATTATTTTTAAGCAAAAATAGTTCTAGTCTCATGCTAAAAACAAGTATGCTCTGCGTTTTCTGTGCTGCTACGTGTTCCACTCAAATTGAAATCGCGGGGCACCTCTGTTGCTGCTTCCAGATGCTTCTCCCATTTTCAAACCACTCTGGATTTTGTTTGCTTCTGTTGGGCTATTCCTATTACATTTAGCGTGCCCAGTAAGCCTGTGACATAGAGTGAGTGAGTGGAGTTCTCACATTTTTACATTCCTTCTGGAAAACATTTATAAAGGGAGTCAGTGAACAGTGTTGGGGGAATAGTGACATTTTCTGACACTGTAGAATGTTAACAAATCATTTGCAGTTTTAGAAATGCAATGACAGAAGCGAGATGGATGCTCCAGTCTCAGCTTATCCCAAAATGGCATAGGCCTGTGGTAAATTCCATTCAACTCCAGCCACTCACTAACCTAGACAGAAGAGGTCACGGACCCACGTGTGCATGCTCAGTTCCTGTTCAATCTGGCCGAGCCTCTTGCTGAGTTCTGTTATGTGGCACACTGTGTCCTGACCATAAGCATGCCAAGGGACATATAGATATTCACAAGGAGGCTTATTTAAATGTTTCATGTGCCACCACAACGTCACTCTTTTGACACTCCAGTGGGGCACAGTGCAGACCCATATTTACAAGGCCATGCAAAGCCAGCCCACATGGTTGTATATGGCCTTGTAGATGTGGTGTAAGGCAACACAGCAGAAGTCACTGCATTGCCTCATACTGCTTTGGGGAGGTGTGCCATGGGCATTGCTGTGGGTGGTTCCACTCAACATCCATGGTTTTTGACACTGCTCTAGATTTACAACATAGCATAAATCTGGGGCAGCACCAAAAATAACACCTTCCCTCAGCAGGAATAGTGAAGAGAAATGTCCACGTATCTCCTTGTTTATTCACTTTTCATGTGTGCTGCATTCTGCAGCATACATAGCATGATGAAAACGCCTCTTATGATTTTTGTTTTGCAGGAGGGTGCTCCTTCCTGCACAAAAAGAATCATGGCAACAACACAGACACCCTTGCACAGTGGTGCAAGGGTGCCTGCATTGGCACTTGGCTGCAATTTGTGTTCTGGCACTAGTTGAAAGGACAGGAATGCACCATATCTTGGAAATACGGTGCATACCTGCCCTTGGAAATTGACATAGAGCAGCGCAGCAAAATGACTTGCGGCGATGCCCTACACCAATTATTTGTATACAATGCCCTATGTACACAGGTCCTGCCTCTCCTGGCCATGGGCATTGACTCAACAAAATACCAGGGTAGCAGACGTTGTTATGTTATGTTATGCAGATTTGTGAGCCCACTATCATCCGGGAGGGTATAGTGCTGCTGAGCAGGTGTGAATATAGGCACACCTAGGGCTAGTGAGGCTACTCAAAAAAGGCAGGTCTTCAGCTTCTTGTGAAGTTCAAGAATTGAGGAGTAGGCTCTTATGTGTAGAGGCAGGTTGTTCCATGGCTTAGGAGTGATTGAGGAGAGGCTCAACGTCCAGATCTGTTTTTCCATATTGGTTGCTGTTAAACCTGTTAGCCTTAGGGTCGTCTTCCCCCAAACCTTTTGCCTTACTCCACAAATTTTGCTGATCTAATTTTCTTACAACTCTGTGTCCTTTACCACTGCTAAACAGTGCTAAAATGCATGTGTTCTTTTATTTAAACATGGTGAAATTGGCTCACAGCCAAATAGAGCAATTCATTTACTTGTAGGTCCCTAGTAAAGTAGTACTACATGTACCCAGGGCATCGAAATTAAATGCTAATTGTGGATCTGCAGCCCTCATTCTGCCACCCACTTAAGGAGCCCTTTAAGCATGTCTCAGACTGGCCATCTCAGCTTGTGCATGCAGTCTTAAACTGCAAATTCAGCCTCATGAAACAAACCTTTTGTCAGGCCTAAACCTTCCTTTTTAGTTCTCACCTACGCATAACATGTGCTGCCTCTATGAGGCATGCTGTATCTCATCTGTGGGTTTAGAACATGCCCACCTCTTGCAATTCGTTCCTTTGCATGTCCTTCGAAATTACTTGCTTTTCTGTGGGAGGTTGCTACATTTGTTCCTCTTTTTGGTGTGCTGCTCACGCCCATGGCGACTGCCCCTGTTACATGTAGCCTTTCACTTTTGGGCCATTTTACTTACATGTGTGGATGTTTTTTTCCTTTTACAGCTCAGCTTAGCCTTTAGGACAGCAGAAATAATTTCTGTACAAACCTGCCATACTGTGCGTTCATGTCTATGGGCTTGTCTCCTCCACTCATGCTGCAGATATTTCGAGGGGTTCTAGATATCAGTACTGGTCTGTTCTGCAGCCTGCATTGCGGCTCCGGAAAGAAAGTTAGGGTGTGTTATGTTCCAATGTATTTGTTTAGTAGGAAGTCTGCTGTTATTTCGACCTGAGCATTGAGAAGCTGCATATGTGCAGTGCAGTTGTCGTATGTTTAGGTGTATTTACTGAGTGTGAAGTCTCCCAAAATCTCACTCTGTGGGTGCTGAGAGCTGCATGTGTGCAGTGAAGATGTCCTATTTTAGGGTGTATTTTCTAAGTGTGAAGTCTCTCATAGTCTCGCCCTCCTGGCGCTGAGAGCTATGCGTGTTAAGAGTGATTTTTGCTCCTCTGTGTCACTGATTGTGAGACGCTCTCGTATTCTCCAATCTCTTAGTATTCCTCCCTTCTTTTATAAACCATCCTGGGGTATCCCTTAATGTTAGAAATGGGGTCTTTGGTTGGCAGTCAGGTTACCCCCTGTCCAAGCAAGGACCCTCACTCTAGTCAGGGTAAAAGAGAATCACCCTCAGCTAACCCCCGATCACCACCTTGGTAGCTTGGCCCGAGCAGTAGGCTTAACTTCAGAGTGCTAGATGTAAAGTATTTGTACCAACACACACAGTAACTAAATAAAAACACTACAAAATGACTCAACACAGGTAATTTTAAACACAGCACTAATGCTGTTAGCGTGAAAATTTACCTAGGGCGCGTCAAAAATAACCCCGCACAGGCGAGTGTGCATTGAAAAGGGCTTGCGATGAATCAATATTACTCACGAGCGAGACCTTGTGTCATTTCTCCTTCAGTCGGGTCGGCATGCGTCGTTTCTTCTCTCCGCAGCTGAGCGATGCGTCAATCCAGTCAGCACTCTCAGGTTCGAGCATGCCTTCATCGTTTTTGCACACCCAGCGATGGTTGCGTCAGAAATTCAGCCGCACGATGTTCCGAAAACCAGGCACTGCGGATTGCGATCTCACCAGCCTCCGTCAGTGATGCTGCAAGTTATTCCTCTAGCCATGGGCGTCGATCTTCTGCTTGCGTTGCAGGCGCGTGTCAATTTTCAGCTGCGAAGCTGGTGGCACGTCGATTTTTCAGCCGCAGATCGGAGTCACAACAATCTTTTCCCCGCACGGCGGTCGTTAAGTGGATTTCTCACTCTTGGGCTGTCATCATCTGCTTTCAGGGTCCCAGGAACTGGATGGGCACCACTTTGTCGAAGTAAGCCTCAGCAAGGCCTACTAGTGCAAGGGGTTTGCCTTTCTCTGCTCAAAGTCCTCAGACCATATAGGAGAAAGTTGGCACAGAAACTGAAATAAAAGACAAAGTTTATTAAACCTCATGAGGTGGTACTACAGTTCAAACAGCACCCTTCGGTAATGTTTGAAGTATCAAATCAAATTAAATCATTAACATTTATAAAGCGCGCTACTCACCCGTGCGGGTCTCAAGGCGCTAGGGGGAAGGGGGGGTTACTGCTGCTCGAAAAGCCAGGTTTTGAGGAGTCTCCGGAATGCGGAGTGGTCCAGGATGGTCCTGAGGCTGACGGGGAGGGTGTTCCAGGTCTTGGCTGCCAGGAAGGAGAAGGACCTCCCACCCGCCGTGGAGCGGCGGATGCGAGGGACGGCAGCGAGCACGAGGCCAGAGGAACGGAGGAGACGGGTGGGGGCGTAGAAGCTGAGGCGACGGTTGAGGTATTCCGGTCCCTTGTTGTGGAGGGCTTTGTGTGCGTGGGTGAGAAGTCGGAAGGTGATCCTTTTGCTGACTGGGAGCCAATGCAGGTGTCTCAGGTGTGCGGAGATGTGGCTGTTGCCGGGTACGTCGAGGATGAGGCGGACCGAGGCGTTTTGAATACGTTGCAGGCGTTTTTGGAGTTTGGCGGTGGTCCCAGCATAGAGGGTGTTGCCGTAGTCCAGGCGGCTCGTGACGAGGGCGTGGGTCACGGTTTTTCTAGTGTCGGTGGGGATCCAGCGGAAGATCTTGCGGAGTATGCGGAGGGTGAGGAAGCAGGCGGAGGACACGGCATTGATTTGCTTGGTCATGCTGAGAAGAGGGTCCAAGATGAAGCCGAGGTTGCGGGCGTGGTCTGTGGGGGTCGGTGCGGTGCCGAGGGCCGTGGGCCACCAGGAGTCGTCCCAAGCGGAAAGGGTGTTGCCGAGGATGAGGACTTCCGTTTTGTCAGAGTTCAGCTTTAGGCGGCTGAGCCTCATCCAATCTGCGACGTCCTTCATGCCCTCTTGTAGGTTGGTCTTGGCGCTGGCGGGGTCCTTGGTGAGGGAGAGTATAAGTTTGGTGTCGTCGGCATAGGAGGTGATGATGATGTCGTGCTTGCGTACGATGTCGGCGAGGGGGCTCATGTAGACATTGAAGAGTGTCGGGCTGAGCGATGAGCCTTGAGGTACGCCGCAGATGATCTCGGTGGGGTCTGAGCGAAACGGTGGGAGGTAAACTCTTTGAGATCAGTTTGAGAGGAAGGAGACGATCCAGTCCAGGGCCTGGCCTTGGATCCCGGTGGAGTGGAGGCGGGTAATTAGGGTGCGGTGACAGACGGTGTCGAAGGCAGCCGAGAGGTCGAGAAGGATGAGGGCGACTGTTTCACCGTTGTCCATCAGGGTTCTGATGTCGTCTGTGACTGAGATGAGGGCGGTTTCAGTGCTGTGGTTGGTTCGGAATCCGGTTTGTGAAGGGTCGAGCAGGTTGTTGTCTTCCAGGAAGGTGGTCAGCTGTTTATTGACGGTCTTCTCTATTACCTTGGCGGGGAAGGGGAGGAGCGAGATGGGGCGGAAGTTTTTCAGGTCGCTCGGGTCAGCCGTAGGTTTCTTTAGTAGGGCGTTGACTTCGGCGTGTTTCCAGCATTCGGGGAAGGTAGCAGAAGAAAACAAAGAGTTGATGAAAGCCTGGAGGTGCGGGGCGATGATGTCGTCGGCTTTATTGAAGATGAAGTGAGGGCAGGGGTCCGATGGGGCACCGGAGTGGATAGAGTTCATGGTGGTTTTGGTTTCTTCAGTGTTGATGTGGGTCCAGTCGTTGAGGGTGATGGTCGGGGGTGTGGTTTCGGTGATGCTTGCTTGGGTCTGGTGTCCAAAGCTGTCATGGAGGTCGCAGATCTTGCGATGGAAGAAGGTGGCGAGGGAGTTGCACAAGTCTTGTGAGGGCGTGATGACGTTGGCGTTGGCGTTGGGGTTGGAGAACTCTTTGACGATGCAAAAAGTTCTCTGCTGTTGTGGCTGTTTTTGTCCAGTCTGTCGGTGAAAAAGTTCCTTTTGGCAACGCGGATCAGGTGGTGGTGTTCGCGGGTTGCGTTTTTGAGGGCGGTCATGTTGTCGGCGGTGTGGTCCTTGCGCCAGGCCTTCTCGAGGGTGCAACAAGTTTTCTACGATTTTTTGAGGGTGTCAGAGAACCAGAGAGGTTTTTTTGGTGATGGCCTGTTGATGCGTGCGTCTGATGGGAGCAAGGTTGTCTGTGCAGTTGGAGATCCAGTTCGAGAGGCTGAGGGCTGCGTCGTTGGGGTTGGAGGTGAGGGTGGGTTGGTTGACGGCGAGTGCGGAGTAGAGTTGCTCTTTGGGGATTTTGTTCCACTGTCGACAAGGGATGGGTTGAGTGCGGAGGTGGAGGGTCTCTTGTTGGAATGTGAAATGGACACAGCTGTGGTCGGTCCAGTGTAGAGCGGAGGTGTGGCTAAAGAAGACGTGTTTGCTGGCGGAGGAGATAGGGTCAAGCGTGTGTCCGGCGATGTGGGTGGCGGTGTTCACCAGTTGCTTGAGGCCGAGTTTGGCGAGGTTGTCGAGCAGGGCGGTGGTGTTGGGGTCGTTGTTTTGTTCCAGATGGAAGTTGAGGTCGCCTAGGAGGATGTAGTCCGGCGAGGCGACGGCGTGCGGGGAGATGAAGTCGGCGATGGAGTCGCTGAAAGGGGCGCGCGGGCCGGGGGGGCGGTAGACGAGGGATCCTCTGAGGGTGGTCCTGGGGTCGGTGCAAATCTGAAAATGCAGATGTTCAGCCGCTAGAGGGGTGTCTTCGGTGGAGGTGGTGACGCTGATGGAGTCTTTGAAGTCGATGGCGATACCTCCTCCTACTTGGTTGGTCGGTCTTTTCTGGAGATCTTGTAGCCTTCGGGGATGGCAGTGGCGATGTCCGGGGCCGAAGAGGCGTTCATCGAGGTCTCCGTGATGAAGGCGATGTCCGGTGCTGTGGAGTCCAGGAGGTCCCAGAGTTCAACGGCGTGCTTGTGGACAGAACGAGCGTTGACCAGGATGCACTTGAGGTGGTTGATGGCGCGTGGGCTGGTGGTCGTGGTAGTTGCGTGGTGGAAGATGCGTTTGCAGGAGTTGCAGGCGAAGGGTCCATGGGTGCGTTTGGGGTGAGCTTGGAAGCAGGTGTTGGAGCGCCCTGGGTTGAGGGCGTGGAGGGTGGTGGGGTCGTAGTGGATCAGTGGGGCTTGGGAGAGCTGAGGACCAGGGGTCGTGGCGCTGGGCGCAGGCCAGGCGCGGACGGGTGCAGACGGGCTTGCCTCTGGCGCAGGCGCGCAGCGGCCACCATAAGAGGGAGGAGGGGGGAGGGGTCAGCTGGGGGCGAATGGGAGCTGGGGGGCAGGGGCGTGCAGGAGGTCGCGGCGGGAAAGCGAGAGGGGGGGACAGGTAGAGTGAGAAGAGCCAGGGGAGGGGGGTTTAAGGGTGGAGGGGGGTGAGTGTTAGGAGGTTTAGGAGATTAGGGAGAGAGATAGGAGTAGGGTTGGGGAGATAGGGGAGGTGGGGTTGTAGAGGTGGGTGAGGGTGAGAGGTAGAGTGAGAGGATAGGAATATAGGTAACAGAGGGGGTGGCGGGAAGGGGGGAGAGATAGAGAAATAGATAGATGGAGAAATAGGTGGAGAGATAGAAAAATAGGTAGATAGGAGGAGGTGGTGAGTGAGGGAGTTAGATAGTGAGATAGAGAGATAGGTAGATTGGTAGATAGGAGGAGTGAGGGAGGCAGATCGCAAACGGGGTAGATAGGGGTGATAGAGAGGGGGGCCGAGTGAGGGAGGGGGATGAGGTAGGAGCAGGAGGGCAGGCGCGGGATGAAACAGAAGACGGAGGACGGAGAAGGCAGAAGAACAGAAGGCAGAAGACAGAAGACAGAAGAACAGAAGAACAGAAGAACAGAAGACAGAGGATCACAGAAGAAGATACAGAAGACGAAGAACAGAAGACAGAAGAGAGAAGGCAGAAGAACAGAAGGCAGAAGACCACAGAAGAAGATGAAGAAGAAGAGAGGCGACAGGAGAGGCTGAGAAGCACACAGAAGAAGAGAGAAGACGGGGAATAGAAGAGTACAGAAGAAGATTACAGAAGAGGAGCGAGGAGGAAGAGCAGAGAGGAAGAAAAGAAGCAGGAGAGAGGGTGAGTAGCGCGCGGCAGGGCGAGGAGCTGGGAGGTGGGGGGTACTTACTGCGAGGAGGGTCTCAGGAACCTGGAGGAGCTGGAGGAGCTGCAGCGGCAGGGGGAGCGACCTACCCTTGGGTCAAGAGTCGCTACCACTGTCGCGCAGCGGCCGCCATAAGAGGGAGGAGGGGGGGAGGGGTCAGCTGGGGGCGAATGGGTGCTGGGGGCGTGCAGGAGGTCGCGGCGGGAAAGCGCGAGGAAGGGGGGGACAGGTAGAGTGAGAAGAGCTAGGGGAGGGGGGTTTAAGTGTGGAGGGGGGTGAGTGTTAGGAGGTTTAGGAGATTGGGGAGAGAGATAGGAGTAGGGTTGGGGAGATAGGGGAGGAGGGGTTGTAGAGGTGGGTGAGGGTGAGAGGTAGAGTGAGAGGATAGGAAGATAGGTAACAGAGGGGGTGGCGGGAAGGGGGGAGAGATAGAGAAATAGATAGATGGAGAAATAGGAGGAGAGATAGAAAAATAGGTAGATAGGAGGAGGTGGTGAGTGTGGGAGTTAGATAGTGAGATAGAGAGATAGGTAGATTGGTAGATAGGAGGAGTGAGGGAGGCAGATAGCGAACAGGGTAGACAGGGGTGATAGAGAGGGGGGGGCAAGTGAGGGAGGGGGATGAGGCAGGAGCAGGAGGGCAGGCGCGGGAAGAAACAGAAGACGGAGGACTGAGAAGGCAGAAGAACAGAAGACAGCAGACAGAAGACAGAAGACAGAAGAACAGAAGAACAGAAGAACAGAAGAACAGAAGAACAGAAGACAGAGGATCACAGAAGAAGATACAGAAGACGAAGAACAGAAGACAGAAGGCAGAAGAACAGAAGGCAGAAGACCACAGAAGAAGAGAGGCGACAGGAGAGGCTGAGAAGCACACAGAAGAAGAGAGAAGACGGGGAATAGAAGAGTACAGAAGAAGATTACAGAAGAGGAGCGAGGAGGAAGAGCAGAGAGGAAGAAAAGAAGCAGGAGCAGGAGAGAGGGTGAGTAGCGCGGAGCAGGTCGAGGGGCTGGGAGGTGGGGGGGTACTTACTGCGAGGAGGGTCTCAGGAACCTGGAGGAGCTGGAGGAGCTGCAGCGGCAGGGGGAGCGACCTACCCTTGGGTCAAGGGTCGCTACCACTGTCGTGCAGCGGGCGCCATAAAAGGGAGGAGGGGGGGAGGGGTCAGCTGGGGGCGAATGGGAGCTGGGGGGGTGGGGGCGTGCAGGAGGTCGCAGCGGGAAAGCGCGAGGGAGAGGGGGACAGGTAGAGTGCGAAGAGCCAGGGGAGGGGGGTTTAAGGGTGGAGGGGGGTGAGTGTTAGGAGGTTTAGGAGATTAGGGAGAGAGATAGGAGTAGGGTCGGGGAGATAGGGGAGGGGGGTTGTAGAGGTGGGTGAGGGTGAGAGGTAGAGTGAGAGGATAGGAAGATAGGTAACAGAGGGGGTGGCAGGAAGGGGGGGAGAGATAGAGAAATAGATAGATGGAGAAATAGGTGGAGAGATAGAAAAATAGGTAGATAGGAGGAGGTGGTGAGTGAGGGAGTTAGATAGTGAGATAGAGAGATAGGTAGATTGGTAGATAGGAGGAGTGAGGGAGGCAGATAGCGATCGGGGTAGATAGGGGTGATAGAGAGGGGGAGGCGAGTGAGGGAGGGTGATGAGGCAGGAGCAGGAGGGCAGGCGAGGGAAGAAACAGAAGACGGAGGACGGAGAAGGCAGAAGAACAGAAGACAGAAGACAGAAGACAGAAGAACAGAAGAACAGAAGAACAGAAGAACAGAAGACAGAGGATCACAGAAGAAGATACAGAAGACGAAGAACAGAAGACAGAAGACAGAAGGCAGAAGAACAGAAGGCAGAAGACCACAGAAGAAGATGAAGAAGAAGAGAGGCGACAGGTGAGGCTGAGAAGCACACAGAAGAAGAGAGAAGACGGGGAATAGAAGAGTACAGAAGAAGATTACAGAAGAGGAGCGAGGAGGAAGAGCAGAGAGGTAGAAAAGAAGCAGGAGCAGGACAGAGGGTGAGTAGCGCTGGGCAGGGCGAGGGGCTGGGAGGTGGGGGGTACTTACTGCGAGGAGGGTCTCAGGAACCTGGAGGAGCTGGAGGAGCTGCAGCGGCAGGGGGAGCGACCTACCCTTGGGTCAAGGGTCGCTACCACTGTCGCGCAGCGGGCCACCATAAGATGGAGGAGGGGGGAGGGGTTAGCTGGGGGCGAATGGGAGCTGGGGGGCGGGGGCGTGCAGGAGGTCGCGGCGGGAAAGCGCGAGGGAGGGGGGGACAGGTAGAGTGAGAAGAGCCAGGGGAGGGGGATTTAAGGGTGGAGGGGGGTGAGTGTTAGGAGGTTTAGGAGAATAGGGAGATAGATAGGAGTAGGGTTGAAAAGATAGGGGAGGGGGGTGGTAGAGGTGGGTGAGGGTGAGAGGTAGAGTGAGAGGATAGGAAGATAGGTAACAGAGGGGGTGTCGGGACGGGGGAGAGATAGGGAAATAGATAGATGGAGAGATAGGTGGAGAGATAGAAAAATAGGTAGATAGGAGGAGGGGGTGAGTGAGGGAGTTAGATGGAGAGATAGGTAGAGGAGTGAGGGAGACAGGTAGCGAAAGGGTAGATGTGGGTGATAGTGAGGGGGAGGCGAGTGAGGGAGGGGGGTGAGGCAGGAGCAGGAGGGCAGAGACAGGGGCGGGAAAAAACAGAAGTCGGAGAAGACCGAAGAACAGAAGAACCGAAGAACACAGAAGACCGGAAGAACACAGAAGAACAGAAGAGAAGAGCACAGAAGAAGATACAGGAGGCAAAGAAGCAGAAGAGCAGAAGAACACAGAAGAACAGAAGAGAAGAACACAGAAGAACAGAAGAACACAGAAGAAGAGAAGAACACAGAAGAACAGAAGAACACAGAGGAAGATGCAGGGGACGAAGAAGCAGAAGAGCAGACGAACAGAAGATCACCAAAGAAGATACAGAAGACGAAGAGCAGAAGGCAGAAGACCACAGAGCAAGATGAGGAACAAGAGAGGTGACAGGAGAGGCTGAGGAGCACACAGAAGAAGAGAGAAGACGGGGAAAAGAAGAGTACAGAAGAAGATTGCAGAGGAGGAGCGAGGAGGAAGAGACAGAGAGGAGGAAAAGAAGCAGGAGAGAGGGTGAGTAGCGCGGGGCAGGGCGAGGGGCTGGGAGGTGGGGGGTACTTACTGTGAGGTGGGTCTCAGGAACTCAGGAACCTGGAGGAGCTGCAGCGGCAGGGGGCGCGACCTACCCTTGGGTCAAGGGTCGCTACCACTGTCGCGCAGCGGCCGCCATAAGAGGGAGGAGGGGTCAGCTGGGGGCGAATGGGAGCTGGGGGGCGGGGTCGTGCAGGAGGTCGCGGCGGGAAAGCGCGAGGGAGGGGGGGACAGGTTGAGTGTGAAGAGCTGGGGGAGGGAGGTTTAAGGGTGGAGGGGGGTGAGTGTTAGAGTTTTAGGAGAATAGGGAGATAGATAGGAGTAGGGTTGAAAAGATAGGGGAGGGGGGTGGTAGAGGTGGGTGAGGGTGAGAGGTAGAGTGAGAGGATAGGAAGATAGGTAACAGAGGGGGTGGCGGGAAGGGGGGGAGAGATAGAGAAATAGATAGATGGTGAAATAGGTGGAGAGATCGAAAAATAGGTAGATAGGAGGAGGGGGTGAGTGAGGGAGTTAGATGGAGAGAGAGGTAGAGGAGTGAGGGAGGCAGGTAGCAAAAGGGTAGATAGGGGTGATAGAGAGGGGGAGGCGAGTGAGGGAGGGGGATGAGGCAAGAGCAGGAGGGCAGGCGCGGGAAGAAACAGAAGACGGAGGACGGAGAAGGCAGAAGAACAGAAGAACCGAAGAACACAGAAGACCAGGAGAAAACAGAAGAACAGAAGAGAAGAACACAGAAGAAGATACAGGAGGCGAAGAAGCAGAAGAGCAGAAGAACACAGAAGAACAGAAGAGAAGAACACAGAAGAACAGAAGAACACAGAAGAACAGAAGAGAAGAACACAGAAGAACAGAAGAACACAGAGGAAGATGCAGGGGACGAAGAAGCAGAAGAGCAGACGAACAGAAGATCACCAAAGAAGATACAGAAGACGAAGAGCAGAAGGCAGAAGACCACAGAGCAAGATGAGGAAGAAGAGAGGCGACAGGAGAGGCTGAGGAGCACACAGAAGAAGAGAGAAGACGGGGAAAAGAAGAGTACAGAAGAAGATTGCAGAGGAGGAGCGAGGAGGAAGAGACAGAGAGGAGGAAAAGAAGCAGGAGCAGGAGAGAGGGTGAGTAGCGCAGGGCAGGGCGAGGGGCTGGGAGGTGGGGGGGACTTACTGTGAGGTGGGTCTCAGGAACACAGGAACCTGGATGAGCTGGAGGAGCTGCAGCGGCAGGGGGAGCGACCTACCCTTGGGAAACACAAACCATATACTAAGTGGAATGCGAACCACAAATGGACCCCTAGGTTAGTTTAGTGTGTAGAGGGTTGCTGGGAGTGTACGAAAACACTAAGGGTGTCCAAGATACCCCACCCAAATCCCTGGAAAGTAGGAGTAAAGTACTACTATTTCCCCAGAAACACACTAAATTTGTGATTTTGCAAAGACCACAACAGACTGCAACGCACTGAAGATGTATTCCTGGACCTGAGGACCTGTAAAGGAAGGGGACCAAGTCCAAGAGTCGTGAAAGTGTCCAGGGGGGCATGAGCCCATTAAACCCCGGATGTAGGTGCAAAATGGCTGCCTCCAGATGGAAGAAGCTGAAGGTGCTAGGAACTTCTCCTTCATGCAGAAGATGTCCCACAGAGTGGTAGAGGATGCAGAGTTGTTTCTTTGGCAAAAGACCCCAAACAAGCCTTGCTAGCTGCAAGAGTCACAGTTGAAGAAAAAGGGTGCTGCCCGGGCCCAGGAAGGACCAGGATGTTGACACTTGGGAGAAGAGACAGAGGAGGCCCTCAGCAACATACAGAGTCAATGCACAAGTATGTAGCACCCACAGAAGCACTTGAACAAGGGTTCAAGAAGTCTGATCACAGCAGTCATCTCAACACTGCAAGAGAGGGTCCCACAAAGCCAGTGATCAACTAAGGGAGTTGCGCAATGCAGGAAAGAAAGCTGGGGACCTGGGCTTGGCTGTGCATGAATGATTCTGTGGAAATGTGCACAGGAGCCCTAGCAGCTGCAGTTCACCCAGTGCACAGGATTACTGTCTGGAAAGGGGAGGCAAGGACTTACCTCCTCCAGATTTGGACAGTTGAACCACTGGAGAGTCTGGGTCACTTGGGACCACTGGAGAGTCTGGGTCACTTGGGACCACCACCTGTGTTCCAGGGGCCTGGCTCATCAGGATGAGAGGAGTCCCAGATTACTGGTGATGCTGGTGTTTGGTGCCTGCTGAAGCAGGGGAAAGATTCCGTCGACCCACAGGAGATTTCATTGTGGCTTCCAGTGCAGGATGAAGGCAGGCAGTCCCCAAAGCATGCACCACCAGGAAACAGTTGAGAAAGCCAGCAGGATTAGGTGCTACAATGTCGCTGGTAGTCTTCTTGCTACTTTGGTGCAGTTTTGCAGGTGTCCTGGAGCAGTCAGCGGGCGATCCTTGGCAGAAGTCGAAGAGAGAGGTGCAGAGGAACTCTGGTGAATTCTTGAAAGTTGTTATCTGAGGAAAAGGCAACTGGAGAGACCCCAATGGCCTTTACTTTTACATTAATAACACCATGACTTCTTTTGATTGTTTGAAGAGGATTTGGACCCACCTCCCCCAGAGGATTTTTGTGGGCCTGATGAATTCTTTTTATCTGTGTCCCCAACCTTATCAGCAGACTTACCCTCCTTCTTCTTTTCATCCTTGTCACCACCTGTATGAGCTTTTCTGCTCACTTTTGTTCTGACCAATTTGTCTGCCTTCTTTCCCAGTTGGGGAGAGGTCAGATCTGAGTCTACCAAGTATTGATGTAACAAATCAGACACACACTTATTCAAAATATGCTCTCTCAAATTAAGATTATATAGGCTTTCATAGTCAGTCACCTTACTGCCATGTAACCATCCCTCCAAGGCCTTCACTGAACAGTCTACAAAGTCTGTCCAGTCTTGAAAGGACTCTTTTCTGGTATATCTGAACTTTATCCTGTATTGTTCAGTAGTTAAGCCAAATCCATCTAAGAGTGCATCTTTCAAAACTTTGTAGTTGTTGGCATGACTCTCCCTGGAAGTAAGGAGTCTGTCCCTACCTTTGCCAGTGTAAGATAGCCACAAGATAGCAGCCCACTGCCTTTGAGGGACCAACTGTACCATACAGGCCCTCTCAAGTGCAGAAAACCACTTGTTTATGTCATCTCCCTCCTTATAAGGGGGGACAATCGTATGCAGGTTCCTTGAATCTGTTTCTCTCACAGGATGACTATCAAGAACACTGCTACTGCCTCCATGGGGAACTAACCCCAACTTCTGTCTCTCCCTCTCCACATCTAGAGACTCCCTGTCTAAGGCCAATTGCTGCTGTCTCAGCTTCAGTCTGGCCTTTTCCAACCTCAGCTTTCTGAGTTCCCTGTCTAGGGTTTTATCCTCACGGTGGGAGGCTTGGGAATTCTCTGACACAGAGGTGATGAGGGAATGGGCAGAAGTGGACCTATCTCTAACTATTTGTGATAAAGTATCTTCTTTCTAGCCTTGTTACCCCCACTTTTGGCCTGTTTGTGAGTATATGTCAAGGTGTTTTCACTGTCTCACTGTAATCCTGCTAGCCAGGGCCCAGTGCTCATAGTGAAAACCCTATGTTGTCAGTATGTTTGTTATGTGTCACTGGGACCCTGCTAGCCAGGACCCCAGTGCTCATAAGTTTGTGGCCTGCATGTATGTGTTCCCTGTGTGATGATTAACTGTCTCACTGAGGCTCTGCTAACCAGAACCTCAGTGGTTATGCTCTCTCTGCTTTCCAAATTGTCACTAACAGGCTAGTGACCAATTTCACCAATTCACATTGGCATACTGGAACACCCTTATAATTCCCTAGTATATGGTACTGAGGTACCCAGGGTATTGGGGTTCCAGGAGATCCCTATGGGCTGCAGCATTTCTTTTGCCACCCATAGGGAGATCTGACTATTCTTACACAGGCCTGCCAGTGCAGCCTGAGTGAAAAAACATCCACGTTATTTCAGAGCCATTTACCGCTGCACTTAAGTAACTTATAAATCACCTATATGTCTAACCTTCACCTGGTGAAGGTTAGGTGCAAAGTTACTTAGTGTGTGGGTACCCTGGCACTAGCCAAGGTGCCTCCACATTGTTCAGGGCAAATTCCCCGGACTTTGTGAGTGCAGGGACACCATCACACGCAGGAGCTCTGAAGAAATCTCCCGTGGGTCAACGGAATCTTCCCCCTGCAACTGCAGGCAACAAAAGACTGCATCGCCGGTCCTCTGGGTCCCCTCTCAGCATGACGAGTGTGGTCCCTGGAACTCAGCAACTCTGTCCAAGTGACTCTCACAGTCCAGTGACTCTTCAGTCCAAGTTTGGTGGAGGTAAGTCCTTGCCTCCCCACGCTAGACTGCATTGCTGGGTACCGCGTGATTTGCAGCTGTTCCGGCTCCTGTGCACTCTTGCAGGATTTCCTTCATGCACAGCCAAGCCTGGTCCCCGACACTCTAACCTGCAGTGCACAACCTTCTGAGTTGTCCTCTGGCGTCGTGGGACTCCCTTTTCTGACTTCGGGTGGATTCCAGTTCACTCCTCTTCTAAGTGCCTGATCCAGTACTTCTGCGGGTGCTGCCTGCTTCTGTGAGGACTCCCTCACTTGCTGGGCACCCCCTCTGTCTTCTCATCCCAGTGGTGACATCCTGGTCCCTCCTGGGCCACAGCAGCATCCAAAAACCCTAACCGCAACCCTTGCAGCTAGCAAGGCTTGTTTGTGGTCTTTCTGCGTGGGAAGACCTCTGCAAGCTTCTTCACGATGTGGGACATCCATCCTCCAAAGGGGAAGTTCCTAGTCCTCTTCGTTCTTGCAGAACACAAAGCTTCTTCCATTCGGTGGCAGCTTCTTTGCACCCTCAGCTGGCATTTCCTGGGCATCTGCCCACTCTCAACACTGTCGCGACTCTTTGACTTGGCCCCCTTGTCTTACAGGTACTCAGGTCTGGAAATCCACTGTTGTTGCATTGCTGGTGTTGGTCTTCCTTGCAGAATCCCCCTATCCTGACTTCTGTGCTCTCTGGGGGTTCTAGGTGCACTTTACACCTACCTTACAGGGTCTTGGGGTGGGCTATTTTTCTAACCCTCACTGTTTTCTTACAGTCCCAGCGACCCTCTACAAGCTCACATAGGTTTGGGGTCCATTCGTGGTTCGCATTCCACTTTTGGAGTATATGGTTTGTGTTGCCCCTATACCTATGTGCTCCTATTGCAATCTACTGTAACTTTACATTGCTTGCATTACTTCCTTTTGCTATTACTGCATATTTTTGGTATTGTGTACATATATCTTGTGTATATTTGGCATCCTCATACTGAGGGTACTCACTGAGATAATTTTGGCATATTGTCATAAAAATAAAGTACCTTTATTTTTAGTATATCTGTGTATTGTGTTTTCTTATGATATTGTGCATATGACACCAGTGGTATAGTAAGAGCTTTGCATGTCTCCTAGTTCAGCCTAAGCTGCTCTGCTATAGCTACCTTCTATCAGCCTAAGCTGCTAGAAACACCTCTTCTGCACTAATAAGGGACAACTGGACCTGGTACAGAGTGTAAGTACCCCTTGGTACCCACTACAAGCCAGGCCAGCCTCCTACACTATCTGAACTCTAGCTACCTGTCCTTTTGGAGTGAAAGGAGCGCTACTAGTGTGTGACCCCCTCCCACTACCAGCTTCGCTAGATGGGCTGTTAATAGAAAGATCTTTCAAAGTGCCCTCCCTAGAATCCTCAGGGCCCTCCCTTGATTCTACCTGGGTACCCTCCCCTCTACCTCCTGATCTTGGGCTGACTAGACTGGTTCTGGTCACTTTCAAGCAAAAGGCTAAGGAGAAGAACATTGGTGGAATTCTTACCAATCCCTAAACTTCTTTCTATGCAGAGACCCCTCACACTTTTAAAGTTTAACTTGTCATAAGTTGACTGTACAACTTCGGGAGTGGCCTCTACTGTAGCCATAGTTGCAAGAAAGTGTTTTAGGAAAGAGAGAACAAGTTTAGCAAACTCTTAAGAAAAAGAGAAAAACTTTTTAAACTTGTCTGAAACTTTTTAGAAAGTTTTTAGACAGAGAGTAAAACTGTTTAGGTTAACTGTGTATATTTCTAAGAATTTAGAACATGGTTTTCTTATGACCAATGACAAAGTAGTAAAGCAGTTACAAGTACTTATCCCACCGCTGCCACCAATGTAGGAGGCTAGCCTGGATTATAGTGGGTACCTGATGGTACTTACACCTTGTGCCATGTCCAGTTATCCCTTATTAGTAGATTAGTAGTGTTCTAGCAGCTTAGGCTGATAGAGGTAACTATAGCAGAGCAGCTTAGGCTGAACTAGGAGACATGCAAAGCTCCTACTATACCACCTATATCATATAGCACTATATCATAAGAAAACACAATACTCAGAGTTACTAAGAATAAAGGTACTTTCTTTTGCTGACAATATGCCAAAAGTATCTCAGAGGATATACTCCCTTAGGAGGTAAGTAAAATACACAAAATATACACACAAACCAAAATCAGGTAAGTAAAGCACTTAGAAAAGTAGTGCAAACACTGTAGAACACAATAGAATGCAATAGGAGACAATAGGCCTAGGGGCAACACAAACCATATACTCCAGAAGGGGAATGCAAACCACAAATGGACCTCAGGCCTAGTGTAGTGTGTAGAGGGTCGCTGGGAGTGTAAGAAAACACTAAGGGGGTCATTCCGACCCTGGCGGTCATGGACCGCCAGGGCCGGGGACGGAGGAAGCACCGCCAACAGGCTGGCGGTGCTTCAGGGGCAATTCTGACCGCGGCGGTAAAGCCGCAGTTAGAAAAGGGAAACCGGCGGTTTCCCGACGGTTTTCCCCTGCCCCAGGGAATCCTCCACGGCGGCGCTGCAAGCAGCGCCGCCATGGGGATTCCGACCCCCTTCCCGCCAGCCTGTTCCTAGCGGTTTACACCGCCAGGAAGAGGCTGGCGGGAACGGGTGTCGTGGGGCCCCTGGGGGCCCCTGCAGTGCCCATGACACTGGCATGGGCACTGCAGGGGCCCCCTAACAGGGCCCCATTAAGATTTTCAGTGTCTGCAAAGCAGACACTGAAAATCGCGACGGGTGCCACTGCACCTGTTGCACACCAGCAACTCCGCCGGCTCCATTCGGAGCCGGCTTCATCGTTGCTGGGGCTTTCCCGCTGGGCGGGCGGGCGGCCTTTTGGCGGTCGCCCACCTGCCCAGCGGGAAAGTCAAAATGACCGCCGCGGTCATTTGACCGCGGTACGGTCTTTTGGCGGTCTCCGCCCGGCGGGCAGCGCCCGCCGTCCGCCATGGTCGGAATGACCCCCTAAGGGTGTCCAAGATACCCCACCCCAAGACCCTGAAAAGTAGGAGTAAAATTATCATACAACCCCAGAAAGACAGTAAAGTCCAGATAGGGGATTCTGCAAAGACAACAACTTACTGCAAACCACTGAAGACGGCTTCCTGGACCTGACGACCTGCAAAGGAAGGGGACAAAGTCCAAGAGTCACGTTAGTGTGCGGGGGGGCAGGAGCCCACTTAACCCCAGATGAAGGTGCAAAAGGGCTGCTTCTGGGTGGAAGAAGCTGAAGATTCTGAAACAACGGAAGGTGCCAGGAACTTCTTCTTTGGTCAGAAGATGTCCCACGGCATGCTGGAGGATGCAGAGTTTCTACCAATCAGAAAGACCGCAAACAAGCCTGGCTAGCTGCAAGAGCCATGGTAGAGGATAATGGGTGCTGCAAGGGCCCAGGAAGAACCAGCAGGTCACCCCTTGGAGAAGGAGACAGAGGTTGCGCTCAGCAACAGAGAGAGCCCATGCAGAAGTAGGCAGCACCTGCAGAAGCACTTGAACAGGCGTTTAAGAAATCTGAGCATGGCGGTCATCTCAACACAACAAAAGAGGGTCCCACGAAGCCGGATGTCAACTCAGCAAATTGGGCAATGCAGGAAGGAGTGTTGGGAACCTGGGCTGCGCTGTGCATGAAGGAAGTCTTTCAAAAGTGCAGAGAAGCCCTAACAGCTGCAGATCACGCAGTATACAGGATTACTGTCTGGCGTGGGGAGGCAAGGACTTACCTCCACCAAATTTGGCCAGAAGGACCACTGGGCTGTCGTGGTCACTTGGATCCAGCTCCTGTGTTCCAGGGATCGCGCTCATCAAGATGAGAGGGTACCCAGAGGACTGGTGGTGCAGAAGTTTGGTGCCTGCGTTAGCAGGGGAAGTATTCCGTCGACCCACAGGAGATTTCTTCTTGGCTTCCAGTGCAGGGTGCAAGCAGACAGCCCTCAGAGCATCCACCACCAGGAAACAGTTGAGAAAGCTGGCAGGATTAGGCGCTACATTGTTGCTGGTAGTCTTCTTGCTACTATGTTGCAGTTTTGCTTGCGTCCTGGAGCAGTCAGCGGTCGGTCCTTGGCAGAAGTCGAAAAGAGAGATGCAGAGGAACTCTGGTGAGCTCTTGCATTCGTTATCTGCCAAGAAACCCACAGGAGGGACCCTAAATAGCACTCAGAGGAGGATTGGCTACCTAACCAGGTAAGAGCCTATCAGGAGGGGTCTCTGACATCACCTGCTGGCACTGGCCACTCAGAGGTCTCCATTGTGCTCTCACACCTCTGCATTCAAGATGGCAGAGGTCTGGGACACACTGGAGGAGCTCTGGGCACCACCCCTGGGGTGGTGATGGACAGGGGAGTGGTCACTCCCCTTTCCTTTGTTCAGTTTTGCACCAGAGCAGGAACTGGGGGATCCCTGAACCGGTTTAGACTGGTTTATGCAAGGAGGGCACCATCTGTGCCCTTCAAAGCATTCCCAGAGGCCAGGAGAGGCTACTCCTCTCAGGCCCTTAACACCTATTTCCAAAGGGAGAGGGTGTAGCACCCTCTCTCAGAGGAAATCCTTTGTTCTGCCTTCCTGGGACTGGGCTGTCCAGACCCCAGGAGGGCAGAAACCTGTCTGAGGGTTGGCAGCAGTGGTAGCTGCAGAGAAAACCCCAGAGAGCTAGTTTGGCAGTGCCCGGGGTCCATGCTGGAGCCCCAGGGATGCATGGGATTGACACCCCAATACCAGATTTGTCATGGGGGACAATTCCATGATCTTAGACATGTTACATGGCCATGATCGGAGTTACCATTGTGAAGCTACACATAGGTATTGACCTATATGTAGTTCATGCGTGTAATTGTGCCCCGCACTCACAAAGTCCGGAGAAATTGCCCTGAACAATGTGTGGGCACATTGGCTAGTGCCAGGGTGCCCTCACACTTAGGGGCATATTTCTACTCTGTTTGCACCGAATTAGTGTCTTTTTTTTACTCTATTTCGGTGCAAAACTAACTCCATATTTATACTTTGGTGCTAGACCCGTATAGCGCCAAATTTATGGAGTTAAAGTCATTTTCTAGAATTGGAGACCCACCTTGCCCTAATGAGATGCAAGGTAGGCGTTCCTGTGCAAAAAATGACTCTATGGCTTTAATGCCATATTTAGGGGTACATTTATCCTCTGTGGCATATTTATAGTCTGTTTGCACCGAATTAGCGTAATTTTTTTAACTTTAATTCGGTGCAAAACTAACTCCATACTTACACTTTGGTGCTAGACCCGTCCAGCACCAAGGCCCTGATTTATATATTTTTTGCACCACATTAATGTCATTTTTTGATGTGAAAGTGGCACAAACTTACAAAATATTGGCCCTTATTTATACTTTTTGCTGCAAAACTGCACTAACTCACTTTTGCACCAAAAGTTTAGCTCCGGCTTGCACCATTTCTGGTGCAAGTCGGTGGAAAGGGTAGGCTAGAGTAAAAAAAAAAATGACTTGAGTCGGTGGGGCTGGCAGTATAGAAGAAGAGGGTTTAGCACCAAAAAATGACTTTAGGCAATTTAGATTTTAAAACAAATGACTCTAACCAGATTCGCATCATTTTATGGTACTAAATCTACCATGCCACATGACTCCTGTCTTAGGAAAGGCAGGAGTCACGCCCACCACCCCAATGGCCACCACAGAGGACAAGGGTCCCCTGGGCATGCCCATTGCACCCTGTGCCATATATGGGGCCCATTTCAGGCCCCATGGCACTTTCAAAAATAAATGCAATCTTACCTGTACTTGGGGTGGGGTACCCCATCCTCCGCAGTCCCTCTGGTGTGGGTGTGGGTGCTCCTGGCGGCCTGGGGAGAGCACCTGTGGGCTTAGCCCATGGTGTTCCACCATGGAAATAGGCCCACAGGTCCACTAATGCCTGCCCTGACCCAGGCTTAAAAAATTGGGGCAAAGCAAGCCTTGCCCCATTTTTTAACCCCTCCCTCACACCATTTTTGCATGGGAGTATAAATATTGTTTAAGGCCATAGAGTCATTTTTTGCATGGGAACACCTACCTTGCATCTCATTAAGGCAAGGTAGGTTTCTACTTCCAAAAAATGACTTTAACTCCATATGCCTCTTAGCATAAAAAAATGACGCTAATCTGGTTAGAGTCATTTATTTTGATTCTAACCTGCCTAACGTCATTTTCTTTTACGCTAGCCTAGCCTTTGCACCGGCTTGTACCATTCCATAAATATGTTGCCCAGCTGGTGCTAAAAATGGTGCAAGCCGGTGCAAAACATTTTGGTGCAAAACTGCATTAGTGCAGTTTTGCACCACAAAGTATAAATAAGGCCCTTAGTAACTTTGAAACTAACCTTCACCAAGTGAGGGTTAGACATATAGGTGACTTATAAGTTACTTAAGTGCAGTGAAAATGGTTTTGAAATAACGTGTGCGCCATTTCAATCACGCTGCAGTGGCAGTTCTGTGTTAGAAATTGGCTGAGCTCCCTATGGGTGCAAAAGAAATGCTGCAGCCCATAGGGATCTCCTGGAACCCCGATACCCTGGGTATCTCAGTCTCAGTACCATATACTAGGAAATTATAAGGGTGTTCTAGTGTGCCAATTAGAATTGGTAACAATGGTCACTAGCCTATAGTGACAATTGTAAAGGCAGAGAGAGCAGAAATACTGAGGTTCTGGTTAGCAGGGCCTCAGTGACACAGGTAGTCACTACACAGGTAAACGCATTCAGGCCACAAACTATGAGCAATGGGGTCCTGGCTAGCAGGATCCCAGTGAGACAGGCAAATACAAACTTACATACATGTAAAAATGGGGTTAACATGCCAGGCAAGATGGTACTTTCCTACACAACCACCCCCCCAAACGAGGGACAATAAGGCTAACCTGCCCAGATGAGTCTTTGTTGTCTAAGTGGAAATATCTGGAGAGTCCATCTGCATTGGAGTGGGTACTCCCAGGTCTATGTTCCACTGTATAGTAAATTCCCTGTAGGGAGATGGACCACCTTAACAATTTAGGGTTTTCACCTTTCATTTGTTTAAGCCATAATAGAGGTTTGTGGTCTGTCTGAACAATAAAGTGAGTACCAAACAGGTATGGTGTCAACTTTTTCAGGGCCCAGACCAAAGCAAACTCCTCCCTCTCTATGGCAGACCAACGCTTTTCTCTAGGGGTCAACCTCCTGCTGATAAAAGCAACAGGTTGATCCTGGCCCTTAGTGTTAAGCTGTGATAGAACTGCCCCTACCCCTATTTCAGAAGCATCAGTCTGTACTATGAATTTCTTGGAGTAACAAGGGCTTTTTAGGACATGTGCAGAGCACATGGCATGTTTAAGCTCATCAAAAGCCTTTTGACAGCTATCTGTCCATAATACATTTTTTTTTAAATGCAAAAAGAACAGATGATGGACGTAATGCAGAGTAAATCAAACATTCACGCCCAGTCACAAAGATCTGGGTTTAATCCATCGTGTTTTTGCTCACCATGCCACCCCAGGTTGGACCCAGCCATATGCAAATCAGTCTTGACCCTGTTCCTCATGGGAACAGTCCAGCCCGAACTGCCAAGCCAGGTCCTCCCTGGATCGGAAATAAGCATCCTAGGACCGGTTTCAAGGTATCACCCTTCATCAGCTAGGCTAGCTTGAATCCAGTAGCACAGTGAGCACGGAACCCACGTCTGGGCATACCCTTCCCACTTGGGGTGACAAATGCATAAAAAACAGATGATTGACATGATGCAGAGCAAATGAAACATTCACCCCCAGTCACAAAGACCTGGGTTTAATCCATTGTTTTTTTCCCCTCACCACGCCACACCAGGTTGGACCCATCCATATACATATCAGTCTTGACCCTGTTGCTCATGGGAACAGTCCAGCCGAACTGCCAAGCCAGGTCCTCCCTGGACCGGAAACAAGCATCCTAGGACCGGTTTCAGTGTTTCACCCTTAATCAGCTAGGCTGGCTTGAATCCAGTGGGGCAGTGAGCAGGGGACCCACGTCTGGCCATACCCTTCCCACTTGGGGCGACAAATGCAAAAAGAACAGATGATGGACGTAATGCATAGAAAATCAAACATTCACCCCCAGTCACAAAGATCTGTGTTTAATCCATCTTTTTTTTGCTCACCAGGCCACCCCAGGTTGGACCCAGCCATATGCCAATCAGTCTTGAGCCTGTTCCTCATGGTAACAGTCCAGCCCGAACTGCCAAGCCAGGCCTTCCCTGGACCGGAAACAAGCATCCTAGGACCGGTTTCAGTGTATCACCCTTCATCAGTTAGGCTAGCTTGAATCCAGTGGGGCAGTGAGCAGGGGACCCACGTCTGGCCATACCCTTCCCACTTGGGGCGACAAATGCAAAAAGAACAGATGATGGACGTATTGCAGAGCAAATCAAACATTCACCCCCAGACAGAAAGATCTGTGTTTAATCCATCTTTTTTTTGCTCACCAGACCACCCCAGGTTGGACCCAGCCATATGCCAATCAGTCTTGGGCCTGTTCCTCATGGGAACAGTCCAGCCCGAACTGCCAAGCCAGGCCCTCCCTGGACCAGAAACAAGCATCCTAGGACCGGTTTCAGGATATCACCCTTCATCAGCTAGGCAACTTGATTTCAGAAGGGCAGTGAGCACAGACCCACGCCTGGGCATACCCTTCCCACTTGAAGCGACAAATGCAAAAAGAACAGATGATGGACGGAATGCAGAGCAAATCAAACATTCGGCCTTAGTCACAAAGATCTAGGTTTAATCCATCGTTTTTTGCTCACCACGCCACCACAGGTTGGACCCAGCCATATACAAATCAGTCTTGACCCTGTTCCTCATGGGAACAGTCCAGCCCGAACTGCCAAGCCAGGTCCTCCCTGGACTGGAAACAAGCATCCTAGATCCCGTTTCAGGGTATCACCCTTCATCAGCTAGTCTAGCTTGAATCCAGTGGCGCAGTGAGCATGGGACCAAATTCTGGGCTTACCCTTCCCACTTGGGGCGACAAATGCAAAAAGAACAGATGATAGATGTAATGCAGAGCAAATCAAACATTGACCCCCAGTTACAAAGATCTGGGTTTAATCCATGTTTTTTTTGCTCACCACGCCACCCCAGGTTGCACTCAGCCATAGGCAAATCAGTCTTGACCCTCTTCCTCATGGGAACAGTCCAGCCCAAACTGCCAAGCCAGGTCCTCCCTGGCCTGGAAACAAGCATCCTAGGACCGGTTTCAGGGTATCACCCTCCATCGGCTAGTCTAGCTTGAATCCAGTGGCGCAGTGAGCATGGGACCCACATCTGGGCATACCTTTCCCACTTGGGGCGACAAATGCAAAAAGAACAGATGATGGACGTAAAGCAGAGCAAATCAAACATTCACCCCAGTCACAAAGATCTGGGTTTAATCCATTGTTTTTTTTGCTCACCACGCCACCCCAGGTTGGACCCTGCCATATGCAAATCTGTCTTGACCCTGTTGCTCATGGGAACAGTCCAGCCCGAACTGCCAAGCCAGGTCCTCCCTGGACCGGAAACAAGCATCCTAGGACCAGTTTCAGGGTATCACCCTTCATCAGCTAGGCTAGCTTGAATCCAGTGGCGCAATGAGCATGGGACCCACGTCTGGGCATACTCTTCCCACTTGGTGTGACAAATGCAAAAAGAACAGATGATGGACGGAATCCAGAACAAATCAAACATTCACCCCCAGTCACAAAGATCTGGGTTTACCATCATTTTTTCACTTACCATGCCACCCCAGGTTGGACCTAGCCTTATGCAAATCAGTCTTGACCCTGTTCCTCATGGGAACAGTCCAGCCCAAACTGCCAAGCCAGGTCCTCCCTGGACCGGAAACAAGCATCCTAGGACCGGTTTCAGGGTATCACCCTTCATCAGCTAGGCTAGCTTGAATCCAGTGACGCAGTGAGCACAGGACCCACGTCTGAGCATACCCTTCCCACTTTGGGGCGACAAATGCAAAAAGAACAGATGATGGACGTAATGCAGGGCAAATCAAACATTCACCCCCAGTCACAAAGATCTGGGTTGAATCCATCGTTTTATTGCTCACTGCGCCACCCCAAGTTGGACCCACCCATATGCCAATCAATGACCCTGTTCCTCCTGGGAACATTCCAGCCCGAACTGCCAAGCCACGCCCTCCCTGGACCTGAAACAAGCATCCTAAGACCGGTTTAAGGGTATCACCCTTCATCAGCTAGGATAGCTTGAATTCAGAAGCGCAGTGAGCACGGACCCAAGTCTGGGCATACACTTCCAACTTGGGGCAATAAATGTAAAAAGAAAAGATGATGGAGGGAATGCAGAGCAAATTAAACATTCACCCCCAGTCACAAAGATCAGGGTTTAATCCATTGTTTTTTTTTCCTCACCACGCCACCTCAGTTTGGACCCAGCCATATGCAAATCATTCTTGACCCTGTTAGTCAGGGGAACAGTCTAGCCAGAACTGCAAAGCCAGGTACTCCCTGCACAGGAAACAAGCATCCTAGGACCGGTTTCAGGGTATCACCCTTCTTCAACTAGGCTAGCTTGAATCCAGTGGCGCAGTGAGCACAGGACCCACGTCTGGGCATACCTTTCCCACTTGGGGCAACAAATGCAAAAAGAACAGATGATGGAGGTAATGCAGAGAAAATCAAACATTCACCCCCAGTCACAAAGATCTGTGTTTAATCCATCTTTTTTTTGCTCACCACGCCACACCAGGTTGGACCCAGCCATATGCCAATCAGTCTTGAGCCTGTTCCTCATGGGAACAGTCCAGCCCGAACTGCCAAGCCAGGCCCTCCCTGGACCGGAAACAAGCATCCTAGGACCGGTTTCACAGTATCACCCTTCATCAGCGAGGCTAGCTTGAATCCAGTGGCGCAGGGAGCACAGGACCAAAGTCTGGGCATTCCCTTCCCACTTGGGCCAACAAATGCAAAAAGACCAGAAGATAGACGGAATGCAGAGCAAATCAAACATTCACCTCCAGTCACAAAGATCTGGTTTTAATCCATTGTTTTTTTGCTCACCACGCCACACCTTGTTGGACCCAGCCATATGCAAATCAGTCTTGACCCTGTTCCTCATGGGAACAGTCCAGCCCAAACTGCCAAGCCAGGTCCTCCCTGGATTGGAAACAAGCATCCTAGGTCCCGTTTCAAGGTATCACCCTTCATCAGCTAGGCTAGCTTGAATCCAGTAGCGCAGTGAGCACAGGACCAAAGTCTGGGCATACCATTCCCACTTGGGGCGACAAATGCAAAAAGAACAGATGATGGATGGAATGCAGAGCAAATCAAACATTCTCCCCCAGTCACAAAGATCTGGGTTTAATCCATCATTTTTTTGCTCACCGCGCCACCCCAGTTGGACCCAGCCATATGCAAATCAGTCTTGACCCTGTTCCTCATGGGAACAGTCCAGCCCGAACTGCCAAGCCAGAACCTCCCTGGACCAGAAACAAGCACCCTAGGACCGGTTTCAGGGTATCACCCTTCATCAGGTAGGCTGGCTTGAATCCACTGGCGCAGTGAGCACGGGACTCATGTCTGGGCAAACCCTTCCCACTTGGGGCGACAAATGCAAAAAGAACAGATGATGGATGGAATGCAAAGCAAATCAAACATTCACCCCCAGTTGCGAAGATCTGGGTTTAATCCATTGTTTTTTTGCTCACCACGCCACCTCAGGTTGGACCCAGCCATATATAAATCAGTCTTGACCCTGTTCCTCATGGGAACAGTCCAGCCCGAACTGCCAAGCCAGGTCCTCCCTGGACCGGAAACAAGCATCCTAGGACCGGTTTCAGGGTATCACCCTTCATCAGCAAGGCTAGCTTGAATCCAGTGGCACAGTGAGCACGGGATCCACGTCTGGGTATACCCTTCCCACTTGGGGCGATAAATGCAAAAAGAACAGATGATGGACGGAATGCAGAGCAAATGAAACATTCACCCCCAGTCACAAAGACCTGGGTTTAATCCATGATTTTTTTTCTCACCACGCCACCCCAGGTTGGACCCAGCCATATGCAAATCAGTCTTGACCCTGTTCCTCATGGGAACAGTCCAGCCCGAACTGCCAAGCCAGGTCCTCCCTGGACTGGAAACAAGCATCCTAGGACCGGTTTCAGGGTATCACCCTTCATCAGCTAGGCTAGCCTGAATCTAGTGGTGCAGTGAGGCCGGGATCCACGTCTGGGCAAACCCTTACCACTTGGGGTGATAAATGCAAAAAGAACAGATGATGGTCGGAATGGAGAGCAAATCAAACATTCACCCCCAGTCACAAAAATCTGGGTTTAATCCATCATTTTTTTGCTCACCAAGCCACCCCAGGTTGGACCAAGCCATAGGCAAATCAGTCTTGACCCTGTTCCTCATGGGAACAGTGCAGCCCGAACTGCCAAGCCAGGTCCTCCATGGCCCGGAAACAAGCATCATAGGACCACTTTCATGATATCACCCTTCATCAGCTAGACTAGCTTGAATCTAGTGGCGCAGTGAGCACGGGACCCACGTCTGAGCATACCCCTCCCACTTGGGGTGACAAACGCAAAAAGAACAGATGATGGACGGAATGCAGAGCAAATCATACATTCACCCCAGTCACAAAATCTGGGTTTATTCCATTGGTTTTTTGCTCACCACGCCACCCCAGGTTGGACCCAGCCATATGCAAATCAGTCTTGATCCCGTTCCTCATGGGAACAGTCCAGCCCGAACTGCCAAGCCAGTTCCTCCCTGGACTGGAAACAAGCGTCTTATGACCGGTTTCAGGGTATCACCCTTCATCAGCTAGGCTAGCCTGAATCTAGTGGTGCAGTGAGGCCGGGACCCACGTCTGGGCAAACCCTTCCCACTTGGGGCGACAAATGCAAAAAGAACAGATGATGGTCGGAATGGAGAGCAAATCAAACATTCGCCCCCAGTCACAAAAATCTGGGTTTAATCCATCATTTTTTTGCTCACCAAGCCACCCCAGGTTGGACCCAGCCATAGGCAAATCAGTCTTGACCCTGTTCCTCATGGGAACAGTCCAGCCCGAAATGCCAAGCCAGGTCTTCCCTGACCCGGAAACAAGCACCCTAGGACCGGTTTCAGGGTATCACCCTTCTTCAACTAGGCTAGCTTGAATCCAGTGGCGCAGTGAGCACAGGACCCACGTCGGGGCATACCTTTCCCACTTGGGGCGACAAATGCAAAAAGAACAGATGATGGAGGTAATGCAGAGAAAATCAAACATTCACCCCCAGTCACAAAGATCTGTGTTTAATCCATCTTTTTTTTGCTCACCACGCCACCCCAGGTTGGACCCAGCCATATGCCAATCAGTCTTGAGCCTGTTCCTCATGGGAACAGTCCAGCCCGAACTGCCAAGCCAGGCCCTCCCTGGACCAGAAACAAGCATCCTAGGACCGGTTTCAGGGTATCACCCTTCAACAGCTAGGCTAGTTTGAATTCAGATGCGCAGTGAGCAAGGACCCACGTCTGGGCATTCCCTTCCCACTTGGGGCGACTAATGGAAAAAGAACAGAAGATAGACGGAATGCAGAGCAAATCAAACATTCACCGCTAATCACAAAGATCTGGGTTTAATCCATCGTTTTTTGCTCACCACACAACCCTAGGTTGGACCCAGCCATATGCAAATCAGTCTTGACCCTGTTCCTCATGGGAGCAGTCCAGCCCGAACTGCCAAGCCAGGTCCTCCCTGGACCGGAAACAAGAATCTTAGGAGGACAGGTTTCACAGTATCACCCTTCATCAGCTAGGCTAGCTTGAATCCAGTGGCGCAGTGAGCACTGGACCAAAGTGTGGGCATTCCCTTCCCACTTGGGCCAACAAATGCAAAAAGACCAGAAGATAGACGGAATGCAGAGCAAATCAACCATTTACTCCCAGTCACAAAAATCTGGTTTTAATCCATTGTTTTTTTGCTCACCACGCCACACCTTGTTGGACCCAGCCATATGCAAATCAGTCTTGACCCTGTTCCTCATGGGAACAGTCCAGCCCAAACTGCCAAGCCAGGTCCTCCCTGGATTGGAAACAAGCATCCTATGTCCCGTTTCAGGGTATCACCCTTCATCAGCTAGGCTAGCTTGAATCCAGTGGCGCAGTGAGCACAGGACCAAAGTCTGGGCATACCATTCCCACTTGGGGCGACAAATGCAAAAAGAACAGATGATGGATGGAATGCAGAGCAAATCAAACATTCACCCCCAGTCACAAAGATCTTGGTTTAATCCATCATTTCTTTGCTCACCACGCCACCCCAGTTGGACCCAGCCATATGCAAATCAGTCTTGACCCTGTTCCTCATGGGAACAGTCCAGCCCGAACTGCCAAGCCAGGTCCTCCCTGGACCAGAAACAAGCACCCTAGGACCGGTTTCAGGGTATCACCCTTCATCAGGTAGGCTGGCTTGAATCCACTGGCGCAGTGAGCACAGGACTCATGTCTGGGCAAACCCTTCCCACTTGGGGCGACAAATGCAAAAAGAACAGATGATGGATGGAATGCAAAGCAAATCAAACATTCACCCCCAGTTGCGAAGATCTGGGTTTAATCCATTGTTTGTTTGCTCACCACGCCACCTCAGGTTGGACCCAGCCATATGTAAATCAGTCTTGACCCTGTTCCTCATGGGAACAGTCCAGCCCGAACTGCCAAGCAAGGTCCTCCCTGGACTGGAAACAAGCATCCTAGGACCGGTTTCAGGCTATCACCCTTCATCAGCTAGGCTAGCTTGAATCCAGTGGCACAGTGAGCACGGGATCCGCGTCTGGCTATACCCTTCCCACTTAGGGCGATAAATGCAAAAAGAACAGATGATGGACGGAATGCAGAGCAAATGAAACATTCACCCCCAGTCACAAAGACCTGGGTTTAATCCATGATTTTTTTGCTCACCACGCCACCCCAGGTTGGACCCAGCCATATGCAAATCAGTCTTGACCCTGTTCCTCATGGGAACAGTCTAGCCCGAACTGCCAAGCCAGGTCCTCCCTGGACTGGAAACAAGCATCCTAGGACCGGTTTCAGGGTATCACCCTTCATCAGCTAGGCTAGCCTGAATCTAGTGGTGCAGTGAGGCCGGGATCCACGTCTGGGCAAACCCTTACCACTTGGGGTGATAAATGCAAAAAGAACAGATGATGGTTGGAATGGAGAGCAAATCAAACATTCACCCCCAGTCACAAAAATCTGGGTTTAATCCATCATTTTTTTTGCTCACCACGCCACCCCAGGTTGGACCCAGCCATATGCAAATCAGTCTTGACCCTGTTCCTCATGGGAACAGTCCAGCCCGAACTGCCAAGCCAGGTCCTCCCTGGACTGGAAACAAGCATTCTAGGACCGGTTTCAGGATATCACCCTTCATCAGCTAGACTAGCTTGAATCTAGTGGCGCAGTGAGCACGGGACCCACGTCTGAGCATACCCCTCCCACTTGGGGTGACAAATGCAAAAAGAACAGATGATGGACGGAATGCAGAGCAAATCATACATTCACCCCAGTCACAAAATCTGGGTTTAATCCATTGGTTTTTTGCTCACCACGCCACCCCAGGTTGGACCCAGCCATATGCAAATCAGTCTTGACCCCGTTCCTTATGGTAACAGTCCAGCCCGAACTGCCAAGCCAGTTCCTCCCTGGACTGGAAACAAGCGCCTTATGACCGGTTTCAGGGTATCACCCTTCATCAGCTAGGCTAGCCTGAATCTAGTGGTGCAGTGAGGCCGGGACCCACGTCTGGGCAAACCCTTCCCACTTGGGGTGACAAATGCAAAGAGAACAGATGATGGTCGGAATGGAGAGCAAATCAAACATTCGCCCCCAGTCACAAAAATCTGGGTTTAATCCATTATTTTTTTGCTCACCAAGCCACCCCAGGTTGGACCCAGCCATAGGCAAATCAGTCTTGACCCTGTTCCTCATGGGAACAGTCCAGCCCGAACTGCCAAGCCAGGTCTTCCCTGGCCCGGAAACAAGCACCCTAGGACCAGTTTCAGGGTATCACCCTTCATCAGCTAGGCTAGCTTGAATCCAGTGGCGCAGTGAGCACGGGACCAACGTCTGGGCATACCCTTCCTACTTGGGGTGACAAATGGAAAAAGAACAGATCATAGACGGAATGCAGAGCAAATCAAACATTCACCTCCAGTCACAAACATCTGGGTTTAATTCATCTTTTTTTGCTCACCACGCCACCCCAGGTTAGACCAAGCCATATGCAAATCAGTCTTCACCCTGTTCCTCATGGGAACAGCCAGCCCGAACTGCCAAGCCCGGTCCTCCCTGGATGGGAAAAAAGCTTCCTAGCACCGGTTTCAGGGTATCACCCTTCATCAGCTAGCCTGGGAAGGGTATGCCCAGACCTGGGTCCTGTGCTTGCTATACCACCAGATTCAAGCTAGCCTGGCTGATGAAGGGTGATACCCTGAAACCGGTCCCAGGATGCTTGTTTCTTGTCCAGAGAGGAACTGGCCTGGCAGTTCGGTCTGGACTGTTCCCATTGGGAACAGGGTCAAGACTGATTTGCATATGGGTTGGTCTGAGCTGGAATGGCATGACAAGCAAGAAAACTGATGGATTAAACACAGATCTGTGACTGGTGGTGAATGTTTGATTTGTTCTGCATTCTGTCCATCTTGTGTTGTTTTTGCATTTGTCACCCCGAGTGGGAAGGGTATGCCCAAACGTGGGTCCCGTGCTTGCTATGCCATCATATTCAAGCTGGCCTGGCTGATGAAGAGTGACACCCTGAAACCGGTCCCAGGATGCTTGTTGCTGGTCCAGGGAAGACCTGGCCTGGCAGTTCGGGCAGGACTGTTCCCATTGGGAACAGGATGAAGACTGATTTGCATGTGACTTGGTCTGAGCTGGAATGCCATGACAAGCAAAAAAACTGGTGGATTAAACCCAGATCTGTGACTGGGGCTGAATGTTTGATTTGTTCTGTATTCCGTCCATTTTCTGTTGTTTTTGCATAATAATTTTTTAGGCATCTTTTTGGAAGTGAGTTCATTAAGAGGGGCAGCAATGGTGCCATAGTTCTTAATGACCTCCTATAGTACCTAGTGAGGACTAAGAAGGCTCTCACCTGGGTTTGAGTTGTAGGGGAGCCCATTCCATAATGGTTTTGATCTTCCTCTGAAGTAGTGCAATCTTTACCCCACCTACCAGGTGGCCCAGATAAGCCACTTTCCCCTGCCCTATCTGGCACTTTGAAGCCTTGATAGTGAGGCCTGCCTTTTGCAGGGCCTCCAGAACTTTCCATAGATGGACCAGGTGATCATCCCAGGTGGAGCTAAAAACAGCTATATCATCTAGATATGCTGCACTAAAAGCTTCCAATCCTTGAAGGACTGTATTCACCAACCTCTGAAAGGTGGCAAGTGCATTTTTTCAATCCAAATGGTATAACCGTGAACTGGTAGTGCCCTCCAATGGTTGAAAATGCTGTTTTGGGTTTACCATCTTATGGAAACTTATCTGCCAATACCCTGAAATTAAGTCAAAAGTGCTTAGATACTTGGCAGAAGCCAGTGTTTCTATCAGCTCATCTGCCCTGGGCATAGGGCGAGCATCAGTTTTGGTTACTTGATTAAGACCTCTATAGTCCACACAAAACCTCATTTCCTTTTTACCTTCTTTACTGTGAGGTTTGGGGACAAGCACCACTGGGCTAGCCCAGGGACCTTCAGAAGGTTCAATCACTTCTAGGCCCAACGTTTTCTGTACCTCTGATTTAATGCAGTCCCTGACATGGTCAGGCTGCCTATAAATCTTACTTTTGACAGGTAAACTGTCTCTAGTGTCGATTATGTGCTCACACCAGGTAGTTGTACCTGAGACCAGTGAGAAGAGGTCAGGAAACTGATCTAAGTTTTATGCAATTGTCCTTCTGCTCAGCAATAAGGCAATCTGCAGGCACAACTCCCTCTACTAAGCCATCAGCTTCAGTGGTGGAGAAGAGGTCAGGGATATGGTCACTCTCTTCTTCCTGCCCCTCATCAGTGACCATGTGCAGGGTGAAGTCAGCCCTGTCATAAAAAAGTTTCAGGCGGTTGACATGAAGCACCCTAAGGGGACTTCTGGCACTGCCCAGGTCTACCACATAGGTGACCTCCCCTTTTTTCTCCACTATGAGATGGGGACCACTCTATTTGTCCTGGAGGGCTCTTAGGGCCACAGGCTCCAATACCCACACCTTCTGTCCTGGGTGGTACTGAGTCAGGACAGCCTTCTGGTCATACCATTGCTTTTGGAGCTCTTGGCTGGCCTGAATGTGTTTACTGGCCTTTTTCATGTACTAAGCCATTCTAGGTCTTAGGCCAAGTACATAATCCACAATGTCTTGCTTGGGAGCTTTTAAAGGTTGTTCCCAACCCTCCTTTACAAGAGCAAGGGGACCTCTTACAGGGTGCCCAAAGAGGAGTTCAAAGGTGCTAAAGCCCACTCCTTTTCGGGGTACCTCCCTATAAGCAAAAAGGAGGCATGGCAACAGGACATCCCATCTCCTCCAGAGTTTTTCAGGGAGTCCCATGATCATGCCCTTGAGAGGTTCATTAAACCTCTCAACCAGACCATTTGTCTGTGGATGATAAGGAGTAGTGAACTTGTAAGTTACACCACACTCTTTCCACATAGCTTTGAGGTATGCAGACATGAAGTTACTACCTCTGTCTGACACCACTTCCTTAGAGAAACACACTCTGGAAAATATTCCCAGGAGGGCTTTTCCCACTGAGGAGCTGTAGTGGTCTTTAAGGGAATAGCTTCAGGATACCTAATGGCATGGTCCACTACCACAAGGATAAACCTATTGCCTGAAGCTGTTGGAGGGTCAAGGGGGCCAACAACGTCAACCCCTACCTTCTCAAAGGGTACCCCAACCACTGGAAGTGGAATTAAGGGGGCCTTAGGTATGCCACCAGTCTTGCCACTGGCTTGGCAGGTCACAAAGGAGCAACAAAACTCCTTGGTGTCCTCTGACATATGAGGCCAGTGAAACAATGGAACAAGTCTGTCCCAAGTTTTACTCTGGCCCAAATGCCCAGCCAAAGGAATATCATGAGCCAAAGTCAGAAGAACCTCCCTATACTGCAACGGGATGACCAATCTCTGGGCAGCTCCATGTTTAGGGTCCCTGGACTCAGTGTAGAGGAGGTTATCTTCCCAATAGGCTTAATGGCTATCAGTGGTATCCCCATGCTGCTGTTTAACAGCTTGCTGTCTTAAGCCCTCTAGTGTGGGACAGGTCTGCTGTGCCACACTCAGCTCTTCCCTACATCCCCCCTGCACCCAAAAGCTCAGCAGTGTCTGCTGCCAGCTCATCTGGTGTAGGTTCTGCACAGGGAGAGGATTCCTCTTCCTCAAAAGGAAAATCTCCTGGAGAGGGAGGGATAGTGGGCAAGGATTTACCCTTTCTACCCCTAGCTTTTGGGAGCACTTGGTCTATTTTTCCAGGATCCAAGTTTCCCTGTCCTCCTTGCTTCTGGGCCTGAGCCCTTGTGAGAGAAAAGATATGCCCTGGAATGCCCAGCATCGCTGCATGAGCCTCCAACTCCACTTCAGCCCAAGCTGATGTCTCCAAATCATTGCCTAGTAAGCAGTCTACAGGTAAATCAGTGGCTACCACAACTTTCTTTGGACCAGTAACCCCCTCCCCAGTTGAGATTCACAACAGCCATGGGGTTTCTAAGAGTGTTGTTATGAGCATCAGTCACTTAGTACTGCTGACCAAGTAGGTGTTGTTCAGGGTGAACCAGTTTCTCAATCACCATAATGACACTGGCTCCTGTGTCCCTGTAGGCCTCAACCTCAACACCATTTATTAGGGGAAGTTATTGTACGTATCCATATTAAGGGGGCAAGCAACCAAGGTGGCAAAGTCAATACCACCATTAGAGACTAAAACAGCCTCTGTGGTCTCCCTAACAAGACCAACCCCAACTACATTACCAATGGTGAGCCCAGCTACTCCCTGTGATTGGCTATTTGTAGTATTCTTCCCACCACCACTGCTATTACTAGCGGCAATAGAGGACGCAGTTGGGGTTGTGGTGGTAGGAGCCTTGGTGTTTTTCTTTGGACAAGTGGAATCACTTGCCCAATGGCCTTTACTTTTACATAAATAACACCATGGCTTCTTTTGATTGTGTGAAGAGGATTTGGACCCCCTCCCCAGAGGATGTTTGTGGGCCTGATGAAGACTCAGAGTTATTTTTATCTTTGTCCCCACCCTTGTCAGAAGACTTACCATCCTTCTTCTTGCCATCCTTGTCACCACCTGTATGAGCTTTTCTGCTCACTCTTGTTCTGACCCATTTGTCTGCCTTCTTTCCCAATTCTTGGGGAGAGGTCAGATCTGAGTCTACCAAGTACTGATGTAACAAATCAGACACACAATTATTCAAAATATGCTCTCTCAAATTAAGATTATATAGGCTTTCATAGTCAGTCACCTTACTGCCATGTAACCATCCCTCCAAGGCCTTCACTGAACAATCTACAAAGTCTGTCCAATCTTGAGAGGACTTTTTCTGGTATCTCTGAACTTTATCCTGTATTGTTCAGTGGTTAAGGCAAATCCATCTAAGAGTGCAGCTTTCAAAACTTTGTAGTTGTTGGCATCCTTCTCCCTGACAGTAAGGAGTCTGTCTCTACCTTTGCCAGTGAAAGATAGCCACAAGATAGCATCCCACTGCCTTTGAAGGACCAACTATACCATACAGGCCCTTTTAAGTGCAGAAAACCACTTGTTTATGCCATCCATCTCCTTGTAAGGGGGACAATCTTATGCAGGTTCCTTGAATCTGTTTCTCTCACAGGATGACTATCAAGAACACAGCGGCTGCCTCCATGAGGAACTAACACCAACTTCTGGCTCTCCCTCTCTATATCTAGAGACTCCCTGTCTAAGGCCAACTGCTGCTGTCTCAGCTTCAGTCTGGCCTCTTCCAACCTCAGCTTTCTGAGTTCCCTTTCTAGGGTTTTATCCTCAGGTGTGGAAGGCTTGGGAATTCTCTGACACAGAGGTGATGTAGGAATGGGCTGAAGTGGACCTATCTCTAACTACCTGAACTCTAGTTACCTGGACTTTTGGAGTGAAAGGTGCCCTACTAGTTTGCGACCCCCTCCCACTACCAGCTTCCCTAGATGGCCTGTTAGTAGAAATATCTTTGAAAGTACCCTCCCCAGAATCCTCAGAGCCCTCCCCTGATTCTACCTGGGTACCCTCCCCGTCTACCTTCTGATCTTGGGTTTGACTAGACTGGTTCTGCACACTTTCAAGCAAAAAGCTAAGGAGAAGATCTTTGGTAGGGTTCTTACCAATCCCTAAACTTCTTTCTATGCAGAGGCCCCTCAACCTTTTAAAGTTTAAATTGTAATAAGTTGTCTGTACAACTTTGGGAGTGGCCTCTACTACAGACATAGTTGCAAGAAAGAGTTTTAGGAAAGAGAGAACAAGTTTAGCAAACGTTTATGAAAAAGAGAAAAACTTTTCAAACTTTTCTGAAACTTTTTGGAGAGATTTTAGAGAGAGAGTAAAACTGTTTAGGGTAACTGTGTATATTTCTTAGCATTTAGAATATGGTTTTCTTATGAAAAGCACCAATGACAAAGTGGTAAATCAGTTACAAGTACTTATCCCACTGCTGCCACCAATGTAGGAGGCTGGCCTGGCTTATAGTGAGTACCTGATGGTACTTACACCTTGTGCCAGGTCCAGTTATCCCTTATTAGTAGATTAGTAGTGTTCTAGCAGCTTAGGCTGATAGCGCTAGCTATAGCAGAGCAGCTTAGGCTGAACTAGGAGACGTGCAAAGCTCCTACAATACACTTATATCATATAGGTACTATATCATAAGAAACACAATTCGCAGAGTTACTTAAAATAAAGGTACTTTATTTTAGTGACAATAAGCCAAAAATATCTCAGAGGATATGCTCCCTTAGGAGGTAAGTGAAATACATAAAATATACACACAAACCAAAATCAGGTAAGTAATACAATAGGATGCAATAGGCCTAGGGGCAACACAAACCATATACTCTGAAAGTGGAATGCGAACCAGGAATGGACTCCTAGGTTAGTGTAGTGTGTAGAGGGTCGCTGGGAGTGTAAGAAAACGCTAAGGGTGTCCAAGATACCCCACCTCAAGACCCTGGAAAGTAGGGGTAAAATACTACTATTTCCCCAGAAACACACTGAACTTGTGATAGAGGATTTTGCAAAGACAATAACAGACTGCAACACACTGAAGACAGATTCCTGGACCTGAGGACCTGTAAAGGAAGGGGACCAAGTCCAAGAGTCATGAAAGTATCCAGGGGGGTAGGAGCCCACTAAACCCCGGATGAAGGTGCAAAATGGCTGCCTCCAGATGGGAGAAGCTGAAGATTCTGCAACAACGAAAGAAGCTAGGAACTTCTCCTTCGTGCAGAAGATGTCCCACGGAGTGCTGGAAGATGCAGAGTTGTTTCTTTGGCAAAATACCACAAACTAGCCTTGCTAGCTGCAAGAATTGAGGTGAAAGAAAAGGCGTGCTGTCTGGGCCCAGGAAGGACCAGGATGTCGTCACTTGGGAGAGGATACAGAGGGGGCCCTCTTCAATGTACAGAGCTCATGCACAAGAAGGTAGCACCCACAGAAGTACTTGAACAAGGATTCAAGATGTCTGAACATGGCAGTTATCTCAACACTGCAACAGAAGGTCCCACGAAGCCGGTGGTCAACTCAGGGAGTTGAGCAATGCAGGACAGAGTGCTGGGGACCTGAGCTTGGCTGTGCATGAAGGATTCTGTGGAAATGTACACATGAGCCCTAGCAGCTGCAGTTCACTTGATGCACAGGATTACTGTCTGGAGAGGGTAGGCAAGGACTTACCTCCTCCAAATTTGGACAGTTGGACCACTGGAGAGTCTGGGTCACTTGGGTCCACCACCTGTGTTCCAGGGGCCATGCTCATCAGGATGAGAGGGGTCCCAGAGTACTGGTGATACTGATGTTTGGTGCCTGCTGAAGCAGGGGGAAGATTCAGTCGAACCACAGGAGATTTCTTTGTGGCTTCCAGTGCAGGATGAAGACAGGCAGCCCCCAAAGCATGCACCACCAGGAAACAGTTGAGAAAGCTGGCAGGATTAGGCACTACAATGTCGCTGGTAGTCTTCTTGCTACTTTGTTGCAGTTTTGCAGGCATCCTGGAGCAGTCAGCAGTTTATCCTTGGCAGAAGTTGAAGAGAGAGGTGCAGAGGAACTCTGGTGAATTCTTGCAAGTCGTTATCAGAGGAAAAGCCCACAGGAGAGACCCTAAATAGCCCTCAGAGGAGGATTGTCCACCTAGTCAGGTAAGCACCTATCAGGAGGGGTCTCTGACATCATCTGCTGGCACTGGCCACTCAGAGGCCTCCAGAGTGCACTCACACCTCTGGATCCAAGGTGGCTGAGGTCTGGGACACACTGGAGGAGCTCTGGGTTCCTCCCCTGGGGTGGTGATGGATAGGGGAGTGACCACGCCCCTTTCCTTTGTCCAGTTTCGCACCAGAGCAGGGACTGGGGGTTCCCTGAACCAGTGTAGACTGGCTCATGCAAGGATGGCACCATCTGTGCCCTTCGAAGCATTTCCAGAGGCTGGGAGAGGCTACTCCTCCCCAGCCCTTAACACCTATTTCCAAAGGGAGAGGGTGTAACACCCTCTCTCACAGGAAATTCTTTGTTCTGTCTTCCTGGGACTGGGCTGCCCAGACCACAGGAGTGCAGAACCATGTCTGTGGGGTGGCAGCAGTGGTAGCTGCAGAGAAACCCCCAGAGAGCTGGCTTGGCAGTTCCCGGGGTCCATAGTGGAGCTGCGGGGATGCATGGGATTGGCACCCCAATGCCAGATTTGGCATGGGGGAACAATTCCATGATCTTAGACATGTTACATGGCCATATTCGGATTTACCATTGTGAAGCTACATATAGGTATTAACCTATATGTAGTACACATGTGTAATGGCGTCTCCGCACTCAAAAAGTCTGGGGAATTGGCCCTGAACTATGTGGGGACACCTTTGCTAGTGCAAGGGTACCCTCACACTTAGTAACTTTGCACCTAACCTTCAGCAAGTGAAGGCTAGACATACAGGTGACTTATAAGTTACTTAAGTGCAGTGAAAATGGCTGTGAAATAACGTGTGCATTATTTCACTCAGGCTGCAGTGGCAGTCATGTGTAAGATTTGTCTGAGCTCCCTATGGGTGGCAAAAGAAATGCTGCAGCCCATAGAGATCTCCTGGAACCCCAATACCCTGGGTTTCTAGGGTACCATATACTAGGGAATTATAAGAGTGTTCCAGTGTGCCAATTAGAATTGGAAACAATGGTCACTAGCCTGTAGTGACAATTTTAAAGGGAGAGAGATCATAAGCACTGAGGTTCTGGTTAGCAGAGCCTCAGTGACACAGTTAGTCACTACACAGCTACACACATTCAGGCCACAAACTATAAGCATTGGGGTCCTGGCTAGCAGGATCCCAGTGGGACAGGCAAAAACAAACGTACATACATGTAAAAATGGGGGTAACGTGCTAGGCAAGATGGTACTTTCCTACACATACCCACAGGCTTTGCAGGGGCAGGCCACATAACAGCCCATGGATGCATGACTATACACTGTCCGCCGGCGGTGATGGCTGCTCAGTGGTAGCAGTGGTGCTGCTGCTGGTAGAGCTGGCAGTGGTGGGGGTAGACTCCAGCCCATCCCCTGCAGCCTCAGACAGCTGCCCACTGGGGCTGCTGCTGCTGATGGCAGTGCTGGCAGTGGTAGGGGGAGGCTCCAGCCCATCCCCTGCAGCCTCAGATGGCTGCCCACTGAGGCTGCTGTTGGTTGCTGTGCTGGCAGTGGTGGGGGGAGGCTCCAGCACATCCCCTGCAGCCTTGGATGGCTCCACCACCATGGTTGTTGGTGGGGGCTCCGAATGAGTCCCAGCACCAGGCCCCTTGTCTCTACTGTCTCCTGTTGCAGGCCCCTTGCCCTTCCTTCCTGCAGGTGGGGCTGCCTCCTTGCCGTACCTTCCAGCAGCTAGCACTGCCTCCTGGCCCTTCCTTCCAGCAGCTGGGGCTGCCTCCTTGCACTTCCTTCGAGCAGCTGGGGCTGATTCCTTGTCCTTCGTTCCTGCAGCTGGGTCTGACTTCTTGCCCTTCATTGATGCACTTGGAGCAGGCACCCTTTCTGTCTGGCTGGCTGGTGGCCGGGATCCTTTCCCACCTGCAGTAGCTGGGGACACTAGTGTGCCCATGGACTTGTTGGCTGAGGTGCTTGCCTGGTTTTTGACCACCCTAGCCTGACATGAGGGACGGGGGGAGGGCTAGGGAAGAGGTCAATGTTGGCGAGGAAAAGCTTCTTAGGGACATTGTGGTGGGAAGATGGAGATGGTTTGGGAGTGGAGGAAGAGGGAGTGGTGGTAGGAGGTGTCAGTCTGCTGTGTTTGGGTGCAGGTGCATTGGCTGGATGCTGTTGTGAGGTGGATGGCTGTTCGGTGTATGAATGCTTACATTTGTGTACTTTGGGAGGAGGGGGCACAGACACAGTGGGAGAGGACACAGGGGACGTGTGCATGGATGTGGGGGTGGTACTGCCAGTGAGGGCTGTGTGCTGATAGGTGTGCTGGTGATGGGGGTAATGGATGAGGATGTAGTGCATTCAGGTGTGAGTGTAGACGAAACTGGGAGGGAGGTGGACGAGGAGGAGGTTGGGGCCACAGTGGAGGCAGTGGATGATGGTATGTCTGCTTCTGGATGGTGGTTGTGTGAGTGCCTGTCGGATGAAGTGTGGTGCTTGTGTTTGCCAGGTCCACTCTTGTGTGTTGTCCTGGGTGCCTGCTCGTCTGCCTGTGAGCTTGGGATAGGTTGGGGTTGAAATGAATGGGATTGGGTAGAGGAAGATGGATGGGGGAGGCTAGAAACAGGGACAATGGCTGCCATCAGAGAGGAAGCCAGAGCCTGGATTGATCTATGTTGGACCGGCATGTCAGTGTGAATACCCTCCAGGAATGCATTTGTCTGCTAAATTTGGGATGCTAACCCCTGGATGGCATTCAAAATGGTTCACTGCCCAACAGAGATGGATCTGAGGAGGTCAATAGCCTCCTCAATCAGGGCAGCAGGGCTCCCTGGGGCAGGGCCTGAGAAGCCTGGGGCAAAGGAGATGCCCAACCTCCTGGGTGAGCAGGCACAGGAAACACGCTGAGGGGCTGCTGGGAGGGTGGTGCTCGTACGTGGGGTGACAGCTGCACCTGTAGCTGGGGTGGGCACAGAGGTGTCCCCCACCACCAGGGAGCTTCCATCGGAGGAGGAATCCGTGTCCAAACTGTCCCCTCCTGTCTCCGCGGTGGTGCTCCCTTCCGTCGCACTGGTGCCCTCACATTCTGTGCATTCGACCTACGATACAGCTCCCTCCGCCACCGATGCCTCAGCTCCTCCGCTCCTCCGCCAGATGATGCTAATGCACATAATGACAGGGTAACAAAACAAAAAGGAGGGGAAGGGACGAAGGATACACTTGGTCAATGGCGGCAACAACACCACCGTTGGCCTACACAACACACACACACACACACACACACACACAGAACACAGCCCTACTCACTAAACAATGCACTACCAGTCACAATGCTAGTCACCAGGCCATGGATAGAGACACCTAACACCAATTGCAGCATACCTGAGTCCCACAGACCCCTGCCCAATTGTGGATGCCTACTAACTTGGCTGGACGTATTTTACATCAGAACCCTGCCCATCATGGGACCTACTCTGCAATGTCAGGCCTGGCATAGGGGCACCCACATGCCCACATCCCCCACCCGGATACCACCACACCAGGTGCAATTTGTATATTGGGGCACTGTACTAACCCCCTTGTTGCTGCTGAAATGCCCCCAAGCGCCCATCCAGATCCGGATAGGCCACCTCCAGTATGCAGGCCGTCAGGGAGTCAGGGTTCAACAGGCACCCCTTCCTCGTTGGGAGGCCATCCCCAGCTGGGCCTCCGCCGTCTTCCATGCCCAGAGTCTCAGGTCCTCCCACTGTTTGCGACAGTGGGTGTTCCACCTGCCATGGACCCCAGGGTCCGCACATCCTTGGCGATGGCATGCCATATTCCCTTTTTCTGATGGGCGCTGACTAGCAGGGAAATGGACACAGGGAAAGGTATTAGTCCGCCCTTCCTGCCTGTTACACTCATGGCCCACCACGCCCCTTCCCATCCCCATTAGCACAGACATGGCCCACCATACATGAAGCACGCTGCCCAGGGCCCATCTACCAACCCCCCCACATGAGGCCTTCACACACAGTACTCCATGCTTTCACGCCCCATGCATCGTACTGATGGTGTACCCACCTGTTGGTCCAGAGGCCGATTCAGCATTCGGTATTGGGGTAGGACCCCATCCACCAGTCGCTCCAACTCCACGGAGGTGAAGGAAGGGGCCCTTTCCCCAGTCACACGAGCCATGGTCAGTTCCACACACAAGTCACAGCAGCACTTGAGGTGTAGATCCTCTCTTGTTGAAGGTCAGACAGCAAGTAATTGAACAGATAGAAAATGGCAGTGACGTCCACGGTGGTGCATACCATCACCGCCAGCGTACATCACCATTGGCCACTGTACCCCATAGGGCCCAATGTTAACCAATGAGGCATTGCATGGCAGTTTTCGACCGCCTCCCGCTATGGCGCACAACATCAGCGTAATTACCTCATTTCCACCTGTCCCTCCACACAGGACAGGCGGATGCCATTTCAGGTGGGGTGCAAGCCATGGCTCCTAACTGCATCACAGTACACATATGCACCATTTGGACCTCTCCGAAACAATAATGTTACAATCACAACATGCATTGAAGTGTAATGGTTGGAAATGAGAGATACTGACCAGCTGCTCACCATTGTGCCCCATAGATTGCAACCTCTACATATGAATAGGAGATGGAGACATCCCCCGTGTACATACCCCTGGTGGACTTGGCAACAATGGAGGACAGGCACATTATCCTCACCTATAGACTGGACAGGGCCACAATCACAGAGCTGTGTGCCCAATTGGAGCCTGAAATAATCTCTGTTACCCTTCACCCTACCGGGATCCCCCCTCTTGAGCAAGTGCTATCAGTGCTCCATTTCCTGGCAACTGGCTCCTTCCAAGTGACAGTGGGCTTGGCAGCAGGAATGTCTCAGCCAATGTTCTTAATAGTGCTGACCAGAGTGTTGTCTGCCCTGATTAAACACATGCGCAGCTACATCGTTTTCCCCCAGGTGGAGGATTTGGCCACAGTGAATGCTGATTTCTATGCAATGGGACATATCCCCAACCATATTGGGGCAATTGATGGTACACATATAGCTTTTGTCCCCACTGGTGAAATGAACAGGTGTTCAGAAATTGATAGAGCTTTCACTCGATGAATGTGCAGATGCTGTGCCTGGCAGACCAGTACATCTCCCAAGTCAATGCAAAATACCCTAGGTCTGTGCATGATGCCTTTATCCCGGGAAATAGCAGCATCCCATGTGTGATGGCTCAACTCCAGAGGCCCAGGGTGTGGCTAATAGGTGAGCCCTGGTTCCCACCCAGTGGATTTTGGTGTATGGGTATGATGTGGGCCCTAAGGGTTGGTGTTTGTCTAACAGTTGCCCTTGATATTTGCAGGTGACTGGTTACCCCAACCTCTCATGGCTACTGACCCCTGTGAAAAATCCCAGGACAAGGCAGAGGAACGTTACAATGAGGCACATGGGTGAACAAGAAGGATTATAGAGAGGACCTTTGGCCTCCTGAAGGCCAGGTTTCATTGCCTCCATCTAACAGGTGGATCCCTGTACTCCTCAACCAAGTAGGTCTGCCAGATTATCGTGGCATGCTGTATGTTGCTCAACCTTGCCTTACGTCGCCAGGTGCCTTTTCTTCAGGAGGATGAGGTTGGAAATGGCTGTGTGGCAGCAGTGGACCATGTGGACAGTGAAGATAAGGAGGCAGAGGATGAGGATGAGGACAACAGAAGTGCAATAATTCATCAATACTTCCAATGACACACAGGTAAGACAGTGTAACTTCATGTTTCATTTAAATTTTTGTGTTTGACATTGTCACTGGCAGGCTGATTTTCCCACTTCTATGGCCACTCACTGTAGCCTTTGGCATCTCTATTTGCAGATATTCATGCACCACTATCGCTACTAGTCTTTCATATGTATACATTTCTGTACAGTTGATTTTCAATGTTTTAACCTTGTTAAACAAATACATACATAAATGATTTGACATACTCCATACTTGTATTTTTTCAAAGGGTGTTTATTTCAGTGCTAAGAGGTAGAGGGGGATGTGCAACGGGCTGGGGGGATGATGGAGTAAAGTCCATGTTTGAGTCCAGTCTATTTGTATCACAGGTGCATTGTACAAGGGGCATAGGAAGGGGAACAATGGCAGTTCAAGGTGGACAGGGTGACAGAGTGGGACACAAGGGTGACAATCAGGAGAGTCTTATTTCCTGGCGGGGGTATTAGCAATAGTCTCTGCTTCTGCATGGATCGCAGGGAAAGTTTGCGGGGTGGTTCACCTTCTGAATGGTGAGGGGTGCTGGTGGCATGTTGGTCCTGTGGCGGGCCTCCTGTCTACTAGTGGCAGTGGAGGTAGAGGGCTGTTCTTCTGTTTGGCTAGTGGCAGGGGCCCTGTGGGGTGCCACCGCCTCCCTCATAGTGTTTTGCATGTCTTCCAGCACCCCTGCAATGGAGACCAGGGTGGTGTTGATGTTCTTCAAGTCCTCCCTGATCCCCAGATACTGTCCCTCCTGAAGCCGCATGTTCTCCTGCAACTTGTCCAGTATCTGGCCCATAGTCTCCTGGGAATGGTGGTATGTTCCCAGGATCACGGTGAGTGCCGCCTGGAGAGTCGGTTCCCTGGGCCTGTTCTCCCCCTGTTGCACAGCAGTCCTCCCAGCTTCCCTGTTGTCCTGTGCCTCTGTCTCCTGAATCGTGTGTCCACTGCCACTGATCCCAGGTCACTGATCATCCTGTGTTTGGAGTGTGGCCTGGGGTCCCTGTAGTGGTGGACACACTGCTGATTGACGTGTCCTGGGAACAGTGGTATGGGCCCTCTGGGTGTTTCCTGAGGGGGGAGGCACAGTCTGGTGGTCTGAGACTGTGCCTGGGTAAACGACTGTCCGGAGATCCCTGATGGGCCAGGTTGGTCATCCAGATCCAGACGAGCAGAGCTGCTGTCATCACTGTGGGACTCTTCTGGGGGGGACTGGATGTTGCTGGCACCTCTTCTCCACATTGGCCGGGGGACCTGTGGGGATGTAAATGCAGTGTTATTGTTTCTGCGTGCGACATCTTGTGCATGGGTGTGTTGCCCTCTATGGTTGTTGTTGCCCTGGCAGATTTGCCTTTGACTGAGTAGCTATTTGGTGGGCTAGGTGATTCTCTCCAGTGTGCATGCAGTGGTGATAGGTGTCCATGCAGGTCTGTGAGGGGTGTCCATGCATTGGTGTTACTTTTGGGAGGTGGTAAAGTGATGGGAGTGAGGGTACGGTGAGGGTTTGTGTTGGCATGCAGGTAGGGGGCGTGATTGTCATAGATATTTGACTTACCAGAGTCCAGTACTCCTCCTACTTCTGCCAGGCCCTCAGGATGCATGATTGCCAAGACTTAGTCCTCCCATGTTGTTAGTTGTGGGGGAGGAGGTGGGGGTCCACCGCCAGTCCTCTGTACAGCTAGTTGATGTCTTGCTGCTGTGGAACGTACCTTACCCCGTAGGTCGTTTCACCTCTTCCTGATGTCATCTCTTGTTCTGGGGTGCTGTCCGCGGCGTTGACCCTGTCCACAATTCTCCGCCATAGCTCCATCTTCCTAGCAATGGATATCTGCAGTACCTGTGATCCAAATAGCTGTGGCTCTACCCGGATGATTTCCTCCACCATGACCCTCAGATCCTCAGAGAATCTGGGGTGTTGTTGTGGTGCCATGGGTGTAGTGTGAGTGGTGTGGGTGTGTGGGGTGATGTGTTGGAGTGTGTGATGTTAGGCATGTGGATGGTGTATAGGTGATGTTGTTATGTGGCTCTGATTGGGTGTGTCCTCTTGCTGTCTCTCTCTGGTGGCAATTCTTTCTAGTCATAAAGGGTTGTGGGTAGTGTTGGTGTGTGTTTTATAGTGGCGTGTGGGTGTGATGTATGTATGGGTGTCAGGTGTGTGTAGTTTGAATTGACCAATGTAGTGTTGTTTTGTTTGTGTGTGTGTATTTTGAGTGTGGTGGTATGTACCGCCAGTGGTTCACCGGCATTGAATGTCCACTGCGGTGATTCGTGGGCCATAATGCTGTGGGCGTAGTTCTGTTGGCGTAACGGTGTGGGTTTTGCTACTGCCAGTTTATCCCTGACCTTTGGGTTGGTGGACTTGTGTGTGTGGCTGTATAGTGACGGATTGGTATGCGTGTGTCATAATATGATTGGAGGTTATACGCTGTGGGGGTGTTATGTTGGCGGCAGTCGGCATGGCAGTAAGCAGGATTTACCGGCAATGTCATAATGAGGGCCATAAGCTCCAAACAGGGTGGTATACATCCCCAGAGGGAAGTAACCATACAGTGGATGATAAAAGGAGTAACCACTCTACTGCAGACCTACTCTCCACTTATCACCACTTAGACAATAAAGTTTCAACTGGCCAAGGTTAGCCTTATTGTCCTTCATTTGGGGGGCGGGGGGTTATGTGAGAATGTAGCCTCTTTGTGGCATAGATTTTTGGCCTGTATGTCAGTGTTTGTCAGTGTGGTTTTACTGTCTCACTGGGATCCTGCTAGCCAGAACCCCAGTGCTCATAGTTTGAGACCTATTTGTCAGTGTGTTTTTACAGTCTCACTGGGATCCTGCTAGCCAGGACCCCAGTGCTCATAGTTTATGGCCTATGTGTGTTGTCAGTATGCTTGACTGTGTCACTGAAGTTCTGCTAACCAGAACTCCAGTGCTTATGCTCTCTCTGTTTACCAAATTTGTCACTATGGTTTAGTGACTCCATATTCCAACTGGCACACTGGACCTCCCTTATAAGTCCCAGTATATGGTACCTAGGTACCTAGGGCATTGGGTTTCCAGGAGATACTTATGGGCTGCAGCATTTCCTTTGCCACCCATAAGGAGCTCATACAAACCTGCAGCCTGAGTGACACATTGCACACACTATTTCAAAGCCATTTTCACTGCAACAGGTAACTTATAAGTCACCTATATGTCTAACCTTCATTTACTGAGGGCTAGGTGCAAAGTTACTGTGTGTGAGGGCACCCTTGCACTAGCATAGGTGCCCCCACATTGGCCAGGGCCAATTCCCAGGACGTTGTGAGTGCGGGGACACCATTATAAGCATGCGCTACATATATGTCAATACATATATGTAGCTTCACAATGGTAACTCTGAATTTGGCCATGTGAGGTGTCTAAGATCATGGAATTTACCCCCCAGTCCAAGTCCTGTATTGGTGTGCCAATTCCATGCACTCTGGGGGCTCCAGCATGGACCCCCAGTACTGCCAAACCAGCTCTCTGAGGTTTCCACTGCAGCCCCAGCTGTTGCCACCTTACAGACAGGTTTCTGCCCTCCTGGGGATTGAGCAGCTCAATCCCAGGTAGGCAGAACAATGCATTTCTTTTAGGAGAAGGGTGTTACTCTCCCATTGGAAATAGGTGTTACAGACATGGGAAGGGAATCCTCCCAGAGACCCTGGAAATGCTTTGAAGGGCACAAATGGTGCCCTGCTTGCATAATCCAGTCTTCACCAGTTCAGGGACCCCCAGTCCCTGCTCTGGCATGAAACTGGGTAAAGGAAAGGGTGAGTGACCACTCTCCTGTCCATTACCACACCAGGGGTGGTGCCCAGAGCTCCTCCAGAGTGTCCCTGGCATTGGCATTAGCCATCTTGGATTCCAAGGTGTGGGGACCCTCTGGAGACCTCTGAGTGGCCAGTGCCAGCAGGTGACGTCAGAGACCCCTCCTTATAGGTGCATACCTGGGTAGGTAGCCAATCCACCCTCAGGGTCATTTAGGGTCTCTCCTCTGGGTGTTTCCTCAGATTCAGTATGCAAGATTCCTCCAGGACTCCTCTGCATCCTCTGCTTCAGCTTCTGACCGTCAAATCAACCACAGACTGCTCCAGAAACTTCTGTAATTGCAACAAAGTATCCAGGACGACTCCTGTGACCTGCAACTTCAGCTCCAGCCAGCATTTGCAACAGTTTCCAAGGTGTGCATGCTCTGAGGACTGCCTGTCTTCACCCTGCACCAGAAAAACTGAAGGAATCTCTCGTGAAGTGACAGTGTCACTTCCCTGCTTCAGCAGGCACCCTTCTGCGATGACAATCGGTACTCTGGGATGCCACTCCTGTCGACGAGCATGATGCCTGGAACACAGGTGGTGGACCAAAGTGACCCAGACTGTCCTAAGGTCCAGCTGGACAAATGTGGTGGAGGTAAGAGCTTGCCTCCCTGTGCTGAGACAGAACCCCTGTCCACCGCATCTTCTGCAGCTCCTTGGGCTTCTGTGCACTTCTTCCAAAGGTTATTTGTGCACAGTGTAGCCTAGTTCCCTAGCACTCCATCCTGCTATACACAGCTCTCTGAGTTGTTCTCTGGCGGTGTGGGACCCTCCTGTGTAGTGCTGCAATGAGCACACTTTGCATCTTCCTTGTCCCAGTGTTCTGGGACCCCCGTGGGTGCTGCCTGGTCTTCTGAGGGCTCTCTGAAGTGCTGAGAGCCCCCTCTGTCTGCTGTGTCTCAGGTGAGACCACCAGGTCCCTCCTGGGTCCTGGCAGGTACTCTTTGACTCAAACCGCATACTTGCTTGAACCAAGGCTTTTTCGCGGAATGTAGTGATGCAATCCTGCATCCAACAACTTGACGTGGGACATCTCTTGCACCAAGCAGGAACCTGCAGCCATCTTCTTTGGTGCTCTTCTGTACTTTTCTTCTAACCAGAGAATCACTTTTGCACCTTCTTCCAGGTTGGCAGGGGCTCCTGTCCTTCCTTGACTCTACTTCGACTTCTGGACTTGGTCTCCTCTCTCCACATGTCTTCAGGTCCAGGAATCCACAGTTGCTGCTTGCAGTCTTGCTTGGTTCTTGCATAATTATTCATCACAACTTGTAGTGTGTTCTGAGGAAACTTGCTTTACTTTACTTCTGCTTTCCTGGGCTATGGGACGGGGTACTTTACTTAGCTTTGCTGTTTTCCTATACTCCCAGCACCCCTCTACACACTACAGGTGCCTAGGGGGGAATTCGACATTCGCATTCCACTGTTTTAGTATATGGTTTGTGTTGCCACTAGGCCCATTGCAATCTATTGTATTTTCTACTGTTTGCACTATTCTATGACTGTTTACTTACCTGATTTTGGTTACTAGTGTATATATTGTGTATAATACTTACCTCCAGTAGGAGTACTGCCTCTAAGAAATGTTTGACCTTGTGTCACTGTAGGTAAGTACCATCTTGCCTGGCATGTTACCCCCAGTTTTACATGTATGTAAGTTTGTTTTTGCCTGTCCCACTGGGATCCTCTAGCCAGGACCCCAGCGCTCATAGTTTGTGGCCTGAATGTGCATCTTGCCTGGCATGTTACCCCCATTTTTACATGTATGTAAGTTTTTTATTGCCAGTCTCACTGGGATCCTGCTAGCCAGGACCCCAGTGCTCATAGTTTGTGGCCTGAATGTGTATACCTGTGTAGTGACTAACTGTGTCACTGAGGCTCTGCTAACCAGAACCTCAGTGCTTATGCTCTCTCTGCCTTTAAATTTGTCACTATAGGCTAGTGGCCACGTTTACCAATTTCATTTGGCACACTGGAACACCCTTATAATTCCCTAGTATAATATACCTAGGTACCCAGGGTATTGGGGTTCCAGGAGATCCCTATGGGCTGCAGCATTTCGTTTGCCACCCATAGGGAGCTCAGACAAACCTTTACACAGGACTGCCACTGCAGCCTGAGTGAAATAACATACATGTTATTTCACAACCATTTTCACTGCACTTAAGTAACTTATAAGTCACCTATATGTCTAACCTTCACTTGCTGATGGTTGGGTGCAAAGTTACTATGTGTGAGGGCACCCTTGCACTAGCAAAGGTGCCCCCACATAGTTCAGGGCCATTTCCCCAGACTTTGTGAGTGTGAGGACACTAGTACATGTGTGCACTACATATAGGTCAATACCTATATGTAGCTTCACAATGGTAACTCCGAATATGGCCATGTAACATGTCTAAGATCATGGAATTGTCCCCCATTCCAAATCTGGTATTGGGGTGCCAATTCTATGCATTCCTGGGGCTCCACTATGGACCCCGGGTACTGCCAAACCAGCTCTCTGAGGTTTTCTCTGCAGCCGCTGCTGCTGCCACCCCACAGACAGGGTTCTGCCCTCCTGGGGTCTGGCCAGCCCAGTCCCAGGAAGGCAGAACAAAGAATTTCCTCAGAAAGAGGGTGTTACACCTTCACCCTTTGGAAATAGGTGTTAAAGGCTGGGGAGGGTTAGCTTCCCCCAGCCTCTGGAAATGCTTTGAAGGGCACAGATGGTGCCCTCCTTGCATAAGCCAGTCTACACCCGTTCAGGGAACCCCCAGTCCCTGCTCTGGGCCGGCTAGCATCATAAAAAAGGATGCTAGCTTGGAGGGGGAGTTGTAGGGGGAACAGGTGGTTGTGCATCAAAGGATGATGCTAGTATAGGCAGAGGCATGAGTAATGCCTCTAACCAGAGTAGCATCATCCTTTGACGCACAACCCCCAATGCTCACCCTATACCCAGGGCAGATGAGCAAATCGATACACTGGTATCTGGCAAGTATCTAAGCACTTTTAATTTTATTGCAGGGTATTGGCAGATCAAACTATCACAAGATGCTAAACCTAAAACTGCTTTCTCAACCGTTGGAGGGCATTATAAGTTTACAGTTATGCCCTTTGGTTTGAAGAATGCACCTGTCACTTCTCAGAGGTTGGTGAACTCAGTCCTACAAAGCCCAGAAGCCTTTAGTGCAACATATCTAGATGATATTGCTGTCTTTAGCTCCACATGGAATGACCACCTGGTCCACCTTTGGATAGAGGTTTTAGAGGCTCTGCAAAAGGCAGGCTTTACTATCAAGGCTTCAAAGTGCCGATAGGTCAGAGAAGGTGTTTTTTTATGGGACACCTAGTTGGTGGAGAACAGATTCAGCCAATGCAGGGGAAGATCCAGATTATTTTAGACTGGACTCCTCCTCCACACATACCCAGGTCAGAGCCTTTCTAGGTCTCCATGGGTATTACAGGAGGTTCATTAAGAACTATGGCTCCATTGTTGCCCCTCTTAATGACCTCACCTCAAAGAAGATGCCTAAATAGATATTATAGAAGGTCAGCTGTCAAAAAGCTTTTGAGGAGCTAACGCAGGCCATGTGCTATGCATCTGTCTTAAAAAGGCCAAACAACTCCAAGTTCATAGTTCAGACTGATGCTTCAGAGATAGGGGTTGGGGCACTGCTTTTACAACTCAATACAGAGGGCCAGGACTAACCAGTTGCTTTTATAGCAGAAGGTTGACCCCCAGAGAAAAGCGTTGGTCAGCCATAGAGAGGGAGGCCTTTGCTGTGGTCTGGGCCTTAATGAAGCTGAGACCATAACTCTTTGGTACTCACTTCATTGTTCAGACAGACCACAAACTTCTATTTTGGCTAAAGCAAATGAAAGGAGAAAATTCAAAATTGTTGAGGTGGTCTATTCCTCTACAGGGTATGGACTTTACAACGAAACATAGAACAGGGAGTAACCACTCCAATGCAAATGGACTCTCCAGATATTTCCACTTCAACAATGAAGGCTCATCAGGTCAAGGTTAGCCCTATGGTCCCTCGGTAGGGGGGTTGTGTAAGAAAGAACCCTCTTTTTGCCATGGTTGCCCCCATTTTTTGCCTGGTGTCAGTGTGCTTGACCGTATTCACTGGCCTCCCTGAGCCACTGGAAATATTTTGAAGGGCTCATTTGGTGCCCTCCTTGCATAATCCAGTCTACACCAGTTCCTGCTCTGGCGCCTAACTGGACGACAAAGGAAAGGGGAGTAAACACTCCCCTGTCCATCACCACCCCAGGGGTGGTGCTCAGAGCTCCTGTAGAGGGTCCCTAGGTTTTGCCATCTTGGATTCCAAGTTGGTAGGGAACTCTGAGAGCATCTGAGTGGCCAGTGCCATAAGGTGATGTCAGAGCCCTCCCCTGATAGGTGCTTACCTGTGTATCTGACCAATCCCCCTTTCAGGGCTATTTAGGGTCTCTCTCTTGGGTGGTTCTTCAGATTCGGATTGCAAGACTCCAGGAGGAATCCTCTGCATCCTTCATTTCAAATTCTCACTGAAGAAACTAGACCCTCCAGGAACTCTACAACTGCAACAAAGAAGCAAAGATGACTTCTGCAATATTGTATCTTCAGCTTCTGCCTGCAACTGCAACTGTTTCCCGGCTGTGCATCCTCAGAGGACAGCCTGTCTTCAGCCTGCACCAGAAGAGTGAAGGAATCTCCCTTGGGGTGAAGGAGTCACTCCCCTGCTTCAGCAGGCACCTACTGCAATGATCACCGGCTGCGTGGATCCCCTCTCCTGCTGAGCTCCTGCTGAGCTGCATGGATCCTGCATCAGGGGTATTGGGCCAAATGTCCTACTGTCCAACTTTAGTGGAGGTAGGAACTTGCCTCCCCATGCAAGACAGAAACCATGTGCACCGCATGCTTTGCAATTCCCAAGGCTTGTTGGTATCTTTCCATGAAGTTCTTCATGCACTGTGCAGCTCCACTTACTAGCACTTTATCCGGTGATGCATATCTTCCTGAGTGGTTCTCCGGTGGCATGGGAGCCTTTGTCATAGTGCTGCATAGGCCTCTTTTTGTACCTCCTTTGTCCCCATGCTGTGGGACTTTTGTGCATGCTGCCTGTTCTTCTATGGGCTCTCCGAGTCATTGAGAGCCCCATCTGGCTCCCCCTCATGGGTAGAGTCCACCTGGTCCTTCCTGGTCCCAGGCAGCGCCATTTTCCACTAACCGTGAGCTTTGCATGTGCCAAGGCTTGTTGGCAGACTACTGCGGCACAAACCAGACTGCAATCCTCCATCAGGCGTGGGACTTCACTTGCACCAACCAGGATCCCACATCCGTCTTCTTGGTTTCAATACTGACTGTTCTTCTGCAGCGGTGGTTCCTCTTTTGCACCTTCATCCGGGCTAGCAGGGGCTCCTGTTTTCCCTGGACTCTTCTGTGCTTCTTGGACTTGGTCCCCTTCTTCCACAGGTCTTCAGGTGCAGGAATCCACTGTTGGTGTCTTGCAGTCTCTTCTGGTTCTTGCATAATCTTCTTTCTCATGTTTCTGTGTGTTCTAGGAAAGTCACTGTGTTTTACTCCTGCTTTCCTGGGCACTGGGGTATGATCTAGTACTTACCTTTGGTGCTTTCTAGTACTCCCAGTGCCCCTCTATACACTATACTTGCCTAGGTGGGAAACCAACATTCGCATTCCACTTTCTTAGTATATGGTTTGTGTTCCCCCAAGGCCCATTTCTAACCATTGTCATTTTCACTAATTGCACTGTTTTCTAACTGTTATTGTAGGAGGCTGGCCTGGTTTGTAGTGGTTACCTTGGGTACTCACACATTATACCAGGTCCAGTTATACCTTATTAGTGAAATGTAGTAGTGTTCTAGCAGCTTAGGCTGATGGAGGTAGCTATAGCTGAGCAGCTTAGAGTGAACTAGGAGACATGCAAAGCTCCTGCAATACCATGTATAGTTACACAGTACTTATACACAAGTAAAGACAATACTCAGTGTTACCAAAGATAAAGGTATTTATTTGGGTGGCACAGTACCAAAAATATCTTAGAGACAATACTCCTTCTGGAGGTAAGTATTATATACAATATATACACTAGACACCAAAATTAGACAAGTAAATAGTCATAGAACAATGCAAGCAATAGGAAATGCTATAGAATGCAATGGGAGAAAGTAGGTATAGGGTCATCACAAACCGTATACTAAGAAAGTGGAATGTGAATCACTAACTGCCCCCTAGACAAGTGTAGTGCGTACAGAATCACTGGGAGAGTGAGAATATAGTAAAGGTAAGTAAATTACCTTACCCCAGAGCCCAGAAAAGCAGGAGAAAAATACTGCAAGTATCCATAGGACACACCACACCTCATGATTGGGATTTTGCAGCAGCCAATCAAGTCTGCAAAGAACAACTGCTGGATTCATGGACCTGAACACCTGAAAAGATGCCTCTAGGAAGATGGCGGCGGGTTCGTGCATAATGCAAAAGATGTCCCACAGCGTGAAGATCGTTGCAGATGTGATTTTGTGTTGGTAGTCGCCAACAAGCCTTTGCTACAACAAACTTTTGCATCAAAATGTCGCTGGATGGATCCAGGAGGGACCTGGGGGCCTCAACTCTGTGTTAGGAGGAAGAGGGGGCTCTCAGCACTTCAGAGAGTCCTCAGGATGCCAGCCAGCACCCCTGGATGTCCTAGGACATGGGGACAAAGGAGGTGCAAAACATAGTTGATGCAGCACAACAAAGTAGCAACTCAGTGAGTTAAGCTTCACAGGATGGAGTGCTGGGGACCTGGGCCAGGCTGTGCATGAAGGAATTTGGAAAGAGTGCACAGAGGCCTCAGGAGGTGAAGAAGACGCAGTACACAGGGGTACCGTCACTCTCAGGGAAGGCAAGGTCTGGCATCCTCCAAATTGCGTCAGTAGGACCTCAGGACAGTCTATGTCGATAATGTCCACCCTCTGTGTCTTTAGGGGCACACTCGTCGCTGAGAGGAGTCCCAGGGTACTAGTCATCTTGGAAGGGGCCTGCTTGGAGCAGGGGAGTGACTCTGTCACTCTAGGGGAGATTTCTTCAGTCCTTCTGGTGCAGGATGAAGACAGGGAGTCCCCAGAGCGTGCACACCATGGAAACTGTTGCAGTTGCTGACTTGGAGCTGAAGTTGCTGAAGAAAAGTGTCTCTTGTAGACACCTTATTGCAGTTACAGCGTTTCTTGGAGCAGGCTGCGGTTGATCTGAGGTCAGAAGAGTCTGAAGTTGCTGCAGAGGATTCCTGAAGGAAACTTGCAATCAGAATCTGAAGAGAACCCACAGGAGAGACCCTAAATAGCCCTGAGAGGGGGATTGGCTACCTTATCAGCTAAGGACCTATCAGGAAGGGTCTCTGATGTCACCTGCTGGCACTGGCCACTCAGAGACCTCCTGAGTGCCCCCACACCATGCAAAGCAAGATGCTGAAGTCTGGGATACAATGGAGGTGCTCTGGGCACCACCCCTGGGGTGGTGATGGACAGGGGAGTTGTCACTCCCCTTTCCTTTGTCCAATTTCACATCAGAGCAGGGGAGAAGGGGTCCCTGAACCTGTGTAGACTGGTTTAAGCAAGGAGGCACCATCTGTGCCCTTTTAAGCATTTCCAGAGGCTGGGGGAGGCTACTCCTACCCAGCCTGTAACACCTATTTCCAAAGGGAGAGGGTGTAACACCCTTCTCTCAGAGGAAATGCTTTGTACTGCCTTCCTGGAACTGGGCTGCCCCGACCCCAGGAGGTCAGAACGCTGTCTGTGAGGTGGCACCAGCTGTAGCTGCAGTGCAAGACTCAGAGAGCTGGTATTGCAGTACAGGGGGTCCATGGTGGAGCCCCCAGGATGCATACAATTGGCTCCCCAATACCAGATTTGGAATGGGGGACAATCCCATGATCGTAGACATGTTACATGGCCATATTTAGAGTTACCATTGTGAAGCTATATATAGGTATTGACCTATATGTAGTGCACATGTGTAATGGTGTCCCCGCACTCACAAAGTCCAGGGAAATGGCCCTGAACTATGTGGGGGCACCTTTGCTAGTACAAGGGTGCCCTCACACTTGGTAACTTTGCACCTAACCTTCAGCAAGTGAAGGTTAGACAAATAGGTGACTTATAAGTTACACAGTGCAGTGAAAATGGCTGTGAAATAACGTGTGCGTTATTTCACGCAGGCTGCAATGGCAGGACTGTGCAAGGGTTTGTCTGAGCTCCCTATTGGTATTAAAAGAAATGCTGCAGCCCATATGGATCTCATGGAACCCCAATGCCCTGGGTACCTAGGTACCATATACTAGGGACTTATAAGGGGGGTCCAGTATTCCAATTGAGATTGGTAAATGAAGTCACTAGCCTACAGTGACAAATTTAAAATCAGAGAGAGCATAAGCACTGAGGTTCTGATTAGCAGAGCCTCAGTGACACAGTTAGGCACTACACAGGCATTCACATTAGGCCATAAATTATGATCACTGGGGTCCTGACCAGCAGGGTCCCAGTGAGACAGGCAAAAACATACTGACATACAGGTAAAAATAGAGGTAACATGCCAAGGAAGATGGTACTTTCGTACAGACCCCCCCCCCCCAACAAGGGATAATAAAGCTAACCTTGCCCAGATGAGTCTTCATTGTCTAAGTGGAAATATCTGGAGAGTCCATCTGCATTGGAGTGGGTACTCCCAGGTCTATGTTCCACTGTATAGTCCATTCCCTGTAGGGAGATGGGCCACCTCAACAATTTAGGGTTTTCACCTTTCATTTGTTTAAGCCATAATAGAGGTTTGTGGTCTATTTGAACAATAAAGTGAGTCCCAAACAAGTAGGGTCTCAGCTTCTTCAGTGTCCAGACCACAGCAAAGGCCTCCCTCTCTATGGCAGACCAACACTTTCTCTAGGGGTCAACCTCCTGCTGATAAAAGCAGCAGGTTGATCCTGGACCTCTGAGTTAAGTTGTGAAAGTACAGCCCCTACCCCTAATTCAGAAGCATCTGTTTAGACAATTATTTTTGGGAGTAGTTTGGGCTCTTTAAGACAGGTGCAGAGCACATTGCCTGCTTAAGCTCCTCAAAAGCTTTCTGACAGCTAGCTGTCCACAATACCCTTTTAGGCATTTTCTTACTGGTGAGGTCATTAAGAGGTGCTGCAATGGAGCCACAATTCTTAATGAACCTCCTGTAATACCCAATGAGACCTACGAAGGCTCTGACTTGGGTCTGAGTTGTAGGAGGAGCCCAGACCATAATGGTCTGAATCTTCCCCTGAAGTGGTGCAATCTGTTACCCACCTACCAGGTGACCCAGATAAACCGCTTTCCCCTGCCCTCTCTGACACTTTGAAGCCTTGATAGTTAGGCCAGCCTTTTTCAGGGCCTCCAAAACTTTACAGAGATTGACCAGGTGATCATCCCAGGTGGAGCTAAAGACAGCAATATTGTCTAAATATGCTGCACTAAAAGCTTCCAAACCTTGTAGGACTGTTTTCACCAGCCTCTGAAAAGTTGCAGGTGCATTTTTCAAACCAAAGGGTATCACTGTGAAGTGATAATGCCCTCCTATGGTAGAAAATGCAGTTTTTGCTTTAGCATCTTCTGACATTTTGATCTGCCAATACCCTGCAGTCAAGTCAAAAGTGCTTAGATACTTGGGATGCCAGTGTATCTATTAGCTCATCTGCCCTGGGTATAGGGTGAGCATCTGTTTTTGTTACAGTGTTGAGACCTCTATAGACTACACAAAACAATAACTCCAAGGTCTAACATTTTCTGAACCTCTGCTTTTATGCAATCTCTGACATGGTCAGGTTGCCTGTAAATTTTACTTTTGACAGGTAAACTGTCTCCAGTGTCAATTGCATGTTCATACCAAGTAGTTGTACCAGGTGTGAGGGAGACGAGATCAGAAAACTGATCAAGGAGATTTTTACAGTCTTCCTTCTGCTCAGCGGTAAGGCAGTCTGCCAGAACTACTCCCTCCACTAAACCATCAGTTTCAGTGGTGGAGAAGAGATCAGGTAGAGGGTCACTCTCTTCTTCCTGTCCCTCATCTGTAGCATTGAGCAGGGTTAATTCAGCCCTGTCATAGTAAGGGTTTAGGCGATTGACATGAAGCACCCTAACAGGGCTTCTGGCAGTGCCCAGGTCCACCAAGTAGGTGACCTCACCTATCTTCTCTACAATTAGATGGGTTCCACTCCATTTATCCTGGAGTGCTCTTGGGGCCACAGGCTCCAATACCCACACCTTCTGTCCTGGGTGGTACTCTGTCAGGACAGCCTTCTGGTCAAACTATTGCTTTTGGAGCTCTTGGCTGGCCTGAAGGTTTTTGCAGGCCTTTTTCATGTACTCAGCCATTCTGGATCATAGGCCAAGTACATAATCCACTATGTCCTGTTTAGGAGCTTTTAAAGGTTGTTACCAACCCTCCTTCACAAGAGTGAGTGGGACTCTTACAGGGTGTCCAATGAGGAGTTCAAAGGGGCTGACACCCACTCCTTTCTGGGGTACCTCCCTGTAAGCAAAAAGGAGGCAAGGTAACAGGACATCCCATCTCCTCCTGAGTTTTTCAGGGAGTCCCATTATCATACCTTTGAGAGTTTATTAAACCTCTCTACCAATCCATTAGTCTGTGGATGGTAAGGAAGGGTGAACTTGTAGGTAACACCACACTCCTTCCACATTGCTTTCAAGTATGCAGACATGAAGTTGCTACCCCTGTCTGATACTACCTCTTTAGGAAAACCCACCCTGGAAAAAAATCCTAGGAGGGCCTTTGCCACTGTAGGAGCTGTAGTGGTCCTTAGAGGAATTGCTTCAGGATATCTTGTGGCATGGTCCACAACCACCAAGATAAACCTATTGCCTGAAGCAGTAGGAGGGTCAAGGGGGCCAACTATGTCAACCCTTACTCTTTCAAAGGGCACCCCAACCACTGGAAGTGGGATTAGAGGGGCCTTTGGAGTGCCACCAGTCTTGCCACTGGCTTGGCAGGTCACACAAGACTTGCAAAAACTTTAGTGTCCTCTGACATCCTAGGCCAGTGAAACAAGGGGACAAGTCTTTCCCAAGTTTTGATCTGGCCGAAATGCCCAGCCAAAGGAATGTCATGTGCAAGAGTTAGGAGAAACTCTCTGTACTGCAGGGGAATGACCAATCTCCTGGCTGCTCCAGGTTTTGGGTCCCTTGACTCTGTGTACAAGAGGTTATCCTCCCAGTAAACTCTATGGCTGTCACTGAAATCCCCATTTTGCTGTCTGACAGCTTGCTGTCTGAGACCCTCTAATGTGGGACAGGTTTGCTGTGCCACACTCAGCTCTTCCCTGGCAGGCCCCCCTCCACCCAAAAGCTCAGCAGTGTCTGCTGCCAGCTCATCTTGTGAAGGTTCTGCACAGGGAGGAAATTCCTCTTCCTCAGAAGGGGAATCATCTGTAGAGGGAGGGATAGTGGGTAGCGATTTACCCTTGCTACCCCTAGCTTTATGGAGTACTTGGTCCATTGTTCCAGGATCCACATCACCCTGTCCTTTTTGCTTGATGGCCTGAGCCCTGATTAAAGCAAAAATATGCCCAGGAATGCCCAGCATTGCTGCATGAGCCTCCAACTCCACTTCTGCCCAAGCTGATGTCTCTAAATCATTCCCTAGTAGACAGTCTACAGGTAAATCTGAGGCAACCACAACTTTCTTTGGACCAGTAACCCCCCCCAGTTGAGATTCACAACAGCCATGGGGTGGCTAAGAGTGTTGTTATGAGCGTCTGCCACTTAGATCCAGGTGGAGAGACATCTCAGTGGCTCCTCCTACTCACTTACTGATTTAGTATCTACAAGTGGTGGGTCAGTGGCACCAGTTGATAAGCTGGCTGGCAGATGCCCTAAGAGTCCAAACCGCCCTTGAGAACAAAACATTATGCACGGCATGGGAAACAGACACTGGCGATTCGATTGCGATAGCGCGATGGACGTCTGCTCTTTCAGGCCACGTTAACGTGCCTCACAATTCTCGATTTTGCTTAATCCAATACTACATAGTGCACAGAGCCTACTTTACGCCAGCCCGCGTGAACAGATACTTATCGCTCAGAGATGCGGTTTGTCCCCGATGTCGCGAGATCGGAGCAGACTTGTTGCACATGCTGTGGTCCTTTTCTGGCTTGGGCTCCTACTGGAGGGTAGTAACTGACAATTTGTCTGACTGTATATCACAACGAATACCCTTCACATGGGAGGCATGCATTCTAGGACTATTCCCCAGAAGCAAGCAGTGCAGAGTGGAGATACGCTTCACGGACTTAGGACTCATTGTGGCAAAGCGATTAGTGACCCGCTGGTGGAAATCACCCGATCCACCACCGGTACAGGCCTGGAGGTGCTCTCTCGAGGTGTGGGCAGGGGCTGATGGCACGGTGCTGGCGCGAGAGGAGGTCTTGGGGTTGAGACAGTTTCCGCTGTCCGCCAACTGGGAGGGAGTGCTGCTGCGACTGCGTAACATGGGAGTATGCCCAGTAGAGGAGGGATTGGAATAACGCAGGCAAATGTCTGCCGACGAGAAAATACACTGCACAGGGGAACTGAATGTGAAAGTTAGCGAGATACGCTCCAACGCTGGGAAGCAGAGGGACAGCATTCACTTGACTTGACACCCAGCACAGCCCCTCCGTCAGCAAACCGATTTGTAGCGATGTGATCCCCACCCCGACAGGGAAATATTTACATGTGTAAAACTTGTACAAGTGTCCGTTACCTGCAAATGTTATTGTTATTTTCTTTTTTTCTTTTATTTAAAAGTTAGTATATATAAAATTCATAATCTCCGCCTTATTAACAAAACCGCCCCAGTTGAACATTTGTGTTGGAAATAACGTTAAGCCGGCGAACGCTGTTAAACGACGCGCTGGCTGATGGACACTAGATACACTACCGACTTCTCAAACTGTAACCACGCAACTGGCTGACAACGATAAAACTTACCAAACAATAAAAACAACACTCTAAGACAACCGCAGGTAACATAATGAACGAGATGAATAGTTGAATAACTACAAGTATAAGCTGTATAATATGCTGTAGCAATGTGTTTCTTATATATCAACCGATATTTAACGGTATAAACAACGCACACCATACTATGTCAAAATGAAACAAGTGTCAAAACATGAAGCAATGTAATGATAAAATACCAATAAACAGATTTAGGAAAAAAATGAGTGTCTGTCACTTGGTACTGCTGACCAAGTAGGTGTTGTTCAGGGTGGAACAGTTTCTCTATCACCATAGTTACACTGGCTCCTGTGTCCCTGTAGGCCTGGACCTCAACACCATTTATTAGGGGAAGTTGCTTGTACTTATCCATATTAAGGGGACAAGCAACCAAGGTGGCCAAATCAATGGCACCTTCAGAGACTAAAACAGCCTCTGTGGTCTCCCTAACAAGACCAACCCCAACTACATTGCAAATAGTGAGCCCAGCTACACCCTTGGATTGGCTATTAGTAGGTTTCCCACCACCACTGCTATTACTAGGGGCACTAGAATTTGCAGCAGGGGTTGTGGTGGTAGGAGGTTTGGTGTTTTTCGTTGGACAACTGGAATCAGTTGCCCAATGGCCTTTGACTTTACACAAATAACACCAAGGCTTTTTAGGTTGATTATTGGAAGTGGATTTGGACCCACCACCCCATAGGATTTTTGTGGGCCTGATGAGGACTCTGCATGTTTTCCTTTGTCCCCACCCTTGTCAGAAGACTTACTATCCTTCTTCTTGCATCCTTGTCACCCCCTGTATGAACTTTTCTATTTACCCTTGTTCTGACCCACTTGTCTGCCTTCTTTCGCAATTCTTGGGGAGAGGTCAGATCAGAGTCCACTAGGTATTGGTGCAACAAGTCAGACACACAGTTATTCAGAATATGCTCGCTCAGAATAAGATTATACAGGCTTTCACAGTCAGATACCATACTGCCATGTAACCACCCTTCCAAGGCCTTCACTGAACAGTCCACAAAATCTGTCCAGTCTTCAGAGGACTCTTTTCTGGTGTCTCTGAACTTAATCCTGTAATGTTCAGTGGTTAAGCCAAATCCATCCAAGAGTGCATCCTTCTATACTGTGTAGTTGTTAGCTTCACTTTCTCTAACAGTAAGGAGCCTATCCCTAACCTTTCCAGTGAAAGATAGCCACAAAATAGTAGCCCACTGCCTTTGAGGGACCAACTGTACCATATAGGCCCTCTCAAGTGCATCAAACCACTTGTTGATGTCATCCCACTCCTTGTTAGGGGGGACTATCTTGTGCAGATTCCTGGAATCATGCTCTCTAACAGGATTAATATCAGGAATACTGCTGCTGCCACCATGGGGGCCTAACCCCAACCTCTGTCTTTCCTTCTCAATGTCTAGGGATTCCCTATCTAAGGCCAGCTGTTGCTGTTTAAGCTTCAGTCTGGTCTCTTCAACCCTCAACTTTTTGAGTTCCCTTTCTAACAAGTTATCCCCAGGGTGGGTGGGTTGGGAATGCTTTGACACAGATGACAAATTGGAAACTTCAGAGGGGGACCTGTCCCTAACTGTCTGGACCCTGGTAACCTGGCCTCTAGGAATAAAGGATGCCCTACTGTGATGGGAGCCTCCATTACTACCAGCATTACTAGGTGCCCTGCTCGGGGGCAGACCCTTATCAGAACCCTCCCCAGCTTCCTCAAGGGGTTCCTCTGAATCAGACTGGGAAGCTTCTACTAACCTCTCATTGGATGGGCCAGACTGGTTCTGGTCATCCACCATGAGCATGTTAAACAGAAACTCTTTTGTAGGGTTCTTTCCTATAACTAAGACTAAGCAGAGACTCCTTAAGCTCTTGTAGTTCAAAATATCATAAGTAGCATTGACACTTTTGGGAGCAGAATCTACCACAGACATGATAGCAAAAGGTTTAGAGATAGGGAGAAGAGAGAAAAGGTTTTAGAACTTGAGAAAGTACAGAGAAAAAAACCCTTTTTCTAACTTTTAGAACACTTTTAGACGTTTTAAGAAACTTTTCAGAACTTTGTAAAAAGTTTTAGAGAAGAAAAGCAAACTTTTTGGTTTAAGTGTACATACACTGAACTGTTTGTTATATTATTCTCTTATGAAAAGGACAAAATGACAAAGTGGTAAGGTTGTTACAAGTACTTATCCCACCGCTGCACGACCAATGTAGGAGGCTGGCCTGGCTTGTAGTGGGTATCAAAGGTACTTACACCTTGTGCCAGGTCCAGTTATCCCTTATTAGTAGAATAGTGGTGTTTCTAGCAGCTTAGGCTGATAGAAGGTAGCTATGGCAAAGCAGCTTAGGCTGAACTAGGAGACATGCAAAGCTCCTATATACCACTTATATCATATGCACAATATCATAAGAAAATACAACACACAGATTTAATAAAAATAAAGGTACTTTATTTTTATGACAATATGCCAAAAGTATCTCAGTGAGTACCCTCAGTAAGAAGGTAAGTAATATACACAAGTTATATGTACACAAACCAAAATTAGGTAAGTAAGAGTCAGAAAAGTAATGCAAACAGTGTAGAATTACAATAGGTTGCAATAGGCAAGCATAGGTATAGGGGCAACACAAACCATATACTCCAAAAGTGGAATGCAAATCACGATTGGACCCCAGACCTATGTGAGCTTGTAGAGGGTTGCTGGGACTGTAAGAAATCAGTCAGGGTGTCCAAGATACCCCACCCCAAGACCCTGAAAAGTAGGAGTAAAGTGCACCAACTACCCCCATAGAGCACAATAGTCATGATAGGGGGATTCTGCAAGAACAACAAACACCAGCAGTGCACTGACAACGGATTTCCAGACCTGAGGACCTGAAAGGCAAGGGGACCAAGCCCAATAGTCGCAACAGTGTCCAGGGGGGGCAGGAGCCCAGGAAACCCCAGATGAAGGAAGCTGCCTCCGGTTGGAAGAAACTTGGAGTTCTGCAAGAAAGAAGAGGACTAAGAACTTCTCCTTTGGAAGACAGGTGTCCCACATCGCGATGAAGCTTGCAGAGGTATTCCCACGCAGAAATACTGCAAACAAGCCACGCTAGCTGCACGGGTCGCAGTAGAGGTTTTTGGGGGCTGCGGAGGACCAGGAAGGACCAGGATGTCGCCTTTTGGAGGAGGAGACAGAGGGGGCACTCAGCAACTCAGAGAGCCCTCACAGAAGCAGGCAGCACCCGCAGAAGTACCCCAACAGGCACTTAGAAGAATAGTGAACCAGAGTCCATGCAAAGTTACAAAAGGGGTCCCACGACGTCGGAGGCCAACTCAGAGGGTTGTGCACTGCAGGACAGAGTGCTGGGGACCCAGGTTAGGCTATGCATGAAGGAAATCCTGGAAGAGTGCACAGGAGCCGGAGCAGCTGCAAATCACACGGTACACAGCTTTGCAGCCTAGCGTGGGGAGGCAAGGACTTACCTCCACCAAACTTGGACTGAAGAGTCACTGGACTGTGGGAGTTACTTGGACAGAGTTGCTGTGTTCCAGGGACCACACTCGTCGGGATGAGGGGGGACCCAGAGGACCAGTGATGCAGTCTTTTGGTGCCTGCGTTAGCAGGGGGAAGATTCCGTCGACCCACGGGAGATTTCTTTGGAGCTTCTGGTGCAGGGTGAAGGCAGGCTACCCCCAGAGCATGCACCACCATGAAACATTCGAGAAAGCCAGCAGGATTAGGCACTAGAATGTTGCTGGTAGTCGTCTTGCTACTTTGTTGTGGTTTTGCAGGCGTCCTGGAGCAGTCAGCGGTCGATCCTTGGTAGAAGGTGAAGAGGGAGATGCAGAGGAACTCTGGTGAGCTCTTGCATTCGTTATCTGAAGAATTCCCCAAAGCAGAGACCCTAAATAGCCAGAAAAGGAGGTTTGGCTACAAAGGAAGGAGGATTGGCTACCAAGAGAGGTAAGAGCATATCAGAAGGAGCCTCTGACATCACCTGCTGGCACTGGCCACTCAGAGCAGTCCAGTGTGCCCCCAACACCTTTGTTTCCAAGATGGCAGAGATCTGGGACACACTGGAGGAGCTCTGGGCACCTCCCCTGATCGGTACTGGTAAGGGGAGTGGTCACTCCCCTTTCCTTTGTCCAGTTTCGCGCCAGAGCAGAGCTGGGGGATCCCTGAACCGGTGTAGACTGGCTTATGTAGAGATGGGCACCATCTGTGCCCATCAAAGCATTTCCAGAGGCTGGGGGAGGCTACTCCTCCCCAGCCCTTCACACCTATTTCCAAAGGGAGAGGGTGTAACACCCTCTCTCAGAGGAAATACTTTGTTCTGCCTTCCTGGGCCAGGGCTGCCTGGACCCCAGGAGGACAGAAACCTGTCTGAGGGGTTGGCAGCAGCAGCAGCTGCAGTGGAGACCCCCGAAAGGCAGTTTGGCAGCACCCGTGTTCTGTGCTAGAGACCCGGGGGATCATGGAATTGTCCTCCCAATACCAGAATGGTATTGAGGGGACAATTCCATGATCTTAGACATGTTACATGGCCATGTTCGGAGTTACCATTGTGACGCTACACATAGGTAGTGACCTATGTATAGTGCACACGTGTAATGGTGTCCCGCACTCACAAAGTCCGGGGATTTTGCCCTGAACGATGTGGGGGCACCTTGGCTAGTGCCAGGGTGCCCACACACTAAGTAACTTGGCACCCAACCTTCACCAGGTGAAGGTTAGACATATAGGTGACTTATAAGTTACTTATGTGCAGTGGTAAATGGCTGTGAAATAACGTGGCCGTTATTTCACGCAGTCTGTGGTGGCAGGCCTGTGTAAGAATTGTCAGAGCTCCCTATGGGTGGCAAAAGAAATGCTGCAGCCCATAGGGATCTCCTGGAACCCCAATACCCTAGGTACCTCAGTACCATTTACAAGGGAATTATATGGGTGTGCCAGTATACCAATGTGAATTGGTAAATTTAGTCACTAGCCTGTAGTGACAAATTTGGAAAGCAGAGAGAGCATAAACACTGAGGTGCTGGTTAGCAGAGCCTCAGTGATACAGTTAGGCACCACACCGGGAACACATACAGGGCACATACTATGAGCATTGGGGCCCTGCCTGGCAGGGTCCCAGTGACACAAGGACTAAAACAACATGCACACAATGAAATATGAGGGTTACTTGAACCTGGTTGTGTTGCAGTTCAGCAATTGTAAAAGCACTGCAGGGTTCCTTGTGTAATCAACAGTTTTCAAGCAACAATAAAAGTGCCAAGATAACTCTGGTGATTTGTGTACCTGCTGGAGAGATCGGGTTTTGTCTTGTGGTAGTTTTGACTCATCTAAGGTAGCCTGCAAAGAAGGTGTAATATGCAAATCATAGAGCAGTATTTTATGTGCATAAATCAGTGGGATACTGCTCATCTCACAGAGCTCCCTTTGCTACTGTTCAGTTCCTAAATTACAATCATAATCAAGCCCAGTGAGCTATGCATTGCCATCAAAGAACTGCATGCAAACTGCATGGTACAGTTTAGAAAGTTATGTTTTTTCTCAATCTTTGATTATACTAATCTTGCTAAAAAGGGTTTGTTTGGGTGGAAGTAAATTGTTATTAGTAAAATCAACCCTAACCACTGTGTTACATACTGAACCCTGAAGTTATGTTTTCCCAGAACAAGCACTCTTAAAAAATGGCTACCGGTATTGATGACGTGAATGTCACACATTGTAGTCTCCTTTGTCAACATTCTCTACACACTGATTTACACATGTAAGATTCATTATCTCAGTATGTGTGTGTGATGTAAAGTGCTCCAGCACCCTACACTGATAAGAGAGGTACTATAAAACAAATGAAATACATGTGAGAGAGGGGCTGTGGAGAGATTAGAGGCACTGTTAAAGCGTGATGGGGCAGGAATCATTGAAGAACTCCAATAATGATTGCTGTATCCTGGTGCACTGTTAGCTCATAATTTACTATGCTTTGAAAATGAATACAATAAAAAATATAATGAAAGATGTGGTGTAGAATGCACCATTTTTGCCATTTATCCCCAAAATTACACTGAGTTAGGAGGAAAAAGAAGAGTTTAAACAGAGGGATTTGGAACCCAGCTGAATGCATTAAAAAGCCTGCATCAAGCATTGGTCATTACTTTTGCAGAGATTTGAAAGTTACTTAAATACCAAATTGAAAAAAATGGGTTTCATGAGATCCTCAATTGAAGAACATCATTAATGATGTTCTGCTACAACCAGGACAAACAATTGATTGCAAAGTTGCTTCCCTACTGCCCCGTCATCTTATGATGAAGCAGAGGAAAAAGCTATTCCCCTTCAAACAGTGGCACCAGACACACCACCATAAGAATCTAAAGCATCTTCATTGCACCAATCGGCCTGCTACAGCCAGATGAAGTAGCACTGAAAAAGCTGTTGACTTTGCAGCTGAGGATCCTGGTTGGAGTCTTGGTGCCAGCTCAACATCCTGTGACTCTGGACAAATCACTTAGGCCCTCATTACGACCCTGGCAGTGAGTGATAAAGTGGCGGTAATACCAACAACATGCTGGTGGTAAGTACCACCAAATTATGACCATGGCGGTGATAACTCCCTTAGACATCCAATGTACCACACCAACCGCCACAGCGGAAACAAAAGTCACCACGGCAGTAACCGCCAAATGCCAGGCGGGAGACAAAGTACCACCCACAATATTAAGACACTGCAAACCAAAACCTTTTCTGGGGTGGTACCAATGACAACAAAAGTCTGGCGGAAACAGAGCTCTGAAGTGAAAGAACTCAGCACTGGAGAGACAGGGTTTGAACCATGACACCATGGAACACAAACTGCAAGTCTTCCCAAAGATCTTCTACTTCATACTCCACCTGGAACACCAACACTGATGAAGACGACGATGGTGAGTACAGCCGCCTAGCACACAAGGGAGGGTGGAAGGAAAACAAGAGTGACACACACACACGCACAACACACACCTGACACACACACACACACCATACACACAACCAGCTGCACACGTAAACCGATGGCACAAGACACACGGCATAATAAAACACAGACCATAATGCTGGAGTAACGATAATGCATTAGCATAGCTAAAATCCACCACATGAACCAAATATATACAAATGTCCATAAAGGGCCAATGCCCAGTCCAAAGTCATGAGGGCACACAAGGCCACAGGGCACGGTCCAAGGCCCAAACTGTTTCCTGACACAGCAAGAGAGAACACTGCAGTGGCATCATTTTGCAAGTGGGAAGGCACCTCAGGGGGTGGGGGCACCTCAGCCGAATAGGGGAATCTTCCCACTGGTTCTGCATCGGGCAACATGCCCATTGCTTTGTTCTGGGGTGTGCAAGGCAGCAGTCTCTGGAGTGGGTGACTTGCCAACTGGTTCTGGAGGGGTTAACATGCTCATTGCTTTGTCCTGGGGAGTGCAAGGCCACAGTCTCTGGAGTGGGTGACTTGCTCCGTGGTTCTGGAGGGGTTAACATGCCCATTGCTTTGTCTTGGGGAGTGCAATGCCACAGTCTCCGGAGTGGGTGACTTACCAACTGGTTCTGGAGGGGTCAACATGCCCATTGCTTTGTCCTGGGGAGTGCAAGTCCACAGTCTCTAGAGTGGGTTTCTTGCCTAGTGGTTCTGGAGGGGGCAACATGTCCATTGCTTTGTCTTGGGGAGTGCAAGGCCACAGTCTCTGGAGTGGGTGACTTGCCCACTGCTTCTGGAGAGGGCAACATGCCCATTGCTTTGTCCCAGGGAGTGCAAGGCCATAGTCTCTGGAGTGGGTGGCTTGCCCACTGTTCTGGAGGGGCAACATGCCCATTTCTTTGTCAAGGGGAATGCAAGGCCACAGTCTCTGGAGTGGGTGACTTGCCCACTGGTCCTGGAGGGGGCAGCCCGCACAGCTTCCCCTGGAGGGTGGCCTACAAGGTGTCCGCCGGCAGTGATGGCTGCACTGTGGTGGTGGTTGGAGGAGCCTCCTGGCAGCCCCGGCACTCCTTGATGGCTGCACTTCCACATCTGGCGGTGGGGGCCCTGTGACAGCTGGTGGTGGTGGCAGTGTTAGCCTGACAGCAGCCGCTGGCATAGAGTGGCTCGTCTCCTCCTGTCCATTGGTCGTGGATCCCTTACTCTTCCTGGCAGGGGTGGATGGGCTCATCCCCTCTCTGCATGGTGGTGGAGGCTCTTTCCCCTTCTTCACATCTGGTGTAGGCTCCTTCCCCTTTTTCACAGCCGGTGCAGGCTCCTTCCCCTTCTTCACAGCTGGTGAAGGCACCTTCCCCTTCTTCACAGCTGATGCAGGACTCTTCTCCTTCTTCCCTGGTGGTGCTAGCTCCTTTCCCTTCTGTGTTGTAGGTCTGGTATCCTTACCACCACGAGTAGGTGGTGCTACCACTGTCCACGTGGACTGTTTGGCTGAAGTGCTGGGCTGTGTCCTTGATACCCGGCACATACGTGTAGGACGGGGGAATAGGGGTAGGGAAGAGGTCAATTTGGGAAAGGAAAAGCTTTTTAGAAATGTTGAGGAGGGAGGAGTAATGTGAGTGGAGGATGATGGAGTGGTTGTTAGAGGTGTATGTCTGCTGGATTTGGGTACAGGTGAATGGGGTGTATGCTGATGTGAGGTGGATGGCTGTTGGGTGTCTGAGTACTTGCATTTGTGTCCCTTAGGAGGGGGGACAGACATGGTGGGAGAGGACACAGGGGATGAGTGCTTGGTTGTTGTGGGGTGTCTGCCAGTGAGGTGTGTGTTCTGCTTGGTGTGGTGATGCTGATAGTGGATGTAGATGCAGTGCATGCAGGTGTGAGTGTGGAAGTGACTGGGAGGGAGGTGGAGGAGGATGAGGAGGGGGAGACAGTGGAGGCAGTGGATGTTGTCATGTCAGCATCTGTATGGTGTTTGTGTGAGTGCCTGTGGGATCATGTGTGGTGCTTGTGTTTGCCTGTGCCACTCATGTGTGTTGCCTTGTGTGCATGCTCATCTGTATGTGTGCCTGGGATAGGTAGGGGTTGAGAGGAGTGGGACTGGGAAGTGGTAGTTGGAGGGGCGACAGTAAAAACAGGAACTATGGCTGACATCAGAGAGGAGCCCAGAGCCTGAATCGATCTCTGTTGGGCCACCAATCCACTGTAAATGCCCTCCAGAAAAGCATTGCATTGCTGCATCTGGGATGCCAGCCCCTGGATGGCATTCACAATGGTTGACTGCCCTACAGAGATGGATCTCAGGAGGTCACTAGCCTCCTCACCCAGGGCAGCAGGGCTCATTGGGGCAGGGCCTGAGGTGCCTGGGGTGAAGGAGATGCCCACCCTCCTGGGTGAGCGGGCACAGGCAACTCAGTGAGGGGCTACTGTGAGGGTAGTGCTGGTATGGGGGTAACAGCTGTACCTGCAACTGGGGTGGTCACAGAGGTGACCACCACCACCAGAGAGCTCCCATCGGAGGAGATATCAGAGTCTGTGTTGTCCCCTTCAGTCTCTGCCGTGGAGCTCACCTCGCCTTCCATCCCATTGGCTCCCTCGGCATCTGTGGACTCTGCCTCCAAGGTCCTGTGGGATGCAGCACCCTCTCTCGCCGGTGCCCCTGCTCCTCTGCCAGATGATGACAAGGCAAGAAGGGGGGGGCAGAGAAAAAGGATACGCAGGGTCAATGACTGCACCAACATCACTGTTGGCGTACACAGCACCCTCACACACAGGGAACAGGCCTACGCAATAAGCATTGCACTACCAGTGATATGGCTAGTCACCAAGGCATGATGAGGAGCACACACCGCCAACTGCAGCACACCCGGTATACACGCAGCCCTGCCTAAAACTGACCACTAACAAGCTAGGATACCTGTAGTGCCAGGCAACCGTTACCCTTCAGATGACCCACGCTGCAATGTCTGGCCAGGCTTTAGGGGCACCCACTAACACACAACCCACTGTACTCACCTCCTTGTGGCTACTGTGATTCCCTCAAGCGCCCATCCAGCTCACGTACACCACCACCAATATGCAGGCCATTGCGGGGGTCAGGGTCCAATGGGCACCCCTTCCTCATTGGGAGGACATCCCCAGCTATGCCTCCACGGTCTACCATGCCCAACATCTGAGGTTATTCAACCGTTTCCGACAGTGGGTGCTCCGCCTGCCATAGGCCCCCAGGGCAGCACCTCCTTGGCCATAATCCCTTCTTTTGATGGGCGCTGACCTGCAGAGGCAATAAAAACAGGAGAACACCATTTAACTGACAGTCCAGGCTGTCGCACACATGGCCCACCATACCCGTTTCCATCACCATTGGCACACACATTGCCCAGCGCACGACATGTACACCATCAACAGACGATCCCCCCTTACACAATGCCTTCACACACATCTCCATGCATCTATGCCACATGCATCGTGCCCACAGTGTACTCAAGTGTTGGTCTGGAGGCTCATACAGCAGTCAGTACAGTGGTAGGACCCCATCCACCTGCCGCTCAAACACCTCTGAAGTGAAGGCTAGTTCCCTTTCCCTGGTCGCACAGGCCATGGTAGGTTCCAGACACAGGTCACAGCAGCATATGCAGTGTAGGTCTTCTCCTGTTGAAGGTCAGGAAAACAGTGAGGAATGATTTAGAAAATGGCAGTCACATCCGTGGCGGTGTACACCGTCACCGCCGGCGTACATCCCCATTGTCCACTGTACTCCATAGGTCCCAATATTATCCAATATTATCTAATGAGAAATTGCACTGCTGTTCACGACCGCCTACCGCCACGACACCCCAAATCAGCGGAATTACCTCACTTCCATCTGTCCCTCCACACAGGATAGGTGGTCGCCATTTCAGTGGGGAGTGAACAGGGCTATCAAATGTTGCTGTGTCACAGGATAAATAGGCACATACTTTAAAATTTACACTGTCCCAATACCTAATTGCACGGTGTGGACTGCTGTTGTGGTTTAGTTGTTCAAACTGTGACAGCCTACTCACTCTTGTGTCCCTTAGATACCTACTGCTGCGGATGAATAGGGAGCTTGAGAGATACCTCCATGTACAGGCTCCTGTGTGCCCAGTGCTGGTAGGGGGGTGGTGGCTGTACCTGTAGCTGAGGTGGCCCCAGAGGTGTCCGTCACCACCAGAGAGATTTAATCAGAGGAGGTATCAGAGTCAGTGTTGTCAACTCCTGTCTTGGCTGTGGTGCTCCCCAAGCCCTCCGTCCCACTGGTCCCCTCGGCATCGGTGGACTCTGCCTCCTGGGTCCTGTGGGATGCAGCTCCCTCTGTTGCTGGTGCCTCTGCTCCTCTGCCAGATTATGTTAAGGCACACATGGACAGGATGACAGAAGAAAAAAGGGGGGCAGAGAAAGGGAGCATTGGGTCAATTGCAGCAACAACATCACAGATGGCATACACATTATCATCACACACAGGGATCTGGATTGAGCACCATGCATTACATTGACATTACATTGGCTAGGTACCACAGCAATATGGGAGCCAGCCCCGCCTTCTGCACTCCTCCTGGGAGTCACTAAACCCTGTCTGACATGGAATGTAACCTATCTAGGTTACCAAATTTAGCAATAGAGCAATTACCCTTGAGCTGGATCCCTTGAGCTGGAACACGCTGCGTCCTCTGTGCTGGCATGAAGGGGCAATCACTAACTGACACCCACCACCAGGTTCCCATGCCACCTACCAATCATAGTTGTAGCGTACACTATACTCACCCCCTTATGGCAGCTGTGATGCCCTCAAGCTCCCATCCAGCTCTGGGTAGGTCACCACCAGTATGTGGGCCATCAGGGGGGTCAGGTTCTGATGGGCACCCCACCCTCATTGGGAGGCCATCCCCAGCTGGGCCTCCGCTCTCTTCCGGGTCCAGCGACTCAGGTCCTCCCACCTCCACCTGCTGTAGACCCCCAGGGTCCAAACGTCCTTGGTGATGGCACGTCAAAATCCCTTCTTCTGATGGGTGCTGACCTGCAGAGGAAACACAGACAGGAGGACACCATTACACACACAATCCAGCCTGTCACACATATGGCCCACAAATCCCCTTCCATCCCCATTGGTACACACATCACCCAGCGCCGACCATTTACACTACCACCAGACATATGACACATCTCCATGCATCCTTCCCACATGCCTCGTGCCCAAGGTATACTCATCTGTTGGTCTGGAGGCCCATACAGCTTCTCATACTGGGGTAGGACCCCATCAACCAAGTGCTCCAACTCATCCGAAGTGAAGGCAGGGGCCCTTTCCCCGGTCACATGGGCCATGGCAGGATCCAGACACAGGTCACAGCAGCACATGCAGTGTAAGTGTTGTCCTGTGGAAAGTCAGGAATCAAGTGAGGTTGTAGTCAGAAAATGGCTGTCACGTGTGGGGCGGTGTACACCGTCACCCCTGTCGGTGATCCTCATTGGCTACTGTATTCCATAGAGCCCCATGTTATCCAATGAGGAATAGCACAGTGGTGCAAGTTCGCCTTCTTCCATGATGCGCAATGCAGGTGGAGTTACGTCATTTCCGTCCCTACATACAGGACAGGTGGTCAACATTTTATGGTGGTGGACAATATTCAGATAATACAGAACTGAGTCATTTCTATTATTTGCACATACATTACCAATGTCCCATCAGGTAACTGCTCTATGTACACTGAGATGGTGGTTCCATTGTTCGAATTGTGACACCCTACTCACTGTTGTGTCCCTTAGATACCCACCACTGCGAAAGAATAGGAGGAGGAGACAAGACCCTATGTACAGACCCCTTGTGGACTTGGCTACACTGGAAGACAGCCACATCATACTCACCTATAGACTGGACAGGGCCACAATCACAGAGCTGTGTGCTCAATTGGAGCCTGATCTGATATCAGCTATCTGTCATCCCAATGGGATCCCCCCTCTTGTGCAGTTCTATCAGTGCTCCATTTCCTGGCAACTGGTTCTTTCCAAGTGACACTGGACTTGGCAGCAGGAATGTCTCAGCCAATCTTCTCAATCATGCTGGCAAGGGTTTTGTCTGCCCTGTTGAAACACATGTGCAGCTACATTGCTTTCCCACAGGTTGAAGATTTGGCCACTATGAAGGCAGGATTCTATGCAATGGAACATATACCCAACATTATTGGGGTGACTGACTGTACACACGTTGCGTTTGTCCCCCCCACCAGAATGAACAGGTGTACAGGAATCGGAAGAGTTTCCAATCACTCAATGTGCAAATGGTATGCCTGGCTGACCAGTACATCTCCCACATCACTGCCAACTATCCTGGGTCAGTGCATGACGCCTTTGTCCTGAGTAATAGCAGCATCCCAAACGTGATGGCACACTTACAGAGGCACAGGGCATGGCTAATTGATGAGCCTGACTCCCAACCCAATGTATGTCAGTGTATGCCTTCTGGTGCTGACCCCATACCATTGTGAAATGCTAATGTTTGTCCCTCAATACTTGCAGGTGACTCTGGCTACCCAAACCTATTGTGGCTCCTGACCCCTGTGAGAAATGCCAGGACAGGGGCTGAGAATCGTTATAATGATTCACATAGGCGAACTAGGAGAATTATTGAAATGATCTTCGGCCTCCTGAAGGGCAGGTTCAGATGCCTCACTCTGATAGGTGGATCCCTGTGCTATGCACCCGAGAAGATCTGCCAGATAGTAGTGGCATGCTGCATGTTGCACAATCTGGCCCTCAGACAACAAGTGCCTTAGGAGGTGACCAGAAATGCCCCTGTGGCAGCAGTGGACCCTGAGGACAGTGAGGATGAGGAGGCAGAGGATGAGGATTAGGACAACAGAACATCAGTTATACCTCAATACTTCCAATGATACACAGGTGAGACAATAGAACCGACCATTCCACTGATTATTTTTGGTTTATGTGTGGCTGTAGCAAGATGGCATTCACTTCCTTTGCATCTCTACTTACTGTCACCTATGGCTTCTCATTTTGCAGATGTTGGTGATATGACAACAATGTACTGATGTGATGACCTACAGACAGATACAGGTCTTAACATGTATGCTATCACAGTGTTCACATCATTTGCACATGATATGACTGTTTCCATATAACCAAATTTTCATCACATAAAACACTTTCACTTAGGTTGTGTTCAAGGGTGTTTACTGTAGTGCAAATAATTGATGGAAAAGTGCAATGGAATGGGGTCATGGTTGAGGAAAGTCCAGGGTATTGTTCCAGTCTGTTTGTAGCACAGGTCCAGTGTCCAAAGGGCCATTAGAAGGGGAGCAAAGGCAGTTAAAAGTGGACAAGGTGACAATGTGGGACAGAAGGGGGACATTCAGAAGGGTCTCATTTCCTGGCAGTGGTCTTGGTCTTGGCAAGTGTCTCTGGCTTCTGTCTGGGTTGCAGGGAATGTTTGCCGGGTGGTTCACCTTCTGCAGGAGGAGGGGTCCTGGTGGTCTGTGGGTCCTGTGGCAGGGCCTCCTGCCAGCTATCTTCAGCACAAGTGGTGGGCTTGTCAGTAGACTGGCTAGTGATAGGGGCCCGCTGGTGTGATGTGTACTCCCTCTTGATGTTGGCCATATCACCCAGCACTGCTGCTATGGAGAACATGGTGGTGTTGAGGGCCTGAAATTCTTTTGTGATCTCTTGGTGGTGTTCCTCCTGCAGCTGCTGGTTCTCCTGCATGATGTCTATCACCTGACCTATCTTGTCCTGGGATTGTTGGTAATCCCCCAGGACATTGGTGAGTGACCCCTGGACAGTTGGTTTCTGGGCCTGTCCTCCCCCTGGTGCACAGCTGTACTCCTAGTGTCCCTGGAACCCTGTGCCTGTGTCCCCTGAACGGTGTGCCCACTGCCATTGCCCCAAGGACCCACATTATCTTGCCTGTGAGGTTTGGACTGGGGTCCCTGTAAAGGTGGGAATACTGCTGATTGGCATGTCCTGGGGACAGAGGTCTGGGGTCCCTGGATGGCTGCTGTGATGTTGGATACTGATGGGGAAGGCTCTGTGGTGGACTGGGTGTGGGCTGGGGTATCCGACTGACCTTTGGTCCCTGATGGGCCAGGGAGTTCATCCAGATCCAGAAGTCCAGAGTTGCTGTCATCACTGGGGAAATCTTCAGGTGGGGGACTGGGTAGCCGTGGCACCTCCTCACCACTGGAAGTGGCTGGGGCCCCTGTGGGGATGTATGTGGTGTATTATGCTACATGTCTGTGACATATTCTGCATCCCTAGCTTCCCCTACATCATTGCTGTAGCCCTGCCACCTTTTTTTCTGTATGTTGATGTATTGTAGGATTGTTAGTTCTTTATGCATTGGTGGTGGGTGTACATGCAGGGCTTGAAGGGATGTGCATGCACTGGGTATGGCATGCAGGGCTTGGCATTTGTGTTAGTTAATTGTGGTGGTGCACTGTGCGGGATGGAGCGGAGTGATGTGTTTCAGGGTGAGGAGTGGTGGTGCCATACAGGTATGGGGGTGATAGGTAGTAAAATTGACTCACCAGTGTCCAGTCCTCCAGCAACTCCAGTGAGCCCCTCAGGATGCAGGAATGCCAAGACTTGCTCCTCCCATTCTGTCAGCTGTGGGAGAGGAGGTGGGGGTCCACCGCCAGTCCTCTGGATGGCGAGCTGGTGCCTTGCTGCTATGGAACGTACCTTCCCCCAGTAGGTTGTTCCACCTCTTCTTGATGTTGTCCCTTGTTCATGGATGCCATCCTACGGCATTCACCCGATCCACAATCCTCCCCTATAGCTCCATCTTCCTAGCAATAAAGATCTGCTGGATCTGTGCTTCAAACAGCTGTGGTTCTACCCTGACTATTTCCTCAATAATGACCCGCAACTCCTCATCAGTGAAACTGGGGTGCCTTTGATGGGGACATGGGTGTTTTGTGGTGTGTGTGTTGTGCAGAGGGTGTAGAGTAATGTGGTAGGGTGTGGGGTGTGTGGTGCGTGACAGATGAATGGGTGGTTGTGGTATGTTTGTGAAGTTGTCTCTGTGATTTTCGTGGCTAGCTGTTGTGGTCTTGTCTTGTTGGCAAAGGATTGTGGGTGATGTGGGTGTATGTTTTATAGTGCTGTTGGTGGGTGTGTGTGGTGTGTGTATTTGTGTCAGGTGTGCATTTTTAGTTCTGGCCAATGTTGTCTTGTTTTGTCTTTGGGTGGCCTCCATTGTGGCGGTGTTCACCGCCAATGGTTTACTGTTGTTGAATGTCCACTGTGGTGATTGGTGGATCATTATTTGGAGGGTGTAGTGTTGGTGGCGAACGGTATGGATAGTAGAACCCACAGTTTATCACGTTCAGTGGGTCTGGCAGATTTGTGGTTGTGGCTGTTTTCTGTCGGTTTTGGATGTATATGTCATAATGTGGCAGACGGATGTCCGTCTCCGCTGAGGTATGTTGGCAGCAGTCGGTCACAGCGGTATTTGTTTTTTACAAATGTCATAATGAGGGTCTGAGTGTCCTGCATTTATGACTGTCTGGGTAGAATGCACAAGGGGAGTTGTCAACCAGCATGGATTGGAGACAGGCCTAAAAGTGGCATTTATAAAATAACAATATTAAATCCAACTTCATCATTAAGTAGGATTTTCTATTACCATTCTGGCCATACTAATCATGACAGGACCACTCCTGTCAGATCGGAATCTACCACTCAAAAGTGTATGAGGACAGTTTTAATGCTAGTCTGTAAGATGAGCAGGCCTCATAGTAGTAGAAAACGAATTTGGAAGTTTTTCACAGCCAGGACATGTAAAACACATAAGTACATGTCGGGCCTTTTACTTCCATAGCATCCTGCCCTATGGGTTACTAGGGCCTACCTTAGTGGTGAATTATATGTAGGAAAAGGAGAGTTTAAGGCTTGGCAAGTAGTTTTAAATGCCAAGTTGAAGTAGTAGTGAAACTGCACACACAGGCTTTGCAATGGTCAGCCTGAAACATGGTGAAGGGGCTACTAATGTGGGTTGCACAACTAGTGCTGCAGGCCCACTAGTAACATTTAATTTACAGGCCCTGGCCACTTGTAGTGCACTTTACTAGGGACTTACAAGATAATTAAATATGCCAATTGGGTAGGAACCAATGTTACCATGTTTAAGGTAGAGAGTGTATACACTTTAGCTCTGGTCAGCAGTGGTAATGTACACAGACAGTCCTAAAACCAGCAAAAACAGGGTCAGAAAAATGGAGGGAGGCAGGCAAAAAGTTGGGGGTGACTACCCTGAGGCTGTCAGGTCTAACAACCATATTAAGATGGAAAAATTAATGCTCACCAATTGTCATTTCTGATTGACACAGGAGCTACGCAATCTACTGTGCACACAGTGGAAGTATCAGACCTACTCTTCTTGGGAAGAGATAGCCAAGTTATTGGCGTTACCAACAAATAAGTTACTAACCAGATTTCAAAAGAAGTAAAAATAGGTTAATTTGAGGAAAATCATCAATTTGTGGTGTGCAATTCAAGTCAAAGAGATTTATTGTGCAAGTTAAATTGCACTATTAGTTGCACACCAAATGAAATTGAATTCCAAACACATGATGAGTATACTGAGTTCAGATTTAATCAGCAGGATACAGCCGGATTTTATCCTATTTTAACGATAAGTGGGTTTCCCACAGAATTAATTGAGAAACTGAAACTAGGAGTGTGGGATTTAAGAGGAGCAAATATTGGACTAAGCAAGGAGTAGAGCCAGTCAGAATACACAAAAAATCAAATGCATTTCTTCCATGGACTCCATCCTATTAGATGACTCCCGAAGTAATTGAAGGAGTAACACCTTTGATCAATTACTTGTTGGAAAAAGGCATTCTAAAAGAAATACATGGGAGTCCATGCACCTCACAAATTAGTAATTGAGAAAGCCAAATGGGAAGTTTAGAATTTTTCACGATTTGATAAAAAAAAAAATACTGAAATCCCATTATGTTCTGTGGTACCGATTCCAGCCACCATATTTTACCAAATTCGATGTACAGCTGAATGGTTCACTGTGATTGATCTTTGCCAGGCTTTCTTTTCAGTGCCTTTACACAAAGGCATTCAATTTGCATTCTTCTTCATGTTCAGAGAGAAAGTATTACCGTGGTGCCGAATCCCACAAGGGTACACAGATAACCCATACTTTTTTTTTTCAGATACTGAAAAATGATTTGGAAACATTGGATTTGCTCAGAAGTTCAGTTCTGACCCAGTCCAGTGATGACTTATTGGTTGCATCAAGAACTGGAATATCTTGACAAATTGAGTCAATATAATTTCTTAATCATCTGACAGAGAATGGACACAAAGGCCATCATTATGACATTGGTGGTAAATCCCACTTACCGCCATGCCGACTGCTGCCAACATAAAGCCGCTACAGCGGATATCCGCTAACCATATTAACACATACATACTAATCTGTCACTATACAGCCACACACACAAGTCCAGCAGCCCAAAGGTCGGTGATAAACTGGTGGTATCCAAACCCACACCATTACGGCAACAGAACAACGCCCACAACAATTTGACCCACGAATCACTGCGGTGAACATTCAATGGTGGTAAACCATTGGCGGTACATACCACCGCTTTCAAAATACACACATTCGAACAAAACAACACCACATTGGACAGTTCAAACTACACACATTTGACACCCATACACACACCACACCCACACCACTATAAAACACACACCCGCATTACCCACAACCCTTTATGAAGACAAACCATTGCCAACAGAGGGGGAGGCAGCAAGAGCACCCACACAACCAGCGCCACATACCACCATCACCTATACACCACCCATGTACCTTATGTCACACAACCAAACACATCACCCCACACACCCTCACCCATACCCCCCACACCACATTCATGGCACCACAATGACACCCTAGGTTCTCTGAGGAGGAGCTAAGGGTCATTGTGGAGGAAATCACCTGGGTAGAACCACAGCTATTTGGATCACAGGTGCAACAGATATCCATTGCTAGGAAGATGGAGCTATGGTGGAGAATCGTGGACAGGGTCAATGCTATGGGACAGCACCCAAGAGCAAGGGATGACGTCAGGAAGAGGTGGAACGACCTACGGGGGAAGAATAGTTCCATTGCAGCAAGACATCAGCTCACAGTACAGAGGACTGGCAGTGGACCCCCACCTTCTCCCCCACAACTAACAACATGGGAGAAGCAAGTCTTGGCAATCATGCATCCTGAGGGCCTGGCAGGAGTTGGAGGAGGACTGGACTCTGGTAAGTCAAATCCCTATTACTATCAAGCCCTGACCTGCATGCCATCACATCCCCCACCCTTACCCTCACTCCCATCACTCAACCACCTCCCACATACCCCACCATCAAAACCCAATCATCCCAATACCAAGCCCTGCATGCAACACCAATGCATGGACACCCCTCACAGACCTGCATGAACACCTATCACCACAGCACACACACTAGAATCACCTAGCCCACCAAATAACAACTCACACAAGGAAACGCGGTCAGTGCAACAACAACCATAGAGGGCAACACACCCATGCACAGTATGTCCCATGCAGAAACAATAACACTACATTTACATCCCCACAGGTAACCCAACCAATGTCACTGGCAAAGAGGTGCCAGCAACATCCAGTCCCCCCACAGATGAGGCCCACAGTGATGACAGCAGCTCTAGTTGCCTGGATATGGATGACCAACCTGGCCCATCAGGGATCTCCGGACAGTCGGTCACACATATACAGTCTCACACCACCACAGAGCCTCCCCCTCAGGAAACACCACCACAGCACCCACCCAGTGGACCCATACCTCTGTCCCCAAGACACGTCAATCAGCAGCGTGTCCACCACTACAGGGACCGCAGGCCACCCCACAAACACAGGACGACCAGGGACCTGGGGTCAGTGGCAGTGGGCACATAGTTCAGGGGACAGAGGCACAGGACAACAGTGAAGCTGGGAGGATTGCTGTGCGACAGGGGGAGGACAGGCCCAGGGAACCAACTCTCCAGGAGGCACTCACCACGATCCTGGGAGCATGCCAATATTCCAAGGATACGCTGGGCCAGATACTGGACAAGTTGCAGGAGAACATGTGGCTGCAGGAAGGACAGTACCTGGGGATCAGGGAGGACTTTAAGGACATCAACACCACCCTAGTCTCCATTGCAGGGGTGCTGGCAGACATTGCCAACACCATGAGGGAGGCAGTGGCACACCACTGGGCCCCTGACACTAGCCAAACCACCGAACAGCCCTCCACCTCTGCTGCCGCTAGTGGACAGGAGGCCCTGCCACAGGAACCACAGGCCACCAGTATCCCTCCCCTGCGGAAGGAGAACAATCCAGCGAACGTTCCCTGTGATCCAGGCAGAAGCCAGAGACTTTTGTTAAGACCCCCGCCAGGAAATAAGACTCTCCTGATTGTCACCCTTGTGTCCCACTCTGTCACCCTGTCCACCTTGAACTGCCATTGCTCCACTTTCTATGCCCCCTTGGACAATGCACCTGTGATACAAATAGACTGGACTCTATCCTGGACTTTCCTCCATCATCACCCCAGCCCATTGCACTACCCTCTCTTCTTCAGAGCACTGCAATAAACACACTTTGATAAAATACAAGTATGGCGTATGTCAGATGTTTTCAAAAGGTATTTGTTTAACAAAGGTTCAAACATTGCAATTTAACTGTACCGTAATGTTTACATTGGAAAGACCTGTATCTGGTTGCACTGAACACAACAGGAGCAATAGTGGGGCACCAACATCTGCAAAAAGAGATGCCAAAGGATACAGTGAGTGGCCATAGAAGTAGGAATACACAGCCTGCCAGTGACAATGTCACACATCAAACTGTCAATTATATGTGTATCAACACTGACTTACCTGTGTCTCATTTGAAGTATTGACGAATAATTGCACTTCTATTGTCCTCATCCTCATCCTCTGCCTCCTCATCTTCACTGCCCACAGGGTTCACTGCTCCCACACAGCCATCTCCAGACTCCTCCTCCTGCAGAAAAGGCACATGGCGATGCAAGGCAGGTTTGTGCAAAATGCAGCATGCCATGATGATCTGGCAGACCTTCTTGGGTGAGTAGCACAAGGATCCACCTGTTAGATAGGAGGCAACAAAACCTGGCCTTCAGGAGGCCAAAGGTCCTCTCTATAATCCTTCTTGTTCGCCCATGTGCCTCATTGTAACGTTCCTCTACCCTTGTCCTAGCATTCCTCACAGGAGTCAGTAGCTTGAGAAGTTGATGTAACCAGAGTCACCTGCAAATATTGAGGGACAACTGTTAGTCACACACTAACCCTTAGGGCAAACACCATACCCATACACCAACATATACTGGGTGGGAACCAGGGCTCGCCTATTAGCCACACCCTGTGCCTCTAGAGTTCATCCATCACATTTGGAATGCTGCTATTCCTCAGGATAAAGGCATCACGAACAGACCCAGGATACTTAGCATTGACGTGGGAGATGTACTGGTCCGCCAGGCACACCATCTGCACATTCATGGAGTGAAAGCTGTTTTGATTTCTGAACACCTGTTCATTTCGCCGGGGTGTGAGGGACAAATGCAATATGTGTTCCATCAATAGCCCCAATAATGTTGGGGATATGTCCCATTGCATAGAAATCAGCTTTCACTCTGGCCAAATCCTCTACCTTGGGGAAAATGATGTAGCTGCACATGTGTTTAATCAGGGCAGAGAACACCCTGGTCAGCAATATTGAGAACATTGGCTGTGACGTTCCTGCTGCCAAGCCCACTGTCACTTGGAAGGAGACAGATGCCAGGAAATGGAGCACTGATAGCACTTGCACAAGAGGGGGGATCCCGGTGGGGTGACAGATAGCAGAGATTAGGTCAGGCACCAACAGGACACACAGATCTGTGATTGTGGCCCTGTCAATAATATTGGTGAGGATAATGTGCCTGTCTTTCATTGTTGCCAAGTCCACCAGGGGTCTGTACACGGGGGGATGTCTCCTATCCATCCGCAGCGGTTGCAATCTATGGGCCAAAAGAGTTAGCGGCTGGTCATTATCTCTACATTCCAACCACTAAAGTTCAATGCATGTTGTGATTGTAACAGTATTTTGTTGGAGAGGTCCAAATTGTACATTTGTGTACTGTGACGCAGTTAGGAGCCATAGCTTGCACCCCCCTGAAATGGCGTCAGCCTGTCCAGTATGGAGGGACAGGTGGAAACAAGGTAATTCTGCTGACATTGTGCGCCGTTGTGGGAGGCGGTCGAGAACGGCCGTGCAACTCCTCATTGGTTAACATTGGGCCCTATGGGGCACAGTGGCCAATGGTGATGTACGCCGGCTGTGACGGTACGCACTGCCGTGGACATGACAGCCATTTTCTATCTGTCCACTCACTTGCTACCTGACCTTCAACAGGAGAGGACCTACACTGCGTGTGCTGCTGTGACCTGTGTCTGGAACCAACCATAGCTGGTGTTACTGGAGAAAGGGCCCCTGTCTTCATCTCGGCGTAATTGGAGTGACTGGTGGATGGGGTCCTACCCTAGTACCGACTGCTGAATGGGCCTCCAGACAAACAGGTGAACACACCGTGAGTACCATGTATGGGGCGTGAATGCATGGAGTGCTGTGTGTGAAGGCCTCATGTAGGGGGGTTGGTGGATGGGTCCTGGGCAGCATGCAGCATGTATGGTGGGCCATGTCTGTGCTAATGGGGGTGGGAAGGGGCATGATGGGCCATGACTGTAACAGGTAGGACCGTCGGACTAATACCTTTTCCTGTGTCTATTTCCTTGCAGGTCAGCGCCCATCAAAAGAATGGTATATGGCGTGCCATCGCCAAGGACGTGCAGACCCTGGGGGTCTACGGCAGGTGGAGCACCCACTGAGCAAACGGTGGGAGGACCTGAGACACTGGTCACGAAAGACCGCAGAGTCCCAGCTGGGGATGGCCTCCCATGAGGAAGGGGTGTCCGTCGAACCCTGAACCCCCTGATGGCCCGCATACTGGTGGTGGGCTATCCGAAGCTAGATGGGCGTTTGGGGGCATCACAGCAGCCACATGGGGGTGAGTAAAGTGCGCTAATATACAACTTGTGCCTGATGGGGTGTTTCCAAGGGGGGGTATGGCCCTGTGGGTGCCCCTTACCCATGCATGGCATTGCAGGGTAGGTCACATGTTGGGCAGGGTTCTGATGGGAATGTACTCCAACCAAGCTAGTAGGCATCCACTACTGGGCAGGGGTCTGTTGGTCTCAGGTATGCTACAATTGGCGTTAGGTGTCCCTATCCATGGGCTGGTGACTAGCATTGTAACCGGTAGTACATTGCGTAGTGCATATGGCTGTTCCCTGTGTGTGAGGGTGTTGGGTACGCCAACGGTAGTGTTGTTGGCGACATTGACCAAGTGTATCCTTTGTCTCTTCCCCCACCCTTTTTGTTTTGTCTCCCTGTCCTTATGTGCATTAGCATCATCTGGTGGAGGAGCAGAGGCACCGGCGACGGAGGGAGCTGCATCCCACAGGACCCAGGAGGCCGAATCCACCCACGGACAGAGCACCAGTGGGTCGGAGGGCGAGGGGAACACCACAGCAGAGACTGGAGGGAACAGTTCGGACACAGATACCTCCTCTGATGGGAGCTCCCTGGTGGTGGTGGACACCTCTGTGACCACCCCAGCTACAGGTACAGCTGCCACCCCCCATACCAGCACCACCCTCCCAGCAGCCCCTCAGCTAGTTTCCCGCACCTGCACCCGCTCATGCAGGAGGGTGGGCAACTCCTTCGCCCCAGGCACCTCAGGCCCTGCCCAGTTAACCCTGCTGCCTTGATTGAGGAGGCTATTGACCTCCTGCGATCCATCTCTGTTTGGCAGTCAACCATTGTAAATGCCATCCAGGGGCTGTCAGCCCAAATGAAACAGACAAATGCATTCCTGGAGGGCATTCACACCCGCTTGGTGGCCCAACAGAGATCAATCCAGGCTCTGGTCTCCTCTCTGATGACAGCCATTGTCCCTGATTCCACCCTCCCCCTCATACTTCCTTTTCCCAATCCCATTCCCCTCAACCCCTACCTATCCCAAGCACACAGGCAGACGAGTAGGCACCCAGGACAACCCACAAGAGTGGACATGGCAAACACAAGCACCACACTTCGTGCCACAGGCACTCACACAAACATCCAGAATCAGACATATCAACATCCACTGACTCCACTGTGTCCCCCACTCCTCGTCTTCCACCTTCCTCCTAGTTTCGTCTACACTCACACCTACATGCACATCCTCATCCATTGCCACAATCAACAGCACACCTATCAGTACACACTCCTCACTGGCAGTCAACACCCCCACATCCATGCACACGTCCCCTGTGTCCTCTCACACTGTGTCTGTGCCCCCTTTTTCCAAACTACACAAACGCAAGCACTCAGACACCCAACAGCCATCCACCTCACAACAGCATCCAGCCCATGCATCTGCACTCAAACACAGCAGACTGACACCTCCTACCACCACTCCCTCTTTCTCCACTCCCAAACCATCTCCATCTTCCTGCCCCAATGTCCCTAAAAAGCTTTTCCTCGCCAACATTGACCTCTTCCCTAGCCCTCCCCCCGTACCACACATCAGGCAAGGGTGGTCAAAACCCAGGCAAGCACCCAGTCCACAGGCACAGTAGTGTCCCCAACTACTCCAGGTTGGAAAGGATCCCAGCCACCAGCCAGCCAGACGGACAGGGAGCCAGCCCCAAGTGCGTCAAGGAAGGGCAAGGAGTCAGCCCCAAGTGTGTCAAGGAAGGACAAGGAGACAGTCCCAGCTGCAGGAAGGAAGGGCAAGGAGGCAGCCCCAGCTGCAGGAAGGAAGGGCAAGGAGGCAGCCCCAGCTGCACGACGGAAGGGCAATGAGGCAGCCCAAGCTGCAGGAAGGAGGGGCAAGGGGCCTGCAACAGCAGGCAGAAGAGACAAGGGGCCTGGTGCAGGGACTCAGTCAGAGCCCCCACCACCAACCATGATGGTGCAGGCATCTGAGGCTGCAGGGGATGGGCTGGAGCCTCCCCCCACCACTGCCATCACCACCACCAGCAGCAGCAGCCCCAGTGGGCTTCTGTCCGAGGCTGCAGGGGATGGGCTGGAGCCTCGCCCTACCACTGCCAGCACTGCCAAAAGCACCGCAACCAGCACCAGCATCAGCAGCCCCAGTGGGACGCTGTTCGAGGCTGCAGGGGATGGGCTGGAGCTTCCCCTCACCACTGCCAGCACCTCTACCAGCACCACCAACAGCAGCAGCAGCCCCAGTGGGCAGACATCCGAGGCTGCAGGGGAAGGACTGGAGCATCCCCCCACCTCTGCCACCTCCACCATTAGCAGCACCACTGCCACCACTGAGCAGCTGTCACCGCCGGTGGACAGGGTGTAGTCCTGCATCCATGGGCTGTTTTGCGGCCTGGCCTCTGTAAATCCTGTGAGTCTGACTCCCAGGTGAGAGACTGTGAACTTGCACTCCCCAAGATCTGCATCACTGGGCACAAAGTGCCCTCCAGAACCAGGGGAGAAGCCATCCACTCACCCAATCCTCCCCAGGATGAAGTTCACTGGGTACAATGCCCCCTCCAGAACCAGTGGAGTAGCCATCCACTCACCCCATCCTCCCCAGGATGAAGCTCACAGGACGCAATGCTCCCTCCAGAACCAGTGGAAAAGCCATCCACTCACCCCATTCTCCCCAGGATGAAGCTCACAGGGCACAATGCCCCCTCCAGATCCAGTGGAGAAACCATCCACTCACCCATCCCCCCCAGGATGAAGCTCACAGGATACAATGCCCACTCCAGAACCAGTGGAGAAGCCATCCACTCACCCCATCCTCCCCAGGATAAAGCTCACAGGTCACAATGCCCCCTCCAGAACCAGTGGAGAAAGCTCACAGGGCACAAGGCCCCTCCAGAACCAGTGGAGAAGCCATCCACTCACCCCATCCTCCCCAGGATGAAGCTCACAGGGCACAATGCCCCCTCCAGAACAAGTGGAGAAGCAATCCACTCACCCCATCCTCCCCAGTATGAAGCTCACAGGGCACCATGCCCCCTCCAGAACCAGTGGAGAAGCCATCCACTCACCCCATCCTCCCCAGGATGAAGCTCACTGGGGGTGATGCCCCTCCAGAACCAGTGGGCACGTCACTTACTTGAGAGACTGTGGCCTTGCACTCCCCAGGACCAAGCACAGGGCATGTTGGCCCCTCCAGAGCATGTGGGCAAGTCACCCACTTGAGAGGCTGTGGCCTTGCACTCCCCAGGACCCAGCACAGGGCATATTGGCCCCAGTGGCGTTGTATCATCTTCTGGCTGCGGTACCCCCGTTCCTCATCCCCCTGAGGTGCATGGCTATTTTTGACCTGATGCCCCAGCTGTGTTCTCTCCGTGTTGTTGCAGGAGTGAGGTGGAGCCTTGGACTATTTGATGTGGCCCTGTGGCCCACGGATATTGAGGACTGGCTAGTGTCCCTACATTTGTAAATATGTATATATTTGTTGATTTGGATGCAAGTATTTTTATTATTTTATCATGTTACACTCACTTTAATCAATTCATTTTGTCCTTGCATTATTCCTGAGGGCTACGGGGTGAATATGCAATGTTACTGCATATGGTTATGTGTATGGTGTTGGGGGTGGGGGTGTTGCATGTTGCGTGTGTGTGTCACTCTCCTTTTCCTCTCCTCCTCCCCTGTGTGCTAGGTGGCAGTACTCACGTGGTTGTCGTCGCCAGCGTTGGTGTTCATAGTGGAGTGGAACGTGGAAGAGCATGGGGAACACATGCAACTTGGCCTCCATGGCGGCGTGGTTCTTCCTTGAATGTCCAGAGGTGAGTTGTTTCCCTTCTGTGCAGTGTTTCTGCCAGGCTTTTGATGTCGTTGGTACCGCCCCGGAAAAGGTGACGAATTGGTGTGTCATTTTACAGTGGACTGAACATTGTCTTCCGCCTGGCTGTAGGTGGTTACCAACATGGTGCCTGTTGACGTCGCCCTGGGGGACGGTGTGTTAAAGTGGCTGTCTGTCTGAGCGGTTTCCGCCGTGGTCATAATTTCATATTTACTACTGCCAGCCTGTTGGCGGTATTAACGCCACTATATCACCGACCGCCAGGGTTGTAATGAGGGCCAAAGAATCTCCAAACAAGTTCCTGTATTGTCAGAGAGACGTGCAATATTTGGACACATTATTGAAAAAGGAAAATGTCAAGCAAAAGAATTGAGATTATTTTGAAAATGAATTACCCGAAAACGCTGAAAGAAATCAGGTTGTTAGTGGGAATGGTTGACTACTGTAGACTGTGGAAACCCAACTTTTCCTTGGTGGCAAAAACTTTACTGAGGTTGACACACAAAGATGTAACAGATCTAATCACTATGGTACATCAAATGCATGAGAGCATTCCTAGAGTTGAGAGTCTCTGTCATCCCCTGACACAAAGAATGTCAAATTATACAAAGGAGTTAATTCTGTTCTGCAGTGAGCGGAAGGGCCACTCTCTCTCAGTGCTAACCTAAATTAATGGAGATTTGAAAAAGACAGTTGCTTATTTCTTGGGGACTCTTGACCCTTGTTATACTGTAAATGGGGCAAGGACCCTCACTCTAGTCAGGGTAAAGGAGAATCACCCTGGGTTAACCCCCTGCTTGTCCCCTTGGTAGCTTGGCACAAGCAGGCAGGCTTAACTTCAGAAGCAATGTGTAAAGTACTTGCACCAACACACACATTAACACTACAAAATGACACAACACAGGTTTAGAAAAATAAATAATATTTATCTAAAAAGACCAAAATGACAAAAATACAACATACACAAGTCAAGTTATGAATTTAAAAGGAATAAGAGCCATAATCCTCAGAAAACAATGAGAACGCTGTTATTTCACAAAAGTACCTCTGTAGCGTCAAAATAAATTTGCACGGGTGAGGGTGCGTCAAAAAAGGCCAACGATGTTTCGATTTCTCACCCGCAAGTGAGAACGTGCATCGCTCCTCCTCCTTGGCAGAGGTTCCTCTTGATTCCAGAAGTGATCTGATTTTCAGGGGTTCTGGGGGATCTTCTTATACCCCTTTCTGCCTTTGAAGTAGACCTATTTCAATGAGAAGTCTCTGTTGTTTTCCAGATCTTGCCTTGCCCAGCCCAGGCCCCAGACACACACCATGGGGTTAGAGACTGCATTGTGTGAGGGCAGGCACAACCCTTTCAGGTGAAAATGACCACTCCTCCTCTCCCTCTTAGCACAGATGGCTCATCAGGATATGCAGGCTACACCCCAGCTCCCCTTGTATCACTGTCTAGAGAGAGAGGTGCAAACAGCCCAACTGTCAAACTGACCCAGACAGAGGGCCTCATTACAACCCTGGCGGTCTTTGACCACCAGGGCTGTTTCGGCGATTGTACCACCAACAGGCTGGCGGTACAATTTTGCCGATTATGACCACGGTGGTTTCCCACCACGGTCGTCCCGGAGGTTTTAATCCACCAGGGCAGCGCTGCTTGCAGTGCTGCCCAGGGGATTATGAGTCCCCTTCCCGCCAGGGAACCGCCATGGAAAGGATGCAGGAAGGGGAGTCGCAGGGCCCCCGATTGCCACCCGCCAGGGTTGTAATGAGGGCCAGAGAATCCACAAACAAGGAGAGTCACAGAATGGTTTAAGCAAGAAAATGCCTACTTTCTAAAAGTGGCATTTTCAAACACACAATCTAAAAAACAACTTCACTATAAGATGTATTTTTAAATTGTGAGTTCAGAGACACGAAACTCCACATGTCTATCTGCTCCCAAAGGAATCTGCACTTTAATCATATTTGAAGGCACCCCCCATGTTAACCTATGAGAGAGATAGGCCTTGCAACAGTGAAAAACAAATTTGGCAGTATTTCACTGTCAGGAAATGTAAAACACATGTCCCACCTTTAACATACACTGCACCCTGCCCATTGGGCTACCTAGGGCCTACCTTAGGTGCCTTACATGTACAAAAAGGGAAGGTTTAGGCCTGGCAAGTGGGTGCACTTGACAAGTCGAATTGGCAGTTTAAAACTGCACACACACACACTGCAGTGGCACGTCTGAGCCATGTTTACAGGGCTACTAATCTGGGTGGCAAACACAGACACTGCAGGCCACTAGTAGCATTTGATTTACAGGCCCTGGACACCTCTAGTACACTGTACTAGGGACTTACTATTAAATCAAATCTTCAATTCATGGAGAAGCCAATTACACATACATTTTACATAGGAGCACTTGCACTTTAGCACTGGATAGCAGTGGTAACGTGCCCAGAGTAACAAAAAAGCAGCAAAATCAGAGTCCAGCATACTTCATCCACCTAGGAAACAGAGGCAAAAAGTTAGGGGAGATCACGCCAAGGATGCCAAATCTAACAACCCTATAGCCGCAGCTTTGCCTGTATGTCTGAAAAAGGTGGCTGCAGTGAGTGTGAGTCTGGGGAAATGTGAAAACACTTCAATGGGATTTCCTTTCATAGTCATGGTCCCACATTCTGTTGAGGTATTACCAAGAAAAACTAAAACACAGTACTTCATAAATTTGAGACTTACAAAGTACGAACAGCAAATTTTGTCAGGAACTAATGTTGTGTTAAGAAGATGACAATACTACATTCCAGCATATTATTACCTGTCCCCGAAGAAATGGAATCTGATCATTTTGAACGTGATTGCCTAGATGTTACAGATTTGTGCAGTAAACCCAAAACAGACATAAAAGATTAACCTTTAGTTAGTCCTGATAATGTTCTATTTGTGAACAGCTGATGTTTGAGAGGAAATGAGGGATGTCTAAGAGCAGCCTATAGAGTCTGCACATTTCAAGAAATAGTCATGGCTTCAGGGTATTTCTTCAGCAGAAGTTACACACCTAATTGCCCTCACCAAAGCTTGCAGTTTGACAGCCAAAATGAGAGTGAATATATTTACAGACAGCATAGGAGCGACCATGGCTATGTCACAAGCACAAACAGGTATACATATGAAGTGGCGCTTTATTGTGTGACTATGGCATGCACTTGCAATGGGTCATATATGACTAGAAGCCAAGAGGAAGGCATTCTTGTCATGCTACTGTGAACAGCCAATAATTGGGATGAGTTGAGACGAATGCAAGAGAATCTACTTGAAGAAGAAAAACAAGGTTGGCTCAGGGCAGGTTGTGGGATTGATGAGAACAATGTTTGTTTATCGCTGGATGGAAGATCAATAATGCCAGACAGTTTACTTGTTTTCATGAGAAGACATTTCCATGGCCAGGCCCATCTGGGTAGAGATGTCATGGTCAGGTCTTTCAGGAGGGTTTGATTTCCAGAGCACAAGCAGAAAAAAAAGAATTTCTTAACTTGAAGCAAAAGCACATTGAGCTAGTTCAGCTCAACATGTTACTTTTGCTGTCAATAACGACTTATCAGTAGAAGATCTAGTTATAGAGACAGCATGTGTATCTTAAATAGAACTAGAGTTAAGATATTTTTAGGAACTTTGCTTACACTAACAGTTATAATAAGGGTAGCGATGGTTTAGTAATACACTTTACACCTGACACAGAGAAAACTGTATTAGATTTTGTCAATGTAACACAGAAACCGAAAACAGTTTAAAAATATCCTTTGTAGATTATATGAATGAAGATTATTCAATGGATGTTTATTCTAGATTAGTTCAAGGATACACTAAAGCTGTAGAGTTTGAAAAGTGTTATGTTTGAGCATACATGCATCTTCGGCTGATGAGCAAGATTATACCAACACTTTCCATTTTCAAATGCCTATGTTGTAGTATTTTCCTTAGCTTAGCTTATAGACAACATGTTAAGTATTATTATTCCAATCCTGATTTCTACTCTCCAAAGTACCATTTATGAATTTAAGTCCACAAGCTGAAGAAATTAAACAATTTGGCATCATTTTAGGCCATTTCCTCCTGTAAATACTGTTAAAGCACATAAGAAAAATGTTACGTGCCTAATGTACTCACTAGAAAGAGGTTTTATTCAAATGTTAGAAGAGAGAAATAAGCAACTTACAAGTAGTACATACAAGAAAGACGATATGCAAAACAATGTATGGAAAAAAGAGGATGAATTTAGGAAGACAATGGCCCTAATTACAACATTGGCGGTAATTGCCACCTACCGCTGTGCTGACGGCCGGCAACATACCGTGACCGCTGCGGTATACCGCTACGGGCATTATGACCCACACATAGAAATCCGCCACTATACAGACACACACACAAGTCCGCCAGACCAAAGGTCAGTGATAAATTGGCAGTACCAAAACCCACACTGTTACGCCAACAGAAATACCCCCACAGTATCAGGACCCACGAATCACCGCAGCGGTCTTTCAACCACGGTAAACCATTGGTGGTACACACCGCCGCGCTCAAAATACACACACACTAACAAAAATACACCACATTGGACAATTCAAACTATACACATCTGACACACATACACACACCACACCCACACACACCCACACCACTATAAAACACACACCCACATTACCCACAACCCTTTCAACAAAAAAACAAAAAAAAAGATTGCTAACTGAGCGAGAGACAAGCCAGGAGCACACACTCAATCTGAGCCGCAGTACACCATCACCCATACGCCATCCACGCACCTCATAGCACAAACCCCAACACAGCACCCCACACACCCTCACACATACCACTCACACCACATCCATGGTACCCCAAAGACACCCCAGGTTTTCAGAGGAGGAGCTAAAGGTCATGGTGGAGGAAATCATCTGGGTAGAGCCACAGCTATTCGGATCACAGGTGCAGCAGAGGTCCATTTCAAAGAAGATGGAGCTATGGCGGAGAGTCATGGACAGGGTCAATGTTGTGGGACAGCATCCCTGAACAAGGGATGACATCAGGAAGAGGTGGAACGACCATGGGGAACTCCATGGTAGCAAGACACCAGGTAGCTGTACAGAGGACTGGCGGTGGACAGCCACCTCCTCCCCCACAACTAACAACATGGGAGGAGCAAGTCTTGGCGATCATGCATCTTGAGGGCCTCGCAGCTGTAGCAGGCGGACTGGACTCTGGTAAGTCAAATCTTTACTATTATATCCGCCACCCTACCTGCATGCCATCAAAAACTCCTACCCCTACCCTCACCCCATCACTCCACCACCTCACATATACCCCACTATCATAATCCACCCATCACAAAACCAAGCCCTGCATGCCGCACCAATGCATGGACACCCATCACAGACCTGCATGGACATCCATCACTAAAGCATGCCCATTAGAGAGAATCACCTAGCCCACAAAATCATAACTCACACAAGGCAAAGCTGACAGGGCAATCACAACCATACAGGGAAACACCCCCATGCACAAGATGGCACATGCAGATACAATAACACTGCATTTACATCCCCACCGGACCCCCATTCAACATCACCAGGGAGAATGTGCCACCAACATCCAGTTCCCCCCTCCCCAGAAGAGGCCCACAGTGATGACAGCAGCTCTGCACGCCTGGATCACGATGACCAACCTGGCCCATCAGGGACCTTTGGACAGTTGGTTATCATGCTACAGTCCCAAACCACCACAGAGCCTCCCTCCTCAGGAAACACCACCACAGCACCCACCTAGCGGGCCCATACCTCTGTCCCCGGGACACGTCAATCAGCAGTGTGTCCACCACTACAGGGACCCCAGGCAACCCCTCAAACCAAGACAATCAGGGACCTGGGGTCAGTGGCAGTGGGCACACGGTTCAGGGGACAGAGGCACAGGACAACAGGGAAACTGGGAGGACTGCTGTGCACCAGGGTGGGGACAGGCCCAGGGAACCCACTCTCCACAAGGCACTTGTAGGGGTCCTGGGAGCATACCTCCATTCCCAGGAGACCTTGGGCCAGATATTGGCCAAGTTGCACGAGACCTAGCGGCTGCAGGAGGGACAGTACCTGGGGATCAGGGAGGACCTCAAACACATCCACACAATACTGGTCACTATTGTAGGGATGCTGGCTAACATGGCCAACACCACAAGGGAGGCAGTGGCACACCAACGGGCTCCAGACACTAGCCACACCGAAGAACAGCCCTCCATCTCCACCGGCGCTAGTGGACAGGAGGCCCCGCCACAGGACCGACTAGCCACCAGCAGCCCACCCCCTGCAGAAGGAGAACCACCACGCAAAAGGTCCCTGCCATCCGTCCCTGAAATCAGGCTGCCTTGTCCAATGTCTAACACAAAACTGCAATGGAAAGTGAAGTTACAGTGTCCTACATGTGTGTCACTGGAAGTACTGTTGTATGAGTGAACTTTCCTCTATGGTCCTCCAGACAAACAGGTGAGTACACTGTGAGCATGATGCGTGAGCCATAAATGTATGGAGTGCTGTGTGTGTCAGCCTTATGTAGGGGGGGCAGAGGGGTCCTGGGCAGAGTGCTGCAAGTATGGTGGTCAATGTCTGTACGTAAGGGGATGGGAGGGGTATGGTGGGCCATGAGTATGACAGTCCAGACGGTATGACTAACCCTTTTTCTGCTGTCTTTACTGTGCAGGTCAGCGCCCATCAGACAAAGGGTATTTGGCGTGCCATCGCCAAGGAGGTGCGGACCCTGGGGGTCTTTGGCAGGCGGAGCACCCATTGCCGCAAACGGCGGGAGGACCTGCACTGCTGGCCAAGGAAGACGGCGGAGGCCCAGCTGGGGCTGGCATCCCAATGAGGAAGGGGTGCCCATCGTACCCTGACCCCCCCTGATGTTCCGCATCCTAGCGGTGGCCTATTCAGACCTCGATAGGTGCTTGAAGCCATCACAGCAGTCACAAGGGGGTGAGTACAAATTCAGATTCCTGACTTTGCGTGCGTTAAGGTTTTACCTGGGTGGGGGATGCGGGCTGTGGTTGCTCCTAGGCCAGGAGCGAACATGGCAGTGTAGGTCCCTTGTTGGGCAGGCTCTGAAGCATTCCAACCCCAATAGTGTTAGTGGCCATCTACAACTGGGTGGGCATCTCCTTCGCCCCAGTCACCTTAGGCCCTGCCTCAGTCAGCCCTGCTGCCCTCAGTGAGGAGGCTATTGACCTCCTGAGATCCCTCACTGTTGGCCAGTCAACCATACTGAATGCCATCCAGGGTGTCGAGAGGCATTTGCAACAAACAAATGCATACCTGGAGGGCATTCACTCTGGCGTGGTAGCCCAACAGAGAGCATTTCAGGCTCTGGCCTCCGCACTGATGGCAGCCATTGTCCCTGTCTCCAGCCTCCCCGTCCAACTTCCTTTACCCAGTCCCAATACCCTCAACCCCAGACTATCTTAAGCACTCCTTCAGACCAGCATTCACCCAAAACAACACACAGAAGTGCCTCAGGCAAACACAAGCACCACACTTCATCTCACAGGCACTCACACAAGCACCATCCACATGCAGACACACCAACATCCACTGCCTCCACTGTGTCCCCCTCCTCCATCTCGTCCACCTCCCTCCCAGTAGCGTCTCCACTGACACCTGCATGCACTACATCCTCATATACTACCTCCATCACCAGCACGCCTATCACTACACATCCCACACTTGCAGTCACCTCCCCCAAATCCATGCAGTGTTCTCTCCCACTGTCTGTGACTCCTCTTCCCAAAGTACACAAACGCAAGCACACACCCATCCAACAGCCATCCACCTCACAAAGGCATCCTCCTCGTGCACCTGCACCCAAACAAAGCATACTGACACCTCCTACAACTACTCCCTCTTCCTCCACTCCCAAACCTTCACCCTCTTCCCACCCCAAAGTCCCTAAGAAGCTTTTCCCAGCCAACATTGACCTGTTCCCTACCCCTCCCCTCCGTCCTTCACCTCGGCCCAGGATTGCCAGAACCCGGCCCAGCACCTCAGCCACCAAGTCCACATCCGCTGTGTTTTCTGTAGCTGTCAGAGGCTGTAAGGGAGCACCAGTCATGCCAGCCAGTGTGCCTCCAACCCCTTCCAAGGCCAAGAAGATTCCGCCACCTGGCAAGGTCAAGAAGGGGACAGCATTCAGCAAGGAGAAGGAGCCATAACCACCCAGCAAGGCCACATCAAAGACCCCAGCTGACAGACCCAAGGTGACACCACCACCTGTGAAGGGCAGGAAGGGGCACAGAACACCAGCCAAGGCACTTCAGCCACCCGAGCCTGCAGGTGAAGGCCTGGTGGCTACCAGCACAACCGCCAGCACCGGCACCTGCACCGCAGCCACCACCGGCACTGCCGCAAGCACTGCCACCTGCACCATCACCTGCACCGCCGCAAGCACCACTGCTGTCAGCAGCAGCAGCCCCAGTGGGCAGCCATCCGAGGCTGCAGGGGAAGGGCTGGAACCTCCCCTCTCCACTGGCAACACCGGCACCTGCACCGCGGCCAGCACTGCCACAAGCACTGCCACGAGCACTGCCACCTGCACCGCTGAAAGTAGCACCACTGCCAGCAGCAGCAGCCCCAGTGGGTAGCCGTCTGAGGCTGCAGGGGAAGGGCTGGAGCATCCCCTCACCACTGGCAGCACCGGCACCTGCACCGCGGCCAGCACTGCCACAAGCACTGCCACGAGCACTGCCACCTGCACCGCTGAAAGTAGCACCACTGCCAGCAGCAGCAGCCCCAGTGGGTAGCCGTCTGAGGCTGCAGGGGAAGGGCTGGAGCATCCCCTCACCACTGGCAGCACCGGCACCTGCACCGCGGCCAGCACTGCCACCAGCACCGCCGCAAGCACCGCCACCTGCACAGCTGAAAATAGCACCACTGCCAGCAGCAGCAGCCCCAGTGGGCAGACATCTGAGGCTGCAGGGGAAGGGATGGAGCCTCCCCTCACCACTGGCAGCACCGGCACCTGCACTGCTGCCAGTATCACCACCAGAAGCGTCGCAAGCACCACCACCTGCACCGCTGAAGTAGCACCACTGCCAGCAGAAGCAGCCCCAGTGAGCAGCCGTCTGAAGCTGCAGGGGAATGGGCTGGAGCCTCCCCCCACCACTGGCAGCACCCCCACCAGCACCGGCACTACCACCACTGTGCAGCCATAGCCGCCAGCGGATGGACTGTAGTCCTGCTTCCATGGAGTATCATGCATCCTGGCCACTGTAAATCTCGTGTCTCTGACACCCAGGTGAGGGACTGTGACCTGGCACCCCCAAGTGCTGCATCACTGAGCACAAAGCCCCTTCCAGAACCAGTGGAAGAAGGCATCCACTCACCCAATCCTTGGCAGGATGAAGCACACTGTGCACCGAGCCCCCTCCAGAACCAGTGGAAGAAGGCATCCACTCACACTATCCTTGTCAGGAAGAAGCACACTGGGCACCGAGCCCCCTCCAGAACCAGTGGAAGAAGGCATCCACTCACCCTATCCTTGGCAGGAAAAAACACACTCGGCATTAAGCCCCCTCCAGAACCAGTGGAAGAAGGCATCCACTAACCCTATCCTTGGCAGGATGAAGCACACTGGGCACCAAGCCCCCTCCAGAACCTGTGGAAGAAGGCATCCACTCACCCTATCTTTGGCAGGATGAAGCACACTGGGCACCAGGCCCCCTCCAGAACCAGTGTAGGAGCCACCCACTAGAGAGACTGTGGCTTTGCACTACCCAGGACCAAGCAGTGGGCAAACCACCCACTTGAGAGACTGTGGCTTTGCACTCCCCAGGAGCAAGCAGTGGGCAAACCACCCACTAGAGAGACTGCGACTTTGCACTCCCCAGGACCAAGCAGTGGGCAAACCACCCACTTGAGAGACTGCGGCTTTGCACTCCCCAGGAGCAAGCAGTGGGCAAACTATCCATTTGAGAGACTGTGGCCTTGCACTCCCCAGGACCAAGCAGTGGGCAAACCACCCACTGGAGGGACTGTGGCTTTGCACTCCCTAGGACCAAGCAGTGGGCAACCCACCCACTTGAGAGACTGGGGCCTTGCACTCCCCAGGACCAAGCAGACCAAGCAGTGGGCATGGAGCCCCTCCAGTAGCAGTGGCGTTGCACCATCTTCTGGCTGAGGTCCCCCCTTTCCCCGTCCCCCTGAGGTGCCTGTGTGTTTTCCACCTGATGCCCCTGCAATGTTCTCTCCGCATTGAGGCAGGAGTCAAGTGTGGGCTTGGCCTATGTGTTTTGGCCCAGTGGGCCAAGGACATTTTGAGTGGACATTGTCCTGCCTTTTGTAAATATTATATATTTTGTAAATACTGTTTTTGAGTTCTAAAAGTTTTTATAAATATTTCTAATATAACACTTATTTGACTCAACTCCTTTTGCCTTGCGTTATTCCTGAGGTTCACGGATGCAATGTTATTGCATCTGTTTGTATGGTGTTGGGGGTGAGGGTGGGGTGGGGGTGTTGCGTGTTGCATGTGTGTCACTCTTTTTTTTCCTCCCCCTCCCCTGTGTGCTAGGTGCAGCACTCACTGTGGTCGTCGTCACCGGCGTTGGTACCCCTGGTATATGAGCAGGTACACCAGCATGGGAAAGACGTGTAGCTTGTGCTCCATTGCATCCTGGTTCTTCCTTGAGTGTCCAGAGGTGAGTCAATTCCCTTCAGAACACTGTTTCTGCCGTGCTTTTGATGGCATTGGTACCGCCCCAGAAAAGGTGTTGGATTGGCCTCTCATAATACAGTGGGCGGTACATTCTCTTCCGCCTGGCTGTTGACAGTTTCTGCCACGGTGCTTGTTGCTACCACCAAGGCGGTTGGAGTGTTAAAGTGACTGTCTGTGTTGGCAGTGGTCATGATTCCCTTTTTTTACCGCCGGCCTGTTGGCGCTGTTGGCGCTGTTACCGCCGCTTTACCACCGACCGCTAGGGTTGTAATGAGGGCCAATGGCTTTACCGAAACTAAAGCTAGATCAAAGAAAATAATTTGTTTGATCAAGAAAAGAATAAGTGGAAAGAAAGTACCAGTGGGAAATGGTGAGCATATATTTGAATTATCTGATAGAGCAAGGCAGATTTTGGAAGAGGATGATCCAACAGTCCCAGGAGTGTATTTCATGTGTGGAAAGAATGCATATTTTAGGTTGTGTGCATTTTGGGAGGGATTGATATTTCCAAGAATTTATCATGTGCAAACTTTAGCGGCCTTAACAAAGAGACCATCTCACAAAACACATACATAGAGTGTGAATGAAGAGATTTAACTAGTAGGAGAATTATGTGGAACTATAACACCTGCTGTAGGAGTGGTTTTGAATGGTGAGAAAATAAGAAAGCTTCCAACTGTAGTTCGTAGAGTGGCAACAAGTACATCTGAAGCTTTATTGTTAGAAAACACAGAGCTTGTATCTATTAGATCTATGGTGCTTCAAACCCGCTATGCACTAGACATTCCCTTAGCTGAGAAGGGCAGAGTCTGTAAGATGCTGAAAATAGAAAATAGCTGCACCTTCATACCTGATGAAAGCAGAAACATAGTATGCTACTCAAGGGGCATTACTGACCTATTGCTTGACCTTGAACCTTTAGAAACTAAAAGCACAGTTCAATGCTTTTCCAAAGGGTTTGCAAAAGTAGCAACTTGGCTGAAAGGATTAGGAAGAGTGATTCATAAAACCATACTAATATCTGTATTTGTTGTAACAGCCTGTTTTTTGCCCACACTAGGCGTTTATAAAGCTATCAAGATGATTCTGGTAAAGAAGAAAGCAAGAGAAATGAACAAGAGAATGAAAAAAAAATTGAATTGAGTGAGAGACTGAAGAGGGACTTAAGAAACTGTAAGAAACAGAAAACCTAAAAAGGAAAAGACAAGAGTCTGATGATGATGAAAATGAAAGTGAAATGTATTATAATTGTTTGTGATGGATCCAGATCATCAAAAGAGGGAGGTTGTGAGGGCTCACATTAAAAATAAAATTTGAGATGCTCAACTAACCCGAATGCATGAAACTAGGCCTAACCAAAGATGCCTTTTCAAAGTTGTGAACGTATTTTATACTCTGCATGACCTACGTTGCCTGAACGGCTAAAGTTAACAAATTTTTCGAAGGTTAAAAATTGTCTCTGTTCTAACCTTTGCATGGGCTATGCATGACAGAAAACGTCTTCTTATTTTAGCAAAGGATGTTGTATAACATTACACTTTTTTGCCTTACTGGTCTGCTTTGGAATGGCCAAATTTACAAAATGAATCTATAAATTTGCATATTCTATGAATGAGCTTACAGTGAGGAAGATATGTAAAAGGAAATGATAACCGAAAATTCATAATTGTTTTATTTTACAGAATCAAAACATGCATGAGAACAACTGCATATGTTGCCACTGCAGTATTGAGTTTAAGATGTTATTGTTTGAGAATAAGTTACAACACATTGATTCCATCCATTCCCTGGAGATTGTGCTACATTTTATGAAACATTGTGTTAAAACATTATATTCAATGAATTGTATTATAAAAGTGTCTGAGGGAGAGAATGAGTCAATCCTTAGCCTTAGCAGTGTGAGAGAGAGAGAGAGAGAGAGAAAGAGAGAGAGAGAGAGAGAGAGAGAGAGAGAGAGAAGAGTTTTAGAGAATCCAGCACGATAGAGAGCCCCCAGTGCTGGAGAGAGAGTTGGCAGGGCAGGCTGCTCCATGGTGGAGGGTCTGACCAGATAAAACCTATTAGCTGTGGTAGTCAGAAGCTGATAGTCTGTGAGGCTGAACGAGTGAAGGAGAGTCTAAATAATTACTTTTGTTATATAGTTTGAGCATCAACATTTCTCAACATTTCTGTAGCTGGCTGAACTAATTCTTACAAAACTGGTACTGTATTCTTTGTGAGTACTGAAATCATTTGCTGACTAGACTGATGCAATTAGAGAAGGAACATATTTTCAGGGCACGCTTTATATAATGGTCTGTAAACTTATTGACTAATAAAATAATTTAAATTATATTTTTAATAAACAATTTAAACTACTCCAAACTCTCATTGTTGACTCTTATGGATTGAATGTATGACTAATAAAGTTTTATATTGCACCCAATTTCTCCTATTTACCACCCCAAAGGGTCATTCACCTAAGGGGTCCATGATAGGGTAAAGTTTGTTTTATGAATTTAGTATTATTGCACTACCCCAGCTACAAGTAAGTGTGTGTGTGTGTGTGGGGGGGGGGGGGGGGGTATTTGGCGATCAGGAAGTGCACAAAGCTGGTCCCAATCAGAGAGAGTGCAGTCTTGAAATTAAAAGGAACTAGCAGCTATTTGGAATGTTTTGCAGGGATTTTCCAATATTGTGACCATACAGGCAGTGCTAATGAGAACGGACAACCAACTAACAAAATCAAACGAAAAGAGATTGAGGAACATGGTGTCAATTGCTTGTCAACATAGCCAGGATGGTTTTGGTTTGATCAGAAGAAAATCTACTGTCATTAAGAATGAGGTATATTCTAGGAAACGGAAATTACCATGCTGACAGTTAGCCGGAATATTTCATCAGCAATACGTAGTCATCTCAGCCAACAGACATTATGGTTGATAGGGGACTGTTTTAGCCAACCTAACTTGGATCTATTTGTGTCCCTGTCCAACACTCTCCTGCCTTAGTTCTGTACTCGGCCATGCTGTAAGGAAGCATGGGCACAGATGCATTGACAAATGTATGATTCTAACTGCACTAGTTGCATTAGCAGTTACCTATCCTCAGGGCACTCTATATGCATTTCCACCAATTCACCTCTTTTAGAGAGTTCAGATGATCGAGAGGGAGGAAATTGTTGTGGTTTTGATAGCTCCTTTCTGACGCAGGAGACCATGGTTTCAGCTGCTATCTCAGTTAGCGATAGACCATCATTTTACACTTCCTCTCCATCCAACTCCTCTGCAGTCTCCAATTCTGTCAACTCCATAGCTCCACCAGTTGAAGCTGAGGGCATCAATGTTGACAGGTTTGGTCTGAAACAGGTTGCTCTGATGAGTAGCTGCTGACATCCAAGCACCCAGAAAAGAGTTAACATTGCAAGTACAGGCTAAGCACAGGAAGTATTTTCAGTTATGGTATGGAGGAAATAATACTTAAAAAAATAGCCGGGACCCTTAAAAATAAAAGTCCTAGATTTCCTGAGAGAAGGCTTTATGAATGGTTTAGCCCCTTTTACTTAGACACTGCAATAGGCATCTATCGAATTTGTCAGAGAGATGAGGATTGATCTTTGAGAGATACTTTGGGGCATATTTATACTTGTTTTGCACCGAATTTGCATCATTTTTATTTTGCGCAAATTTGGTGCAAAACTAACTCCATATTTATACTTTGGCGCTAGACCCGTCTAGTGACAAATTTATGGAATTAAAGTCATTTTTTGGACGTGGAAACCTACTTTGCGGCAATGAGATTCAAAAAAGGCATTCCCGTGCAAAAGATTACTCTATGGCCTTAGCGCCATACTTATCCCTGTGCTAAAATCATGCACAGGAGGGAAGAGGGGTCAAGAAATGGTGCAAAGCTTGCATTTCACCATTTTTCAACACCTGGGTCAGGGCAGGCGTTAGGGGAATTGGGGCCTATTTCTATGGTGGAACAGCATGGAATAAGCCCACAGGTGCCCTCCCCAGGCCCCAGGGACACCCACACCGAGAGACAGCGGAGAATGGGGGACCCCATCCCAGGTAAGTATAGGTAAGTACAGGTAAGTATTTTATTTTCTTTTAAGTGCCATCGGGGGCCCTGCAATGGGCCCCCTACATGGCACTGGGTGCAATGGCCATGCCCAGAGGACCCTGGTCCCTTGTGCTGGCCATTGGGGTGGTGGGCATGAATCCTGTCTTTTCTAAGACAGGAGTCAAGTGGTATGGATGGTTTTGCATCAGAAAATGACTCTAGGCAGGTTAGAGTAAAAAACATTTCACTCAAACCTGACTAATGCCATTTTTTGGTGTAAAATCCTCTTCTTCCATACCGCCAGCCCCACCCGACTAATGTCATTTTATTTTTACCATAAATATGGTGCTCGGCTGGTGCACAGAAATGGTGCAAGCCAGTGCTAAACATTTTGGTGCAAAACTGCTTTGTTACAGTTTTGCACCAAAAAGTATAAATCAGGGCCTTCATTTGGTAGTTAGACTCTTGAAAGCTTTCAGACTGTGGAGGCCAGTGGTTACCACTCCCGTTTCTTAATGGGACTTTCCATAATCTTAGAAGGTTTATAGAAAAAAACCTTTTGGGCCTCTGGCACAGACACACATCTTTCAGCCAAGGTCACCTTTTTAATTGCCCTAACATCTGCACAGAGATGATGTCTTATTCCTATATATTCTTCCATGGCAGAGTGGTCCTCAAGTCAGTTCCAAAATTCAGGCCATCAATACATTTCCAGTGCTCACAGGAAATAGTACTTCCAGTTTTTCAGTCTTTGTCAGATGGTGACTTTCTGTCCTATCCAGATGTTAAGAGAGCATTATTAGTTTATTTAGTAAGAATACAAGTTTTTCTGTCATCTCACAAAAGTGTTTGTTTCTTATGGGGCAGTTAATAAGGGAAAGAGAGCTTACCTCACTACAATACGTAGTCAGGTAAGTCGGGCAATTACTCAGGCCTAAATATCATCAGGAAAAGAGCAGTCAAAAAATCGTCTGGGTAGACAAAAGAGGGCTATTGCTAAATCATGGGCAGAGCAGAAGGGGTATTGTTACAAGAAATCTGTGGGCTTATGGGTGACCCCAAATATTTTTTGCCCTATAAGTTGAATTTGTTTTTAAATAATTATAAGAATTTTGTAGCTTCAGTTTTACAGAAAATAAATAATTGTTGAATGAAGTTACCTCAGTTTATAGCAATATATACTTGTGTTTTGGTGCTGATGAGCTTTCGTAAATCCTCATATTTAAATCCTGTGATGAGGATGACAGACGAGGGGCTTTGGTGGGGTAATGACCCACCCACTACCAGTAAGCTTCATGCCATTATGCTAGTCCTCCTCATCACAGTATCAGTCCACCCCTCTCTTCCAGATCAATTTGAACACCTGAAACTCAATTATTTTGATTTGTATGTGAGAAGAAATTTTGGGAAGCCCAGGGCACTTTTGAAGGCACTTTCATACATTCTAATAAAAGCACAACAATGAGTGGGTAGCGGCAATGGTTAAGTTGTGAAAGAGTGCTAGTGCCTAAAGCTCTGTTCATAAGCTGGGGGCAGGTGCAATTAAACATCAGCTCACAGAATACCAATGCTGGTAATCTTTAAACCACTGCCAGATACTCATTACCCCTTTTTCTCGCATGTGCAGGTTCCTGCTTCTTTTTGTAGCACTTTTACTGTCTTTTTCTTCCTCCATTTTTCTGATCTGTGCATTTTTTCCATTAATCAGTTAGTATAGTGGTACATACATCATAAGTATAAAGAGCTCAGTAAAGTTCAATAGAATGCCCAGCATAGATTAACCTTCTGAAGTGGGTAAAAGTGGCCTCTCAAATAGTGAAAAGCAGGACCTTTAGTAGGATTTTAGCCAAATATTTCACACATCCACTAACAAGAACATGGTTTGCAGCATATGCACCAATGGGGAATGAGCAAGAAGAAATAATTTACTACATAATACATTTGAGGATTCTCTCATAATACTATTACATTAGATTCAGATGTTCGCAGAGTCTATTCAGGTAAACTGAGTTGATACATAATATGTGATACAGCCTGGGACAGCCAGGTTGTCCTTGGTTAAGTATGGTGTAGAATGTAAAAGAAAAAGGCCCCTCTCCACTCTACATACTGTGAGGGCTGCTTATTCTTAAAAAAAATACAATGTACCTCTAATTACTTATAGTACTGAGGCTCAATGAGGCATTGAGTAGGAACTGCCAGAATTTGAAGTCAGTTGCACAGTGTCTTGCCTCTTGTGACAACATATCCATTACAGCCGCTTCACAAAGTTTTGTGAGCAGCGATCAAGGAAGGGAGCACACTTCCTGGTACTGGCTAAAGTGTCACATCTTGGCCTGAAATGTGTTTCACCTAAGTATTTATTATGAATAGAGCGCCATTTTTAGTTACACATCTTGTAAAACATAGGTGATGAAAATAAAAAAACTCCTAGATCTTGAAAAACAAGTGCGGAACCACTTGATGGTAAAGCATTCATTTTTCAAAATTAGACAAAAATGTACCTAATTGATACCAGATGAATTCTGAGAATTTTGCAGAAGAAGTGTGTATTTGTCTTAGTATTCTGAAGCAACAATCGACCAATATAAAGGATAATGTACCCCCTGGTGCGCATGATAAGTATATTGTAAGTCACAGAGGAGTTCCTTAACAATACAGAGGTTATAGAACTCCGAGGTGACTTGCAATATCCTTGGCATGCAAGTCAGAGGGTACTTCATGATATTTGATAAATGCTCACATCATCACCTTTTACACAAAGCACATAAAACCTTGGTGCATAGCTCTTTCATATGAAAGAGTGAGAATGTGTACAAACCTGAAGAATAAAAATAAATCCGTCAGTGGCAAATTAAACACATCAAAAGCGGTTTTATTTGTTGCAAATAAGTATTAGAAACAGTTAATTGGAAGTCAGTTTTTTTTTTAAAGCTGTACTAGCTCCGAATGTGTAGAAACATGCAGAAATATTCTAGCTCTTTTCTTTCTAAGGAGGGCAAAAAATAAACATGTTCTTTCTTCTTGCCATTGTAGGCTACAAAAAATAGAGCAGAAGAAAGAAAAGCAGTGTTTTCTTTGTTGCTTTAGGGCTGCTTCAATTATGCTCCGTCACCTGACTTGTCTTTTACCTAGGCCACCGGCTCTGGCAGCAGATATTGTGAGTTCAGAATTCGACAGAATGACAAGTTTACCAACTGTCAGATTGGCTTGATAATATATCTTGAATCACTAGAAATGTAGGAACACATATGTTTGTGTCATAAGCCGTACACAACTTGGGATAGATAGGAGTACGGGAAATCTCAAAGTACTTTTTGCAAACTTTGCGAACGAAAAATGCAATTCGTCAAAGTTGAAAAGGTTAGACTTTGTCATATGTCACTGAAAATCGTAACATTTGCAGAAATATTTATCGAAGTAGTACATACAGAAAATAATTCTTCCTACGTTTGGAGCTATTCATTGAAAAAGTCTTTAAAAGGTAAAGGCAGCAAAAACGCCTACTTACATTTCCTGGGGAGGCACCTCCATGAGGGCGGAGGAACGTCACCCCACTGCCTGCAGCAGCAGCTGCAAAACCTTTACAACAAAATGATAATAAACAGTGTTTATTATCGTTTCCTTGTAAAGGTGCGGCGCAACGGGGGTGACGAGTGTGAGGGGGAGTGCTGAGAACTCCCCTCAGAGCACATGTGTGTTTGGCTGGCCGTCTCGGGCCAGCCAAACACACATGCGCACAGGGCTCTTTCCAGCCCAGCAACTGAGAGAGCCTGCACACGCTCCCAGTCTGCCTGGGAGCACTCAGCCAGGGCAGCATCAGGATTGGCCGCAAGGCAGGCTGGGAGCCTGTGCCTGCCTGCAGCCAGCAGCGGAGTGGGGCGCGGCGTGGAGGTAAGTTTATTTTTTTTTCTAAAAAAATTTAATATTTTTCACCCCTGCCAACCCCTGCTCCCCCCCCCCCGTAAGCTGCAGAGCCCCTTTTAACACTGCAAGCCGCAACTGTACATTTCCTGCTCAGTAGGAACAATCTGGACACCAAGGAAAAGCAGTCTAAAAATGTCATCATAAATCCTACTACCCGTTGAACAGGGGAGTGAGTTTTGAAAAACTTTGGGGCATATTTATGATGCCACCTTGTGCCACATTTGTATCATTTGTATCCTTTGTTTCCCGCAAATATGGCATTAAGGTGGCATTTTCCATGCAACATTTTTACAAAGTGATGCAATGCAAGCACAGCGCCACTTTGTAAATCCTTGCGCCACATTATGCAGGGTTGGGGGGGATTGCATTTAGAAAGGCGCAAAAAAATGTGCAGTGAAATTTACTACATTTCACTGAACCATTTTTAGCTTTATTTGTAACGTCTGCCTAACCCAGGTGTTGAGATGACACTCCTATTAAAAGCTATGTGCCTCCCTATGCTTTGCTGCATTAGCACCATCATTTATGGCACTAATCCAGCAAAACGCCAAATTAGCGCCATAAAGTATGATGCTAATAAGGACACGACCACCATGGTGCATCGTATTAAAAATACAGAGCAACTACGGTGTCAGGGGGATGCAATGGGGCGCTAGAAAAGTGGTACATCATGAATGATGCACCACTTTTCCATAACTATGACTGTGGGGTTTATTTACAAGCCCCTTGCTCCGCCGGTGCTCCACTATTAACCATGTGAAAAGTGACGCACCGGTGGCACAAGGGCTTGGAAATAAGCCCCTATGTTCCCAACATCCAATACATGAAATGGTGCACATAATTCTCAAAAATCAATAAGCACATTGAATGTTCTAAATTAAAGTAAAAGTGCTATCCTGCGTTTTCTGCTAATATTTAATTCCTATATTTTTACACCCATTATTCTTTCAGACACGTTTTTCATAGTCTTAAGATTGAAATAGGTCAAAGCTAACAGACATCAAGTGGCATATTTATACTCCGTTTGCGCCGAATTAGCGTCGTTTTTTTCGACGCAAATTTGGCGCAAAACTAACGCCATATTTATACTTTGGCGTTAGATGCGTCTAGCGCCAAAGTATGGGCAAATAGCGTCATTTTTTTGCGTGAACGCCTTCCTTGCGTTAATGAGATGCAAGGAAGGCGTTCCCGTCTAAAAAAATGACGGCGACGCAAATGCGTCGTATTTATACTCCCGGGCAAAAATCACGCCCGGGAGTGGTCGGGTCAAAAAACCCCGCATTTGCGCCACTTTTTAACGCCTGGGTCAGGGTAGGCGTTAAGGGGCCTGTGGGCTCAAAATGAGCCCACAGGTGCCCTCCCCTGCCCCCAGGGACCCCCCCTGCCACCTTTGCCCACCCCAGGAGGACACCCAAGGATGGAGGGACCCATCCCAGGGACATTCAGGTAAGTTCAGGTAAGTATAATTTTTTTTTTTTTTTTTTTTTTGGGTGGCATAGTGGGGCCTTATTTGTGCCCCCCTACATGCCACTATGCCCAATGACCATGCCCAGGGGACATAAGTCCCCTGGGCATGGCCATTGGGGAAAGGGGGCATGACTCCTGTCTTTACTAAGACAGGAGTCATGTAAATGGCGTCTGGGCGTCGTTAAAAATGGCGCAAATTGGATTAAGATGATTTTTTTGCGTCAACCTGACTTGCGCCATTTTAAGACGCCCTAACGCCATTTTTCCCAACGCCGGCGCTGCCTGGTGTACGTGGTTTTTTTCCACGCACACCAGGCAGCGCCGGTCTGCTTGCGCCGGCTAACGCCATTCAATAAATACGGCGCCCGCATGGCGCTTCAGAATGGCGTTAGCCGGCGCAAAATTTTTTGACGCTAAACTGCGTTAGCGCAGTTTAGCGTCAAAAAGTATAAATACGGGCCCAAGTTTCCCTGCGAGAAAATACATTTTCACCACTGATAAATATTTTTAACTGTATCTGCAACATGTAAGATAACTAAGACACCAATTGACAGTTATTCCATGAACAATGATTTACACATATCTAAACCTGACACCAAAGAAACACCAGGTGTCAGCAGAGAAGAAAGAATACTCAAACAGATTATTTGATACCAAAACCATGCAACAACTTTGCCAGCATGCAAAGAATAAGCACGACAATAGTACACACCTGATAAAAGCTTCAGTTTGTCAGCTGGTTGAGTGTAACCTAATAAATAAACACTTTAACCAGTGATAAGGAGAATAAATGGATGACACATAACTCCCTTTGTGTGAACTCAAAATGTGATCACAAAAGTTAAGTTCCAATTTCTGCAAGCGAATAACATCAATTCCAAGTTTAGCATATACACAAAGGTCTTCCAGCCAGAGAGTCAATACTGTACCACTATATACATATAAGGCAGATGCAAGACGAGAAAAGGGGTCATATAAGAAAATACAAGTTCATGATGTCAAAAGTAAGCTGGGGACTGGTTGAAGAAGCGCAGGGGCACCCAGTGCTGACTGGGTCTCCACTGCATCCCAAGGTCCCCCTGGTGTTGTTACTCCTAAATGGAAACCAATCACATCACCTCAGGACCTGGATTTTAAAGTGGCATCAGCACAACAGCCTCTGGTTGGGACTGGCTCCCTCAATCATGTGATGTGGGTTGTCTATCAGAACTCAGCATCTTACATAATAACTCAGCATCTTACATAATAATCAGTGTTCATTCAATGCAATTTACTTTTAAAAAGTAAAAGCACACAATTAAATGCCCTTTGTAAAATTAGCATTATATAGAATATATAATGGTCAAATCAGTACAATAAGTAGTGAACACATTTTTAGCAGGATTGACAATTTAAAGCCCCTTCTGAAAGGAACCTTACATATACCAAGCGTACAAAGGAAGATTGGATAAATAAGGCACAGGTAGGAATCATTCCTATACCGAGTCTATCTCAGATATCTGCAAAGTAGCTCTTAACAAATTGTATTTGTATTTATGATTTGTAAAGTAGATTAAACCAAAAAGGTATCCAAGCACTACCCAGGGAAAGACCCCCTATGAGAAACAACAAGAGAGCGAGAGATAGGCAGGGGAATCTCCCATTACAGGCATGCCAAAGAAACAGATCAGGGAAAACACAATTCTTTACACTATTCAGATGCAAAGAGGCATGCCTTGACCTGTTGGTGGAATGGCAAATGAGCACTTACAGATCTAATGTAAGAAGGAAGAGAATCTCAAAGCCTAGCAACTGCAACTGTGATGGACCGAGCGCCCCATGTAGTTTTCCGACTGCGTGGAACCAATACTTTAAAATGGCCCACGGATCTCAAAGCTCTGCATGGCACGTACCAACTTAGAGTCGGCCTGAGGTAATGCAAACCTTGAAGAGCTTCATGAGTTTACTGGAAGCCAATGCAAGGACTTAAGCCTTCCCTCACCAACCAGTGTCTAGGAAGCCCCAGTACCAGCTGAGCAGCCGTGTTCTGAATGATTTGAAGATTGTTGATAGAAAGTTGGTTAGCACTGAGATGAGAGAGCATTACAGTAATCCAAGAGAGATGTAATCAATGCAACAGTAAGTGCCACTCTCAAATCTCTCGGAAAAATGCCCAGGTTTTTGGCAACTTTCACAGGTACCTCTAAGGTACTACAATCGGCTGGCCACCACTGATCATTCCAGATAGTGCTGTCCATTCCGAACAGCATAATCTCTGTTTTCTCAGCATTCATTTTAAACCAGTTCTTTCTCATCCAACAGTTGACTTCCACCATACACAAACTAAAATGGTTGGAGACTTCTCCCCGGTCACCAAAGATGGATAGAATGATCTGGGTATCATCTGCATAGGACGAGACCTGGTAACCAAAAGATTGAATACGTTTTGCCAGAGGAGAGATGTAAATATTAAAGAGAATGGGACTGAGATAGGATCCTTGTGGCACCCCGCAGGGCAGCTGGAAGGAATGGGCTCTGAAACTACCACAGCTGACAGTAATGGTCCTATCTAAAAGAAAAGTCTCCAGACGCTTCAGGGCCTTACCCCTTAAGCCGACCTGTAGTAACTTCTGCCTCATCCGAGCAGGTGAGATGGTATCAAAGGCTGTCAATAGGTCTAGCAACACCCCTGAACTACTTGCTTGTGGATCAGATCCATCATAGAGATAAGAGCGGATTATGTACTATGATATTTCCGAAAGCCATATAGTGATCAATCCAGGGCGTTAGTATCAAGTAGAAACTCTGACAACTCCTTAATGATGTGCCTTTCCAAATATTTAGCCTGCCAAGACAACAAAGAAATAGAGCACAAATTATTTCGCTCCTTGGGACTTGCATCTGGTTTCTTCTTAAGAGGGATAACAACTGCATTTTTCCAGTCTGAGGGATATACTCTGGGTCAAGGATCCCTTGATAGATCCTCTCAAGACTTTCGGAAATCGAGTCTGACGCAAACGGAAAGATTTTAGGAGGACAGGGGTCATCAGGTGAATTGCAATTAGAGCCGCCTAGCAGGGATGTGATCCTGATGGTAGGGAGAGGTGAGAAACTATCCAGAGATTTACTGTCAGACAAAACAGTCAACTCACTCCCCCCGCATTGCCCAGGGGAATCAATTCAGTGGCCCCAGCATCTATCTCTGCAGCCTACCCAGAGGGTTCAAACTCCTCTAAAATATTCAATATATTTTCCTTAAAAAGCATAGCCTCTTCCTCACAGAATGCTTGAGAATTTTAAATTCCCTGTGAAGGTGTTGGAGCGCTGAGCATCCACACAGTGTTGAATAGTTCTTTTGGGGCATTAATATCTGATTCAATCTTGTGAACAAAATAGTTGGGCTTTGCTATTTTAATGGCCCTTTTATAACTGAGCCAAGCTCTCCCAATTTAACTGTTTCCTCCTGACTGGGATCAAATCTCCAACTCCGCTCCGGTCTTCTACATTGCTTCGGAAGAACCAATGTGCAGAGGGTGTCAACCTACGCCTTGGGCTCGACTTCCTCAAAGGGGTTGCTACTTCTACTGCATCATAAACCCAGTTATGAAATTTCTCAGCAGGGCAACCATATGCAGTTAGTACTTTCTCTTTATTACCCTCCAAACTATGCAAAATTCCCTTGCATTCGTTCTGCCCCAGTTCCTGACATTTTTTATGCGACACTGCCCACTCTCCCTTCCTGGACCACCCCCCCTACATTAAAAGAGATGAGAAGATGGTCCGACCAGTCCACCTGCAGACAGTCCCTTAGTGTTAATGAGTCCATGGAGGCAATAATCCCATCAAGAGTATGTCCTTCCATATGGGTAGAATGCTAAAACTTTTTCAAGATTGTGCATAAGATCAGACTCTGGATCTTGTACCTGTTCTAGATGAAAATTACCAGGTTTTTACATATATTGAGAAGCTCCAATACTTGCCACCAATAGTCCAGAAATTGCTTTCTGGGCCAGTGGAGGGGTGAGGATGGGGCTGGGTGATAAACTAACAAGCCCTCCAGCCTTTTTATTTTTTTCTGTAGGACAGTGAACTGTCCTATTTCACAATTAGCCACTGTTAAATTGATAGATTCCAGCAAGCAGCTCAGGTGATCTTTAAAAAAAGTTTGCAAGACCTCCCCCCTCATCCCCTCTCTATCCAAATTAGTTACCCCAAAACCTGGCAGAGTTGCAATTGCATCTTCTCTGGCCCAAGTTTCAGTCACAAAAAGGCAGTCCAGGCAGCCACTATCAAGAACCTCTTGAATCTCCAACCTATGTTTAACAAATGAATGAGTGTTGAGCAGGGCACGTCTAGGATCTTTATCCTTCTTGCCCGCTTGGCCGCACCCCCCAAATTGCCATCCCTCCACGGAACAGTGCTGGCAGGGCCCAGAACACCCCCTACCAGTCCTGGCCCATTCATCCAATTACATATCTCACATTGCCACTCCTCAATCTCTTCAGGCTGTACAATCTTCTAGCTCTTGCAGCCCCACTTACCCTTTATTTCCAGCAAAGCATGCCTCTGATAGTAAATATCCTCCCTTTCTAGGCCAACACCGGCAGCCTCCCTGGCCCCTGGGCCCGCCCGGGCATGGACGGGCGCAGACAAGCTTGCCTTAGGCACGCCTTCGCGATATCTGCAAAGTACCTACTAAATAACTGTGTACCTGCAGGTCTTAAAATTAAAACCAGCAATGTTCCTTATATGCCAACACATCAGGTTTGTCACAATAAGAATCATGCCTATATCCTTTGTCAGGCCATTCACATAGGCAAAAGAAAGGCATTCACTTTTTGCAAAATACTTTTTGCAATACGAAATAAAGACCTACTGCCTTTTTCAATTACCTTCTCAATCATTATTATCAGGTCTCTCACCGCAGATACAGACCTAATATTTTTTTTAATGTTAGTACAATGTCAACAGGAGAAAACCGGACTGACTTCTGGCAGGATCTAAAAACATTTGGATGCATTAACAACCTGTACTTCAAGAAACAAAACATAATTACAGCCCAGCTCAATTTTGCTTCAAATAGAGCTGTGGATTCTTCAGGATGCTAGTTTTGATTATTGGTTGCCTTGAAAGCCGTTTTGTCTCAACAAGAGGAGTAGGTTTACTCTGTCCCATAACCTTTACAAACTCTAGGCTCCACCAGATGTTCTTGTGCACCTGACTTCTCCCTCTTGAGAGACTTAGGGGCATATTTCCAAGCCCCTAGCACCACCGGAGTGCCACTTTTTGTGAAGGTCCGAAGGCGCTGTGCCCTATGCCATATTTGCAAGGCGGTGTTAAACCCCTTTTTGTGGCCTAATGCCGCCTTGTAAATATGGCCTCCCTGAAGCAGTTTTCCATGGCAGAGGGGCGTGCAATGGGTGTAGCTCTGGGTTGTACCCTCACAACACCCATTGCTTTTTGACACTACCCTAGATTTACAAACAAACGTAAATCTGAGGGAGCGCCAAAAACGAATGCAATCCCTGGGGTGGTGCTAGCATGGCGCAACAAGGAGAAATACTTTTATTCCGCCTCGTTTTTACTTTTTCCATGTGTGCTGCATTTTGAAGCGCACATAGACACAGCAAAAGGCCATTCATGATTGTCTATGTGCAGGAAGGTGTCCCTTCCTGAACATAAACAATCATTAAATAATGATGATTTGCTACTCCAATGTGTGCTGCATTCTGCAGCACACATAGGAGTAACACATCACCATTGATAGTTTATGTGCAGAAATGAACAATTTCCTGCACATAGACAATCATTCCCTGCAACCCAGGCAGGCCTTGCACAATGGCATCCTTGTGTTTCTGAAGTGACGGTGCTGCCAATTATAGCACAGCGCCACACTGCACCACTTCCTTGTAAATATCCACTTGGAGTGGTACACTTTAATGCACTGTGGACCATCTGAAGTATACCATTGCTTTCCTTGTGGCCATCCTCAGTGCATGGTACGTCTGCCCCAGTCCCTCAAGAACACTCAGAGTGGTATTACAATGTTCTCTCCAAGCACTCCACAAATCTCCATGTGATTTGGAGTGTTTCACTTAAAAGAGCAGCACTTATCTTAGTGGCCATTCTAGATGGTCCAATCTCCTGGTCCTTTCTGTACAGCTGTGATCTAACTTTCTAGACAGCACCCTTCTGCAGAGATAAACCTTTAGCATTCTTCTCACAGCAAATTGACCTCTTTCTTCAGGCAGTTGTAGCCCCTTCAGCAGGATGAGGACCTAAATGCCAAACAAAGCTGCATAATTACTAAGCAGCTGTGTTGAGGAGTGTAAGAGCCTGTGTATCCTCAAGGCTCAGGGGAGGGAAGGCCAGCAATCCCCTTATTCCAAGAGGCAGTCTGTCTTCACCTCTGTTACACAGGTCATCTCTCTTTCAAAGATTTTTTATTAGTTTTTCATATACAACTTTACCCTCTCATCTCCCCTGTACTTCTAGGGGAATATTTACAAGGAATTGGTGTAGGGCAGTGCCGCAATCCTTTTTGCTGAGCTGCCTGTGGCAATTCAAAAGGTCAGAAGTGCACCATATCTACAACATAGGGTGTATTTATGTCCTTTCCCCAGGCGCTGGCACACACATTGCTGTGTAGTGCCAATGCAGGCACCCTTGCACTATGGTGCAAGGGTGTCTGCATTGTTGGCAGGATTGATTTTGTACAGGAAGGCAAACCTTACAGCACAAAACCAATCCGGAGAGGCATTTTCCTCTTTCCATGTGTGCTGCAGAATGCAGGACATATCTAGAGAAACAATGAGGAGAATAAAAGATATTTCTCTTAGTTGCCCCTGCCCTGGGGAGGCGTACAGTTTTGACAGAGTCTCAGGTGTACATATGGTTGTAAATTTTGGAATGTGTCAAAATCTATGGGTGCTGCTTGGGAACACCCACTTCAACACCTATGGTACGTCTCCCTGAAGCATTATAATGCAACCCAGTGACTTGCGCTGCTTTGCCTTACACCATATCTACAAGTCCATCCAAAGTTGCTTTGCATGGCCTTGTAGATATGGGTCTGCACTATGTGCCACCAGTGCATCACAAAACGTGACACAGTGTAGGAGGCTGGTCTGGCTTATGGAGGGTACCTGATGGTACTTACACCTTGTGCCAGGTCCAGTTATCCCTTATTAGTAGATTAGTAGTGTTCTAGCAGCTTAGGCTGATAGAGGTAGCTATAGCAGAGCAGCTTAGGCTGAACTAGGAGACATGCAAAGCTCCTACTATATCACTTATATCACATAGCACTATATCATGAGAATCACAATACTCAGAGTTACTAAAATTGAAGGAACTTTATTTTAGTGACAATGTGTGAGAAATATCTCAGAGGATATACTCCCTTAGGAGGTAAGTAAAATACACAAAATATACACACAAACCAAAATCAGGCAAGTAAACAGTTAGAAGAGTAGTGCAAACAATGTAGAATTCAATAGGATGCAATAGGCCTAGGGGCAACACAAACCATATACTAAGAAAGTGGAATGCGAACTACTTAGGGGCCCCAGGCCTAGTGTAGTGTGTAGAGGGTCGCTGGGAGTGTAAGAAAACACTAAGGGTGTCCAAGATACCCCACCCCAAGACCCTGAAAGTAGGAGTAAAGTTACCCTACTCCCCCAGAAACACACTAAAGTCGTGATAGGAGATTCTGCAAGGACAACAACTGACTGCAAAGCACTGAAGACGGATTCCTGGACCTGAGGACCTGTAAAGGAAGGGGACCAAGTCCAAGAGTCACGAAAGTGTCCGGGGGGAGGCAGGAGCCCACTAAACCCCAGATGAAGGTGCAAAATAGCTGCCTGCGGGTGGAAGAAGCTGAAGATTCTGCAACAACGGAAGATGCCAGGAACTTCTCCTTTGCACAGAAGATGTAATACGGCGTGCTGGAGGACGCAGAGTTATTTCCATGCAGAAAGACTGCAAACAAGCCTTGCTAGCTGCAAAGGTTGCGGCTGAAGGAAATGGGTGTTGCCTGGACCCAGGAAGAACCAGGAGGTCGCCCCTTGGAGGTGGAGACAGAGGGGGCACTCAGCAGCACAGAAAGCCCAAGCAGAAGCAGGCAGCACCTGTACAAGCACTTCAATAGGGGTTCAAGAGAACTGAGCACAGTGGTCATCTCAACACTACAAAGGAGGGTCCCACAAAGCCGGTGGTCAACTCAGCGAGTTGAACAATGCAGGATGTAGTGCTGGGGACCTGGGCTGTGCTGTGCACAAAGGATTCCTTGCAAAAGTGCACAGAGGCCCTAGCAGCTGCAGTTCGCGCAGTTCACAGGATTAAAGTCTGGCGTGGGGAGGCAAGGACTTAGCTCCACCAAATTTGGACAAATGGACCACTGGATTGTCGGGGTCACTGGGATCCAGCTCCTGTGTTCCAGGGACCATGATCATCAAGATGGGAGGGGACCCAGAGGTCCGGTGAAGCAGAAGTTTGGTGCCTGTGTTAGCAGGGGGAAGATTCTGTCGACCCACTGAAGATTTCTTCTTGGCTTCCAGTGCAGGGTGAAGGCAGACAGCCCTCAGAGCATGCACCACCAGGAAACAGTTGAGAAAGCCAGCAGGATTAGGTGCTACAATATTGCTGGAAGTCTTCTTGCTACTTTGTTGCAGTTTTGCAGGCGTCCTGGAGCAGTCAGCGGTCGATCCTTGGCAGAAGTCGAAGAGAGAGATGCAGAGGAACTCTGGTGAGCTCTTGCATTCGTTATCAGATGAGAAACCCACAGGAGAGACCCTAAATAGCCCTCAGAGGAGGATTGGTCACCTAGTCAGGTAAGCACCTATCAGGAGAGGTCTCTGACATCAACTGCTGGCACTGGCCTCTCAGAGGCCTCCATTGTGCCCTCACACCTCTGCATTCAAGATGGAAGAGGTCTGGGACACACAAGAGGAGCTCTGGGCACCACCCCTAGGGTGGTGATGGAAAGGGGAGTGGTCACTCCCCTTTCCTTTGACCAGTTTCGCACCAGAGCAGGGGTTGGGGGATCCCTGAACCGGTGTAGACTGGCTTACGCAAGGAGGGCATAATCTGTGCCCTTCAAAGCATTTCCAGAGGCCGGGGAAGGCTACTCCTCTCCAGCCCTTAACACCTATTTCCAAAGTTAGAGGGTATAACACCCTCTCTCAGAGGATATTCTTTGTTCTTCCCTCCTGGGACTGGGCTGCCCAGACCCCAGGAGGGCAGAAGCCTGTCTGTGGGTTGGCAGCAGCGGTAGCTGCAGAGAAAACCCCAGAGAGCTAGTTTGGCAGTGCCTGGGGTTCATGCTGGAGCCGCGGGGATGCATGGGATTGGCACCCCAATACCAGAATTGGCATGGGGGGACAATTCCATGATCTTAGACATTTTACATGGCCATATTCTGAGTTACCATTGTAAAGCTACATATAGGTATTGACCTATATGTACTGCACACTTGTAATGAGGTCCCCGCACTCACAAAGTCTGGGGAAATTGCCCTGAACAATGTGGGGGCACCTTGGCTAGTGCCAGGGTGCCTTCACACTTAGTAACTCTGCACCTAACCTTCACTAGGTGAGGGTTAGACATATAGGTGACTTATAAGTCACTTAAGTGCAGTGTAAAATGGTTGTGAAGTAACATGGACGTTATTTGACTCAGGCTGCAGTAGCAGTCCTTTGTAAGAATTGTCTGAGCTCCCTATGGGTGGCAAAAGAATTGCTGCAGCCCATAGGGATCTCCTGTAACCCCAAAAGCCTGGGTACCTAGGTACCATATACTAGGGAATTATAAGGGTGTTTCGGTATGCCAATTAGAATTGATAAAATGCTCACTAGCCTGCAGTGACAATTTTAAAAGCAGAGAGAGCATAAGCACTGAGGTTCTGGTTAGCAGAGCCTCAGTGACACAGTTAGGCACCACACAGGGAACACATTCAGGCCACAAACTATGAGCACTGGAGTCCTGGCTAACAAGTGAAAATGGGGGTAACATGCCAGGCAAGATGGTACTTTCCTACACACAGGTGGTGCAAGGATCTTGTAAATAAATCCCCTAATCACCAACTAACCGTTTCCATCACAAATAAATCAATGGTGTAACCATTTAACACAGTCAGAATTCTGACATTCCTCACCCCCCTCAGCATAGGACTTCCAACCCTATTTAGAGAACTCTGCCTGCCTGACAATGGTGCTCTTAAGGAAACCACCAAGACTGTGGCAGGTGCCTAAGTTAATGTGTAGACTTCACTTTTGCATTAGAGGTGGCATGCCACTGAACGTTCCGCCCAGACTCGAGCCTAAAGCCTGGCTCTGGCTCAGCACAAAGATCTGTTGGAACCTCGAAGCCATAACGATTAGAGCTTTCATGTGGCTTCTGCCTCACTCCCTCTATCCAGGATGCGGCCTTAGGGTCAATGCTTCTGACTATCCAACTTTGAAATCAGGTTAAGGACTCAACATCATTTGACTCTGGGCAAATTACTTAATCTCCCCAGACATATAAACAATGGTTTTGACTTTGTGTAATGTAAGTGCAGCTCATGTAAAGCCCTCCAGTACCTTGGGACTAGTCAGGCGCGGCCCGTCCTTTAGGGCGGAGGGGCCACGCCCCCCCACCTTTTGCCCCTCATGAAGAGTGGCTGTCAGGCTGAACAAAGGTCAACCTGACAAACACTCTCCATGTTCAGGTCAGGCAGCCAGGAGCAGACATGCATGATATGCGCAGACTCATGGCTGCCTGAGCTGAACTTTGCTGGGCTGAAGAGGTCACAGCTCCTGTGGTTGTGACCTCCTCAGCTCATCAAAGGTGTCTCGAGGCCCTCCCCGGGTGACAAGGGAAGTGTCACCCATTGACTTTGACCTGGGCGATTCAGGTTTAAGCCCTGAAGCACCCAGGGCGCGTGTCAATCAGTGACACCTTGTCACAGAGTGGGATGGGGTCAGCAGTCTCATTGACCCCATCCCACTCTGTGAGGAAGTTGGGACTGCTGCCTTCTCTCATTGGCTGACCTAAGATCAACCAGTGAGAGAAGGCAGCAGTCCCAAGCCTCCCTGAACCGACGAGGCTGAAGGTAAGTGTGTGTGATCTTTTTAAATTAATGTTTGGTTCGTACATACATGTTTGAATGTTGATGGGTGTTGTTAATGGATGTGTGTGCGTGCCTGTATGAAAGAATGTGTGTGAGTGTGCTTCCCGCCCGCCCCCTCCCTCCTAAAACTTCCAGTGCCACTGGTCTAGTTTGCTAGATTTCAAAAACTGCAGAATCATTCACTTAGAGATAAAACAAAGCCTTAACATAAGGAAAGACAAATAAGTACTCATTTACTGGCTGATTCGTACAGAGTGAAACCAGAAAGTATGAATTCATCGCAGCCTCCCTGCTTAAATTGTGCGATTTTAGGCAGATATTTTATTTCCACAAAACACTTTTTTGTTCATTATCACGTATGGAGGCACTTTCGAAGTATGTGAGTTCAGAATACCAGCTGTACAAATCTTTCACTTTTAATAAGCACTTCTCACTCAGTGTTATGTAACCTACGAATGTCATATCTTCCATATGTAAAATAAATACAAATTTTGAACTTTGAAAAGACTTTATCATATTGTACATGGTTTGTTATATTTCTTACATAGTATATGTTTTTAGGGTTCGGCTTGTGCGAGGACTCTCGGATCCGAGTCATATGTGGACTAAACGTCTATATAATAATAATATTTGCTACATAACATTATCATACATAAATCCGGAAGCTTTCTGCTCATCGTGCACTGCAACTGCTTTGGTCATAACTGTTTCAGAAAATGTGTACCTATGTTAACTCGTCTCCTGACGCAAATCTTTTCACGTTTTCTGCAATTCTGCTCGGTTAATAATTCCGACTGGATCCTTTATTGCCATCTAGTGGCGGTTGTGGATTCTGCAGATATCTGTCATCTCATGAGGATAGGACATTTTCAAGTCCTATCAAAATCGTCCTCCCACCCTATTCACTGTTGCAGAAAAGGATTGGGATATACGTTGATTTAACATTGCCATTTGCAGCTTATTTAGAATAAATACATGAGTTTTAAAGAACACTAAGGTCCTCCTTCTAGAAGTGGGGCGCTGACTAGTGTCGGTGATTCTCAGGGGCGGTTTAAATTTATCGGCTCGTTCAAGTTTTGCAACGTTTAAAACGCCCAGTTCTTTTATCATCAAGTTGGTATATCTAAATGTCGCTCAACAGAGGGAAAAAACAACCTAAGTACAGTACAAACATTACGACATGGGGTAATGTAGCACCTTGCCAATGGAGCTGGTACGGGGGAGACATTGGTTAATCACTCGTGTAAAGTTGGATGGTCCCCACACAGGTTGTTCGCTCAACTGCCTGCTAACATAGCTAGTTTTATCTGTGGGACCCTGAGCAGAAAGGGAAAGTACGAGGCCCATCTAATTTGCAATTCTGCGTGACATCAGCGGAAGTTCCATCACATGACTTCTAATCCTCCTCCAAACTTGAACGGACTTTGCAAGAAGCAACTGGTAGTGCAGATATGAGTAACTCAATAAAACCCTAATAAAAAATAAGTACATATATTTTTAAGTCTCATTGTATTCATATATGCCAACGTTTTAGAAAGGTAGGAGTGTGTGAAAAAATTGGAGGTATGTACTCTCCTCATTCACTTGTATTGAAGCACAGGCAATTTAGAAGGAAGACAGCACAAATAAAGCAATTATTGGCATAAAATAATCTTGAGATCCCACGGGAATCGTATCTGTTGGCACATGTGTTGTACTAGTCACCCTGTATGTATCTGGCATTTATGAATGCAAAAGCAAACGAAAAGCGTCAGAGAGCAGCATATGGACAAAGAAATAGTCAACATGTTTTAAGAAGTTTAGCTGATTTATACTGCACCATGATGCAGTGTTGTTCAATGAGGGGAACATTCACCTGTTTCCTAAATTAAAACTATGTTGGGGTCATCCTGATGGATACAGGGATATTGTACCAGATCATCAATGCTTAAATGGGCCTTTTACTTTTTTCTTTTTTGCACTTAATCTCCCTTCTGAAAATGTCTTGACTGCGGGCATGAGGGGAGCACTGGATAAGGAAAACTTGTACTCCCCGTAAGCAGGGGTGCTAGTCGTGATAAATTTGTAGATGAGCAGCTAATTATGAGCTTGACGAGTGCTAGCGTTTTGTGGAGCTCCACCAGGATTGGATAATGTAGTAATATTCCTTCATGATCTAAAAAGGTGTGCTGCAGCATGTAGGAAGAACTTAAAGGTGGAGGGGAAGAATGTATTAAAATTTCAAGACTGTTTCCTACGTACCCACTACAAGATCAATTGTGTGGTTCAACGTGCTTCTGAGCAAAAACATATGGAATCAGGCAAAACGGTTAAACATATCTTTACTTTTATTAAATGCATCACTCAAATCATTGTGAAATTACGCTATGGGATTTAGGGAGAAAAGTTCGAGTTCTTATGTATGTATGCACGTGATGGAGCACTGTACATGGTCAAAGGCAAACATAAAATTAATGAGTAAGAGAAGATAAAACTGGTTCGAGGATGGTAAATGTGTTGTGAAGTAGTGTGCTTTAAAAAGGTGAATCTTCAATTCTTTCCTAAATTGGAGCAGCATCCAGGCGTTCTTGATGGATAAGGGAATGTTGTTCCAAAACTGATGGAAAAGGACAGGTGTCTTGTATTTGTTTATTATTTACACTTCTTACTCTGCAATCTGATGGTGTCATGGCTGCAGCAGTTCTGAGATCCACCAGAGTTGATGAGCTGATCTGCAAGATAAGCAGGGGTGCTGGTTTTGTTAACTTTTTAAGTGATGCAGCTGATTTTGAAGAGGGTGAAGAATGGCATCAGATTCAGTGGAGTTTCATCAGGATTGAGAGAATGATGTGATCATAGTTCTTCAGGAACTGGATTAGACATGCTGCAGAATGCGGGATGGCCCTGTTAACGCGTCCCTTTATGATAATTTACTCACTTTGGGACTCATTTTAGGCCAATGAATCTTTTGACCGGGATTGAAGACACCTTAGGACGTGATAGCTGATCAGCATGTCAACTAATATGTCAATAATGTCATCAAAGTTCGCAGTAATGCGACAATTCAAATTAATCAAAGACATTTAATAAACTTGAAAACCACCATGACCTTGCAGTCATGAATAACCACACCAGTTGAGTACTATTACATGAAGTTTATTCCCTATTGATTACAATTCTACTAGCAAGTTTATTAGTCTCAAAACCAAGATACACATTAGCATAGTCATAATATGGCTACTCTGATAAGATTTCATCAAAGCAAGAATCATGAACATTAGAATATAACACTGCTTCAGCATAGGTTATCCTTAGCAGAATATCATCATCACTTTATTCAACAAAGCATAGATTCAGTCATTTGTCTATTTGCGTCAGTTTAGTGAATCCCTCTATTCACCAATTTAGAAAACATCTAGCTATGGTCTCTGTCAAAAGAAGCAGTTGGTACATAGAAAGGAAAAGCAAACAGACAATTACAATTTCATTGTCATATAGTTACCCTCCGTATTGGGTCAGCACTGAGGTTCGGTCTTCGTCCTCAGGACATCAGTTGATTTGCCATCAGCCATAAATTCGGAAAGTCGGGCAAAGGGGCACTTCCCTCATAAGAAGGTAAAGTGTAAACGGGCAATATAAGGCAAGAATGGTTTTAAGAACCAAACAGCAAAGTCTTTATGCAGAGTGACACAGTGTCTGGGTCATAGCAAAACGTGACAGCATCTCCCTCTCATCTATCTCCTAGTCTCCTATTCTCTCCTGTTCTCCTTTATTTCCTTGTGTCAAGGGTTTGTATCCCTTTTCTGTTGTATAATCCGCTAAAAGCTAATTGGCTGGGGTCAGTGCCCCACTATCTCCATCCAATAGTTTTTCAATTACTTCATTGAATTTGTCACCCCATAACTGTTCTCACGTAGTTTATTGGTCCTTATGATTGACGTCTTTAGCGGGTGGAATGTCCGGTATGATTTCATACTCTCGTGGTCCTTTGCACATCTTCAGTCAGTGGCTCCATTGTTTGTACCGGTTCAGGCGACCTTGTACCTGGTATTAATCTACACTGTTGCATTCAGCTAAAATGTTTCTACAAGCAAGTCGAATTTCATGAGAACGGATTTACTACAGTTACATTCATTTTCTAGTCTGGGGAAAACAAGAGTTCCTGTCCTTCAGCAAGTCAGCACACTGCAAGTTAGAAAAACACATTTAATATAAAAGCCAGGCAGCTAGGCTTCGACTCATGCTACTAGGGCTAATGATTTATTAGCAAAACCTTTACATATAACCTATTATTTTTAGTGCAAAATCATATCATAATATAACATTTCAACATTATTAGTCAGTTTCATTAGTCATTGTATATGTTGGCGGCCACTCCCCGTGGACACATTTAAAGCACACGTTTTTAGTAAAATTCATTAATACATTTTCTATGCGACATTATTACACATTAGTTCATAAGCATTTCATGTTAATCTAGAATATACATGCTACGCTCTCTCACCCCTAAGAGGTGACAGTGTGGCATTTAGGAAGTTATGGAATAGGACATTACTATCATCCAGGTGCGAGAGTGCAAGGGCTTGAACAGCAGTTCTGAAGTTATTTTCTGGAATAAACAGTTTGACTTTCCTTAGAAGAAAGAGCTGGTACCAAGTCAACTTGTTTTTTTGGCTAGTTGTTCCTTGAGAGTGAGGATGGTGTCCAAGGTGAATCAGAGCGACTTGGCATTCAGTGAAACTTGGTGCTGCAAGCAGTCAAGGTTTATGTCACTGAGCTAGGTTTGTACTATATCTGTTTGCTGTTTGTGGCACAAAACAGGGACTCTAACTTGGGTTGAACTTCAGGTAGGCACTGCACAGGTCTAGATCATGTGCAAACAGTATTTTAGGCATTGCATTTCTGAATCAGAAGAGACTTTCTATTAGAGTTGTGCATTATCATCTGGTGAGTCCTACTGCTGTTATCTGTGAGTAGACCACTGAGCAGCTCCATGTATAGGTTGAAGATGACAGAAGGCAGTAGGGAACTCTGGGTGACGGGAATGTTCTGAGATCTGGACATGTGCAAGTGTAGGTTGGAAAGGTAGGAGGACAACCAGTGTGCACTGTCCTGCTTGAGGACATTGCACTGCTGTAGCCCACTTCATGTCCCACTGCTTCAGAGCCACAGCAATGGCACTGGGCTTGCCCCTGGAGACCACTCAGTGGGTAGGCAGGTGGAAGTCTACATGCTTCAAGAGTTATATCCACCCTCACCTAGTGTGAGAGAACAGATTATGGTATTGACAATGCTCATCAATTTCCTCTTCCCGCCCGAGCATTAGTGTTTAACCTTGGTAGTGACGACAGATGGTCCCTTAAAAGGTATTATTTCCTAATTCTTTCCTTACAAGCTCTGTTTGAAAGCTTATTAACATATTCTGGTGTGGCCACTCACTTATTCCTAGAGCTTGCAAGCAGTTCTATGTATCCACGATGAAGAGCGCACAGTTGTCAGCAGGGGTGAAACATCAGTGGGTAGGCATCAGTGGGCTGCGGTTTGAGCAACTCTCCAGCCACCTGCAAAGGGCATTGTATTCTAGGGTGAACAATCTACCAGATATTGTGGTCATACAAGCAGGAGTTTATGACATGCCCCCCTCAGAAAGGAGGGTGGTTTGAGAATTACTTTTCACTTCACTCTCAACAGTAAAGCACAGACTCCCAGGAACAGAAATACTTTGGTCAGAAATTATACCATGGTCAGTGTGGCTGAACGGTTTGCCCTCCCCAGAGCTCTGAATGAATCAATAAAGAAGTTAAACAACTCTGTGCAAAACATACTTGCAGGGTCACCTATGGGCTCTATTAGGCAAAATATGCTTCAACCTAGGAGCAGTTCCATAGTGATGGGCTGCACCAATTAATTGGGGGCCAAGAGGTATTCATCCAAACAATCATAGCGGTGATATGCAGGTGTAACTGGGTCGTAGTGCCAAGTTTCCAGTGGCCTCATCATCACTCAGGAACCCACGTTGAGGCAGGACTTTGGAGGTGCTGCAGTGGCATCGGGCCTGTGGCGTTGGTTGTGGTCATTGCGCTCTGGTTGGACCAAGGCTCTGGTGCAGGCAGCGGCATGTAGTTGGACAGCAGTACCAGTTCTGAAGTTGTTCTGGAGTTGATGTGCTTGTTTCTTCTTGATTACACCAGAACTCACTCTGAGGGGCACAGGAACTGGATTTGTGACCACTTGGCAAGTCAGGACTCTCAGCAACAGAGCCCAGGTGCTGGCAGATTAAGTATTTGATGTCCCTGAGACTTCTTAGCAGGAGGCAACCTCGGTCCAAGCCCTCAGAGAACCTTTGGAAGCAGGATGTACAAAACAAATTCCAGTCCTTTTACTCCCAGGACAGAAGCAGCAAGCAGCAGGCCAGCAAAACAAAGCAACAGGCAGAGTGCTAGTCCCTCCTACAGCATCCAGCTCTTCTTCCTGGCAAAATGTCCTCAGTCCAGAAGGATTCTAACTTTGTGGGGTCAGAGGTGTAGTACTTATCCCCATTTCTGTATTTGAAGTAAGCAACCTTCAAAGAAAAGTGTTTGTAGTGCACAAGACCCAGACACACTCAAAGGGGTTGGAGACTGCTTTATGTAAGGACAAACACCGCCTTATTCAAGTGCAAGTGCCAGCTCCTCCACTGTTGCTCAGGCAGACCCTTTGGGATATGAAGCCACACCTCAGCTCCCTTTCTGTGACTGTGTAGAGTGAATATACAAAAATCCCAACTGTCATCCTGACCCAGACGTATATTCAGCAGACAGGCAGAGGCACAGAATTGTCAAGCAAGACAATGCCCACATTCTAAAAGTGGCATTTTCAAACCTACAATTCCATACAGTACAAATATGTATTTTTAAGTTGTGAGTTCAGAGACTCCAAGTACCATATCTCTATCTGTTCTCAAATGGGAAATTACACTTAAAATATCTTTCAAGGCAATCCCTATGTTACCCTTTGGGAGAGAAAGACCTTGCAATAGTGAAAAATGAATTTAGCAGTATTTCACTATCAGGACATGTAAAACACACCAGTACATGTTCTACCTTTAAAATACACTGCACCCTGCCCAGGCGGCTGTCTTGGCCCTAACTTAGGGGTGACTTACATGTAGTAAAAGGGAATGTTTGGGTCTGGCAATTGGGTGCACTTACCAGGTCAAAATGGCCTTTTAAAACTGCCTGCACAGACACTGCAGTGGCAGGTCTGAAACATGTTTGCGGGGCTACTCATGTGGGTGGCACATTCAGTGATGCAGGCCCACTAGTAGCATTTGAGTTACAGGCCCTGGGTGCTAAGGGTGCACTATACTAGGGACTTACTAGTTGTGAGAAAGTAGCCCCTTTCTAGCATGGCTACCCCCATTTTTGCCCTGTTTGTGAGAGTTTGTCAGTGTGTTTTTACAGTCTCACTGGGATCCTGCTAGCCAGAACCCCAGTTCTCATAGTTAAAACCCTATTTGTCAGTGTATTTTGCCTGTGCCATTGGAATCCTGCTAGACAGGACCCAAGTGCTCATAATTTGTGGCATATGTGTGTGTTGTCAGTATGCTTATCTGTGTTACTGAAGTTCTGCTAACCAGAACTCCAGTGCTTCTGCTCTCCCTGCTTATCAAATTGGTCACTATAGTTTAGTGACTTCATATTCCAATTCCAATTGGCATACTGGACCCCTCTTTTAAGTCCCTAGTATATGGTACCTAGGTACCAAGGGCATTGGGATTCCAGGAGATCCTTATGGGCTGCAGTATTTCTTTTGCCACCCTTAAGGTGCTCAGACAAACCTTTCTTCAGGGCTGCCACTTCAGCCTGAGTGAAATAGTGCCCACACTATTTCACAGCCATTTTCACTGCACTTAAGTAATTTATAAGTCACCTATATGTCCAACATTCATTATTGAAGGCTAGGTACAAAGTTGATGAGTGTGAGCACACCCTTGCACTAGCAAAGTTGCCCCCACACTGTCCAGGGCCAATTCCCCAGACTTTGTGCACTACATATATGTCAATACATATATGTAGCTTCACAATAGTAACTCCAAATATGGCCATGTGAGGTGTCTAAGATTATGGAAATGTTCCCCCATTCCAAATCTGGTATTGGGAGGCCAATCCCATGTATCCTGGGGGCTCCACCATGGACCCCCTGTACTGCCAAACCAGCTCTCTGAGGTTTCAATTACAGCCCCAGCTGCTGCTACCTCAAAGACAGGTCCCCCCCTGCCCTCCTGCGGACTGAGCAGATCAATCCCAGGAAGGCAAAACAATGCATTTCCTTTGGGAGGAAGGTGGTACACTCTTTCCCTTTGTAAATAGGTGTTACAGGCTTGGGAGGGGTAGCCTCCTAGAGCCTTTGGAAATGCTTTGAAGAGCACAGATGGTGCCCTACTTGCATAAGCCAGTCTACACCTGTTTAGGGACCCCCAGTCCCTGCTCTGGCATGAAACTGTCCATCACCACCCCAGGGATGGTGCCCAGAGCTCCTCCAGTGTGTCCCTGGCGTTAGCCATCTTGGGTTCCAAGGTATGGGGACACTCTGGAGACCTCTGATTGGCCAGTGCCAACAGGTGATGTCAGCGACCCCTCCTGATAGGTGCATACCTGGGTAGGTGGCCAATTCCCCATCCCAGGGCTATTTAGGGTGTCTCCTCTGGGTTTTTTCTCAGATTTAGCTTGCACGACTCCTCCAGGAATCCTCTGCATCCCCTGCTTCAGCTTCTGACTGTCGGATGAACCTCAGACTGCTCCAGGAACCACTGGAACAGCAACAAAGTATCTAGGGCGACTCATGTGATCTGCAACTTCAGCGAGCATTTGCAACAGTTTCCAAGGTGTGCACACTCTGAGGACTGCCTTCATCCTGTGCCAGAAGAACCGAAGGAATCTCCTCTGGAGAGATGGAGTCACTTTCCTGATTCTGCCAGTACTCTGGGACTCTTCTCCTGATGACGAGCGTGCTCCCTGGATCACTGGTGGTGGACCGAAGTGACACAGACTGTACTAAGGTTCAGCTGTGCAAATCTGGTGGAACTTGCCTCCCCATGCTGGGACAGTACCACTGTGCACCGCGTCATCTCCAGCTCCTTCGGCTTCTGTGCACTTCTTCCAAGAATCCTTAGTGCACAGTGTAGCCCAGGTCTCCAGCACTCCATCCTGCGATGAACAACTCGCTGAGTTCATCTCCGGCGGAGTGGGACCTTCCTTTGTTGTGCTGCGACAACCGCACTTTGCATCTTCTTTGTCCCCGTGTCCTGGGAATCCCGTGGGTGCTGTCTGGTCTTCTGTGGGCTCTCTGAAGTGCTGAGAGCCCCCTTTGACTCCTCAGTGTGAGTTGAGACCCCCAGGTCCCTCCTGGATCTAGGCAGCTCCATTTTGATGCAAACCACATACTTGCATGAACTAAGGCTTGTTGGTGGAATCCAGTTACGCAAACAGCCTGCATCCAACAACTTGACGTGGGACATCTCCTGCACCATGCAGGAACCTGCAGACATCTTTTTTGGTGCTCTTCTGTACTCTTCTTCTTACCAGAAAATGCACTTTTGCACCATCTTTCAGGTTGGCAGAGGCCCCTGTCCTTCCTGTACTCTTCTTTGACTTCTGGACTTGGTTGTCTCTCTCCACAGGTCTTCAGGTCCAGGAATCCCCCATTTGTTGATTGCAGTCTTGCTTGGTTCTTGCAAAATCTCTTATCGTGACTTGTAGTGTGTCCTGAGTAAACCTGCAGTACTTTACTCCCACTTTCCTGGGCTCTTGGGTGGGGTACATTACTTACCTTTGGTGTTTTCGTACACTCCCAGCACCCCTCTACACATTACCTAAGGGAGAATTTATGATTCAAATTCCACTATTTTAGTATATGGTTTGTGTTGCCCCTAGGCCCATTGCATTCTATTGTATTTTTCTACTGTTTTCACTATTCTATGACTGTTTCCTTACCTGATTTTGGTTACTAGTGTATATATTGGGTATAATACTTACCTCTGGAAGGAGTATTGCCTCTAAGCTATTTTTGGTCTTGTGTCACTAAAATAAAGTACTATTGTTTTTGGCAACACTAAGTATTGACTTTTATTGTGTATAATTGCTGTGTAACTATAGTGGTATTGCAGGAGCTTTGCATGCCTCCTAGTTCAGCCTAAGCTGCTCTGTTACAGCTACCTCTAGACACCATAAGCTGCTAAACCACTGCCTACATTTCACTATTAAGGGATAACTGTACCTGGTATAAGGTGTATGTTCTTTAGGTACCCACTAAAAACCAGGCCAGTCTCCTACACTAGTAAAGCAAATATGCCAATCATGGATGAACTAATCACCAATACCATTTAGAGAGGGAGCTCTTTCACTTTAGCTCTGGCCAGCAGTGGTAAATTGTCTAGAGTCCTAAAGCCTGCAAAAACAAAATTCAGCACAGGATCAAAAATAGGCCGTCAGACTTCAAAAGACAGGGTAACCCACCTCAATACGGGACAGGTCTAACAGTCCACTACTGTGAAGCCTGTGTAATATGGAGCTCTGCTGCCCCTAATTGCTAAGCATCATGATTGCAAGGCCCATAGAAGGGCTAGTAGATTAGCAATGGCACATGGGTCTGGTTGCAGGCAAAATAAATCAGCTACCTCTCCACTTGCTGGAAGAAAAACAGAGCTATAACTTGCGTTCATTGGTTCCCTAACAACCCTGGTGCCAGTACATCTGCTGCACTATTGATAGCAACACCATCAAGAGGGTCCCATTTTGTGGTTTCCCAGTCATACCCCAGCTATGCGAAGCCCATGGCCCTAGGCCTCATAACAATTGGCTCTGGCTGCGAGACTCAGGGGAAGAAGGACCTCTCAGCACAAGAACATGGCTGGGAGGCTTTTGAAAAAGGGGCAAATCAAATAGCAATGGTGCCATGGGCCTTGGCACAAATTAAAAGTGCACCTCACTTCTGCCCACTTGTTGCACAGCAAAATACAGCCTTAATCTGGGTGCACTGGGCACCTAAAACCCAGTGGGCCTAGTGCTACTGCACTTGCTGCAATATTCAGCGCAGGGCTCACTGACATTGAGTTGCTCAAGAGCAGACGCCTATAAGGTCAAAGACAGAGGTGGAAAAGCTCTGAGTGGGAAAAGTCGGAAGCTTGTGTCCAGGAAGGCCTTGACGTCTAGTGGTTGCTGCTCAGCACCAATCCTGATGAAGCCCTCCACATTCAGACTTGGAAACTTTCATGGAGATTAGACCACCTTCAACAAGACAAACCCAGCAAGTTGAATCTGCTTGGTGATTCAATGTCCACAGTTTTGGCTCAATGGAGGTTCTGGTCTACCGCCAATTCTCTCGAGGAAAAGTTTACAGAAATTTGTACTTCTTGCAGTGTGGGGATAGATGGGACCGGGTAATCTAACACCAGCCCAGGGCACCACTTGGGGATTAGTACTCATTCCAACAGAGGCCAGTAGCAGGGTCCATGGCAGGTCCAGTTGGTACTGGTCAGCTGGGCAGGTGCAGGAAAAGGACCTCTGGAAGCTTGTTGTGTCCTAGTAGTTCAAACAAGAGGTCAGTCAACGGATTCTTGTTGTCACGTCTAGGGTACGGAGTTCAACGCAGGCAGGTCCAATCTTCCCTTAGCTTCTTCACAGCAGGATGTTCCTTCTTCTGGTTCTTCACAAGTTCAGAAGTGTTTCGAGGAGGGTGCTGGGGTTGCTACATTTATGCCCAATACCGGCATGCAGGTGGGTTATACTACTGGCCACTCTCTAAACAAATGAATAAAAGTTCCAAGGGGTGACCCTACTAACTGTTGCAGGACTTTCTGTATGTTGCACTTTTTATTCAAATCCAACATGGCAAACCCCTTCTTCCCCTGATCAGAGTGCCCTGTGACCACCTGGAGGTGTGGTTAAGGAAATGAGCAAACTCTCCCTTGTGCTCATGCTTAACCAGTTCTGGGGCAGCTCCCTTTCCACTGGGTTCGGAGGAAAGCTGACTAGGAAGGCAAAGGGATACAGGCCGAGATGTAAGCTACACTGCCATTGACAGCTCTGGCCTACTTTCAAGCTCAGGAAGGGGTGTGGCATAGCCCTCATGCCACCCTATTCATGGATGATAAAAACCTCTCCACACCCAAGACTTTTGTCCACAGTCTGGAAACAATTCACATCTCCCCACAAATGAGCCACTCAACAGTCAGCTGGCATTGGAAACTGGCAGTAAAGACCTTTTGGCTTAGGCAGAGAAATTACAACTTTCTAAAAGTGCCATTGATAAAATAGTAACATGAAATTCAACTTGACCATTAAGACGGATATTAAATTACTATTAAAATTATCACTTGAATCATTTTGTTAGCTGCTCTCAAACTGAAATTAAGCATCACAGGTTGTTATAATATAACCCAGTGTTCCACTATGGAACAACTAATCTTGTTACAGTGGCAAACAATTTTGGATTGGTTTTCACTGTCAGGACATGAAAACATTAAAAAGCATGTCCTACTTTTTAAATATTATGTATCTTTCCCTCTGGATATTTAGAGCCTACCTTGAGGGTGACAAAGTATCAAAAAGGAAGGTTTAAGTGTGGTAAAAGGTTTATTGTACCAGGTCGAAATGTCAGTTTAAAACTGTGAAGCCAGGATGCAGGGACAGTCCTGGAGACTTGTTTTATTGTGCTACTTTACTGGGTGGCATAATGAGGCGATGCAACCCACTAACAGGATTTAATTCAAAGGATGTAGCCACATGCAGTACTTTATATTATGGACTATAAGTAAATTAAGTATGCAGATTAGATATGTACCAATTTTACTTGGGGTTGTTGTAACTCTCAAGATGTGTTGTAGAGTAATTACTCAAAATTACAGCAAAATTAAACAAGATCAATAGGACTAAGGCAAGTAGTGTAACACACTTTACCACCATTTCCTTAGTGAAAAATGAAGCCTTGGATCTGAAATGGACTCAAGGATGCATTTTTCACTCAGAAAATTGCGATGAATACAAAGGAATATGAACAACAGCAGTGACTCAAACTTGCTAAATTTGTTGTTTCTGTGCTCCTGCAGTAGGATTTTTGTGTCAAGGTACTCATAATTACACAAACAGGTGTAATTGCATAATCGTTGGTAATTTGCATGAAAAGAGGAATGTAAACTTATAGAAATTACTTCAAATTCCCCCAGGCTTACATTTTATCATATTTAAACAGGAGCACACAAGCAGTTAACCATTAGTTAGCTGGAATGTAATGTGCAGTGTCCTAAAGCCAAGAAAAACAGGTGAAGTGAAAGACGGCGAAAAATCAAAAGGAATGACGCAACAGAGAGTCAGGGCTTCATTTACAAGAAATAATGCATTGCTGTCACATTGTAGCGATGCATCAAAAACTTCAACACTGCGGTGCGATAGATCCTAATGCCATTGTAGTGCCATATTTACAAAACAGTGCACCATGGTATGAGGATGTTGGCCACCATAAAAAAATTACACTAGCATGTGGGTCGCACCGGAAAAAAAAAATGAAGCTACAGCTGAAAAAGTGAGGCTAAACTGTTCAGCAGCATATAATTTGATGCAATCCATCATAAAGTCACTTTTGAGCACCGAAAGCTAAAAAAAATCAGTCTAAAAATGCCGCATTTTGAAAAAAAATGAACCAGATGTAGGAGGCTGGCCTGGCTTATAGTGGGTACCTGATGGTACTTACACCTTGTGGCAGGTCCAGTTATCCCTTATTAGTAGATTAGTAGTGTTTTAGCAGCTTAGTCTGATAGATGTAGCTATAGCAGAGCAGCTTAGGCTGAACTAGGAGACATGCAAAGCTCCTAATATACCACTTATACCATATAGGTACTATATCATAAGAAACACAATATTCAGGATTACTAAAAATAAAGGTACTTTATTTTAGTGACAATGTGCCAAAAATTCCTCAGAGGATATACTCCCTTAGAGGGTAAGTAAAATACACAAAATATACACACAAAACAAAATCAGGTAAGTAAAACAGTTAGAAAATAATGCAAACACTGTAGAATACAATAGGATGCAATAGGCCTAGGGGCAACACAAACCATATACTAAGAAAGTGGAATGCGAACCACAAATGGATCCCTAGGCTAGTGTAGTGTGTAGGTTACTGGGAGTGTAAGAAAACACTAAGGGTGTTCAAGATACCCCACCCCAAGACCCTGAAAAGTAGGAGTAAAGTGATAGTACTTCCCCAGAAATACACTAAACTCATGATAGAGGATTCTGCAAAGACCACAACAGACTGCACAGCACTGAAGATGGATTCCTGGACCTGAGGACCTGCAAAGGAAGGGGACCAAGTCCAAGAGTTTTGAAAGTGTCCGGGGGGGGGGGCAGGAGCCCACTAAACCCCAGATGAAGGTGCAAAATGGCTGCCTCTGGATGGAAGAAGCTAAAGATTCTGCAACAACGAAAGGTGCTAGGAACTTCTCCTTTGCACAGAAGATGTCCAACCGAGAGCTGGAGGATGCAGCAGTGTTTCCTTGGAGAAAGACCGCAAACAAGCCTTGCTAGGTGCAAAGGTCATGGTTGAAGAAAAAGGGTGCTGCCCTGGCCCAGGAAGGACCAGGATGTTGCCACTTGAAAGAGGAGACAGAGAGGGCCCCCAGCAACACAGGGAGTCCATGCAAAAGAAGGCAGCACCTGCAGATGTCCTTGAAAACAGGTTCAAGAAGATTGAGCATGGCGGTTGTCTCACCACTACAAAAGAGGGTCCTACGAAGCCGGAGGTCAACTCAGGAAGTTGAGCGATGCAGGACGGAGTGCTGGGGACCTGGGCTAGGGTGTGCACAAAGGATTCCTTGCATAAGTGCACAGAAGCCCTAGCAGCTGCAGCTCATGCAGTGCACAGGATTACTGTCTGCAGAGGGGAGGTAAGGACATACCTCAACCAAATTCGGACAGTTGGACCACTGGACAGTCAGGGTCACTTGGGTCCACCACCTGTGTTACAGGGGCCACGCTCGTCATAATGAGAGGGGACCCAGAGTACAGGTGATGCTGAAGTTTGGTGCCTGCTGGAGCAGGGGGAAGATTCTGTCGACCTACAGGAGATTTCTTTATGGCTTCCAGTGCAGGATGAAGGCAGGCAGCCCCTAAAGCATGCACCACCAGGAAACAGTCGAGAAAGCCAGCAGGATTAGGCACTACAATATAGCTGGTAGTCTTCTTGCTACTTTGTTGCAGTTTTGCAGGCGTCCTGGAGCAGTCAGCGGTCGATCCTTGGTAGAAGTCGAAGAGGGAGATGCAGAGGAACTCTGGTGAATTCTTGCAAGTCGTTATCAGAGGAAAAGCCCACTGGAGAGACCCTAAATGGCCCTCCGGAGAGGATTGGCCACCTAGTCAGGTAAGCACCTACCAGGAGGGGTCTTTGATGTCACCTGCTGGCATTGGCCACTCAGAGGCCTCCATTGTGCCCTCACACCTCTGGATTCAAGATGGCAGAGCTCTGGGACACATTGGAGGAGCTCTGGGCACCACCCCTGGGGTGGTGATGGACAGGGGAGTGGCCGCTCCCCTTTACTTTGTCCAGTTTCGCACCAGAGCAGGGACTGGGGGTTCCCTGAACCAGTGTAGACTGGCTTCTGCAGGGGGGGCACCATCTGTGCCCTTCAAAACATTTCCAGAGGCCGGGGGAGGCTACTCCTCCCCATCCCTTAACACCTATTTCCAAAGGGAGAGGGTGTAACACCCTCCCTCAGAGGAAATTCTTTGTTCTGCCTTCCTGGGACTGGGCTGCCCCCAGGAGGGCAGAACCCTGTCTGTGGGTTGGCAGCAGTGGTAGCTGCAGAGAAAACCCCAGAGAGCTGGTTTGGCAGTACTCATGGTCCATAGTGGAGCCCCGGGGATCCATGAGATTGGCACTCCAATACCAAATTTGGCATGGGGGGACAATTTCATGATCTTAGACATGTTACATGGCCATATTCCGAGTTACCATTGTGAAGCTACATATATGTATTGACCTATATGTAGTGCACGTGTATAATGGTGTCCCCGCACTCACAAAGTCCAGGGAAATTTCTCTGAACTATGTGGGGGCACCTCTGCTAGTCCAAGGGTGCCCTCACACTTAGTAACTTTGCACCTAACCTTCACTAAGTGAGGGTTAGACATATAGGTGACTTATAAGCAATATAAAATGGCTGTGAAATAACGTGTTCGTTATTTCACTCAGGCTGCAGTGGCCGTCCTGTGTAAGATTTGTCTGAGCTCCCTATGGGTGGCAAAATAAATGCTGCAGCCCATAGGGATCTCCTGGCACCCCAATACCCTGGGTACCTAGGTACTATATACTAGGGAATTATAAGGGTGTTACAGTGTGGCAATTAGAATTGGTGAAAATGGTCACTAGCCTATAGTGACAATTGTAAAGGCAGAGATAGCATAAGCAGTGAGGTTCTGGTTAGCAGAGCCTCAGTGGCACAGTTAATCACTACACAGGTACACACATTCAGGCCAAAAACTATGAGCACTGGGGTCCTGGCTAGCAGAATCCCAGTGAGACAAGCAAAAACAAACTTACATACATGTAAAAATGGAGGTAACATGCCAGGCAAGATGGTACTTTCCTACACCAAACTCCCCCCCGCCCACCCCCCCCCATGAGGGACAATAAGGCTAACCTTGCCCAGATGAGTCTTCATTGTCTAAGTGGAAATATCTTGGGAGTCCATCTGTATTGGAGTGGGTACTCCCAGGTCTATGTTCCACTGTATAGTCCATTCCCTGTAGGGAGATTAACCACCTCAACAATTTAGTGTTATCACCTTTCATTTGTTTAAGCCATAATAAAGTTTTGTGGTCTGTCTGAACAATAAAGTGAGTACCAAACGGGTATGGTCTAAACATTTTCAGTGCCCAGACCACAGCAAAAGCCTCCCTCTCTATGGCAGACCAACACTTTTCTCTAGGGGTCAACCTCCTGCTGATAAAAGCAACAGGTTGATCCTGGCCCTTAGTGTTAAGCTGTGATGGAACTGGTCCTACCCCTAATTCAGAAGCATCAGTCTGGACTATGAATTTCTTGGAGTAACAAGGGCTTTTTAGGACAGGTGCAGAGCACATGGCCTGTTTGAGCTCATCAAACGCCTTTTGACAGCTAGCTGTCCACAATACCTTTTTCGGCATCTTTTTGCTGGTGAGGTGATTAAGAGGGGCTGCAATGGAGCCATAGTTCTTAATGAACCTCCTATAGTACCCTGTAAAGGCCTAGGAACGCTCTCACCTGGGTTTGAGTTGTTGGGGGGCCCATTCCATAATGGTCTGGATCTTCCCCATCAGTGGTGCAATCTGTTCTCCCTTTCCCCTGCCCTATCTGTCACTTTGAAGCCTTGATAGTGAGGCCTGCCTTTTGCAGGGCCTCCAAAACTTTCCATAGGTAGACCAGGTGATCATCCCAGGTGGAGCTAAACACAGCTATATCATCTAGATAGGCTGCACTAAGGGATTCCAATCCTTGTAGGACTGTGTTCACCAACCTCTGAAAAGTGGTAGGTGCATTTTTCCATCCAAAGGGCATAACAGTGAACTGAGAGTGCCCTCCAACGGTTGAAAATGCTGTTTTAGGTTTAGCATCTTCTGACAACTTAATCTGCCAATACCCTGCAGTTAAGTCAAAAGTGCTTAGATAATTGGCAGAAGCCAGTGTATCTACTCGCTCATCTGCCCTGGGTATAGGGTAAGCATCAGTTTTGGTTACTTGATTGAGACCTCTAAAGTCAACACAAAACCTAATTTCTTTTTCCCATTGATAACGCGTCCTTCTATGTTAATTTATACACATCAGGACTCGTTTTAGGCCGATGAATCTTTGGACCCAGTGGTGAAACACCGTAAGACGAGATAACTGATCGATATATCAATCAATATATCAATAATATTGTCAACATATATCACCACAATATATTTCACTTTAGACATTAGTAAACCTTCGGCGCAACCATGACCTTTCAGTCATGAATAACCACACCTTACTGAAGTTTTGTGAATTTTATTCCCTATTGATTACAATCTAATAGCAAATGTATTAATTTCAAAACCAAGAAGCAAAATAACATAGTCACAATATGGTAATAATGCAAAGATCACAGTCATAAGATAGTAATATGAAGATGAACAAATCTAGACGCCTAAAACCTCATATATGTTTTGTTCAGCATAGCACCACGTCAGTCACGTCAGTCAAAATGAAATGCCTCATCTAACCACAATTAGCATCAGCATGTTGGACTTCATGCAAAACAATTTAGAACATCAATTTGGAAAACATCTAACTAAGGTCTCTAATCAAAAATACACAGCAGTTGGTACCTAGAAAGAAAAGGCAAATAAATGAATTTAAATAGCAACAACATAATTTACCCTCCTCGGAATAGGTCAGCATACAGGATCAGTCTTTGTCTTCAGGACATCAGTTAGATCGCCGTCAATCTATCTAGTCGAATGGCAGGGGACACTTCCCTCATAAGGAAGAAAGTGTAATGGGGCAGTCTATGGGTGAGGATGGTTTTGTCTAAGTCTCAAATCACCAAATAGAGTGACAGAGTTTCTGCATGCAATCGATATCATTCCCTACCTAATGCTCTTAGTCTCTTGTGTCATGAGTTTTTATCCCTTTTTCGTAATACATTCCCCCAAAATTCTATTGGATAGTCACTACACCCCACTATCTGTAACCTATCAAATTATACATTAAGTAATGCATTTGTCATTGTACGAAAAATTACATTCTTCTGATTGGTCTTCATAATTGACGTCTTTCGTAGGTGGCATATCCAGGTTTACTTCATTTTCTGGCACGTTCTTCGGGTCAAGAGTTCTCTTTTCCGTGGTTCAGTATCCTTGAAAGTGTCCATATTTGTTGCAAAGCATTCAATTTTATCCTAAAGCAACTAGCATGCGGATGAGAGTATAACAGTCAATGATACAATAAGCAAAGAAAAAGAACAAATGATGGGTCATGGCCTTTTGCAAGTCAGCACACTGGAGAAACAGAAAAATATGCTTTAATATGAGAGCTACACAACTAGTTTTCGACTCACGCTAATTTAAGGCTTATGGATTCTAATAAAATGCAATTATCGTACGTCTTAATATATTCAATTAGTCATAATTCCAGCAATTATTCCTTACAGTCGACATTAGTTTATGCATGTGAAAAAAAACTCTCCACGTGTAAAATAAGTTTCAATGAATAATATTAGCTTTGTTAATATAAGCATTTCACATCTAAAATAGGTAATGTTTAAACTACGCTCTCTCAGTCCCTCCTCTGATGACGCTCGTCATCACACAATCTTTCTCTTTCATTTTAATTTTTCACCTTGCGCATAATATGCATTTCAACATCTTGCCACTTATGTGAGCTTTCCCATATCTCAGTGAAAATTTCCTGTCTTTCACTTTCTTCATTTCTTCTGGTTCTTTTAGTCCAATTTCTTTTCACTTTGTCATTGATTTTACATGCCAAATTAATATAGACAAATTAAAACAATTAATAGACCCATCATAATTTTTGCAAGTACCCCATTCCAAATGTTGGTAAACCAGCTTCCCACTCGGGCAATTCCTTTCCCAAATTTCTCCCAAACACCAGGTTCTTTCAAATCCTTCAAATCTGTACTATCTCTGGTAAGGTTAGTAAGCATGCTTCTAATTTTCTTACTGTTATCTGGAATAAATGAGCAACAATGACGCTCATTAAGCATTTTGCAAACACCTCCACTCTTTGCTAAAAGAATTTCTAAAGCAAGCCGATTTTGAAGAGTCATAGCTCTTTCTGCAGCAAGTTCAGTATCCATCAGGAGTATAGCTCCTGTAAAATTTGTCAGCATGTTATCCACAATAGTAGACAACTTTTGAATTTTCATAGAATTTAAGATAACCCCCACTGATGGGATTATGGCTCCAAATATATCACCAATGACAGCCGCCACTGATTCTCGTTTTTGTCTAGGATGTTGTATTTCAGAAGTTTTAGGTATTTGTTTCAGGTCATTAATCTGGTATATCTTTGGAAATACTATTCCCAAATAACATGTCCCATACCATCCCTTAGGGAGACGGTAATATGCATTCATTCCACAAATATAATAGATTCCAGGGATTGCTGGATCTTGTCCATTTAACATAAAGGTCCATTTACTCTGAAACAAAAACACATGCCTACATTCACTGGTACCTACAAACAAATTGTCTTGATCAGATTTTGGTCTATACATACAGAGCCTACCTACGTGTAATGCATCTATAGCTAGTTTGCCTTGTGTTTTGATTGCAGTGTAAGCATAATCATTTGCATAAGTACATTTTTCTAGTCCTTTTCTAACCTTTCTTTCAGTGCTTTGCGTCTATCATCTGTGTGATCTAAAAAGCTTTTCTCTACAGGAGATAATAAGCAAGTCAAATTATTGCGATGTGCAAAAGCAGTTCCAAATGTAAGTGTTGGCTCAAAGAATCCTCTAACTATTTTAATATCATGCTCTTTAGCTAATTTATTTAGGAATTCAATCACAGGCACAAAAGAAAACACAACATCTAAGTTTGAATAAAAGTACTGCACATGCTCTTGATTATAGAATCTTGTTAATAGCAAACTGCAACTAATTCCATAAGTAAGAGGGAGGCTGTGATAAGTAACTCCCTCCTGCACAGATGAAGGGATTTTAGTACATACATAACAATCTTTCGCATCCATAGTTTCCACATACTCATTTAATAAGCGATAGAAGACATTAGTAGGAAGTTCCCCTTTTGCATTAGTTCCCTCATCCATATGTCTTGCGTCTTGCTCAAATCTCTCCCACGGTGATAGTTTAGTAGTGGTAGTTTCAGGTTTCAAAGTTGCATTAATAGTTTCTTTCTCTCTCTATGGCATTCCCACAATCACTCCCACAATCATTACTGCACATACAACACCTATTATAAGACCTAACCATCCACACACTTTACTTCCTTTGCTACTGTAAGCCATGTTTGTATAGAATCAGAATAGCAGTTCAACAATCAACTTGAGGAAAAAAGGAAGAAAAAAAAAATCTTTGCGTATATTACAGCGTCTTCACTCACTCCAGGACCCTTTTTCGGCAATTCCGGTTAGCAGCTTGTCGTAATCAGGTTTCTTTAAAGTCAAATCCGGTTTTGGTGTCACTTCCAGTAGTTTCTAAAGTCTTTTTCTTTTCTCTTTTCAGCTTTTCCAAATTCAATTTTAGTCGAGTTTTCACTTTAAATATCTTCAGGTACCGTAATATTGGCCTGGTACTTCTCGATCAAAACAGAATGCTAAGAATTCTTGTTGCCATTCAGAGGTTGTAGCATATGCCCATTCAGGACCTGTATATCTTCTGTTTGCTATTGTTTTTCTTTTCAGCCTTTGTTCACCTTGTTGCTCTACTTCACTCAGATCATCTGCTTGTGAAGTATCACTTTCTTCTATTATTGTGTCATTCGATAACTCTCTTATTTTAGGATGTGACTTGTCTGGCCAATTATAGCCTCTATGTGTTTTGGTTCGATGTTTTCCTTCAGGACGTTGGACAGCGCCCTCCTCTTGTGATATGGTGTTTTCTCTTTTCGGACCTGCAACTGGTTCAGGAGACTCTGACACGTTTCGATTTGTATTTACAATTTCTCCTTCTCTTTCGTCTTCTGGTTCTATGCTGAGTTCGGACTCTAACCCGTACTTGTCTACTTCTGGGAGAACCTCTCCTTGACTTAGTTCTCCTGCTGCCTCGACTGAGATAAGCACTCTGTCACCTCTCTCGAACTCATTGACAGTTTGAGGGACAAGGCTGTTCTCAGTGGGCTCTCTAGTAGTCTCAGTTCCTTCTTGACTGATCTCTGACTCTGAGATTTCTCTTCCTGATGTTGCTGTACCGGAAACTTCAAGTTCCTCTTCAACAGGACACGTTACCCTTTTTGTGTGACTGGCATGTATCCAGTTGGGAACCCCTGCACACTTCACAGCAGCAGTGGTCGTCAATATTACTTGATACAGCCCCTTCCAATGCGGCTCAAGACACGATTTTCTTACATGCTTCTTGACAACCACCCAATCTCCAGCTTGCGGAGAATGACCAGGTTCGCCAATTGGTGGCAACGCGTTAGCTTCCACCTGGTGAGAGAAAGAGCGAATCACGTCAGCTAAGCCTTTGCAGTAATCCAACACCATATTATCTGTAATATTCACTAGTGCATTTGCAGGTACCGCTGTTAATCTCATTGCTCTGCCCATGAGGATTTCATGGGGGGACAGTCCCGTTTTCTTATCTGGGGTGTTTCTCATAGACATCAGTACTAGAGGTAAAGCATCTGGCCATTTCATGTTTGTTGCAGCACACATTTTTGCTATTCGTGATTTTAAGGTACCATTCATCTGTTCAACTAGTCCTGATGCTTCAGGGCGATAGCTACAATGCAACTTTTGTTCAATGTTGAATGCGGCACACACAAGTTTAATCACCTCATTGTTGAAGTGTCTCCCCCTATCTGATTCTATAGAAACTGGAAACCCGAACCTTGGTATCATCTCTCAGAGTAGTAGTTTTGCAACTGTAAGACTGTCATTCCTACGTGTGGGATATGCCTCAATCCAATGACTGAAAACACACACAATCACCAACACGTACTTCAATCCTCCACAAACAGGCATTTCGATAAAATCCATTTGCATTTTGTTGAATGGACCTCCAGCTCTCCCAATATGGCTCAAAGTTACCACAGTTCCTTTTCCAGCATTCATCTGTTGACAGATGACGCACCTGTGGCAAGTGATTTCTGCGGCATGTCTGAATTTTGGATTGAACCAATCAATCTTAAAGGATCTGATCATGGCGTCTCTTCCTAGATGGTCCTGCCCATGGTATAGCCGGGCAAATTGTGACAAAAGACTATTTGGCAGAACCAGTTTTCCCTCTTCTGAAACCCATAGATCATCTGCCCTTTGTACACACTGCATTCTCTGCCAGGAACGTTTTTCTTCCTTGCTTGCACGACCTTGTAATGTTTTCAGTTCATCTAAGGTATCAACCACTCGTAATGCAAGAATTAAACTTGTGTCATTTTCAGGTTGTGGTAACAATTCCCACTGCTCTTTAAACGATATTCAATTTAATGCACAAAATCTTGCGACCTGATCTGCATAACTGTTTCCCATGGACACAAAATCTTGTGATCTGGTATGAGCACTGCATTTCACCACGGCAATTTCAAGAGGTAACTGAATCGCATGTAACAAATCTCTTATTTGTTCGCCATTTTTCACAGGAGAACCAGAGGAGGACATGAAACCCCTTTGCGACCAAAGTTGGCCAAAATCATGCACAATTCCAAATCCATATCTGCTGTCAGTATAGATAGTGACTTTCAAATTTACAGCTGCGTGGCATGCCTTTGTAAGAGCTATTAATTCTGCCACCTGTGCAGAAAACACTTTCTCGAGCCAGGAGGCTTCGACAATGGCAGTTATGGTACATACTGCGTAACCGGCTCTCAATGTTCCTGCTGAATCTCTTAGACAGGACCCATCAACAAATATAATGCAATCATTTTCTTTTAACTGGGTATCCTGTATGTCTGGGCGAGGTTTGGTACAGAGCTCAGTCACCTCAAGACAATCATGCTCAAATTCTTCCCCATCTTTGATTTCTGTATTTTCATTGGGAAGTAAGGTTGCCAGGTTCAGCACAGTGCATCTCTTGAGTGTGACATTTGGTGACCCCAGTATAATCGTCTCATAAGTAGTGAGTCGCGCATTTGTCATGTGTTGTGTCTTAGTTCGTGTCAACAGAATTTCAACTGAATGTGGAACCATTACTGTCAGAGGGTATCCCATGACTATGCCTTCACATTGTGAAAGGCTTTGACCAACTGCTGCAACTGCTCGCAAACAACCCGGTAAGGCTGCTGCGACAGGGTCCAAGGTAGCTGAAAAATATGCTACAGGGCTATTTGCATCTCCGTGGACCTGTGTTAAAACAGACAAAGAACAAGCATCACGTTCATGACAGAACAACAGAAAAGGTTTTTCATAATCAGGCATTCCTAATGCTGGTGCCCTGCACATGCATTCATTCAATTCTAGAAATGATTCAAGCTCCTCTTTTGTCAAGGTTATTGTGTATGGCTCGTCCTTGACTTCTTTTCCTGTCAATTTTATTAAAGGCTTTGAGATGATTGAGAAGTTGGGTATCCACTGGCGACAGTAGCCCGCCATTCCCAAAAACATCCTGACGTCTCTTTTTGTTATTGGGGGATTCATCTGCAAAACAGCTGTTATTCTTTCCTTTGATATTCTTCGGGACCCTTTCTCAATCAAATGTCCCAAGTATTTCACTTCTTTTTGACAGTATTGCAACTTTCTGGGTGACACCATGTGTCCATTCTTTCCCAGATGATTCAATAATGCAATGGTATCATATTTACAACTGTCTCTGGTTTTGGATGCAATCAGCAAATCATCAATGTATTGCACAAGAGTCGAATTAAAAGGCAGCACAAGAGGTTCCAAGTCCTTCTTCAATATCTGGTTGAAGATTGATGGTGACTCAGAAAACCCCTGAGGAATTCTGCACCAACTGTACACCTTATCCAGGAATTTGAAACTGAACAAAATTGGCTGTCTTCATGAAGAGGTATCGAGAAGAATGCCTGTGATAGGTCTACCACAGTAAACCATTCAGCATCACAAGGAACCTGGAACATTATTACTGTTGGGTTAGGTACCACAGGGCAGCATTTTATCACAATTTCGTTTATTTTTCTCAAATCCTGCACAATTCGAACTTTCCCACAGGGCTTCTTCAAACCCATAATGGGAGAGTTGCACGGACTGCTCAAAACTTCTTTCAGGACTCCCTGTCTGAGAAAATCTGCAATTATTTGTGACACCTCAATGAGGACATCCTGGGTCATGTGGTATTGCGGTACTTGTGGGAACACTGCATTCGGCTTTATCTGAACCTTGACTGGTTCTACTCCTTTTATCAACCCTACTTCTTTCCCAGTCAAATCCCACACTTTCTCTGTTATGGTCCCTTGTAAATCAACAGGTAGGTCGATCAAAGTATGCATTGGGAATAAAGTAATCAAAGGGTTGTCTTCATTTGTCTCTCCTCCTTCCTCTATGTATTGACTCTCATCTCCCTCATCGTCGCTGTTTGTTTGTACTTCTATTCCATCATTGGAACAGGTAATTGAACATTTTGTCTTACATAGTAAGTCCCTTCCTAGTAAGGATACTGGGCTTGAATCGCATACAACAAATCTATGCTGGCCTTGGAAATTACCAATTTCAACTTGCACCGGATCAGTAATCGGATTAGTCAGGTACTGGTTTGCCACACCAACCACTCGTATAGTACGCCCTGAGAGAGGTAATCTCGGGACTTCTGCACTTCGAACTGTAGAGCGTGTAGCTCCTGTATCGACCAAAAATGAAACCTTATAGCCCATTACTTTTCCCTCTACATATGGGCCTCTCTGATCCACCTCTAAAGATGCTGCAAGCCTGCACTCTTCACTGTCTGAGCTGTCATCTGACCAATCCTCATTCGTGCCACTTTCACCTCGTAATGGGAATTGTTGCACAGTGTTATTTTGATTGGTTACCTGGCCTGTGACCTGCTGAGGAAGCATCACCTGTTGCTGTCCCATCGGAGCCATGGGTAATTGCATTTGCTGTCTAGGCACCATAGGAATCTGCTGCTGCACTGGTTGCATTGATACTGACTGAAAACGCGGCATTTGCATCTGCTGCATGGGCTGTACCCTGGCATTTGTACCAAATTATTCTGAAAATTCGTTTTTTTTTGGACCTCGTGGATTTTGTAATGTACCGACATTAATGCTTTGCTGAACTGCACCATTCTGCACCATATTCGGACAATCCCGTTTCCAATGCCCCACGCCCCCGCAAGCATGACATGGTGACATATTTTTCACTCCTTGACCGTCGTTTTGAATAACAACATTATTCATATCTGAACCACGGTTCACAAACCCTCGACCTCTGCCTCTCGGCTGTGCCTGAAACACACCATTCATTTGCGGTTGTTGCTGTATTATTTGCTGAACTCCATTTCCCAGTATTCCAGCTTGTGCAGCCCTTATCTGCATCACCATCACTTTCTCCTTCAACTTTTTCTGCTTCAACTCAATCTCATCCCTACAGTATTTCGCATACTGCAACACTTCATCAATCGGTTTAGCTTGCCAACAAATCAAATGATTCTTAATCATCTGGCTGATCTCCGGTCTTAGCCCTTCGACGAATCTAAACACAAGGTGATTCATGTCCTTCGGTTCGATAGTCTCAGTACCACTGTAATGTTTGAACGCTTTTAATAATCTCTCGTAGTACGCATGTATTGACTCCTTAACCTCTTGAGAGGTCCGGTCTATTTTCTGCCAATCGGTCACCTTCGGCGACACCTTTTGTTTCAAGAACTCAATTACTTTATGATTATATTTCATCACCTCTTCTGAAGGTGCTCCGGTCACCTTATCTCTTGCCGGCTCCTTTGTGGGCCAATCTACCCCTCTCTTGCACTCTATCCATAAATCCGGCGGAACAATAATCTCAAACAAAGTATTCAAGTCTTCCCAGAGACACTTTGCAAGCTTCACAAACCTGTCCGTCTGTTGATACCACTCGATCGGCTTCTCTCTTAGCCTAGGATAATCATTCGTAAAGGATAAAATGTCTCCTCTAGTCCATGGCACATGCACTAAAACACCACCAGCTGTCTCTCTCATAGGTAAGATTTTTACTGAATCTAGATTAGGTGTGGTCCTAGCTTCATTGGACCCTGGACTATCTCCCTTTCCCTTATCTCTTTTCTTTGCCCATCGGCCTTCCCATTTCTCCAATGCACCCCAAATCTGTGCACTTTGCAACAGTTCTCTCAGGTGTGCCTTCATGCCTGCAGATCTCATGTGTTCAAAATCTTTGGAGTCAAAATCTAATCTGTAACTTCTTTTCAAATGTTTAGTATTTCCGATATCGATATTGTATTTATCTGCCAGATTCGCTAATCTCTGATGTACTTTGCCTACCTCTTTAGTAATTTTGGGACATAAGTATCTCAATTCTGCCTCAGTATATGATTCCAACCTATTTTCTCCCATTGGTTCTTCCACTAACTCAGCAGCTTCTGTCCCTAATCGTACAATATTCAAGTATTCGTCTTGTTTTTCTTTTTCAGGTTCAAGTGTGGTTACTGTAGTCTTTTGTGAAGTACAAGTTTTCTCTAACCATTCATTTAACTGTTGTACTGTAAAACCCTGCAGTGAAATGTTCCCTGCATGTATCATTGGAGAGTGTGAAGTATTTGTACTCATGGTTTGGGGAGTTAAAACTCCCAACCCTGCTTGACGCATTGCTTCGAGAGGTGCCCCTACTGGGCTAAGGTCCATCAAGGGTCTCGGTGGTTCATTAACTTGCTCTCCCGGGGCCATTATCTGTGGAGTTCTCATAGGCCCTCCTCTTATCGCTTCCTGAGTCATAACTCCCTGATCACAGGTCCCTGTTTTATCTTGCACATATAATGGCACTGGGGAACCAACAGTAATAGGTAACGATATAGCGGCAGGTGTCTGACCTGAACTCAGACTTCTTGGAGCTGCAACACCATAGGTCTGCTCCAGTGTACCCGGTACAGGTACTAACGGTGGTCCCGCTACAGGGTTATACCCAGGTATCAACTGTGGCGGTTGAGACACTAGCTTGAGGGTCGATTCAATCTGTATTAACTTTGGCTTTGTGTATATCGGGTCTGGCAGCACTATCAAGTTCATAGTAGTCTCAAGCACTGGAACATCAGGGTCAGTTCTTTTTATCTGCGGTGGAGGTTGCAACTGTATCGGCAAGTCTGGTGCAGTGGGTACACTGACACCATTGTGTATCAAAGCTGTATCGCTAGTCTGTACCGTATCAGTAACTCCCTTCTCCTGCGTCTGGTTCCCAGGATCCAAGCTAGTGCTTGGAGCGCTGTCGCTCACCGCATACGGTGGCGGACGATCATGTAACAATCTATCCATAAATTCATCATCATCTGAATCATTTTCCTCTTCCCAGGACCTCTTATTTTCTTTAGTTTTGCCAGAATCTTTGTCGGTTTTACAAGAGGCTTTCTTTCCCTGTGTCTCTTCTCCCTGGGTTATTGCTGGAAATAATTTCAACCCATCTACGATTCCCCTTCTCCACATTTTGTGCTCGTTGTCCCACCTAGCTTCTGCATATGATTTTTCTGCCCTTCTCAGCCTTCTCTGAAACCTTTCTTGTCTGTGTCTAAGAGCCATTAAGTCCCAAATCGCTAAAGCCTCATATTGTGACGGTCTCGGAGGTGGCTTCTGTGTACTTAGCATCCACCTCAGGTTTTCTAATACCTTTGGATTAAATGTCCCATGCTCTGGAAACGCTAAACACCCTTCTTTTTCCGTTAATTTGCGCCACTGTTTCATCCATAAACAATGTGCGACACCTTTTTCTTCCATCACTATGTAAGCCGGAGTACCCTCAGGTGGTGTAGGTTCACCATCAGTTGCTACAATATATACATCTCCTTTTAGAGCGCTTTTGAATGCCTTGACAAAATTCATTTTTGCAATTCTTTATTTCGTATTTAATCAGAAATGGCTTAGTTCCCAGAACACTCTTCACCTGCCCTTTCTCAACCTATTGCCTCTCACGGACGGCAGCCAATCCGTGCGCGACCCCTCTCGGCATCTGACCTATCTCAGCGCGGCACCACTGATGTCACACTCACACACACTGCAGCTGACAAAGTCTTGCTGCTCGTCCACTCTTCACTGACCCCTACAATTCATACAAACTAATGCGAATTATTGCGAGCACCTTAAAATGACAACACAAATCTGTCGGTTTACTACAGGGAGGGTAACACATTCGCTTCAGAACTTTACAGAGATTTCACTTGAAGCCTCAGCCGCTACTCTCTCCTTCTCAGTTCCCACATACGCAAGCAGAATTCGACCTGCAAATCCTACTCTCGACTTGTCAATGACTCCTTCTAGTGCACTTTAGAATTTGTCAAATCTCCATCGAAGGTTTCATACATACATCATAACTCAAACTCGACTTGTCAACCACGCCCGATTGACCTATTAAACCGCACAGATTACAACATAAACCACATTTACCATCATACTCCGGAGTCTTAGACCTCAACAGGTCTGTACACGACAGTCAACCACGTGGATAATTTTTGAGCAACAAGCGCTACATTCACATGAAGTACGCCAACTTCCCTACTCTCATACTGTGGAGTACGCCCTACTCCTGCTAAACTACACTTAATTTGGCCCAAATACACACAAAATTTTCACAACCACCTGCAAGATGCATAAGCTTAAGTAAGCGCAAAGACCCTAACCACACATACTATTGCGCCAAGAACATTCCCAACTCATTTAGGCAGGCTCCGAGATCCCGGGAAAGCCATGGCAAATTTAGCAACCAATCATCTCTCCAAATTGCATTATCACAGAAAAACAAATTAAACAATGAAACTCCGTCCTAGGGCCCCCAAGGGCCAAACCGTCGCTCTGCTACCAGAACGCGTCCTTCTATGTTAATTTATACACATTGGGACTCGTTTTAGGTCGATGAATCTTTGGACCCAGTGGTGAGACACCGTAAGACGAGATAACTGATCAATATATCAATCAATATATCAATAATATTGTCAACATATATCACCACAATATATTTCACTTCAGACATTAGTAAACCTTCGGCGCAACCATGACCTTTCAGTCATGAATAACCACACCTTACTGAAGTTTTGTGAATTTTATTCCCTATTGATTACAATCTAATAGCAAATGTATTAATTTCAAAACCAAGAAGCAAAATAACATAGTCACAATATGGTAATAATGCAAAGATCACAGTCATAAGATAGTAATATGAAGATGAACAAATCTAGACGCCTAAAACCTCATATATGTTTAGTTCAGCATAGCACCACGTCAGTCACGTCAGTCAAAATTAAATGCCTCATCTAACCAAAATTAGCATCAGCATGTTGGACTTCATGCAAAACAATTTAGAACATCAATTTGGAAAACATCTAACTAAGGTCTCTAATCGAAAATACACAGCAGTTGGTACCTAGAAAGAAAAGGCAAATAAATGAATTTAAATAGCAACAACATAATTTACCCTCCTCGGAATAGGTCAGCATACAGGATCAGTCTTTGTCTTCAGGACATCAGTTAGATCGCCGTCAATCTATCTAGTCGAATGGCAGGGGACACTTCCCTCATAAGGAAGAAAGTGTAATGGGGCAGTCTATGGGTGAGGATGGTTTTGTCTAAGTCTCAAATCACCAAATAGAGTGACAGAGATTCTGGATGCAATCGATATCATTCCCTACCCAATGCTCTTAGTCTTGTGTGTCATGAGTTTTTATCCCTTTTTCATAATACATTCCCCCAAAATTCTATTGGATAGTCACTACACCCCACTATCTGTAACCTATCAAATTATACATTAAGTAATGCATTTGTCATTCTACGATAAATTACATTCTTCTGATTGGTCTTCATAATTGACGTCTTTCGTAGGTGGCATATCCGGGGTTACTTCATTTTCTGGCACGTTCTTCGGGTCAAGAGTTCTCTTTTCCGTGGTTCAGTATCCTTGAAAGTGTCAATATTTGTTGCAAAGCGTGCAATTTTATCCTAAAGCAACTAGCATGCGGATGAGAGTATAACAGTCAATGATACAATAAGCGAAGAAAAAGAACAAATGATGGGTCATGGCCTTTTGCAAGTCAGCACACTGGAGAAACAGAAAAATATGCTTTAATATGAGAGCTACACAGCTAGTTTTCGACTCACGCTAATTTAAGGCTTATGGATTCTAATAAAATGCAATTATCGTACATATTAATATATTCAATTAGTCATAATTCAAGCAATTATTCCTTACAGTCGACATTAGTTTATGCATGTGAAAAAAAACTCTCCACGTTTAAAATACGTTTCAATGAATAATATTAGCGTTGTTAATATAAGCATTTCACATCTAAAATAGGTAATGTTTAAACTATGCTCTCTCACCATCTTTACTATGAGGTTTAGGGATAAGCCTCAGAAGGATCTATCACTCCCAGATCTAACATTTTCGGTACCTCTTGTTTAATGCAGTCTCTGACATGGTCAGGCTGCCTATAAATCTTACTTTTGACAGGTAAACTGTCTCCAGTGTCGATTGTGTGCTCACACCAGGTAGTTGTACCGTGGATCAGTGATAAGCAGTCAGAGAACTGGTCTAGGAGATTTATGCAGTTGTCCTTCTGCTCAGCAGTAAAGCAATCTGCAAGCACAGCTCCCTCAACTAGGCCATCAGCTTTAGTGGTGGAGAAGAGGTCAGGGAGAGGGTCACTCTCTTCTTCCTGACCCTCATCAGTTGCCATGAGCAGGGTTAAGTCAGCCCTGTCATAATAAGGTTTTAGGCGATTGACATGGAGCACCCTAAGGGGACTCCTGGCAGTGCCCAGGTCAACCAAATAGGTGACCCCACCTTTCTTTTCTGCTATGAGATGGGGACCACTCCATTTGTCCTGGAGTGCTCTTGGGGCCACAGGCGCCAATACCTACACCTTCTGTCCTGGGTGGTACTGGGTCAGGACAGTCTTCTGGTCATGCCATTGCTTTTGAAGCTCTTGGCTGGCCTGAAGGTTTTTGCTGGCCTTTTTCATGTACTCAGCCATTCTGGATCTTAGGGCAAGTACATAGTCCACAATGTCTTGTTTGGGACATTTCAAAGGTAGTTTTCAACCCTCCTTCATAAGAGCAAGGCAACCTCTTACAGGGTGCCCAAAGAGGAGTTCAAAGGGGCTAGAGCCCACTCCTTTTTGGGGTACCTCCCTATAAGCAAAAAGGAGGCATGGAACAGGACATCCCATCTCCTCCTGAGTTTTTCAGGGAGTCCCATGATCATACCTTTGTGAGTTTTATTAAACCTCTCAACCAGACCATTTGTCTGTGGATGATAAGGAATAGTGAACTTGTAATTTACACCACACTCTTTCCAGATAGCTTTGAGGTATGCAGACATGAAGTTACTACCTCTGTATGACTCGACTTCCTTAGGGAAACCCACTCTGGAAAAGATTCCCGGGAGGGCTTTTGCCACTGCAGGAGCTGTATGGTCCTTAAGGGGATAGCTTCAGGATACCTAGTGGCAGGCTCCACTACCACAAGGATGAACCTACTGCCTGAAGCTGTTGGAGGGTCAAGGGGGCCAACTATGCAAACCCTTACCCTTTCAAAGGGCACCCAAACCACTGGAAGTGGAATTAAGGGGGCCTTAGGTGTGCCAAAAGTCTTGCCACTAGCTTGGCAGTCACACAGGAGCGACACAACTCCTTAGTTTCCTCTGACATGTGAGGCCAGTGAAACAATGGAACAAGTCTGTCCCAAGTTTTACTCTGGCCCAAATGCCCAGTCAAAGGAATATCATGAGCCAAAGTCAGAAGAAACTCCCTATACTGCAACAGGATGACCAATCTCCTGGCAGCTCCAGATTTAGTGTCCCTTGACTCAGTGTAGAGGAGGTTATCTTCCCAATAGACTTTATGGCTATCTGTGATATCCCCATTCTGCTGTTTGACAGCTTGCTGTCTTAAACCCTGTAGTGTGGGATATGTCTGCTGTGCCACACTCAGGTCTTCCCTAGCAGGCCACCCTGCTGCCAACTCATCTGGTGTAGGTTCTGCACAGGGAAAGGATTCCTCTTCCTCAAAAGGGGAATCTCCTGGAGAGGGAGGGATAGTAGGCAAGGATTTACCCTTTCTACCCCAAGCTTTTGGGAGCACTTGGTCCATTGTTCCAGGATCCAAGCTTCCCTGTCCTCTTTGCTTCTGGGCTGAGCCCTTGTGAGAGCAAAGATATGCCCTGGAATGCCCAGCATTGCTGCATGAGCTTCCAACTTCACTTCAGCCCAAGCTGATGTCTCCAAATCATTGCCTATTAAGCAGTCTACAGGTAAATCAGTGGCTACCACAACTTTATTTGGACTAGTAGCCTCCCCTCAGTTGAGATTCACAACAGCCATGGGGTGGCTAAGAGTGTTGTTATGAGCGTCAGTCACTTGGCACTATTGACCAAGCAGGTGTTGATCAGGGTGAACCAGTTTCACAATCACCATAGTGACATTGGCTCCTGTATCCCTGTAGGCCTCAACCTTAACACCATGTATTAGGGGAAGTTGCTTGTACTTACCCATATTAAGGGAACAAGCAACCAAGGTGGCAAAGTCAATACCACCATCAGAGACTAAAACAGCCTCTGTGGTCTCTCTAACAAGACAGACCCCAACTACATTACCAATGGTGAGCTCAGCTACACCCTTTGATTGGCTATTTGTAGTATTCTTCCCACCACCACTGCTATTACTAGGGGCAATAAAGGATCCAGTTGGGGTTGTGGTAGTGGGAGCCTTGGTCTTTTTCTTTGGACAAGTGGAATCACTTGCCCAATGGCCTTTACTTTTATATAAATAACACAATGGCTTCTTTTGATTGTTAGAAGAGGATTCGGACCCACCTCCCCCAGAGGATTTTTTGGGGCCTGATGAAGACTCAGAATGTTTTTTATCTTTGTCCCCACCATTGTCAGAAGACTTACTGTCCTTCTTCTTGCCATCCTTGTCACCACCTGTATGATCTTTTCTGCTCACCCTTGTTCTGACCCATTTGTCTGCCTTCATTCCCAATTCTTGGGGAGAGGTCAGATCTGAGTCTACCAAGTACTGATGTAACAAATCTGACACACAATTATTCAAAATTTGCTCTGTCAAAATAAGGTTATCTAGGCTTTCATAGTCAGTCACCTTACTGCCATGTAACCATCACTCCAAGGCCTTCACTGAACAGTCTACAAAGTCTGTCCAGTCTTAAGAGGGCTCTTTTCTGGTGTCTCTGAACTTTATCCTGTATTGTTTAATTGTTAAGCCAAATCCATATAAGAGTGCATCTTTCAAAACATTGTAGTTGTTGGCATCACTCTCTCTGATAGTAAGGAGTCTATCCCTACAATTGCAGTGAAACATAGCCACAAGATGGCAGCCCACTGCCTTTTAGGGACCAACTGTACCCTACAGGCCCTCTCAAGTGCAGCAAACCACTTGTTTATGTCATCCCCCTCCTTGTAAGGGGGGACAATTTTGTGCAGGTTTCTTGAATCTGTTTCTCTTACAGGATGACTATCAAGAACACTGCTGCTGCCACCACAGGGAACTAACCCCAACTTCTGTCTTTCCCTCTCTAGATCTGGAGACTCTCTGTCTAAGGTCAACTGCTGCTGTCTCAGCTTCAGTCTGGCCTCTTCCAACCTCAGCTTTCTGAGTTCCCTGTCTAGGGTGTTATCCTCAGGGTGGGAGGCTTGGGGATGCTCTGAGACAGAGATGATGTGGGAATTGGCAGAAGTGGACCTGTCTCTAACTGCCTGAACTCTAGTTACCTGGCCTTTTGGAGTGAAAGGTGCCCCACTGATGTGTGACCCCCTCCCACTACCAGCTTCACTAGATGGCCTGTTAGCTGACAGGTCTTTGGAGGGACCCTCCACAGAGTTCTCAAGGCCCTCCCCTGATTCTACCTGAGTACCCTCCTCCTCTATCTCCTGACTCTGGGATGGGGCAGACTGGTTCTGGTCACTTTCTTGGAGAAGGCTAAGGAGAAGATCTTTGGTAGGGTTCTTACCAATGCTTAAACTTCTTTCTATGCAGAGACCCCTCAAACTTTTAAAGTTTAAATTGCCATAAGTTGTCTGGACAACTTTGGGAGTGGCCTCTACTACAGACATAGTTGCAAGAAAGAGTTTAAGATAAACGGAAAAAAGTTTCGAAACTTTTTTAAAGAAAAGAGAAAAACTTTTTCAAACTTTTCAAAACATTTTAGAAACTTTGTAGAAAGTTTTTAGAAAGAGAGTTAGACTGTTTAGGTTAACTGTGTATATTTTTAAGTATATGGAATAAGTTTTTTCCTATGAAAAGCACCAATGACAAAGTGGTAAAGCAGTTACAAGTACTTATCCCACCGCTGCAACACCAATGTAGGAGGCTGCCCTGGCTTATAGTGGGTACCTGATGGTACTTACACCTTTTGCCAGGTCCAGTTATCCCATATTAGTAGATTATTAGTGTTCAAGCAGCTTAGGCTGATAGAGGTAGCTATAGCAGAGCAGCTTAGACTGAACTAGGAGACATGCAAAGCTCCTACTATACCACTTATACCATATAGGATACTATTTAATAAGAAACACAATACTCTGGGTTACTAAAAATAAAGGTACTTTATTTTAGTGAAAATGTGTCAAAAATATCTCAGAGAATATACTCCCTTAGGAGGTAAGTAAAATACACAAAATATACACACAAACCAAAATCAGGTAAGTAAAACAGTTAGAAAATAGTGCAATCAATGTAGAATACAGTAGGATGCAATAGGCCTAGGGGCAACACAAACCATATACTCTGAAAGTGGAACACAAACCACAAATGGGACCCTAGGCTAGTGTAGTGTGTAGATGGTCGCTGGCAGTGTAAGAAAACACTAAAGGTGCCCAAGATACCCCGCCCCAAGACCCTGAAAAGTAGGAGTAAAGTGATACTACTTCCCCAGAAACACACTAAACTTGTGATGGAGGATTCTGCAAAGATCACAACAGACTTCACAGCACTGAAGATGGATTCCTGGACCTGAGGACCAGCAAAGGAAGGGGACCAAGTCCAAGAGTTGTGAAAGTGTCCAGGGGGGCAGGAAGGCGCAAAATGGCTGCCTCTGGATGGAAGAAGCTGAAGATTCTGCAAAAATTAAAGGTGCTATGAACTTCTCCTTTGTGCCAAAGATGTCCCACGGAGTGTTGGAGGATGCAGCGTTGTTTTCTTGGAGAAAGACTACAAACAAGCCTTGCTAGCTGCATAGGTCGCGGTTGAAAAAAAGGGTGCTGCCCGGGCCCAGGAAGGACCAGGATGTCGCCACTTGGGAGAGGAGACAGAGATGGACCTCAGCAACACAGAGAGCCCACGCACAAGAAGGCAGCACCGGCAGACGACCTTGAACACGGGTTCAAGAAGACTGAGCACAGCGGTCATCTCAACACTTCAAAAGAGGGTCCTACGAAGCCGGAGGTCAACTCAGGAAGTTGAGCAATGCAGGACAGAGTGCTGAGGACCTGGGCTAGGCTGTGCATGAAGGATTCCTTGCAAAAGTGCACAGAAGCCCTAGCAGCTACAGTTGACGCGGTGCACAGGAATACTGTCTGGAGAGGGGAGGCAAGGACTTACCTCCTCCAAATTTGGATAGTTGGACCACTGGACAGTCTGGGTCACTTGGGTCCACCACCTGTGTTCCAGGGGCCACGCTCGTCAGGATGAGTGGGGTCCCAGAGTACTAGTGACACTGAAGTTTGGTGCCTGCTGGAACAGGGGGAAGATTCCGTTGACCCACAGGAGATTTCTTTGTGACTTCCAGTGCAGGATGAAGGCAGGCAGCCCCCAAAGCATGCACCACCAGGAAGCAGACGAGAAAGCTGGCAGTATTAGGCGTTACAATGTCGCTTGTAGTCTTCTTGCTACTTTGTTGCAGTTTTGCAGGTGTCCTGGAGAAGTCAGCGGTCGATCCTTGGCAGAAGTCGAAGAGGGAGATGCAGAGTAACTCTGGTGAAGTCTTGCAAGTCGTTATCTCAGGAAAAGCCCACTAGAGAGACCCTAAATAGCCCTCAGACTGAGGATTCCTTGAACCGGTGTAGACTGGCTTATGCAAAGAGGGCACCATCTGTGCCTTTCAAAGCATTTCAAGAGGCTGGGGGAGGCTACTCCTCCCCAGCCTTTAACACCTATTTCCAAAGGGAGATGGTGAAACACCCTCTCTCAGAGGAAATTCTTTGTTCTGCCTTCCTGGGACTGGAATGCCCAGAACCCAGGAGGGCAGAACCCTGTCTGTGGGTTGGCAGCAGCGGTGGCTGCAGAGAAAACCCCAGAGAGCTGGTTTGGCAGTACTCCGGGTCCATAGTGGGGCCCCGGGGATGCATGGGATTGGCACCCAATCCCAGATTTGGCATGGGGGGACAATTCCATGATCTTAGACATGTTATATGGCCATATGCGGAGTTACCATTGTGAAGCCACATATAGGTATTGACCTATATGCCGTGCACGTGTGTAATTGTGTCCCGCACTCACAAAGTCCAGGGAATTTGCCCTGAACTATATGGGGGCACCTTTGCTAGGGCCAGGGTGCCCACACACTTAGTAACTTTGCACCTACCCTTCACTAAGTGAGGGTTAGACAAATAGGTGACGTTATAATAGTCTTAAGTGCAGTGTAAAATGGCTGTGAAATAACATGTGCGTTATTTCACTCAGGCTGCAGTGGCAGTCCTGTGAAAGATTTGCCTGAGCTCCCTACGGGTGGCAAAAGAAATGCTGCAGCCCATAGGGATCTCCTGGAAGCCCCATACCCTGAGTACCTAGTACCATACACTAGGGAATTACAAGAGTGTTACAGTGTGCCGATTAGAATTGGTGAAAATGGTCACTATTCTATAATGACAATTTTAAAGGCAGAGAGAGCATAAGCACTGAAGTTCTGGTTAGCAGAGCCTCAGTGACACAGTTAATCAATACACAGGTACAAACATTCAGGCCACAAACTATGAGCACTGGGGTCCTGGCTAGCAGGATGCCAGTGAGACAGGCAAAAACAAACTTACATACATGTAAAAAAGGGGGTTACATGCTAGGCAAGATGTTACTTTCCTACACCAGAACACACTCCAGAAGCAGACATGAGGACCCAGGAGAACCAGAGACTTAAGGACAACCCCAGCAACCCCAGTCCCAGCCAGGATGTCCAGACAGTCTCCCAGGAGATGGAGAAGAGGAAGAGGCAGTGCAAGTTTAGTGAGAAGGAGAATAATATACTGATATCTGAGGTGACCTCAAAAGTGCCACCAGGGAGGAAAGAGGCCATATAGCAGTCCATTCTGGACAAGGTCAACAGTGTTGCAGAATTCAAAAGAACAATGATCGATTGTGAAAAGCAATGACACGATTGCAAGTGCAGGACAAAGGAGAAACTGTGCAGCAACTACAAGGCAGCATTGCAGACCAGAGAAGGAAGGTCCGGTGCCCCAGGTGCAGCTGGATGAGTTGGAGGAGGTGGTGTCAGCTGTCATCCCTGAGGAACTGGTGACAAGAGACCTGGGACAGGACACTGTAGTCTACGATGAGCTGCAAGAACCAGAGGGTAAGTCGCAGCAATGTGGCAACTAGGTTATGTTGTAGAGTGCAGGAAACTATGTCCCAGCACTACAATACACTGTCTGCAGGCCAAAGGGTAGTATTCAGGCACATCTATGGTTAAACAGCAAAGAAATGTAATGCGCATTGCCCACTCACACATTGCACAGCCCAACACAGATCTGTCACCTTACTCTGTGCAGTGTGTGAAGTGCAGCATTAGTCCACATTTACATTTCCTTGTATTCAAACACTTGCAGTGCAATGTACAACAGTACTCACCACAGCTACAACTCCTAGAGTACACAGCAAAAAACATGGACCGGAACAATACACCAAGCGGTCACACTACTACCTTGCACAACCTACCTATGACAATGCAGACCACCCTACACCATATAGCTACTCTGTCCTACTTGTGCCCATCCACACTAATCAAGAATGAAAGGGTCAGATGTAGTAAAAATCGATTTTGCGAATCGGAAATTGTGAGTCGGTGCGACTCGTAATTTCCGATTCACAAAATCGTATGCAGAATGGTGTCTCAGACACCTTCTGCGAATCTCAATGGGGTCGCAAAGACCCACCTCATTAATATTAGGTAGGTATGAGGTGGGTCGCATTTTGCGACCCCATTGAGATTCCCTGCACTCACAGGGATGGTGGCCTGCTGGAGACAGCAGACCTCCATGTCTGTGACTGCTTTTTAAATAAAGCAGTTTTTTGTTTTTTTTTGTATTGCAGCCCGTTTTCCTTAAAGGAAAACGATTTGCAATACAAAAAAATAACGAAACCATTTGGTTTAGTTTTTTCAGAGTAGGCAGTGGTCCATTGAACCACTGCCTGCTCTGAAAACACATTAATAGCGACACTCACAAAGGGGAAGGGGTCCCCTGGGGACCCCTTCCCTTTTGCGAATGGGATACCACCAGTGTGACACTGGTGGTAACTGCGAATTGCTTTGCGACCGCGTTCGTGCTCACAAAGCAATTCGGCATCGTGCTGCGAGTCGCAAATACGAAGGGAACACCCCTTCCTATTTGCGAGTTGCATTCCCATTTTGCGAGTCGGAATGTGCACTGCGATGCGCATTTTGCATGGCGCAAACTGCGATTTTCGCAGTTTGCGCCATGCAAAACGCATTCTACATCTGGCCCTAAATCCTTTGAATAGAATAGCTGTGTCACAGGAGAAACAACTCATCTGCGAGGCGGGTTAGGTGTGGACTATGGGAAGTATCCACACATAGGGACACGGAAAGAGACACATCTATAGTACGAAACTACATTGCATCCAGCTGACCTAGCATGCAGGGTGAGTGCACACAAGTGTCAGCTGCCATGGAAGGGACCACAGTATCCCCCCACAATTAATTGGACTCGGTGTGGGGGGAATGCAAGAGATGCACACCATATGACCATGTGCGTACAAACTAATGATGATGTGTTGGTCTGGTAGGCCCCTGCTGCTGGTGTGTATTGTAGGTGCTGGCTGTGCATATCAAACTGCCCTTCAGTCTGAATGGGGAGACTGTGCACAATGGGGAGGTGGGAATGAATGTGTGTCGTGCAATGTAGCCACACAAATACACATACACTGCTGGGTCTGACTGTGAAACACTTGTGTCACACCTAGTGAGGGATGGCAGAGAACAGCCCATTTGGGGACTACAGCCTACATGTCATGTGGACCTGGGGTAAGATGTAGAATGTGTCAGGAGGGAGCATGAGGCAACATTGTCTCACAGTGCTACATGCAGAATTTGGAGAATGTCAAACAGGAATCTGAAAAGGGAAATCAATAACCACTTAACCATCACAACTGTCAGGAGTCATGAAAGCATCCAGGCTGACGTGGGTGGGCCTAGTCATGTGGGAGTCATACTGTAGGTATTTCCCACTATTTACAACACTGCTACCATGTGGGGCGATGCCAGACCCATAGCTGTCAATAACAAAGCAACATGTAGCACAATTGATAATGGTAACACATAATCCATGTGCCGTAGGCACGTGAAAATGAATGCACTGGGTAGCAACATTTTGTGACAGTAACCTGTGTACCAGGACACAAAAGTGGCTGATCAGAGGAGGCATGTACACATACAAAGACGTTTGCCTGAGTCACATGATGCGTGACACTTTACAGATAAACAACTCTAAATGCGATGAAATGGGGGAATGTCAGTGAATGTCATCTACCTAGTAGAACAAGGCTCATCCCTTCAGAGTATGGACACAATGCTTGTGAAAACAATAAAGCGATACTGCCATCACTAACTGAAATACTGTGAAATTTGGTATCAGTACCAATGACTAACAGGGGTGCTACACATCACTGTTTAACAGAAAGTGCTGCATCTGAAACCTTGAAGGTCAACCTCATAATTCTTGATAACATCTAACAGTGATCACTATGAGCATTTCTCTATTTCATTGCTGAAGATGAAGACATACCTCCTGACCAGCTGACTGTCCTGGACTTCACCGATGATGTGGATGATAAACTGCAAACCATTAACCTGGACACCTTCCAGCAAATCCTGGGTGTCATCCAAACACCATCTCCGGTCATGGGAAGGATGGACAGCAGTGCAGGGTCTACAGATGATCCACTCAATAGCCAACAGACACCACCTGCCAGCCCACCCAGAGCCCTGAACTCCCAGGGCCCACAACTAACCTTTCACCAGACTGCATTAGGAGTCCAGGAGGAGTTGGCAGATCAGGTGTGGGTGGGAATGGAGACCATGGTGCACACCCAAGAGGCAGTTCACAGGTGCCTCAGTCCAAATAAGGACAACTCCTCCAACATACAAGGCACCTACTCTCCGCGGCCTCCAGCAGTTCTTGGCTGACATCGCTTGTGTCAACCAGCTGGGGGCAATCCAAAATGTCTTGGAGTCCACAGAGCAGAAGCAGGACTCCCTCTTTGCCACCATGGGTGTCTACCATTGTGATGTTGCTGTTGTGTTGTGAAACCAGCAGATCCTCCTTGCTGCTCTGCTGCCTTATGTGTTGCCACAGATAAAAGCTGCTGTGGACACAGGATCTACATCTTCAGCTCCTGATGTGTATGTTCCTCTCTCTACTTCGATACCTACAATACCCCTTTCACAAGAGGTACTGCATACCTCAGAGGAAGAAGATGTAAACTGCACATCTTTTTCCAGAAAAAGTGCCAGGTAGCATTTCTCTGTGGCACAAACCCACTTTCTCCTTTGCTCCGTGCTTAATAACATGCAGGTGTCAAAACAAATGGCGCTGGCATCAATTTGACTCTACCTGTGTTGAACTCACACATTTATGGACTGTTTTAGGGGCCAATCTCCCTAATGGCAATGTGGTCCTCCTCCTTACTGAAGCACTCCTCTTCTACACATGACATGCTCTCCCCATGGACTCTGTCTGGATATTTCTCTGGATATCCACTGGCTTGAAATATCTGTTAGGGCTGTTGTGTCATGAATTGTCCTCTGAACAACATATACTTTTTCACTTGTAAATAAATGAACTAACTGCAACCTGTGTGTTGTATGTGTGCTTGAGGCAGGACTAATTTGAAACTGTTGCATTGTGTGATGTAAATTTACCACTTCCCAAAGGAACATGTGTGGATTGAAGTCAGAGAAAAAACCACACAGACATAGTTGCTGAACTTGATATTTATGTTGACTAGCAAGCAATTCCCAAGGCGTCCATACTTGAAGTGCAACAAGTATCATGCAGTTAATGTGAAAGCTGATGTAACTCACACTTCAGGTGGCTGGTCTAACCATGGGCAGTAGCAACCAAACAACATTGTTGTGACAAGCAAATGATGGCAGTGTGAGTATGTAAGGGGATGGCATCAATGTGTAAGTTAAAAATCCTTGTATTAGGGTGAGTCCAATAACAACAACATCCCACCAATGCATGTCCTATGATCAGCCTACACAGAGCAACTGTATGTGAACACCTGTGTTGGGCTGTGTATCCATTCACATCTAGATTGTCACGTACACTGCTCAAGGATGTTTGTAGATAGCTTATGTGTGTCCAAGGCCAACCTGACAGGTGCCTGTCCATAGGGAACTCACCTAGTCACACATGTAGTCAAATACTGCTAGCAAAGACAAAGGCATGTACCTAACATTACCTGAGAAGACATGGCAATTCAAACACAGTAATTCACGATGAAGAAAGATATGTATTAAACAACACCATTTAATTAAAGCTTAAATATATGTAGCTAACAGTACCTAACATACAAAACCTAACTATCCTAACTTGACCTACACTCCTTACAAAAGCTACTACCTAAAACGATCTCAACTTAACCTACCTTACTCTATACATTTAAAACCACATGATACACATCAACCCTCCACATCAGCAGACAAAGAAAACAGTAACTACATCTTTGCATTAATTCAATATTAAGACTAAACAAATATATATATTATTTGTACTTTTGAATTTTCTAAATGTATTTTTTATGTTTTCATTTTTTTATAAACACATGACTTACACATTAACCTCCTGCCCTCTAAAAACTCCTAATAAAGCCAAACTCCTAAAAAGATACCCACCCCCTATAAACATCTATAAACTACCAACACTATCTGACACTACACCAACTTACCTAAACTAAGTTATCTAACAACACCTACAACTAAAACAACTATCTGGAAGGAGGAAGGAAGAAAGGGTCCTTGTGGCTCATCCTGCTCTTTAGTGTCTCTGCACTGCATGCTTAATCCCTGGAAGCAGGATAAGCTTATTGTCCACCTTATGCTTCGGCTTCAGTCTGGCAACACCAAACTTAAGGTCCTCAACTTATTTTCACATGTCCTGCTCAAAGTCCTGTGTGAATCCTTGGTTTTGAGCGTGGGAGACAGTTTGGTGTGTGAATGCTGGTGGAGGTGCATGGTCCTGCTCCTTGAGACTGACACTTGTCTGCTCCCAGAGCCTTGCTGGTGGTAGGCTTTACCAGCATTGGTACACTTTGTGGGAATGCCCTCTAGGACCCCAATGCCTTCTCCTTCTCAAAGGTCTTTCCCATCTTCCTAAATGCCCTGTGCACTTTACGGATATGCATGGAACAGTCCTGCCTTATCTGATGTTGTTTGTTTTGGGCGGGGTCATGTTCACTGTGTATTCATAAGGAAAACGTGTCATACAAAAGTTAACTTGGTAAATGAACATCAACCATGATATTTAAATACTTGTGCAAACATCACATGTTGCACCTTACATATCCCAAATATATCTTGCAGGTCAAAGTGATCATATCATCTCCGAAATTACTATGGACAAAGAACCAAGGCTAAGCAAATGTTGCATAATAGCAATGCACTGTCTTGAAATATCTAGGCATGACCATTTCAGCATCGAATATGCTTAGGAACAATGCTGTTTTGTGACCATGGTATGGTACAGATTTTGAAGACGATCATGTCCAGCACTACCCGAATATTGATTGGGTATTGGCATTTCATATGACTATGCTGTGCAGATATTCTGTGCAGATATTCTTCTGGACCAATACACATTGCCAAATCTGTGAATATAACAGGAGATAGCAATGTTGCTCCAACCAACATTGAGTATGGGGCATCACACAACATGAGTGGGCACTTCAACTCCATTCCCAAAGTTTGGGATGTTGGCATCTGTCCTGCCACACTTAGGGCCTTATTCATAAGTCCCTCAGTCCCAGAAAAACATTTTTGTGATAGTCCTGTGGCGCACACAGCAAGAATATATTTTGAAAACTACATGATGCCACACTGCATTGCTTGTTGGGACCCTGTCATTCTTGCACGTAACCTTGCTGTCATTATTGTGTTGTGAATCATGTTCACCTATAAATCCACTACCACATATGTTCACAGACCCTGGCATTGTGGTAATTGTTCTATGGTCATACCAGCAAACATGTGACCTCTCAGTGATAGTAATATGATCCTCCTTAAATGGCTCATTGGACATGCCTCAAGGATATATATTGGTAGGACAGGCTGACCTGCACACCCACAATACATAGATCTGTTGAGCACACTGTCAAACCATTTCAAATGACTACCTTCCCCAATATTTTACAAGGGTAGCAGAGTTTTATAGCACTCTGCACCTAAATTAGTCACAGACCTCACTCAGCCTGGACTAGCACTATCCATGCTTTACTCTTTTCTTCACATGCACTTGAATATGCTTTATACAGCACAAGTTAGCCATCCTTGTTCTCTCATTTAATTGACATCAGTATCTGTCAGTGCTGTATAGTCATAGACATCGAACATACATGTTTTGTGCATCCCCAAAACTCAAAATTTTAAATTCTGACACACGTGTGTGAGATATATTCAGATGTATGACACCCGCAGGTCAGATCTATGTACAGAATTACATACATCAGGCCTCATTGGCATGAGATGTGATCAACTAGAGTGTCATAAAATGTTACAGCTCCTGGAAAAGCACGTCTCCGCAGGGCAGCACAAGTTAGCAAATGTCCTGGTAGCAGGCCGTGAATTGCAAAAGCACACCTCCTCAGGTTGCACACAGCATATCTTTTAACATGTGCGCCATGGGGCTAAAAGATAAAGTGGATGCTAGGTATGGTAGGGTCACTGCTCAGTGTGGGCACATGACAGCCCAGCATTCTGCATCCTCTGTGTCATGCTTTGTCTATAAAAAATATGTTTTGTGGGGTGATAGTACTTGTACACAGACATTTATGACCCGCTGACACTATGGACCTCATTTATGATCCCTAGCAGCACACTGCACCAACATGAGCAACATTTTCTTGATATTCCAGTGGGACAGTGTGCCAGCCCATATTCACAGGGCTGGGATGCATCAGATTCCTACGCCACCTCAGGGGTGGTGTCTCAGTGGCACAATGGTGAGAAATAACATTATTCCTCCAAGAAATTTGTGTGCCAGGACAGGGGACAAGGACAGAAATTCACTGTATCTTATTAATAAAACCCATCCTTGCCCTTTTATTTGGATGTAGGGCAGGGCAGCAACATGACTCACTGACATGCTCTGCGTCAAAAATTAGTAAATGAAGACCTAAGGCCACCAAACATCTATATGCAAGTGTGATCCAAAGATTGAATCACAAAGCATGTGTACTTACCAACAGTTTCACCAACTTCTATTCCGAGGTAGTGACAAGGTTACATTCACTACTGATCAAATCCGCTCAGCGATACTTCAGTTGGTGGGTTGTCTGCTCCACCTCGAATAGCCACTGCATGTAAAAGTGGACCTTCTCCCACCGTAGCATTCGTGCTTTCATCTTATACCCCTGTATCACTCGCTATTCCCATGTTCATCATGTTGGGTAAATAGTGCATCACCATCCAAAGGAACAATCCAAACTCCTGGGTAGTAAGGTCTTTGCCCTTCCCTTTCCTGATATGTCCCTCCCTCCCTATGTGCACAACCCACAACAAATAGCCCAAAACTGCCCCTATTACTCATTATAACTATGATACCCCAAAGATGTACACCTGACAAAGGGCAGTACAAAGCAATACAAAATACAAAGGAAAATGAAGACGTGAGGAACACAACAGGGACAGCAGACAGCACAACAAACTCCAACACCAGCAGTCCTCTCTCCAGCAACACCACAACACAACCTCTCCCAAGCACAGACAAAAGAGCTGTCAGTTGAAGAGAAAGTGAAAGTGACTTCACAATTCCTGGTTTGTGGCATGGCTGATCCATTGCATCCCTTCCTGGGCAGCTGCGACACGATTTCAGCTTATGCTTCAATTTTTTAGATGCTGCAAGCCAATGTGTGGATTGCACAAAAGGCCTGACAAAGCACTATGTGGTGCTTCAGAGGCATTGGATAGGATGTGTCTTTTTTGGCTGACACGATGGCTGAAAAAACATGCATTGAGCTCATGCAGCTTTTCTATTGAGACAATTAGGAAAATATGTTGTTTTAAGTATAATGTGATGGTGGATGCATGTAAAAAGCTACAGGGATAGCTGTGTTGCCTGTGTATAGTTGGGGTTACCTGCTTCCTGTTTTTCTATGTGTCCAATGTGTGTGTTGGGACCGCACATATGTGAAATGCATGCATTACTAGGATCAGACTATACATAGGACACAATCCCTATGTTTGTGCCCTGGAATGGGGTAAGAACACCTACAGCGCAGACTTCTGCCAATCTGTGCCGTGTCCCAAGGTGCAAACAGCAGGCTGTCAGGGAACATGGGGGGGGGGTCACTGTCACCTTTGCAGGCAAGTCCTGGGATAGCATGGACAAGCATGTACAGGGATGTATGGATGGGGCCATTTGCCACCGTTCCCCTATCCAGGGGGCTCCCATCAGGGGACACACTGCCCGTGCACCTCTGGAGATTGGCTTTGCCTCTAGCCCCACATCTTAAATGCAGCCTTCAGTCTGAATCTGAGTCTGGTTTACATTGCCATTTGTCCACACACCCCTACAGAAGAGGGTGCACCATCTGTTGATGTCACAGCTAGTATAAGTCTCCCGGCACCACAGCTTTGTCATGAATGTTGGTACCTACATGTGCAGCACCTTCAGGCACTTTCATGGGCCCTGGGGGACCGCAAAGTGTGTGCAAAGGGCCAGTGTACTACTGCAGTACTTATATAACACAGAACGTGCTGTAAATACTGTGGCACTTAAGGTGCAATTTACAAATGGGGTAGCATTTGAAGGTGTCCTGACTAGTTCATTTCAGATCATTTGTGTTGCACATGATTTTCACTCATGCTGATGGTGTAATGGTAGACCATCATTCATGCCTTTGCGTGACCTCAGACATACAAAGGACAGCAAGGCAGCATACATCACACCATTACTACACTCGGCATCAAGGTGGTGTTACTTGTGCATATTAGTGGGTGTACACATGCAATACCCATATAGTGTGGCACTGTGACAAATAATGAGACTCACATGGACCAAGCTCTAACCCAGACTTGCCAGACATCCACAGCAGAGCCTAAACTAGGATGTATTGATTGATGTGACCTTGGCCTATCTGTTAGCAGGTGTCCTGCATTCTGTTTCTGAATGTACCATGGATTGTTCATGTGCAATGAGGTTTTACGTGAACTGTGATGCAAATTGACAGCAGAATGGGTGGATTTGTGAGCCTTTTCTACAGCCCCATGTTGGCATTTGCAAATTTTACATCGGTCATCTAGATTATACATGTTGTTTGTCCAGTACTGATTCAGTTATTCCATAGCTATGAGTCCAGGATGAGCCACACAGGTGGACTTTGCATGGCCGCATGGATATTGTTGAGAGGCTTGTGCCATCAGATGGGCGGTGAGAGGGATGACACAGGCATCATCGGCCTGTGGTACTTAGGCTCATATCTGTAAAACCTGCTATCCTAGGATGCTTTGTGGTTGCAGCATACCCAATCAGGCTGTGCCTGACCTTGTGTTTTGCAAACAATCTACAGGGAGAAACTGGCTCCCTACATTTGCAATGTAAGTGTGGAGGCATTATTGACCCATGGTGATATGTGAAAGCCAATAGTTACCAGAAAACCACACCATAACATGTTGTACTACATACACATCAACTGTATGGACTTGTGTTTTAGAGGATATATGTTGCACATTCACATTGCAAAGAGCTCCTTCTCCTTTCCACTCAGGTTTACTCTTGAATTTGTGTATGATGAAGGCAGCTTGTCCAGCCACAACTAGTCAGGTGTAGTACAACCATATATATGTTTACCATTGCCACCAATCACCATATGTGTCTGAAATGTGTGATTACTTGAGGGTGGGTGATGGGTATGTTTTCAGATATGATTTTCACTTATGAAATGTCTGCCACATCCAAACACATATCTTGGGATGCATCAGTGCCTGAACCTTGGGTGGACGAACCTTGCCATTTGTGATTTGTAATGGGCAATTATTTCATACTCAGATTCTTGGTGTTGTGTTTTCACAGTTGCACTAGGACTAATCATGGGAGTGTAGCCATAATTTGTGCCTGAGTGCAGCATACTAACATTTTAGGCTTCATCACAACTTTATTTACATTGACATCGTGGACTAGTGGGGCGAATGTGTGCACATTGTTACTGGGTAAACACTCTTGCACTGAAAACATTTATTATTTAGCCTTCGTATGTGTGATATGAGATCTCATAATGGATTTGATCTGTGGTTGCTGATTTTCATGTTGCAAAGTTAGACTGTAGGTGTTGGTCTGTGTTCCCATGCACATACTATGTGGGTCACTTCTCAGTCATCATACTATGATATGACATTACTTTCCTCCACAAGTATGAAGCCATACAAATGGTTAGCTGTACAAGAGACACACACAGTAATTTCACACTATCTACATTGGAACACCATGTTCATTGTGTTTGAAAATAGTGGACTTATTGCTAAAGGTTTTTGCCATGCATATTATTGGAGGTGTACCAGATCTTGTGCAGCGCTGTTTGTCACTTGTACCTACATTGGTGTTCTGTGGAAAGTAGGAGCAGATGAGATGTGAGTGTTCTGATGTTTACTGTAACTATGCAGGTAATTTGCCTACACAATTGTTATGCTTATATATGCTGTTTTACAGAGGTACACACATTAATTAATTTCATCATAATCTTGTGACATTTTGAATGTCATTCACACATGTGCCAAAGAAAATCTCTAGTATTTGGTACATCAGCCATGTTGCTGCTACTGATGGTACATTTTGAGCTTGCTCCTCATCTTTTGCATCCTCATTGTCCATTCTTTCCTGCTCCTCTTTGTCCTCGGGCCACAGGACATTTGTCCATGCACAAATATTCTACAATAGGGAGCACACTAGTATTAGAAAATGATTAGTAGTGAGTAGAGTAATTGTTCCCCAAACATATCCTGACTCCTGAAGTAGTACTTGTGTACTCTGGAAGTCCTGTCTACAATGCACCAGTTCCTATTTAGGACATGAATGTGGTTTAGCTAGACTTTGGTATAGATGTGTTCATGAAGATTGCTCACCCAAGACATGTTACATTTAATTATTTATTTACATGTTGAAGCACTATCGTGCATTCAAAGACATGTACTTATGTGAAAAAATTCTGTACAATGTGTGTGTGTCTGCGAGCACCTGCAGCTGTGTTTTAGATGTCATCATCATGAGCTGGCTCCTCCTCCTCCTCCCCGGGGTCCTCCGATTGCTCATCTCCATCTCAGGGGAAATTTGTGCGCACACATATGTTGTGCAGTTTGGCACAGACCACCATAATTTTGCAGGCTGGTGGGGGGAGAATCTAACAGTCTACCCCCAGAATCATGCAGGCAGCAGAACTAGGCCATGAGCAGGCCAAAAATTCTGTTCCACAACATTTTGGCCCTCATTATGACATTGGCTGTAAACCCTGCTTACCGCTGTGGTGATGACCGCCAACATACCGTTGCGGAGGCGAACATGTGTTTGCCAAGTTATGACACAAACACACTAAACTGACAGAATACTGCCACAAACACAAATGCGCCAGATCAAAGGTAAGTGGTAAAGTGTTGGTACGAACACCCACACCGTTGCACCAACGAAACAATGCCCTCCACATTATAACCCACAAATCACCACTGTGGACAATTAACGGTGGTAAACCATTGGCGGTACACACCAGTGAGGTCAGAATGGCCACCCAAAACAATACAACACAACATTGGCCAATATCAAAAACACACACCTGACACTAATACACACACACCCACCCACAGCACTATAAAACACCCACCCACATTACCCATAACCCTTTACGAACATAAAAAATAGCCAAGAGAAAGACACGCAAATCACAGATACAACTACACACACACCACTAACACCTAGCTATCCGTCACACACACCCCACCACATTAGTCAACACCCACTGTACAACACACACCACACAACACCCATGTCCCCACAAAAGCAACCCTGTTTCACTGATGGGGAGTTGCGGTTCATGGTGGAGGAAATAATCAGAGTAAAGCCACAGCTGTTTGGAGCACAGGTACAGAAAATATCCATAGCAAGGAAGATGGAGCTATGGTAGAGAAATGTGGACCGGGTGAACGATGTGGGACAGCATCCACGAACAAGGGACGACATCAGAAAGAGGTGGAATGACCTACGGGGGAAGGTACGTTTCCTGGCAGCAAGGCACCAGCTTGCCATCCTGAGGACTCGCGGTGGACCCCACTGCCTCCCCCACAGCTGACAGCACGGGAGGAGCAATTCTTGGCAATACTGCATTCTGAGGGACTCACTGGAGTTGCTGGAGGACTGGACACTGGTGAGTCAAGATTTACCACCTATCACCCCCCCCATACCTGCATGCCATATCACCCCCTCACCATGACTCCCAACTGTCCATTCCATCCCACACAGTGCACCTAAACATATGACTAACCCCAATGCCAAGCCCTGCATGCCATACCCACTGCATGTACAGCTCTCCCAGCCCTGCATGTACACTCACCACTTATGCATGCAGATCATGGATGTTAGACCTGACAGCCTTAGGGTAGTCACCCCTAACTTTTTGCCTGCCTCCCTCCACTTTGTGGATACTGTTTTTGCTGGTTTTTAGACTCTGCGCACTTTACCACTGCTAACCAGTGCTAAAGTGCATATGCTCTCTCTCTGTAAACATGGTAACTTTGGATCATACCTGATTGAACTATTTAATCTACTTATAAGTCCCCAGTAATGTGCACTCCAGGTGCCTAGGGCCTATAGATTAAATGCTACTAGTGGACCTGCAGCACGGATTGTGCCACCCACTTAAGTAGCCCCTTTTTCTTGTCTCAGGCCTACCATTGCTAGGCCTGTGTGGGCAGTTTCACTGCCACCTCGACTTGGCACTTAAAAGTACCTGCCAAGCATAGAGCTCCCCTTTTTCTACATATAAGTCACCCTTAATGTGTGCCCTGGGTATCCCCTAGAGCAGGGTGCTGTGTAGGTAAAAGGCAGGACATGTACCTGTGTAGTTATATGTCCTGGTAGTGTAAAAAACCCTCAATTCGTTTTTGCACTGCTGGGAGACCTGCTCCCTTCATAGGCTAACATTGGGGCTGCCCTCATACACTGTTGAAGTGGCAGCTGCTGATCTGAAAGGAGCAGGGAGGTCATATTTAGTATGGCCAGAATGGTAATACAAAATCCTACTGACTGGTGAAGTCGGATTTAATATTACTATTCTAGAAATGCCACTTTTAGAAAGTGAGCATTTCTTTGCACTTAAATCCTTCTGTGCCTTACAATCCACGCCTGGCTAGGTTTAGTTGACAGCTCCTTGTGCATTCACTCAGACACACCCCAAACACAGGGTACTCAGCCTCACTTGCATACATCTGCATTTTGAATGGGTCTTCCTGGGCTGGGAGGGTGGAGGGCCTACCCTCACACAAAGGACTGCCACACCCCCTACTGGGACCCTGGCAGACAGGATTGAACTGAAAGGGGACCTGGTGCACTTCTTAGCCACTCTTTGAAGTCTCCCCCACTTCAAAGGCACATTTGGGTATAAAACAGGGCCTCTGCCCTACCTCATCAGACACTTGCTGGAGAAGAAACCTGAACCAGAAACTACATCCTGCCAAGAAGAACTGCCTGGCTGCTCAAAGGACTCACCTGTCTGCTTTCTACAAAGGACTGCTGTCTTGCTGTTGCCCTGCTGCCTTGCTGAACTCTTGTCTGGCTGTGAAAGTGCTCTCCAAGGGCTTGGATAGAGCTTGCCTCCTGTTCCTTGAAGTCTCAGGACCAAAAAGACTTCTTCCTTTCACTTGGACGCTCCGTGCGCCGAAAATTTCGACGCACAGCTTGTTTCGCGGCGAGAAAAACGCCGCACACCGACGCTGATCAACGCGACGCTCTCGGGACGATCGAGACTTCGACGCACAACCTCGCAAGGACAACGCCGCCCGACTTTCCAGGAGAAATCGACGCGACGCCTACCGTGAACGCGAAACTTTGACGCACGGCCTCGCAAGGACAACGCCGCCCGACTTCCCAGGAGAAATCGACGCGACGCCTGCCGTGAGACCAAGATTTCGACGCACGGCCTCGCAAGGACACCGGCGCCCGACTTCCAAGGAGAAATCGACGCGACGCCGACCGTGAGTTCGAAACTTCGACGCGCAGCCCCGCAGAACGACGCGCAGCCGGAAAAACAGCAGGAGAATCCACGCACAGACCCGGGACATCTGGTAATCCCCGCGATCCACAAAAAGAGACTGTCTGCGCGCCGGAAAACGACGCCCGACTTCCCCGCGTGGAAAAGAACGACGCAAGTCTTTGTGTGCTGAGGAGAAATCGACGCACACACCCTTTTTCCACGCATCTCTCCGCCTGTGGCCCTCTGAAGAGATTTTCCACCAGAAACCAGGTACTTTGTGCTTGAAAGACACTTTATTGCATTCTAAAGACTTAAGACACTTTATATCACTTCCCTGTGATATTTCTACAATTTTCCATTGCAACTTTATTCTTTTTGACCTACAATTATCCAGATAAATATTATATATTTTTCTAAACACTGTGTGGTGTATTTTTGTGGTGCTATATGGTGGTATTGTATGATTTATTGCACAAATACTTTACACATTGCCTTCTAAGTTAAGCCTGATCGCTCGTGCCAAGCTACCAGAGGGTGGGCACAGGATAATCTTGGATAGTGTGTGACTTACCCTGACTAGAGTGAGGGCTTTTGCTTGGACAGAGGGTAACCTGACTGCCAACCAAAAACCCCATTTCTAACATTGGTGATCAGCGGTGAGGATAGGACTTGTATTTGTGCAGTGACATACAGTAGCTAAGTATTTCACTACCTACCCACAGTTGAAGGTCAACTTGGTTTTTATCTCTTTTTGAAAATTGAGGCGCAACAGGAGGAGAGGAGGGCAGAAAGAGAAGCCAAACAAGCTGAGGCTGAAAGAGCAGCCCAACAGATTGAAGCTGAAAGAACAGCCAAACAAGCAGAAGCTGAAAGAGCAGCCAAACAAGTGGAAGCTGAAAGAGCTTTGGCTGAAAAGAAACTATTGTTGGCTCATGAACTGAGTCTCAAGGAGCTGGAGATCAAGGCAAGACAGTCTGAATCCAGCAATAATGGTGGCAGCATACAGACAGGACCTGCTGGAGAAAAGAAGGTTCGTATACCCAAAAATGTGGTGCCCAGTTTTGTGGTGGGAGATGACATAGATAAATGGTTAGCTGCTTATGAAGTTGCACTAAGGGCTCATGAGGTTCCTGAAGGGCAATGGGGGGTAGCTATGTGGGGTTATGTGCCGCCATTGGGGAGGGACACACTTCTCACATTGGATCCACCGGATCAAAACACCTACCCACTCCAGAAAGCCACTTTACTTGCCAAGTTTGGGCTGACCCCTGAGGGATACCGTCAGAGGTTCAGGGACAGCACCAAACAAACCACACAAACATGGGTAGATTTATTTGATTTCTCTAGTAAGGCACTGAATGGATGGGTGCGGGGCAACAAAGTAGCAGATTATAAAGGTTTATATGACTTGATCCTAAGAGAGCATATGCTTAATGTTACTTATACAGATTTGCGCCAGCACCTAGTGGATAGTAAGCTGACTGATCCCAGGAAGCTTGCTGAGGAGGCGGACCTCTGGGTTAGTACCAGAGTGTCCAAAAAGGTACCTGGGGGGGACTCCCACAAAGGTGGTCAGGGTTCCCAACAGAAGAAAGAGGGGGGAGATAAACTTACAGATAAGGAACTCTCTAAAGGCCCCCAAAAGAATTCCCAGGGAGGGGGTGGCAACCCTTCCTTTTCCAAATTTGGGAAAAAGCCAGGGACATTTGACAAGTCAGGAAAATCTAGCCCCAAATGCATGGAGTGTTACCAATATGGTCACTACAAAGGCGATCCACAGTGCCCCAAGAGGGCACCGTCCACTACCGGACAGGCACCTGGGTTGACTAGTGTAGCACTCGGGGGGGAGATGGACCCAGATAGCTGTGGGGGACAGGTAGAGATTTCCCTAGTGTCCCTGGGAGAAGGAGAAATGATGTCCAAGGTCCACATGCCTAAAAATACTTTCAAGTACCGGCAGTGGGTCCTCATTGATGGGCAGAAGGTGGAGGCTCTGCGTGACACAGGAGCCAGTATGACTACTATCAAGAGTCAGCTGGTGTCCACAGAGAAGATAATCCCTAATACATTCCACCAGGTCATAGTCGCTGACAATCGCGAGAGTCACCTACCGGTGGCTCGGGTTCCCTTTGAGTGGGGGGGGGTCTCTGGTACTCTGAAAGTAGCTGTGAGTCCTGCCATGCCTGTAGATTGTCTGTTAGGCAATGATCTAGAGCATACTGCTTGGAAAGAAGTAGAGCTCCGATCTCACCTGGAGATGTTAGGGTTACCTGAGTGGGTCTGCATGACCACCCGGTCCATGACTGACCGAGAGGGAAGTCAAGGGCATCTGGAGCCTGGAACGATGGCCCAGAGAGCTGCCAAGAGGAGGGACGAGGGGCGCGGGAAACCGGCCCCAGAAGTTCCCACAGTGGCTGACGGGGCTCCTGAGGAGGAGACTCCCGAGCCAACTGGGGAAGACATTGCCACCCTAGGTGACTTACCTGAGCTTGCTGGCTGGCAAGTTGAGGGTGGACCCACCAGGGAGGAATTCTGCAAGGCGCAGAAAGAGTGTCCCACTCTAGAAGGGTTGAGGAAACAAGCCTTAAACCAGGCAGCAGGTGACGCCTCTGGCAATCACCACCTATATTGGGAGAATGATCTCCTCTACAGTGAGCCTAGGGTTCCGGTCTTTGGGGCAGCACGTGTGCTGGTGGTCCCCCAATGTTACCGAGCCTTCCTACTGGGTCTGGCTCACGACATTCCCCTGGCAGGACATTTGGGACAAGACAAGACCTTCAACAGGCTTGTCACCCACTTTCACTGGCCCAAAATGAGGACACACTCAGACAAATTCTGCAGGGCTTGTCCTACCTGCCAGGCTAGTGGTAAAGCAGGAAAGAGGGTTAAAACCCCCCTGATTCCACTTCCTGTCGTTGGCACCCCCTTTGAAAGGGTGGGCGTCGACATTGTTGGCCCCTTGGACCCCAAAACTGCCTTAGGCAACAGGTTTATCCTGGTTTTGGTGGACCATGCCACCCGGTACCCAGAGGCAATCCCTCTGAGGACCGTAACTGCATCGGTGGTAGCCAGAACCCTGATGGGGATATTTACCCGTGTGGGATTCCCCAAGGAGATAGTGTCTGACAGAGGCACTAACTTCATGTCCGCGTACATGAAGCATCTGTGGGATGCGTGTGGTGTAACCTACAAGTTCACCACACCCTATCACCTCCAGTCTAATGGGCTTGTGGAGAGATTCAACAAGACCCTGAAAGGCATGATTGGTGGCCTCCCTGAGGCCATGAGGTGTAAATGGGACGTCCTCTTACCATGCCTTCTCTTTGCTTACAGAGAGGTCCCCCAGAGGGGGGTAGGGTTCAGTCCCTTTGAGCTTCTCTATGGGTACCCCGTCAAGGAGGGATTGGAGAACGCTCCAAAGACACCCCCTCAGGACGTGGTCAGCTACATGTTGGCCCTCCGCAATCAGATGACCCGCTTCTGGAAAGAGGCCCAAAGTAACCTGGAGGCCAGTCAAGAGGTGATGAAACAATGGTATGACCAGAAGGCCACTCTGGTAGAGTTTCAACCTGGAGACAAAGTGTGGGTAATGGAGCCAGTAGAGCCCAGAGCTCTCCAGGACCGCTGGTCTGGCCCATTTGAAATAAAGGAGCGGAAAGGGGAGGCCACTTACCTAGTGGACCTCCAAACCCCTAGGAACCCCCTAAGGGTGCTCCACGTGAACCGACTAAAAGCTCATTTTGAGAGGTCGGAGATCAACATGCTTCTGGTCACAGATGAAGGAATGGAAGAGGAGAGTGAACCTCTCCCTGACCTCCTCTCTGCCCAAGAAGGTGATGGGTCCGTAAGCGGGGTCATTCTGTCTGACTCCCTGACTCTAAACCAGAAAGGAGACTGCTATGAGCTGTTGGAGCAGTTCTCCCCCCTCTTCTCCCTTACTCCTGGACTGACCCACCTCTGTGTTCATGATATTGACACCGGTGACAGTCTCCCTGTGAAGAACAAAATTTACAGGTTGTCAGATAAGGTGAAGGCCAGCATCAAGGAGGAGGTCTCCAAGATGTTGACGCTAGGGGTTATTGAGAAGTCCAGTAGTCCCTGGGCCAGCCCAGTGGTGTTGGTCCCTAAGGCTACTGCCCCAGGCGCGAAGCCAGAACTCCGGTTCTGCGTGGACTACCGGGGTCTCAACTCAGTCACACGGACTGATGCTCACCCCATCCCCCGAGCTGATGAGCTCGTGGACAGGCTAGGCGCTGCCAAGTTCCTGAGTACGTTTGATCTTACTTCAGGGTACTGGCAGATCGCCCTGACTGAGGGGGCTAAGGAAAGGTCCGCCTTTTCCACCCCTGACGGCCATTACCAGTTCCGGGTGATGCAGTTTGGATTGAAAAATGCCCCCGCTACCTTCCAACGGTTGGTTAACGGGGTCCTGGCTGGCAAGGATGCCTTCTGTGCAGCCTACCTGGATGACATAGCTGTCTACAGTTCCAGCTGGGAGGAACACCTGCTCCACCTCAAGGAGGTGCTTCAGGCCCTGCAACAGGCAGGCCTGACCATCAAGGCTAGTAAGTGCCAGATCGGGCAGGGTTCCGTGGTGTACTTGGGACACCTAGTAGGTGGTGGCAAGGTGCAGCCACTCCAGGCCAAGATCGAAACTATCAAGGCCTGGCAACCACCTCGAACCCAGACTGAGGTGAGAGCCTTTTTAGGCCTCACCGGATACTACCGCAGGTTTGTCAAGGGCTATGGTACCATTGTGTCCCCCTTGACAGAACTCACGTCCAAGAAGCAACCTAGGTTGGTGAATTGGACAGAGGCTTGTCAGAAAGCCTTTGACGCCCTGAAGGAAGCCATGTGCACGGCCCCCGTGCTCAAGGCCCCTGACTACTCCCAGGAATTTATCGTGCAGACAGACGCTTCAGAGCATGGCATAGGGGCAGTTCTAGCACAGCTAAATGAGGAGGGCAGAGATCAACCGGTAGTCTTTATTAGCAGAAGACTATTACCACGGGAACAGAGGTGGAGTGCTATTGAAAGAGAAGCTTTTGCTGTGGTCTGGGCACTGAAGAAGCTGAGACCCTACCTGTTTGGGACTCACTTCCTAGTTCAGACAGACCACAGGCCCCTCAGATGGCTCATGCAGATGAGGGGTGAGAATCCAAAACTCTTGAGGTGGTCCATTTCCCTACAGGGGATGGACTTTACGGTGGAACATCGCCCAGGGGTTGACCACGCCAATGCTGATGGTCTCTCCAGGTACTTCCGCCTTAGCGATGAGAGCTCCCAAGAGGTCGGGTAGCTCTCCCCACTTTCAGCTGGGGGGGACACATGTTAGACCTGACAGCCTTAGGGTAGTCACCCCTAACTTTTTGCCTGCCTCCCTCCACTTTGTGGATACTGTTTTTGCTGGTTTTTAGACTCTGCGCACTTTACCACTGCTAACCAGTGCTAAAGTGCATATGCTCTCTCTCTGTAAACATGGTAACTTTGGATCATACCTGATTGAACTATTTAATCTACTTATAAGTCCCCAGTAATGTGCACTCCAGGTGCCTAGGGCCTATAGATTAAATGCTACTAGTGGACCTGCAGCACGGATTGTGCCACCCACTTAAGTAGCCCCTTTTTCTTGTCTCAGGCCTACCATTGCTAGGCCTGTGTGGGCAGTTTCACTGCCACCTCGACTTGGCACTTAAAAGTACCTGCCAAGCATAGAGCTCCCCTTTTTCTACATATAAGTCACCCTTAATGTGTGCCCTGGGTATCCCCTAGAGCAGGGTGCTGTGTAGGTAAAAGGCAGGACATGTACCTGTGTAGTTATATGTCCTGGTAGTGTAAAAAACCCTCAATTCGTTTTTGCACTGCTGGGAGACCTGCTCCCTTCATAGGCTAACATTGGGGCTGCCCTCATACACTGTTGAAGTGGCAGCTGCTGATCTGAAAGGAGCAGGGAGGTCATATTTAGTATGGCCAGAATGGTAATACAAAATCCTACTGACTGGTGAAGTCGGATTTAATATTACTATTCTAGAAATGCCACTTTTAGAAAGTGAGCATTTCTTTGCACTTAAATCCTTCTGTGCCTTACAATCCACGTCTGGCTAGGTTTAGTTGACAGCTCCTTGTGCATTCACTCAGACACACCCCAAACACAGGGTACTCAGCCTCACTTGCATACATCTGCATTTTGAATGGGTCTTCCTGGGCTGGGAGGGTGGAGGGCCTACCCTCACACAAAGGACTGCCACACCCCCTACTGGGACCCTGGCAGACAGGATTGAACTGAAAGGGGACCTGGTGCACTTCTTAGCCACTCTTTGAAGTCTCCCCCACTTCAAAGGCACATTTGGGTATAAAACAGGGCCTCTGCCCTACCTCATCAGACACTTGCTGGAGAAGAAACCTGAACCAGAAACTACATCCTGCCAAGAAGAACTGCCTGGCTGCTCAAAGGACTCACCTGTCTGCTTTCTACAAAGGACTGCTGTCTTGCTGTTGCCCTGCTGCCTTGCTGAACTCTTGTCTGGCTGTGAAAGTGCTCTCCAAGGGCTTGGATAGAGCTTGCCTCCTGTTCCTTGAAGTCTCAGGACCAAAAAGACTTCTTCCTTTCACTTGGACGCTCCGTGCGCCGAAAATTTCGACGCACAGCTTGTTTCGCGGCGAGAAAAACGCCGCACACCGACGCTGATCAACGCGACGCTCTCGGGACGATCGAGACTTCGACGCACAACCTCGCAAGGACAACGCCGCCCGACTTTCCAGGAGAAATCGACGCAACGCCTACCGTGAACGCGAAACTTTGACGCACGGCCTCGCAAGGACAACGCCGCCCGACTTCCCAGGAGAAATCGACGCGACGCCTGCCGTGAGACCAAGATTTCGACGCACGGCCTCGCAAGGACACCGGCGCCCGACTTCCAAGGAGAAATCGACGCGACGCCGACCGTGAGTTCGAAACTTCGACGCGCAGCCCCGCAGAACGACGCGCAGCCGGAAAAACAGCAGGAGAATCCACGCACAGACCCGGGACATCTGGTAATCCCCGCGATCCACAAAAAGAGACTGTCTGCGCACCGGAAAACGACGCCCGACTTCCCCGCGTGGAAAAGAACGACGCAAGTCTTTGTGTGCTGAGGAGAAATCGACGCACACACCCTTTTTCCACGCATCTCTCCGCCTGTGGCCCTCTGAGGAGATTTTCCACCAGAAACCAGGTACTTTGTGCTTGAAAGACACTTTATTGCATTCTAAAGACTTAAGACACTTTATATCACTTCCCTGTGATATTTCTACAATTTTCCATTGCAACTTTATTCTTTTTGACCTACAATTATCCAGATAAATATTATATATTTTTCTAAACACTGTGTGGTGTATTTTTGTGGTGCTATATGGTGGTATTGTATGATTTATTGCACAAATACTTTACACATTGCCTTCTAAGTTAAGCCTGATCGCTCGTGCCAAGCTACCAGAGGGTGGGCACAGGATAATCTTGGATAGTGTGTGACTTACCCTGACTAGAGTGAGGGCTTTTGCTTGGACAGAGGGTAACCTGACTGCCAACCAAAAACCCCATTTCTAACAATGGAGAACTAACAATTCCACAATCCCTCACCATACACATGCAAAGGGGCAGAGCAACAGCAACGATATAGGGAAAGCTAGGGATGTAGAATATGTCACAGACATGATGCATAATACATCACTTATATCCCCACAGGTGCCCTAGCCAATTCTAGTGGCGAGGAGGTGCCACAGCTATCCAGTCCCCCAACAGATGATGCCCCCAGTGATGACAGCAACTCTGGACATCTGGATCTGGATCAACTTCCTGGCCCACCAGGGAACACTGGTCAGTCGGACACCCTAGTCCACTCCCAATCCACCACACAGCCTCCCCCCTCAGTACCCAACACAACAGAGCCCTCCCAACGTCCCCACACATCTGTCCCCAGGACAAGTCAATCAGCAGTGTGCCCACCTGTACAGGGACCCCAGTCCACACCTCACAGCCAAGACAATCAGGGTCCTGGAGTCAGTAGCAGTTGGCACACCGTTCATGGGAAACAGGCACACGGGGACAGGGATACTCGGAGGACAGCTGTGTTCCAGGGGGAGGACAGGCTCAGGGAATTGACTGTCCCGGAGGCACTCACTAATGTCCTTGGGGCCTACAAACAATTGCAGGACAAGATGGGCCTGATTATTTACATCATGCAGGAGAACCAGCGGCTGCAGGGGGTACACCATCAGAAGATCAGGAAAGATTTGCAAGCCCTCAACACCATCATGGTCTCCTTGGCAGGGGTGCTGGCTGATATGGCCAACATCATGAGGGAATATACAACAAACCAACGGGCCCCTTCCACTAGCCAGTCAACTGAACAGCCCACCACATGTGCTGCAGCTAGTGGACAGGAGGCCCTGCCACAGGACCCACAGGCACCAGCACCCCTCCTTCTGCAGAAGGTGAACCACCCTGCAAACGTTACCTGTGACTCAGATAGATGCCAGAGACACTTGCCAAGACCAAAACCACTGCCAGAAAATTACCCCTCCTGAATGTCCCCTTTGTGTTCTACCCTGTCACCTTCTCCACTTTGAGCTGCCTTTGTTCTCCTTCCTATGGCCTCTCGGACACTCAACCTGTGCTATAGACTAGACCAATACCCTGGACTTACCTCTACCATCACCCCATATTCCATTGCACTATTTAGTCTATAAATTTCACAATAAACACCCTTGAACACAACTTGAGTGATAGTGCTTTATGTGATGAAAATGTGCAATTATGGTAACAGTTACATCTTGTGCAAATTACCTAACACTGTGATAGCATACAAATAATGATCTGTAGCTGTCTGTAGTCATCACTTCAGTACACAGTTATTATATCACCAACATCTGCAAAATGAGAAGGCATAGGTGACAGTCATTTGAGATCCAAAGGAAGTGAATGCCATCCTGCTACAGTCACACTGAAAACATAAATATTCATAGTAATTGTCAGTTCCACTGTCTCACCTGTGTGTCATTGGAAGTACTGACGTATAACTGATGCACTGTTGTCCACATCCTCATTCTCTGCCTCCTCATCCTCACTGTCCTCAGGGTCCTCTGCTGCCACAGGAGCATTTCCAATCTCCTCCTCCTGCACATAAGGCACATGTCGGCTGAGGGCCAGGTTGTGCAACATGCAGCATGCTACAACTATCTGGCATACCTCTCAGGGGAGTAGCACGGGGATCCACCTGTCAGATGGAGGCATCAGAACCTTGCCTTCAGGAGGCCGAAGGTACGTTCTATAATCTGCCTGGTTCGGCAATGTGCTTCATTATACTGACTCTCAGCCCCTGTCCTGGCATTCCTCACAGGGGTTAGGAGCCAAAATAGGTTTGGGTATCCTGCGTCACCTGCAAATATTGAGGGACAAACGTTAGCCGTACACAATGGTATGGAGGATAACGTCTGAAGACATAAACTAACAAACTTTGGGTGGGGACTCTGGCTCACCTACTAGCCACACCCTGTGCATCTATAGTTGTGTCATCACATTTGGAATGCTGCTATTCCTCAGGACGAAGGCATCATGCACTGACCCAGGATACTTGGCAGTGACATGGGGGATGTAATGGTCCGCCAGGCACAACATTTGCACATTGAGTGAGTGGAAACTCTTCCAATTCCTAAACACCTGTTCATTGTGCCGGTGGGGGGTGACAAACGCTATAAGTGTACCGTCAATCAGCCCCAATAATATTTGGTATATGTCCCATTACATAGAATCCTGCCTTCACAGTGGCCAAATCTTCCACTTGGGGAAAAGCGGTGTAGCTGCACATGTGTTTTACCAAGGCAGACAAAACCCTTGTCAGCACGATTGAGAAAATTGTCTGTGACATTCCTGCTGCCAAGCCCACAGTCACTTGGAAAGAACCATTTGCCAGGAAATGGAACACTGACAGAACTTGCACAGGAGGGGAGATCCCAGTAGGATGACGTATAGCTGATAACAGATCAGGCTCCAATTGTGGCACAGCTCTGTGATTGTGGCCCTGTCCAATCCATAGGTGAGTATTATGTGCCTGTCCTTCAGTGTAGACAAGTCCACAAGGGTTCTATACACAGGGGCTTGTCTTCTCCTCCTATTCCTCCACAGTGGTAGGTATCAAAGGGACACAACAGTGAGTAGGGTGTCACAAATTGAACAATGGAACAACCACCTCAGTGTACATAGAGCATTTATGTGATGGGACAATGTGAATGGCAATGTATGTGCAATTTACAGCAATGACACAGTTTATAATTTCTGAATGTTGTCCATCACCATAAAATGGTGAATGCCTGAGCTGCAACTATGGACAGGTGGAAGTGAGGTAACTCTGTCAGCGTTGGGCGTTATGGTGGAAGGCGGTCTTGCAAAACCGTGCTATTCCTCATCAGCTAGAATGGGGCTCTATGGAGTACAGTGGCCAATGGGGATCACTGGCGGCGGTGACGGTGTACACCGCAGCGGACGTGACTGCCATTTTCTGTCTAAAACCTCACTTGATTTCTGACTTTCCACAGGACAACACCTCCACTGCGTGTGCTGCTGTGACCGGTGTCTGGATCCTGTCATGGCCCGTGTGACAGGGGAAAAGGGCCCTGCCTTCACTTCAGAGGAGTTAGAGCACTTGGTGGATGGGGTCCACCCCTGAATGGACAACTGTATGAGCCTCCAGACCACCAGGTGAGTACACCATGGACACGATGCATGTGACAAGATTGCATGGAGATATGTGTGCTAGCAGCGTGTCGTTGGGTGGGGGTATGTCTGGTGGTAGTGTATATGGTGGGTGTCAGGTGATGTGTGTGTCAATAGAGATGGAAATGGTATTTGTGGGCCATATGTGTGACAGGCTGCATTGTATGGTTAATGGTGTCCTGATGTCTATATTACCTCTGCAGATCAGCACCCATCAAAAGAAGGGATTGTGGTGTGCCATCACCAATGATGTGCGGACCCTGGGGGTCCATAGCAGGCAGAGCACCCACTGTAGGAAAAGGTGGGAGGACCTGAGAAGGTGGGCCTGGAGTACTGCAGAGGCCTAGCTGGGTATGGTCTCCCAACGATGGTGGGGCGCCCATTGGAACCTGACCCCGTTGATGGCCCACATACTGGCGGTGGCCTACCCAGAGCTGGATGGTCGCTTGAGGGCAGCACAGCAGCCACAAGGGGGTGAGTAAAATGAGAGGGACAACAATTATTGTTGGGTGGGATGGGATCCTGGTGGTTGGTTTCAGTTAGTGGGTGCCCCTTAATTCTAGATCAGCCATTGCTGTGTGTTCCAGCTCAAGGTAAATGGGTGCATAGCAGAATCTAGTAACCTAGCTAGGTTGCATTCCATGTCAGACAGGGCTTATTGGGTCCCAGGAGGGGTGCAGTTGGCGGTGGTTAGCTCTCATCTTGTTGTGGCACCTAGCCAATGGAATGCCGGTGCGATGCATAGTGCACAATCCTGATCCCTGTGTGTGATGGTAATGTGTGTGCCAACTGTGGTGTTGGTGCTGTAATTGACCCAGTGCTACCTTTCTCTCTCTCCCCCTATTTTCTTCTGTCATCCTATCCATGTGTGCATTAGCATCATCTGGCAGAGGAGGAGGGGCACTGGCAGCTGAGGGAGCTGCATCCCACATGTCCCAGGAGGCAGAGTCCATCGAGGCCGAGGGGACCAGTGGGACGGAGGGCCAGGGGAGCACCACGGCAAACACAGGAAGTGACAACACTGACTCTGATTCCTCCTTCGATGGAAGCTTCCTGGTGGCGGGGGACACTTCTGGAACCACTCGAGCTGCCACCTCCGTACCAGCACCGCCCTCCCAGTAGCCCCCCACCGAGTTGCCCATGCCCGCTCACCCAGAAGGGTGGGCATCTCCTTCGACCCAGGCACCTCAGGCCCTGCCCCAGTGTGCCCTGCTGCCCTCAGTGAGGAGGCTTTTGACCTCCTGAGATCCATCTCTGTAGGCAGTCAACCATTCTGAATGCCATCCTGGGGATGGCATCCCAGATGCAGCAATGCATTACATACCTGGAGGGTATCCACGGTGGGTTGGCAGCCCTTCAGAGATCGTTTCAGGCTCTGGCCTCCTCTCTGATGGCAGCCAGTGCCCCTGTTCCTACCGTCCCCCCTCCAGTAACCACTTCCCATTCCCAGTCTCCTCAACCCCAACCCATCCCAGGCACAGATACAGACAAGCATGCACACAACACTTCACACAAGAGTAGCACAGTCAAACACAGGCAGTACACTTCACGCCACAAGCACTCACACAAACAACAGACAGTTGCACACGCAACCACATCCACTGTCTCCACTGTGTCCCCCTTCTCCTTCTCTTCTTCCTCCCTCACAGTCACATCTGCACTCACACCTGCATACACTGCATAAGCAGCCACCACCACCATCACCACATCAAGCAGCACACACACCTCACTTGCAGACACCTCCACAACACCACTCCACGCATCCCCTTTGTCCTCTCCCACCCTGTCTGCCCCCCTCCTAAGGGACACAAATGCATGCACTCAGACACCCAACAGCCATCCACCTCACCATGTCCATACACCTGCACCTTAGTCCAGCAGATGTACTCCTCTGACAACCACTCCCTCAACCTCCACTCCCATCTCTCCTCCCATATCCCGCCCAAACTCCCCTAAGAAGCTTTTCATTGCACATGTTGACCTCTTCCTTTCCCCTTTACCCCCTCATCTTGCCCATAAGAGCAGGGTCCCAACGACCCAGCCCAGCACCTTAGCCAAACACTCTGCCACTGCTCCCATCAAATCATCAGATACTGGCACTAAGGGGCCCCAGAGTGCCACTCCTATGAGAGCACACCTCTGGCTCAGAAAGGGAGGACTAGGGTGGTGAAAAGCATGGGACAGGAGACAGGGACAGTGGAGGCAACTCCTAGTCCTGGAGGCAAGGACACAAGTGACATGTCAAAGGTCAAGAGGGACCTGTCACAAGAGGGAACACATGGATCCCTCTCCACCACCAAAGATTGCCAAAGTTCTCCCTCCACCAGCAAAGAAAGGGAAGGGTCCCACTCAATCACCAATGAAAGGGAAGGTTCCCACTCAACCACCAATGAAAGGGAAGGTTCCCACTGAACCACCAATGAAAGGAAGGGTTCCCACTCAACGACCAATAAAAGGCAAGAGGACCACTCCACCAGCAGAGGGCAAGGAACCCCCACCTCCAGCACAGGCACAGCAGCCCTCACCTCCAACACAGGCACAGGAACCCTCATCTCCACCTGAGGCACAGCAGCCCTCACCTCCACCAGAGACCAATGGGCATGAATCCCCCTCCAGAACCAGTGGGCAATTTCCCCACTTCAGAGACTGTGGCCTTGCACTCCCCACCAAAGGCAGAAGGGCATGGAGCCCCCTCCAGAACCAGTGGGCAAGTTCCCCACTTCAGAGACTGTGGCCTTGCACTCCCCACCAAAGACAGATGGGCATGGAGGCCCCTCCAGAACCAGTGGGCACGTTCCCCACTTCAGAGACTGTGGCCTTGCACTCTCCACCAAAGACAGATGGGCATGGATCCCCTACTTCAGCTGAGGTGCCCTCCTACACCTCCCCCCTCCACACTGAGGTGCCTGCCTATTTCCAACATGGTGCCCCTGAACAGTGGATTCCAGAGTGTGTCAGGAGTCAAGTTGGGTCTTGGACTGTGCCCTGTGGCCATGTGGCCCTTTTCTACTTTTGACTGGCCATTGGTCCCTTCTGGACATTGTCTCCTGCTTTTGTTTTCAAATGGACAATATGGTGGCTGTTGGCATCAAATTACAGTGTTTGTGGATAATCATTGTGGTCCTTGTTTTATTTTGACGTGTGTCCAGTGGCATTGGTTTAACTCTGCAGCTGGTTCTGTGTATGGTGTGTGTATGAATGGTGTGTGTTGTGTGTGTGTGTGTGTCACTCTCCTTTTCCTCCCTCCTTCCCTTGTTTGCTAGGTGGCTGTTCTCACTGTCGGCGCCTTTGTCGGCGTTGGTGTTCCAGGAGGGCCATGGCAGAGAAGAGCATTGGGAGGACTTGAGGTTCCAGCTCTTTACCGGTGGTGGAGTCCTCTGTGTACTTGTTGGTGAGTCTTTTGTTTTCTGTGTTCTGTTTCTGTCAGGCGTTTGATGGCGTTGGTACCACCCTGGAAATCCTAGCAGTTTTCTGTGTCATAATATCGAGGGCAGTACCTTGTCTTTCGCCTGGCTGTTGATGACTACTGCTGAGTCAATGATGTTAACGCCCTGGCGGTTGGTGCGGTACATTTGCTGTCTATGGGAGGGATCACCGCCATGGTCATAATTTGACGGAAACTACCGCAAGACTGTTGGTGGTATTACTGCCACTTTAACAGTCACCACCAATGTCATAATGACCACCTATGTGTCCAGATGTGGGCCTGGTTGTATGTCTTCCTAGGCTATGTCTGAGGGTTTCCATATGGGTCATTACCCACTGCTGAATCCCATATCCTTGGTCAGCTGAAATGTAAAAAAGAGACAGGCCCTCATTACAAAATTGGTGGTAAATGTCGTCTACCCCCGTGCTGACGGCTGCCAAAATACCGTAACGTCGGCGGTATTCCGTTACGGGTATTATGACCCACACTGAGAAATCCGCCACTACACAGACACCCACACAAGTCCGCCAGACCAAAAGTCAATGATAAACTGGCAGTACCAAAACCCACACCATTACGCCAACAGGAATACGCCCACAGTATCATCACCCACGAATCACAGCAGCAGTCTTTCAACCGCGGTAAACCATTGGCGGTACACACCTCCGTGCTCAAAATACACACACACTAACAAAACTACACCACATTTGACAATTCAAAATACACCCACCTGCCACACATACACACACCACACCCACACACTCACACCACTATAAAACACACAAACACATTACCCACAACCCTTTATGACCCAAACATTTTGGCGAGTGAGTGAGATAGAAGCCAGGAGCACCCACTCAATCAGAGCCACAAAACAACCTCACCAATACACCATCCACGCACCTCACACCACACACCCCAACACAGCACCCCACGCACCTGCACACATATCACTCATACCACATCCATGGCACCTCAAAGACACCCCAGGTTTTCAGAGGAGGAGCTAAGGGTCATGGTGGAGGAAATCATACAGGTAGAGCCACAGCTAATCGGATCACAGGTGCAGCAGACGTCCATTGCTAGGAAGATGGAGCTCTGGCGGAGAATCGTGGACAGGGCCAATGCCGTGGGACGGCATCCAAGAACAACGGATGACATCAGGAAGAGGTGGAACGACCTACCGGGGAGTTGCATTCCGTGGTAGCAAGACACCAGGTAGCAGTACAGTGGAAACCCCACCTCCTCCCCCACAACCAACAACATGGGAGGAGCAAGTCTTGGAAACAATGCATCCTGAGGGCCTCGCAGGAGTAGCATGAGGACTGGACTCTGGTAAGTCAAATCTTTACTACTATATCCCCCATACTACCTGCATGCCATCACAAACTCCTACCCCTACCCTCACCCCCATCACTCCACCACCTCACATATGCCCCACTATTACAACCCACCCATCCCAATACCAAGCCCTGCATGTAACACCAGTCTATGGACACCCATCACGACAGCATGTCCATTACAGAGAATCACCTAGCCCACAAAATCACCACACACAAGGCAAAGCTGACAGGGCTATCCCAACCATACAGGGAAACACACCTATGCACAAGATGGCCCACACAGATACAATAACACTGCATTTTCATCCTCACAGGACCTCTACTCAACGTCACCTGAGTGGAGTTGCCAGCAACATCCAGTCCCCCCAGAAGAGGTTCACAGTGATGACAGCAGCTCTGCACGCCTGGATCAGGATGACCAACCTGGCCCATCAGGGACCTCCGGACAGTCGGTTACCCTGCCACAGTCCCAACCCACCACAGAGCCTCCCCCCTCAGGAAACAGCAACAGAGCACCCACCCAGCGGGCCCATGCCACTGTCCCCAGGACACGTCAATCAGCAGTGTGTCCACCACTACAGGGACCCCAGGCAACCCCACAAACCCAGGACGATCAGGGACCTGGGGTCAGTGGCAGTGGACACACAGTTCAGGGGACAGAGGCACAGGACAACAGGGAAGCTAGGAGGACTGCTGTGCAACAAGGGGAGGACAGGCCCAGGGAATTGACTCTCCAGGAGGCACTCACAAACATCCTGGGAGCATACCACCATTCCCAGGAGACCATGGTTCAGACACTGTGCAAGTTGCAGGAGACCCAGCGGCTGCAAGAGGGACAGTACCTGGGGATCAGGGATGACCTCAAAAACATCTACACCATCCTGGTCACCATTGCAGGGGTGCTGGCTGACATGGGCAAGACCATGAGGGAGGCAGTGGCACAACTACGGGCCCCTGACACTAGTCACACCGAAGAACAACCCTCCACCTCCGCCGGCGCTAGTGGACAAGAGGCCTCGCCACAGGACAAACAGGCCACCAGCACCCCACCCCTTGCAGAAGGAAAACTACCCCGCTAACGGTCCCTGCAATCCAGGCAGAAGCCAGAGAACATTGCCAAGACCCCCGCTAGGAAATAGGACTCTCCTGATTGTCACCCTTCTTTCCCACTCTGTCACCCTGTCCACCTTGAACTGCCATTACTCCTCTTCCTATGCCTCATTGGACAATGCAGCTGTGATACCAAGAGACTGGACTCTAACTGAACATTCCTCCACCATCACCTCAGCCCATTGCACATCCCCCTCTACGTATGAGCACTTAAATATACACCCTTGGAACAAATACAAATCCGAACTCTGTCAAATGATTCATATATGTATTAGTACAACATTATCAAAGCATAATAAGTCATATGTACAGTTAAATTTTCATTGGAATGACCTTGGGCAGCAGGAAACACACCAGGAGCCAGAGTGGGCCACACAGATCTGAAAATGTAGATGCCACAGGGTACAGTAAGTGGCCATAGACATAGGGAAATCAGGCTGCCATGTACAATGTCCAACAGAAAACTGAAATGTAAAGTGAAGTTAGTGTCTTACCTGTGTGTCACTGGAAGTACTACTGTATTATATTACTTCTGCTGTCCACGTCTTCCTCTGCCTCCTCTTCCTCACTGTCCACAGATGCATCTGCTGCCACAAGACCATCTCCAGGCTCTTCCCCCTGCAGAAAATGCACCTGGCGTCTCAAGGCCAAGTTATGCAACATGCAACATGCAACGATAATCTGGAACACCTTCTTGGGTGAGTAGTACAAGGATCCACCTGTTAGATGGAGGCACCTGAACCTGGCCTTCAGGAGACCAAAGGTTCATTCTATTATCTGCCTTGGTTGCCTATGTGCCTCATTGTAACGTTCCTCTGCCCTTGTCCAGGCATTCCTCACTGGGGCCAGTAGCAATGAGAGGTTGGGGTAACCAGAGTCACCTGCAAATATTGAGGGACAACTGTTAGACACACACTAACCTTTAGGGACAACCCCATACCCAGACACCTACTTATACTGGTTGGGGACCTTGGGCTCACCTATTAGCCACACCTGGGGCCTCTGGAGTTAGCCCATCACATATAGGATGCTGCTATTCCTCATGATAAAGGCGTCATGCACAGAGCGAGGATACTTGGCATTCACATGAGAGATGTACTGGTCCATCAAACACACCATCTGCACATTCATAGAGTGATAGCTTTTTCTATTCCTGAAAATGTGTTCATTTCTCCTGGGGGGGACAAATGCCACATGTGTACCATCAATGGCACCAATGATGTTGGGGATATGTCCCATGTCATACAAGTCAGCTTTCACTGTGGCCAAATCCCCCACCTGGGGGAATACGATGTAGCTGCGAATGTGTTTCAGCAGGGCTGACAACACTCTGGTCAACACGTTTGAGAACATTGGATGAGACATCCCTGATGCCATGGCCACTGTAGTTTGGAAGGAACCACTTGCCAGGAAATGGAGCACTGACAGGACCAGCACTACAGGGGGGATACCTGTGGGCTGGAGGATAGCTGACATCAGGTCTGACTCCAATTGGGCACCCAGTTCTTGGATTATGGGCCAATCAACTCTGTATGTTATGATAATGTGTCTGTCCCCCATTGTTGCAAGTTCCACCAGGGGTCTGTACACTGGAGGATGTCGCCATCTCATATTCAGCCTCAGCGATGTCTATGGAAGAAAACGATGATCAGTGGGTCATACTCACGCATCTATTTCACTAATTATGCATTTTTGTCCTTTACAGAACCGGTATGTGAATCTGAAAATAAGTTGCTGTGCCAATGTCTGCTGTGACGCAGTTAGGTGCCATGCCTTGTGCATGCCTGACCTGTGAGGAGGTACAAGTGGAAATGAGGTAATTCTGCTGGCGACACAACTTCACATTGGTTATCATTGGGCCCTATGTGTTCCATGAGCCAATAGCGATGTACGCAGGCGGTGATGGTACACACCGCCGCAGACATGACCGCCATTTTCTATCTGTTCACTCACTTGCTACCTGGCCTTCAACAGGAGAGGACCTACACTGCAAGTGCTGCTGTGACCTGTGTCTGGAAGCGACAATGGCTCATGTGTCTGGGGAAAGGGCCCCTGCCTTCACTGTGGAGGAGTTGGAGAAACTGGTGGATGGGGTCCTACCCCAGTGCATGTTACTCTACGGTCCTCCGGACAAACAGGTGAGTACACTGTGAGCATGATGCGTAGGCCATGAATGTAGGGATTGCTGTGTGTGTAAGCCACATGTATGGGGGGCAGAGGCGTTCTGGCCAGAGTGCTGCATATATGGTGGTCAATGTATGTGCGTCAGAGGGTGGGAGGGATCTGGTGGGCCATGAGTGTGACGGTCCGTACGGTTGACTAATTCCCTTTTCTGTTGTCTTTTCAATGCAGTTCAGCGCCCACTAGAAAAAGGGTATTTGGCGTGTCATCGCCAAGGAGGTGCAGACCTTGGGGGTCTTTGACAGGCGGAGCACCCACTGCAGCAAACAGTGGGAGGACCTGCGCCGCTGGGCAAAGAAGATGGCAGAGGCCCAGCTGGGGCTGGCCTCCCAACGAGGAAGGGATGCCCGTCACTGATGTTCTGCATCCTCGTTGTGGCCTGTCCAGAGTTGGATGGGAGCTTGAAGGCATTACAGCAGCCACAAGGGGGTGAGTACAGATTCCGAATCCCGACTTTTGCGCGTGTTAAGGGTTACCTTGGTGGGGGATGTGGGCTGGGGGTGCCCCTAGGCCAGGGCGAAGAAGGCAGGGTAGGTCCCTTGTTGGGCAGGCTCTGGAGCACTCCTACCCCAATGGTGTTAGTGGGCATCAACTACAGGCACGGTTCTGTGGGTTTCAGGTGTGCAGCTGATTGGGGGTAGGCATTGTACCCCATGGGCTGATGACTATCTTAGTAACTGGTAGTGCAGGGCCTAGTGCATAGGGCTGCTCCCTGTGTGTTGAGTACTCCACCGGTGGTGGTATTGCTGGCATTGACCAAGTGTATCTTCTGTCTCTCCCCCCCTTTTTGTTTTGTCATCCTGTTGTTGTGTGCATTAGCATCATCTGGCGGCGGAGCAGAGGCACCGGTGACAGAGGGAGCTGCATCCCACATGGGCCTGGAGGCTGAATCCACTGACGGTGAGTGCACCAGTGGGACGGAGGGTGAGGGGAGCACCACGTCGGGGACAGGAGGGGACACCACAGACAGCGACTCCTCCGTTGATGGAAGCACCCTGGCGGTGGCGGACACCTCTGTGCCCACCCCAATAACAGGTACAGCCGCCACCCACCTACCAGCACCAGCCTCCCAGCAGCCCCTCAGGGTGTTTTCCGTGTCCGCTTACCCAGGAGGGTGGGCATCTCCTTCGCCCCAGGCACCTCAAGCCCTGCCCCAATCAGCCTTGCTTCCCTCAGTGAGGAGGCTATTGACCTCCTGAGATCCCTCACTGTTGGGCAGTCTACCATTCTGAATGCCATCCAGGGTGTTGAGAGGCATTTGCAACAAACAAATGCATACCTGGAGGGCATTCACTCTGGCGTAGCGGCCCAACAGATAGCATTTCAGGCTCTGGCCTCCGCACTGATGGCAGCCATTGTCCCTATATCCAGCCTCCCCCCTCCAACTTCCTCAACCCAGTCCCAATCCCCTCAACCCCAGCCTATCCCAAGCACACCTTCAGACCAGCATTCACCCAAATCACCACACAAAAGTGGCTCAGGCAAACACAAACACCACATCTCACAGGCACTCTCACAAGCACCATCCCTATGCAGACACATCAACATCCACTGCCTCCACTGTGTCCCCCTCCTCCTCGTCATCCACCACCCTCCCAGTAGCGTCTCCACTCACACCTGCATGCACAACATCCTCATCCACTACCTCCATCACCATCACGCCCATCACAACACACCCCTCACTGGCAGTCACCACCCCCACATCCATGCAAACGTCCCCGGTGTCCTCTCCCAGTGTGTCTGTGACCCCTTCTCCCAAAGTACACAAACGCAAGCTCCCACCCACCCAAAAGCCAAACACTGCAGACACCTCCTACAACCACCCCCTCTTCCTCCACTCCCAATCCCTCTCCCTCTTCCCACCCCAGTGTCTCTAAGAAGCTTTTCCTAGCAAACATTGACCTCTTCCCTACCTCCACGCACCTCAGACACCAAGTTGACGTCCACAGAGGTTCCTGCAGCTAACAGAGGCGTAAAGGGTGCACCCGTCAGCCCAGCCAGTGTGGCACCAACACCTGCCAAGGACAAAAGGGGGACAGCATGCAGCAAGGGGAAGGAGAACCAACCACCCAGCAATGCCAACTCAAAGACTCCAGCTGCCAGGCCCAAGGTGACACCACCATCTGTCAAGGTGAGGAAGGGGCAGAAAAAACCAGCAAGGCACTTCAGCTGTCGGAGGCTGCAGGTGAAGGCCTAGTGGCTATCAGCACAACTGCCAGCACCGCCACCTGCACCGCGGCCAGCACCGCCAGCAGCCCCGCCGCTAGCACCGCCACAAGCACCGCCACCTCCACCACCACTGTCAGCAGCAGCAGCCCCAGTGCACAGCCGTTCAAGGCTGCAGGAGAAGGACTGGGGCCTCCACACACCACTGGCAGTACCAGTACCTGCACCTCGGCCAGTACCGCCACCTGCACTGCCGCAAGCACCGCCACCTGCACTTCTGACAGTAGCACCACTACCAGCAGCAGCAGCCCCAGTGGACAGTCGTCCGAGGCTGCAGGAGAAGGGCTGGAGCCTCCCACCACCACTGGCAGGACCCCCATCAGCACCAGCACTAGAAACAGTATGCAGCCTTAGCCACCGCAGGATGGAGTCTAGCCCTGTCTCCATGGACTATCATGCAAGCTGGTCCCTGCAAATCACTTGCCTCAGACACCCAGGTTAGGGGCTGGTAACTTCCCCACCCCAAGTGTTGTATCACAGGGCACAAAGCCCCCTCCAGAACCAGTGGCGAAAGGCATCCACTCACCCATTTCCGCCGCCACCAGCATGGCGGTCTCGACCGCCAAGTACATAATGAGGGCCAATGTTCTGGACGTTGGTGGAGTGTGTGTTTTTTGTTCCATCAGAAATGAGCAGCTGCAGCAGGGGGAACCAATTGTGCATGTGTGCAGTCCATGGCACCCAGCACATGTGGGAAGCCAGCAATGGCATAGAATTCTTGTTTGATTTCTTGCTGCAGTTGTGGGGTGTTGGGGACAAAGATGTAGCAGGGTGTCAGCAGGGTGATTGCATCCAGGACAGTGGATAGGATTGAGGAGAATGATGGCTGAGAGATTCTGGCCACTTGGGCTGCTGTTGTCTTGAAGGACCCCGAGGCCAGCATATGAAGCACAGCCATGAGCTTTGTCTGTGGTAGGATGTTGATAACTCTGTTTACTGTTGTCTGTAGTCTTTGTGCATTTAGGTATAGCAGCTGTACGCTGGACTCCCTCATCAGATGGTAATGGGTGATTACTTCTTCCTCCCTGAGTCTAATTAGTGAAGTATGCTGCCAATATATTTGCTCTGTTCTCCTGCGCTGCCTATGTGGTGTAGGTGGTGGTAACTGTGGTGGTGATGGTGGAGGTTATGGTGGTGGTTGTGTTGGTCTAAACTGCAGTAGAAGTAGGTCCATGGAGTCCTAGACCTTGCCAGGTAGATTTGGTTATGTTCTCCTTATGTACCTTTGTCAATGAGTTATTTTTACGCCTGGCCAGGCCCTATTGTTTGATGCATTGGGGACTCTGTGTGACCTTTGCTAACGGACAGTCATTTTCCAGAACATTTTTAAAGAGGGAACGCCTACCTTCAATATTAATGTCAGTATCTGATGCAGCTATATCGGACGCTAAGAGAAAATGATGCACAGGGGGAAAATTGATGCTTGAGGCTTCTAGTGCCACTTTGTTAATATGGAGTTATATTATACCGCCGTCCCATAAAAAAAGAAAATGACACAGCAGCAGTGCACCCTCCCGTTGAAAAACCCTTTAGGGCATGATAGCGGCTATGAGTTGAGCATGAGCAAAAATATTTTGTTAGGAGTGAGTACAAGGGATATCTGTGGTCAGGTTTGCATAGGTAAAAAATAACATTGAAGGTGCTTGGACCTCCAACAGCCTACTTTCATGATTCCTTCTTTGGATATACCTAGGTTTTCTACTTCATAATTTGCACTTATGTAAAAAGAAGGTTTCCCATAACTTAAATACCACAGATCATATTTCTTTAGAACTGCCTTATTTGTGACACATTTTAGGGTGTGGCAGAATGTAAGTCACAATATCATGGCTGAAATATTGAATTGAAAAAATATCGACTCCACAATATCGACAATGCCTATATGGTCAAAGTAAGGATATTTAGGGAAGCATACAGCTACTATTCTTAATTCCACATCTACCTACCTTGATGGTTACAATAGTCATAGCTATAAAAGATACCAGTGCTTCCAGCCCTACCACTTATCCTTTTGCAATACCATTATTAGCTTTCCTTGCTATTCAAAATTGGATTATCTTGCCTCAGTTTCCTTGATTAGAGCTCCCTATTTTTTCCCTGTTCTGCTGTAATATTACAATCCGCAGCTGTTGACGTGGCGCAGTTACTTTCTCTACTCTGCTTCACAGCCTTTATGCACCAGAGTCACCAATGTGGGCTAGTGGGTGTTCAAATTTCCATAATAACAAGGACAAGGACCCATATCCTGGTGGTCTAGTAGGTCCATCATTTTTCACCCATGGCGCTTATACACTTCGGGGCCTCTCACTTCTGCAAACCTCCCATATTCCAAAAGCGCTGTACACTAGTCTGCGAGATGTCAGTCTACAGGACAGACCCTCTGAATTGTCATTCTGTTCATTTAGCACCGAACAGTGGGTATGCTTAGTGCCTGCACCACTATGCTTGACACACCTACTGTATTTGGCTGTATGACCATTCACTCTTTACAGTAGCCAAGAACCATCACCACTTTTAGGGGACTGGTTCATCTGCAGACTTTTTCCACTGGTTTGGCATTAGACTATTCACCCTTGGTGAATATAAAGTGAACTCCAAAAAATACCCTTCAATTCTGATTGAACACTACAAACGTGCAGCAACAAGTTGAAAGAGGTTTGCTGCTGGTACATGACCATGTTTTAGAGTGGGGGGATTTGAGGGAAACTGGTGTGCTGTGGACTGTAATCATGCGTGCAACACCCATTGGGAAAAAGGGCTTCGGGCCCCTCCCTGCCATGTGCCATAGCCCGGGCTGAAACTTTGTGGAGGCTTGTCAGAGGGGAAATCCGGTGCAGAGTACGGCTCAAGGAGTGTGTTTGAGCACACAATATTTTCATAGCAGAGACACCTTTGGCTTCTAATGCTGCTGCACAGTGTATTTAAAGGATGAGGTGGAGGTCATTGGTGGGTCACAAGGTGCTTGTTCAGAAACCCCACGGTGGAGGCTCTTGCTGTCCAGGGCAATCAGCTTTAGCACTCCTCATTGTTTCATTAGAGAGACAATGATTGCCCATTAACACTGCTGTTGCTAAAGCACTTGAAAGGCGATCTCTGCCCTCTTGGTAACCTGAGGATTAACCTGGGTCCTTCCAAGCAAAGAAGGCATAAAATGATAAATTATATTGTATGTAATTGTATTTATATAGCGCTTACAATCCAAGATGAAAGGGTAGCAAGTGCAATATAAAGGCAAGAAAGGGGTAAACAGTTTTTCCATTTTCTAAACTGCTTTGCAGTGATTTGTTGTCCATCAGGTAGTCCAGAATGTGTAACCAATTGCATCTTGAAATCCCGGGGGAGTGCTTCTAGTTTTGTTGATATAAATTCAAACTATATAATACTAATAAAATATAGGAATGTGCAAGGTAATATTTCAAAGAGGGGTCTGGGCAGCAGTTAGTAATGGTGACTGATATTGGATGGCACCAGCATTTATTGGTGGGGGAAAGATCTTTTAAAAGATGATCACACAGGCAGCCTCTGAGTAGAATCTACCTGGCTGCCTGTTATGTCCAAGAAGGAAGGCCATCTGAGGACCAAGCTTTGATATTGTCTGGGAGACTTTCAGGCAGTATCAGTGTCAGCGTGATGGCTGGAAAATGACATCATGCCTTACAGTTACTTTAACAGTCACACAGTTGGTGTAACAGCCGTATAAAGGCAGCAGCAGAGTCACCTGTCTTTGTGCCCCTCTTATGATTGATCTCTAGTACAGTTTAGGTAGGGTGGGACATGTGTAATACAGCAGAAACACATGTAAGATGCAATTTCCACTGTACCTATCAAGAGCTGCTGGCTGCTGACCTCGTACAGTCTACCTCACAGAAGATAGTGCATGCCTCTTTCCATTTCTATTTGGTAGCTGAACATGTAATAGACTGGTACGTTGATCAGCATGACAGTGTGCATGGACAGCATCTGACAATGTGCCCACAATAGCTTTCTGCCGCAGTAGCATAGTGTGTTCCAAACATCTCCGCCATTGTTCCTTTGGTCCTCTTCACCATCTCTGCGAGTGGCAGTTAGTGGTTGGAAAACATGGAGACAAGGGTTTCCTCAAATCCAAGACACTCACACATTTCAGAAGGGCCTATTGAACCACTTCACGGCTTCCCCACTTTTGGCCCTTGCTGTCCCTTGAGATGACCTTCATTTGTACTTATCTGTTGCCCACACTGCCTTCAACTACCTCATTCCAACTTCAAACTGGCAAGTGTAGGCCTGGGGGTTAATGCACCTGCTGGTTAGACATAGTCCAGATGCCTCCCCTCTCAGCCTGAAGAGTGTTTTTTAAAAGCTCAAGCTTGCAGCAATTTACATAGGCATGGAACGTACCATCGTTGAGTCAGGATGACATCTGGGTGAGTATATTAAACCATTCCCATGCCCCACTCCATCTTCAGAGAAAGATATTGCAAGACCCAGACAAGACTACAAGAAACCAAAGGTGGATTCTAGAAGAGGAAGACCTGGAAAAGAAGAGGACCAAGTCCAGTTCCAGTTGGAGTGTCTGATGGTGGCAGGAGCCACTACCCACTCATCTGTGGATGCAGGAGCTGATGAACGGTGTGACGAAGACGGTCAGCAATGCAGCACTGGAGCAGATAAAGAGTTCCTGGGTGATGCAATCGAGGTCCCATGTCGGATGAGGAATTGCAGTCACTCTTTGGTGTGGAAAAACCACCAACAAGCCTTGGCAAAGGCAAGTTTTGCAGTTGGTGGAAAAGTGGAGCTGCTGGGATCAGCAAGGCCTAAGGGGTAATGAACCCATAGGGGAGTGCCAGGCAATCATCAGCAGTGCAGAGAGTCCAAAGAATAAGAGGCAGCCCCATCAGAAGACCCACAGGCAAGGAGCTTAGGAGTCGCAGAGAGGCCCATACAGCACACCTGAGGAGAGGTCCCATGTCGCAGGAGAAGCATGCAGAGGGCTGTGCCTTGCAGCAAGAGTGCTGGGGGCTGGGGCCACACGGAGCCTGAAGATCCCTTCGAGGAGATTCCAACAAGCCTTGGTAGCTACAAGAGATGCAATGCAAAGGGGTACTGTCTTGCGTGGGAAGGCAATGGCTTACCTTCACTAAAGTTTGATAGCTGTCTGAGAGGACAAAGGGGACCACTCCAGACCACCACTGTTGATGCAGGATTCAAGCAGCTCAGGATGAGAGGAGATCCACGCATCCAGTCATCATTGCAGTTGGTGCCTCTGGATGCAGGGAAGCGGCTCCTTCACTCCAAGGGATATCCCTTCTTGCTTCTTGTGCAGACTGAAGACTTGCCACCCTCAGAGCATGCATAGCTGGGGAATTGTTGCAGTTGCTGGGAGGAGCCAGAGAAACAATGTTGCAGAGCAGAGTCTTTGCTGTAGCTACAGATTGTAGGTTCCCATGGAGCCCAGTTGTGGATCCAGTGGCCAGAAGTTGAAGTAAATGGTGCAGAGGAGTCCTGCTGGAGTCTTGCCAATCTGAGGACTCACTCAAGAGAAGACCCTTAATAGCCCCGGAAGGGGGATTGGTCACCTAGCCAGGTGACCACCTATCAGGAGGGGGCTCTGACGTCACCTGCCTTACCTGGCCAGTTTGATGCTCCCAGAGGCCTCTGCCCACCTTGGATTCAAGATGGCTGAATCAAGGGCCATCTGGAGGAGCTCTGGGCACCACCACTGGGGTGGTGATGGACAGGGGGGTGGTCACTCCGCTTTCCATTGTCCAGTTTCGCACCAGAGCAGGGACTGGAGGTCCATGGTCCGGTGCAGAAATGTTTATCCAAGGAGGGCACCAAATGTGCCCTTCAAAGCATACCAGTGGCTTGGGGAGTCTACCCCCCAATCCATGTAACTCATATTTCCAAAGGGAAAGAGTGTTACCCCCTCCCTGAAGGAAATCCTTTGTTCTGCTGTTGTGGGCTTGAGCTGATCAAGCAGCATGAGGGCAGAAATCTGTCTGACTGGTGTCAGCAGCTTGAGCTGCCCGGAAACCCCCAGAAATCTGGTAGGAGCAATGCTGGGGGTCCTATAAGGAACCCTCAGAGTGCATGGAATCATACAACTAATGCTGGCAACAGTATTGGGGTATGATCCTGACATGTTTGATACTAAACATGTCTAGGTTCGGAGTTACCATTAAGTAGCTGGACATGGGTAGTGACCTATGTCCAGTACACGTGTAAAATGGCGTCCCCGAAATGACGAAGTCCAGGAAAATCGAGCTGGAGTTTGTGGGGGCACCTCTGCTCATGCAGTGTCACATACAGGTACCTGCACCCTGCCCTTTGGGCTAGGAGCGCCTACCATAGAGGTGACTTAGAGTCACCTGGTGCAGTTACCTGTAGAAAAAGGGGTGCATGCACCCTTTCATGCAGGCTGCAATGGTAGGCCTGCAGATACAGTTTGCATGGGCTTCCCATAGGTGGCATAATACATGCAGTACCCCATGTGGGACCCCTGGTGTCTCAATGTCCTGGGTACCTGGGTACCATATACCAAGGACTTATAGGGGGGGCACCAGTATGCCAGATGTGGGATGTTTGTGGTCAAGCAACCAAGTTTAAAGGGAGAGAGCATAGTCACTGGGGTCCTGGTTAGCAGGATCCCAGTGATCACACTCAAAACATACTGACAACAGACAAAAAGTGGGGGTAACCATGCCAAAAAGAGGGTACTTCCCTACAGATGGTGTCCGAGTTGGAAGGGATAAGAAGACAATGTAAATAGAGATGAGAGGAGCAATTGCAGTTCAAAGCATGATGAGCAACATACAAATTGAAGGGTCAAGACTGTCTAGTGATTGAGAAGCAAATTGCAGTGCTTGTTTGATCACAGTGACACCCAAAGCTGAAGTTAGTTGTGCTTCTAGAAAAAAGGTTACATTCCTAGAATACATAAATTAGTTCCTGCACAGTTAAAATTAGTTCCTGCACATGCAGAGAAAGTGGGGCTCTGTCACAAACAAACCCACCATCTTCTGGAGTGGAGCTCATTTACAGATAAAGTAGACCTTTAGCACAAACACAGGTGAGTCCCTCCATACACACTGCTGAACCCCTGCATAGATAGAGCAGAGCTCCTACAGATATACTATTGAGTTTCTTTAGACAGATCATTTTTTGCACTGAATCAGAGCACAGTCCCTGTATAGATAAACCTGAGAACCTGCACAGCAAGGGTCATGTTGATTCACAGATTGTGGTGAGCCAGTTGGTTGACAGGGAGAGCTGAGCTCTTTCAGTGTTCATTCCCAGTTTGTGTTCGGTCTGAGATATTGGAGACCAGCTCATAATCTATTGGAGTACCACAGGCCTCTCGTCCAGGTTAGTCTTTGACATGATCTGTCTGTAATAGGGACACAGGAGGAGAATGTGAGAGAGAGGGTGAGAGGGAAGAGTTGTGGGAGGAAAAAGCGAAAGAGAGACGAGGTAGAGAACAGTGGCAGGAGAGAAACTGTGAGAGAATAAAGAAGGGAGCTGCAGACAGATAATCCTAAACCTTGAAGGAAAGACAACATAATCAAGGTCCGACCCCTGTATAATACCTACATAGCACAATACTTTGCATTTGGTCAACTTATTAGCCAGCATGGAGAACACAGCATAATGCCTATTGCAAAATATCAAAAGATATAAGGGTTCAGAAGGCTAGGGGAAGGTGACTTTTGGAGCATTTTGACTATATTCTGAATTCTTAACCTTTTTTAAATATTTTACATCATCTAAGGAAGGTTTGGTATAGGGACTACGTCAACCTGGTTGCATGACAGCAGCGTTCAGATTGGTTGGAGCGCCCAGCCAGGGTCTGCCTGCGTTCCCGGGTTGGACAGAGCATAGTGCACATGTATGTTTGTCCTGTGACAGACAGCCCAGACTTAAATACATTAATTTGTTTAGAGATGCAGGTGTATCTCTAAATAAATTGAGCTATTTAATATTTTTAGGTATGCATGTATTAATTTGGAAGGGGCACAGCCCAAGAGCCCTAACGGAGAACCCACCCCTGGTAAAATACCTTTGTTGATATGGTCATCACAACATACAATGCAAATGCTCTAGTTCTTGATTTTTTCAATTTTGATTGTACACTGACCAAAACACATTTTAAGTTGTACATGAGGTGGTAGTCTAGCTGGCGTTTGTTGAATAAATGGCATTGCAGTTCAGTGTTTGGTGTTGCCATGTGGAAACTCACACAGCCTCTACCTTTGTTATTTTGGGTAGATGAAATTGATTTGTAATATTTTGCCTCATCATGTGCCTTAATTTCACAGGGCCATCTATAAAACTCAGTTAATACTATTTTTGTATGTAGGGTAAAGGGTCCATTTCCCAGTAATCACTACATCTCTAAATGTTAGCTTGCATCTTTTAAAATAAGAATGTATTTGTTGGATTTTGTTTGAATGGTTTGGAGTTACATTTCCAGATTAAACGTAAATGTGTATCTGCATATAGATCGATACAGATGTGCTTCTTACCCATGCCAAGCCTCCAACATGTTTTTGGTGAATGTCTAGTATGTTACACCGTATGTTGTACTAGGTTGGAACAATGTGGGTTTGTAGTGTGGCCAATGTGCAAAGTGTATTGGTGTCATGCATGATGGTCGAACTTGTGTTTATCTTGCAATACACCTATGCTTATTCAGCATGCACGTTAATGTAAGGGATAGAAAGCACATACATCTGATATAACAATTTGAATCAGACCTTGATGCCAACTACAAAGACCAACAAGAATTGGCAAAGCCAATAGGTCTCGCATATGCAAGATCTGTTGGCTTTGTCAATGTGTTGTTAGCCATGTTACACAGTGCAGCTGCTGTGCAACATGGCTGAGGCAAAGAAACAATAGTGCTAAGATGTGGCCAGCACTGACCACATCATAGCTCTTTTAATTATTACTTTCAGCCATGCTGCACAGGAGCTGCACTGTGGTGCAAAATGGATAAACAAAGCATTGACAGAGCCAATAGATCTCACATAAGTGATACATATTGGCTTTGCCAATGGTTGTTTTTTGTGTGTAAAATGACATATTTCCACTGAAAATAAAAGTGAAATGAGTCAGTTGGCTAATTTCAATTTCACTGAATCAGTGCTATGGGGCATGTCTCAGTTTCCCTAAGCACTGATGTTTATGGGGAGGTATTGTTGGAAATGGGTAATCTCCCCTTTCCAATGAGACCTCTCCCTAGTGGATACCTGTTTGGAGTCACCAAAGAAGGGTGATTCCCAAGCAAGAATCCACCCACTAGACACAAGGGATAAATGTCCTCCAGGCCTGTGTCTTCCCCCCACCACTCCGTGGTCCAGAGGTCTTTCTGCCCCCCCCCCCCGGGACAGGAGGAGTAGAAACTTCACTAAATACCAGGGATAATTTTAAGTAGTAGTATTTGTTTGGGAGGGGGAGCACCCCTATGGAAATGGCCCTGTGTATTCCCCCATCCTGGGCTTAATAAGTCCTATGTACCACTGTGGTGGGATGGATGGGGGTGCTCATACCTAATCTGCCCCTTCCCCTAGCAGGGGAGAAGTAGGGTTTTATTTAGGGAATAGTATTTTTGGGGGGACAGCTCCCCTGTTTATCGACTTGTGCTTCCCCTCTGCTCTGGGCCCATTAGTCTTTCTGCCTCTTGGGGGGTAGATGGGAGTGTTCATCCCCTATCTTCACCCCTAGCGGAGGGTAGAAAGCCCACTAGACACCGGGGATTATTTTCCAGTATTTTTTAAGTGGGTGTGGTAGAAACCCCAATGGCATGGGCCTGTCCTCCACTGGCCCTAGGCCACATTGGTCTTTCTGCACCTCCCTCAGGGATGGGTGGGGTTGTTCACCACCAATCAGTCTCTCCAGGGGCCAGAAAGAACACTAGACACCAATAATTTATTTTATTGATATAGAAAAGATGCTGAGTGGTAAGACATGTGTTGCTCTCAGAACTACTGTCACAGAAATTTGAGAAAAATGTGCAATTTTAGGCAAAGTCTGATGGTTTGCAAGGACTTTTGGCTAAAAAAACCTTGTGAGAGCACCACATGTCTTGCCACCCTGGATACCGCCCATGCGTCTAGTTTTTAGAAATGTGCCGGTTTGGTAGGTTTCCTTGGGTGCCGACTGAGCTAGGGCCCAAATTATATGACCAACAACATTGCAGAAAAGGGTTAGTTTAGGGGTGGATAATTTTGATCTGTTCATGTTGCGGTTTGGGCCTTTTCCTGTTATGGGCACTAGGACTACCCACACAAACGAGGTATCATTTTTATTGGGAAACTTGGTGTCATACTGAGTAAAAAGCAAATGTTTGACTCCGCGCAGATTTCAGAATTTGCCCTCCCAGAAATGTGGGGAAAATGGGTGTTTTGTGGAACAGTTTGAGGTTTGCAAGGGCTTTTTTGTAAAAATTACAAGTCACACAATCCTTGGCATCCTAGGTGTCTAGTTCAGAAATAGTTTAGTATGATAGGTTTTCTTTGGTGATGGCTGAGCTAGGGCCCAAATTTACAGGTAGCCATGTTTTGAAAAAACATGGATTCTACTAGCTAAAATATGATGTCTACAGGTCGAGTTTGGGATGTATTGTCTCACAGATGATAGTCCCAACTACACAAGTGAGATACAATTTTTTTCGAGAGACATGTGGTAATCCAGAATAGTAAATATATGTCATTACCATTCCAATTTCTTTGCATTTTTTCTTTCAAACGTAAGCCAGTGTGCTAGAATGAAGACATTTTGCAAATGCCCTCTGAATCACGTTAGTATGGGTACAAATAACCACTGTTTATAAACTCAGTATCTTTTATACATTTCCGAAATAGATAGGTTTCCTTTTTGCACATTTTTCACTCTTTATATTTTACCATATGAATTGCTCAATACTCAAGTACACAATGAAAACCAATTGCAAGGTGCAGCTCAGTTGTCTTTGCGTACTTTGGGTTTTTGGAGAACCTACAAACCTTATATATACCCACAACCGGAAGTGTATAGCAGATGTAACAGTGCATTGTTTTTGAAAGTCAGCCATTATTACAAGAAATTCCAGTTGAAAATTATGTCACAAATGGCTGTTTCACTTGTTTTCTTTATTTTTATTTCAACAGTAATTGTTTGGGGAAAACCTTGAGGGATCTACACAAATAACGTCTTGCTGAATTCACCAATCTGTGTACTTTTCAGAAATGTATACTTTCAAGGATCACCAAAATGGTTTTACACCTGTTTCAACCACAAACTGGAAATAGATTGAAAGCACACACATACAGAAAAATGGGCTACCTCTTATAAAAATGCAAAAACCGTGGTAAAATAGACACTTTCTTGAGCAGCACTTTTTCCCCATCTTTCCCCCAAACCCCCAGAACTAGCTATATTTTGGCTATTTCCTTGGACCCCTCCATGGGAATTCCCAAACCCTGGGTACCCTTAGGTTTCCTAGGATAATAGGACAAAGGGATCCAAATTTGTTGCTGATAATTTATTTGGAAAAAAAAAGTTATTGTGGCATAAACGCAAGGTACTTTAAATAGCCAAAAGAGGGCTCTGTACTGGGGTTGAAAATCTTCAGGGTTTATGGAGTTAAAACTGTTTCTTTCCACAGGTTTACATCCACAGATTTCATGCTATTGCTACAAATCTCCTCCAGCTATGTCCCTTAAAATCCTGCATGGAATGATGACCTTTAATTCAATTGTTACATTTTCTTCCTTTATTTATTGCAAATGCACCTCTGCTTCCCTTCTACATTCCTCGTTTGTATGTAAAAGACTCTAAATTGCACGCCTGTCTTAAGCTCTCTTTTTAGAAATCATAACAACATTTATTAATTCCAGCAAGCATTTGATTCTCACATAGACCCTCTAATGATCACACCTAAGTCACTATGCCACAAAAAAACTGTAGTAAAAGACATTGAATGGTTTCAGAATGCCAGACTAACCCCAATAACCAAAGGACTGACCACTAACTTTGGGTTTTTGGGTAGTATGCTACTCACCAGAAAGCACTTCTAAGCCACGTCAGGTGTAGTAAGCACTATATAAATGCAATTTCAATTCATCTCTGCCACCGTCAAACTGCATGATATTGCATGCAAGGAAAGCCTCACCACTGATGGGCTGGTTGTGCTTGATTCATTGTGACATGCAACTTTTGTCCACTGCAGGCTTGTGTCATAACATGTATAGCCTCTTTTCTGACTTACCTTCATGCCCTCTTCTATATACCTTTCTTCCCCAGAGTCATACTTTCTGCATCACTCACCTTCTCTGAGTCCCTTGTCTCTATGTTTGTCTGTTAGTCAATGCTCCTTCACAGTGCTCCTAATTTGCAGTCTCTGCATCCACGTCTTTCTTCAAATTCGACACCAAGGCCTATGTTTCCTGTCCTTCACGCTATGAAGCCCTGCGTGAAAAATAGGTTTGTCACCTTTATTAGGAAAAATATCTGCTATTTGTTTACATTTTTCTATTTTCTAACAGCCAACAGTTTGAAGGTGAAAAAGAATTTGTGTACAATTGTCATGGTATTTATCCCTTAGTTTGCTATAATACTCATTCTGAAGCAATTTAGACAGTTCTCAAATTTATTTTTGTGTTTTCTGTTGTAGGTTTATGTCTCAGAAGACAAATAGTAGATTACACTTCTTTACCAATATTTCTACTGGTTTGGACTTAGAAATACAGCCCAGTCCAGTAAAAAAAAAAACAAGCAAATGGCAACCCTACCGAGGAATTGCTGTACTGTGTTTGCCAAATAATAGAAAATTGTGTGACAGACTTATAAATGGTCATACACATCGATGATGTAATTGGCCACACTTTCACGAAAAATCTGTTTTGTGTGGTGTTCAGCATTGTGCTGTGCTACGAAAGGAGCGCCTGTAGTATAAAGGTATAGCACGCACTGTACCGTTTACCAACTTGTTTTGCAGTCTATCAGAGACACAACCTATTTGCATAAACTAATAAGCAATTGAAGAAAGAAAAAGCTTCCCAGCATGATTTGAGCTAGCAAAGTAGCAATTCTCTGATTATTTTTAATTTTTGGATTCAGAGCACTTTACAATCATCCATGTACGCCAGGGCCAGCTGTGACACAGAATATGACCAAGGGCACCCCCTTGACCTCTGTCAGCTCTTTGGGCTTTGGAGGACTAACACTAATGGCAGTGACTATTTACCTGATGACTGCACAGAGAGAGTTGCCTACTGGCCTCTTCTGTTTCAAATTGCCCTCCGGTCTCCTACAACTGGCTAGTTTAATATACAGCATACAGAGGGCCCCTTTGAAATGTGCGGACATCCTGTGCCCCCTTCCTGCTCCTTTAGGGAGCATCTCCTTTTTCTCTACTTTTGATATGGATTACTCTGTCGGGGACCACCTAGACCCATCCATTTCTCCTGCTAATACTAGAGGTCAAAGACTGTGGCTCAACAAGTCTGGAAAGAATATGAATATTTAGGAACTTCTTGAGCTTGACCTGTGGAATCAACAATTTTCATCTTCAAACTCAGTATACAAGTGGGGCAGCAACCCCATGCATCATGCCAAGATTCCTCATTGACCAATGATAGGTGTCCCACATAATACAATCTGAGAAAGACATCTGGGCTCCAGGCCTGCCAACTCTTCTTTGCAAGGTACAAGAACAGGAATTTCAAAGTTCAATACCTTTCCGCAAAAGGTGCCTTGACCAACCTTGAAGTAAGAAGTCCACTGATTGTTGGAGAGGGATATTGGAGGAATTTCTGTGTTACAGAAAGGCTGTCTAGAGGACAAAGCCTGGAGAGGCTGCAAAAGAAGAAGTAGCTCACTGGACCCGAGGGAAGGATTTGCATTGTCTTGTCACGTGGGGAGACACTGTGACCCTTGTTCACCTACAACTAACTCCAGAGCAAAGCAACTTTCTCCCTGAATTGGTACCTGCATTAGCATACTTCATTCCTCCTTGATAGGTCCACGTATTGTGGTCGAAATTGACTAGAGACAAATGTTATGACTATGATGGGCAACCAGCAAGACAAAGCCCCAGTGATGATTCACAGCCATGACCAGTGATTTCATCACTGGAAAAACCAGCACCCAAGATGACTGGGTGCTAACCAAATTTGCTACTACATTCAGTGGTTTCACCTCAACGAAAATCACCACTGTGATAATTTGTTTGGTTGGAGTGTAACCGATTTGTGCCAGAGGATGAACCCAATAACCTGACCTGAGGTTCTAATCAAAACACTCAGTGTAGCACAGTGACACAGCAGGTTGCATTCACCTGACTGACTCAGGTGAATGCAACCTACATCCCTGCATCTACAAAGCTTCCCTACTGTGAAATTGGACGTGCATGTCAGTGCATTACTGCAATCCTGGGGAACGTCATAGGAAATGGCAATGCTTGGACCAAGTCAAGCATAGCCAGTCACCCCAGTGCATGTGCAAGCATGTCCACCATAAGCAGCTTTGTCTCTCAACAGAGAGTGGGAGACACCCCATGTAAGGGCTATTATTAAGGGTACAGTGTGTATCAATGGTTTGGGGAACTACAACCACATTTACAGACACTAGAGCAGTTACCGCGTTTATATTGAAACAAACCAAATCTCACTTGTCTGAATATCATTGTATCACCAGCTTAGAGGGGGAGGCTTAAGAGGATATTTTACTATACCCATTCTTAGTAAAAGTGAATGTGTTAACTTCCTAAAAATGTTGTATTCCATTTAAGAAATTGGGTCACAGGACAATAATACTGGCCCTCATATTAATTGTACACATTATACCTGAATTTCTTATGCAGTATTTTGCTTAGTCATGATTAAAGTATTTTCATTTCAGGTAAAGCACTAGCTGGATAATGAGTTATTAACTGTTGCTATGTGTTTCACTGAGCGCTGATTCTGTATCCCACACCAATTCTCTGCAAAAGCCTTGGATTGCTTGTCTTCACTAACCTGACAGTCAAGCGCTAAAGGGTTTTTTGTTGATGCTAAGTTTTCTGATCAATAACAGGGGTAAATCCCCAAGACACCATTGTTGAAAAGCTTAATAACTCATGACTACCCTGGTGGCCCTCCAAAAATTCTCAAAGGGATCACTACACAACGCAAATAAATGTGGAGCACAGCCTTTGAGTGCTGACGACATATTGAATGTTAACGATAGGTCAAAATGTTGTCAGGTACTTACAAAATAGCTGTATGAAAACAGACCTAACTCCTAGATGGTTTGCACAACAGCAATGTACGGGCAACCGATACTCAGTTTAAATGGGTGTGAGAGGGAATATTTCAACATTTGAACTATGGATTCAGCTGATGTTGCATGAGTGAGCACACCCAAATGTAAGACACATCGTCAAACGTAAACCAATGAAAACTTTGAATCTGCATACATATATTTGTGGCACTTTTGACACTTTATATTAAGCTAAAGTTGCATAATTTCAAAAGTACTATGTTTGTACCATGCAAAAGACTTACAGGTAACTATTCTAGGTGTGGGCTGATGTGGGAACATGTTGTAGGCATGAAGACTTAGGGCCTGATTTTGATTTTGGCAGACGGGTTACTCAATCACAAACATGATGGCTATCCCATGCACCATATTATAATTTCCACGGCATAAAAAGGAATTGTAATACGGCGGACGGGATATCTGTCACATTTATGATGGAGGAATCCTGTCCACCAAACTCTAAATCAGCCTTTTAGTTCCTGATTTAGAGTGTGGAAACAGAGTAACATTTCCACTGTACTGGTGGTCCTCCCACCACATTTAGAGTTGAGCAGACCTTCAGTACGTCAGCAGTGGAAACTAATGCTTCTCCACTGATGACCTATACCTCCAATAGTTGGGTGAAGTAAGAGCCATTGGATATTTTGTTATTTGCCCACCCACCCTATTTAGAGTGGGTGAACAAATGACAATTGTTAAAAAAAACTTTTGCCTACTTCCATCCAAACAGAAGTGGCAGTAAGGGAGAGTAAAAATATTTCAAAGACCACCATGCCATGGAATAAAGCTCCCATGGTGAGGGGCTCATTGATGTTTTTTTTTTCAAAAAGTAAATGGGATGTCGCTTAGTACATTGCTATTAGCCACTCCTGGTGAAAGGGAGGAGTGGGGGTATTCTAGGTGGTGTAGAATGAGGATCTGGGCTGTAGCAAGAGCCATATTTAAGAGGTGATGCCTCGGGTAGGTCTTGCAAATATATGTGATGAAGAGATGGAGGGGTCATGAGTGGCAGTATCTCATGCAGCATGGTCCCCACCTCATCCCAAAAGGGCTGAACCGAGGGGCAGTCATAAAGGACATGGAATAAATCCTAGCGGGTGGCAACACCAACAGGTCGCATGAGTCAATAGTCCTTGTGCTCGCAGTTTCATGGGAGTCCAGTCCCAATCATGCAGCATCTTGAAGAGACAAAACTTCAACCGGGCCTCCCTTGTCCGACAGTCGAAGGCATTCAAGAGTTCTGCTCAATCTTCAGCCTCATTTTCTGTTCCCTAGGCTACATTGGAGGGAGTGTTTCAAGTGGCGGTGCTCCATGATTGCTGGGGCAGCAGGCTGAACTTCTCTCAGAGATCTAATCCGCAACAGCTCCCAGTTAAACATCTCCCCACAATGCACAGGCAGGTATTGCCCCATAAGGGTGCATGTTCATTAAGAAGGGGGACCACCCCTAGACGGTGATGGGCTTGGTGCCAGGATTTTATCATGGCCTGTAGGATTGGGTTGACAATGCATGATGGTGTCACGCCACCTCTGTAAAGGGTATATAGGTTTTGCTGACATGTCATAAGTGTGTGCTCCCACATGACCCACTGTGGGAGGTATGGCATCCTGGGGAGCATATGGGACAACTGAGAAAGGTGTAGGGCCAGAGCATAGTGTTCAACCGAGGGGAGGCCCAGACCATCAAACGAGTGACATGCCAAGAGTTTCGCATAGACCAAGCAGGGGCAGGAGGACCCCAGGTGAAGAAACAAATCCCTGTATCTACGGTGTGTAAGATAGGCAGGGGGACTAATAGAGGCAGCATGCCAAGAACATACGTAAACCACAGGAGCATCACCATTCTCACAGTTTGTACTTTTCCCCACATGGATAGACTGAGGGGGTACCTTTTGGCAATGTTTAATTTCATGTGGGCAATCAAAGGATTGAGGTTATCTGCCAACACGTAGTCCAGCCCCCTCTTGACATAGACATGTACTTGAGACGAGAAGGTATCCAGCAGAAGTGGTGGCCATAGATAGCCACCCTTGTGATCATGAAAGGCGCAGAGGCTCACTCTTGTCCCAGTTCACCCAGTATCTCAACAGTGTTGCAAAGTCAGCGATGATATCCAGCAGGGCTGGGAAGGTGCTTTGTAGATCTGTGAGGGTGAGAAGTATATCATCTGGGTAGAGATACACTGTGGACATCCTGTCTGGAATGAGTGGGGATTGACAAAGAGAGGCTGAAAGGGGCTCCATGGATAGGAGGGACAACAGGGGTGACAGCAGGCTACTCTGCAGGGTTCCCTTCCTGATCAAGAAAGGGTCCAAAAGAAAGCCCCCCACAATTACCTGAGTGGTGGGGGAGTTGTGTAGCCAGTGGACCTTATTTATGAATTCCTCTCCTAGACCAAATCACCAAAGGGTTTTGAAAAGGTACGCTGACTCAATCCTGTCAAACACCTTCTCAGCATCTAGGGAGAGTTCAATAAGCTTGCCCCATAGGTATAAGAGCTCACTGTCCATATCTGGTAGGGTGTTGAGGAGGGCCTCCACTGTCATGAGCCTCTGTCCCATGCCATCCACCTGGTCTTAGAAGCTTGCGACATCAACAAGAATAGATTTGGTTTCGTCTGTTAGGTCAGAGATTTTGGAATCCATGCCCTCCAGGCGACGGTCGTGGTGTCCTGTTCCTGGTATAGAAGAACTATGGTGGGCCCAGCTGTGGATGAGCCCTGCACAGTCGCCATATGGCGGTGATGGGAAAAAGCCTCTAAAAGCAGTAGCTGATGTGAGGGCTTTCCGGGGGACTTGCCGAAGGGCATCTCCAGGACAGGGATTGAAATAGGCGGGGAGAAAGTATGGTGCGTGGAGGGGGGCAGGTGCCCTGCTGTGTTGAGGAGGGATGGCATCTCCCTTATCAGAGTCCAGCCAATGGGAGATAGGTAAGCAGAGGCATAGTAGTACCCCCAGATAGGTCCAATCGATCTAGTCGAGCAGGCCACTGATCTGTGCCTGAGCCATCCAGAGAGATAGAGGGAAGCCCTTAGTAGGAGGTCACACTTTCAACTTAGGCCATTGCAGTGGGTATAAGTACACTGTGTGGGGGACAGTCCTAGAGTCCATGGGGTGGGTAGTGCAGTTCGGGCAATGGGGGGGGGTTGTTGGGGAGCACCCCATCCAGTATGTCGAGACCTGTGTCTTGGGCATGTCAATATGGGGGGACACCAGCTGAAGGGTCCTGGGTGTCCCGGGGGTTGACTGAAAGCTGGACCAAAGGTCATATGCTGTATGCTCCCTGGGTGGGCCATGGAAAGGCAGAATGTTGAAGCAGGCAGCAAGCTGTCACAAGGCTAGGTATTCCCTGAGGAGGCCCGCAGCAGTCACAAGTGATACAGATGTGGAAGGGGAAGGGGGGCCATCAGTGAGGGGCCACCACCCATGTTCAAGCAGTAGGGTTTGGCACAGTTCGGCAAGGGGCCACGTGGCACTAAGGGGAGAGCAGGACCCTAGATGGTTACAGCCCCGGGCTGAAGTATGGTGTAAGGGTGAGGCCATTTTGTGGTAGATCAGCACCCCAGTCCTAGTGTACACTTGATCTCAGGCATGTGGAATGTCCCCCATACCTTAGGTGCACACCCAGCCTTGTAGTGTGGATCAGCAGGAGGCAGGATGGACTGCTGCAGCAGCTAGTGGTTGTGGTCATATCTCAGTGCTGCGCTGGCAGCTCCGTGCCTGGAGTGCCTATAGGCCGGTCATATTCAAAAGGGGGCTGGATTAAGTGGCTGCAAGTGCAGCAGGCCACGGGACAAAGTGTGACTGGTGTAGACACTGTTCTGCTTACAAGGGAGACTGTCTCCCGGAGGGGTGATTTGAGGTCTGACCCACGTGTTTCCAGGGAGAGTGGCTGGTCACCCCAATATGATTTAAGTCAGGGGGGCTTCCTTTGCCATGCGAGGGGGCTATCACCTTGCAAGGCAAAGGAGGCTGACTTTCCCCTGTGGCCCTCGGAGCTTGCAGTGATGCCATACTGAGTTAAGGGTCTCCCATGGGCCAGCGCGGCAGCAGAATAGAGGTTGCGTGGCCTGTAGGACCACTCTGGGCCATCCGCTCCAAGATGTCCAGTAGGTCTCACCATACAAAGTTGGGCAAGACATTTGGGTCTTCGGTATCCCTGCTGTGGGGCACCACGGTTGGGGCTTTGACCCTTTCCCGACTTGCTGAAGCAGAAGTGGGGAAGGTGCCCCCGCGATGTTCAGAGCCCTGCTGCCTGGATCTGTGCCACTCCCACTCACGGAGCCATTCTTTCAAGCAACCATCTCTGTGTGTGGCCAGACCGCACACCCAAAGAGTACTTTAAGAATGAGGTACCTAAAAGTGGATCACACTGGTCAGGATAGGTGTGCATGTGCCCAAAAGAGTGCACGTTCCAGTATGAAGGGTGACATTAGGTAATATGTAGACAAGAGTCAACAGGAGTAAAAGATCGATTTAGTCATATATTTGGATTATGAGGAATGCTTTCTATTCAAGTCATTCTTTGATCCTATTTAGATCCGAAGCACCTTCCATTTGCAGAGCCCTTTCATGCAGGGATCTGTCACCAAAACTCTTGTATTTGATCTGGAAAACAGGGAGTGGGTTCAGAAATGGTGTCTGGAGACTTATGGATTACTATTAGAGATTGAGACAATTAGTGAAGTGATTCAATGATCAGGTACTGATGGACAAAGTGGTGGGTCTTCAAATGTAATTTGTCCTTTACCAGAAGCAAATGGAGGGTGATCGATTTATGGCATTTCACTCCTAGCAAGAGTCTGCCAGCAGGGTTCAGAAATTTGAAGTTTTTTAGATGGCATTTTAGAGAGCATAGTATAGATAATGTTCAGGTGTTCAATTAAGATACTACCTCCTGAGTCCTTGTGTTTTTTGTGAGAGATGGGGAGGAGGAGTAGCACACCCACCCTTTCAACATATGCAAGCTTAGAATTATGTTTTCAAAGAGAACATTTAATTGGTGGTGGATGGACAACTTACTTATGATATTATGCTGAAATTTAAAATATTTTCTGCTGGTAACTGGAAAGGACCCAGTGATAGTGGGCAAAAAAACGATGGATTAAACTGAGATCTTTGTGAGTGGGGTGAATTTTGGCATTGTTCACTATTCCGTCCATCATCTGTTCTTTTTGCTTTTGTGGGAAGGGTATGCCCAGACATGGGCCCTGTGCTCACTACGTAACTGAATTCAAGCTAGCCTAAATGATAAGCAGTGATGTCCTGAAACCAGTCCCAGGATGCTTTTTTCCAGGCCAGGGAAGCCGTGGCCTAGCAGTTCGCGTTGGACTGTTCCCATAGGGAGCAGGGTCAAGACTGATTTGCATGTGGCTGGGTCCCTACCGGGGTGGTGGTGTTGTGTAGCCATTTGAGTCATAGCTCCATGTACGTTATTTTAGCATACTAGGCCTGCCGCTGTTCACTTTAACCTAGGTATACTTTATTCGGCTTCATTTTATTATTGTTACAATAGCCATTTTTACAGTCTTGTTTTATTTCTTTCTATCTAACTGTTTTTGCCTAGGCCAGCACTAGTTTATTATAAACACACTTCCCTGTCCCTTAAGCGTTAGGGGGGGATTCCAGCCTAGGTAGGAATTAGTCTATTGATTCTAGTGACAATATGGTAGTGTTATTTCAATGCTTTACTCTCCATGTCACAATTTTAATCTTGTCATGTTGTATCGTCCTGGTTGTTGCAGCACATGCTTTGATATCTAAGATGCAGTCGCTTCATTAAAATCTTATTGAAACATATACTACATCTGTTTGTCATTGTGTATGTGAGACCAATGTAACAAGAGAAAAGGATGAGACCTGAGTGACCACGGTTTCCCTGAGAAATCAATTATGTCATGTGCTCGGCTTCCCAGTCCCCCCTGCCCTTGATTAGAGATGAGGCACTGCTAGTTAGCCAGAGCAAAACCTGGATTAGGGCAACAGGTGTCACCTGTAGTGGGTCAGACTCAGTCTCCCACACCGCATGTGATTCTGCCGCTCAAAATCCAGTAGTCTCATTAGAATAATGAGAGCCTGTGCGACATAGGGCCACCAACGTTTGGTCAGGCTCTATTTTTCGGGTCCGCCTGAGTATCTCTGTCTCACTAAATACAAGGACACCTCAGTGCTATATACGGAGATGTCCATGGTATTGAGCATTTCCTCCTCATCAAAGTAGGGAGCACCTATTTGATGCTGGGGGTTGTTCAAGCTTGAACCTTAAAAGGAAAATCCCCCTTTGGTGTGCTCATTTCTGAACCAATCTACCATCTAATATGGCGAATCCACAGCAGGTAACAATTGCAGTCAATATTAGACAACCCTTGAATGAACATTTATTGGCAAATGGCCTAACGCCCAGGGGGGTCCAGTCACATTTGTTGTTGACACAGATGCAGCATATAGAACAGAACTATTTTATTCTTGGGTCACATTTCCAGCAGTTGATGGGAACACAAATATATTTCATCATTATACACCTGCAAATGTACCTGGACAATACAGAGCATACGCATATTTAGAAATACCTTTATCTTATCAATAACATAATAATTGGCTTGATGGCGCCCTACCCCACGCAATTTTACCAGTTAGGTTAGGTCCTCTAAGCAATGATGGTCCTACCTGGCCTTTATTGGCTACTTATAACCTCACCCTGCAGTAGCAAACTTAGCAGTAGCTGAAATCCGTCGCTTATATACTGAGCTGACGGCAATATATAGATGACTAGTACAGTTTGTAATGCAAACATTAAATACAAATCCAGCGCATGCTACTGTAGCCCAACCACATGCAGTAACATCAGGCATTAATCCTGCAACTGTACATTTGATTATGGGTAAGGAACCCACCAAACGAGAAGAAATTCTGTTTTGGTTAGCTCAAAAAATAAATGCTCTGGAAGCAGTATTACCCCATACTGGACCTCAGGATGAACACAGGATACTGACGATGCGCTTGCCATTTGGGATGGTTCCCACAATAGATGATTGTAATATATGGGGCATGGTATTTGCCACGCTCTATACTACTGCACACAATACTCCAACACTTGCCAACTTGCCGGAAGTGTTGAAACAAATTCAAGATGAATACTTGGCTGCCCCGGCCCTAACTTGGGCATGCAATTAATGGGCAACTTTGCCACAATATCCTCAATAATTTTAGGTAACCTTAAAGAGGAAGCGGTCTCATAAGCGGTGCACATGCGGCTCTGGGATGTTCCTCAACAGGATCAAGAATGTGAGTTGCCAAAGATTATCGCAGAGACCTACTCTAGCATTGATCGAGATAGTCTAGGGGCCAGACCAAGAAAACCACAATTTCAGGGTAAATCTAATAAAGATTTTTCCAAGCAAGCTCCTGAGGGTATTGAGAAACACTGGGATAAAAACAACAAACTCCTAAAAGAGAAGGGGGAGAATCTCCACACATGGAGACCCACAGAATAGATATTATCTCAGAAATAGAGATAATATAAAAACGCCTGACAGATATCAATATACTGATACGCACCAATCTCTTTCCTTTTAGGAATCATAGGAAAAATGTAGTGAGAGAGGTGGGCAGTCAGAGCAAACAACAGAGTATGTGAAACGAAGACAGGAATCACAACGCTCAACAGAGGTTTCTGTTAAAAATTAAGAGACACCTCCTCAACAAAAACCCCAATTTAAAAAGAAAAAGGTGCAGTTTGACATGCCACTCAAGAAGAGGGTCCTCTTGAAGAACAGGATTGGGCAGTAGCGCTGCTAGACAGCGCGGCAGAGGTCACAAGAGTTCGCCAGAATCTTCTAGAGAATCTGGAGGTGAAAGCAAAGAATGACTTTCTACAAGTACAAATTGTGGACAAGCGTGTCTCTATGCCTAATAGGGTGTACAAAGTAACGCTACAGTTAGAAGAAGACATTGAACGCAGAATAGACAGAATCTTTTGGGATTGCGTAGTATACATATATGATATCTTGTTCTCCGAACAAGATTGGCCACCTGAATTTGTCCTTACCTGCCCATATGGGAAAGATGTTATCAAACTTTCTTTCTCGCCCCTTGTTCTAGAGGAACGCGTAGAATGCTACGCCATCGATTGGGTATTGGTGCAGGCACCCGCGTTATATAGCAACCACATAGGTTGCGACAAAGAATCCTCCTACCACATAATTCCTATTAAAAATCAACCCCAACATTAACCCCAATATCCAATAAAACTTGATGCTAAAGCACCTGTGAGTGAAATCCTCACACAACTAGAGTACCAGTGCGTAATTGAACCCTGTGTCTCCCCAATGAATAATCCTTTATTCCCAGTAGCTAAGCCATACCATTCATACAGACACTTAAACAGTCATACACGGACATATGCTAGACAGAACTCAGATAGCACAGCACTGATGAACTACTTGGGGCCAGATGTATCAAGCGATTTTGCATTCACAAACGGTGCGAATTGCAAAATTCGGCCATTTGCGAATGAAAAAATGCCTTTCAGAATGTATGAAAGGCGTTCGCAGTGCAATTTTAAGGAATCGCTAAAATAGCGATTCCTTAAAATTGCGACCCCATTTAGAGAATCACAAATTGCGATTCCCTAAATAGGAAATCGCAAATAAGGAATCCTTATTTGCGATTTCTTAAGCACATGTATCAAGCATTTCCTAAATACGAATTGGGCATTTAGGAAATGCAATTACCACCAACAAAAGTTTGGTGGTAACCATGTGCAAATTTTTAAAATGCATTTTAAATGAATTTTTAAAATTGACATGTAGCGCACACATGCCCCTAAAGCATGTGTGTGCTTCACATGTCCGTAAAAATATGTTTGGGATGCAGCAGAGGGGGCCTTAGGCCCCCAGCACCCTGGGATTTGCATTTCCTAAATTGCTAATTCCTAACTGGAATTCGCAATTTAGGAAATGCAAAACCATTTGCAGCAGGCCCATAGGTGCAAATGGAGTTGGATTCTCTATTTGCGATTCGGTAATAGCATTTGCGAATTTTAAGAAATCACTATTACCGAATCGTAAAAATCAAACATACCATTTTGCATTTCTTAAATAGCTATTTCTTAAAATTTGCTATCTAAGAAATGCAATTTGGTTTTTTGATACATCTGGTCCATAGTGCTAAAAAAATACAAAATAGCACCTGAGAGTAGAGACTTAACAAGTTTCAGCGCACTATGCTTCCAGACAAAATTCTGTTGTTTACCTCAGGGGTACAAGAACAGTCCAGGACTGTTTGCAGCTTGTGTGAGTTCAATTTTGCACAACATTGATCCTGAAGCATTGTTCTATGTAGATTATATCTATCCATGTATGATGAATTGCTGCAACATATAAGACGGGTAGCCCATATTGTTGTGGGATTTGCTGTAATTGGCTACAAATTCAACTTCAAAAATTGCCTTCCTCAGCGTCCTGTTTCTGGGATATGAGCTATTGAGTGAAGGAAAGAGCCTAGCACCACAATTCTTAGGAAAATGAACACAATTACAACCTCCAAACATGACTAAAAAACTTCAGTCACTATTGGGTTGCCTAAATGTTGGCAGAACTTACATTCCTGATTATGCAACACGCATAAAACATTTGTATGACTTAATAAGTCGTGACTTTTCAAGTAAATTTTGGACAGACGAACACACACGCTTTCTCAGAGACCTGCAGACAGACATGCTTGCAGCACAACATCTACACACAAGGGGAATAAAACACACTTGGTCATCAGAGTAATTGCTAGTGCCATTGGTTTCACCTATGAAACTTTTAATGAGGGTTAGACCGTCCCGATTGCATAAAAATCACACTTGTACTCAGCAGCAGAACAACGCTTTGCTCCCACTGAGAAAATTCTCACTGCTGTTAAGATGGCTGTCATTATAGAAAGACCACTAGCTCAGGAAAAATGCATTATTGTTGTCTCCCCAATCCCAGCCCTTGAGGCTGTAACCACAGCCAGTGTTCCAAATGCTAAAGCATTACATCCACGTTGGATACATTGGACCACGTCTTTGACAGCCACTGATGTAGATTACATGTTTTATCCAAAATTACAAACTCAAGAATTTTTGTAATATGAACTAGAATACCCAGTTCCTGCAAACACACTGCCTATTGATCAGTATCAAAGAGTCATGTACACCGATGGCTCTGCACAACCTGCAATTGGCACAAAGCATCAATACTCCACTGCTAGTGCCTACATGGAGGATAATACATTTTGTCCCCAACATATATTCACGCAAACCCTAGGGGATTGCACAGCACATCTGGCAGAGCTAAAGGCTCTGGTTATGGCACTGGAACATACGGATCCTGCACAGTTAACACTGATTGTTTGTGATTCGTATTATTGTGTCCAGTCCTTTAATGAATAACTGCATTACTGGTGCCAAAATGGATTTAGAGATTCTAAAGGCAACACCATTAAACACAGACTTCTGTGGGAAAAAGTAGCGGATCTTAAGGAAACTCTACCAAATGTCCATGTTGTACAGACACTTGGACACCAGCGCGTTGGAATACATGTTGCTGGGAATACACTGGCTGATGAAGCCGCAAAGTCAGCAGTAGCTACTGCCACTGTTGCTGCAGTAACCCGCTTAGGTGCAAAACCGGACCGATATAGGCTGCCGTGAAAGCTACTGTTGATGGTACGTGCTATCCAAAAGCATTTCCTGTTAAATATTCCTACCAAATGGGAGGATGCCCAAACGCTGAGGTTAAGATACCAGGCATAGGGGTTCGAGATATTCCCAACAGAGATATAAGACGAGAGTTGATTAAAGCAGTGCATGAGGGGATAGCATCTGCCCATGCTGGTGTGGCAGCTAGACTATCATTGTTACAGGCCCATTATTGGTGGCCAGGCTCTACAAAGAGGCCAAGCAGTATGTCCTTTGTTGTGACATCTGCCAACAAATAAAAATATCCACTGCTAAACCCCCACCGCAGACACCCCTCCTAATTTCCAACAAACCTTTACATTGTGTGTACTTGGACCATTGCGGTCCCCTAACACCGGACAGTGCATACAAATACATCTTAGTCACTGTCGACTCCTGCTCCAGATTCCTATGGGTGTGGCCACAAGGCTCGGACTCTTATCAAAGATTTGCAAGTCTTTATCAGTACATATGCAGTTGTGGATTTCCACTCGGACCAGGGCCCTGCTTTCACCTCAAGGGCATTCAGGGACACCATGGCTTCGTTAGGGGTCCAACTCCAGTACTCATCTCCATTTCATCCCCAGGGAAATAGTTTTGTGGAGAGATTAAACAGTGATTTAAAGCAATCCTTAACAGCCAGAGTCTTAGATACGGGTCGTAGTTGGCTTAACTACCTATATGGAGTCCACAGAGCACTTAACAATCTGCCTAGAAGGTCCCTGGGGAGGTCGTACTTCATATGAGTGCCTGTTTGGAACTCAAATGTATGTTCCAGATCTTCATAGTCCTGGTGTGGAGGCGGCAGAAACTCCCTTCGACATAAATGATTTGCAAGAGTTCCGTGACGACAACGCTTCTGCCAGAGCTGCCTCCACAGGAATTAAGGATGTACCTCTAACGCCTACAGGCTGGATTCCTAAAGTCAGGGATCTAGTACGTGAAAAGGTTGCTGGGAAAAAGGAATATGGCCCTTCTTATCGTGCACCAGTCCCAGTCCTGGGAATACACGGTACCAGAACTGTCATTCAACCACCGTTGGCAGATGCAAAAGAAAATTGCTTTGTCTTTATCAACAATGTCAAACTACACCATGTGGCCGATCCTGCACAGCCGACCAAATGGAACAGCCAGTAGTTCCTGAATCCCGCTCACTACTGGTCAAGAAGTTCCCCTACAAGTTGTAGGCAGCAACACTGATACCTCTCCGAGCTTGGGGAGGATGGAAAATGATCTTGCTTTGGTTCCACTAACATTAAATACTACAGAAATGACTGATCGCTTTGACACAACTTCAACACAGACTGATGGCAACATTTACTCTGAGCCACCACGGGAAATACCCACTCCACCTGGAGATACAGCTCCACATTTCGCACAAACTGCATCTGGATACTTTGTCCACATTAACAACAACATTTCGGACTCATTCGCCTCTTCGACACCTGAACTGTCAAAAATTCAGAAGCTGAAACTGTCTTAAAGCTACTTAATTTATTCTTCTATGGAACTATCTGTGGCTTTCCTTGACTGTACTAGCTTTACTACTTTGGATTAGGTTTGCCATAACGTTATTTTTACTAATACATGGTCATTTTCTTCCGGAAAAATCAACAGTTGAACTGGTGGATGAGGTCCTAAAACCGCATTTTTCTTCTCACAAGGTCCACGGAGACTTGTCTTTTGTGAACATTTCTGCCATACCAATTCCTGATTGGATTGTTTGGGATAAAGTAACATTTGATATATGCGGCCTCCACAGAGGTCATTCAAATACCATATGTGTTTAAACTTTCAATGAACAATATAATAATACCCGGAGTTGTTTCTGATGATTGGGATGTGAAAACAGTTGATTCTGTGATGACTGAATTGCAGTATTACACTGTCTTTGAAAACAAAGATGTTTATCAATCTAAAGAGAATTATGGTGATATGTTTGGCTATAATTATTATGGGCACCATTTCATCCACAGATCAAGTACCCCAAAGACTGTTTTTAATTACACACAATGAGAACATTGTCTGACTCCACCGCAAGGGAGTTCTAAAACATATTCTGAAAAATGTACATATTTTTTTAGGAAAGATGTTAAAAATTCTGAGTCATATTATTTTAAATTGCCACTGACAGCAAATGTTTGCATACTAATGACAAATACAAAATGTATTTATTCGGATTCCTCTGTTTCCCTGTTGACTATAGAAGGCAATGAATATTGGCTGAAGTCGATTGACTTAAAAAATGTGTGGGGAACTAGACATTGGCAAAAACGGGGGAAGGAAGCTTTATTTATAGCATGCCTGATACCTGTTCAAATTATATTTTTAAATGCAACTGTACAACAAACAAGTTGTTTAGACTGAGCAAAGATTAAGGAATTGAACACTCCCAGTATTCCTGCATCTGCAAATTTTGATAAATGGCAAAAATATAGAAACCAACTGAATATCAGCTTGATGAATGGGTCCAGAATGGCATGTTTAATGCTTCACTGTGACGTCCTGGCAGATGGTTATTGTGGCCAATAGATACCAATGGATGTCATAAATGTTTTGTAAACTCCACGGGGGCTTTTAGAACTAGTGTGCCGGACCCTCGCTATATATCATTCGAACATGTGGGTATAGTAACAACATACAGTGTAGAAAAACTATACCAGCAATGGTGAAAGAGTTCTTCACTAGATGTGGTTAGAGAACACCTCAGTCTCCGGTCTAATAACACCGACTTACAGGACTTCCTGCTAGGCCCCAGAGAACAACGCAGAAAGTGCTTCTTATATGAAGTATATAATGAAATTTGGAAGCTTTCCCAACAGGAAGCCGCTGCCAAGTTAAGGCAAATAGACCAGGAAAACTTACAGAGGGCATTAGCTGTTGTAGATAATGGGATTAATACCCTGTCCGACCGATTATATATTTTAAATAACATTGTCTCTTCTGCTATAGACATTATACAAACAGATATGCCTTCCTTACACCATGGACAGAGTCAACTAAGGTCCATTATGCAGTTGGGTTGGACACTTCAAACACTGAAGGCAGGTCACGTTCCCTGGCAACACGTCAGCACAAGGTAAATATTTTCTACATTTAATTTAAGGCAACAACAACAACTAATGGCTAAGAAAGAAGGAACTTATGTCATGCTGAACATCGAAAAGTTAGAAACGTTGTCTTTTATTGTGGGTGAAATACCATCTGCTGAGTGGTTAATACACGGGGTCATTAATCTGCCTATTTCCTTACTTCAATTCACCTCCTGTTTAAAACGCATTCCGATAGGCAGATATGAAAGGCTGGGAGATGGTTACATCCATGAGGTGTGGGAGCTACCTTTCTCGTACAAATGTCTCAGTGGCATGAAAGAAGTATTTCTTAGCTGTAGTGAATGAGAGACTTCTGTCAACCATTCAATGGTTTGTAAACAGCTGTCCTTGCATGGGGCGTGTAATGCTTGGCTTGTTATCTAAAGGGAGTTCCAGTCCTCTTGATTAGACCTATGTTCCAGGTGCTTTCAAATGGCAGCTATGTTCTCCTCAATGGTGAAGACTGTTGTGGGATGCAAGCCGGAATAGTTTATGTTGTTTCTGTCTCTAAGAGTATTACATGCTGCGGGAACGTACTTTTTCCTCCCACTAGAATAAAAGAGGTAGCTGACAGTTGGCCCCATATTGCTACTTCTAATGTGAATTTTGACAAGTTGAGCAGACTCAAAGCTTTACTGTTTCAAAAACATGTGGCTCTCACATCTGCACGTGAGACCTATGCACTTCAGGTGGCAAGGTCGTCAACAGAGATAAAGTCCCTTTCAAGTACTAACTTTCCGAGACACTTTGGTGAACTCATGGGATGAATATTTAATGCATCCAGTACTACTGGAATCACACATTTCTCTAAGGCTTTTGTTTCTGCTTGCAGTCCCACCTTCTCCTCCATATCAGGTTTAATATCATCAGGCATTCACTCAATATTCTCCAGTATTTTCGGGGGATTTCCAATATCTTTGGCTTTAATAGTTGGCATTTTGCTATTGCTATTTGTCCTGCCACAACAAGGAGGGATGAGAGAGCTCCCATCACTGCACCTGTGTCGTGAACGCATGATGCAGTATTTTGGAGCAACCCTCCTGGAGCAATTGGAGTGTGACTGGTCCCTGTCATTCACATTGGTTTTGCATTGTGTGCAGCCGGTGTTTTGGTGCCACTGGTGCTCTGCACTGGAAGTTTGTCTTTCTACACAGCGCTTGATTTTGTTGGACGCTGTTCTGTTGATGTTCTTGCTGAGGGCTCATTACCAGACATGCGCATTGAGGGTGCGTTTGCTACGGGAAGCTACTTATGAGTTTCCCATCCTGGAGGATGCGGCTCTTAACTCATTATTGGGCACACCACGGAATGTCGCCTTGGCTGAGGCTGAGGCTGAGGCTATGGAACATGACTGCCCATTGGTCCTTCTCAGCGATGCCTTTCCAACTTTAACACCTGCCAAGTGAAAGATTTCCTGTCCTCCATTATCCTGGAAATGATTGGAAATAACTCTAACTCTTGAAATTCTGTCCTTTTCTGCCACATGTTGACATTTTAAATTGTCCTTTTAAATATGTTCTTGTGTCCCAATAACTTGTCATTATTGACATTTTTTACATATATATATCTCAGGTTGAGTTTTAGTAGTTTTATGTACATTTATGCTTTGAACCACCTTAAACCGACATGGGGAGGGTGTTGTGTAGTCATTTTAGTCTTAGCTCCATGCACTGTTATTTTAGCATACTAGGCCTGCCGTTGTGCATTATTTTTGTTACAATAGCCATTTTTACGGTCTTGTTTTATTTCTTTATATCTAACTGTTTTTGCCTAGGCCAGCACTATATTCTCAAACAAGAAATTCTTGCTCACTCTGTTCTTCTTTTAAGGCTGCAGTAAGATAGGTTGCCGGTGAACGTGGTACAAGTTTTGTCTCTGACATTCACAGAAAAACACACATCCTTACATAGGGAAATTTTCTCAGAACATCAGCTGTTTTATTATAAAACACTTCCCGGCCCTTAAATGTTAGAGGGAACTTCCAGCAAGAGAACCATGACTGTATGCTGATCGCTGAACGCTTCGCTACAGCCTCTCATGCAAACTTCAGGCCTTTGCTCGGGTATGGGGGATGATGTCTTCCCAGGGGAACCCGAAGGGCAGAATTAGAGCTTAACACACTGTGTTTTATTATAGCCTGTGTAGGAATTAGTCTATTGACTCTAGTGACAATATGGTAGCATTATTTCTATGCTTAACTCTCCATGTCACAATTTTAATCTTGTCATGTTGTATCGTCCTGATTATTGCAGCACATTCTTTGATATCTAAGATGCAGTCGCTTCATTAAAATCTTTTGAAACATATGCTGCTTCTGTTTGTCATTGTGTATGTGAGGTCAATGTAACCGAGAGAAAAGGATGAGACCTGAGTGACCACAGTTTCCCTGAGAAATCAATTATGACATGCGCTCGGCTACCCAGTCATCCCTGCCCTTGGGTAGAGATGAGGCACTGCTAGTTAGCCGGAGCAAAACCCGGATTAGGGCGACATCTGTCACCTGTAGTGGGTCAGACTCAGTCTTCAACACCACAGGCGATTCTGATGCTCAAAATCCAGTAGACTCATTAGAATAATGAGAGCCTACGCAACAGTGTGGTGGTCAAAAAAACAATGGATTAAGGCCAGATCTTTTTGAATGGTGGTGGATGTTTGCATTGTTCAGCATTCTGTTCATCATCTGTCCTTTTTCATTTGAAAGCATGCTATTCTTTATTGCTGGCCTACAAGAACAGAGGCCCAACAATTTGAACCATTTTAGCAGCTTGTGTCACACATTTACCAAACCAGGCAGATGCAGACTATGGCCCAGTTTTAAGAAAAGTGGCATTTATGTAACAAAGCGCCACTTTTCTTGCAGCCCATTGTGCCCCCCTAACTCCACCATGTGTGCGGCGTATTTAACATACAGCACAATATGGCGCAGGTTATGGGCAATAGCGTCATGTTTGCCACTAATCCTGCAATGTACATGGAGGCCCATTATAAATAATGGTGTGCCTCCTTTTAATGTTTTCTCTGTGCAGGGGATAAAAAATGCCGACTGAAATGACGCAGTGAAATTCCATGGATTCCACTGTGCTATTTATGTGGGCCCCTATTGAGGGAACACTTCCCTTGATTACATTATGCCTGGTGCAGGCATAATGTAGTGCAAGGGTTTACAAAGTGGTGCAAGCAATTTCTTCACCCTTTCGGCATACAGCCTAGTGTAGGCAGGCCTTCTAACTGAAACTGCAGCATTTCTGCTAGATCTTTTTTGAAATTCAGAGACTCAAAATTGGTTGTGGTCTAACTTCTCATACTTGCTTATGAGCAACCAGGCATGTGCATTGTTTGGCAATTTCTGTCATTGATGACATATGATTTTACCCACATAGTTTTTGAAACTAGTCTTTTGAAGGTTGCAAAAGAAACTGGAGTGGTTAATAAATTCTCAATCTGCAGATTCTGCAGTAGCAAAACCAGGAAGGAACACGCAGGTGACTTCATGATTGAGCTTGAAATTTCCAGCCATTGCTGATATTCTAGTGAATCTTCCTTTGCCTCTGTTATCTTGAAGCTTTTTTCAACAAAAGCTCTTTGTCTTTCTAGTGTCTGCTTTGGTAAGCCAAATTCCAACCAGATCCCGGTTGGTGAGCTATGTTTGGGTAAATGAAAGACTTGACTTAAGTTTTAGTGTCAAGTTGATCCAGGAGGATCGCATTTCTTCCAAACATCACTTCAGACCAGTATGCAAGAGTTGGAAGAAGCTTGGCATGTATGACTTTTACCATTGGTCGAGAGCAGGACCCCAACATTTTTTGTAGAGTAACTGTTTGTGGGGAAGCAAAGTTCCTCGAGTATCAATCACAACCCACAGGTACTTATCCTCTGATTTTTTTATTTATTGGAAGGCACTTCAGAGGCCAGTGTCCCAATTGTTTAATATTGTTTACCATTATCATTAGTTTCATTTATCTAGGTTGACAAGCAGCCTATTGGGTTCAACATAATCATGTAATTTATGTTGCAGTCGTTGTAGTCCTATCCTGGCATGATCGGCATGCAGAAATTTCCTGTTCGGGTTGCAGCCAAGCTGCTGAGCTTGTGCCTTTACATTCTCCAAATCTGAGGAAAGATTGGCTAAAAAGATGTTGAAAAGTAATGGGGTTTTAATGCAATACTATTTTTTCATGCTGCTAGTGAGTGTGCTTCTATCCTCAATTTTACCTTGGAACCAGGTGCTATACTATAGGGTCATTATGCACTTGCATAGAATCGGTTGAATGCTCCTCGCTGATATTTACCACCATAATATGTTTCTAGAGACAGAATCAATGGCAGCTTTGAAATCCACAAAGCAAAAGTGCAACATAGCTTTAAATGTAGTCAATTTGTCAGTGAGGGTTAGGAGAGAGAGAAGGCTTGCAGAGGTTCCAGTCCCTTCTCTAAAGACTGTTTGATGTTGTGCAATAATCTGCTGCTCATTCGCCCACATCTTTAGAATTTTTTAGTAACAGGACAGCAAAGTTTTGCCTCGTTACTAATAAGGGAAATTTGATGGTAATTGGATGAGTCAGTGATATTTCTCCCTTGCTATATGAGGGGTTCTATTACAGATAGGGCACACGTTTCCTGTTTTCACCACAGCACACCATGAAGCAGGTGCATCGGGTGCAAATTGGGAAAGTGCACCCTATTATGTTGAATGCTCTGGCATCAAGGCAGTCGTGAATTTGCACTGCCTCCCAGGCAGCACATTCAAGAGAAATACAAAGCAGCTGTTTAAATGTTGCTCCATGTTTCTCTGTGGAAACCTGCACTTTGAAGAGGGGAGCGAGATCCCCTTGTAGGCGGGTGCAGTGACTGACTGCACCCTCCTGTAGGAGGTCTTGAGGGTAAATGGGACCCCTCTTTCTTCTCTCCAGAGAGCTGCCTTTAGGAGGTGCACTCTGTGCCCACATTAATACAGCACGGGTGTAGAGTCAAAGCGATTCCCTCATTTGCTTTGTGCACTGTTACACTGATCGTTCTTTATGATCTCAGTCATTTGCACTGTTTTTAAGCTTTGACATCCACACACTGGGACTCAGAGACTTTCACCATCATATTTCTTTGCTATGATGAGGGCAGTTTGTACTTTTTCATACCCTCTTTAGGCATCAGTTAGAACTTCAACCACTTGACTCTATGTGATGTTTGTGTTGTTTGTCACAAACCACCGAATTTCATCATGCTTTCTTAAGATGGTCCAGAATTCTTTTACATTCCTTGACTTAATTGCATATAATAATGAAAATGGCCAACATTTGTAATTTCTAGACACCCATATATTTTTTTTGTGTGTTTTTACCGTAGGGCTACAAATAGACGTAAGGCCTGACTCGGTCAGATTTAGTCTAAAGATTCGGAGCTGCAGACTTTATTCTTTCTTAACTAATTTTACTGCAGACATAGGTTCCTTCAGTTAGACTCTAGAGCGTGCACACACAAGGTGGCGTTAGGTGGGTGCTAAGGGGTGCAAGAAAAGCAGAGCTGAACTGGGTGCAGCACCACTTTTCTTAAATCTGGGCCTTAGTGTTGACTTTATTGTAAGTCAGTTACCAGGCTTGTTCATTAAAGCAGATGGGGTCCATGACCAGTCTGCCGTTGGATGTTCTGATGGTCGTTGCTCTTGCATTTTCCTTGACATTCTTGATACTGCAGTGGCTGGTGCCAGTCCACAGTAGGGTTACTTTTTGGGCTACCTCCTAAGGCATTTTTCAAAATGGAAAATGTTTGTCTTAGAGCGGTTTTCAGACGACCGGTCATCTTTGGGCCCACTGTATAAAGGAGTGGGCGGTGGACTCTGCTCTGCTATGCAGAGTGTTTCAGAATTCCGTGTAGGAAAGAAGAGTTTTTTCCTCGCTCGCCAACGTTAAGTTTGCACGTGTGAGCAAGGAAAATATTTCTCCAGACCACCTCCAGGTGAGATTTCTCAATGCGTTCGCATTAAAGAAGCTGCAGCTCAAGTAAAAAAATCTACTTCAGCAGCAGAAAAGAAGCAACGCCCACATGTGCTGCATGTGGTGCCATTCTCTCTGATTTTACAGCGCAGAACTAACATCCAGAGCTAAAAATCAGTGCAAACGGTGCATCCTAACAAACTCCACCCCTTCGCAGAACTCTGAGGGGCATATTTATACTCTGTCTGCGCCGAATGTGCGTCAAAAGTTTTGACGCACATTCAGTGCAAACCTTTCCCCATATTTAAACTTTGACGCCCGTGGATGTCAAAATTCCGCAGCATGCGTTATTTTTTGGATGCGGCAACCGTCCATGTGTTAATCATATGCAAGGTAGGCGTTCCCGTCCCAAAAATGACTTAAACGGCCGTGCGTCCTATTTATGCTTTCGGGCAAAAATTATGCACGGGCGGAAGGCGGAGCCGGAAAATGACGCACAGCCCGATTTGCATCAAAATTTAACGCCTGGGTCAGGGCAGGCATTCAAATGGGGCAGACACACCTATATTTAATCAGAACACACAGAAGCAACAGCAGAGCAGCAGAGCAGCAAAAGGGAGACATGGAGCTGCTTCTCATCCAGCGTGCACGCAGACGCAGAGCCCAGCAGCAACAACAGCAGCTACCACAACACCAGCAGGGACCCCAAAGGCAGCACAGTAGGCAGAGAATATTCCACACCAGAACAACCCTTCAAGGCCTCAGGGAACATGACATCATCCAGAGGTACAGGTTGAACTGGCAGGCCATTCAGCAGCTGCTGCGAAACATTGAGCCACAGTTGGCACCCACCTTGCTGACACCCCGCACCATCCAACCAGAAACAAAGCTGCTTGCCGTACTTCACATGCTGGCAAGTGGCTCTTTTCAAACAACTGGTGCCCTGGTTGCCGGAATATCACAGCCATCATTCTCTGCCTTTTTGCCCAAAGTACTGGATGCCATCATTGGACTCACATCCCGCCACATCTGCTTCCCTAACACACCGCAGTAGCAGCAGGAAACAAAACAGGGGTTCTACCTCATTAGTGGCTTCCCACACGTCCTTGGTGAAATCAACTGCACACATGTACGCCTTGTGCCACCTGCTGCAACTGAACACCTCTACCGCAACAGGAAGCACACACATTCCATCAATGTGCAGGCCATTGTCGATCACCAAGGATTGATCACCAACATCGTGGCAAAATATCCTGGGAGTGTCCATGACTCATTCATCTTCCATCACAGCACCATCAATCAACACTTCCAGGATGGACGGTATGGCAATGGACTACTTGTTGGTAAGTACAAAAACCTACTTATATACACACTGCACAGCAACCCTCTAGGACACACAACACATACACCACAACAGCAACATGTCGACAGGAACACACTGAGGTTGTGACATCGCTCGCCATGTTTCATAGGTCACCATTGAACCTGTCACACATCTGAAATTACTGTACAGCCTAATGTTAAGACGTCAATGATCACGTTTGGAGTGTGTTGCCTAAATGTCACCTTGCAAATTGTAAGCGTCTCAATTATGTTTACATTAATCCATTGCATAAGTCTAAAGGTATGTGATGTCCAGGGTACATTGATATGAACGTGTTAACAACACTGTCAATTTTAACCTGTGTATGGAACTATCATCTCACCCCCAGTGAAGACACAGGGACACCTGTATCACAAGTCTCAATGCTAGGGCACATTGTACTGCAAATCGCAAAACATACTGCTGACAACTGGTCAGCAGCCAAACACTTGTTCAGCCAAGGAAACAACACAATGCAGACGGTACATCCTACAAGCCTAGGATGCAACACAATAACACAAAAGAGTCACAGACAACACAAGACAACTACTGCCATGCAGGCTGATATAAATGGGGCAAGCTACATCAACAAGATTCTATTCATTTTCTCTTTCAGCTGATCAGGGGTATGGGATCCAGCCATGGATTATGACACCTATTGGCAACCCAAGTACTGCAGCAGAGCGTGCCGACAATGACGCACATAGGAGGACACGCAGCATAGTTGAGAGGACCTTCGGCATCGTTAAGTTGAGATTCAGGTGCCTCGACATCACTGGTGGTAGCCTCCTATATTCCCCTGAAATGGTCTGTAAAATCATTCTAACATGTGCCATCCTGCACAACATTTGTATAAGAAAGAACATTCCCCTCCTGGAACCAGAGCCACACATACCTGAAAAGGAGGAAGAGGAGGATGGTGGTCTGCAACATGAGGGGGAACAACAAAACACGGCCGCTGGATTGCGTACGTGCCAACATATTGTGAACAATTTCTTTTAAATATAATCACTATCACCACTTTATGAACTAATGTAAATAAACACTGACAATAATCACCATATTATGGCCTGGCTAATCATTTGTGCTCACCTTTATCTCTATCAGAATAAGAGTGTTGCCTCATGGAGCATTGCTGATATACCGATCATGACACAGAAAATCCCAGAACAATTGTGATGCGTATCATACAACGGTCACATACACACACACTGTAAATGAAATAGATCCTATACATCACCTTTGAAGGGCAATAGCAGAGGACCACACCTATTTCACACATACATGTTGGAAACATGGTTCATCGCAGCATATTGCACACAACTAAGACACCATCACTCAATAAGGGGAAAACAAGCCTCATATATGAGGCAGTTGATGTGCTTTTGCATCAGTAACAGGAATGTATGACCAGACCCTTAACAGCAGTAATTCCAACTGCATCCAATCTTTGCAAGGACTATCTGTGACTAGAGTTCCATATAAGCAGAACATAGACAGCACAAGTGCCACTCATATGACAAGCATTGCACACATGACATTCCATGTACAATGTCAGCCCATTTCCTAACTCCTGACACACCCATGCACCTGGTCACAACCCACCTGTCTGAAGATGTCCCTGGAATAGTAATATGTGTACCCCGATATTCCCTCCTTTACACACACAGACTAACAATAGTATGGACGTCAGGTCAATTAATACACTGCCTTGTAGTTTCTAAGCCCTGTTATCACCTGTAGATATCTTCCCGTGTGAAACTTAGCTTAGCTCAGGAACTCTGGAACCTCAGGAACATTCAATGATCTGTGTGGTGATATGAGCTGTTACAAGTACATTAGATGTATTGTCTGATTTACTTCTTGTGCCATTTCACACAATGCAGTTCCTAATGTAAATTGTTTGCCTTTGTCTTCACAACTGCGAACATGACACCCATCCAGGTCCGTGAGTTCCAGAGGTGGGCCATGAGATACCAACATATCCTGCTGGTAGAGTCGGGGTTCAGGAGGATGGCCTGTAGATACCGGAATGAACGGGCCTCCGGAGCATGGGGGGCTTTCCTACAGGGTGGCCCTACTTTGCCCACAACAGCCACCACCAGCACAACCACCAGTTCCACCCAGGTTGCACCACCCACAGCTGGGACTGTTGTCCCAATGTCTGCAGTTGTTCCAGGCCCCAGCAGTGCAACACCTTCAGGGCAGCCCACAGGCATTGGCTCTACACACCCACAAACCTCCTCTGCCGGTACCCAGACTGCCCCAGCTGCTACAGTTGACTGTGCAGCTTTCTAGGCAATGGAACGTAAAATGGACCGTGTGCTACGGAAAATTAGTCATCTGAGCCGGGATGTTCGCCATATGAACAGACGTGTGCGGTTCATAAAGCGGACCCTCTGGAGGGCCAACCTCTAGACTTTTGTATGTGGACATGATTCCCTCCCTCCTCTTTCCTTGTTCTCATGCTTAGGGGGCTTAGTATTAGGTTAGTTAGTGTTAGTGGTTGGGCTAGCGCTTCCCCCATTTGCCCCCCACCCACACACCCCGGTCGTAGATGGAAGGGGAATCCCTTATCACTTCCCCTTACACCCGACCCCCCCCCGTGACGTCGCACACTGATTGTCACAGATGCCTCCTCCTTCGCGCTGGAAGCTCAGCATCCAGCGCGCTCAGAAGAGAAATGCAAAGCATTTCTCTTCCAATCACGTGGAGGAGTCCGGAGAGGCTTCAAAGGGAAGGAAAGGAATATCCTTCCCTTTCAAGTCTCTCTCAGCGTTTCAAAAGCCGGATTGTAAATGAAACACCCTCTAGACACCATGGAATTATTTATTGTAATGAAATTGGCATGAGGGAGCAACCCATTGGGCAAGGGTCGCTCCCAGGGGGGGCATTTGTTTTTAAGGCCTTTTCTGCCCCTAGGGGGGAAGAAACCACTAGGCACCGGTGATCTATTTTTTGGCGCCGACGTCACGCAAGGGGAGCGACCCCATAGGCAAGGGTCGCTCCCCAGGGGTTTGAGGGGGCGGCAGTAATTTTTTTTGTTGTTGTTGTTTTACAGATGGGGAGCGACCCATTAAGCAAGGCTCGCTCCCCTGGAGGGGCAAGTTGTATTTAGACCATTTCTGCCCCCGTTCGGGGCAGATCAGCGGATTTTGGGTCAATCTGCCCCTAAGGGGGATGAAACCACTAGGCACCAGGGATCTTTTTTTTTGCGCCAACATCATGCAAGGGGAGCGATCCCGTAGGCAAGGGTCGCCCCCCGAGGGGGTGGGGGGCAAATTTATTTAAGGCCGTTTCTGCCCCCCCTGGGGGCAGATCGGCCTATTGTTATTAGGCCGAATTGCCCCCGGGGGGGGCAGAAACCTCTAGGCGCCAGGGCTATTTTTTTGTGTTTTTTTTTTTTGTTTGTTTGTTTTGTAGAGATGGGGTGCGACCCATTAGGCAAGGGTCACTCCCCTGGGGGGCAAATTGTATTTAGACCATTTCTGCCCCCCTTACAGTATGTGTTAAATGCTTGTTGATCATGGCCTTGGCATTAGTGTACATGAATTTTGTACTATTACATTTGTGTCCTATGCTACAAACAAATCACAACTGAGCTGTAAGATTGGCAGCTACACCAGAGCTACCTTGCAAAGATTCCACCATTTGTTGCAACCACCAATCACAGTTAATATGGATCCCAATGTCTTTTTGTCAATAAGTATGTTTTCTAAGTCACAAACAGTGCTTCCAGATTTGGTATTGGGGGAACAGTTTAAGGTCTGACTGCAGTGTGATGTTCAAGGACACCCTTATAAGATGAGTTGTCGTAAGCACTCTTGTAGTATCGTCTTCATGACTCACATAGATCATTTGTGACACTGTTCAGCATGATTACCTATTTGGATGTAAACTCAGACACCTTCATTCATGCAGTTTTTGGAGTGTTTGATTAGATTTGTGTGCACTGTTATATGTTTTAGTATTGCATGGTGACAACATTTTGCGGCCACTATTTGATAACTTAGATATCCCTTGAGGAAGCATTATTCTGTCCAACACAGCATGATGGTGTATGGTTTCTCACTTCATCAGATATTACCTTCAGGAAGGGCAGAGTATGATGCAATCCTGGCCACTGTGCAGATTTATATGACTACATAATTTCAGGACAGTTGTAATGACAAGCTACGTTAGTTGACAGGAGGCACATTTCAGTTATCTACTGCACAGTTGATGTGTCACATTACCCAGAGACAGATTTGTTGTGTAAGTGCTATTTATTGAAAAGTGCTGTAGTGCTATATGTACATTGTCTATAATTTTGAGTCCATTATAGTGACATCTTCCATTGTGATCCTACACAAGGGGTAAAGGAAAATGCTTTTGACATGCTGGGGTGATGTTTCAGACAGTGCAGAGGGACAGGATTTGCCACTGAGTAAGACAGACAAGAACTGGGCAGGCTAATAAGATATACAGTGGTTAGCAGAACAGTCATAGAGTACAGTTGTTGTAAGACCAGCATGTTACAAAACGCAGGACCTTGGTAATAGTTGGCCATGTGGTAGGGACTAGTGCTTCCGGGTACTTTTCCATGTGAATGTGATCTGTTCCATGTCTTCTTCTTCTGATGTGTGTGTTACCTCCTCTGTCCTTGGTGGTGGTGGTTGTGAAGGGGCAACACACACCTCAGTGTTAGAAGACATGGAGTCAGACATCCCGGTCACTGCTACCTGTGAAGGTCTTAAGGGCAGTACTGCAGCAAGGAGGATCTGCTGATTCTTAAGAATAGCAGCCACATCAGGATGGTAGGCAGCCAGGTCGGCCCTGAGGGGGTCATGATTGCATTCGTGCATGCAGAGGAAGGTTTGGGGAGCGAGGTGCTGTGGCAACTCCCTTACTGCATTTGTGAATTCCTTGACAGTTTGTTGTAGTCCTTGCAGGATGGATGTTAGGGCTTGCCTGGCTGCTGCCTGATCTGCAGATGACATCATGCACGAACGCACCCCCTCTAGGCTGGCTGCCATAGTTTGCATCCCCACCCGCACCACATTGGCCAGCTCCTGCTGTACCCCAACTACAGTTCTCTCAAAGCTGGTGCCTGTGTCGTCTGAGTCCTCAGCTGTATTGGAGTTGGCAGGTCTTACAATTAGGGTGGTGAGTGGATCCTCTGCGATGGCTGCTTGTTCTGTGCTCCTCCTTGTGACTGAAGGTGGGGTCTGGAGGATTCCAAGGACATCTTGGATGGTCTGCTGGGAAATGTTTGTCAGCTCGTCATCCATGTCATCAAGGTATTCTGGGACAGGCATATCCGCAGGAGATCTGTTGTCTTCTGAAATGAAATGGGGTACAATTAGTGTGTGTGTGTTGTGGCTTTTGTGATGTGACATGCCTGCCTTGTGATGATTTCACATTGTGATCTTGTTTCCTGTTCATTGAACCAGTCTTTCAGAGGGGCATTCTCCCAGGCCTATGCCCCACCTGCATGTCACATGTATTGTGGTAAGTTATTAGACTTGTCGGCATCATCTCCTCTAGGTGTTGGTTTTGGCCAAATAGTGATTTGCCACCTTCTTGTCCTACTCAACCCTCCCCTTACTTCCATTCTCATGGTGAGACCTTTCACTGGCTGTGGGTGCTCTGATGGCACTAGCAGCACACTTAACAATCTGGACATGCCCCAGTCTCTGATCTTTCACATCCACTTATATGTAGTTGACATGTAGTGTATCCTATGCATACCATTGTTATGGCATGATATGGATGTTGGCATTGGTAATGTGTACAGCTGATGTTAGGGAATGTGTGGTACATTGGTTTGCCCTGTTAGTCGTAGCAGTGTCCTATTTCCTCCTCTGACTGTGCAGGTGTATTTCAGTAACCAGTTACATGTGTCCTCCCCCTCAATGCTGTTGTCTGAGCAGTATGCCATTTGGGATGTTACATGGTGACCCAGGCACAGGATGGACCCTGACATATGCAGCAGGGGTGTGACCTTAGTGCTGTGTAGCTCCTAATGTTGATGACATTGGCTGATGTTTGCGACAACTATGGGCATTGACATTTGACAGGACTGGAGCCTTTGTCTTGTTTCAGGGGATTATTGGAGTTGTCATCCTCATACCCTCTAATTTAGGTGTGTATGATCCATGAGGACGTTACTCCCATTGGCTACTTGAGCTGCACACAGAGCGGGGTTGGTAGTGGCAACTGTTGTCACTGTTACATTCCAGTTGTCGGTATGGCTAGAGGTTGTTAATTGGACCCTAGTTAATGTAGGGGGTATAGTGGCTGACGTGTGCCAGGATGTCAGTTTGATGTTGTGCCCTTCCCTCCTGGCGTGGCTTTACCTTTGCTCCATCGTTGGCATGGCAGCATGCCCCCATGGGACTGTTGTTGGTGTAGTGTTATGGTGTGCCCCAGCTTCTCTCTGTGCAGGCCATTCCCCCATGCCATACACCTTTACCCATGCCACTCCATGTATATGATGACTTCCATGCATTTTGTGGTCGGTATCCCCCCCTGCTTACAGTTGACATTAGTGCATTATAATTCACCATGCGACTTACCCTGCATGTGCGTTGAATCCCTGTAACAATCTCCTCAGGGATGACGGCTGCGACCATCTCCTCCATGTGGTTCAGGTCCTCCTGGTGTGCTGGACTCCCACCTCCAGTCTGCTGTGCTGCATTCCTGTTCCTGGCCATCTTTTCCTTGGTCCTGCGCTTGCAGTCATGCCAGCGTTTCTTGCACTCGATGACTGTTCTGCATACTTCTGCCACACTGTTGATCTTGTCAACAATTTGTTGCCATGTTGCCTCTCTCCTACTGACTGGCAACTTTGAGGTGACAAACAGTTGGTGCCGGTGTTCCGTCACCTCTTTAACCAGGATTTCCCATTCCTCTGCACTGAAGCAACACTTTCTTTTCTTCTTAAATCTTAAAAGTGTCCTGGTTCTTGTGTGGGTCCTCCTGGCTGGTTCCTGGTCTGTTGTCATCTTCCTGGGGTCTGTACAGGCATCTGGGATCCATTTTGTCTCTCCTCTGCTGAAATGGCTGTGTTCGCGGGGAATTTTGACGCTATTGCATCAAAAAAGGCGCATATCCGGTGTGCAGTGTTGTAAATCGACCCACAGTCATTTCTGCCGCGTTAATGTCATTTTGCTTTACGACTTGACGCTGCGGTGTGCGTAAAAAAAAAATGACTTACACCTGTGGTTACTCCGCCGGGCATCAAAGTATAAATTTGACGCCCACATGGCACACCAAAATGGCTTTAGCCGGCGGTAATATTTTTCCAGAAAAACTGCGCCGGTGCAGTTTTGCGTCAAAAAGTATAAATATGGGCCTGAGTTTTTTGGTCATTTTGCAGGGTTCCACTCCGCCCTGACCTAATAGTACAGCTGCAAAACTAGCTTCAATGTGTACATTCAATAGGTGTTGCAAAAATGCATGACTCTTTACAAACTTCACTATATTTCCTTTGTTTATATAGTTAAATGCACCACAGGAGGCATAATCCAGTTAGAACAATAGCTTATCTTGCGGGGTGCTGCCACTGATGGTTAAGCATGTGGAGGCACCCAAGGATATGCTTTTGAGATGTGTTTAAAATTAGATTCACCATTCACCCCCAGCCACAGATCTGGGTTTAATCCATGAGTTTTTTTGCTTGCCATGCCATTCCAGTTTGGACCCAGCCACATGCAAATCAGGCTTGACCCTGTTGCCCATGGGAACAGTCCAGCCCGAACTGCCAGGCCAGGTCTTCCCTGGACCAGAAACAAGCATCCTGGTACCGGTTTCAGGGTGTCACCCTTCATCAGCCAGGCTAGCTTGAATCTGGTGGCATAGCAAGCACGTGACCCACGTCTGGGCATACCCTTCCCACTTGGGGCGACAAATGCAAAACCAACAGATGATGGACGGAATGCAGAGCAAATCAAACATTCACCCCCAGTCACAGATCTGGGTTTAATCCATCAGTTTTTTTGCTTGCCATGCCATTCCAGTTTGGACCCAGCCACATGCAAATCAGGCTTGACCCTGTTCCCCCTGGGAACAGTACAGCCCGAACTGCCAGGCCAGGTCTTCCCTGGTCCAGAAACAAGCATCCTGGGACCAGTTTCAGGGTATCACCCTTCATCAGCCAGGCTAGCTTGAATCTGGTGGCATAGGAAGCACGGGACCCACGTCTGGGCATACTCTTCCCATTTGGGGCGACAAATGCAAAAACAACAGATGATGGACGGAATTCAGAGCAAATCAAACATTTACCCCCAGTCACAGATCTGGGTTTAATCCATCAGTTTTTTGCTTGCCATGCCATTCCAGTTTGGATCCAGCCATATGCAAATCACTCTTGACCCTGTTCCCCATGGGAACAGTCCAGCCCGAGCTGCCAGGCCAGGTCTTCAACACTCCGTCCATCATTTTATTTTGTTTTGTGATGTTGCGTCAGGAACCAGCAAGCAGTCATTTGTGACTGGGACGGCATCTGCTGTCTCGTTTTCCTTACATGTTCTAGGGAGCAAGGCCAGCAGATTGGTACTTCTTTCTCTATTTGTGCCCTGCATTTGTGCTGTGATGTGTTGATGTGTGCATTTTTCAACATTTAGCATCCCTTATTCTCAACATAGCTTTTGGGACGAGTGTCACTGGAGCATCACCCTGTTTCTCAATCACAAGATGCTGTGGTACTATGAGATGGATATCTATATAAACTACTTACTGTGTTTGCAGCTCTTCTTTCGATTGAAGATTGGGAAAATTTAGGTCAATCTGTTTCCTACTGTAGTTGGTTGTTTAATGGTCATTTTATTTCTCACTTTTCTCTGCCTTTTGTGTTCACATTTTGAGAGGTGTTCTTCTGAACAGGAGACACTTTCTCGGACTTGTGTTGCTCTCCTCTAGGTGGCCGGCTTGGGGATTCCAATTGGGGGCCCTTTATTAGCTGCACTACTTCTTTACATATTGTAGGAGTAAAGTCCTGTAGGCTCCCAAAGGAGAATTTTATGATAATTTCAGTGTACATGTTATGAATGGATCGGGGACCCACTATATGGTGTTTTCCATTCTAGACTGCTGTATTCTGGATGAGTTCTCAGTTGTCCCTTTAATAAAACCCCCTACCAGGGGGTGCACCATGATTTGATTGTTTAGATCCATAATGACTGTACACAGCACTTCTGGCAATATAATGAATTTATTAACTATGGGATAGTAGCATGGTTGCTAGTCCGTGCACTTTGTGAGCTGGCATCAGACATGTTTCCTGTGCTCGCATGATTAGGTTGTTTATCACTTCTAGCTTTTAAGTGATACCTGACAATGGTGTGCAGAGTCGACAAAAGCATCAGCCTGCACTTGTTCGCCTTTGGATCAGGAGCTCTCCACTTCTCATTCTCCGTAAATGCGGTACCCACTTTCATAGTTGTGCCATTTTCATGGGAAGAGTTAATATACAGGCCATGCATGTCCAGTTCAGAGAGGGCATTTATTTCCTGGGGCTGTCCAAGGACCTGTTCCTGTTTTTAAAGGAGCATACCTTTCACGGATCCAGTGGTTCAAGGCTACCTTGAATTCAGCGCTCCAATGCAGGGACCGTACAGGTATTCCTAATTCCATGCTTAGGCCTGGTACTAAGGTTTGTTATTCTGCGAAGCTATTCTCTTGATGAATCTTTGAAGCTGGGTCTACCATTTGTTGCTTTTGACATGGTGTCCCTCTTAGCCACCAGACTTCCACATCCCCATTGTGAGGGCTGTGTGTTTTATCTTCTTAATTAACTCAGCTTCAGGTCCAACATCTGAGTAATACCACATGTTGAAAACATTGTTAGCTCAGACACCTTGCTAAGATCCTGGTGCCCATTCTTTCCTTGGGGTGTGTCAATGCATTCTGCACAAAAGCAGTTGCTTTCTTTGGATTTAAGAAATTTGAGAACGAATGAAGATGCTCCTTCCATCTCTGGTCGTATTAGTAATTACATAGAAGGCCTCACCTTACATTACCATGCACACCATACTTATTTCTGAGCTATTGTTTGATTTAAAAGATCCTGCCACTTTCCATGTTCTGTATGTTGGCACTAGACTTCTTCTTAGCCTTCCTGACCGCATTTACCACCAACTATGCAGAATAGAGGCTGCAATCCTATGAGGGTTTGTTGACATTTAATGTGAATTGAAGCTTAATACTTGAATTGGCCCTTTTCTCTGTTCGATAGCTCATACTTCAGGGTCCTATGCAGGTAGTGTTGGATCTTTTTAAAATGCATATTCCAAGGTGATGCCCTGCTGTGTCCAACAATGAAAATGTGGAGTGACGAGGTTAAGTAAATGATATGATGGGGTACTTGCTGATCTGTGTAAGCTGTCCATTTTTTAAATTTAAATTCATGAAGTATCTCTCTGCTCTTGCACCCCTGAGGTCCTGATGGTGTGCTTCTTATTTCTCGGTCCTCTCGTAGTGCGCCTGGGTTGAGGATCACCCCACTCAATGCTTAGGAGGAGAAACAGGGTGTTAATGTTGACCATGATCTTCTTAAGTGAGTCACTTGTGGCCCCTCCTTGCCCTTGTGTATTCTGAAGCCTCCTTCCTCTCCCCCTGAACCAGTCTGTGGGTGAAGGAAAAATTAATTTGGTACATGACATAGCATGTCAAGACCCTAGGAAAAAGGTAGCATTATACCATAGCACAACAATGAACTGACATATATAGGTTTAATACATGAATGAAAGTCCTTATGATGATAGTCCAGGGTCATGGAGATGAGATATGAGAGATGGCTACAGATTGCAAAAGGTATTTTAAAAGGTGATGTTTGAAGTCCTTTTAGAAACGGAGATTCTTCTGGTCTTTCTGATTTGTACCAGAACAACATTCCAAATTCCTGGTGCACTGTCAGGGTATGATTGGAGGTAGAGGACTGTATGAAACTGGAAGTGTCTAACTTTAGCAGAGCTTGGGTTCTTCTTGTGCTGTTTCCACCAGAAACCTGAAATGTATGTGGTAAGAGTTTGGATGTACGCATGAGATTTGCTTGTAATAGATGCAGTCTTGCATGCCAAGCAGTGATCCCTGGGAAGTCTCCCTAAACATGTAAGGACTGCTGTGATGCACTGAAATCATTTTGTCTAAGAGATAAAACCAGCTGCTGAATGACGGACTTCCTGTTTATTTATTTTTATTGACATATCAAAACTTAAGATCTCATAGTCAAACAAGAATCACAATTTAAAAAGATAAAGGTTAAAAATCTCAGTGCAAAATACTTCTTATACAATAATATACATACTCATAAGGAAGCTTCCCACGGTAGTAATAGTAACAGTTTTATAACTGTAGTGATAAGCCAAAAAAACAAAGTGCACTGTGCTATACATATCAGAGTGAGGGCATTATAAATACTCAAATAATTTGCATACACTGTAATTGTTACAATCTTAACATTTGTTTCAGATAGAACCTCATAAAAAACATTCCTGTCTAAGGCTGGGCTAATGACTATGTGCAAAACTCTGCAGATATGAAAACATTGATGATGGTAAAATGAAAAATTTCAAATTCAAGCTTTTAAGACTGGGCAAGTGTGCATTACTAACAACTTTAAAAGTGCAGTAATAAAAAGCCACAATACCAAAGTGCACAGTATTATACATATCGAAATGGAGGCCATGTGAATACATAAATAATTGGCAAAGGTTGTAAGTGGTACGATCCTAAAATTTGTCTCAAATAAAACCATATAAAAACCATTCCTGCCATAGGATGGGCTTGTAATTATGTGAAAAACTTCACAAATATAACATTGATAATGCTGAAGTGATAAATGAAAAAAATTAATTTCAAGCTTTTCAGACTGGGACAGTAACCCTATCCAAAACAACACAAACTCTGTTCTTGAACAATCCCATCCAGATTCTATGAAAGTTCTCGACCATTACAGCCAAAGATTCCTACTCTAGGACAACCCCTCCAAGTGCTTTGAGAGCTCTGCAACAGATCGACCAGGCAGCCAACACATATTTCCAAACTGCACGTACTACCACTATAGATGTATCACATATACAAATTCTATAGGCATTGGCACGATCATGGAGAAGCAAAGTTTTGCACAGTGGATGATCCATTTTTTTCCTAGGGATCTTATATTTAGGACAGAAAAAAAAATGTTCAATTGATTCTACACATGATTGGCACAGTTTGCATTTGTTACCTTCAGAGCTGTTTGACGACTATCAGGCAGTAAAAGCATTAACAGGTAAGATACCGCATCTAAACGGGAGAATTAGGGAGCAAGCATAGGCTGGTATAGGCAGGTCAAAAAATATTCAGCACATGGCTCCTGTTTGACAAGCAAAAATTCTGATGTTAGTTGACTAAACCCGCTCCTCTTGGAAATCTGATAATTTATCTTCCCCCAATATCTCTGCTTAACAAGCATGGCAGCATTGGTTGGGATTGATTCAGGGTTCCCACCAAACTGGGGAAAACACAATGTGACCCAAACGGATTCCATTTTCTGCAACCACCTAACATTAAGTTACCTAATAAGTCCCTGATTACCTCCCCGAAGGATACCAGTTCCTCTGTCTTCCAGAGCTGGATCCCGTATAAGGGCCTGTCAGGGCTACATGATCTTCAATGTTGTTTAACCCAAAACCATTCTTAGGGGTACTGAATGGGTGCCCTTCCCCAGCCTAGCTATGTATCTGAAAAAGTAGTTTTCTTGGACTTTTAGGATGTTCTGCTGTCTATTAAAACCCCACAATTCAGCTCCATATAGGGCCGCTCCCCTAGCCTGGGCCTTATACATTTCTATAAAGGGGTTTAATGGGGGAATAACTACAGTTTTAGCTTTATGGCCCAAAGCCCCCCTCTGTGACATAAGATATGGGAACTCTTACTAATATGTGCATCCCATCAACCCGAATCCATCAATCTAATCCCCAAATAGTTGATCTCTTTGACTCTTTCTAGAATGACAGAATTCATTGTTATGCTAACGTCAACCTTCTTCCTTCTCTGGCAACAAATCATCAATTTTGTTTTCCCATCATTGATCTTAAGGTCAAAGTCTTTACAAAACAAGCAGAATTGATTGACTAAGTTTTGTAATCCCATAGGTGTCATCTGCATAAAGCAACCCAAGATTTTTCCGACCAGACAACCATGGCGAGTCATTCATGCAACTATGTAAATACTTAATGCAGTTGTTAATGTACAAAAAAAAGAGGGTGTGGGCGAGAACATAGCCTTGCTGTACCCCCATCTCGGTGATAACTGGGTGTATCAGTTCATGGTCCCTGCTGCATCTGATTTGGGCAAAAGTACCTTCGTGGAGTCAGACAATTAAGTTCAACAGTCCACTAGAAACTCCCATTTTACTCAGTGTGTACCACAACTTATGTCTGGGGACCAGATCGAAGGCTGCACGGAGATCGATGAAGGCAACACATAGGTTCCCTCCACCCATATCCAAAGTTTTCCATCTGATTGCCATAAACCTCATCACTTGGTCAATTGTGCTAACTGCTGGCCTAAATCCAGTCCGCAAACTTGAAATGGCCCGCTCTCCTCAATTCACTCCTCCAAACAATTCAAAATCCAAAAAATAGGCAGATAATTGGATAGAACACTGAGGTTTCCCTTCTTGTAGAGGGGAACTATTGCAACTCCTTTCCATGTATAGGGGATGGGTGCACCTGCAGCCACTGCATAACAAACCTTATTTAGATAAGGTGTCCAGATGTCAAGATTTGACTTAAAGAGGTCACCCAGTATTTTGTCAAGGCCAGGGGTTTTGCCCCACTTAAGGGAAGATATTACTGCCTTGGTCTCAGCTAAGAAAACTTAATTGGGGACACACTCTCTACCCTAGTAACACTCCACTCTGAGGGGTCAAACTCATCTCTCCCAGAGAACAGTGAACTGAAGTGTTTAACCCATTCATCAGGAATAACTGATGCCCCTAACAGAGGCTGAGATTCAGCACTTTCGCTGGAGACCAGTTTCCAAAATGTACTGGCGTCCTTGTTTCTTGCAGCTTCTAAAAGGGCTATCCAACCCTTCTTTTCACAACTTCTTTGCGCCTTGGTTAACGCCAACCTATAGTTTTTCCCCGATTGTTTAACTGGATCTGTAATACACCTTCTGAGATCCCTCAATAGCCTATTCCTAACATCTCTAGAAGATTTATTGTACCACCTATCATTTTGCTTTTTTCGTATTTTGCCTGCGGCCTCTTTAACTAATAGTTCTTTCAGGCAAACCAATAATTTCAAATGTTCAGCCAGAATCCTTCCGTCACCCTGCCCGAATGGGAGCATGAGTTCCATTTGGTTTGTCAGTAATCTACACATGGTTGTGATGGTGCACGGGGAAGAATTGATTGATTTCCACTTAACATTCAGTATATTATGTGTCATAGAGGTTTGCCGATCAAAATTCTTAGAAACAGGGGTCCCAATTACAGGCAACAAACTCTAGTAGTGAGTATCAATGGATCATGATCACTTTCCAAGTGCTCCACTACCACCATGTCTTCCATATGCTCCCACAAGCGTACATCCAGTAAGAATTAGTCAATATGACTCCTACGTGCTCCTCATCTAAATGTAGGAGAGGGAATCACATATTAGTGAGAGCACCCATTACATGCTCGGAGACCGTGGGCAAGCATGCGATTAACAATTTGGAGTGCCACCCTAGTCAGTCTTTGTTCTTTACTCTTTGGCAATTGTGGGATACCCCATAGACTGTCCTCTTCTTGCAAAAAATTGATGTGCCAATGGATAAGAGTCAAATGTAGCATTAAAGTCCCCAGCAATCAAAATATAATGGGCACTATATTTGGTAGCTAGAATGTTATCCAGAGCACTTAAAACTTCATATTCAAAGCTTCTTCCCACACTCCTACTATAGATGTTTACCAGTAGTAGTGATTGCTTTCTTTGGGTGGACAGAAGTAAACCCTGTAAATCAGCACAATCCATATCCAATTCACCCCCTTGGAACTTAAGGGAGACGCTAATCCAAATAAGTGGACCCCCGAGGGTCTCCCAGAGGACACCCTATTTATTGGAACCCAATAGCTCTTGTACCCTGGTCTATGCTTGGACTCCATGGCCCATGTTTCCTGGAATAAGCAGATCATATGCTCGTCAATAAAAGAACCCAATTCTGGGATGAACATTTTGGCCCTTAGCCCTGCAATGTTCCAACTGATCATATTAACTGACTTCTCAGACAGTGCTTGTGACAGAATCTGATTTGAACCCTCTGGAATTAATTTTTGCATCGGTTCAGCCTCCGGACAAACATCTCCAAACCTAAAAGCATCAGGCACATCAAAGGCTACCATCAACAGTCCTCATCCTGGAGGTCACTGCTGAGCCCCATCTTTCAGTCAGTCCACTTCAGACAATGTGGATGGAATGCGCCTACACACAATGTGTTGGAGAGGGGGATCACCATTTTGGACACAAGAACTGACAGGGCCTCTAGCGCTAATTTCCACCCTCCTAGTGAAAAAGAAACCTACATGGGGATAAAAAGCTGCAAATCTGCATAGAAAAATCCCCCTAGATAGCGGACCAACTTTATAGCAATTTGAAAAGATCTGATTAACTGTAGCAGGAGAGCAAAAATTTACAGCAATACAATCTCCTTCACAGGATTTCTTGAAAAAGCCCCTCAGCCCACCCTCCTCACTGTTAGTACTGAAGGTACCATTGAGAATGAGAAGTTAGCATTGATATGTAACCATTGGATGACTTTGTTTTTCAGTTCTGTATAAGTCTCTGAACTATTTAGATGTAACCAGGTACATTAGTGATTACTGCCACATGCGATCTGGCCTCCGGGGGAAGTTGAAGAACTCTGTGAAGTCTACCACTGCTTCTTGCCATCTTCAGGGTGTTTGCAGCCTGACATTTAGAGGTCACCCTGTCATGTTCAGTCATTGAATTAGTACCATTTTCTCCCATGTTATTAGTGGCTGTACCTCCGAAATGACAATCATATGAAACGTGGCCAGAACATCCAGCCTGGTCCTTTCTCATGGGCAATGTGGGAGAGGCACTTTTACGGGCATGATTGCGACATGCTTCAAGATGTGATGAGGTTCCCTTTATACACAACAGAGTCCTGTCTTGTGGCCTAGGCAAAGGAAAGTTGCTCTGAGGCTGAAGCTAAAGGGAGAAGATTGTAGGCAGTAAACCACCGGACTTGGATAGTTGGGCAAACTCCGTCAATTTCCCTTCAATGGGTATTCGGCGGTTCTTCATAGGATGTAATCTTTGAGCTGACTCATCCACTATATGCTCTGTAATAAAGGCAACTAGATCAACAGAATCTTTCTGGAGCCGCTCAGCCGATCATCTTTCGATACCAGAGCTATGGGGACCCATAGTACGTGCACGTTTCTTCTTTAGGGAATTGTCACCTTGCTTTCGTTTCCCTTTGGCTGCCGGGATCTCTAACTCTGTCACAGCAACCACAGTGCCCAATGATACCGGTGGGAGCTCTGCCCTGGAAAGATCAGTCAAGCAGGTGTCTGATATCTCCTGACAACTATCTCGCTTGATTCTCTGTTGGTTAGCCCTTGGGACTAATTGAGGTGTCAGCAGTAACTGGGTTGGTGAGGAAGAGGTGGCCGAGTAAGCTGCAATGGACAGTCATCTTTCAGCAGATTCAATCTCCTTTTCTATGGCTCTGACCACTTTTTGTAAGAAGCTGTCTAGTGTATTGTTAACTGTCCTGTGAAGTTACGTCTTTCCGTTTGCCCATCTTTTTCCAGGTACCAAGAGCATATGCAATGAAATAAAAAAATAGTCTCAGCTTTTATAGCTTTTATAGAGCCAACGACTTGACTAATTAGGGAAATGAAGTGCCACTTACTATAGATTACTATAGGTGAGTGGAGTGTGTGAACAAATTAGAAGGTGTCCCAGCCCAACTTTGCCCAACTTTGTCACCTAGGACGTGCAGCGGGCGGTGCTGGCTCCTCAAAAATGCCCAAAAGCCCCAGTGGTGCTTTGGCCTGTAATCGTCCAGCACCTGGTGCACTTGACCAAGAAGAAGTAATTCAAAGGCAGCCTGGGCACATCAACTCCAGCCAACTAGGGGGAGCGAGTCACACCAGCTCCTGCAAGACGCACCCAGCTCTAGCCAGGCCTCTTCCTCAGAGTTCTGGGGCGCACACCTGGAGGAAGGCATTTGGCAAAACTTGTCTAGGACTAGCAAAGCTGCAGTGAGATTCCAGGACTTCCAGATAGCTTACAGTATCGTCGTACTGGTTGTCATACTGGTTGGACTGGTTGCCAGAGCAGACGTCAGGGCAAATGTCAGACCCTGATAATTCATAGCAGATATCAAGGGTTCAGCTAAATTCAGTTCAAATTCACTTAAAAAAAGATCTCATTATTGTAGCAGGCATAGGGGTATAAAACAGGGTCTGGCAGAAACAAGTGTTTCATCCAGTGCTTCAGGGTGCTTTAGAGCACGTTTGGGCTGTCCTCCCCTGGCGGTGCCTCAGCTCACTATCTGCTGCTGCTGTTGTGGTGTATTCTGCACCGGGGCCTCCTCTACCTCAGTCACCTGCTTGTTAAGGGAACCCAAGCAGTCTGGGCTTTGGCAAGAATTTACCTGCCACCTGGTGTTAGGCAAACGACACAGATGAGTCACTCTGCTCAGCTCCTCTCCTCTGCATCATGCAGCTGCCCTCTGACCTCTGCTCAATCACCTGCTTCTGATGCTCTGACATTCCACGTTCCTGGTGCTTCAGCTACTCAGTTCCTAAATGGATACTCTCAAGGAGTGTGCTTGGCAATGGATATCGACCAAAAGATGACCAACAGGTTTGGAGGGAGTCCTTTAGTGAAAGACACAGACCAATGGAGGAGTGTGAACATAGCCTTTGGGCTCCCAGGATGTGCCCTCAGCTCCATATCTCTTCCAATTCAGCAGTTAACATTTATTTCCATCAATACGTTTGGCATCAAGGATTGCTTTTACCTTAATTCAGAATGTTTTCCATTCTAGATAGGTGGTAGGGGAAGTTGTGGTTTAGTGTATTTTTCACAGGGTTTAACTAGGGATTCATGAATGACAGGGTGAATTTTATAGTCCTTGGGCAATTTGAGCTTCATTGTAACTGGGTTAAGTATCTGCACAATCTTGCAGGGTCCTATGAAGCAAGGCTGCAATTTGCAAGGACCCACAAGACTCAAGCTTTCTCTAGACAGCTATATCAGATCTCCGTTCTGACAGGCCTGCTCTTTAGATTGATGTAAGTCTGCTTGTCATCTGGTCTTTTCCTTGTTCTGTTACAGTTGATTTATTGCTTTGTGATGAATATTGTTCAAATGTTGATGGTGTTCTATTCTTTTATTGCTGAAACCTTATTGCTGGTGATGTTCCAGTCTAAATCAATAGTGTTAGGGTGAAGTCCAGTAAGACACAAGAATGGAGCCACGCCTGTGCTCGAGTGGGAATTATTATCTATCCAACTTGAATTGTGAGTAACTAAGAGACATCTGAGGTACTGCGCTACACACTGATCCACCCTTTCAGTCTGCCCTCTGTCTGTGGATGATAGGCAGACGATAAGAGGACGTCTGTCTCCAGAAACGCACTCACCTTCTACCAAAACCTTAACACAAATTGTGATCCTTCATTTGAGATTATGATCAACAGTGAACCATGAAGACACACAATATTTTGAATGAATATTTCCACTTATTCCTTAGCTGAAGGGGTCTTCACCAAAGCCTCAAATAAAACTACTACCAAATTGGTGGTGAATCATTGAATTGAGGGCATATCTGTAATGATATGCATGCTAATAGTATGCAAGGGGACAGTAGAAATGGGCATGATTTGTAGTAGTTCTTGAGGTCAAACATAGGAATCGTTTTGAGTGCAAGTAGAGTAGGATTGGATGACATTGTTGGCATCCCTGGAAAGGGTGTCCCACCAACATATCTTTAACATGGTTTGTATAGTTTTGGTTACCCCACGGAGACCTGCCATGGATAATGAGTGGTTCAAGTCAAATACACAATCTTGGAGCTTTTTTGGTATGAATGAAAGTCAGTTGATCTTTTAGAAATAGAGGGTCATTCTGACCTCGGCGGTAAAGGTCGCTTACCGCCGGTCAGAAGTCCGCCATAACACTGCCGCGGCCGCGGTAAACCGCCACGGTCATTCTGACCCGCTAATGGCAAACCGCCAAAAACCCGACATCCACAAAAGTCCGCCACACCAAAGGTCAGCGAAAAAATGGCGATGACCAAACCTCCACCGTCACGCCAACAGAAATACGCCCATGCCATTACGACCCACGAATCCACACGGTGGTCTTTCAAACGTGGTATTCCATTGGCGGTACACACCGCCGCGGTCAAAATACACACAGCCTTACAAAACACAACCACATTGAACAATTTGAAATACACACACCTGATACACATACACACACCACTCCCACACACCTAAGACAATATAAAACACACACCCACATTACCCACAAACCCTTACTTCCACAATTGCGAATCAAGGACAGAGAGAGACAGCACTGCTTAGAGTAGACCATCACACAGAGGCTAATCACAACATCACCCACACAATTACAACGCACAAAACACCATACACCACCACACACATCACACTCCACAACACTTCTCTGACGCAGAACTCAGGGTCATGGTGGAGGAAATAGTACGTGTAGAACCCCAGCTCTTCGGGGCACAGGTGCAGCATACCACAATTGCTAGGAAGATGGAGCTATGGCAAAGGATAGTCGACAGGGTCAACGTGGAGGGACAGCATCCACGCAATCGGGAGGACATCAGGAAGAGATGGAACGACCTACGGGGGAAGGTGCGTTCCATGGTATCAAGGCACAACATTGCGGTACAGAAGACTGGCGGCAGACCCCCACCTACTCCCCCCGAATTCACAGCATGGGAGGAGGAAGTCTTGCACATCCTGCATCCTGAGGGCCTCGCAGGAGTAGCTGGAGGAATGGACTCTGGTAAGTCAAATCTTAACTACTACTTCCCACCCCCACCCCATCTGCATGCCAGCACATACCCCCACCCTCACCCTCACCCCCATCACACCAACTCCTTCCAAATGTACCACCATCACAACCCACCCATCCCAACACCTAGACCTGCATGCGACCACAAAGCATGGACACCCATCACCAAAGCATGCCCACTGCACATAACCATCTCCCCCACAAGCCACCCTCACAAAAGCCCCCACACGGGAATGCCTGCACTTGGGTACACGGACACCCATCCATCCCACGAAATACCACACACAGAACCAATAACCATACCCTTATACCCCTGCAGGACCCGAACGCCACCACACCACCACGGAGGGTCCAGAGATGTCCATCCCACCCCCAGAAGAGGCCCCCAGCGATGACAGCAGCTCTGTCGACCTGGACCCAGATGACCAGCCCGACCCAACGGGGACCTCTGGACAGTCGGTTCCCCACACACAGACACAGGCTACACCAGACCTAACCCCCTCTGGGAACACCAGCACAGCTCCCACCCAGCGGGCCCATGCCTCTGTCTCCAGGACACGTCAATCAGCGGTGTGTCCGCCACTACAGGGCACCCAGGTTGACCCACCACCCCAACAGCAACAGGGACCTGGGGGCAGTGGTAGTGGGCACACCGTCCAGGGGACAGAGGCCCAGGGAAACAGGGGAACTGGGAGGGCTGCTGTGCGACAGGGGGGGGACAGGCCCAGGGAACCCACTCTCCAAGAGGCCCTCACCACCATCATGGGAGCATACCACCACTCCCAGGAGACGATGGCGACGGTACTGGCCAGGTTCCAGGAGATCCAGGCACAGCAGGAGGAAAGGTACATGGGGTTCAGAGAGGAACTGAGGAACATCGGTTCCGCAATGGGGACCATCGTCCTGGCCCTTAACCAGATAGTTACCACATTGCAGGACCATGTGGCACCCCAAAGAGCCCCTGTCACTAGCCCAGGCCAGGAACAGCCTACCACCTCTTCCGGCGCTAGTGGACAGGAGGCCCCCACACAACGACAGGCCACCAGAACCCCACCTCCTGCTGAAGAACAACCACCCGCAAGCGGAACCTGAGATCACACAAGAAGACAGAGTAGGATTGCAAGACCCCCGCCAGCATAAGATACCCCCTGATGTCATCCCACTGTCCCACTGTCCAACCTTGAACTGCCCCTGCTCCATCCTTCCACAGGCATATGGACAATGCACCTGTGAAACTGAGAACTGGACTCTGCCATGGACATCCCTCCACCCCCACCCATCACCGTTTTACTATCATGTACCCATATGTAGCACTTAAAATAAATCACTTATTGCACTTACAATTACAGGAGTCTGCTTGTATTTTACTATTATGTATCACACATAACGGTGCAATTATGTTCTGTTACATTGTAATGACAACATACCAATGACAACAAGCTGTAGTCCATGGGCAAACAAAGCAGAAGTCACGCAGTTGGTCAAACAGCTCTGAAAAGTGAAGGGAAAGTCACAATTCAGTTAAAAGGAAATGGGGGGAAACACAGAAAGTAGAGACGCAGGAGGCCTGAAGTAAATGTAAAATGGCGTGGGTGAATCTTACCTGTGTGCTACTGAAAATACTGTTGAATAACTGTATCCCTGTTGTCCGTGTCGTCCCCGTCGTCTTCCTCCTCTTCACTCTCCACAGGCTCCACAGCTGCTACAACACCACCATCTGGACCATCCTCCTGCAGGAAAGGCACCTGGCGTCGCAATGCAAGATTGTGAAGCATACAGCAGGCCACGATGATATGGCACACCTTCTTTGGTGAGTACATTAGGGATCCACCTGTCATATGCAGGCACCTAAACCTGGCCTTCAGGACCCCGAAGGTCCTTTCTATTACCCTCCTAGTTCGCCCATGGGCCTCATTGTACCGTTCCTCTGCCCTTGTCCTGGGATTCCTCACTGGGGTCAATAGCCAGGAGAGGTTGGGGTAACCAGAGTCACCTAATAACCACACACGGTGTCTCTGTAGCTGTTCCATCACATAGGGGATGCTGCTATTTCGCATAACATACGCGTCATGCACTGACCCAGGGAACTTGGCATTTACATGGGAGATGTACTGGTCTGCCAAACAGACCACCTGGACATTCATAGAATAATAACTCTTTCTATTTCTGTACACCTGCTCACTGCCTTTGGGGGGTACCAAAGCCACATGGGTCCCATCAATGGCACCAATGATGTTGGGGATATGTCCAAGGGCATAGAAATCACCCTTCACTGTAGCCAAATCATCCTCCTCAGGGAAAACAATGTAGCTCCGCATGTATTTCATCAGGGCAGACAACACTCTGGACAAAACCTTAGAAAACATAGGCTGAGACATCCCTGATGACATGGCCACTGTTGTCTGAAAAGACCCACTTACCAAAAAATGGAGTACTGAGAGAACCTGCACCAGAGGGGGAATCCCTGTGGGTTGGCGGATGGGGAACATCAGGTCTGTCTCCAGCTGGGCACACAGTTCATGAATAGTGGCTCTGTCAAGTCTGTAACGAAGTATAATATGTCGTTCTTCCATTGTCGACAGGTCCACCAGCGGTCGGTACACGGGAGGATTCATCCTTCTCCTCGCAAGTCCCAGCGGACGGTGCCTAGGAAGGACAACATGGAGTACAGAGTCAAGCAAGCCACAGGTTCGTTCACACAGCTTGCACAGTAAATGAATCGCAATGCAGTGAAAGGCGTGTATGAGTGGCAGTGCACGGCCTAGGCCTGTGTGACGCAGTAGAAATTAAGCCATGTGGGTCTTTGAAATGGCGGCTGCCTGACCTGTGAAGTGTGACAATGGGATGTGAGGTCAATGCGCTGGTGTGGCACACCGTGGCGGTAGGCGGTCGAAGACCGCGGTGCGAAGCCGCATTGGTTAACATTGAACTCTATGGGTATCAGGAGCCAATGACGATGTGCGCCGGCGGTACGCACCGCGGCTGGCGTGACCGCCATTTTCTAGCTGCTTAATCACTCGAGACCTGATCATCCACAGGAGAGGACCTATACTGCAAGTGCTGCTGTGACTCGGTCTGGGAGATACTATGGCTGCTGCGACTGGGGAAAGGGCCCCTGCCTTCACTTCAGAAGAGTTGGAGAAACTTGTTGATGGGGTCCTCCCCCAGTATGCGCTACTCTACGGTCCTCCAGACCAACAGGTGAGTACACTGGGTGCACGTTGAATGGGCTATGCCTGTGTTGAGTGGGGTGTATGTAAGATGGTGGGGAGGGGAGCGAATGAGGAGTGCAACGCACAACAGATGAGAGCATGTGCCACATGGCAAGGTTGGGGAGGGGGGGCCACTCACATCTACCATGCAGAAAAGTGATGATATTTCCTTTCCCACCCTGTACATGTCAAATAGGTCAGCGCCCATCAGAAGATTGAGATTTGGCGTGCCATCGCCAAGGACGTCCGGGCCCTGGGGGTCCACAACAGACGGGGCACCCACTGACGAAAGAGGTGGGAGGACATCCGCCGCGGGACCAGGAAGACCGCTGAGTCTCTGCTGGGGATGGCCGCCCAACGTAGGAGGGGTGCCAGTCGTACCTTGACCCCCCTGATGTCCCGGATCCTGGCGGTGGCCTACCCCGATTTGGATGGGCGCGTGGGGACATCACAACAGACACAAGGGGGTGAGTATCAGTACATTCTGCTATCTTTGCGCGCAGTGGAGGTGTCTGGGTTGGGGAGGAGGGCTGTGGCTGACTTTAGGCCAGGGCGCTTTCTGTAGGCTAGTCCCCACCTTTAGGCATGGCCCTGTGCCCCCGCCCCCCACCTCTGTAGGGTGCCAAGTAGAGCTATCCATGGTCCTGCAAGTACTGAGTAGTGTACCCCGATTGTGCGGCGTAGTGCAGGGGGCTTCTGTGTCTGTCCTCTCCGCCAACGGTGTTGCCAATGCATGCACTCAACCTGTCTTTATTTCTCCCCCCACCCATTTTCTTTATCTTCCTGTGCATGTGTGCATTAGCATCATCAGGCGGAGGAGAATGGGCATCGGAGCACGAGGGAGCTGCAACTCACATGGCCACGGAGGGCCATGCTACAGACACCGAGTTCACCAGTGATACAGAGGGCGAGGGGAGCTCCACAACGGGGACCCGTGGAGACGTCAGCGACACCGACACGTCCTCGGAAGGGAGCTCCCTTGCGGTGGTGGCAACATCCGTGACCACCGCCACAACAGGTACAGCCGCCACCCAGCGCACCAGCCCCGCCCTCCCAGCAGCCCCTCAGCCTTCGCTCCGTGCCCGCTCGCCCAGGAAGGCGGGCATCTCCTTCGCCCCAGGCACCTCAGGCCCTGCCCCAGTTACCCCTGCTGCCCTCAGTGAGGAGGTCATTGACCTCCTCAGGACACTCATTGTTGGGCAGTCTACCCTCTTGAATGCCATCCAGGGTGTAGAAAGGGAGGTGCATCGGAGCAATGCATACCTGGAGGGCATTCATTCGGGTCAGGCTGCCCATCAACGATCGTTCAATGCTCTGGCCTCAGCACTGACGGCAGCCATTGTCCCTGTTTCCAGCCTCCCTCTTCTAACTGCCTCCACCCAGTCCCAGTCTCCTGTTCCTCTGCCTATCCCATCCACACCATCAGACCAGCCTGCACACACCTCAACACCCAAGGGCAGCTCATCCAGACATAAGCACCACAGATCCCACAAGCATTCACACAAACAACATCCAGATGCAGACATGCCAACAGTCACTACCACCTCTGTGTCCCCCTCCTCCTCGTCTCCCTCCTCCCTCCCTGTGACGTCTCCACTCACACCTGCATGCACACCACCATCAGCCAGTACTTCCATCACCAGCACACCCTCCAGTACAGTCCGCACACGTGCAGTCACCACCCCCACTGCCATTTACACGTCCCCTGTGTCCTCTCCCAGTGTGTCTGTCACCCCCTCTTCCAAAACACACAAACGCAGGAAGCCACCCACCCAACAGCCATCCACCTCACGACAGCCTACGTCACAAGCACCTGCACCCAAAGACAGCACACTTGACTCTCCTACAACCACATCCTTTTCCTCCACTCCCATACCCACTGCACCTACCCTTCCCATTGCTCCTAAAAAACTTTTCCTCTCCAAAGTTAACCTCTTTGCATCACCTGACCCACCCCCTCCATCTGATAAGAGTCCTAAGAGCACCTCAGCCACCACCAGCCCTGCATCGAGGGCGACCATTGTGCACGGGTATTGGAGTCCACCTTTTTCCGAGTGCAGATACATCGGCCAGCAGCAAGGGGACAGCCAGCCCACCCCCTGGGAAGAGAACCCGAAAAACAAAGGGCCGGCGCGAGAAGGCTGAGACGGCTGCCACCAAGGAGCGTAGTCGTGGCCCGTCACCTGCCACAACATCAAGGGGAGGCAAGGGCCAGAGAGCTTCATCGAAGGAGGGCAAGGGCAGCAGGGCGGAGAAGTCAGCCAGCAGGCGCGCGGACCAGGAGGGCCCCACCAGCCCCATACCGGGTGTGACGGAGGACACCCACGGGCCCAGGACTCCATCACAGGAGGGGCCAGCAACTGCACGGTCGGAGGGCGACTAAGCGGGGAGTCCTGGCCAGGTCTGGTTCCCTTGAAAGACAGGACAAGCACCGCTGAAGAGGGCCCCGCCAAGACAGGCACCGCTGAAGAGGGCCCCGCCAAGACAGGCACCACTGAACAGGGCCCCGCCGTGAAGAGCAACGCTGAAGAGGGCCCCGCCGTGAAGAGCACTGCTGAAGAGGGCCCCGCCAAGACAGGCACCGCTGAACAGGGCCCCGCCGTGAAGAGCAACGCTGAAGAGGGCCCCGCCAAGACAGGCACCGCTGAAGAGGGCCCCGCCAAGACAGGCACCGCTGAACAGGGCCCCGCCTAGACAGGCACCGCTGAAGAGGGCCCCGCCAAGACAGACACCGCTGAACAGGGCCCCGCCAAGACAGGCACCGCTGAAGAGGGCCCCGCCAAGACAGGCACCGCTGAACAGGGCCCCGCCAAGACAGGCACCGCTGAAGAGGGCCCCGCCAAGACAGGCACCGCTGAACAGGGCCCCGCCAAGACAGGCACCGCTGAAGAGGGCCCCGCCAAGACAGGCACCGCTGAACAGGGCCCGCCAAGACAGGCACCGCTGAAGAGGGCCCCGCCAAGACAGGCACCGCTGAAGAGGGCCCGCCAAGACAGGCACCGCTGAAGAGGGCCCCGCCAAGACAGGCACCGCTGAACAGGGCCCCGCCAAGACAGGCACCGCTGAACAGGGCCCCGCCGTGAAGAGCACCGCTGAACACGGCTCCACCATGAAGAGCACCACTGAACAGGGCCCCGCCGTCTCAAGCACCGCTCCGCTGGGCCCTTCATCTCAAGCACCGCTCTGCTGGGCCCCGCCGTCTCAAGCACCGCTCCGCTGGGCCCTTCATCTCAAGCACCGCTCCGCTGGGCCCTTCATCTCAAGCACCGCTCCGCTGGGCCCCGCCGTCTCAAGCACTGCTCCGCTGGGCCCCGCCGTCTCAAGCACTGCTCCGCTGGGCCCCGCCGTCTCAAGCACCGCTCCGCTGGGCCCTTCATCTCAAGCACCGCTCCGCTGGGCCCTTCATCTCAAGCACCGCTCCGCTGGGCCCTTCATCTCGAGCACCGCTCCGCTGGGCCTTTCATCTCAAGCACCGCTCCGCTGGGCCCCACCTGTCAAGCACCGCTGGCCCATTGACAGTGCCGGTTCTGTGTCTAGCTGGTGTTCACGCTGCACTCTGAGCACCCTGCCTCCTCCAATACCAGTGGAGTCGGTTATCCATCTGATGGACTATGGCTTTGCACTCCCCAGTATGTAACAGTGGGCAATCCACCCACAGTAGAGACTTGAGAGACTGTGGCTTTGCACTCCCCAGGATGGCACAGTGGGCAATCCACCCACTGTAGAGACTTGTGAGACTGTGGCTTTGCACTCCCCAGGATGGTACAGTGGGCATGGAGGCCCCTCGTGGATCTGGCGTCGTGGACTCCTGTGGCTGAGGTGCCCCCCCTTCCCTTCCCCCTGAGGTGTCTGTAGTTTTATCATCTGATGCCCCAGCAGTGTTCTCTCCAACGGTATCTGGTCTTCTGTGTGGGGTTTGCCCATGTGTTTGTGGACATTGGCCTACGGACTGTGGAACTTTAACAAAATGAGCTGGACTTATTACCTATGTATTTAGATTTCGCACTGTTCATTTTTTTTTTTTTATATTTCAAATAGATGATTTTCCATGACTTCAATGAACCTCTGAGTTGTTGCTCTGCATTGGTGTGTAGATAGTTGGGGGGGGTTGGGGGGAGTGGGTGTGTCGCGTATGTGTGTGCCTGTAAGCTTTCCTCCTTCCCCCTCCCCTGTGTCGTAGGTGCAGTACTCACCGTTGTCGTCGGTGCCGGCGTTCGTACTCGTGGTAGATGAGCAGGTAGACAATAGCTGGTAGGATGTTTAATTCGGGTTCCATGCTGTCCTCCGTCCTCGTGGAGTGTGTATAGGTGAGCATTTTCCCGTTCGTAGTCTGTTTCCGCCGTGTTTTTATCGGCGGGGCTCCCGCCCCGGAAAAGGTGGCGGATTGGTGAGTTGTGATAGGGTGGGCGGTACATTGTCTGCCGCCTGCCTGTTGGCGGTGACCGCCGCGCTGTTTGTCTGTCCCGCCATGGCGGTCGGAGTATTAAAGTGGCGGGCTGTGTTGGCGGTTCCCGCCAGGGTCAGAATTCCTTTTTTTTTACCGCCTGCCTGTTGGCGGGTTGGCCGCCGCTTTATCACCGACCGCCAGGGTTGGAATCACCCCCATAGTGTCAAATTGAAATTGGGTTGCACACCATTCAAAGCAAGCCATGCAAAAGCCCCATCCAACTTGTCTAACTTTCTCAAAGCATCAGGGGCTACGAGGATCTTGAGAAGTAAAAAGATATTTCTCCTGGAAACACTTCTTTTCTGAACCTACCATGCATTACAGCATTCCTCTTTCAGAGTGATCACCATCTTCAAGAATTGCCTGCCTATGGTATCACAACTGTACCAACCCTGCTTTTGTTTCTGCGTTTGATTTTCAAACTGTTCATTTTTGTTGTAGATAGTGCCTTCTGGCATACATAATTAACTTATAAGTGAATTAGTGAAAAGTAACATTGGTATACATTATAGGTATCTACTTTCGAATTGAACTTTTGTTACCTGATTTGCTATTTATTTTCATGACGTAACCCAAATCATTGAAAAACAAGAATACAAAATCAAAAACGACTTTGTCTTGATTTGACAACTGCAAAATACTTGTTTGCACAAGCTAAATCTGACCCAGTAAGGCTTGCATTCTTGCAGGATTAACTAAACCTCACCTCACTGTCAGAACAGTTGCAGATGAAGTTTGTATAATCCTTATGCCCTCACTTACTTACCCTCTTGTCATCACCCTTCTCTTCCTTCATCTTCTCCTTACTCCTGCCAGCAACCACTTCCCCCTCCCCTTTTCTTCAGCTAATACTACCCTCTCCCCTCTTCCCCATCCCTTAATCTTCTACTCAGAACCTATTTTAATCTTTGTCACGTTCATTACTACTACAGTTTATCAGTTCAGTGTAACCCCTTCCATCACATTTCCTGTTAAACTATAAAGTGCATCTAAACCTTGGGTGACCATGCATTATAGAAGTCTACAAAATAAATAAAGAAACAAATACATTGTGCTTTTTTATACAATAGGCAACATACTTTGTGAGCTCACAAGGTGCATTTTAGAAGTGACTTAAAATATATAAAAATATGTTTTCTTACATAGTTAAGACCCTATTCTTGCCTTGTGTTACTGCACTGTAGTACCTGTAAACAGAAGCGCAACAAAAATACAGTGGTGCTCCTGGCAGACATATATCTTTGTGGTGCAAATACACACAGCAGTTGACATATGAAATTTAGCCTTCCATAAGAGCACTTTAAGCACCATCAACAATCGCGGCATAGGGACGTAAATAGGACAAATACAGAGTTCCAATTACATAGCACGTTTCAGCATGATGCAGAGTTACTTTACTACTGTTTAGCAGTGTTAAAGCATACAGATCACTAAAGCTATCAAAATCAGTCAGCAAAAAATGTGGGCACCACCAGCAAAAATTATATAATTCTGTTTAAGAACTTATATATGCATCAGTGTCCTTATGAGCACACTCTTCTTCAGCTGATCATCTTCTGAATAACTGCACATGAGCTTTGATAGGGAGTCAAAATGTGATTTGCACAGGTAGAATTCAACCAACATTTTAGAAGAATAATAATTGGCATCCCATGGCAATTTGGCACCAGTCTTGCATGACATCACTGTAGGAGGCTGGCCTGGTTTCTAGTGGGTCCCCAAGGTACGTACACCTCATACCACGTCCAGTTATCCCTTATTAGTGAAATTTAGGCAGTGTCTAGAAGCCAGGCTCTCTAGGGGTAGCTGTAGCTGAGCAGCCAAGGCTTATCTAGGAGACATGCAAAGCTCATGCAATACCACTGTAGTCACACAGTAGTCATACACATGAAAGAAAATACTCAGTGTTACAAAAATAAATGTACTTTATCTTGGTGACACAAATGCCAAGAATACCATAGAGAATATACTCCCTTAGGAGGTAAGTAATAAACAAATTATATACACTAGTATGCAGAAATAGGCATACAAACAGTTATAAAACTGCAACAAAAAATCACAGCAGATAGAAATGGGCCTAGGGGGAACACAAATCATATATTAAGAAAGTGGAATGCAAATGTCGGTTTTCCACCTAGACAAGTGTAGTGTGTAGAGGGACACTGGGAGTATTAGAGAACACCAAAGGTAAGTAATAGAACCCACCCCAGAGCCCAGGAAGGCAAGAGTAAAACCCAGTCACTTTCCTTCAACACACAAGAACACAAGAAAGAAGATTTTGCAAGTACTAGAAGAGACTGCAAGACACTAACAGTGGATTCCTGGACCTGAGGACCTGTGGAAGAAGGCGACCAAGTCCAAGAAGCACAGAAGAGTCCAGGGAGAACAGGAGCAACTGCTAACCCTAATGAAGGTGCAAAGGAAGAATCACCAGTAAAGAAGAACAGTCAGTACTGTACCCAAGAAGACAGATTTGGGTTTTTGGTTGGTGCAAATGATGTCTCACGCTGGATGGATGATTACAGTCAGGTTTGTGTCGCTGGAGTTCACCAACAAGCCTTGGCACACGCAAAGCTCGTGGTTAGCGGAAAAATGATGCTGCCTGGGACTAGGTGGGCTCTACCCAGAAGAGGGAGTCAGAGGGGGCTCTCAGCAACTCTAGAGAGCCCACAGAAGACCAGGCAGTGTGCATAGGAGTCCCAGAGGAGGTTCAGAAGGAGTCTCATGCAGCACTACAACAAACGATCGCACACCACGGGAGAACCACTCAGGAAGATGTTCATCGCAGGATAGAGGGCAGGGGGCTGGAGCTGCATGGTGCATGAAGAACTTCATGGAAGGATGCCAACAAGCCTTAGCAACTAAAAAGCATGCAGTGCACGGGGTACTGTCTTGCGTGGGGAGGCAAGCTCTTACCTCTGCCAAAGTTGGACAGTAGGACTTCAGGAAAGTCGGGACCACTTCAATCCACCACCAGTGATGCAGGATCCACGCAACTCGTCAGGAGAGGGGACCCACACAGCCGGTCGTCATTGCAGAGAGGTGCCTGCTGAAGCAGGGGAGTGACTCCTTTACTCCAAGGGAGATTCCTTCGATCTTCTGGTGCAGGCTGCAGACAGGCTGTCCTCTGAGGATGCACGACCAGGCAACAGTTGCAGTTGCTGGCAGAAGCTGAAGATACAACATTGCAGAAGTCACCTTTTCTTCATTGTTGCAGTTTGTAGAGTTCCTGGAGGGTCCAGATGCAGTTTCTTCAATGAGAAAGTGAAGTAAAGGATGCAGAGGATTCCTGCTGGGGTCTTGCAATCCGAATCTGAAGAACAATCCAAGAGAGAGACCCTAATTAGCCCTGCAAAACCCAAGGACCCTCTGGAGGAGCTCTGAACACCACCCATGGGGTGGTGATGGACAGGGGAGTGGTCACTCCACTTTACTTTGACCAGTTTTACTCCAGAGCAGAGACTGGGAGTCCATGAACATGTGTAGACTGGATTATGCAAGGAGGGCACCAAATGTGCCCTTCAAAGCATTTCCATTGGCTTGGGGAGGCTACCCCTCCCAAGCCTGTAACACCTTTTTCCAAAGGGAGAGGGTCTCCCAAAGGAAATCCTTTGTTCTGCCTTCCTGGGCTTGAACTGCTCAAGCAACAGGAGGGCAGAAACCTGTATGAGAGGTGGCAGCAGCTGGGGCTGCCTGGAAAACCTCAGAAGGCTGGAATGGCAATGGTGAGGGTCCTCTAAGGAGCCCCCAGAGTGCATGGAATCATATAACTAATGTTTGCAAAAGCCTTGAGGTGAGGATTCCAACATGTTTGATAGCAAACATGCCTATGATCAGAGTTACCATTATGTAGCTGGACATAGCTATGTCCAGGAAACACGTAAAATGGCATCACCGCACTCATGAAGTCTGCGCAAAATTGTCCTGGAGGTCGTGGGGGGACCTTTGCTAGTGCAGGGGTGTCCTAACACACAAGTACTCTGCACCCTCCCCTCGGGGCTGGAGGGCCTGCTTTAGGGGTGACTTATGAGGGACCTGGTGCAGTGTAAATGGCAGTGAAAGGGTGCATAAACCTTTTCACGCAGGCTGCAATGGCAGTCCACCAGAAGCCCTTGCATGGGCTCCCTATCGGTGGCAAAAGAAATGCTGCAGCCCACAGGGATCGCCTGGAACCCCAATGCCCTGGGCACCTAGCTACCATATACTCACTACTTATAAGGGGGCACCAGTATGCCAATTTCCAGTGAAATACTGGATTACCAGTATACAACAACAAATGTTAGAGGAGAGAGAGCATAATCACAGGGGTCCTGGTTAGCAAGATCCCAGTGAACACAGGCAAGCGCACTGACATCAGGTAGAAAATGGGGGGAAAAGAGAGTACTTTCCTACAATCACAAGTCATGCATCACTCAATCGTTGACCCAACATTTGGGACATTGATCATTTGCTTTGTAGGCAATCCTTATTGAAATTTGTGACTACAGCATTTTAATAAAAAGTTGTTACTACAGGGCACAATCATTCACCTATTTTCACTCTCAAAATTGGAAATATTCTTATTAACCATCTAGTAATCTGTAAGAAGTTGGATAACTGGTTGAGGGGGTGAAACCCTACTCAAACCGCAACCACAGTCCTTGTCAGGGCGAATTCATGAGCAAACCCCAAATAACCTGTGCTAACCCCTCCGGAAGCTTGACACAGAGCAGCCAGGTTTAATTTAAAGGCAATGTGTAAAGTATTTGTGCAATGTTTTAAAAAGTACTACATTGAAAATAGAGCACAAGCTGTATCTCACACCAAATTAAAAAATATAGTAGATTGTAATAAATAAATCAAGTCCAAAATGACAACTACCCAATCAGTAGAATCTGAGATATGCAAAATTAAATATTTCAATGTAAATAGTGTCAAAAAGCACGAAGCACAAACTCACAAGTTCAGGGTGACTGCAATGGAGCATGGGCCAGCTTCAGGGATCCATTAAGGCCCCCTGAACAAAAGTACCTTAAATGCTGGTTGCAGGAAATTGTGAGGTACTGAACTAAAGATTTGTTGCGCAGCCAAGGCAATGTGCGGTCCGGGCAGGAGTTGCGTTGTGAGGCATAAGTTCTGGGGAGCTTCAAGGCTGTGAAGCGATGTACTTTGTTGTCACCAAGGAGGCTATCTGTGAGGCGGCTTATGATGTGAAGTCGTGCATCGAGAATGCATCATGCACCAGCTGGTTCAGAAGAAACTGCAATGCTTGTGATGTGGTTTTCCTGTGTCGTCACCGAGGATGCTGCCAACAATGGGTTTGCAATGCAAGGGACTGCATCAGGGATGCATTGGGGATGAATCATGCAATGACAAATCCAATAGGTCTGCAAGGCCAATAAAAATTCCTTGCGGCAGGAAAGTCCATGCAGCAGCAGCAGAGGCAATGCATCAGTTAAGCTGGGAGTTGCTCCGCACTGCAGAGGCAATGCATCAATTCAGCCTGGTCCATGGATGGGCTGGCAGAGCACTTTAAGACCCACTTCCAAGGGTACAGGACTTGTGAGGCACCAAATGGCAGGGTGGGACTCAGAGCTGCAGACCCAGGTGCTGGTTCCAAGAGACTACCACTTGTAGTTACCATGGTGGTCTTAGGTACAAGTTGCAGGTCCAGTCCTCTTTACCCAATGGCAGTAGGGCAACGGTTCAGCAGATATCCAGTGTTATCCTATGTGAGAGGTAGGTCTTTCTGTAATGAACAACAAATGTAGGAGTTTTTCACTACCACGACATGTACAGCTTAAAAGTACATGTCCCGCTTTTCAAATTTATTGCACCCTGTCCTGTGTGCTGTTGAGGGCTACCCTGGTGTAATGTACTGAAAAGGAAGTTTTAGGCCGGGAAAAGGTTTACTTTGCCAGGTCACAATGGCAGTTTCAAACTGCACACAGGCTGCAATGGCAGGCCTGAGACATGTTTAGAGGGCTACTTAAGTGGGTGGCACAATCAGTGCTGTAAGCCTACTAGCAGCATTTCATTTCATTCAATCATTATCTTTAATTTAATTTCATTTCATTTTTCTTTAATTTCTTTATTTTTTATGATACGAAAGTCCAAGGGAGGTCCACATAACAGAAGCAATAATAAAATGACAAAACAATACAACAAAAGTCAACAATTAGAAAATATACAACCTCTAATCTAATACAATCATCAGTACCAATCAATATAAGATGTCCATTATACCATACCCAAAAGAAAGAGAGAGAATGAAAGGAAAAAGGACATCTATTATGCAATACCTAAAGGAAGGAAACACAAGAAACACCAAAGGAAATAGGAAAAACAAATATAACATATTAAAGCGTATTCAATAACTTCTTTTTCAAGCCCATAAAAAGCACAGGACACGCAATATAGCATACAAAATGATAAATATGCAATAAGTAAAATATAATGCATTCCTATAAGTGCAGCCGTATCAAATAGCAGCATACACACAAACAATTAAAACACACCAGAAGTACATATCTCAAAAAATTACTAAGAAATACACCTTCTAACATATTTCATCAAGTGCTTCAAGGCAGAATAATGAGCATAAATAAAAAGTTCTCAATACAAATCAGCTATTCAGAAAATACTTTTTGATTATACTTAAACACCCATCACTTGTGTCCCACGGCCCTAACAAATGCTCTACCTGGGTCTAAGCAAGAAATCGTAATTAATGAAACACCCGCCTGTACCACTCCAGGGCCCTAGTAAATATTTAGAAAGGATTTTAAAAAATTTATAAATCCTGTTACATATCCTTTTCATTCACAGGTGATGGTATGAATTTGCAGGCCTCCACAGCACATTGTATGTTATATTTCATGAATAGTGGCCTTAAGAAATGGCAACAAATATTCCGTAACAAAGGGCTCACAAACAATACATGATTAAAGTCCTGAATGTGTAGCTGACACATCTCACATCTTCTATTCTTCTAGGGATTTTATCCCAAATGCCTCTGATCATAGATAAAGGGAGCAACTCCAGTCTGAGAAAAAGAATCAGCCGCCTGATCTCATGAGGAAGATTCCATAATAAATCTGACTGAGATTGCTCTTTCGCACCACCTGATTAAGTTGATTTGACTGACATAGTGCTATATCTATGGTCAAGCTTATGTGGGACAGACCCAAGTACATTCAGATCAACCCCAAAAGCTTTGTTCGCCTGTACAAAGGACTTGAAAAAGCATGCTCTGGTCTTTCAAAATGGAAAAATGTCAACCTTCAAAGCTGCCCGTAATGTTCCCTCCTCCCCACACAAGAGAGAATGATCCCACCTTAGAACAGCAGCCAATGAAAGGAAAAAGGAAGAAACTAAAACAGACGTCAATTGCAAAGTATGAGGGGCTAGTAGCATTTAATTTGCAGGCCCTGGGCACCTGTAGTACCGCTTTAATAGGGACTTACAAGTAAATTAAGTATGCCAATTGAGGTACACCAATTTTACTGTGTTTAGAGGTGAGAGCATAAACACTTTAGCCCTGGTAGAGTGCACTAAGCTCTAAAGGCCAAAACAGATGGGTTCAGAAGACAGGAGAGTGAAGGGAAAACTTTTGGGGATAGACCCGCAGGGAGAGCCAAGTCCACAATAGTTCATGTGGTTAAATCATGGGGACTGCAAAACAGTCCCCAGGGGTTTCGAGCAATAACCTGCCCCACTACAAGTGGCCATCCTAATCATCACTATTGAAAGGTCCAGATGATCCTGCACTCTGTCCATCCACTATCAGTTTAAATGGAGAGGATAATGAGTGTGTCAGATCTAGCTTGATGTTGGTGGTGACTGTAATTAGGGACATAAATAATGCCCACTCTAAAGAATTTATATTTATATTCTGGAACCTTGAACAAGCGATCCCTGTATAAGAACGCCTGAAACCTAGATTTCTCCACAACCCCCTTAAAAATTGAAAGTGTATCATACTGTTCAGCATATTGCTTTTTCATCGGCCAAATGGTATTCTAAAATATAGTATTGTATAGCACTTCAACACCACCAGTGGCCATAGTTGTAATTGTTAATTGGCAAATATTAATTCAATGAAAACATCATTTAAATAAATTATATTAAGTGACCACACACATCACATGAGCAACCGGAAGCAAGGGGTAGAAGTCCAAGAGACATTGCAGATGAGTTGTAGGTCTGATGTTAGTCAAGACCTTGTGATTTTACAAACTTATTTGTATAATAATATACTTACTTAAAGAGGCTTTCAGCCACTCCTATTCATCCTTAGTCTGCCGATGTATCATTCACATTTTGCTTCCCCCCCACCAAAGCAAAAGGCATGGGCCAGTGGGTCTTCCTACATTAGCCACTGGTTAACTTCACTTTGAGTGACTGTATTTTGCTCTTTCACAATGAGAACATCTGCACACAAGGTAGTTCCCTTCAGTTACATTGTTTTTCTTATTACTTTATAATTACTTTAGAGTTGCCTTTGTGTTTATTTCTGAGTTGAAAGTACGGCCTTTCTACCAGAGAGTGAGCACAAGCCACATTACGTGCCTTTTCAGTTCCTGTCTCCTGCCAATGTAGTTGTAAATTCCTTTTTGAGATGTTCTTTGTTTATCTAACTGCTGGAGTTTCCATTTTGGTCTGGGGTTGCTTGTGTTCCAGTTCAGGGAGGATCTAGCTTTTCTTTTCTTTTCTTCCTTCCTTCTTTCTTGCTTTCTTTCATTCTTTCCTTTATTTCTTTTTTTTCTCAAATGCTAAAGGCCGGCAGCAAATGGCAGAATGATTGGCCTTTTTGTAGGTTTCAGTTAGCCAAGACCTTTAGATTTTACTAAAATGATGAGTATGATACAGCTACTTAAATGAGTTTTCAGCCATACTTCATCCATTTTTCTGTGGTTATGCCATTCACGTTTTTACCACCTCACTCAAACATGCATCAAAGAGCAATGTGTCAGCCCTCTTCAGCAGGCTGCCCTTGCACTATCATCATATCCACACACAAAGTAGTTTCCGTTTAGTATCAGAGATCACTATGTCATTGTATCAGAAGTGTAACAGAACTTGAGGGGTCCCCCCTGCAAAGTGCCTGGAGGAGTCCTCGTCCAAACTCACTCAGGAGCAGTGGTGGCTGCCGCAAATTTCAAAGGGGGTGGGGGGAATGGGGGAAATAATCATTTTAAAAAATATACCTGTCCTGCCACTGCCGGCCGCCTCACTCTTCTTCTCGCTCCTGATGTTGTCCCAGCAGTCCCTGGTGTTGATCTCATGCTATATGTAACATGACAGCAGCACCAGGATTGGTCTGAGTGGCTTGGTTTTCCTCTTAGACAGTGCATTGGAGGCTGTGCTGTTTCTCCAGCCTGGTTGTGAATGTCAATTTAGCTGGCCTAAGACAGCTGGCCAAACTGGACATGCACACTTAAGTGCACTCCGCTCCTCTTCCTCCTTCCATGGCCCAGACCCACCCCTCCCTGCACATGCTGGCTGAGCTAGCAGGTGAAAAATAAAATGGTAATAAAATATAGTTTAGCCAATGAGAGATGCTCCTTCACCATTGCAGAGGAGCTGTTGTTGCTCAGGAGCTCTCAGGCCAGGGAACCGTGCTGAGGGGGCCAATGCACTGCAGGGGCTGTTGGGGCCTTTGGTATGCCACTTAATTGTGTGGTTTTTAAGACCAAAAAAACAATTTTGGCTTTTGGTCAATGTTTTATTTTTAATTGACGAATACCTGGCATCTTCTAGAAGAAAAACGTTTTGCAAAAACCATGACAAAACAAATATTGTCAACAGGCTGGTGGACAACACCAGAGCTATTGGCTTTACTAATGCTTATTTGTGATAGTCTTTCCTTGTGCATGTTTGCTTTATTGTTAAGTTGTTCCGTGTTGAAAGAAATCACAGAATTGTAATTTAACTAAACATATAGTGTATGGGGCCTGAGTTATACTATAATTATGGCCCATATTTATACTTTTTTAGCGCCGCATTTGCGTCATTTGTGACGCAAAAGCGGTGTAAACTTGCAAAATACAATTGTATTTTGCAAGTTTGCACCGTTTTTGCGTCAAAAAGGGGCGCAAACGCGGCGCCAAAAAGGTATAAATATGGGTCTATTTATTGTAAATTTACGCCGCTTTCACGTCACAAAATCACGCAAATGCGGCGCTAAAAAAGTATAAATCAGGTCCATGGTATCTTATCTTTCCATTGCTTTACTTAAATAACTGTATGACAGCTCATAAAACAATCTCTTGTCTTCAACCCCAATATTAAATGGCATAATGATTTCCGCAGCCGCCTACGTGAAGATCGGATAAGGCACTTTTGTTTTTTCTTTCTACGTAATATTTATATTTTGTTCAGAACGGTGTACAGTAGCGTACAGCTGGTAATGTCACGATACAGATCTGAAAACACCCTTGCTCAGTGAAAGTATGCAACATGCTAAGAGTGAACATGGTGCTAAAGGTAGGAACCCCCATGTGACAGGCTCCCATGTTGACACATGCCACTTTATCTTATTTTAGTCCCGGCAGCAGACGCAGTCCAAGGAGTCTGCTGTATATTTGGTGCTTGGGGAATCCCCGGCCCTCATCTCCTATTTCCCTTAACCTGCTCCTTTCACCAGTGGAAAGACGTCGAAATGTGCAGCCTGGCTATCCCAAAGAATGCGCCACTTTACAGTCAGTAACAGAGATGAGACGAGGAAAGGCCATGTCTTAAAAGAGAGAAGACAGTCTAAAAATATCTTCTGTTTCCGTTTTGCTGTTGGGAGTCTGAAGCTTGGGTCTGGCTATTTGCTTTTAGGAGTGCTGAGGGCAGTATGCTGCAGTGCATGCCAGTGCTTTAAATTGTAAGTTGTTCTTTAGGTGCCATAAGCAGGCACAGTCTATACAAACAGTAAGGGTCCCATTCTACATTTGACAGAGGGATTCTATCGGGACATACTGCCTCACTTTGTTCAAGATTTTATGGAATGCCGGTAGGCACCTGAAATAGCCAAGGCCCATATTTACTAAGATTTTGCATCAGGGCAGCCACAAACACAAAATTATGTCTAGCATTCACAAAGCCACCCAAAGCAACTTTGGTGGATATGCATGGTTTAGTAAATACAAAGTAATGCAAGACAGCACGACTTTGCATCGGGTAGGTGTTAGATGGTTGGAGTATGGGAATTCCTATGCATGGACTCGTCTTTTGATGGAAAACCAGATTTACAAAGACCTGAATGAAAAATAAAGAAAAACTAACCAAGGATGATCATAATCTAACTAATGTTGATCAACTATGATAGTCAAAGGCAAGGCAGATAGTTTGCCACAAAGAGGGATATAATGGGTGGAAAACAACATACGAGGGTATAATTTTTGTATTTATGGTGCATTATAACACTTATGTATGCATGAAATCAGTTCAACTGTAAATTTGCCTTCGATATTTTGGCTACCACACCTCAGTTAACTATAAATACGTTTCACTAGATGATGTACATTTAGGATAGAAATGGATGGTGGCCGTACAAACAGTCATGTTTGGCAGCATGTATAGCCACAATGAAGCATTCAGTCTTCCTATGGTCAATCTTGTTCACATACATAGCTTAACAGATTTACGTTAAAAACAACTACAATAAATCAATAAAAGTAAGACCTTCATGCTATTTTCCACATTCTTGCTGGTATTACACCAAAGATAATTTAGCACCACATTATGCTTAACATGCTTCCAAACAAATGTTATGTCATACTGATGCAAACTTATTACCTCTAGTGTGGCATCTTAATGTATTTGCTGTCTGTACTGAGTGAATTCGAACCTAAATTTGACATCTATCTCCTACAGACTTTTATTGAAGGGAGATATAGCACCTAATTGTGTTGAAGCATCTGAATGTGATTTGTGCTCCAAACGTTTTTCATTGAACTCTCATGCTGATACTGTAAAAAGGGTAATTTCACAACTCAACGTGCTGTCAAACAAATGTGAGAGCTTGAATCTTTATACCCAATTTGCATTCTTACTACCAGAATTTCCCTCTATGCTAAATGATACCTCATGGCTGCCTTTTGCCATTGTCCCAAATGAATCTGCAATTCAAGGTCATCAGTGGCAAATACTACAGTGAAAAACTGTCTCCATTACATCTGACCCACTCATTGTTGTTTGTTTTTTACTAAGAGCATACCACACTGGACCAATACACTTTGGGGCACAGTTACAAAACCCTAGCACCACTGGAGCTTTTTGTGACACTTTGGTGGCGCTGTGCACTGCGTCATATTTACAAGATAGCCTTAAGCCACTTTTTGTGGCTTAATGCCACCTTGTAAACATGGCCCCTTCACACGCAGCATTTTGCATGGAATGGGTGTGCAATGGGTGCTGCTGTGGGTGTTCACAGCAACCCCAATGCATTTTGATGCTGCCCCAGATTTACAAGAAATCGTAAATCTGTACCAGCGCCAAAATCTAATGCCATCCCAGGGGTGCCGTTAGCATGGTGCAACAAGGAGAAATGCTTTCATTTCTCCTCGTGTTTTGCTCTTTCTATATGTGCTGCGGTCTGAAGCACACATAGAAAGAGCAAATCACCATTGAAGATAGTTTTTTATTCAGGAAGATGTCCCTTCCTGCACATAAACAATCTCCCCCGCAACATAGCCACCCTTGCAACATGGCGCAAGGGTGGCTGCATTGTTACTAGGCAGCTAATTTAGCACCAGCGCAGGCAGGACACAGGGATGTGCCGCATTTTTCTAAATACGGCGCATCCCTGTGATCCGGAACTCATGGAGCATGGCACTGCTAATTTTGGTGCAGTGCCGCACCAGTTCTTTGCACATATGACCCTTTGTTCTTCTTCTGAGTCTCAAGTTCACAAAATTCCTTTGTAGGAAAAAACATACTATTTCTTGGTACCTTAACCATAAATATGTGCCACATGTTATCGTTTATGAAAACGGGACAGTCATTACCCAAATCTCAGATTTCATTCACCATATCTTTTCCATATTGTTTGATACCCTGATCATTCTAAAAGCTTTTACAGTGGTTGCCAATTATACCTTGCATCCCATCTCTAATAACTACAACATTGTTAGCTCATCATGCTCTGCTCCCCTCATCAATAAATTATCACCCACACATCTATCAGATTTGAAACTAAGCAGTGTAATGCCAGAAAACATTCAAGGTAGCGTAGACCATAACATGAAACACAGCTAGCTCAGCTGCACTGAGTCAGGCAAAAAACACTGTGAAAAGCCAAATGCGCAGCCCTTCCTTCAGTCACCTCCACCCCCTCAATACAGATCCTCTGTCAACTAACCTCCCATTCCAGTTGAGGTACATCAAAACCACAGCGCACTTACGGACTTTCAATGGAAGAATCCTACCATACACATGCATGATGTTCATGTGTGGTGTGAATATTCACCTCATAATATATAATACCGATCAAAACACAGAGGACTGAGTCCTTAAGTGTCACTCTGAGGCAGAGGGATGATGTAGTAATACTAGAGTAGATGGTGCTGTCCTTGTCCAGAGACGAAGCACTGACGAAGAGGCTGGACAGGGTAGAGGAAGCACAGCATAGCTGTTGACCACTATCAAGAGCTCTGGGGGAACAATCACTCCTTATTTGTACTCTGGACTCTGAACAATGTGTTATAGATGCTGGAGTGCTTGAAAGACATGATGTTTACTCCAGAGTTTTAGTCACGCAGGGTAACTCAGTTTGTTTGGTGTTCAGGCATTTGCTGCAATGTGTTGTGGTCTGGTGTTTGGGGTGACGTTTTTAGTTGTGTGTGCACTCACAGACTTTTTTTGCTAGTTCACCTGTGTTGGCCTCGGCCCGTACCTGACAATCTTCTGAGCTTCCCTAGAAGGTGGTTGTAAGCCTCAGAGTCAGGTGAGGTGTACTGAAGTTAACCGGGTGATTAGGAGGGGACTCTTATTCAGTGAACTTCCTCTGTCACAATGCTCAAACCTACCACCCAAATGAAGAGCCCACCCCTGGTCACAGTGATAATCACTGCAAGTCTTGTCAATGTGTGGAAAAACCAAATGCGGTTACTAATCATTTTAGTGCCAATTCATTAGAGGCATTGTTTGGTACACCAGCCATTACAGTGTCAATCTACTGTAGTGACAAATCATGCATGTAGTAAGTCACTCTTCTAGGGGCATTTCTTCCACCACTGGTAACTTTCCTCATGGCTCCTTTGAACGGGCAGGGAAATTGTTAACACAACCTTCACTATAAACACAGATGAGGTGAGTGAACAATCTTGTTCCGGGAAACAGTCAGGGGATTCAGGATCAAAAGTCCTCACCACAGAGCCTGGCTTTGCAGATTCTTCCCTGGGCAATATTAGGCCAATGACAGTCTTTCAAGCACACACCCTTATTACCCTCCTCTTATAGGAAGGCTTAGTCCAGTGCAAGGGCAATTATAGTATTCTTCCTTAGCAGTCACGAGGCTGCTTTCTTCAAAGCAATCTCACGTCAACTCTTCTTGGTAGGTTACAGAGCCTTCAGATTTCTATTCTCGTCTTTAACAAATGGGAGATTGCAGTAGGTTGTCCATTTTGTCACAGGAAATAGGCCTAGACACTCAAGTGGGGTAACAGGAGACGTGTGGGAGCACTGGATAGTAGGAATTTTGATATGTGAAATGTGAAGAAAATACACTATTGTAGCCAAAGTTTGATGTCTCCAGGATATTTGGGTGTTGGGTCTGGCAGCTTTTGATGTGGTTTCCCTGTACGTTTTGCGTCTGACCCCTGTTTTTGGATCCTGTACTGTAATTTGTTTTAGCTGGTTTTGATACTCTGGACACTTTACCACTGCTAACCAGTTCTCTCTATCTAAATTATATTGGTGATTCGTTATCCATGTTTGGCATATTTGATTTACTAGTAAGTCCCTAGTTAAGTGCACTAGAGGTGCCGAGGGCCTGTAAATCAAATGCTACTAGTGGGCCTGCAGTACTGATTGTGCCACTGACATGAGTAGCCGTGTAAACATGTCTCAGACCTGTCACGGCAGTGTCAGTGTGTGCAGTTTTAAACTGCCAATTCGACCAGGCAAGTGCACCCACTTGCCAAGCCCACACCTTCCAGTTGACTACATGCAAGTCACTCCTACAGTAGGCCCTAGGTAGCCCCGTGAGCAGGGTGAATTGTATTGAAAAGGTCGAACATGCACTGATGTATTCTGCATGTCCTGATAGTGAAATACTGCCAAATTCATTTTTTACTATTGCAAGGCCTATTTCTCTCACAGGTTAACTTGTAGACTGCTTTTAAATATCTTTTAAGTGCAGTTTCACATTAGGAGCAGCTAGAGATATGGAGCTTGGGGTCGCTGAACTCACAATTTAAAAATACACCTTTTGGTAATGTTGGTGTTTGGATTGTCTGTTTGAAAATGCCACTTTTAGAAAGTGGGCATTTTCTTGCTTATCCATTCTGTGCCCCTGCCTGCTTGGGTCAGACTGATAGTTGGGTTATGTTCGACCTGACAGTCTTAGGGTGGTCATCCCCCAACCTTTTGTCTGCCTCCCTTCACTTTTCTGACACTGTTTTTGCTGGTTTGAGGACTCTGCGCACTTTAGAACTGCTAACCAGTGCTAAAGTGCAGATGCTCTTCCGCTTAAACATGCTAACATTGGTTCACTCCCAATTGACATATACGATTTACTTATAAGTCCCTAGTAAAGTGCACTACATGTGCCCAGGGCCTGTAAATTAAAAGCTACTAGTGGGCCAGCAGCACTAATTTTGCCACCCACATAGGTAGCCCCTTAATCATGTTTCAGGCCTGCCATTGCAGAGACTGTGTGGGCACTTTCACTGCCACCTCGACTTGGCATTTACAAGTACTTCCCAAGCCTTAAATACCCCTTTTTCTACATATAAGTCACCCCTAAGTTAGACCCTAGATAACCCGTAGGGCAGGGTGCTATGTAGGTAAAAGGCAGGACATGTACATATGTGTTTTATATTTCCTGGTAGTGAAAAACTCCTAAATTCATTTTCCACTACTGTGAGGGCTGCTCCTTTTATAAGCTAGCATTAGGACTGCTCTCATATACTTTTTGAGTGGTAGATTCTGATCTGAAATGGGTAACCAGGTTATATTTAGTATGGTCAGAATGGTAATAGAAAATCCTACTTATCAGTGAGGTTGGATTTTATATTACTATTTTAGAAATGCCAGTTTTAGAAAGGGAACATTTCTCTGCACTTAAAAAACATCTGTGCCTTACAGCCTGTCTCCAATAAACATCAGGGCTGGGCAAGTTGGCACCTCCCTTATGCATTATACCCAGACAACTACAAACACAGGACACTCAGTCACACCTGCACTTATCTGTTTATTAAATGTGTCTTCCTTGGCTGAAAGGGTGGAGGGCCTGACACTTACATTTCAAAGGCTGGTGGCCAGCCCTCACACAATGGACTGCAAAACCCCCCACTGAGACCCTTTCAGAGAGGACTGTACTGAAAGCGGAACTTGTGCATTTCAAAACCACTCTTTGAAGTCTCCTCCACTTCAAAGGCATTTTTGGGTATATAAACTGTGTCTCTGACCCACCAACTCAGACACTTCTGGACCTACACCTGCATCCTGTCAAGAGGAACTGCCTGGCTGCCCAAAGGACTCACCTGGTCTGCTTTGCTGAGAAGGATCGCTGCCCTGCTATTGCCCTGCTGCTCTGTGGCCTCTGACTTTGCTGAGAAGGGCTCTGCCTTCTCCAAAAGTGCTCTCCAAGTGCTTACATTGAGCTTGCCTCCTGCTTTCTGAAGTCCCAGGGCCAAAAAGACTTCGGCCCTCATTACAACATTGGCGGTAAATGCCGCTTACCGGCGTACAGAAGACCGCCAACACACCGCTGCGGAATTCCGCCACAGCTATTACGACCCACAGCTCGGAATCCGCCAAAATCTAGACACCCACACAAGTCCGCCACACCAAAGGTCAGTGATAAACTGGCGATAACAAAACCTTGACCGTCACGCCAATAGGAATACGCCCACACTATCACGACCCACGAATCCACACGGCGGTCTTTCAACCGCGGTAAACCATTGGCGGTACACACCGCTGCGCTCAAAATACACACACATTTACAAAACACAACCACATTGGACAATTCCAAATACACACACCTGATACACATACAAACACCACTCCCACACACCCAATACAATCTAAAACACCCGCCCATATCACCCACAAACCCTTACTACCAAAAATGTAGACGAAGGCCAGAGAGACAGCACAGCAAACACAACACCAGCATACGGAGGCACACAACACCATCACACATACACATCCACTCACAAAACATCACACACCCCTAAACATCACCCTACACATCACAACACACACCACCTCACACATCACCCACACCACCCCATGGCACCGCAAAGATACCCCAGGTTTTCTGAGGAGGAGCTAAGGGTCATGGTGGAGGAAATTATCCGGGTAGAGCCACAGCTATTCGGATCACAGGTGCAGCACACCACCATAGCTAGGAAGATGGAGCTATGGCACAGAATAGTGGACAGGGTCAACGCAGTGGGACAGCACCCAAGAACAAGGGATGACATCAGGAAGAAGTGGAATGACCTACGGGGGAAGGTGCGTTACGTGGTCTCAAAACACCACATCGCAGTTCAGAGGACTGGCGGCGGACCCCCACCCCCTCCCCACAACTAACACCATGGGAGGAGCAGGTCTTGGCTATACTGCATCCTGAGGGCCTCGCAGGAGTAGCAGGAGGAATGGACTCTGGTAAGTCAAATCTTAACTATTACATCCCCCACCCTACCTGCATGCTATCACATGCCCCCACTGTCACCTCCATCACTCCAACTCCTCACATATGTCCCACTATCACAAACCACACATCCCAACACCAAGCCCTGCATGCAACAACAAAGCATAGACACCCATCACCAATGCATGGCCACTACACATACCCACACAGACCCCTAAACAATGAGCACACAAGGTCCTACACAGGAATGCAAGTACTGGGGTACAGGGTCACCCGCCCATTGCACACCTTGGCACACACAGATGCAATAATCATGCCTTTACTCCCCTGCAGGACCCCTACCCAACGTCACCAGACAGGAGGTTCTAGACATGTCCACTCCACCCACAGAAGAGGCCCACAGTGATGACAACAGCTCTGTACAACTGGATCTAGATGACCAGCCCGGCCCATCTGGGACCTCGGGACAGTCGGTTTCCCTTACACTGGCACAAGCCACAACAGAGCCTCCCCCCTCTGGAAACACCAGCACAGCACCCACCCAGCGGGCTTATACCTCTGTCCCCAGGACACTTCAAGCAGCAGTGTGTCCACCACTACAGGGAACCCAGGCTAACCCACCACCCCAAGAACAGCAGGGACCTGGGGGCAGTGGTAGTGGGCACATAGTTCAGAGGACAGAGGCCCAGGAACACAGGGGAACTGGGAGGGCTGCTGTGCGACGGGGGAGGACAGGCCCAGGGAACCCACTCTCCACGAGGCCATCTCCAACATCATGGGAGCCTACCACCATTCCCAGGAGACGATGGCAACGGTACTGGCCAAGTTTCAGGAGACCCAGCGGCTGCAGGAGGAACAGTATTTGGGGTTCAGGGAGGAACTCAAATCCATCAATACCACCCTGGGCATCTTTGTAGGGGTGCTGAAGGAACTCGTGAACACCAGGAGGGACACTGTGGCACAACAAGGGGCCCCTGACACTAGCCTGGATGATGAACTGCCCACCACCTCCGCCGGCGCTAGTGGACAGGAGGTACTGCCACAGGACCATGACACCAGCACCCCATCCCCTGAAAATGGAGAACCACCCCGCAAGCGGTCCCTGAGGTCGAGGACAAAGACAGAGAACAATGCCAAGACCCCCGCCAAGAAATGAGACCACCCTGATTGTCATCCTTCTGTCCCACTTTGTCATCCAGTTCATCCTTAAACTGCCCCAGCTCCACTTCCTATGCCCCTTTGGACAATGCACCTGTGAGACTAATAGACTGGACTCTGCCATGGACATTCCTCCACTATCACCCCTGACCATTTTACAACCCCCTCCACTATTTAGCACTTAAATAAACACCCTTAAATCACAAAACTATCTGGAGTCAGTCTGTGCTTTCACAAATGTGTATTTGCAATAACTGAGGGAAATAACAATGTCCATTGTATTGTCAACATACCTTTGTCACACTGCTCTAGTCCATGAGGAAACATAGCAGAGGTCACACAGTGGGACCCACATCTGTGAAATCGAAAGGCAAAGTGACAAATCTGGGTCCATACACTGGGTGAAAGTGACAGACAGATGAGAGGTAGAACAAGTGTATCAGATGTAGGAGGCAGTGATGTCTTCTTACTTGTGTCTCACTGGAAGTATTGATGTATCACAGTGTTTCTGTTGTCGATATCCTCTTCTTCTGCCTCCTCGTCTTCACTATCCACAGGCTCCACAGCTGCCACAACACCTCCTTCAGGACCATCCTCCTGCAGAAAAGGCACCTGTCGTCGCAAAGCCAAGTTGTGCAGCATACAGCAGGCCACGATGATCTGGCACACCTTCTTTGGTGAGTAGTACAGAGAACCACCTGTGAGATGGAGGCACCTGAACCTGGCCTTCAGGATGCCGAAGGTCCTCTCTATAACCCTCCTAGTTCGGCCATATGCCTCATTGTAGCGTTACTTTGCCCTTGTCCTGGGATTCCTCACTGGGGTCAGTAGCCATGACAGGTTGGGGTAGCCAGAGTCACCTGCAAATGTCGAGGGACAACTGTTAGACACACACTAACCCTTCGGGGCAACCCCAGACCCAGACAAATATTCACACTGTATAGAGTCCATGTCCTCACCTAATAGCCACACACAGTGCCTCTGGAGTTGCCCCATCACATAAGGGATGCTGCTATTCCTCAGAATGTAAGCGTCATGCAATGAGCCAGGAAACTTGGCATTCACATGGGAGATGTACTGGTCGGCCAAACACACCATCTGCACATTAATCGAATGGTAACTCTTACAGTTTCTGTACACCTGTTCACTCCTGCGGGGGGGGGTACAAAGTCACATGTGTCCCATCAATGGCACCTATGATGTTGGGGATATGTCCCAAAGCATAGAAGTCACCTTTCACTGTAGGCAAATCCTCCACCTGAGGGAAAACGATGTAGCTGCGCATGTGTTTAAGAAGGGCAGACAACACTCTGGACAACACGTTGGAGAACATAGGCTGGGACATCCCTGATTCTATGGCCACTGTCATTTGAAAAGACCCACCTGCCAGGAAATGGAGCCCCCTGCACTGGAGGGGGATTCCTGTGGGATGGCGGATAGCTGACATCAGGTCTGGCTCCAACTGGGCACACAGTTCATGGATTGTGGCACAGTCAAGTCTGTAGGTGACAATTACATGTCGCTCTTCCATTGTCGACAGGTCCACCAGTGGACTGTACACCGGAGAATGCCGCCATCTCCTCACCTGCCCCAGTGGACGTTCTCTATGGATGAGAAAAGGGAGCAGAGGGTCAGCCAACACTGAGGTACGAAAACACAACTTTATTCCACACATTTGTCAATCCGCTATGTGCCTGTCTTAGTGTGTATGCAAGGCCTAAATATGTGTGACGCGTTTAAAATAATGCCTTGTGGCCCCCTGAAATGGCAGCTGCCTGACTTGTAAGGTGGGACAATGGAATGTGAGGTAACTGCGATGGCGTTGTACACCGTCATGGTAGGCAGTCAAAGACCGCAGCACAATCCTGCATTGGTTAACATTGGACCCTATGGGTCCCAGGAGCCAATGACGATGTACGCCGGCGGTGACGGTACACACCGCCGCAGAAGTGACCGCCATTTTCTCTCTGTTCACTCACTTGATACCTGATCTTTGACAGGAGAGGACCTACACTGCAAGTGCTGCTGTGAGCTGTGACCTCAGTCTGGAAGTGACAATGGCTGCAGTGTCTGGGGAAAGGACCCCTGCCTTCACTTCGGAGGAGTTGGACAAACTGGGGGATGGGGTCCTCCCCCAGTACACGCTACTCTACGGTCCTCCAGACAAACAGGTGAGTACACTGTGATCATGCTGTATGGGCAATGCCTGTTTGGAGTGGTGTGGATGGGAGAAGGGGGGGAGGATGAGGCCTGCATGCGCGGACGGTGAGTGTATGTGCGTCAGGGCAAGGGTGGAAACGTGGGCCAATGACAATGACGGTCCTGACAGTTATATATTCTCCTTTTCCCCTGTACCATTCCTCTAGGTCAGCGCCCCCCAGAAGAAGGATATTTGGCGTGCCATTGCCAAGAAAGTCGGACCCTGGGGGTCCACCACAGACGGAGCACCCACTGCCGTAAAAGATGGGAAGACATTCGCCGCTGGAGCAAGAAGACGGCGGAGGCCCAGCTGGGGATGGCCTCCCAACGTGGGAGGGGTGCCCGTCACACCATGACCCCACTGATGTTCCGGATACTGGCGGTGGCGTATCCGGAGCTGGATGGGCGCTTGAGGGCATCACAGCAGCCACAAGGGGGTGAGTGCACTCTCATTCAGCTGATTCAGTGCACATGGGAGGTGTCTGGGTGGGGGAGGTGGGCTGTGGGTTACACTAGGCCAGGGTGCGTTTTGCAGGCAAGGACCCTTTGTGAGGCAGGCTCAGTGGCACCCCATCCCCACCAGTGGTAAGAGCCATCTACCCCTAGTCAGGCTCCTGTGACTTCCATGTGTGCAGCAATCGGGCATAGGCCTTGTACCCCATGGCCCTGTGATTAATTATGGAACTCTTAGTGCATGGCGTAGTGCAGAGGGCTGCTGTGTCTGTAGTGTCTGCCAACGGTAGCGGTATTGCATGCACTGAACATGTCTTTCTACTTTCTTTCCCCCCCCTCTTTTTGTGGTCTCCCTACTCTTATGTGCATTAGCACCATCACACGGAGGAGCAGTGCAACCGGAGCAGGAGGGAGTTGCATCCCACATGGCCCTGGAGGACGAGACCACGGACTCCGAATTCACCAGTGGGACGGAGGGCGAGGGGAGCTCCACGGCGGGGGCAGGAGCTGAGACCAGTGACACCGACTCCTTCTCGATGGGAGTTCCCTTGCGGTGGTGGGCCCCTCTGTGCCCACCGCATCTACAGGTACAGCCACCACCCCCCCTACCAGCACCACCCTCCCAGCAGCCCCTCAGCATGCATCCCATGGCCGCTCACCCAGGAGGGTGGGCATCTCCTTCGCCACAGGCACCTCAGCCCCTGCCCTAGTCAGCCGTGCTGCCCCCAGTGAGGAGGCCATTGACCTCCTCAGATCCCTCACTGTTAGGCAGTCTACCATTCTGAATGCCATCCAGGGAGTAGAGAGGCAGTTGCAACAGACCAATGCATACCTGGAGAGCATTCATTCTGGTCAGGCAGCCCAACAGCGAGCTTTTCAGACTCTGGCCTCAGCACTGATGGCAGCCATTGTCCCTGTGTCCAGCCTCCCCCTCCAACTTCCTCCACCCAGACCCAATCCCCAGTACCTCAGCCTATCCCAAGCACACCATTAGACCAGCATGCACACACCTCAACACACAAGGGTAGCTCTGGCAAACATAAGCACCACACATCCCACAGGTACTCACATAAGCATCATACCCATGCAGACATGCTAACATCCACTTCCTCCACTGTATCCCCCTCCTCCACGTCTCCCTCCTCCCTCGCTGTCACGTCTCCACTCACACCTGCATGCACTACATCTTCAGCCACTACCTCCATCACCAGCACGCCCATCACCACACACCGCTCACGTGCACTCACCACCCCCACTACCATTCACACATCCCCAGTGTCCTCTCCCAGTGTGTCCATGAGCCCTCCTCCCGAACTACACAAACGCAGTCACACACCCACCCAACAGCCACCCACCTCACGACAGCCTCCAGCCCATGCACCTTCACCCAAAGTCAGCAAACGTACACCTCCTACTACCACTACCTCTTCCTCCACTCCCAAACCCCCTCCATCTACCCGTCCCAGTGTGTCTAAAAAAACTTTTCCTGTCAAACCTTGACCTCTTCCCTACACCTCCCCCACCCCTTCCGTCCCATAGGGCCCGCCTGTCCAGGTCCCAACCCAGCACCTCATCCACCACATCACCAGGATCAGTGGTGCCAGCAGTAACCGGCTTCTGGAGTGCGCCAAGCAGCAGGGCAGCCAGTGTGCCAAGAAGCCAGCACAAGGACATTCCCCCACCTCAAAAAGTAAAGAAGTTGGCCACAGCCCGGAGGGAGAAGGCCAAAACACCTGCCACCAAGGGCTCTCCCAGGACTACAGTTGTGAGTGGCAAGACAGCTGCGCCACCATCCAAGGTGGGGAAGGGCCAGAGGAAGAAAGGGAAGTCGCCGCCAACCTGCACAGCGGACATGACCACCACATGCACCGCCGCCACTGGCACCACCGCTCAGGACAGCGCCGCCAGCAGAACGCTCACAGAGCCAGCCACCAGCACCACTGCCCAGGACACCTCCGCCAGCAGCACGCTCACAGAGCCAGCCATCAGCATCGCCGCCCAGGACACCGCCACCAGCAGCAGGCTCACTGAGCCACCCACCAGCACCGCTGCCCAATGTGCGCTGCAAGCACCGCAGCCACTGAGGCTGCCGCTAGCACCACCAGTGGCCACGCCACATCCTGTGCCAGTGGCACCACCGCAGACATGCCTGCCATACCCAGTGGTCAGCCGTACGTGGCTGGGGATCAGTTCCAGGGGCCTGGACAGCTTCCATGTTGGCCCACCGTCAGTGAAGAATGACATCCACTACCTCAGTCCTTGGCAGGATGAAGAACTCTGGGCACAAAGCCCCCTCCAGAACCAGTGGAGAGATACATCCCCTACCTCTGTTTTTGGCAGGATGAAGCACTCTGGGCACAAATCCCCCTCCAGAACCAGTGGAGAATGACATCCACTACCTCAGTCCTTGGCAGGATGATGCACTCTGGGCACAAAGCCCCCTCCAGAACCAGTGGAGAATGACATCCACTACCTCTGTTCTTGGCAGGATGAAGCACTCTGGGCACAAAGCCCCCTCCAGAACCAGTGGAGAATGACATTCACTTGAGAGACTGTGGCTTTGCACTCCCCAGGATGCAGCAGTGGGCAAACCACCCACTGGAGAGACTTGTAAGACTGTGGCTTTGCACTCCCCAGGATACCTCAATGGGCATGGAGCCCCCTCGTAGAGCTGGCCTCGTGCACTCATCCGGCTGAGGTGCCCCCCTTTCCCTTCCCCCTGAGGTGCCTGTTTTATTTCGATCTAATGCCCAGCAGTGTTCTCTCCGTTTGGATCGGGTATCTTGTGTGGGCCTCACCCATGCATCTTGGGCCCAGTGGTCCACGGACTATGTAGGCATAGTACATGGACTTGAAATCTTGGTGTACATATTTGTTAATAGTGTATTTATATATTTTTGACTAATGGATTTTTCCTGATTATAATCGTTCAAATCAATTCCTTTTGTCCTTGCGTTCTTCCAGGGGGGGTTGGGGGTGTAAATGTAATGTTTCAACATGTATTTGTGTGTATGTTGTTGTGTGTGAGGGTGGGGGTGTTTCATCTTGCATGTTTGTGTCACTCTCTTTTCCCTCCCCCCTCCCCTGTGTCGTAGGTGCAGTACTCACTGTGGTGGTCGCCGCCGTCAGTTGTGCTCCTGGTAGGGGAGCAGGAAGAGAATGGCAGGTAGAATTTGGAGTTCCAGCTCCATGGCGTCCTGGTTCCTTTGTGGGGTGTGTAGAGGTGAGCGTTTTCCCTTCCAAGTCCTGTTTCCGCCGTGTTTTTGTTCGCGTTGAATCTGCCCCGGAAAAGGTGGCGGATTGGCCTTTCATAATGATGTGGGCGGTACATTGTCTTACGCCTGTCTGTTGGCGGTAACCGCCATGCTGTTTGTTTCTACCGCCGTGGCGGTCGGAGTGTTAAAGTGGCTGTCTCTGTTGGCGGTTTCCGCCATGGTCATAATTCCATTTTTTTTACCGCCGGCCTGTTGGCGGTCTTACCGCCGCCTTAACACCGACCGCCAGGGTTGTAATGAGGTCCTTCATCTCTTCAGGAAACTCCTTGTGTGTCAAAAATCAACACACCATCTGCCAGAATCAATGCAAAGCCTGCATTGTGACCAAGAAATTGCTGCACAGCCAACCAGAACGACGCAGACCTAACTTCCAAACCTGAAATTCGATGTAGCGTCTGCCTTGTGGAGGAAAATTAAACGCATTGCCTACCAGATCAACGCATCACCCGTGTCTACTTTCAGCACATCAAGGATTTTCCCTGCATCGTCCCTGGGTGTCAAAAGATCCACGCATCGCAGTGAGAAACCAAGACTGAATGCCAAAAAATTACGCAAACCCCTTGCAGTGTGGAAAGAAATGACGCATTGTCTGTGCCGCGTCGGAAAATCCAATGCAACACCCTAATTTTCCACACATCTCCTCCTCTGAGGTCTCTGTGCATGATATTCTTTGATGCATACCAGGTACTGTGTGTAACAAAGGGCAACTGTTCATTTCTAAGGATTAAGACTCTTTTAATCCTTTTAAAAGTGATATTTCAACTTTTGATTATTGGACCTTTGTCATTTTTACCTTATTTTTTCAGCTAAACAGTATCTATTTTACTAAACCTGCGTGATGTATTTTTGTGGTGTTTTCAGTGTGTTACTCTATGATTTATTGCACAAATACTTTAAGCATTGCCTTCTAAGTTAAGCCTGACTGCTGAGTGCCAATCTACCAGAGGGTGGACACAGCATAATTTAGATTGTGTGTGACTTACCCTGACTACCATTGTGGCCCCTACTTCGACGAAGGTGTATGCCACTGCCAACTAGAGACCCCATTTCTAACATGCTGTTTGTGAATCCCCACTAGACAGTGACCCAAAGGGAGCTGGACAGTGTCCTGCATATCCTGACGAGTCTCCTGGGCTAGAGTAGGGAGGGAGGAGCTGACACCTATGCCTGCAAGGTCTATGCCTGTCCTCACACAGTGCAGACTCCAACCTCATGGAGGCCTGGGTAAGGCAGGATCTTGTGAACAACAGAGACTTGTTGTCTTGGACTGAGCTTGCCTCCTGTTAAGAAGTCTCAGGGACGTCAAAGACTTCACTTACCAGCCTCTGGGTCTACTTCTTGTGGATCCTAGCTTGCCAAGTTGTGCCTACTCCAGTCTCTTGGTCCTGGGAGTGAAAGCTGGTAGAAACACAAGAAAAACTAGTGTACCGACTCAGATGACGCAGCCAATGTTGCTGCTTGGGTCTGCAACATCGCCTGCAACCAAAGCCGCGGTCCCCGCTGGAGTGTGACGACCCCGCCAACATTGCAGGCCTGATGCCGCTGCAGCCCCGCTGATGTCCGTGACTTTGTGAGTCCCGAGTGTGTGCCACCAACATCCGTGCACCCGACTCCTCTGTGGCACCTGCAGCCCTGTGGCGTGACCAGGACCCCATGAGGTCACCCCACCACATCTTGACCCACCAGACATCGAACCAGCCAGATTGTAAGGAGCCAACTCTTCGCACTGATACTGCATCACCTTCCTTGTTCCGCAGTAAGGAACCAACGCTGCTCGGATCCAGCAATGCCTCTCCTCCCCGACTCCATGCATCTGCTTGTTTCTTCGATACCAAAGCTACTGTGCCTGGGAGTCCATATGACTCCATGACCAGTGCCATTGGTGTCAGATTGATGGGAACGACTCTGCTGCAATGCTGCAATAACTCTAAAGTAAAGCATTTGTGTTTCTATGAGCTATATTCAAGTTGGATTTTTGTTGTTTTGGTCTTGTTTGATTTAGAGAAATATTGGCTATTTTTCTAAACTGGTGTTCAGTCCTTATGTGGTGTTTTCACTGCATTACTGTGCATGTTTGTACAAATACTTTTCACATTGCCTCTGAGATAAGCCTGACTGCTCATGCCAAGCTACCAAGGGGTTTAGCAGGAGTTACCTGAGCTGTGTATCTCCCTTACCCAGATTAGAATGAGGGTCCCTAGTTGGACAGAGTGCAAACTGACTGCCAAGCAGAGATCATATTTCTAACAGTGGTGATCAGCTGTGAGGATAGGATTTGTATTTGTACTTGACATACAGTGATTGGTGTACACTACTGTTTATTGCAGACCATTGCACAACCACATACTGTGTTTTCCTTGGCATTTTTTTATTTTTTTTGTGTTTTTGGATTTCTCCCGCCTTCTGAACTTTGCATCTTGAACCCTTTCACAATCATGTCTCGGTCTGGTGAGCCATCAGTTGGAGCTGTAGAAGTAGTGTTTGAGCAGGAGGGGCTGGAGACCCATACAGGGCCTCAGCTCAAAAAGATCTGCAGGGAGAGTTTAAGTCTCCTATTAAAAGCCTCACTAAAAAGGAGAAGCTGCAAAAGGCACTGAGGGCCTAGCTGGCAGCTAAGGAGGTGGGTGTGCCCACTGAGGCACTGGGGAGGTGGAGGGACAAAGTATCCATGATGTTTTGTTGGGTAAGCAAGGCCTGCCTGGAGGGAGGGGCTCCAGGGCAGGCAGCTCTGTGTCTTCCAAAGGACTGACCTAAGAGGAACTGGAGTACAGGTGGGAAACCAGGAGGTACCAACTGGAAATAGAAAGGCTCCAGCACGAAAGAGAGCTGGAGCCGGCTAGGATGAGGAGGGAGGAGGAGAAAGAAAGGGTTGCTCTGGAAAAGGAGAGAATTGCATGGAAAAGGAGAAAATGCATTTAGCTCAGGAGCTGGGCTTGAAGGAGCTGGATTGCAGGAACAGGTCCAGCACAGATGGTAGCAGCATTTTTTCAGTGCAATCTGAGAGGAGAGTGCACCTTACAAAGAGTGTAGAAAAGGAGTACACTAAGGAGTATGACATACACAGGTGGTTTCAGGGCTATGAGGCAGCTCTCCACATGCACGGGTCCCTGAGAGAGATTGGGGTGGCGGGCCTGTGGAACTACTTCACAGCAGAAGTGAGGGACACCTTGTTAGCACTAGGGGCAGTTAGGGAGCTCATCTGATCTAACATGAAGGATGCCATCATCATCAGGCATGGCCTGACACCCGCGATGTACAGAAGGAAGTTCAGGGAAAGTAGGAAACTTGATTCCCAGACATGGCTTGAGTGTGTGGATTAGTTTTGCAGAACACTGGAGGGTTGGGTAAAGGGCAGTGAGGTAACACATTACTGGGGGTGTTACAATTTGTTTGTATGGGAGCACTTGTCTAGTCTGTATTTTCCAGAGCTGCACCAGCACTTAATTGACAGCAGGATTACTGAACCCAGGAAGCTTGTTCAGGAGGCGGTCTGTTGGGTGAGTACCAGGGTCCACAAGATGTCGCGAGAATCTGTCTAGGGTGTCACGAGACATTACCACAAGACTCTGTCAAGGGTGGGCAGGGTCCTCAACAAAAGGAGAAGGGGGCAGGGATAAAAGTAAGAGTTCTCTAAAGGGCCCAAACTAGTTCCCAGGGTCAGGATTCCCAGCCCCTAGTTGAGAAGAAGAGTTAGTTCCCTTCAGGTAAGCGTGCAGGAAGGGACCCATCAAGTGCTCTATCTGTGGTCGGGAAAGGCACATTAGAGGGAGTCCCAAGTGTCCTAAGTAGGCACAGCCCCCCACCAGTAGGCAGACACATTGGGTGGCCAGTGTAACACTAGGGAAGGAGTTGGCCGCAGTTAGTGGTGGGGAACCAGCTAAATTAACCCTACTCCCCTTGTCCGAGGGTGAGGTGCTCCAGAGAACCCTTATGCCTGATAATACAAAGAAGTACAGGCAGTGGGTGACCATCAATGGGAGGTGGGTGGAGGCTCTAAGAGACACAGGAGCCAGTATGACAACAGTCCGCTATTATCTGGTGTCTCAAGAGCAGGTAATCCCTAATATGGTCCACCAAGTTGTAGCTGTATATAACAGTGAGAGCCAATGCTTTGTAGCTCTGGTCCTCTTTGAATGGGGGAAGGGTCTCAGTTTCCGTCAGGGTAGCTGTGAGTCCTTCCATGCCAGTTGATTGTCTGGTAGGGCATGACCTAGAGCATACTTCCTTCAAGGAGGTGTAGCTCAGGTCCCATTTGGAAATGTTGGGATTTCCAGAGTGAGCGTGCATGACAACCCGGTCCATGGCTGCCAGAGAGGGTAATGAAGAGGGCCGAGAGCCTGAAACAGTGGTCCAAGGGGCACGGGAAACCTCCTCCTGAAATGTCCACGGTCTGGGAGGAGGCTGAACCTGAAGGGGACACCGTGGAACCTACAGGTGAAGAGGTTGCTGAACTGCAGGACCTGGCTGAGCTGACCCATTGGCAGCAGGAATGAGACCCCACCAGGAAGAGTTCTGTGCAGTGCAGAAAGCATGCATCACCCTTGAGGGCCTTCAGAAAAAGGGTGAGGCCTAGGCAGCTGATGACACCTCTGATACTCACCTACTTTACTGGGAGAATGATCTCCTGTATAGTGAGCCTGAGGTTGCTGAGATTGGGGCAGCCTGTGTGCTGGTGGTACCCCAGTGTTTCACAGCCTTCCTTCTGGGTCTGGCTTATGGTGTGCCACTGGCAGGTCATTTGGGTCAGGGCAAGACCTTTGACAGGCCTGTCACCCACTTTTATTGGCCTCAAATGAGAAAGCACTCAGATGTATTTTGCAGGACTTGTCAGACCTGCCAGGCAAGTGGCAAATCTGGGAAGAGGTGCAAGGCTCCTCTCCAACCCTTTCCTGTTGTTAGCACCACTTTTGAGTGGGTGGGCATTAACAGTTTGAGGCCTCTGGATCCCAAGACAGCCATGGGCAACAGGTTTATCGTGGTCTTGGTGGACCATGCCACCCGGTACCCAAAAGCTATCCCCTTGATGACTTTGACTACGCCCACAGTGGCCAGGACACTGATGGGAATCTTTACACATGTGAGTTTCCCCAAAGAGGTGATTTCTGACGGGGGTACCAATTTCATGTCACTGTACATGAAGGCTAGGTGGAAGGCAAGTTCACCATGCCTTACTACCCCCAAAGCAATGGATTGGTTGAGAGATTCAACCACACCCTGAAGTTCATGAATATCGGTCTTTCTGAACCCATGAGACGTAAGTGGGATGTCTTGTTACTATGACTGTTGTTTGCATACAGGATGGGTTCACAGAAGAGGGTTGGCTTCAGCCACTTTGAACTTCTGTATGGGCACCCTGTGAGTGGGCCTCTCAGTTTGGTGAAGGAGGGCTGGTAGAAAGCTCCCAGGAACCCCCCAGGATGTATTCAGTTATATGTTGGCCTTCAGAAACCAGATAGACCAGTTTTGGCAGCTCGCCCAAGAGAATCTGGAAGCTAGCAAGGAAGACATGACGTGCTGGTATGACCACAATAATCTGGTTGAGTTTCAGCCTGGCCAGAAAGTGTGGGTGATGGTCCTAGTAGAGCCCCGTGCTCTCCAAGACCGGTGGTTTGGGCCATTTGAGGTGAAGGAGCACAAAAGTAGCACTTGGTGGAAATGAAGACTCCTAGGAACCCTTTAAGGGTGTTTGACGTGAACCGCCTCAAAGTGCATTTTGAGAGGTCTGAGTTGACCATGCTCTTGGTCACAGATGATCGGGTGGACAACGACAGTGAACTTCTCCCCAACCTCCTGTCTGCCAAAGAGCAAGATGGGTCAGTAGAGGGTGTAAACCTCTCCCATACTCTGCAGAGGGACTGTTGCCAGTTACTGGGTCAGTTCGTCTCCCTGTTCTCACTTACCCCTGGGGTCACCCATTGATACACCCATGACATTGACACTGGGGATAGTCTACCTATCAAACACAAGTCTTATAGGGTGACTGACAGAGTGAGAGACAGCATCAAGGAGAAGGTCTTAAAGATGCTGGAGTTAGGGGTGATTGAGCACTCCATCAGCCTTTGGTCCAGTTCTTTTGTTCTGGTTCCCAAGGCTGCTCCACCAGGTGTCACACCGGAACTTAGGTTCTGTGCTGACTACAGGAGGCTCACTGCTGTCACCCGGACGGATGCACACCCCATCCCTAGAGCTGATGAGCTTATTGACCGGTTGGGATCTGCCCAGTTCCTACGCATGTTTGATCTGACATCTAGGTACTGGCAGATTGCTTTAACTGAGGGGACAAAAGAGAGATCAGCATTCTCAACACCTGAGGGGCACTGCCAGTTTTGTGTCATCTCCTTTGGGTTGAAGAACGTCCCTACCACCTGCCAGAGGCTGTTCAACCAGATACTGGAAGGGTTGGAGAACTTCAGTGCCATCTACATAGATGACATTGCTCTCTTCAGCTCCACCTGGGAAGACCACTTGTGCGACCTGACAGGATGTGTTGATGGCCCTGCAAAGTGCAGGCATTACTATTAAGGCCAGTAAGTGCCAATAGGGCAGGGGTCTGTGGTCTAGTTGGGGCACCAGGTAGGGAGTGGATAGGTGGTACCCCTGTAGGTAAAAGATTTTAACCGTTCTGGCTTGGGCACCCCTGAGACCCAGACTGAGGTGAGGGCCTTCTTAGGACTCACCAGCTACTACAGGAGATTTGTCAAGGGGTATGGCACTATTGTTGCTCCCTTGATAGAGCTGACTTCCAAGAAGCAGCCACATCAGTGATCTGGACGGAGGTGTGCCAGACTGCGTTTGAAACCCTGATGAAGGCCATGTGCACAGCACCCATGCTCAAGGCTCCTGACTTTTTCAAAGAGTTTGTGGTGCAGACAGATGCTTCAGAGGATGGTGTGGGAGTTGTACTCTCACAGCTGAATGAATAGGGCATAGATCAACCTGTAGCCTTCATCAGTAGGAGGTTACTTCCCATTACTTCCCTGGGAACACAACTGGATTGCAATAGAAAGGGAAGATTTTGCTATGGTCTGGGCGCTGAAAAAGCTAAGACCCTACTTGTTTGGGACTCACTTCCGGGTTCAGACAGACCACAGGACCATCAGATGGCTAATGCAGATGAGGGGTGAGAATCCTAAACTGTCGGGGTGGTCCATCTCACTACATGGAATGGACTTTACAGTGGAAAACCGCTCTGGAACAGACCACACCAACGCTAATGGCCTTTACAGATTTTTCCACCCTGGTAAAGGGAACTCTTAAGGCGTTGGGTAGTTCTCCCCACTTTTAGCTGCTCTTGGCATGGTTTTTCTGTACTTTTTTCACCTGCCAGTATGAAGTGTTAGGCCACCTAAGGAAGCAGTGCCTTCTTCAGTGGACTCTGGGTTGGCCTCAGTGGACACCACATCCATCTCACTAGGGGTACATTCAGGGGCTGGTCTCCCATTCACTCTGCCTCTCACTTTTAAAGGAGCCAGCTGGGCCATTTTTCCAGGCTTTAGCCCTTCTTGAATCCCCTCTTGTGCAGCCATAGATCTTGTGGGTGCCTTGAGTTCTACCTCCTTCCAGGAAGGCAACTCCTGGTCATTACCTAACAACACAGTCCACAGGTATGGCAGGGCCCACAGCAACTCTCAGATGGCCTGAAACCCCTCCCCACTCAAACAGAGCCAGGGCCACTGGATAATGACCCTCCCTGTTGGCAGCAACCACAACTTAGTGGAATGAACTAGGAATCACCTGCTGTGGGGACACCAGTTGACTCTTTACCATAGTCATACTGACACCTTTATCCCTCAGAGCCTCAACACCTTGCCCATTGATGGTGATCCATTGCATATACTTATTTTAATTTGATGGCACATTGATCTTAGGAACCATCTCCTAGTCACCCAGGGACACTAGTGTATCTCCACTAAACGTCATCCCCCATTAACTGAGACAAATTCCTCCCCGAGCACTATGCTAGCCAACCATGGGTTTTTTCTCTTTGTAGGCCTTCTCCAATCTAGCATGCTCCAATTTGAGATTTCTTTCCTCCCTCCTGTCTGCCAGCTCCTCTGGTGACAGGTTTCTAGAATAGACACTGCTCCCTGGTCTGGAAACCATTATTGTTTCTGGCAAAATCTTGACCCTTTACACAGGCGCTTCCACTTCTTCATTGGAATCCAGGATCTGGCCATCCTTCTCCTACCGAATTTCTTTCTGCTCCTCTGGAATCTCTTCTCCCACAACCAGGGCCTCTGCCCAGGCTCTCAAGGCTTTTTGTAGTTCCATCTTCCTGGTGAAACCCTTTGTAGACACTTGAAAGTCCTTGCAGAAGTCTTTCAGCTGTTGAAGACTGTAAGGCTCCAACCTGGTCTGCTCAAAGTCAACTACTGCAGTTGCAGGTGCGGCCTCTTCACAGTGACACATAATTTGTGAGAAAAAACTCCAAAACATCAATTAGGGAGACATTTTTAAAAATCAAAAAGGAAAAATGCCAATTAGTAGAGGTCAGGTGAAAATAGGAAGAGTGTGTCTGACTATGGAGTTGTACTGTACACAGAGTTATGTGGTATTGCACATATGCAAGTTCTCTCCCACCACTGATCTCCAATGTTAGAAATGGGATTTTTGATTAGCTAGGGTGTACACCTAAGCCAGACAGCACCCGCCACTCTAGTCAGGGTATGTAAGATACACACCCTAAATTAACCTGTTCTCACCCTCTGGTAACTTGGCACAGAGCAGTCAGGCTTAACGAAGGAGGCAATGTGTAAAGTATTCGTGCAACCCACACACAAATCCAGTGATAAATAGACTCTATTCTGGTTTAGAGAAGATAGTCAATATGTATCTGTTTAAAACAAAATCAAAAGGATAAAAAGAAGCAGTCAATACATTTTGAGTTATTACTTTCATTAACTCAAGTAGTCCAATCAAAGCAGTGATTTAGTGAGCTGAGCATTCCCAAAGACTCTCAGTTATTTGAGAAGTGGAAATGTTGAAGAAGCCTGGAGTAACGTTCCTTGTGGACCTGGCGTTGTCCTGGTGGAGAGAGGTTGTAGAAAAAAGGGAACTGGTGAGAGGCAAATCCGCGGGTGCCTCTATTAGGGTGAGTACGGTACCACAATGTCATCAGAAGAAGTATGCAGCGCTTCTGGCAGCAATATTACGGTGCAGGTGCAGGGCATCTCTTTGCTGCAGCCTATGTTGATGCTGAGTGCACCTCTCCTCACGTATTTACAGCTCCGGTCGCAACCTTAGAGGTTCTTGGCTGCAGTGTTGGCGAGCAGGCTGCCTGATCCGACAGAAGTTGCAATGCAGTAGTCGGGCTGATGTAGGTTGGATGAGTGCAGCGGCCGTGCTCAGTAACTTGACGAGCTGAGTGTGGACCATGTATGGTAAGGCACAAAGTGAGACAGGGGTGGTGCCTCTTCTCTAGCACATGAATACAGCCCTGCCGAGGGAGCAGTATTGGGCACAGTACGATCAACGAAGTGAGGGGGTGTCCAGCGGTTGAGTTCAGAGTCGGAGATGAAGCACAGCCCACAACTGAGCAGGACTCTAAGGCAATGCAGGCAGGCCAAACGGAGGGAGCAGTTTGCTGTCACAAGTGTGGTGTTGCTCCTGAGACCTAAGGCATGGGCAGAAGCTAGCTGGCAAACCTCCGGAGTCCCCCTGGAGATGACCTGAGGGTTCCTTGGGCCGGAAAGAGGTCAGAAGGCAGCACAGCAGCTCATAAAGGAAGGCAGCAGTCCCAGGGGTCAGTCAGGCAAAGCAAAGTGGCAATCCTTCAGGCACAGCAGCTGTTATTCCAGCAATTTCTTCTTGATCCAGGAGTGAACTCTCTGAGTGGGTCAAGAGACTCAGTACTTATGTTGACAAGTGCCTTTGATGTGGGGGATGACTACAAAAGAGTTCTTCTGACGTGCACGGGTCTCCCTTTTAGGTCAGCTTTGGCGCCACACTGCCAATGGGAGGTAATCAGACCATTGGTGTGGACTCTAGTCACTACCCTTTGAAATGTAAGTGTCAGCCCTTCCCTGCTTCCTCCCTAGGAAGACCCATCAGTATGCAAATAAATGCGGATGTAGCTGAGTATCCTATGTTGTGGGTGTCTGAAGGGAATGCACAAGTGTAGCTGTCGCAAAGCCCAAGGCATGTATTGAAGATAGGCTAAAGGCACATAGGGCAGAGAGTTCAGAGAAATGTCCACTTTCTTAAAGTGGCCTTTCTAAACTAGTATTAATAAATCCAACTTTACCAGTAAAGAGGATTTATTATTATCATTCCCATGTGACTAAATGTGATGCAGCTACTCCTCCCTGATCAGGAAATTAAGCCTAAAGATTTTATAATGAATTCCCAAGGCTGGCCTATGAGAGGAGCAGGCCTAACAGTAATGACAAATGAGTTTTTCCTTACTAGGACATGAGAACTTAAAGGTACATGTCCTGCCTTTTGGTTACATGCCAGCTTGCCCTCTAGGATACCTAGGGGCTACCTTTGGGGTGACTTTTATGTAAGAAAAAGGAAGTTATGGACCTGACAAGATGGTATTAGATGCCAAGTCGGGTAACAATGAGACTGATCACACAGGCTCTCCAGTGGAAGGTCTGAAACATGTTTACAGAGCTACTTAAGTGGGTGGCACAATCGGTGCTGCGGGCCCACAAGTAGCATTTAATTTACAGGCCCTGAGTATATGGTGTACAACTCTACAAGGGACTTACAGGTAAATTAAATATGGCAATTGTGGATACACCAATGTTACCATGTTTTAGGGGAAAAGCACATGTACTTTAGCACTGATTGGCAGTGGTAAAGAGCTCAGAGTCCTAAGGTCAACAAAAAGATGCAGCTGAAGGAAGAATTCTTCTGAGTTGGGATACATTTCCCCAAATGACATGATTGATTCATAGACCTTTTATTAGGGAAAAGGTGTGCTTCCAGTTATTTCCAATTCCTATGGCAGTATTTAACCCAAAAGAGATCATTTGTATGACCTAGAATACACTCATTTCATGGTCGATTGCACACTACATGAGGTTTTGAGCTAGGCACGGTGGCTGGTTGGAGAAGTGCTAATCCCAGCATTACCTGTGGTATGATCTTTTACAGGGTGTGACCAGTATGGATCACGGAGTGCCCCTAGTAGGGATGGAGAAGGAAGCAGTCCCCTGGTTACTGTAAATAGTTGTAAATATGTCTGTGTTTAATTGCAGGTCAAATGCTTGCTTAAATATTACTTATACAAAATGTTCCAGTCGGTAGCACCTGACCAGTGAGAGGGATTTAAAATTTGTACATGTGGGGAATGTTAGGACAACATTATGGCCCTCATTACGACCCTGGCAGTTGGTGATAAAGTGGCGGTAATACTGCCAACAGGCCGGCGGTAATTACCGCCAAATTATAACCATGGCGGAAAGATCTCCAAAAAACAGACAATGTACCACACCGACCACCAGGGCGGAAACAACAGCCATCACGCGGTAGCCGCCTACAGCCAGGTGGAAGTCAATATTCCGCCCACCATATTAAGACCCTGTAATCAGCCACCTTTTCCCGGGCTGTACCAACGACATCAACAGCCTGGCGGAAACAGAGCACAGAAGTGAAAGGAATCACCATTGCAGACACCGGGAACAACCATGCCGCCATGGAACCAGAACTGCATGTATTTCCGATTATATTCTAGGTTCTGCTACACCATGACACCAATGCTGGGAAGACGACAACAGTGAGTACAGCCACCTAGCATACAAGGGGGGGAAGGAGAGTGACACACACATGCACCACACACACCCCATACACACAACTAGATGCACAAGAAAGTAAGTAAATCCCCCTAAATTGGCTGAATGATGCAAGGACAAAAATAATTTACTAAAGTGAGTGTAATAATAGCAACACAGTATAAAAACAACTTAGCCAATGTCACAAATATCTACAAATGTACAGAAGACGGGGCACTGCCCAGTCCTCATTTTGCGTGGGCCACATGGCCACAGGGCAAAGTCCAAGGCCCCACTTGTCACTTGCATCAATACGGAGAGAACACTGCAGGGGCATCAGTTGGCAAATAGGCAGGCACCTCAGGGGGATGGGGGGACACCTCAGCCAGATGCGGAAACAAGACCACTGGTTCTGGAGGGGGCAACATGCCCTGTGCTTTGTCCTTACACCTAAAAGGGCTGTACCTGTCTTCACACAATGCAGACTCCAACCCCTTGGAGTGTGTCAGGGGCCAGGCCTAGGCAAGGCAGGATATTGTGACCAACAGAGAGTTTGCCTACTTCCAAGGCAGAAATGAGTATAAGTAGCAGACCCAAAACCCCAGACTTTGAGATCACTTCTAGACCAAGAGGAACCTCTGTCAAGGAGTAGAGCTTGATGTTGAGGAAGACCTGCCACTCTGCCTGTTGCTTTGATGTGCTGGCCTGCTGCAGCTGCTACTACCTAAGAGAGAAAGGACTGGACTCTGTTTTCTGCAGTCCTGCTGATGAAGTGTCTCCAAGGGCTTGGTCTCAGGGACAGCAAAGACTTCACTTGCCAGTCTCTGGATCTACTTGCTGTGGATGTTAGCTCGCCAGTTGGTACCTACTCCAGTCTCTGGGCCTCTTGGAGTGAAAGCTGGTTAAAAACACACAAAAAAACAGTACACGGACTCCAGACAACACGCCAACCAACGCCGCTGCTTGAATCCATGACATTGGCTGCAACCAAAACCGTAGTCCCCGCTGGAGGACGACAACCCCGCCAACATGGCAGGACCTGACGCCACTAAACCCTGCTCATGTCCCATGACTTTGTGAGTCCCAAGTAGGTGTCACCGAGGTTCATGACACTCTACTCTGCCATGGGGCCCAAAGCGCCGTGGCATGAATGCGACCCCATGAGGTCGCCCCACTGCATCTTCACCCGCCAGACATCAACCCTGCTGGAGTGTAAGGAACCAACGCTTCACACCTGTTGGAGGCTGGCCCTCTATGCAGTGTGCAAAAACCAGCACACTATATAGAGGTAAAATATAGACCACCAAATGCTCTAATTTTTAAGGTAGCTGGTTGAGCAGTTAATCCAGGAGATGTGCTAAGCATCTGCTGTACTCACAAATCCAAGCATACACCATACACACTCAATAAATAACAGTATTTATAAAAAAAATACTTCAGACTTTTATATACATTTTAAGAACAAGATCTGTAAAATACATTAAGTACTTTTCTTGTAATAACTTTTTGAAGTTTTAGTAAAGTCTTTATGTGCGTAATTACGCACTACTGGAATCAATAGGCAGTCACTTTAAAAAATGCATTAAAAATCACATAGGTGAGTTATCAGTCTCTTCTTTTGCAGGATGGCCACAATAGTCGGGGGCATCTTGTGCCAGCTAGAGAGCCTCGGCAGCTCCTGGTTCCAGCGGGAGCTGCGTTGGAAAGTCTCTTGGCACAGGGCCACCTGGATGGGCTCTTGGAAAAAGAGCTGGTTTGCAGATTTAAAGTTGGTGCTTGGGGGTTCCCTTGGGCTGTTGAGGTCACAAGGGGTTGGGGACCCAGGGCACACAGCAGATCCCACGATGCAAGGCCCAGGACCGCCAGGTGCAGGGCTTTTTTGAGGTCTTGGAATCTGTGCACAAGGGAGTCCACTGGAGCTCGAGGTGAGTCTTATTGAAGGCAGCTTACAGGACAAAGGGGGCACTGTGGTCAGAAGTCCAGGGTGTTCATGAATTCCCTTAACTGAGGCTTCCTCCTGATCTTTTTTCAGCTCTGGGGAAGCTGGTTTTCAGCTGGTCCGATGTCAGCTAACCAGTACCCATGGTATTGCTGTAACTCGGCCACTAGAGGTTACAGTGCCACCAAATTCGGCACAGATGCGGATCACATCCGGGTGGTCGTCAGTGTGTTGTTGAGTTCAGCTGAGGCGTCCGGTCATGGAGTTATCGGTGATTCAGTGAAGTGACCCTCATTGGTTTGTTGGTTCTTTACAGGTTTCTTGATTTTCTTGAGTAGTGCCTCCACTCAGGAGGGAGATTTAGGCTATTTGCAATTCCTGGAGGTCCTCTGGGGCTTTTGAGGTCAGTCCAGTGGTCAACTCCTCCACAGTGGCAATTGTTGGTGCAGAAAGCAGGGGTCTTGGAGCATCTTCTAGTGCAGCAGGTCCTCTGTTCTTGCCCTGGCAGGTTCTTTGGTGATGTCTTCTTTCTTCCTGTTCATTCTGATTTCTTGGTCTAGGGGAGCCCACTAAATACTGAAATTAGGGGGAACCTGGTGGGGTCCAATGGGACACCCACACTTGGGTGGCTACACCCACTACAGTGACCACTTCCTGTCGGAAGGGACACTTCCCTAAACCTCATTGGCTGTTTTCCTCCATTCCAAGATGGAGAAAACTGAAACAGAGGGTCCACTTCATATGCAAGCCCTTAGGGGTGGTGCATGCTCAGTGAGGCCACTCCTCCTACCCTTTGTCTGGTTTCCTGCCTTTTCTCCCGCCAAAAGTGGGAGTTTGCAAAGGGAGAAATCCCTCTGCTGCTAGCAGCAGGCCTGGGAGCTTGAGTTTCAGGGGCAGTAGCCATTTGAAGCTCACCGCTAGGGTGCTGCACATTCCTGAGGGATGGGGCGTTAGCTCCTCCACCCAGAAAGGGCATTGTTTCACAAACCAGAGAGTCATGGCTCTCTCCCAGGTTTGTATATTGGCCATCTGGAGTGGCAGGCTGGATGGGACCAGTCAGCAACTATGCAAGTTAGGGTTAGCTTTTGCCAGGGGCACCTCTACGGTGGCCCTTGGGTAAATTTATGGGTAAATCAAATACTGGTACTAGTTTGGATTTAATATTCTGAGTTGTTTGATAACGAACAACCCAGGGTGCAGAGTAGCCATCATGTAGCTGGGAAACTCGTATTTGACCAGTGTCCAGTGCATGCATTTAAAATGGCTGCTCTGTTCACTCACTATGTCTTTGCTTGCCACGGACACAGTAGGGGCATATTGCTCATGCAGCTATGCCCTCACACATAATATGGTGCACCCTGCCTTATGGCTGGAAGGCCTGCAGAGGGGTGACTTACCCATAATATATGCAGTGTAGGGTGGACAGGGCACACAGAGAGTGTGCCATTTCGAGTTTGTCCTTTTAGGGTTGTCCAAAACACTCAGCCTGCAATGGCAGTGCTGGGTGCATCTGCGTGCAGGGCCCTTGGGGGTGGCACAACCAGTGCCGCTGCCCCAGGGGTCTACTCTTAATATCTCTTTCCCTGGGTAGAGGGGTACCCATTTACTAAGGACTTATAGGGGTATTTAAGAGTGTTTTCAATTGTGCCAAGCATCACAACAGATTTTGGGAAAGAGCTCTGGGCACTACCAACTTCTAGAACTCATCAACATCAGGAAAAAAGTGGGGGCTAACCATGCAAAAAGAGGCCTTCTCTCTCAGCACCGTCGCAGCATCACCTCCTCTGCTCTGCAGTAAGGATCCAATGCTGCACAGGACCCAGCGATGCCTCTCCTCCCCGACTCTGTCCACGGCTTGTTTCTTCGTTACAAAAGGTACCATACCTCGGGGTCCGTGGGACTCCGTGACCAGCACTATTGGCGTCAGATTGTTGGGAACAACTTGGTCACAACTCTGCAATAATTCTAAACTGAAGCATTTGTGTTTCTAAGCGCAATATTCAAGTTTAATCCTCAAAAATTCATAACTTTGCTCATGTATGTTGGAATTTTGTCATTTCGATCTTGTTTGATTTAGATAAATATTGGCTTTTTTTCTAGACTGGTTTTGAGTCTTTTTGTGGTGTTTTCACTGTGTTACTGTGTGTGTTTGTACAAATACTTTACACATTGCCTCTGAGATAATCCTGACTGCTTGTGCCAAGCTACCAAGGGGGCGAGCAGGGGTTATCTTTGCTGTGTATCTCCCTTACCCTGACTAGAGTGAGAGTCTCTGCTTGGACAGAGTGAAAACTGACTGCCTACCAGAGACCTCATTTCTAACATTGGGGTTAAAAAAACAGTGGGATTCACACACGTCATACCACACTGGACTCTCCTGTGTGTCTACTTTTCAAAAATGTCCACGATTGGTAGGTTTATCTAAGTACAAGTACCACAGCTAGCCACTGGGGAACTCTTGATGTTTCCTTGTTGAGTTTTGGGGCTTTTCCTGTCTCAGCAGATAGGTCTAGTCACTGTGACATCATTTTTTACCAGGAGATGTGTGGAAACACAAAATAGTAAAACATTTGTTATTATCAGATGAAGTTCTCTCCATGTATTGTTTGAAAATGTAAGCCAATGTGCAAGAAAAAAACATTTTGCAAAATATTCTTTAAATCACATAATACATGACAGTATGGAAAACCCCAAATTCAGAGTTATAAATACAATCACTATACCTAAACTCTTTATCTTCTGCATATTTAAAAAATGCATAGGAATCCTTCATAAGATTTTTCATTAATTAGATTTTACCATTGGATTGATGCATGATTGGTGCACAATGACAAATCATTATAATTTCAGTTGCTGGCTTTGGGTATTGTGTGTTTTTGGACATCCAAAAAAAGCTATATCTAGAAGGGCTTGGCAGATGTAACTGTGTATTCCTTTTGTAAATATGTGCAATTTTAAAGTGTCATTTTGACCTAGAGAAATGAACATTTTGGCAGGCCTAAATGTGATGGAGGATCCACATATAGGATGCAGAGATCGATAAGTTTGAGAAAAATGTATTGTGTAGCGCTCTGTGAAGCAGGAGGAGGGGCCAGCCGCCACACGCTAGGGCAAGGAGCCCTTTAAAAACATTAACGCGCTCCCGCTGCCGCGGGTAGCGCTCTGTGAAGCAGGAGGAGGGGCCAGCCGCCACACGCTAGGGCAAGGAGCCCTTTAAAAACATGAACGCGCTCCCGCTGCCGCGGGTAGCGCTCTGTGAAGCAGGAGGAGGGGCCAGCCGCCACACGCTAGGGCAAGGAGCCCTTTAAAAACATTAACGCGCTCCCGCTGCGCGGGACGCACGCGGGCGGTGCCCGGGCCAAGCCCGGGCCAAGGGCGGGCCCGTCCTTGCCCGTCATTGCCAGGAAGAGCCAGGGCAGGGCCACCCCCCTAATGTTTTAAACTAGGTAGGCTCAAATGTGATGCCCCTTAAAAGTAGTGCGTCTGGGTTTATTTAAGTATAAACATCCTTACCTGTATCGCACTACCTTTCAATTAGGGCCTATCGGCTTCTGGAATATATTATCCAAGGTATTCATAAATCAGTTGCGGCTTCCGTTAGTATCCCGGCAGGCAGTGCGGCACCGAGGAGCCCCGGCCCGGAGACCCCGGCAAATGGTGTGCCCCGGAAGTCGGTGGATTAATTGAGTGCACCTGCATACACGACGCTGGCTGCGAGGATCGCGGGCTCCGAGCAGGGGAATCGAGACAGTGACAAGGTGTGGAGGCAAAGACGGAGCAAAGACGGAGCAGAGCAAGGGGCTCTGTCGGTGTTTGTATACTGCCGAGACCAGGGGACTGTATGTAGGTTGTGTATATCACATTTTGTTTTCAAGCAGCCCTTATTATCTTATTATTTGTGTGTAACTTGGAAAAGCCTTATTCGATTTTAAAGTGATAATTTGTGACTGTTAAGTATGTCAAAGCAAAAAGTCCCCTCTATACCCCAGACATTGGATAATTATTTAGTGAAGATTGTTAGTAAAATTAATTGCGAGAGGAGACAATCCCTAGGGCTTAGCAGCTCTCCCCCATTATCTAGTGTGCAACTTTCACCTGCTCCATTGGCTCTGGATGACAGTAGTAGTGTCTGCACTAATTCCGGTGTTCCTGATAGGGAAGTGATTATGCAGAATACTTCTACTTTAGCCGATCTAGAGGTTTCCACTGATCCCATAGTGCAACATCCACCCACCCCACTACCTAGAGTGGTTAGAGCATGTAGAAAGACCCAGATTAAACGTGGGGGTGCTCGGCCCGCAAAAAAAAGATTAGTTAGCCCCCTCAAGAATCCAGATAAGGATGAGGATAATACGGCAAATATCGACGACGTTAAACTAGATGCAGAAAAAACTAAAAACTTAGTAAGTATTATTGACTTAAAGATTAAGGGTATTGTCAAACCCCTTATGGTAAAAATTGATCAGCTAACCGCGGAGGTTAATAGATTAGGCGATCTCCTCAAAAAAACACTGGTGGAAGCAGATAGTGTGTCAGCCCCAATAACAATAAGCAATCATGATACTCAGGTTGCTCCCCCCGGTGATGTTACAGGTTTAGATATTAGTAGGAGTGTTGTACAGAACTACTCGACAGCACAGTCCTTAGCCTGTAATGATAGCCAGGTTGTTTTAATACCTGATAGAAAAGAGGATTGGACTGAGGTAAGGCGAAGGCGCGCCATTAATCTCCCTCCTGATTGCGCACCATATGTGGTAGTTTTAGCTAATGTTCCCCCTGTTGCAAAGGGGAATCATCAGGAAACCCACGAGTCTTTAAAAAATAAAAACGTTTCCTGGATGCACAGGCATTGTGGATTCCCAACTGAACTCTCAGATCAAGTTCTGACTACCAGAAGGGTAAATTGGATAGGGAGCTCTAAGAAAAGTTTTAGTGGTGACTGTGTCATTATAAACTTTAAACACCCTCAACATGCTGCCACTGTATTATTAAGAGCTGCCTCATTACCAATTACTGATAATAATGTGTGTGCCCGCTCGCTTGCTTTCTTTTACAGCCATCATAATAATGCCCCTTATGGGAGTAGAGGAAGTAGATTATGCCCTGCTACACACAGGCTATACCCTGATATTTTAATGCAAAACTGGTTTCAACCCCTAAGTTCTCTGGATGCAAATGATTGACTTAATGAGGGAGGGCAGTTCTTACCCCAGGTGATTATTATTCCCTGTGTGGATATCGGTATAGACAATACCATGGCCCAAGAGATGCCCAACAACACAGAAATTGAATTGGCGGAGGATATAAGGGCACCGCCCGATTGTGGGGACATAAGCAATTCAAACCAGAATGCGAATTGGGGACGAAACAATGGTATGGTGCCTGATAGTAATTGTGTTAGGGGTAAGGATACTATTACTATTGTTTGTTGGAATGTGGCAGGGCTGAAATCGAAGGAGAGGGATCCGGGATGGTTAACGTTTGTTAATGCCCATGACATTTTATGTCTTCAAGAAACATGGTGTAAAGATGAAGTTAACTATGAGGGATTTGTTTCTTACAATTTACCGGCGTTGGGAGGTGGTATAGGTAGAGCGAAAGGCGGTCTCCTTATACTTGTAACGATCTGTCGTCCTATTGTGGTTAAAAAGTATATACCTGTAGGGGACCTTGTGCAGATCCTCTGGCTTGTGGATGACAAAGACCATAATGTTTTATTGATTAACTATTATAATAACATTTTTGATGTTACCCGGGTCAAAGTAGTAACAGACTTAGCCGGCGCTGTCGAAAACTTATGTCTGGAACAGAATGTTGTATTTGACTTCATCTGGGTAGGGGACTTCAATACTACTTTGTGCGATTTGTCTACACAAAGGGTTTGTGGGGTTACTAACAGTGCCGGCTGGGATGTCCCGCATTTTGGACATAACAGTTATGGGGAAGCACTGCATAAGTTCATGTGCTGCTATGACCTGGAAATAGTGGAGTGCTGTAAAGATGTTAATGGTTTACCCATTCCCACTTTTAAAAATTGGCACACCAGCTCGGTCATTGACCATGTGATCACATCTTCTATTATTAGTTCTTACTGTGATCCACCAAGAATTGAAGTAACTACCCAAAGTGACCACAACCGTATTATTCTGGACACTACCCTTTGGGCCGGTAGTTCGGTGGATGTGGGAATTATTATTTCTAATGTAGAACCACATAGGACTAACGGTGTAAGGCTAAGATGGATTGGTGAAAGAGCCGATGATTTAACTAGCTCCATAATTAATGAGAGCCTGCTGGACATTGATTCTATTTTAAAAAATAGTTCTGACTCTGAGAGGGTTTTATATTGTTTTAACCAAATTAATAAAGCTATTGATGCCAAGTTTACCAGTCGCAATAGTAGGCAAAGTAGGAACGGACCGAGATGGTTTAATCACCTTTGCACTTCCGCACTAACTGGCCTCAAGCAGGCTTTAGCAGCGAGGCCCAGGGACAAAAAACTGGTAAATAAATTAAGAATGGAATATAAATGTGCGCTCAAACAGAGGAAGGGTGAACTGCAGCAACAGGCTTGGGATTCCCTCAACCAAGCTGCTGAATTATCAAATTGTACATTATTTTGGGCCACGGTCAACTCGCCTTTTCTAAGGGATGAAAAAACACCACAGTTGACTTCTAATGTTTCTAGCGAGGGTTGGATTGCACATTTCTCCAGCATTTTTGACTCTGATAAAGACAATGATCCTAGTCCCAATAAGTGGCCCACTCTGCCTTTGGATATATCTGTTAGTGAGGTCAAATATGGTATACGGGCTAGCAAAGGAGGGAAAGCTCAGGGCCCGGACGGGGTACCTATAGACGTTTATAAAGCTGCGCCAGATGTCTGGGGCCCCCTTTTAACCATTGTTTTTAATGTTGCCGTGTGTGCCGAGGCCCCTGTAACTTGGGGTGAATCAATCATTGTGCCAATTCATAAAAAGGGAAGTAGATCTGATGCTAAGAATTACCGCCCGATCTCTCTCCTTGACTCTTCAGTCAAGGTTATGAGTAGAGTGATGTTAGTAAGATTAGAGGAATGGGCTGAGCAGGATAGCATACTGGCTGATAGCCAGTATGGTTTTAGGAAGGGACGAGGTGCGCTCGACCAGTGCATCAATCTTGATCTACTGATCGGGAAGTATACTGAAGCAAAACCCGGTTCCCTGTATCTTTGTTTTGCTGACCTGAGCAGCGCATTCGATATGGTAGATCATTCCATTTTATGGCCAACTCTGTTAAATTTAGGAGTCCCAGAAGGCATAATCTTTTTCCTCGCTAGGTTATACGAGAAATTGAAAACCAACGTACGTTTTGGAACCAGAGGAGAATGTACTCCAAAAATCTGTGTTACACGAGGAATTAGACAGGGTTGTGTTTTGCCACCTCTCTTATTTATTTTATTTATTAATGGAATTGATGATATTTTAAAAAAGGTTAATGCTGATGCTCCTCAGATCAACGGTGTTCTGGTGCCGGTATTACTATATGCCGATGACGCTGTTTTACTCTCTCGAACACCTGTCGGATTACAACGACTAATGGATAGTTTTTCCTCCTTTAATAAAGATAGAAAACTAGTAATTAATAAGGGAAAAACGCATACCATGACCTGCGGAGCTAAAGCCAAAACGTTAAATGCCTTTTTTATAGACGGCGAAAAGGTGCAACAGGTGGATACATTTTGTTACCTAGGTATTACCTTCTCTAACGACAGGAAATGGAACAATGAATTTAATAACATCCGGAATAAAATGGCAAAAAATGCTTATGGTATTTATAGATTTGCTGCAAAAGTTGGGGATCGTCGAACCAGGGATATGCTCAAGATTTACCAAGCTAGATGTGTGACTATTGCTCTGTATGGGGCAGGAGTATGGGGTTATAGCTGTACCTACAACTTACAGTTGGAGGAAAATATGTTTTTAAAAAAGCTCCTGTTTTTGCCCATCTCTGCCTCAACTGAATTAAGCCATCGCGAATTAGCCATTAATTATTTAACTGATCTGATATCACTTAAACCATTGATGATCTGGCGGTCTTTTTGGCTTGGCGATGAGAAGCTACTTAACAGAACTATTGTTGAGGATTGCCTACGTTTGGATAAATATCGAGATATTCCCTGGGTTAAATATGTTGTTGTCTGTTTTTCAGACATTTTTAATCTGAATATTTTAAATAATCCTAGTGCAGCAACCACGATCTCCAAATCAGAAATGAAAAGTATATTTCTAACTTATGCAGAAAGGAAACGAGCAACCATAGCCGGATCACTGTCCTCCGTCATTTTTTATAATAGATACAATCTAATGGAGGGTTTTCCATCTTACCTAACTATGGTGACTAGGAATTCACATAAATTTGTGCTAACCAGACTAAGATTTGGGATGGCACATTGTTTAGTAGCCCATCCAAACATTAAGAAACACCCGATTGGGCCATGTAGGTGCGATAATGTATCTACACAGAGCACTGTGCACCTTCTGCTGTTCTGTAAACTGTATGCATGTTTTCGTATAGTATTTTTGAAACCTCTATTTGTTAAATACGGAACACGTACAGTTAAACATGCCATGGCTTTAATTTTTAATCTGCAATCGGCAGATATTTGTTTTTATACTGCCACCTTTTTAAATCAGTGCATCAATTCCAGGAAAAGTATGAGTTTTTAATGTATTTCATTATTCATTTTATATATTTATGAATGACCATATGTATTACTCAATTCGCCATTAACTATAATTAATAACTGTAAGTTTTAATTGCAATGTCTTTGTAAATATGTACTGTTGTCTTTTTTTTTTTTCTTCTTTGTTCATGCTTTTATGGTCATTTATATGTGCCGAATAAAGTTTTATGAATTAAGTATTGTGTCCAAATGCCCTAGCCAACACTGCCAACTGTCACACTGTATAATATTTTGACCAGACACCTCATAGCATTCTAGGTGTTACATCACTGATCAAAGGACTCAACTAGAGCTCACGTGATACCACAAATCTTCCCCTTGAACACATAACAAAACATACATTATAAATGCATAATTGAGCATACAAATAAACAATAAATCGAGAAACTAAAATTGAATCTGAAATTATGATGCAATACCCAAAAGAGTCAGAGTATGCAACAAACATAATAAAGAAGAGAACAAAGGTTCAATGTATTTACATAAAATCCAAGAAATGTTTGGATAAGCTTATGATGTGGCATGATCTTCTAACACCTTGTTCAATTTTTCCTTCAAGAACCAAAGGTGCTAATTTCTCTCTAGCAATGTCATTAGGTACTGCCTCATTCTTTCCGGGCAGCAAAGCAATGCTACTTATGTTTGAAATCCTGTTCTCCTCTGTTTTTACCACATTTGTGAATAATTTAACAGCTCTCAACGGTACAGAGAATTTTGAAAATGGCATGGCACATGAGGTGGTAGACACCTAATCTAAATAATCAAAATGCACCTTTGTTTCACACACCCTCTTCCAATCATCATTTTTTTCTCCTATCTCACCATTCTCCCGGCACACCACTTTCCAAGATTCGTCACTCCGATCACCCTATCTCTTTATCCAACTTATCCAAGATGGGATCAATTGACTATTGGTGATCCTGCCATGAAACAAATCAAAAGGTAACTTTCCTGTAGATTGATGTGGAGATAATTGATACACAACCAACCTTTCACTTAGAACTTTCTTCCAACATCGACCAGTTGCTCTCGCCAATTGCAATGACTTCTTGATCGTTCTGTTAAATCTTTCTACTACAGCATTTGTTTCTGGGTAGTACGGTGAGCACCTCTTGCATTTCATTCCCACCTTCCTTAGAAATTCTTCCATTTGTTTTGAACACAACTCTACACCATTATCAGAAAGAAGTGTTCCAGACAATCCTTCACTCTCAAACACTGTATTTCAAAACATGACATGACACCATTACAAACAAGTATGGTGTATCAGATACCCCTCTTAGAGGTCCCTCCAGATCCAATGCTACATCTTCCCTAGGTGCTGCCACATGCTTGCTCATGGCCATAGGTGCCATCCTGGGTTTTTAGAACCTTGTCACTACCAGCACATTCTGAACAGTCTCCTATTATTCTTACGATCTGCAAATCAAGACCAGGCCCCATGAAATATTGTCTAATTTGTTACTTCATTTTTAGAAACAACCAGATGTCCAGCATATCCTAACTCAACCACTCTTTTTCAGAATGTAGTTTGTACTACCAATCTGGATCCCCTGAACAACCAATCATCCTTGGCAGACAACTAATTTTAATAATCTTAAAGAGTTTCCCCTCCTCAGAGAATTTATCTTCAGCTTTTGTTCCTATTTTCAGCCAAGTCATGAGTCAACAAAAAACATCATACTTGTTAACCTTACTCTTCCATTCCTGGTCTTCACTCACACTTCTGTAACCACACATACTTCCATCCATTGCTCATCAATATCCAATTTATCTTGAGGCACCTCTGACTCTAGTGAAACCAAAGTGAAAGACAATCAGCTATCTTGTTGCTTCCAGGTAAATACTGTACATGGAAATTAAATTTCTGTAGAAAAAAAATCCAGGTACGTATTCATACTGAAATATTATCAAGCCCTTTCTTCCTGAAGATCTCTACTAATGTCCTAGTAAACTGAGTGCAGCAGAGGTAGAATCTAAGGGGCCTATTTATGAAAGGTGTCCCTGAACCTAGCGCAGCACCACTTTTCTGGAGCCCCTTAGCACCCCCTTAATGCCACCATCTGTGCGCAGTATTTAATATATGGCGCATCATGGTAGTAGTTAGGGAACTAGTGTCAGAATTTTTGACACAAATTTGGCACTTTGCAGGATTAGTTTAAAAAATGTTGATTCCAATCCTGCAATGCACCCAGAGGCCCATTGTAACCAATGGGAGCCTCTTTTAACGGCTGCTCAGAGCAGGGGCTAAAAGTGCCGAACAAATGAGGCATAGAAATCTCTTACATTTCTATGCACCATTGTTTCGTCCCCCTAACAGAGGAATGTCCCCTTTGCATACATTATGCCTGAAGCAGGCATAATGTAGCGCAAAGGGCTACAAAGGTGCACAATGCATGCATCGTGCCTCTTTGTAAATATGGCTCTAATGTATGGTTAGAATAGTGCTACATCCTCTTAAATCAGGGCCTAAATTTCTCAACAGCCCACTTGACAGCCAAGGGCTCCTTCTCAATTCTGATGTAATTTAATTCAGCTCCCTTAAGTCACCTTGATGCAAATGCAATTGTTCACTACTCACCATTCACCTATTGTAGCAACACTCCTCTTAGCCCCGTCTGACTGGCATCTGTGATTATGTTGCACTCTTTCTCTGGTATAAATACTGCAAGACTTTTAACTTTGCTTGATCAGCTTGAATTCATTGTCACACTCTGGATTCCTTGAAAATTCACACCTCTTCTTAGTCAATTCTCGTATCCAATGTGTTTTCTCTGCTAGTTTTTCAATGAAACATATATTAATAATTAATATTCAGACCTGCGAAGAACTTCCTCTGTACTTTTTAGCCTCTCCAAATTCACAATAATATCAACCAACTCATTTTTTGGGAAAACTCCTTTGATGCATTGCCCCTAAAAAAGCAATCTCTTACCTACCAAGACAACACTTCTTGGATCTTAATGTCAAGCCATTTTTCTTAAAAGTTTCCAAAACCAGTCTCCTTCTCTCATTGTGTTCATCTTAGGCTGACCCATAAATTAACACATCATCCTGGTAGTACAGTGTTCCTGGAACATCTCAGATGAGTTTGTGCATAATCGTCAGAAACACAGATACCTCTATCACCAAACCAAATGCCATTCTCAAAAACTTAAATGCATTTATGGTAGTAATAAATGCTGTGTAATCCTGAGAACCCTGATGTAATTTAACCTGATGATAGGCAGAAGACAGGTCTAATGTTGTTAACATAACTGCCCCCTCTAATGAAGTCAACATTTCAGTGATGTTTGGCAAGAGGAATTTGTCCACAACAACGTCTTTGTTGAGTGCATGCAGATCAACACACAGCCTTACATCCCTATCACTGTTCCTGGAGAAAACCATTCTGTGGCCTCTAAATGGGTGATGAGACCAGTGTCACATAACTTGTTCAGCTCCTTCTGTTCATCTCCTATTAAAGCTAAAGGCAACCTCCTGACCTTTGTTGACAGCAGTTTAGCTTCTTTTTTCAGGAGAATGCAATGCACATAATTTTTAAGACATTCTAAATGTTCACCAAACAAGTCAGGGAATTGCTCAACAAAATTCATTTGCAACCTCTCTACCTGTTTTATCTGACACTTGAGGAAGAGCATTTGGATCTAAGAAAACACATCAGCCTTTTTGGTGCACCCAACTTAATAATTTACCCCCTTGTACCACTACATAAACCTTTCCTACAATACTCCTTGAAGCTATTGTTATCTTGTTCTCAAAATAACAGAATATCTATGGGTTTTCCTTCATATCTACCAGGTTTCAAAGCCATACTCTTCACACTCACACTATGATTAAATAATCTTTATACCCTTTTTTTCCTAAATAATGCTCAGTCTTTTCTAAATGCCCACTCCCACAACACTTTACTAAATGTCCTTTTCTACCAAAAGTATTTCAGTTGGCACTAAGAGCAGGTCAACTTTTGCTATTAGCCATGGGCCCAAATTGACCATATTTGAAACACTAACCTTTTAATGCCCTTTTCTATCCATTCACTTTCTCTTGTCTATTCTTTCTAACTGCCATGACCTCTTCCCTTTCTGGTGTCTTAACCTCATTTTTCTACAGTTCAGTAACACATTTCATCAAATTCTCCACCCTCCTGGCAACTAATATTACTTCACTCAGATCTTGTCAACACCAGAGCAGTACGCGCTCTATTGGCGAGAAAAATGCAAAAACCCAGCACTCTCAACACAAAGTAATTTATGCATTGTGCTGATATGTTGTGGTTTAACCTTTTGCATTGTAGAGTTCAATCCTGAAAACTTATTTTTAATATGCTTACAAATACTGTTCCTTTGCAATGTATTGCTGCAGGTTTTCAGAGTGTGTTAGGGTGTGGCCCCTTTCCAGAGACTTTCCCTGCAATATGCCTGGGCGTGGTTCTGGGCTGGGCCAAGACTCTATAAAAGAGAGCCAGCCCAACTCCCAGTGCTCACTATTCAGAGGTCCCGGTGCAGAGCAGCAGCTTCTTCCTGAGCTCCTGTCCCGGCGGCCTATTTGGATCTTCCAGTCTTCTTCCCTAATCCTTCATTGGTGATCATTGTTCCAGGCGGTAAGGCGGTGGTTGGACTGTCCCGACACCGTTATTTTGAATTTTCATATTCTTGGTTTAAATTCTTAAATGAGTAACAGATTACTTGCGCGCTACCATTTCTTGACATTTATATGGTAGTTTACAAATAGGCAAGACGCGCAATTTATTTCATAAAGGTTTGACTTTGTTATTCGTTGCGCGCTACCATTTCTTGACATTTATATGGTAGTTTACAAATAGGCAAGACGCGCAATTTATTTCATAAAGGTTTGATTTTGTTATTCATTGCGCGCTACCATTTCTTGACATTTACATGGTGGCTTAAGAATCGGCAAGACGCGCAATTCGTTTTATGGTGTTTAAACATTGTTGTCCATTACGCGCTATTATTTCTTGACATTTACATGATGTTTTACGAATTGGCAAGACGCACAACTCGTTTCATGAGCATTTAACTTTGTTGTTCATTGCGTGCTACCATTTCTTGACATTTTACATGGTGGCTTAAGAATCGGCAAAAGAAGCGCGATTCGTTTCATTGTACTTTGATCATGTTATTTATTGTGAGCTGTTATTCCTTGACATTTACATCGTGTTTTACGAATCGACAAGACGCTAGATTCAATTAATGATGATTTGACTTTGATATTCATTGTGTGCTACCATTTCTTGGTATTTTACATGGTAACACTCGAATTGGCAAGACGCACGATTCTCTCCTCAAGTTTAATTCATGTTGTTTATTGTATGCTACTATTCTAAGATATTTATTATGTAATATTCGAGTTGACAAGTTATGTGATTTGTTTCCTGAATCCATATTGTGTTATTCATGGTGCACAATCCTTTTATGGTGTTTACTATATATATATATATATATATATATATATATATATATATATATATATGTTTATATATATATATATATATATATCTGCAATATGCACAATTTGTGTTGAAACATTTTAAGAGTACACAGAAGGCCAGAGTTTCTAGATGCAATATTGTATGGACCTAGTATACATTCTCAAAACAGGATTTATATGACTGGTTTAAAATTTTGTCAGAATGTTTTTTCTGATTCTCATGTAAAGAAAAGTACTTGAATAAGAAAGTTTTCATTTAATTCATCTTGATTCCCCTACAGGTATCCGGCCATCTTGAAACTTAGTCATTTTAAACTTAACTCTTAGATTGTTCATGTTTCAGAGTGACTAGGCTTAGAATCATAGTCTAGTATTGATTTCAGAAGATATAATTTTCATATTGTGTGTTCTAACCTTTTTCTTACTACAGGTCTCCTTCCCAGCTGTTCCCTTCCTAATCCCCTCTTCCCCTCTTGAACTCTCTCAGTCTCTGTGATTTATCTATCAGAGTCTTGGAGCTGTTCAGTGGTGGACGTGTTGGGAATGTGCACAGACCCTGAGGATCTGGTGACTCTGACAGATCTGGCTCATCGTTGAGCCAAAGCTCTTCACATATTTTTTCAGAGTTACAACACCACAAATTGGCCCCTGTCCTTTAATCAGATAAAGCCCCAGATTTGCAGGTCGCTGCCAATTTATGCAACACAGTCACATATTTTTCCACTGTCTCATTTTCTTCTTTGCTTCATTTACCGAAATGGTACCTTTCTGGAAATGTTGATACTCTGGGCAACACATGCAGATCTATTTTTTTAATGCATACATCATATTCACTTAAACCTCAACTAGTGCCCTTTTCCAGGTCAAGCAAACTGTCCAAAACCTCCTGACCCTCTGCCTCTAAACTATGTAACATTAAAGCTACCTTTCTTTCTACTTCCATTCTAGAGCTACATGATTTGGCATACTTTTCAAAGAAATTCTTTCACTTTGCCCACCCAAGAGATGGCTCTCCTGGTTTATGTAGTAAAAATGAAGGATGCGTTATGTTTTGCATTTTTTCCTCCAGCCTGAAAAACTCCCGAAACTCACTAAACACTTTAAAATAGATTATGAAGCACCACAATAATATTACCCTTCATTTTGCTGAAAAACAACAGTAACATATGTCTCAGTCCAAAGATACACAGGTAACAAAGAAACACACAGTGACCTAAGTTACAGAATATGTACTTCTGAAGTTCACAATGAGAGTCAAACAAAATTTCCTCTGTAATTCTGTAAATCATTAACTTCAACAGGTTTGTAACATGTCAAACTAGACTTTTAGGTGTGCCCATCACCAATTTAAGTACATGATACTTGCCAAAACCACAACTTCAGATGAACTCTACACCCAGGGGATAAGACCTAGACAAGAAGCAGTAATGGTCAAGGTGCTCATGGTTCACCTCTGAGTGGAGCGCTCTGAGGTCTGCACCTGAGGAACTATCCACCATTCCTGCCTGCCTGTCATCAGGGATATTATAATATTGGTCAATAAAAAAAGATGACAATGGTCTACCAATTAACTTGTAGATTTTTCCACTATGACATGTAGGTCATAGTGCATTGGCAAATCTAAATTCCTTCCAGGCAAATCCAATGATCATCGAGTAGTCCGAATTGACATCACAGTGGGCTTGCCAGACATAGACATCACAGCATGTTGGCCAACCCAAATTCCTCCTAGGCACATCGAATAGTCTCTGAGCAGATCACAGTGAGCTTGCCACAAATGTCAAGAGTTAGCATTCCAGTTTAACTCCCACTATAAATGCAGTATGCAAATGCATGCACAACCTCGGACCTTTGCTTTGCAATCACCATATCATCAAAACCTTCCGATTGGGGTTCGCATCCAGAAAAACATCTGAAGGTCTGCTCTCAGCAAACAGCCTCCCAACAATGCAGCTTCTTTCACACTGGTAGTCTGAAGTGCAGCTTCCCTTATGGTGATCATAAATCCACCAGCCCTAGATCTCACACAGTGGAATGAACAACAACTCCATCGGAAGCATGTTAGGGCATCTGGGATCCAGCAGTCAGGTGAAATCCCATCCTCCTTGCGCAAAAATGGGTGGAGGATGCTCAAACAGGACACAGAGATAGGTAAGCTGGAGAAGGTTTTATTATGTCCAAATGCCCCAGCCAACACTTTCAACTGTCACTCTGTAGAATCTTTTGACCAGACACCTCATAACATCCTAGGTGTTACATCACTGGTCAAAGAAATCAGCAAGAGATCAAACCATACCACAGTAAACCTTCCTTTTTAATACATATAAGTCACTCTTAACCTATGCTATGAAGGCTCATAGGGCGGGCTGCATGGTATTTAAAAAGTAGAACATGTGAGTTTATGTTTTGCATGTCCTGGCAGTAAAAAACTTCTAAAGTAATTTTTCACTGGTGTAAGGTCTAGTGCCAACTCTGAGGTCACCTGATTACATGTAATAAGTGCTGACTTCAGATTTGGAACAGATAGATGTAGGAGGCTGGCCTGGCTTATAGTGGGTTTCTGATGGTACTTACACCTTGCGGCAGGTCCAGCTATCCCTTATTAATCGATTAGTAGTGTTATAGCAGCTTAGGCTGATAGAGGTAGCTATAGCAGAGCAGCTTAGGCTGAACTAGGAGACATGCAAAGCTCCTACTATACCACTTATTTCATATAGGTACTATATCATAAGAAACACAATACTCAGAGTTACTAAAAACAAAGGTACTTTATTTTAGTGACAATGTGCCAAAAATATCTCAGAGAATATACTCCCTTAGGAGTTAAGTAAAATACACAAAAAACTGTTAGAAAAGTAGTACAAACACTGTAGAATACAATAGGATGCAATAGGCCTAGGGGCAACACAAACCATATACTAAGAAAGTGGAATGTGAACTACTTAGGGCCCCTGGCCTAGTGTAGTGTGTAGGGGGTCGCTGGTAGTGTAAGAAAACACTAAGGGAGTCCAAGATACCCCACCCCAAGACCCTGAAAAGTAGGAGTAAAGTGATACTACTTTCCCAGAAACACACTAAACTCGTGATAGAGGATTCTGCAAAGACAACAACAGACTGCAAAGCACTGAAGACGGATCCCTGGACCTGAGGACCTGCAAAGGAAGGGGGCCAAGTCCAAGAGTAGTGAAAGTGTCCGGGGGGGCAGGAGCCCACTAAAACCCAGATGAAGGTGCAAAATGCCTGCCTCTGGATGGAAGAAGCTGAAGATTCTCCAATAACGAAAGGTGCTAGGAACTTCTCCTTTGTTTAGAAGATGTCTCACAGAGTGCTGGAGGATGCAGAGTTGTTTCTTTGGAGAAAGACCACAAACAAGCCTTGCTAGCTGCAAAGGTCATGGTTGAAGAAAAAGGGAGCTTCCTGGGCCCAGGAAGGACCAGGAGATCGCTACTTGGAAGAGACAGAGGGGGCCATCAGCAATACAGAGAGCCCATGTACAAGAAGGCAGCACTCGCAGAAGTACATGAACACGGGTTCAAGAAAACTGAGCATGGTAGTCATCTCAACACTACAAAAGAGGGTCCCACAAAGCCGGTGGTCAACTCAGTGAGTTGAGCAAAGCAGGACTAAGTGCTGGGGATGTGGGCTAGGTTGTGCATGAAGGATTCCTTGCAACAGTGCACAGATGCCCTAGCAGCTGCAGTTCACACAGTACACAGGATTACTGTCTGGAGAAGGGAGGCAAGGGCTTACCTCCTCCAAATTTGGACTGTTGGACCACTAGACAGTCTAGGTCACTTGGATCCACCAACTTTGTTCCAGGTGCCATGCTCGTCAGGATGAGAGGGGTCCAGGAGTCCTGTGACGCTGAAGTTTGGTGCCTGCTGGAGCAGGGGCAAGATTCCGTCGACCCACAGGAGATTTCTTCATGGCTTCCAGTGCAGGGTGAAGGCAGACAGCCCCCAGAGCATGCACCACCAGGAGACAGTTGAGAAAACTGGCAGGATTAGGTGCTACAATGTCACTGGTAGTCTTCTTGCTACTTTGTTGCAGTTTTGCAGGCGTCCTGAAGCTGTCAGCGGTCGATCCTTGGCAGAAGTCGAAGAGGAAGATGCAGAGGAACTCTGGTGAATTCTTGCAAGTCGTTATCTGAGGAAAAGCCCACAGGAGAGACGCTAAATAGCCCTCAGAAGAGGATTGGCCACATAGTCAGGTAAGCACATATCATGAGGGGTCTCTGACGTCACCTGCTGGTACTGGCCACCACCTGGGGTGGTGATGGACAGGGGAGTGGTCACTCCCCTTTTCTTTGTCCAGTTTCATGCCAGAGCAGGGGCTGGGGGATCCCTGAACCACCATCTGTGCCCTTCAAACAATTTCCAGAGGCTGGGGGAGGCTACTCCTCCCCAGCACTTATCACCTATTTCCAAAGGGAGAGGGTATAACACCCTCTCTGAGAGGAAATAATTTGTTCTGTTTTCCTGGGACTGGGCTGCCCAGACCCCAGGAGGGCAGAACCCTGTCTGTGGGTTGGCAGTAGCAGTAGCTGCAGAGAAAACCCCAGAGAGCTGGTTTGGCAGTACCCGGGGTACATAGTGGAGCCCCGAGGATGCATGGGATTGGCACCCCAATACCAGATTTGGCATGGGGGACGATTCCATGATCTTAGACATGTTAAATGGCCATATTCTGAGTTACCATTGTGAAGCTACATATAGGTATTGACCTATATGTAGTGCACGCATGTAATGGTGTCCCCGCACTCACAAAGTCCGTGGAAATTGCCCTGAACTATGTGGGGGCACCTTGGTTAGGGCCAGGGTGCCCTCACACTTAGTAACTTTGCACCTAACCTTCACTAAGTGAAGGTTAAACATATATGTGACTTATAAGTTACTTAAGTGCAGTGTAAAATGGCTGTGAAATAACATGTGTGTTATTTCACTCAGGCTGCAGTGGCAGTCCTGTTTAAGATTTGTCTGAGCACCTTATGGGTGGCAAAAGAAATGCTGCAGCCCAAAGGGATCTCTTGGAAACCCAATACCCTGGGTACATAGGTACCATATACTAGGGAATTATAAGGGTGTTCCAGTGTGCCAATTAGAATTGATAACAATGGTCACTAGCCTACAGTGACAATTTTAAAGGCAGAGAGAGCATAAGTACTGAGGTTCTGGTTAGCAGAGCCTCAGTGACACAGTTAGTCACTACACAGGTATACACATTCAGGTCACAAACTATGAGCACTGGGGTCCTGGCTAGCTGGATCCGAGTGAGACAGGCAAAAACAAACTTACATACATGTAAAAATGAGGGTAGCATGCCAGGCAAGATGGTATTTTCCTTCACAACCCCCACCCCCCCAAATGAGTGAGAATAAGGCTAACCTTGCTCGGGTGATTCTTCAATGTCTAAGTGGAAATATCTGGAGAGTCCATCTGCACTGGAGTGGGTACTCCCAGGTCTATGGTCCACTGTATAGTACATTTCCTGGAGGGAGATGGACCACCTCAACCATTTAGGGTTTTCACCTTTCATTTGTTTAAGCCATAGTAGAGGTTTGTGGTCTGTCTGAACAATAAAGTGAGTACCAAACAGGTATGGTCTGAACCTTTTCAGTGCCCAGACCACAGCAAAGGCCTCCCTCTCTATGGCAGACCGACACTTCTCTCTAGTGGTCAACCTCCTGCTAATAAAAGCAACAGGTTGATCCTGGCCCTCAGCGTTGAGCTGTGATAGAACTGCCCCCACCCCTAATTAAGAAGCATCAATCTGGACTATGAATTCCTTGGAGTAAAAAGGGCCTTTTAGGACAGGTGCAGAGCACATGGCCTGTTTGAGCTCAACAAAAGCCTTTTGACAGCTAGCTGTCCACAATACCTTTTTAGGCATCTTCTTGCTGGTTAGGTCATTAAGAGGGGCTGCGATGGAGCCATAGTTATTAAGGAACCTCCTATAGTACCCTATGAGGCCTAGGAAGGTTCTCACCTGGGTTTGAGTTGTAGGGGGAACCCATTCCATAATGGTTTGCATCTTCCTCTGCAGTGGTGCAATCTGTTCCCCACCTACCAGGTGGCCTAGATAAACCACTTTCCCCTTTGAAGCCTTGATAGTGAGGCCTGCCTTTTGCAGGGCCTCCAAAACGTTCCATAGGTGGACCAGGTGATCATCCCAGGTGGAGCTAAAGACAGCTATATCATCTAGATATGCTGCACTAAAAGCTTCCAACCCTTGCAGGACTGTATTCACCAACCTCTGAAAAGTGGCAGGTGCATTTTTCAAACCAAAGGGCATAACAGTGAACTGATAGTGCCCTCCAATGGTGGAAAATGCAGTTTTAGGTTTAGCATCTTCTGGTAACTTAAACTGCCAATACCCTGCAGTTAAGTCAAAAGTGCGTAGATAATTGGCAGAAGCCAGTGTATCTATTAGCTTATCTGCCCTGGGTATAGGGTTAGCATCAGTTTTGGTTACTTGATTGAGAACCCTATAGTCAACAAAAAACCTCATTGCTTTTTACCATCTTTACTATGAGGTTTTGGGAGAAGCACCACTGGGCTAGCCCGTGGGCTCTCAGAAGGCTCAATCACTCCCAGATCCAGCATTTTCTGTACCTCTTGTTTTATACAATCTCTGACATGGTCAGGCTGCCTATAAATCTTACTTTTGACAGGTAAACTGTCTCCAGTGTTGATTGTGTGCTCACAACAGGTAGTTGTACCTGGGATCAGTGAGAAGAGGTCAGAGAATTGGCCTAGGCGATTTATACAGCTGTCCTTCTGCTCACCAGTAAGGCAATCTGCAAGCACCACTCTCTCCACTAAGCCATCAGCCTCAGTGGTGGAGAAGAGGTCAGGGAGAGGGTCACCCTCTTCTTCCTGCCCTTCATCAGTTGTCATCAGCAGGGTTAAGTCAACCCTGTCATAGTAAGGTTTCAGGTGACTGACATGCAGCACCCTAAGGGGACTCCTGTCAGTGCCCAGGTCTACCAAATAGGTGACCTCACCTTTCTTTTCAACAATGAGGTGGGGTCCACTCCATTTGTCTTGGAGTGCTCTTGGGGCTACAGGCTCCAATACCCACACTTTCTGTCCTAGGTGGTACTGGGTCAGGACAGCCTTCTGGTCATGCCATTGCTTTTGGAGCTCTTGGCTGGCCTGAAGGTTTTTACTTGCCTTTTTCATGTACTCAGCCATCCTAGATGTCAGGCCAAGTACATAATCCCCAATGTCTTGCTTCAGAGTTTTTAAAGGTTGTTCCCAACCCTCCTTTACAATAGTAAGGGGACCTCTTACAGGGGGCCCAAAGAGAAGTTCAAAGGGGGTAAAGCCCACTCCTTTTTGGGGTATCTCCCTGTAAGCAAAAAGGAGGCATGGCAACAGGACATCTCACCTCCTCCTGAGTTTTTCATGAAGTCCCGTGATCATGCCTTTGAGAGTTTTATTAAACCTCTCAACCAGGCCATTTGTCTGTGGATGATAAGGAGTAGTGAACTTGTAAGTTACACCACACTCCTTCCACATAGCTTTGAGGTATGCACACATGAAATTACTACCTCTGTCTGACACCACTTCCTTAGGGAAACCCACTCTGGAAAAGATTCCCAGGAGGGCCTTTGCCACTGCAGGAGCTGTAGTGGTCCTTAAGGGTATAGCTTCAGGATACCTAGTGGCATGGTCCACTACCACAAGTATAAACCTATTGCCTGAAGCTGTTGGAGGGTCAAGGGGGCCCACTATGTCAACCCCTACCCTTTCAAAGGGCGCCCCAACCACTGGAAGTGGAATTATTCTTGCCACTGGCTTGGCAGATCACACAGGAGCGACAAAACTCCTTAGTGTCCTCTGACATGTGAGGCCAGTGATACAATGGAACAAGTCTATCCCAAGTTTTACTCAGGCCCAAATGCCCAGCCAAAAGAATATCATGTGCCAAGGTCAGAAGAAACACCCTATACTGCAAAGGGATGACGAATCTCCTGGCAGCTCCAGGTTTAGGGTCCCTTGACTCAGTGTAGAGGAGGTTATCTTTCCAATAGACCTTTTGGCTATCAGTGATATCCCCATTCTGCTGTTTGACAGCTTGCTGTCTTAAACCCTCTAGTGTGGGACAGGTCTGCTGTGCCACACTCAGTTCTTCCCTAGCAGGCCCTCCTGCACCCAAACGCTCAGCAGTGTCTGTTTCCATCTGGTGTATGTTCTGCACAGGGAGAGGATTCCTCATCCTCAAAAGGGAAATCTTCTGGAGAGTGAGGGATAGTGGGCAAGGATTTACCTTTTCTACCCCTAGCTTTTGGGAGCACTTGGTCCATTGTTCCAGGATCTAAGCTTCCCTGTCCTCTTTGCTTCTGGGCCTGAGCCCTTGTGAGAGCAAAGATATGCCCTGGAATGCCCAGTACTGCTACATGAGCTTCCAACTCCACTTCAGCCCAAGCTGATGTCTCCAAATCATTGCCTAGTAAGCAGTCTACAGAGAAATCAGAGGGTACCACAACTTTCTTTGGGCAAGTAAGCCCCCCCCCCCAGTTGAGATTCACAACAGCCATAGGGTGGCTAAGAGTGTTGTTATGAGCATTAGTCACTTGGTACTGCTGACCAAGTAGGTGTTGATCAGGGTGAACCAGTTTCTCAATCTCCATAGTGACACTGGCTCCTGTTTCCCTGTAGGCCTCAACCTCAACACCATTTATTAGGGGAAGTTGCTTGTACTTACCAATATTAAGGGGACAAGCAACCAAGGTGGCAAAGTTAATACCACCATCAGAGACTAAAACAGCCTCGGTGGTCTCCCTAACAAGACCAACCCCAACTACATTACCGATGGTGAGCCCAGGTACACCCTTTGATTGGCTATTTGTAGTAGACTTCCCACCACCACTTCTATCACTAGGGGCACTAGAGGACGCAGTTGGGGTTGTTGCAGTGGGTGCCTTGGTGTTTTTCTTTGGACAAGTGGAATCACTTGCCCAATGGCCTTTACTCTTACATAAAAACACCATGGCTTCTCTGATGAAGACTCAGAATGCTTTTTATTTTTGTCCCCACCATTGTCAGAAGACTCACCATCCTTCTTCTTGCCATTCTTGTCACAACCTGTTTGAACTTTTTTGTTCACTCTTGTTCTGACCCATTTGTCTGCCTTCTTTCTCGTTTCTTGGGGAGAGATCTGAGTCTACCAAGTACTGATGGAACAGGTCAGACACACAATTATTCAAAATATGCTCTCTTAAAATAAGATTATATACGCTTTCATAGTCAGTCACCTTACTAGCAGGATCCCAGTTAGACAGGCAAAAACAAACTTACATACATGTAAAAAATGGGAGTAACATGCCAGGCAAGATAGTACTTTCCTACAACAGACAAATACTATTTACACTCAAATGAATTGCAATTTAAAATTCTCTTTAAAAGCAAAGTAGGATTTTAAATGATAATTTTGAAAATGTCATTTTTAGGGAGATGGCATTTTTATGTCCAAAGATACTGAGGCCTCTCTAGGAGTTTCCAGCTGCCTGGCCCTGTTAATAGTTCCCCCATCAGGAATGTGCATTCAGCACAGACCATAAAAGAAAAGAAATATACATTTAAGAAAATGATGCATTTAACATTAATAATGTAGAATTAACATGTAGGCCTCAAAAGAATGACAAATACTTTAAATTAAAAGATGAAAAAATGTATTAAGCAAGCACATCTACACCTATTAGACGTGAATAGCTGAAGCATCATTTTCTGACAAACTGACTTAAATTAATAATATGAAATGTTATGTTTTGTGGACCACCCCATAAGCTTATGTTTCCTAAAACGTGTTAGGTTGATAAATTGTTGTGTAGCCCTAAACATGTTTCCAGTTCACTAAAGAATACAGTACAATAAATTAATAAAAATCTTGTAATATAATGAGGTAATGCAAATGCTTAAACATCAAAATGTGGTTTCTTGAGGCAAATGAATGATGAGAATCAGTCCTAAAGTTAAATAGTGTAGTGATAAAAATGTGTTTTTCTTATTAGGACAAAGACCGCTGCTGATAAAAAGAGTAGGACTACTTATTTAGAAGGTTAGACATGTGTTCCCATAGGCAAAATGTATTTTTCTGAACAAAAGATTGAATTTTATCACATGAAAAAGTAATGAAACTTAGTGAAGTGGCTGCAGTAATTTGAAGTTGCCATATGTGGTACTGTGCACTGGTGAGAAGAAGGGGTGTTCCCATATAGACACTGAGAGCTGATTGACTGAATGAAGAATACACATGCTGCAAAAGCTTAGATTATGATGTCTAGAACAGTGCATGTTCCTGGAGTAGGTCAGATTCATTACCTCAGACAACTCACTTGGCATGTTCTCTGCCTGAGCATAGGCACATCAGGCTGAGACCCTACTGACTTCCATGAACCTCTCTTTATGGGAAAATCTGCTTCGATTGATACTGGTATTTGACTGTGAATTTGCATGCTTGCATCTCAAGATTTGGAGGTCTTCATAGGTTTTGACTGACACCTTTTGCTCCATTCCTTGAACATTCTTATTATTAAAGCAGGGATTCTTTCCTTTATGGAAGATCTTTATACGTTGATCACGTAATATTGATTGCTCATTTCAATCATTGACGAAATTGATGATTTATATTGATGAGATCAATGCTGACTTAATAAAGATGACCTTCTTAAAGACTGATAAAGATTTTAGAACTCATACCAACTCTCTTATTGACTGAGAATAATTTAAACTGTGATGATAAATTAACTTATGCAAAGTTCCTGTTTAATCTTATCTTACCTCAGAGATCCTTTTGCCCTAGTGGCTGGGATGTCACCTTGAAGAGTTGGTAAGACTTTCTCGTAAACTGGTAATGGTGAACCGATGTCCCAGCATTTCAGCAAAGTAAACAATGGGACCTGGGTGTAACAGAGAGAGGGTCTTCCTGGCAGGATGGCTGGGAAGGAGCTGTACCCTGCTCTGATTGCATTTCGAAGTACCTTGGCCACAGCATGCAGAAAGGAACCTGACACCAAGCCTTCCATTGCCTTTGTTTCCCTAGACAGTTTGAAGCCCAGACCAAGGGAAGGGGAAGAATTGACCAATATAGGTTTGTTAGGTAGATCATGCAATCCCCCCAAACAAAGGATAGCACAGGTGTAAAACTGGTACCTTCAGAACCTCTCACCACAACACTCCTGGTTATGTGGCAGATTCAGAAGATGGACCGCTCTTCTTCCAGAATGACTGCCCTGCTGCTGGAAGGACTGCTTTGCTGTCTGAAGAATGAAGATTAGACCTGCTTGCCTTGATCACAGGTTACCTAGAGTGTTTCCAAAGATCAATAGGCTGAATTTCTGTGTGAGCTACAGGGTAACAAGCTTCCAAGGGCCTCCCTGCAACTGTCCAGCTCAACAGTACCAACTGGAGCTCCCTGGGCCTGCTTAAGCCCTGCTGCCTGCCTCTCCTGAAGTGAGTCCTGGTCCCCAAGAAGTGTCTCCAGCTCCTAGATACTTTTTGGGCATCAGTGAGAGATTCTTCACAAGAAAAAAGGTGAAAACCCTGACGTTTGGGCTTTTTGTGAGAACAAATGGTCCTGTTTGGGCTAAAACTCTGCCACTTGTGACAACCACCAATGTGAAGCTCCAGTAAGACCGACTCTTCATGCTGACAGTGACTGTCCATGATGACCACCAACATGAGACCTGAACTTCATGCCATCAGCGACCATCTGGGATGGTCAACCAGCACGAAGCTCCAGAGATGACAGGCTCTTTTTGCTACAGCAAGGGCAAACTGCAACACTTGACCTGCTCTTTGCATTGAAAGCCTCCTCCTTTAATACGAACAGCACACTTACTTTGAGCTGGATTTAAGAAGGTACCTCTTTAGCTGGCTAAACTATTCCCTGTATCCGACCAATGCTCCATCACAGTTAGCCCGAACTTGTGACTTTTCCCAGTCTAGCATGAGCAGATACCCATGTTCTGTTATGTTATGGTTATGTTATGTAGATTTGTAGCATGCACTATCACTTGGGAGGGTATCCTGGCACTGAGCTGGTGTGAATCTAGCCACACCTAGGGTGTTGTAGGACTAATCAAATAGCCAGGTCTTCAGCTTCTTGCAACTAGGGTCTTGTGGGGCTAATCAAATAGCCAGGTCTTCAGCTTCTTGCAAAATTCAAGGAGTGAGGAGAAGGCTATAATGTCTAGCTGCAGGTTGTTCCATGCTCTATGAGGAATGTTGTAGAAGACTCAACCTCCGGATCTGGTTTTCAGTATACATGGTATTTGTGCAATTAGGAGTCTGGATGAGCCTAGGGGGTCTTGAAGATTTGGGGTGCCATGGTGAGCAAAAGAACAATGGATTAAACCCAGATCTGTGACTGGGGGTGAGTGGTTGAAAAGTTTTAGCACTCCGTTCATCATCCTTTTGTGTTTCTAAAGTTGCCTTATGTGAGAAGGGTATGCCCAGACGTGGGTCCCTTGCTCACTGTGTTGAAGTAAGCCTCAGCAAGGCCTACTAGTGCAAGGGGTTCACCCTTCTCTGCACAAAGTCCTCAGACCATATAGGAAGAAGTTGGCACAGAAACTGAAATAAAAGACAAAGTTTATTAAACCTCATGAGGTGGTACTACAGTTCAAACAGCACCCTTCGGTAATGTTTGAAGTAGCACACTGAACTGAGAGAGCATGGTCCTTTAATACCCACACAGGGGCTAAAAGGAGGTGGTACAATTATAGAAGCAAGACTTCTATATATATAAGGTCATGTGGAAATGCACAGTCGACAGGTAGGAGGGGCTAACAGTTTTCAAGGACTAACAGCTGCAGACCTTACTGGGCATGTGCGAAAGTGGGAGATGCTAAGTATAACTTGTCACTAGGCAGATTTTCAAGAGTAGTTAACAGAAAGGTAGGACAGAGCACATGGTGAGCACATGGCAGCATGTGGCAGAGAAAATGGCTGCCATGAATACAAAATGGATTCCGCAAACTGTTCACAATTGTTGCTAAATACAAGATTTCTTCTGCTAATGCTTAATCTAATCGCTGCTAAACTACAACAACTGTGCCACTGGATTCAAGCTAGCCTGTCTGATGAAGGGTGATACCCTGAAACTGGTCCCAGATCTGTGACTGGGTGTGAGTGGTTGAAAAGTTGTAGCACTCCGTCCATCATCCTTTTGTATTTCTAAAGTTGCCCTGTGTGAGAAGGGTATGCCCAGATGTGGGTCCCTTGCTCACTGTGCCACGGGATTCAAGCTAGCCTGGCTGATGAAGGGTGATACCTGGAAACCGGTCCCAGGATGTTTGTTACTGGTCCAGGAGGACATGGCCTGGCAGTTCGGGCTGGACTGTTCCCATGGGGAACAGGGTCAAGACTGATTTGCATACAGCTGGATCCAAACTGTGGTGGCATGGTGAGCAAAAGAACAATGGATTAAACCCAGATCTGTAACTGGGGTGAGTGGTTGAAAAGTTTCAGCACTCCATCCATCATCCTTTTGTGTTGCTCTTGAAGACTTGTGACCAGGGGTCTAATTTCAGGGGGGTGTGTTTGGGGTGTTACACCTCCTAATAAATCTACTTTCTGATAAATAGTTGGGTACAGGTGCTTTCAGTCGGGTATTGTTAGATGTCAGTCGGATTAAGCTAGGATTCTTCACATACACACAGACAAAAATGCACGCATACACTCTCCCTTTTTTTTTAAAGTCCTCAAAAATATTGGCTTCTCTACAAAATATTGTGTATTCTCTCTTCGTACGACTACCAATCTGCATACCTCTCCTTTCCACTGCCCTTTAGGCCCCTCTCATGCACTCTGCTTACCGTCTAATGTATGTAAACATTACATGCCAGCCAGATTGCTGGAAAATCTAAAGCTCACATGCCCATTAATCTTACTGACCAACCTATGAGCCTGTTTGTGTCAAATGTTAGTCTCAGCCATCTAACAAGGATAATGGATTCCACACTGGGGTTGTTATTACCAATTTCTGCTCAACACAATATAATTGGTCACATAATGAGCCTTTCCAATGAGCAACAGAGCAGTCACATTTAAACATTCTAGCTCTAACCATGACAATGGAGGAGGCATATCCATTACTGGAAAACTTTGACCTTTGAGCTCTGAGTCTTAGAGAACAACCCTCTTATAGAGACATTAGAAAATGAATCCACTCCAATGGTTTCACAAAGCTCCAGTCTGTAATGAAGTCATATGTCCAGAGGCAGGATATTTCACAGTTAGCAGTTCAAAATCCAATCACAGATACTTACAAACTGTAGCGGTGGCAAGAAAAATATTTTCAGGAACATGTGACAGACAATCCTGAGAATTATGGTCCACCAACTGAGACTAATGAAAATAGAGGTTAGAAACACGTTCTATGAAGGAATCACAGCACTCCTCCTGATGAGATTCCAGGCAATATAGAACTCAGCGGCAAGACTGATACTCAACCTCCCCAGAATGACTACATCACACCCCACATCAAAAAAATAAGCTTTTTCCTGATTCTGAAGGGATGCCATTCCAAGATGCTGACCCATGACTACAAGGCCCTACACAAAGAAGGACCAGCACACATCAATAAATGCCTGACCTTCCACTAACCATCCAGAAACCTCTGATCAACTTCCCTCTCCCTCACAGACACCCCATGGATCCATTGAGCTATCAGCAGAGCATGCTCATTCTCACACCTGGCAGCAAAAGCTTGAAACAATCTCAACCTGCACCTCAAGACTGCGCCATGACTCAAGCTATTTAGAAGAAAACTAAAGACCTGGATGTTCGAATGATTATTCCTTGACACAGAAGCATACAGCTCTAGAGACTCAGGACCCTCATGGGTGATTTGCTGCCCTCTATAAATTTTTGATTGATAAATGTTGACTGAGAGGTGATGAGGTTTCAAATAATTTATATATTTGAGCATAACAGAACATTTCTACAAAAACACTTCGGCCCATATTTATACTTTTTGACGCTAAACTGCGCTAACGGAGTTTAGCGTCAAAAAATTTAGCGCCGTCTAACGCCATTCTGAAGCGCCATGCGGGCGCCGTATTTATGGAATGGCGTTAGCCGGCGCTAGCAGACCGGCGCTGCCTGGTGTGCGTGGAAAAAACCCACGTAGACCAGGCAGCGCCGGCGTAGGGGGAAAATGGCGTTAGGGCGTCTTAAAATGGGGCAAGTCAGGTTGAGGCCAAAAAATCGCCTCAACCCGATTTGCGCCATTTTTTTCGACGCCCAGACGCCATTAAAATGACTCCTGTCTTAGTAAAGACAGGAGTCATGCCCCCTTGCCCAATGGCCATGCCCAGGGGACTTATGTCCCCTGGGAATGGTCATTGGGCATAGTGGCATGTAGGGGGGCACAAATAAGGCCCCCCTATGCCACCAAAAAAAATTAAAAAATATAAAAAATTATACTTACCTGAACTTACCTGAATGTCCCTGGGGTGGGTCCCTCCATCCTTGGGTGTCCTCCTGGGGTGGGCAGGGGTGGCAGGGGGGGTCCCTGGGGGCAGGGGAGGGCACCTGTGGGCTCATTTTGAGCCCACAGGCCCCTTAACGCCTACCCTGACCCAGGCGTTAAATAGTGGCGCAAATGCGGGGTTTTTTGACCTGCCAACTCCCGGGCGTGATTTTTGCCCGGGAGTATAAATACGACGTATTTGCGTCGCCGTCATTTTTTTAGACGGGAACGCCTTCCTTGCATCTCATTAACGCAAGGAAGGCGTTCACGCAAAAAAATGACGCTATTTGCCCATACTTTGGCGCTAGACGCGTCTAACGCCAAAGTATAAATATGTTTTTAGTTTTGCGCCGAATTTGCGTCGAAAAAAACGACGCAAATTCGGCGCAAACGGAGTATAAATACGGGCCTTCATTTTTAAAAGCGCTATTCAGTATAATAACAAGTGATCTGTTTTCTTAGAGGATTATGCATGGAGAGTCAAGGGGCATTATACAGAAATGTAAACTTACACGTTTGTGTAAGTTTACATTTTTTTTGGTATTCACAAAATTACAATTTTATAGTAACTTTATGACTGCGGAGATTTCACAGTTGGGGCGGAGAACTCTGCACATAAAAAGATAGGCCAGTGGAGAAACACTGGCCACGATGAACATGTCTAACCCAAAGAGGCATATCAGAGAAGCGTAAAAACAGAAATATCCTGCTTGGTAATACTCAGGAGTGCAATCCATGCCCAGCACCCCCTGCAACATAGGTGGGAGCGGGGGTGGGGTTAGGGTGTCCCCAAAGCTTCAGTTGACCCCCAGTCAGCCCAAAGCCAATTAATATCTGCGAGATATGGGAGACTCAGGGAAACAAACAATAAAAACTATTTGCCTGAACAGAACAGTCCTGACCTACATGGAACACTTTTTTATCCGTTCTATTTACAAGTATCTCTATATCTGACTGTCGGAAGATATTCTGTTATCTTTTAGCGCGATGTGAGTAGATCTGATCTGCCTTTTCTTTCGCTTCACTTCCTCCCATGTACTGCTGCTGAACCCTAGACATGCGAACAGCTGCTGGAACAAGGAAGATCTAGCCTGGCTTTCTTGATGAGAGATATGAGATAAACAGCAGACGGAGCATCGAAACACGACATGAACAGAGTCACTGAATTATTACGAATACTGTCACCCAGAGCGCGCATCTTGATCTGTTTAAGTGACGCGACTCATCCTGTCCTATGGATAAATGGCTTTTGACTGCTTTAGAGTAAAAGGAGTCTCTGGTTTAGCAGTCAGGATTTGAGACCTTCCAGTACCACAACGAACTCGTGAATATCAACAAAACATATAAAAACAGAATAAAATATTTAGACAGTGGGAGCTGAAAAGTTATATTTCCGGTTTCAAATTCAAAATATAAGTAGACGTAATTTTTAGTGTTATGTATGAAATGGATTTTATTACTTGGGCATGGATTGTGTCACTCAAAATGTGTCAGAGATAAAGCAAAATCGAGAGCATATCTTTACGAGGCACTTGTAACAAGCACACGAAAAACTTCGTCAATTTTTAGTGCCTCCTGCACACACCGACTTCCCATCTCGCAGAAAAGATTTGACGACCCTTTATCTAAATATGAAAACGTACCTTTCTCAGTGACATATGCAAAGATTCATAAGATGCCGGGAAATTCCGCCCACTGTGTGTGGAACGGCGCCTCGGCTGCAGGGGAAATGTTATCAATAGACTGTAAGTCACGACTAAGAAAGTGTTTGAAGATTGGTCTGTTTATAAGGGACTTGCATGGCCCGTGCTTGGTTGTGTGGGGCTCTGGGCAGAGACTAAAGTGTAGGCCCTTTTCATTAGGAAAAAAAGGAAACATTGCCAGTGTCAGTAGGTTGGTCTTATGAATCAAATCACCTATTGTGTCACTCATGGCTTTAGGTACTCAATATGTCAATACATTATTACATGCTGTGTGCCACTCATCCTTGCACTCATACATCTATTGAACCATCCACTGTCTCATTCCTGTATTCACCCTCTGCACAACTACAATAAAATACACACAAACAAAACATTCAAAATAAATGTAAAAAATAAAAGAAGGGAAAAAAGAAAACATGCTGGCATCTAAATATGGTACGAAACAAACTATAGAAGTGGGTGTCTGTCTTGTATAGGTGTTGTAAATAGTCTATCATTGTGTTAGAAATCGGGGCTTTGGTTGACAGTCAGGTTACCCCCTGTTCAAGCAAGGACCCTCACTCTAGTCAGGGAAAAAGAGAATCACCCTCAGCTAACCCCTGCTTACCCCCTTGGTAGCTTGGCAGAGCAGTAGGCTTAACTTCAGACTGCTAGGTGTAAAGTATTTGTACCAACACACACAGTAACTCAATGAAAACACTACAAAATGACACAACACAGGTTTAGAAAAATAGGAAATATTTATCTAAACAAAACAAGACCAAAACGAAAAAACCACAATACACAAGTCAAGTTATCAATTAAAAATCAAAGAGTCTTTAAGTAGTTTCAAACACACACTAACGCTGTCAGCGTGAAAAAGTACTTTGGGCACATCAAAAATAACCCTGCACGGGCCAGTGCGAGTCAAAAAGGGCTTGCGATGCGTTGATTCCACTCACGAGTGGGCCGTGTGCCGTTTCTCCTTTGGGCGGGTCGGGCGCATCCTTTCTTCTCTCTGCAGGAGAGCGGTGTCGATCCGGTCAGCGCTCTCAGGTCAGGGCAGGCCTTGCGTATTTTTTCCACGCACAGCGGTACTTGAGTTGGAAATCCAGCCGCATGATGGTCCGAAAACCCCACAATACGTGTTGTGATCTCACAGCCTCCGTCAGCGATGCTGTGCGTCGTTTCTCCTGCTCCGTACTTCGATTCTTTGGTCGTGTTTCCTGCGAGCGTCGTTTCTCAGCTGCAGAGCTGGCGACACGTCGTTTCTTCAGCCGCAGATCAGTGTCGCGTCTATCTTTTCCACGCACGGCGCTCTGTGTGTGGATTTCCTTGTCTTTAGGCTGCCAGCTTCTCCTTTCAAGGTCCAAGGAACTGGATGGGCACCACAGGGCAGAGTAGGAGTCTGTCCAGAGGCTCCAGGTGCTGGCAGAGAGAAGTCTTTGCTGTCCTTGAGACTTCAAACAACAGGAGGCAAGCTCTAAATCAAGCCCTTGGAGATTTCTTCTCAAGATGGAAGGCACACCAAGTCCAGTCTCTGCCCTCTTACTCTGGCAGAAGCAGCAACTGCAGGATAGCTCCACAAAGCACAGTCACAGGCAGAGCATCTCTTCTTCCTCAGCTCTTCAGCTCTCCTCCAGGCAGAGGTTCCTCTTGTGCCCAGAAGTGTTTCTAAACTCTGAGGTTTTGGGTGTCCTTCTTATACCCAATTTCTCCTCTGAACTAGGCCTACTTCAAAGTAAAGTAACTTTTGGATGTGAAATCCTGCCTTGCCCAGGCCAGGCCTCAGACACTCACTAGGGGGTCGGAGACTGCATTGTGTGAGGACAGGCACAGCCCTTTCAGGTGTAAGTGACCACTCCTCCCCTCCTTCCTAGCACAAATGGCTCATCAGGAAATGCAGACTACATCCCAGCCCCCTTTGTGTCACTGTCTAGTGTGAGGTGCAACCATCCCAACTGCCAAACTGACCCAGACAGGGAATCCACAAACAGGCAGAGTCACAGAAATGGTATAAGCAAGAAAATGCCCACTTTCTAAAAGTGGCATTTTCAAGCACACAATCTTAAAATCAACTTTACTAAAATATGTATTTTTAAATTGTGAGCTCAGAGACCCCAAACTCCACATGTCCATCCACTCCCAAAGGGAATCTACACTTTAATCAGATTTAAAGGTAGCCCCCATGTTACCTATGAGAGGGACAGGCCTTGCAACAGTGAAAAACGAATTTAGCAATATTTCACTGTCAGGACATATAAACGTTACCATATGTCCTATCTTAACCATACACTGCACTCTGCCCTTGGGGCTGCCTAGGGCCTACCTTAGGGGTGTCTGACATGCAAGAAAAGGGAAGGTTTAGGCCTGGCAAGTGGGTACACTTGCCAAGTCGAATTTACAGTTAAAACTGCACACACAGACACTGGAGTAGCAGGTCTGTGACTTGATTACAGAGCGACTCATGAGGGTGGCACAACCAGTGCTGCAGGCCCAATAGTAGCATTTGATTTACAGGCCCTGACACCTTTAGTGCACTTTACTAGAGACTTACTAGTAAATCAAATGTGCCAATCATGGATAAACCAATCAACAATACAATTTACACAGAGAGCATATGCACTTTAGCACTGGTTAGAAGTGGTAAAGTGCTCAGAGTTCAAAAGCCAACAGCAACGGGTCAGAAGAAATAGGAGGCAGGAGGCAAAAAGATTGGGGATGACCCTGCATAAGCAAAAAAGTCCAACACATTGTTTTTAATTCCAAGGATGACCTCCCTCACTTAGAACCAACATTTTGGCCATCTTGGAATGGTAAAACTGTTGTTAGCGCGTCAGACCTTATTAATTAAACTTACAAGGGAGACGTGTATAGGACGATGGACCTTTTGACTGCGCTTTGAGTAGTTCCCACTATATAACCCCGTACCAATACAGTTCAATAACAAAAGCAATCCATGTCATCAATAATAAATAGGAATCAGTAATTTCCACACACCATGACCCATGAATAACCACATCTTTATGTAAAAGTTAGAATATTTATTTCCCTATATTAACAAGGCTAATGTCACGTAACTTAGGTGGTCATGACGGCCCTGGCGGTCGGAGACCGCCAGGGGTAATGTAGCGTCTGTACCGCCAACAGGCTGGCGGTACGGAGGCCCTCATTATGACCGCGGCGGTAGCGCCGCGGTCGCACCGCCGGGGCCGGCGGTTTCCTGACATTTTAGCCCCCGCAGTGATAATCCGCCAGGGCAGCGCTGCAAGCAGCGCTGCCCTGGGGATTATGACATCCCTACCGCCAGCCTGTTTCTGGCGGTTTGCACCGCCAGGAAGAGGCTGGCGCTAAGGGGTGTCCTGGGGCCCCTGGGGGCCCCTGCACTGCCCATGCCATTGGCATGGGCAGTGCAGGGGCCCCCTAACAGGGCCTCGGCCAGCTTTTCACTGTCTGCATAGCAGACAGTAAAAAGCGCGACGGGTGCAACTGCACCCGTCGCACGGCCGCAACACCGCCGCCTCCATTAGGAGCCGGCTCCTATGTTGCAGCCTCATCCCCGCTGGGCCGGCGGGCGCAAACTTGGTTTGGGCCCGCCGGCCCAGTGGGAATGTCATAATGGGGGCCGTGCGAGTGCGGCCGCATTGGCGGCCGTACGCCGGTTACCGCCTGTAATGACCCCCATAGTCTCAAAATCGAATGATAAACATACAAAAACAATACTGGCTTACCAAAGCAGAGAAATAATCACAATCTAATCAAAGCTTGAGCTACTACACATTCTAAGGTTACAGTACAAATAAATTGCATGAGTTACTGCGCAAAAGAAATGGCATACATTTAGATTCAGAAAAGACATCAACTGTTACAAAATGTAGCGAACTTCATCAGTAAGAACCCTAACTAACATCAAATTAGAATAGCATTTTTGGACTTCATGCAAAACAATTTTGGAGCAAAGTTGGAAAACAACTAACTATGGCTCTATCAAAATAGTGGTTGGTACCTAGAGACGAAAGCAAATAGACATAACAATCAGTAACATCATCTTATACTTTGCGTCAGTATGGTTCAGCAACCTGTGACAGTCTTCACCAATTGGACATCAGTTCGGTCAGCAAGACATCAGGATTCAGCATTAATATTTAGGAAAAGAAAAGTCTCTTCATGCAGTTCAGAAAGGATAGCTAATAGAGAATTGGAAAATGAAATAATAATGGGCAAATGGCGTCCTCCTCTCATTGCAGTCCAGCTAAGTTAGATTTCCTAAAATGACTTCACACGTTCTTATTGGTCAAAGAATCCCATGTTTGCATTTAGTTCAATGAAAATAAAACCCCAAATCTAAAAGTTTACTACTACACTGTTCACATGTCGATAATTTGCTCCTCTTCTCCCGTTCTCGTCATTGCGCTCTTCAGGTATCAATATTGTTGCAGCATATTCTCCAGTAGGGGCATCCATTGTCTTCTCCTGGGAAGGTCATTCTTTCACATATTACTTTATGCAATGTATTCCTAGCTAAGACAACATCTCCTAGAACAAACTTCAGCCATGAGCACATGGTCAGTACAGTGGAAAATCACAATTTGATTCTCTAAGTAGCCATTTTATCAGTTGTCTAAGAAATGTAATTTGACATGAGGCCATGCAACTAGGCCCAAGACCTTGCTAAGTTAAGGCCTACAATTAATAAAGTTAATACATAATGCATAACCCTTAATATGACATATTATTACATTAATCAAACATAAGCTCAACATTTTAGATTAAGAATCCATTAATAAGTACACTATGTGAACTTTGACAGCCATTCGGGTGGGCACTTCATGAACATTGGCGGCCACTCAGGTGGGCGCCACTTTCAAATGCATGCATTATTTTTCTCTAAATTAATTCATTTTCTACTCAAATCCAACACTCAGAATACATGAGAATTCATCAGTAAAATTCAGCGTTAAAAATGTGATACATTTAATGAAATGAGCAACAAGCAAGTGATCCATTAGCACTACCTGAAGAACTGTACTATCCTCTTAAGAAATATTAAAATATATAGAAAATAAGCAAATAAATGAAAGGGGAACTATAAAAAGAGAACATTGAAAATAAGGGACTTATCCACCATACCTGGCAGTGGATCAGACTCATTTTTAGAAGGATATTCACATGTGATTAGAAAATTGCATCATTCACAGGTCAAGGTAACAAATGACTGACGTGGATTTAAACATTACCCCTTGCAGAACGATGTCATGTATGGAAACATAGCATAAATGGCTGATAAATAGTAGAACAGAGTTTACCCCAAAGGCCTCCTATATGCCTATATGGATAATTGTTTATATATATGGATGTATCTATCATTTCATGATTTTTAACACCTTAGCTGCTTCCCCCCCCCCACCCCCAGTGCTGAACCCTTTTTTGGCTATTTGGGGTAGTTTGTGCTTAGGCCCACATAAAGTTTTTGCATATAATCTATCCACACCCAATTTGCATCCTTTTTTCCAACGTTCTGGGGATTGTAAAAGTACCCAGAGTTTGTGGGTTCCCCTAGAAGAGAGCAAGAAATTAGCCAATATAAAGCTAAAATTTGTTTGTTTTTTTAATGGGAAAAAGTGCTGCAGAAGAAAGCATCTGTTTTTATCCCTGCAAATGGCATCAACAAAGGGTTTGTGGTGCTACAAACATCATCTTCCCAACTTTCAGGAACAGGCAGACTTGAAACAGAAAACCAAATTTCTCAATACAGTTTTGGTATTTTACTTGGACATACCCCATTTTTACTATTTTTGTGCTTTTAGCCTCCTTCCAGTTAGTTACAGAAATGGGTGTGAAACCAATGGTGGATCCTTGACAGCTAAATATGTCTGAAAAGTACACAAACTTCTGAATTCAGCAAGGGGTCATTTGTGTAGATCCTTTAAGATTTTCCTACATGAAGTAACAGTTGAAGTACAAAAAATATTGAAATTGAGTTGAAAAAAACAGCCCTTTCTGGCTATGTTTTCTTTCACAACATTTTCCAACTATGATAGATTTTTTTGAAGCAATATACCGTTATGTTTTCTGGACCCTCCTGGCTGGAGAGATAAATAGGTCTTGTAGGTTCATCATGAAACCGAGCACTCAGAGCCAATAAATGAACTGAACCTTGCAATGGGTTTTCATTGTATACCATGTACAGAGCAATTAATTTGGTAAAATATAAAGAGTGAAAAATAGGTATACTAGCATGTGAATTACAGGGCATTTCTCAAAACGACTCCTTTTTAACACACTGACTTACATTTGGGAGGCAAAAATGTAGAGAAAGACAATTGGCAATAACACTTGTTCTTCTATTCTGTGTTCCCCCAAGACTCCCAACAAAAATGGTAACTCACTTGTGTGGATAGGCCTAGTGCCCATGACAGGAAACGCCCCAAAACGCAACCTGATGATGATGTGTTTTTTGCAAAGTTCCTAGCTGTGGATTTTGGGCTGTAGCTCAGTCGTCACCTGAGGAAACTTACCAAATCTATACATTTATACTTGTGGGGCTCTCAAAATTAGGCTACAAAAATAAATTTTCCTCACATTTCCATGCTGCAAAGTTTGGGAATCTGAGGGGAGCTACAGACTTTCTTCCACTCAGCATTCCCCTGAGTCTCCCGATGACAGGAATTGCCCCAAAACACAATGTGGACACATCACATTTCTCGAATGAAAAGGGACACGCTGTTTGCAAAGTGACTAGCTGTGGATTTTGGGCTGTAGCTCAGCCGGCACCCAAGGAAACCTACCAAATCTAAACATTTATACATATGGGGCTCTTGCTGGGTTCTGTCGCCCAGAATCCTTTGCAAACCTCAAAATTATGCTACAAAAATACTTTTCCTCACATTTCCATGCTGCAAAGTTCTGGAATCTGAGGAGATCCACAGACATCCTTCCACTCAGCATTCCCCCAGGTCTTCTGATGAAAGCAATACCTCACTTGTGTGAGTAGGCCTTGTGCCCGTGACAGGAATTGCCCCAAAACACAATGTGGACACATCACATTTTACTAATGAAAAGGGACACGCTGTTTGCAAAGTGCCTAGCTGTGGATTTTGGGCTGTAGCTCAGCCGGCACCCAAGGAAACCTACCAAATCTAAACATTTATACTTGTGGGGCTCTTGCTGGGTTCTGTCGCCCAGAATCCTTTGCAAACCTCAAAATTATGCTACAAAAATACATTTTCCTCACATTTCCATGCTGCAAAGTTCTGGAATCTGAGGAGAGCCACAGACATCCTTCCACTCAGCATTCCCCCAAGTCTTCTGATGAAAACAATACCTCACTTGTGTGAGTAGGCCTTGTGCCCGTGACAGGAATTGCCCCAAAACACAATGTGGACACATCACATTTTACTAATGAAAAGGGACACGCTGTTTGCAAAGTGCCTAGCTGTGGATTTTGGCCTCTAGCTCAGCCGGCACCTAATGAAACCTACCAAACTTATACATTTATGGAGAATAGATACCTAGGGGAATCCAGAACGGTGTGACTTGTGGGCTCTTACCAGGTTCTGTTACCGGAATCCTTTGCAAACCTCACAATTTGGCTAAAAAACATGTTTGCTGCACATTTCGGCAATGGAAAGTTATGGAGTCTGAGGGGAACCACAAACTTCCTTCCACCCAGTCTTTCCCCAAGTCTCCTGATAAAAATGGTACCTCACGTGTGGGTAGGCCTAGTGCACGTGACAGGAATGCACCACACAACGGTCAATGTTACTCCTTACAGGAGGGTAACTGTTGACCTTTGGGTGATCCATTCCTGATGCAGACATTAGGTACAGAACTCAAGTGAAGTAGCGTTTTTATCAGGACAGGTGGGGAAACACTGGGTGGTAAGAATTTTGTGGATCCCAGCATATTCCTGTAGTTTGTGTGACAGAAATGCAAGAAAAAATAGTTTTTATTCAACATTTCACCTTTGTATGGTATTTTGGGTAAGAAACTTTGGAAAATTCACAAAAGCCACACCTCCGTGGACTCCCCCAGGTGTCTAGTTTACAGAAATGTCTGGGTTTGATAGGTTTCCCTATATGGCCGCTGAGCCCAGGACCAGAAATGCAGGTGCCTACCTTATAAAACTAGGTAGTTTTGTGATAGATAATTTTGAAGACTCTACAATACGATTTGGGCGGTGGAATTTGGGGCTGAACTAAATTGGGGAGGTCCTAAGAGAGCACTCTCTCAGTGTTCGCTGCTGCATCTATCTGCTGTCTGGGTTGGGCTAACCCGCTACTTTCCCACTGCACAGACTATGCTTGCGAAGGGACAACACGACTGTCCTCATCACCTCCCTCAGAATCACTGGAAGAAGAGTTGTTGGATGGGACTCCTCCCAGAGTCTGCTCCATTGTCCAATCCCTCAGATGCTGTCTCAGTATCTGATCCTACGTCAGAGCTGTCCTCAGTAACCCGAGTTAGGGCTTGAGCAGCAGTCATCCAACAAGACGACATCTCTGCTACTGGCTAAACTGTCCCTTTAAAATACTAACCTAAGTAGACAGTCACAAAATTGCTGGTGTGTGTGTGTGTGATGCGTGCAATAGTAACTGTCAGTCACCTTACCTTTCCTTCTTCCCTCAATCAGCAGGTTCTCTCAAGACACTAAAAAAAAAACACACTCTCTTACTTCACCTTGTTACATACCAATTGTCACATTCTTTAGCGCCTATGGCGCCCAGTCCAACAATCATTATTCGTGCTCCCACTCCCATGACCTGCTCCTCGGATTACCTCACTACCACCAAGCAAATGTGCCCTTAATCTCTCCATAGCCCCCTTGCACATACATTTCATTTGTATCGTAGCTCAGGTAATGGCTGGCTTTACTAATCCACTCAGCTATTCACATAAAATACAGATTTGATCTTTGGAGCAGGCATATCAACCATCTGCTCTACTTTATGGCATCAAAACTGCCACTAGACAAAAGTCCAATCCTTCTCTAGAAGAAACATAATCACAGTTAGCTTGACTTTTGTATTGCTGTCTAAAAGCTACATTTGAAACACGTTGGTTGAAGTATGTGCTTTGCTTTGAAGATGGGCGCTGCAAGACAACTAGTGGCGAATATGTATACATATATATATATATAAAACCTATATATATATGTAAATGTAAAGAGATCACACATATATATATATATATATATATATATATATATATATATATATATGTAGATCTTTATTTATATATATTTTTAATAGCTGTATGGTTTTACTGGGGGGGATTGTGGCCCCCAGGAAAACCATACATCGATTAAAAAAAATTATTTGTCCACAGGGAGTCAGCCCTGCTCATGGGCGACCCCTTGTCAGTTTCATTTTTAATTACAAAAAATATATATATATTTATTTATTTTTAACCCCTGGGATAGTGCCCCCTCCCATGGGTAAACTAACAGATTTTTAAAGAACAATATGCTCCTAGGGGGTGGGATGGTCCATTTTCAGAGAAGGCCGACCCCATCCCCCAAGTGTAATCGTTGGCGGCTGCGATCCACAGCCAGGAAACCATTTCAGGAAGGCCTTGTTTGAAAGAGGAGACTCTCCCTTTTCAAATGGGTCCTTTCTGAAAGGTGGGGAGGCCCTTTTGGGCCCATTTTCTCCACCAGAACAAAAGGCAGCTTTACCTGCTGACATCATGGAGGGCGGGTAGGGGGATTGGGGGAGACACGAAAGATCTTTTGTGTCTCCTGATGGAGTATTAAATAAAAAAAATCCTCTGGTGCGACGCACCAGAGGATTTTTGAAACCCCTTCCTGGCGTCGGCTACTGGTAGTGATCCGCACCATGGAGGGTGTGCGTGCATTAGCCAGTGGCCAACGCATGCATCAGTGAGGTTAAAGATTCTGGCAGAAATCTAAGATGAGAATGTAGCAAGAATTGTTGTGTTGCAATTGTTCTATCAGTTGTATTTTTCGGTGGCAGAAACCCACCACCAAACTCCTTCTTTACAAAGGTACTCTGTGACATTTTATGTAACAACATACCTATTTGTAGAGGTTAATAAAGAGGAATAACACTCCATGCTTGAATAGCTATTGTCTTTAGCATATCCAGTATGTCAGGCCTATTGAGTTTATTGTAGCTTTTCATAACAGATAACATTGATAGCATCAGAAATATTTCTCTTAGTGAATCAGTCATCCTTTTAGCTGTTGTAAGTAGAATGTTACTCTAACCAACCGAGGTCTCCTTAATGAATGTATTCTTTCCCACAAAACAACCATCATGCATACATTTATAAAATTACATAGTACACAAAGCAAAACACTAGGGCCCTCATTATGACCCTGGCGGTGAGTGATAAAGTGGCGGTAATACCGGCAACAGACTGGTGGTAACTACCGCCAAATTATGACCATGGGGGTGATAACTCCCAGAGACAGCCAATGTACCACACCAACCACCAGGGTAGAAACAACACTCACCACAACGGTAGCTGTCAACAGCCAGGCTGAAGACAAAGTACTGCCCACCATATTTTCACCCACTAATCCGCCATGTTTTCTGGGGCAGTACCAATGCCATCAAAAGCCTGGCAGAAACGCATCATAGAAGAGCAAAGACTCACCATTGGAGTCACATGGACCAGAACTGGAAGTCTTCCCTAAGATTATCTATGTCATGCTCCACCTCGAACAACAACGCTGATGAAGACGACGACTGTGAGTACAGTCACCTAGCACACAAAAAAGGGAGGGAGGAAAACGAGAGTGACACATACACGCACAACACACACCTGACACACACACACCATTCACACAACCCGCTGCTGACAATAAACAATGGCACTCGATACACTGCACAATAATGCAAGGACAACAAGAATGCACTAATGAGAATGTATTGATGTAAACAGCTGTTAAATAATCCAATTGTATGTGAAACATAGATGTACAAATGTACACAAAGGGTCACTGCCCAGTCCAATGAACTAAGGGCCCACATGACCACAGGGCACAGTCCAAGGGCCAACTCGAATTCTGACTTCATCGGGATAGAACTTTGCAGGGGCATCAGTTTGCAAGTGGGCAGGCACCTCAGGGGTATGGGGGGTGAGGGGCACCTCAGCCAAATACGGGAACAAGCCCACTGGTTCTGGAGGGGGCTCCATGCCCATTACTCTGTGCTGGGGAGTGCAAGGCCACAGTCTCTCAGATCGGTGACTTTGCCACTGGTTCTGGAGGGGGCTCCATGTCCATTTCACTGTGCTGGGGAGTGCAAGGCCACAGTCCCTGGAGTGGGTGTCTTTCCCACTGGTTCTGGAAGGGGCTCCATGCCAATTTCTCAGTGCTGGGGAGTGCAAGGCCACGGTCTCTCAGGTGGGGAACATGCCCACTGCTCCTGGAGGGGGCCCTTCATACAGCAGCCCCTGGAGGGTGGCCTACATGCCCTTCTCTGGTGGTGATGGCTGCACTGTGTCATCTGGAGGTGAGGCCTGATCTGTGGTGGCAGGTGAAGGTGCCTCCTGGGCAGCCTCTGCTGGTGGTGAGGCCAGAACTGTGGTGGCAGGTGGAGGTGCCTCCTGGGCAGCCTCTGCTGGTGGTGAGGGATGCACTTCCTCAGCTGGCAGTGGGGGCCCATGACCACTGGTGGTGGTGGAGGTGTCACCCGACAGCCTCCGCTGGAGTTGAGGGCTTCTTCCTCTTAATGGCATGAGGCGTGGGCTCCTGACCCTTTCTGGCAGGTGTTGAGGGCTTCTTCCTCTTCATGGCAGGCTGTGTGTGTTCCTTAGCCTTCCGGGCTGGAGTCGAGGGCTTCTTCCCCTTCATGGCAGTAGGTGCAGACTCCTTCTCCTTCATGGCAGGAGGTGTGGGAATCTTAACCTTCTTGACTTGTGGAGTGGGATCCTTCACTGACTTGCCACCACGACTAGGTGGTGCCACCACTGTCTGCGTGGACTGTTTGGCTGAGGTGCTGGGCTGGGTCGTTGGGACCCTGCTCTTACGGACAGGACTCAGGGGAGATGGTGGGTAGAGGTCACGTTGGGCAATGAAAAACATCCTAGGATCGGTGGGGTGGGATGAGGGAGGAGGAATGGGAGTGGAGGTTGAGGAAGTGGTTGTAGGAGGTATATGTCTGCCGGATATGGGTGCAGGTGCATGGGCAGTGTGCTGATGTGAGGTGGATGACTGTTGGGTGTGTGAGTGCTTGCGTTTGTGTCTTTTGGACGGGGTGGACAGACAGGGTGGGAGAGGACACAGAGGATTTGTGCATGAATGTTGTGGAAGTGTCTGCTAGTGAGGTGTGTGTGCTGCTTGGTTTGGTGATGCTGATGGTGGATGTGGATGCAGTGCATGCAGGTGTGAGTGTGGACATGACTGTGAGGGAAGTAGTGGAGGAGGAGGAGGGGCAGACAGTGGACGCTTTGGATGCGGTTGTGTCTGCAACTGTCTGGTGTTTGGGTGAATGCTTGTAGCATGAGATGTGGTGCCTGCATTTGACGGTGCAACTCTTGGGTGTTGTCTTGTCTGCATGCTCGTCTGTATGTGTGCATGGGATGGGTTAGGGTTGAGGAGACTGGGACTGGGAAGTGGAAGATGGAGGGGGGACAGTAGAAACAGGGTCAATGGCTGCTATCAGAGAGGAGGCCAGAACCTGAATCATTCTCTGTCGGGCTGCCAATCCACAGTGGATGACCTCCAGGAATGCACAGCCCCTGGATGGCATTCACAATGGTTGACTTCCCTACAGAAATGGATCTCAGGAGGTCAATAGCCTCCTCACTCAGGGCAGCAGGATTTACTGGGGCAGGGGCTGAGGTGCCTGGGGCGAAGAAGACACCCACCCTCCTGGGTGAGTGGGCACGGGCAACTCGCTGAGAGGCTCCTAGGAGGGCAGTCCTGGTACGGGGTGGCAGCTTTACATGCAGCTGGGGTGGTCACAGAGGTGTTCGCCACCACCAGGGAGCTTCCATCGGAGGATGTATCTGAGTCTGTGTTGTCACCTCCTGTCTCCGCCATGGTGCTCCCCTCGCCCTTTGTCTCACTGGTTCCCTCGGCGTCGGTGGACTCTGCCTCCTGTGTCCTGTGGGATGCAGCTCCCTCTGTCACTGGTGCCCCTGCTCCTCCGCCAGATGATGCTAATGCACACATGGACAGGATGACAGAAGAAAAAAGGGGGGGAGAGATAAAAAGGAAACACTGGGCCAATTACTGCACCAACACCACAGTTGGCATACACAGCACCGTCAAGGACAGGGATCAAGCTTGAGCACTATGCATTGCACTGCCAGTGATTTGGCTAGATGCCACGGCAAGATGAGGGTCACACACCACCAACTACACCCCTCCTGGGACCGACAAAGCCCTGACATGGAATGCTAATAAGCTAGGTTACCTGCATTTGCCATACACCCGTTACCCTAGAGTTGAATCACGCTTCAATGTCTGGCCTGGCCTTAGGGGCACCCACTAACTCACATCCACCATGCAGATCCCATGCCACCTGCCAAATATTCTAATAATGCCCACTGTACTCACCCCCTTGTGGCTGCTGTGATTCTCTCAATCCCCCATACAGCTCTGGGTAGGCCACCGCTGGTATGCAGGTCATCAGGGGGAAAGGTGCCAATGGGCACCCCTTCCTCGTTGGGAGGGCATTCCCACCTGGGCCTCCGCAGTCTTTCATGCCCAGCGTCTCAGGTCTGCCCTCAGTTTCCGACAGTGGGTGTTCTGCCTGCCACAGACCTCCAGGGTCCACACGTCCTTGGTGATGGCACGCCATAATCCCTTCTTTTGATGGACGCTGACCTGCAGAGGTAATACAGACAGGAGAATGCCATTAACCATACAATCCAGCCTGTCACACATATGGCCCACCAATCCCGTTTCCGTCTCCATTGATACACACATCAGCCAGTGCACACCATGTACACCACCACAAGACATTCCCCTGCCCTGTTGACACTATGCTTTCACACACATCTCCATGCATCCTTCCCACATGCATCGTGCCCAAAGTGTACTCATCTGTTGGTCTGGAGGCCCATACAACGGTCCGTACTGGGGTAGGACCCCATCCACCAATCGCTTCAACTTCTCTGAAGTTAAGGCAGGGGCCCTTTCCCCAGTCACATGGGTAATGGTAGGTTCCAGACACAGGTCACAGCAGAACACACAGTGTAGGTGTTCTCCTGTTGAAGGTAAGTAAACAAGTGAGGAATCAGATAGAAAATGGTGGTCACATCCGCGGCGGTGTACACCGTCACCACCGGCGCTGATCCACATTGGCCACTGTACTCCATAGAGCCCCATATTATCCAATGAGAAATTGCACAGTGGTGCAAGACCGCCTTCTGCCATGACGCCCAATGTCAGTGGAGTTACTTCACTTCCACCTGTCCCTACATGCAGGACCGGCGGTTGCCATTTCATGGTGGCAGACAGCGGTCATATCAACCTTAACTGCGTCACAGCCTGGATTAGCACATACCTCGCCATTCCCACTGCCCCATCACATAAATGCACTATGTACACTGAAGTTGCGATTCCATTGTTCAAATTGTGACAGCCTACTCACACTTGCATCCCTTAGATACCTACTGCTGCGGATGAATAGGAGGAGGAGACATACCCCCATGTAGAGACCCCTTGTGGACTTGGCTACATTGGAGGAGAGGCACATTATACTCACCTATAGACTGGACAGGGCCACAATAACTGAGCTGTGTGCCCAACTGGAGCCAGACCTGAAAGCTGCTATCTGTCATCCCACTGGGATCCCCCCTCTTGTGCAAGTGCTATTAGTGCTCCATTTCCTGGCAACAGGTTATTTCCAAGTGACAGTGGGCTTGGCAGCAGAAATGTCACAGCCAATGTTCTCAATCGTGCTGGCAAGAGTTTAGTCTGTCCTGGTAAAACACACGTGCAGCTACATTTCTTTCCCCCAGGTGGAGAATTTGCCCACAGTGAAGGCCGAATTCTATGCAATGGGACATATCTCCAATATTATTGGGGTGACTGATGGAACACATATTGTGTTAGTCCCACGCCAGAATGAACAGGTGTTCAGGAATCATAAGTGTTTATACTCATTGAATGTGCAAATGATGTACCTGGCGGACCAGTACATCTCCCACGTCAACGCAAAGTATCCTAGGTCGGTGCATGACGCCTTTGTCCTGAGGAATAGCAGCATCCCAAATGTGATGTCCCAACTACAGAGGCACAGGTTGTGGCTAATAGATGAACCATGGTCCCCACCTACTGTATGTTAGTGTATGCCTTCAGGAGTCATCCCTGTAGCATTGTGTGAGGCTAAATGTTGTCCCTCAATACAGTACTTATAGGTGACTTTAGCTTCCGAAACCTATTGTGGCTGCTGACCCCTCTGAGGAATGCCAGGACAGGAGCAGAGGAATGTTATAATGAGGCACATGGGCGAACCAGGAGGATCATCGAGAGGACCTTCGGCCTCCTAAAGACCAGTTTCAGGTGCCTCCATCTGACAGGTGGTTCCCTGTGCTACTCACCCGGGAATGTCTGCCAGATATTAGTGGCATACTGCATGTGGCAGAACCTGTCCCTCAGACACCATGTACCCTCTCAGCAGGAGGAATAGACTGGAGATGCCCCTGTGGCAGCCATAGACCATGAGGACAGTGAGGATGAAGAGGCTGAGGATGAGGACAGCAAAACATCAGTTATCCGTCAATACTTCCAATGACACACAGGTGAGACAGTGCAACTGGCCATTCCTCTGACTATTGATGTATTCTGTGTGGCTGTAGCATGATGGCATTAACTTCCTTTGCATCTTAACTTATTGTCACATATGGCTTGTAATTTTACAGATGTTGGTGATACTGATATGCTGACTACGGAAAGCTACAGGTCCTTGTTTCTATGCTCTAACAGTGTTCTTATCATTTGCACTAGATGTGACTGTTTCCATAAATGCACATTTTCAAAACATAAAATACTAGTAGTCAAGTTGTGTTGAAGGGTGTTTATTGTAGTGCTATGAAATTGAGGGAAAAGTGCAAAGGAATGGGGTGATGATGGAGGAATCTCCAGGGTATTGTTCCAGTCTGTTTGTAGCACAGGTCCAGTGTCCAAGGGGCCCTTGGAAGGGGAACAAAGGCAGTTCAAAGTGGACAAGGTGAGAGGGTGGGACACAAGGGGGACAATGAGAGTCTAATTTTCTGGCGGTGGTCTTGGCAAGTGTCTTTGTCTTCTGTCTGGCTCACAGGGAACGTTTGCGGGGTGGTTCACCTTCTGCAGGGGGAGGGGTGCTGGTGGCATGTGGGTTCTGTGGTGGGGCTTCCTGCCCACTAGATACAGCGGAGATGGAAGGCTGGTCAATGGACGGGCTAGTGATAGGGGCCCACTGCTGTGCTGTTGCCTGCCTTATGATGTTGGCCATTTCTGCCAGCACCCCTGCTATGGAGATCAAGGTGGTTTTAATGGCCTGCAAGTCCTCCCTGATCCCCTGATACCGTCTCTCCTGCAGCTGACTGTTCTCCTGCACGTTGTCAAGGATCTGGCCCATTGTGTCCTGGGAAGGTTGGTAGGCTCCCAGGATCTCGGTGGGTGCCTCCTGGAGAGTCGGTTCCCTGGGCCTATCCTCCCACTGGCGCACTGCGGTCCTCCCAGTGTCCCTGTTGGCCTGTGCCTCTATACCCTGAACAGTGTGCCCACTGCCACTGACCCCAGGTCCCTGATTGTCTTGGGTATGAGGTGTGGCCTGTGGTCCCTGTACAGGTGGGCACACTGCTGTTTGAAGAGTCCTGGGGACAGAGGTGTGGGTACGCTGGGTGGGTGCTGTGGTGTTAGATAATGATGGGGAAGGCTCTGTGGTGGACTGTGAGTGGGCTTGGGTGACCGACTGTTCAGTGGTCCCTGATGGGCAGGTTGTTGGTCCAGATCCTGAAGTCCAGAGTTACTGTCATCACTGGGAGCATCTTCTGTTGGGGGACTGGTTTGCCGTGGTACCTCCTCTCTGCTGACATTGGCTGGGGCACCTGTGGGGATGTAAGTGATGTATTATGCCTCATGTCTGTGACATATTGTACAGCTCTGGCTTCCCCTCTATCATTGGTGTTGCCCTGCCACCTTTTGCTTGTGTATGGTGATGTATTGAGTGATTATTGGATTCCCTATGCTGTGCATTCTTTGGTTATGGGTGTTCATGCAGGGCTGGGAGGCATGTCCAGCCACTGGTATGGCATGCAGGGCTTGGCATTGGGGTTAGTCATATGTGTAGGTGCAATGTGTGGGGTGGAGTGGACTGATAGGAGTGAGGGTGAGGGGGTGAGATGGCATGGAGGTATGGGGTGTGATAAGTGGTAAATGTTGACTTACCAGTGACCAGTCCTCCGGCTACTCCAGTGAGTCCCTCAGGATGCAGCATTGCCAAGCCTTGCTCCTCCCATGCTGTGAGCTGTGGAGGTGGAGATGGGGGTCCACCGCCAGTCCTCTGTATGGCGAGCTGGTGCCTTGCTGCCACGGAACGTACCTTTCCCCGTAGGTCCTTCCACCTCTTCCTGATGTCGTCGCTTGTTCTTGGTTGCTGTCCCACGCCGTTCACCCTGTCCATGATTCTCCGTCATAGCTCCATCTTTCTTGCAATGGATATCTGTAGCACCTGTGCTCCAAACAGCTGTCTCTCTACCATGACAATTTCCTCCACCATGATCCTTAACTCCTCATCAGTGAAACGGGGGTAGCTTTGTGGGGACATAGGTGTTGTGTGGTGTGTGTTGGTGAGAGTGTGTTGAGTAATGTGGCGGGGTGTGTGATGTGGGGTGCATGAGGGATGTTTGGGTGTATCTGTTGAGTGTGTCTAGTTGTCTCTGTGCTGTTCATGTCAATCTCCGGCAGTAATTGTTGTTCGTAAAGGGTTGTGGGTACCGTAGGTGTGTGTTTTATAGTGCTGCGGGTAGGTGTGTGTGGTGTGTGTATGAATGTCAGGTATATATTTTTAGTGTTGGCCAATGTAGTTTTGTTTTGTATGTGGGTGTCCGTTCTGACCGCGCCACTGTGTTTTGCCAATGGTTTACCACTGTTGAATGTCTGCCGTGCTGATTTGTGGGTCATAATGTGGTGGGCATTGTTTTGTTGGCGTCACGGTATGGGTGTTGGTACCGCCACTTTAGCAATGACCTTTGGGCTTGCGGATTTGTGTATGTGGCAGTATTCTGTCAGATTGGTGTGTGTGTGTGTCATAATATAGCGAATGGATATTCGCCTCCACGGCTGTATGTTGGCGGCAGTAAGCGGCATTTACTGCCAATGTCATAATGAGGGCATATGTCTCTTAAGAGGGTCCAGCAAGGATTCTGAGTGCGCAAATCTTCTTTACCTATGGTTTGTCAGAGGGGGTCACCAATAACAAAACCTTACTGAGGCAATGTGTGAGAATTCACATAACCAGGGGCGTTGCCCCCTGCCAGCAGCAGGTGCTGCAAAACCTTTACAATGAAACAATAATAAACTATGTTTATTATCGTCTTCATGTAAAAGGGGCGAGGCCACAGGCTGTGACAAGCATAGAGGTGGAGTGCACAGGTCTCCCCTTCAGTGCACATCCATGTTTCGCCAGCTGTCTCGGGCCAGCCAAACATACATGAGCACTAGGCTCTCTCCAACCCAGGCACTGCATTGCTGGGTTGGATACAGCAGGCAGAGACTTTAAGTCTACCTTGGAGTGCCCTCGCTTGGCGCTCCATCCAATCCTAATGCTGCTTTCATGCAGCCATAGAACATGAGGACAATGAGGATGAAGAGGCTGAGGATGAGGACAGCAGAACATCAGTTATCCGTCAGCATGAAAGCAGCATTAGGAATGGATGCAGGGCAGGCTGGAAGCCTGTGCCTGCAGTGGAAGAGAGAATCGGAGCGGCATGGATCAGAGCAGCACAAAAGGTATGTTTTTTAAAAAAATTATATTTTTTTTTTGTTGCCACCCCCGCCATGGGCCGCCCGCCTCTTTGTCCTCCTGCGAGCCACCACTGCATATAACAAAAATTACTTTTATACAGAGTAATAGCAAACCACACTTAACAAGATATTGGCCTTAACTGATGCTTTTCACAATAAATACATCAGGCATTGTGCCTTTACCTTAGCATTTCATAATTAAAATATTAGGCCTAGAGCCATGATCACTGGCTTGCAAACATAACCAACTCAGTCTGCTGTATCGAGTATAAGCTTTGCCACAAGACAAAAATCCCAATACAAGCAATCATCATTCTAGTGGAAGCACAAACATTCAGCCAAAACAAGTCCTGTACTTAGGGATGCAAACATGTGGATAGAGCCTAAGCCCCTCTCTCAGTAGTATTCTGAAAATGTTTTTTGTTGATGATCACAAAAAGTCAAGTAACAGCTGCACTGTGAGTACAGGAGTAAACTTCCATGTAGACTAGTGTAGCCCTGGGCATCCCATTCTGCTTTCAAACATACAACTGCACTCTCAAGCATAAAGTTAATGATGGAAGAGGAGGGTGCCTGGACTGCAGTACATTCCTCATTACTGCCCTTCTCTAATCTGTGCTCCTGCTAGGGAAAAACAAACACTATAAATTATCTAGTTATCTGAGACACCTTAACAGCATGGCAGTGTCACGTGTGCTCCTGAAAGTGCAAGCTCAAGTCGCTGTGCTGTTTCTGGCTCATGCAACTAGAGAAATGAAACAATCACAGCTGCATTGAGGAGAAGCACTTTTTCTGTGGAAGCACAGAACATCTGCTCAATCAAAGCATGTACTTTAGGCTACCAATAGGTGGGCAGAGCCAAAGCCCCTCTCTGTATTACTCCAGAAAGCTCCTATTTTAGGTTGATCACGTTAAGTCTGGTAACAACTGTGCAGTCAAGCAAGACCTACAGCAGAATGTCTAAATGTAATACAGTGGCCATTAGTTCACATCACTGTCTTATATTTGTATTGATATTTTCTACTAAATTCATCATTCTGTCAGTGTAGTCACATGTCTGTGCATCATACCCTTAAAAATAGTCATAATGACAATGGAGAACTCAGCAAGTTTCTGTTGTTCTTGGATATAAGAGGTGGGTGTGTTAAGATTTAGGAACACAGATTTGGTGAGCAACAGTGTGTTAAAATTGCAGTTTTTAAATAGTCACTTCAAAAACAAGAATCAGTGACGGTTAAAAAACTATGCTATCTAAATGTATTAATATGACTTTTCTGAGTTTATGATATGCAAACATTGGTGACATTTATGGGGTTGTATGTTATACAATTTCTAAGTTAGGCTGTAAAGAAGTTACTGCCAGTTTTCAACTTTGGCCTTGATTGTGAGTGTTTCAGAGGTTAGGTGCTATTTTTAGTCCAGATAAAATACCATAGCCTGGAGTTCAGAATTTATCAGGTGCTACAGAATAACACCTATTTCTTGTTTTGGGAGAATAACATGTGAATTGTGGTGCTTATAGCACACCAATCTGCATGTTACAGGAAGTTTCATGCTGCTTTCTTTTGTTACATTCCAGCATATTTGAAGTACCAAAGTTTAAAGAATGGTGAGGTATTTCTTGGTATTATGAGAAAACGTAAACACCACACAACTCAGAATTCTGACCACTACAACATTTAGAGTTTTTACTGAAGTTGGAAGAAACAGACCCACTTACAACCATGGCCAATGTCATACTTCACCAATGCTCCCCTACCTCCATTTAAAACACCTTTCATATTTTTCCGACATCTAAAATGGCCCCCAGGATTTATGCACCACGAGGAGCTCCCTAGGCTTGCATCTGTTTTTTTTATTAAATTCCTGAGTCATCTCTTCCTGCTTTGATTCTGAGACTCCTGGAGGGTCTTGGATTGTTTTCTGTTTACGTGTTTGATGTCTGCCACTGAACTAAATCCTTTTTTCCCATTTGGAACCCTAGGTATGACCTAGCTGTAAGGCTCTTGGACCCAGCTCAAGTGGTCAACAGCAGTTGAATGTCTCCTGGAATGACTCAGGCACCTGTACTCAATCAACTCATTCTCTAGCCGGATGGCTACTGTTACTATAGCACATTGCTGCCACAACAGCTTTGATCAGCCTTAGTGCCTAGCTTGGCTGGTTGTTAAAACTCAGTTATGCTATTGGCCCACATTTGACTCCGAGTGTAATCAGGTTGTTGGTGGTCTCATAGCTGGCTCCACTACTTCAGTGGTGCACAACACCAACGTTCTGTCCTTGACAGGGCTATTAACCCGAAGCACCGCCAAAATCAGGATAGCGCCAAGATCACCTTTTTCTCTCCATTTCAACATTCATTTTCCTTAACTACATTCCTGTTAGACCTGACAGCCATGGGCTGGTCTTCCTCTGAACTTTTTGCCTACCTCCTTCACTTTTCTGACTTCATTTTTGCTGCTTTAGGACTCTGTGTACTTTAACATTGCTAAACAGTGCTAAAATGCATGTGCTATTTCCTTAAAACATGGTAACATTTGCACATCCCCAACTGGCATATTCAACTTACTTATAAATCCCTAGTAAAGTGGTACTACATGTATCCAGGGTCCTGTACATTAAAGGCTACTAGTGGGCCTGCAGCACTGATTGTGCCACCCACTTATGTATCTCTCTAACCATCTCTTAATCTTGCCATTACAGAGTCTTTGTGTGCAGTTTTACATTGCTATGTTGACCTGGCAAAACAATCTTTTTGCCAGGCCCAAACCTTCCCTTTTTATGCATATACATCACTCCAAAGGTAGGCCTTGGCAACCCAAAGGTCAGGGTGGAATGTATTAAAAATGCAGAACGTGTACTTTTAAGTTTTACATGTCCTGGTAGATATTAGACCTGGCATCCTTAGCATGGTTTCAACTGACTTTTTTCCTTCTGACCTCCTGTTTTGCTGACCTACTTTATGCTGGCTTTAGGATTCTGTGTATTTTAACAGGGCTAACCAGTGCTAAGGTGCAGGTGGCACAACTGCCATATTTAGTTTACTTGTAAGTATCTAGGAAAGTACACTACATGTGCCCAAGGCCTGTAAATTAAATGGTACCACCGGGCCTGCAGAAATTACTGTGCCACCTACTACTGTAGCCCTATAAACATGTGTCAGGCCTGCCACTGCAGAGACTGTATGTGCAGTTTTAAACTGCTATTTTGACCAGGCAAGGTCACCCACGTGCCAGGCCCAAACCTTCCTTTTATCCCATGTATGTCATCCCTAATGCAGCCCTGAAGTAGCCCCAAGGACAGGGTACTTTTAAGTTGAACATGTCCTGGTAGTGAAAAACCATTAAATTCATTTTTCACTACTGCAAGGCCTATCTTTCCCTTAGTTTAAAATTGGAATTACCATTAAACAGCCTTCAAGTGTAATGTCCAACTTGAAAATATATAAATTTAGAGTTTGGTGTTTCTAGACTCACAATTTAAAATCACAACTTATAGTGAAGTCGGATTTTAAATTGGAAGTCCTGAAATTGCCACTTTTAGAAAGTGAGCATTTTCTTACTTTAATCATTCTGTGCCTTTGCCTGTCTCTGAATACACGACTGGGGTGTGTGACAGCTGGGCCTTGTGAGTTCCCTCTAGATAGTCACACACAAAGGGATCTGGGGGTGTGACCTTTACATCTTGATGGCCCATCAACAGGTTAATTGGCCTTCCTGGGCTATATGGGAGGGAGGAGCTGACACTTTTACCTGATAGTGCTGTGCTGGTACCCACACAAAGAGTTGCATAACCCCCTGTACAGTGTCTGGAGCCAGGCAAGGAAGGGCAGGGTCCCTTTGAACTTTAAGAACCTCTCCATGAAGTTTCCCCCACTTCAATGGCTCAACTGGGCATAAGTACTGGACCCCAAACCCCACCAAATTAGTACACTTCTGGATCTGAAGACGTTCTGCCAGGAAGAAGGACTTCCGTGCTGCCAGGAGGTTCTGCCACTCTGCGGAACTTCTTTGCCTGCTGTCTGCTTGGGAGTGAGAATGACTGGACTTACCTCTTTACATCCTCTAAAGAACTTAAAAGACTCCAAAGGGTTGTTGTTTTGCCTCCTGTTCTGAAGTCTCAGGGCCAACAAAGACTTTCTACAGTCTTGCTCAGCTGCTGAACTCTGCCAGCTGTGAGTCCTGCCCTTCCAAAAGGTGCTAATCCAGTCCTGGCCTTGAAAGGGGAATTTGCAGCTGTTTTCCTGCAAAACTCAATGCATCAGTGTCATTGCGAAGATAAGAATTGCGCTCCCTCCCTAGACACCAATGCTTCGCCACTGCTGCTGAGTATGGGGACTTTGCATTACTGGTTGTGCAGCTCAATGTGATACATCACCTTTGTAGGAAAGTGCCCCTTTTGGCATGGTTACCCCCCTGCTTTTTGGCTGGTATTGGTGCTACCTTGACTGACTATGTGCTGGGCTCCTGCTAACCAGGCCGTAGCACCAGTGTCTTTCCCTAAACTGTACCATTGTGTCCACAATTGGCACACCCCTGGCACACAGCTAAGTCCCTTGTAAAAGGTACCAGTGATACCAAGGGCTCTGTGACCAGGGAGGGTTCCTAAGGGCTGCAGCATGTATTGTGCCACCCAAAGGGACCCCTCATCAAGCACATGCATACTGCCATTGCAGATTGTGTGCTGGTGGGGAGAAAAAGGCAAATTCAACATGGCACCCCTTCCAGGGTACCATGCCCACAAATCTCTGCCTGTGGCATAGGTAAATCACCCTTCTAGAAGGTTTTACAGCCCTAAGGCAGGGTGCACTATACCACAGGTAAGGGCAGAGCTGCATGAGCAATAGACCCCTACAATGTCTAAGTCAGTTCTTAAACATTGTAAGTGCAGTGTGGCCATATTAAGTACATGGGCTGGGAGTTTGTCATTACAGTCTCTACAGCTCCATGATGGCTTCACTGAAGGCTGGGAAGTTTTGGATCGAACGTCTCAGCACAATAAACCCACACTGATGCCAACAAAGGATTTATTGCACAATGCACACAGAAGGCATCTTAGAGATGCCCCCTGTATCTTACCCAACCGTTTAATTTAAGGCTTACTAGTAGTGCCAGTTTGCCACTAGCAGACAAGTGTCTGATCCCATGGGGTGAGAGCCTTTGGGCTCTCTGAGATCAGGAACAAAGCCTGCTCTGGGTGGAGGTACTTCACACCTGCTCTCTAAAGGAACTGTAATATTTGGTAGTGAGTCTCAAAGGCTCAGGCCTCCTGTTACAGGGAACTCCAGCTATTGGAGATGCCCACCCCCAGACCGAGCACCACTTTTGGCAGCAAGTCCGGTGGGAACATTAGGAAAAACAAGGAGGAGTGACCACTTCAGCTGGGACCACCCCTAAAGTGTCCAGAGCTAAAGTGACCACCTCCTTGCAGAATTCTCCATCTTTTTTTGGAGGATCGGGACCAATATGGATAGGAATATGCCCCTCTCCCCAAAGGGAGTGGGCACTGGAAGGGTGGAGCCACCCTCAGAGACAGTAGCCATTGGCTGCTGCCCTCAAAACCCCTATAGTGCCATTACATCTAGCATTTTGGGGCGCCCCTGAACCGTACCAGATTCCCAGTGACCTCAAGAAGAAAGAAGGAAGAAGAAAGAAGAAGGACTGCTAAGCCGACCCCAGCAGAGAAGTCTCCAGATGACAACTGACTTGGCCCCAGCCCTACCAGCCTGTCTAAAGTTTCAAAGACCCCTGCTCCAAAAAGGTAAAGCAAACTGCAGGACCAGTGACCTCTACTAACCCCCAGGGGACTGCTTGCCAATCAGAGGACCAAGAACTCCCGAGGACAATGATCCTGTCCAGAAGAAATCTCCAAAAGGACTCGAGAACCACCTCGGATCCGGGAGCCCTGCCCACTCTGCACTCAACACCCACTGCCTAAGTCCAGGTGGCCCACTGGTCCAGAGAAGGTCCCCAGGTGATTCCGACCGCAAGTCCACCCTGGGTTGATCCCTCCTGGCCAACACAACAGCACCTGCAGCCTAAATTTAGAGGACCCCCATTACTGCAACCAAATCCAATGAGGATTCCTGACACCCAAGGATACCCCTGCAGGCCCCTGGCCTTGGGAAACCTGACTGATGGTCCAGTAACATCCAGCAGGTGCCTCTCCTACCTGTCCAGCCTGTGGTTTCCCGGAACTGACCCCTGGATCCAGCCTGCAGCATCTTTTGTGACCCCCGGTATCCCACCATTGAGAAGTATTGGGCGTCAGGGTCTGTGTTTGCACCCTGCACCCAGCTGCCCTGTGCTGCTGAGGGTGTGTGTTTGGTGTGATTCTCCGGTGCTGACCTAAACTCCCCTGTGTTCTGGAACCACCATAATCTTCTTTCTACCGAATACCCCCAGTCCTCATAGTACTCCGTTGCAAATCTGACACCAAATTTGACCTCTGAAACCGGCCAGTCCTATGTTGCTGGTGGTGCACTTTTGGGCTCAGCCTACACTAAGAACCTGTGGACATCCTAACTCCCAGACTGGAACTGTAGATCGTGTATATACCTGTTATCTGTGCTAACACTTTCCCCCCCATGATTCCTATGAAAAATTGCAACTTTTGAAATAGAAAACTGCTATTTACTTGTAAACTGCTTTACTCATAAAAAACAAACAAAGTACATTTGATACATATGATTTATACTTATTAACAACTGTACTTGCCTGCAACAAAGTTCTTCTGGTTCTAGTATTAAATTAACAAAATATGTTTTTGCTACATAAAAACAATTGGCCTGGAGTTAGTCTTTGTGTGTTTGCCTCATTTTGTAACTGTGTGTGTACAACACATGCTTTACACTACCCTGTGATAAGCCTAACTGCTTAACCACACAACCACAAACGCGAGCATTAGTATTATCTAACTTAGCCTCCAGTAAGTCTCTGGGGAACCCCTAGACCCTGTGCACATTATACCTCATTTTGGTATAGTGTATACAGAACCAGCTTCTTACAGTCATCGCAAGAGGTTTGACGCCGCACCTCGAGGATATCGCTTCAATGACTGCGTGGCTCAATGACGACGCATCCCACAGATTACACAGATCGGAATCGATTCATAGCTTTCGTATCACCTCCTCAACACTAAGGGGACCCTCCAGCAAGGAATTTTTCAGTGGGCCTTCTGTGAGTCCTGTAGCCGGCCTGAGCTTCATCTCGGTCCACCTGAACTTTGGATTTACCCAGGCCTAGTAACCTTTTAGAGTTATTGATTTCTAAGCACTCTACTGCGGTATATTGTATACAAATTCATATCTCGAGTTCTACTTTTTGGATTTTTGTCACTTTGGTCATTTTACTCATGAAGATATTCTTTATTGTTTCTAAACTGGTGTGGAGTATTTTTGTGATGTTTTCACTGTGTTATTGTAATTTAAGTGTCGCACAAATACTTTACACATTGCCTATTAAGATAAGCCTGACTGGCCTGTGCCAAGGTACCAGATGGTGAGCACAGGTTAATATAGGTTGGATATCTTACTTACCCTGACTGGGGTTGTGGTCCCTACTTGGATAGGGTGCTTGCCAACTAGAGACTCAATTTCTAGCAGTGAGCATAGGACTTGTGTTTGTGCAGTGTCTTACAGTAGTTGTATCTGATGCTCATTTGACATTTTTTTCCCTACTCTCTCTGATTGGCATTTTAAATGTTTCCTATTCTCCTGGACTGGCATTTTTGTTTTCCTCTAAAATCATGTCTCTAACTGGAGGTCCAACATCTGCACCTGCACCAGCAAAACATTACTGTGAACTGGCCTATCTGGAGGACTGTGGCCCAGCTCAAGTACTTCTGCAAGGGGTTTGGGGTTTCTACTAAAGGTTTCACCAGGAAGGTGGACCTGCAATAAGCGATGAGTACCTGGTTAACAGCATGGGATGCACCTGTGACCACAAAAGAGGAGGATGACATAATGGAGGATGATGTGGAGCTGGATAAGGATTCCCTAGAACTGCCTGTGGGACAAGGAGCCAATGGAATGGATGCCCTCCCCTTCAAGGAAGAAGTGCCCAATGTAGAGGCTGGTCCCCAGCGGAGCTTGAGGACATGAAAGAGGAGAAGAAATTAATATTGGAGCTGGCTCAGCTCAAAATGGAAAAGGAGATGTCAGAGAGAGCCTTGGAGGAGAAAAGATTGGCCATGGAGGAGAGGAAATGATGTTTACTCAGGAGTTGAGTCTGAAAGAGCTGAACCTCAAGGCCAGAAGGGCAGAGTACAGCCAAGATGATGGCAGCATATATTCACTATCCTCTGACAGGAGGGTCAACATACCCAAGGGTCAGGTGCATGACTTTGTGGTGGGAGACAACATAGGCAGATGGTTTGAGGCATACGACATTGCTCTGCAGGTATACAAGGTCCCTGAGAAGGATTGGGGAGTGCAGAGGTCATGCTGCTGTTCCTGGGTAACAGAGAGATGGTGTAGAAAACACACATGCCTGACAATACTAGGAAGCATAGTCAGTGCGTCACCATCAATGCGATGAGGGAGGAGACTCTGAGAGACAAAGGGGCCAGCATGGCAACCATCAGGTGCCATCTGGTGTTTTCAGAGCTGGTAGTCCATATTGTGTTCCACTAAGTTGTTGCTGATGACAACCATAAGAGCCACTGTGACTCTGATTCCCTTTGAGTGGGATTGGGGTCTCAGGTCTGTAGCCATGAGTCAATCCATGCCTGTGGATTGTCTACTGGGCAGTGGCCTGGAGCATATCATCTGGAAGGAGTTGGAGCTCAGGTCACACTTGAGTATATTGGTGCTGCCTGAGTGGTTATGCCTGGCCACACCATCCATGGCAGCACGAGAGGGTGATCAGAGGGACATGGAGTTTGGACAAATGGCCCAGGGTCTAGCCAAGAAGAGGAAGGGCAAGAGGCATTGGGAAAACTGTCCCTGAAATTCCCATGGTCCAGTAGGAGGCTCAACCTGAGGTGGAGGCCCCGGTACCCAGAGGGGAGTAAGTGGCCAAACTGGGGAGCCACCCTCAGCTGTCCAACTGGCAGCAGGAAGGGGGGTCCCACCAGGGAGGAGTTCTGCAAGGTGCAGAAGGAGTGTCACACTCTTGTGGGTCTTTGGCAGCAGACTGAGACTCAGGCTCCTGAGCCTGGTGCAACATGTGTGCTGGTGGTCCCCCAGTGCCACAGGGCCTTCCTACTGGGTCTTGTTCATGTTGTGCTACTGGCAGGTCATTTGGTGCAAGACAAGACCTTGGACAGGCTTGTCACCCACTCGTATTGCTTTCTACTGAGGAAAGTCTCTGCTGTGTACTGTAGGTCCTGTCCTACCTGGCAGGTGAGTGGCAAGCCAAGGGGGAAGTGTAAGGCACTCCTGCAACTTTCTCCTGCCATTAGCACGCCTTTTGAGCAGGTTGGTATTGACATTGTGGGGCCTCTGGAACCCAAGACAGCCATGGGCAATAGATTTCTTCTGCTACGTGGAAGCTATCCCTTTTAGGACAGTGACTGCACCAGCCATGACAGAGCTCTGATAGGGATCCTTACCTTTGTGGGTTTCCCCATGAAGGTGGAATCTGACAGGGGTACAAACTTCATGCCTAACTATATAAAGGCCATGTGAAAGGAGTGTGGGGTAACCTGCAAGTTCTCCTCTCCTCACCATCCCAAAAGCAGTGGGTTGGTTGAGAGATTCAACCAAACCCACAAGGGCATGATTATGGCTGTACACAAACCTGTGAGGCATAAGTAGCACATCCTTCTGCCATACCTGTTATTTGCCTGAAGGGAGGTACTGAATAAAGGGATTAGCTTCATCCCTTTTGAACTTCTGTATGGTCACCCTATGAGAGGGCATCTTAGTTTGGTGAATAAGGGTTCGGAGCAAGCTGGGAGCAGCTACATGCTGGCCCTCTGAAAACAGGCAGCACACTCCAGGAAGCTCGCTCAAGAGAACCTAGAAGTCAGCCAGGAGAACATGAAGCCTGGTATGACCAAAATTATACCCCGGCTTAGTTTTAACCTGGCCAAAAAGTGGGGGCTCTACAAGAATGTTGAACTGGGCCCTGTGAAGTAAAGGGGCATGAGAACAATTCCTACCTGGTGGACTCCAAAACTCCTAGGAACCCTTTGAGGGTTCTACATGTAAATCACCCCTAGACCCACTTCAAGAGGTCTGACATTACCATGTTCTTCTTAACTGATGATGGGGTGGAAGAGGAGAGTGAACCTCTCTCCAACCTCCTACCTTCCAAAGAGCAGGATGAGTTAGGGAAGGACATCAGCCTCTCCCCTACACTGACCTTAGATCAACAAAGAAACTTCTGTCAGTTGCTGGGGCAATTTGCTTCTCTCTTCTCAGTTACCGCAGGGCTCACTACATAGTGCATCCATGATATTGACACTGGGGACAGCCTATCTGTGACAAACAAAATGTACAGGTTTTCTGATAAAGTGAGGGCTAACATTAAGGAGGAGGTCTCCAAATATATAGCACTAGTGGTTGTGGCACCCTCTAACAGTCCTTAGGTAAACCCAGTGGTGCTGGTCCCCAAGGCTGTCCCGCCAGGTTCTTGAGTTCTGTGCAGACTACCGTGGGCTCAATGCAGCCACTAGGACTGACATACACCCCATCCTGAGATCTGAGCAGCTCATAGTTAAGCTTGGAACTACCAGGTATCTCAGCACATTTGCTCTAACGCCTGGGTACTGACAGATTGCCTTGACTTCAGGGGCAAAAGAGAGGTCTGTGTTGAGTATACCAGAAGGGCAGTTCCAGGTCTGGGCCATGCCCTTCGAGTTAAAGAAAACCCCTGCTTCCTTTCAGAGGTTAGTAAACCAAGTCCTAGCTGTACTGGAGAACTTCAGTGCCCCTTTCCTAGTCAACATTGCAGTCTTCAGTTCTAGCAGGGAGGACCACCTGTGCCACCTAAAGGAAGTGCCTTAGGCTCTACAGATGGGAGGCCTGACTATCAAGGTCAGTAAGTGCCATAAAGGGCAGGGTTCAGTGGTCTACTTGGGTCACCAATTAGGAGGCTGCAAAGTGCAACCCCTCCAGGCCAAAACTGAAACCATTCTGGCTTGGGAATTTCCTCAAAGATTCATACAGAATTACGATTCTCCTTAGGCCTCACTAGTTATTACAGGAGACTCAACAAGGGGTATGGCACCATTGTGGCCCCATTGACAGATCTGACTTCCCAATGGAACATTGATGGAGCGCAATAGAAAGGGACGTCTTTGGTGTGGTCTGGGCACTTAAGAAGCTAAGGCCATATCCATTTGGCACTCACTTCTGGATTCAGACAGATCAATGGCCCCTCAGATGGTTAATGCAGATGAGGGGTGAGAACCCCAAACTGTTGAGGTGGTCCATCTTCCTACAGGGAATGGACTTTACGGTGGAACATTGTCCTGGAACAGACCACACCAATGCTGATAGTTTCTCCAGGTTCTGATGCATTAGTGAAGAGAACTCCTTACTTTCAGCTGGGGGGACACATGTTAGACCTGACATCCTTGCTATGGCTTCAACTGAATTTCTGCCTTCTCACCTCCAGTTTTGCTGATGACATTTTTGCTGGCTTTAGGATTCTGTGTACTTTACCACTGCTAACCAGTGCTAAAGTGCAGATGCTCTGAACTCTAAACATGGTCACATTAGCCTATGCACAATTGGCATATTTAATGTACTTGTAAGTGCCTAGAAAAGTGCACGAGATGTGCCCACGGCCTGTAAATAAACACTAGTGGCTGGCCTGCAGCACTGCTAGTACCACCCACTATAGTATAGCGTTTAACATGTGTCAGGGCTTTCACTGCACAGCTTGTGTGTGCAGTTTTACACTGTCATTTCGACATGGCAAGAGCACCCACTTGCCAGGACCATTCTTCCTTTTTATTACATGTAAGCTGTTCCTAAGGTAGACCCGAGCTAGACCCAAGGGCTGGGTGCTTTTAAGTTTATCATGTCCTGGTAGTGAAAAATGATTACATTTGTTTTCAGCACTGCAAGGCCTGCCTCTCCCTTAGGTTAACATTGGGATCAACTTGAAGGAGTCATTATGTATAATCTCCAATTGGAAAAAGATAGACATTTGGAATTTGGTGTCTCTGGACTCACAATTTAAAATTATAACTCATGGTGAAGTCAGATTTTAAATTGTAAGTCAAAAATGCCACTTTTAAAAAGTTGGCATTTTCTTTATTTAGCCATTCTGTGCCTCTACCTGTCTCTGAATACACATCTGGGGTGGGTGACAGCTGGGCTTTGTCCATTCCCTCTAGACAGTCACACATAAAGGGAGCTTGGGTGTGACATTTAAATCCTAATGGCTCATCAGAAGGTTGATAGGCCTTTCTGGGCTAGATGGGAGAGAGATGCTGACATGTACACCTGAATAGTGCTGTGCCTGTCCCCACACAAAGAGCTGTAGAATTCCCTATAGAGTGTCTGGAGCCACGGAAGAAAGGACAGGGACCTTGTGCACTTCAAGACCTCTCATTCTCTCCTTCAAGTCTCTGAAAAGCTCAACTGTATATAAGTACTGGACACCAAACACCACCAAATCAGTATACTTCTGGATCTGAGGACATTTTGCCAGGAAGAAGGACTGCTGTCCAGCCAGGAGGGACTGCCACTCCGCTGAACTGCTTTGCTGTGTTGGCCTGCTGCCTGCTGTCTCTGGCCTGGGAGTGAGAAGGACCGGATTTGCCTCTCTACATCCTCTAAAGAGCTTAAGTGACTCCAAGGGCTTGTTGGCTTGCCTCCTGTTTTGAAGTCTCAGTCCATCAATCAATCAATCACAGTATTCATAAAGCGCACTACGTACCCGTTAGGGTTTCAAGGCGCTGAAGTGGGGGGGTGGGGGGGGCTGCTGCTACTGGTCGAAGAGCCAGGTCTTGAGGAGTCTCCTGAAGGTTAGAAGATCCTGGGTCTGTCGCAGGGCGGTCGGGAGGGCGTTCCAGATCTTGGCGGCGAGATAGGAGAAGGATCTGCCACCGGAGGTCTTGCGTTGGAAGCGTGGAACGATGGCGAGGGCGAGGTTGGCGGAGCGGAGTTGGCGGGAGGGGACGTAGAAGTTGAGTCTGTTGTTCAGGTAGACAGGTCCGGCGTTGTGGAGCACCTTGTGTGCGTGGGTGAGGAGTTTGAAGGTGATCCTCTTGTCCACAGGGAGCCAGTGGAGGTCTTTCAGGTGGTGGGAGATGTGGCATCGACTTCCTACAACCCTGTTTAGCTGCTGAACTGTGCCAAATTAAGTCCTGTCCTGCCCAGAGGTGCCATACCAGTCCTAGGCTTTGAAAGGGTACTCTGCATCTGTTTTCCTGTAAGAATTGATGCATTGACGTCTTTGCACTAATTGGAACTGCCGCCTCCTTCACCTTCTTCGTCTCCTTTGCCTTCATACCTCAAGTACCTCGTGTTGACGACTGCACGGCTCGATGACTACGCATACCCAGACTGCACGGATCAGAACTAATGCATTGCCTCCTTGAGGATGATGCAACCATCCATTCAAGGTACTTTCCAGCGGGCCTTGCATGGGTCTTGTAGTCCACCTGCCCTCCATCACAGTCAAGCTGAACTTTGGATTTAAGGCCATCTAGAACGACCTCAAGTACCCTTTAAGCACTATTGCTTTCTAAGCACTCTATTGAAGTTTATTCTTTAAAAATTCATATCTTGAGTTCTACCTTTTGGATTTTTGTCATTTTGGTCTTGTTTTACACCTTAACATGTTTTTTTCCAATTTGATGTGGAGTCTTTTTGTTGTGTTTTTACTGTGCTACTGTAATTTAAGTGTTGCACAAATACTTTACACATTTCCTCTTAAGGTAAGTTTGACAGCTCTGTTCCAAATTACCAGAGGGTGAGCACAGATTATTTTAGGTTATGTATCTGACTTACCCTGACTAGGATTGTGGTCTCTAGTTGGGCAGGATAAATATGTTTGGCAACTTTAGGCCCAATTTCTAATAGTAGTCAAAACTCCCAAAGTCATTTGTTACTACTGCAAAATATATCTCTCCCATAGGATAACTTTGGGGTTACCTTATTACATCTCATAAGTTTAATTCACAACCTGGAATAGATCAACTATTTGCGCTTGGTGTCCCTGGAATCACAATTTAAGATCACAACTTATGGTGAAGCTGGTTTTAAATAAAAATTCTGAAAATGCCACTTTCAGAAATCTGGCAGTTTCTGGCTTTAGCCATTTAGCACCTGCTGCCTGTCACTGCTCACTTGTTTGGGGTGGGTGTCAGCTGAGCATTGTGCATTTCCTCTAGACAGCCACACACAATGGGAGCTTACGTTTGACTTGATGGGCCATCCTAGGAGGATGGGAGGGAGGAGCTGGACCCAGTCTCACCTGCACATGATTAGGCTTTGTCCTGTCCTCAAACAAAGGGCTGCATAACCCACTGTAATGAGTCTGGAGCCAGGGGAGGAATTGCAGGACATTTGTGTGCCTCAAGGGCCTGTCTTTGAAGTCTCCCCACTTCAAAGACCCAACTGGATATAAATACTGGACTTCTGACACCACCAACTCAGTACTTTTCTGGACCTATTAATTCTCTGTCAGGAAGAAGGACTGTTGTGCTGCTGAAGGACTGCCACTCTGCTGGACTGCTGAATTGCTGGATTCCTGTCTTGCTGTGCTGCCCTGCTGTCTGTTGTTCCCCTGCCTGGGTGAGAGGGACTGGTCCTACATTACTTGATCCCAAAGTGACTCCAATGGCTAGCTGGCTGGCCTCCTGATCTGAAGTCTCAGGGACACAAAACACTTCCAACCACCCTGCTCCTGGACTCCAGCATCTGTGAGTCTCCCCTGCCAAGTGGTGTCACCTCACTCCTGGATCCTTAGAAGTGGCCCTCTGCTGTGTAGCACATCCAATGCATCACCACTACTGTGTGGATGAGAACCAGTGCCTTGCCACTACTGCATGGGTTGGAACTGATGTAAAAGATTTGCTTTGCTGCATTTTGGGACCAGTGCATTGCCTTTGCTACTGCCACTGCGTAAGGCTTTCACCGAAAGTCAGCTCCTTGCATCCGTCATCGACAACAGCCTCGATGATGATGGTACAACTACTCAGCACAGCCTCAGTGCTCATTGGACCCAATGCATTGCATTCCTGGCACCGGCCTTCGCATCGTAAGCCCTGTTGATGGGATCCTCAATGACGACGTAACAGGACCATACAACGCAGCCTCTCTGCATCTCAGAACGGGCGTGTCGTCCCTCCTGCATGATGCATTTGTGTCTTGGACCAAAGCAACGCTTCTCAATGAGGATTTAAGGTACTTTGGTTCCGCTGGCCTAACTGAGTCCCTGTAGCTGGCCCGCGATCCATTGCAGCCAGCCTGAACTTTTGACTTCATCTGGTTCCAAGTGACTAGATATCCCCAATTGGCACTTATTGCTCGTAAGTGCGATTTTACAGTTTATGCTTTAAAAATTCATAACTCAAGATCTACTAATTGGATGTTTGCCATTCTAGTCTTGTTTTATTTATTAAAATCTGAGTTCCTATTCTAATGTTGCATGGAATCTTTTTTTGTGGTGTTTTCCCTGTTTTACTGTTTGAAATATTGCACACAAACTTTACACATTGCCTCAAAGTTAATCCTCACTGCTCTGTGCCACATGCTACCAAAGAGTGAGCACAGGTTAATTTATGGTGTGCCTGACACTTACCTTGACTAGGACTGTGGTTGCTGCTTGACCTGGGCTCATACCCCAATCAACCATCAACCCAATTTCAAACAATGCCCAAACTCCCTACAAGGTTCCCAGAGGCAATACACCCCAAATTAACCTTCTTTTTGGTTTACTTTCCTTCTCTAGGATAACCATCAAGACAACCAACTCCCTCTCAAACTTTGCACCAAGCCCTTTTATGACAATCCTCTTACCTCCACCAGGAGAGACCTGGTAGGCATTGATTTGGAGTTTACAATTTTGTGCTGGCAGAAAGATGAAAGTGAAGACTTTTCTTAAAGGACTTTCGAAAAGAGCTATGAAGACACCTGCCGAAGACCAATCCTTTTTGGCCTTTTCAGGATAAACTGTTCGTCTCATTATTCAGTGCTTGCACCCCTCTCTGGGCTCCAAGTAGAGGTCAAAAACAGCTTGGCAAATCCAATAGGTCTGGTGATGACCACCAGCCTTCTGATAATTTGTGTTTTATTTTCTCATGGTTTTTGTAAAATGATATTGTTTGGGAATATGCCGGGCCCTCATCAATCTAAAAAAACATTAATTTGCTACAGGCAAAAAAAGTTTTCTTGGTCTCAAAAAACTACACATTACCATAGTATTCCCTGGCACTGATGGGAACTACTTAGTGTGTGGATGTTACCTTGTAAAAGGCAGCATGCTGTAACTCATAGTAAAGTCAGCCAATAGCTGGAGTGGGTTCATACATTGCCCCTTAATGTAGGCTGGTGTGGGTGGAATAACAATGTGAATAGAACGAACCACAGAAAAATGGATGAAGTCTGACTGAAACCCCTATAAGTAATTATGTTATACACATAATTTTAGTAAAATCAAAAGATCTTGGCTAACATAGACCTAAAAATGTCAATCAGTCTGGAATTGGTTGCAAGCCTCTTGCCTTTGAGAAAAAAAGAAAGAAAGAAAGAAAGAAAGAAAGAAAGAAAGAAAGAAAGAAAGAAAGAAAGAAAGGATAACTTAATAGAGAACAATTAGAAATTGTTACGACCTGGTATGCTGTGAGATAGCAGTAGTGAGAAAAGCAGACACTCTAAAAGAGATTTACAACAGAATTGGCAGGAGATAGGATCTGATAAACATGGAATGTGCGTCAGAAGTGTCCTGCCGTCGTATAAGGTGATAAACACAAAGGCAACACTAATACAGTGATTATAATGTCAAAACAAAAACACTGGCTCTAAAAGGAACTGGCTTGTGGACGGACTTGCAGCTTGTGAAAGAGTAAAAGGCAGGCACTCAAATTGAAGTTAACCAGTGGCTTAACCGCTTCTGTGCCGGGGACGTAATGGTTACGCCCACCAGCACAGCGCTCCCTCCGTGGGCTTATGCAGAGATGGAAGGAGAAGCCCTTCCCCTTTCACCCCGCCCGACCCCTCCCAGTGACATCTGACCTTCATCTGAGACTACCTAGCCATCGCGCTGGAAGCTAGCTTTCAGCACGATTGGAAGAGAAATGCAAAGCAATTATCTTCCGATCATGTAATGGGGGCCTGAGAGGCTTCAAACAGAAGGAAAGGATTTTACTTCCGTTGGAAGTTTCTCAGAGCATTTCAGAAGCCACATCGTGAAGTGATCTGGCTGCTGAAATGCTCGCTAGACACCAGGGATTTATTTGTAAACAGAAATGGGCATAACAGGAGCGACCCCTTGGGCAAGGGTCGCTCCCCAGGGGGGTCATTTTATTCAAGGCCTTTTCTGCCTCCCCCTCGGGGGCAGAAACCACTAGGCGCCAGGGATCATTTTTTTTGTTTTGTTTTTTAGAGTTGGGGAGCGACCCCTTAGGCAAGGGTCGCTCCCCTAGTGGGCAAATTATATTTAGGCCATTTCTGCCTATTTTTATGAGGCCAATCTGCCCCCAAGGGGAGCACAAACCACTAGACACCAGGGAGTTTTTTTTTTAAGGCAAATTTCACGCAAGGGGAGCGACCCCTTAGGCAAGGGTCGCTCCCGGGGGGGATTTACTTTAGGTCATTTCTTCTCCCCTTTGGGGCAGATCGGCCTATTTCTATTAGGCTGATCTGCCCCCGGGGGGTAGAAACCACTTAGGCACCAGGGATTGGTGTGTGTGTTTAATTTGGGGGGGGCAGCCCCTTGGGTAAGGGTCGCTCTCCTTGGGGGCACATTACTGTTGGCCATATCTGGGGCAGATTGGCCTATTTTTGGAAGGCCCCTCTTCCCCCAAGGGGGAGCAGAAAGCCCACCAGAGACCAGAGAAGATTTTTTTTCTTCTCCAAAATAAGAGGGTGGGGGTATGGCCATACCCCCACCCCAAATAAAAGTGGCAGAAAGTTGTTCTGCCCACCACTGGGCAGATGGGGCAATTACCCCTGATCCACACCCGGGGGGGCAGAAAGTTTACTAGATGCCAGGGAATGAAAAAAAAAAAAACTACTGGGATGGTAGCAAAAAAAAGTATGGGCCAGGTTGTGCCCCCACCCCAACTGAAGGGGGTAGCAGTCTTTCAGCTCTCTCCCGCACACTAAAACATCTTATCCCATTGCAAGCAAGAGGACATTTGATTATTTTGGGTTTTGGTTTTACATTTGGGCCATGAGAGCTTGGCTAACTCTCAAAATCGTCCCACTTGGAATGGTGAGGGCTGCACTTTATGGACTTTGGGATACGGCCATGTAAAAAAATACAGAAGACCTAGACTCATATGAAAATGAAACAACTGGGTGATTCCAGGGTGGTGTGCTTCACATGCACCTTGCACCATTTTCTTACCCACAATGCCCTGCAAACCTCCAACTTTGCTGGAAATCACACATTTTTCCCAGATTTTTGTGATGGAACCTTCCGAAATCTGCAGGGATCCATAAAATTCATACCACCCAGCATTGTTTCATCTATACCGATAAAAATTCTGCTGCACTTGTCAGCCTAAAAATGTTTTTTTTCAAACTGCCCTTTTGGAAGCACTTTGGTTCCCCCTCAATTTCGACATGTTTTTTACTCTTCCCTGTCACAAGCACTTGGCCCACCTACACAAGTGAGGTATAATTTTTACCGGGAGACTGAAGGGAAAGTTAGGTGGCTGGAAATTTGTCCTGGTGCGGTGATCCCACCCAGAAATGTGGGAAAAATGTGATTTTTTTGCTAAATTTTAGGATTGCTGAGGATTCTGGGTAAGAAAGCATTGGGGGATCCACGCAAGTCACACCTCCCTGGACTCCCTCAGGTGTCTAGTTTTCAGAAATGTCTGGATATGGTAGGTTTCCCTAGATGGCTGCTGAGCCCAGGACCAAAAACGCAGGTGACCCCCCCATTGCCCTCCCCCAAAGAACAAGTCGTTTTGTATTTGATAATTTTGATGTGTCCAGATAGTGTTTTGGGGCATTTCCTTTCGCGGGCAGTAGGCCTACCCACAAAAGTGAGGTACCATTTTGATTGGGAGATTAGGGGGAGTGCTGGGTGGAAGGAAATGTATGACTCCTCTCAGATTCCAGAACTTTCTGTCACTGAAATGTGAGGAAAAAGTGTTTTTTTAGCCAAATTTTGAGGTTTGCAAAAGATTCTGGGTAACAGAGCCTGGTGAGAGCCCCACAAGTCACCCCATCTTGAATACTTCTAGGTGTCTAGTTTTCAAAAATGCACAGGTTTGGTACATTTCCCTAGGTGCCAGCTGAGCTAGAAGCCAAAATCCACAGCTAGGCACTTTGCAAAAAACAGGTCTGTTTTCTTTGGGAAAGTGTGATGTGTCCACGTTGAGTTTTGGGGCATTTGCTGTTGCGGGCGGTAGGCCTACCCAAATAAGTGAGGTACCATTTTTATTGGGAGACTTAGGGGAACGCTGGGTGGAAGGAAATTTGTGGCTCCTCTCAGATTCCAGAACTTTCTGTCACCGAAATGAGAGGAAAAAGTGTTTTTTTGGCCACATTTTGAGGTTTGCAAATGATTCTGGGTAACAGAACCTCATCAAAGCCCCACAAGTCACCACATTTTAGATTCCCCTAGGTGTCTAGTTTAAAAAAATGTGCAGGTTTGCTAGGTTTCCCTAGTTGCCGGCTGAGCTAGAGGCCAAAATCCACAGCTAGGCAGTTTGCAAAAAACAGGTCTATTTTCTTAGGGAAAATGTGATGTGTCCACGTTGTGTTTTGGGGCATTTCCTGTTGCAGGCGCTAGGCCTACCCTCATAAGTGAGGTACCATTTGTATCGGGAGACTTGGGGGAATGCTGGGTGGAAGGAAATTTGTGGCTCCTCTCAGATTCCAGAACTTTCTGTCACCGAAATGAGAGGAAAAAGTGTTTTTTTGCCCATATTTTGAGGTTGGTCAAGGATTCTGGGTAACAGAACCTGGTCAGATCCCCACAAGTCAACCCATCTCAGATTCCCCTAGGTGTCTAGGTTTAAAAAATGCACAGGTTTGCTAGGTTTCCCTAGGTGTCGGCTGAGCTAGAGGGCAAAATCCACAGCTAGGCACTTTGCAAAAAACAGGTCTGTTTTCTTTGGGAAAATGTGATGTGTCCACATTGTGTTTTGGGGCACTTCCTGCCACGGGCGCTAGGTCTACCGACACAAGTGAAGTACCATTTTTATTGGGAGACCTGGGAAAATGCTGGGTGGAAGGAAATTTGTGGCACCTCTCAGACGCCAGAACTTTCTGTCACCGAAATGAGAGGAAAAAGTGTTTTTTGGCCACATTTTGAGGTTTGCAAATGATTCTGGGTAACAGAACCTCGTCAAAGCCCCACAAGTCACCACATTTTAGATTCCCCTAGGTGTCTAGTTTTAAAAAATGTGCAGGTTTGCTAGGTTTCCCTAGTTGCCGGCTGAGCTAGAGGCCAAAATCCACAGCTAGGCAGTTTGCAAAAAACAGGTCTATTTTCTTAGGGAAAATGTGATGTGTCCACGTTGTGTTTTGGGGCATTTCCTGTTGCAGGCGCTAGGCCTACCCTCATAAGTGAGGTACCATTTGTATCGGGAGACTTGGGGGAATGCTGGGTGGAAGGAAATTTGTGGCTCCTCTCATATTCCAGAACTTTCTGTCACCGAAATGAGAGGAAAAATTGGTTTTTTGCCCATATTTTGAGGTTGGTCAAGGATTCTGGGTAACAGAACCTGGTCAGATCCCCACAAGTCAACCCATCTCAGATTCCCCTAGGTGTCTAGGTTTAAAAAATGCACAGGTTTGCTAGGTTTCCCTAGGTGCCGGCTGAGCTAGAGGGCAAAATCCACAGCTAGGCACTTTGCAAAAAACAGGTCTGTTTTCTTTGGGAAAATGTGATGTGTCCACATTGTGTTTTGGGGCACTTCCTGCCACGGGCGCTAGGTCTACCGACACAAGTGAAGTACCATTTTTATTGGGAGACCTGGGAAAATGCTGGGTGGAAGGAAATTTGTGGCTCCTCTCAGACTCCAGAACTTTCTGTCACCGAAATGAGAGGAAAAAGTGTTTTTTGGCCACATTTTGAGGTTTGCAAATTATTCTGGGTAACAGAACCTCGTCAAAGCCCCACAAGTCACCACATTTTAGATTCCCCTAGGTGTCTAGTTTTAAAAAATGTGCAGGTTTGCTAGGTTTCCCTAGTTGCCGGCTGAGCTAGAGGCCAAAATCCACAGCTAGGCAGTTTGCAAAAAACAGGTCTATTTTCTTAGGGAAAATGTGATGTGTCCACGTTGTGTTTTGGGGCATTTCCTGTTGCAGGCGCTAGGCCTACCCTCATAAGTGAGGTACCATTTGTATCGGGAGACTTGGGGGAATGCTGGGTGGAAGGAAATTTGTGGCTCCTCTCAGATTCCAGAACTTTCTGTCACCGAAATGAGAGGAAAAAGTGTTTTTTTGCCCATATTTTGAGGTTGGCCAAGGATTCTGGGTAACAGAACCTGGTCAGATCCCCACAAGTCACCCCATCTCAGATTCTCCTAGGTGTCTAGGTTTAAAAAATGCACAGGTTTGCTAGGTTTCCCTAGGTGCCGGCTGAGCTAGAGGGCAAAATCCACAGCTAGGCACTTTTAAAAAAACAGGTCTGTTTTCTTTGGGAAAATGTGATGTGTCCACATTGTGTTTTGGGGCACTTCCTGCTACGGGCGCTAGGTCTACCGACACAAGTGAAGTACCATTTTTATTGGGAGACCTGGGAAAATGCTGGGTGGAAGGAAATTTGTGGCTCCTCTCAGACTCCAGAACTTTCTGTCACCGAAATGAGAGGGAAAAAGTGTTTTTTTGCCCATATTTTGAGGTTGGCCAAGGATTCTGGGTAACAGAACCTGGTCAGATCCCCACAAGTCACCCCATCTCAGATTCTCCTAGGTGTCTAGGTTTAAAAAATGTGCAGGTTTGCTAGGTTTCCCCAGGTGCCAGCTGAGCTAGAGGCCAAAATCCACAGCTAGGCACTTTGCAAACGGGAAAATGTGATGTGTCAACGTTGTGTTTTCGGGCATTTCCTGTCACGGGCGCTAAGACTACCCACACAAGTGAGGTACCATTGTTATCGGGAGACTTGGAGAAACTCTGGGTGGAAGACAATTTCTGGCTCCATTCAGATTCCAGAACTTTCTGTCACCAAAATGAGAGAAAAAAGTGTTTTTTGGCCACATTTTGAGGTTTGCAAAGGATTCTGGGTAACAAAACCTGGCCAGAGCCCCACAAGTCACCCCATCTTAGATTCCCCTAGGTGTCTAGTTTTAAAAAATTTGCATGTTTGCTAGGTTTCCATAGGTGCCGGCCAGTGCTTAGTTTGCAAATTAGGAGGTGCCGGTGCTCAGAGCACTTCTCTTAAACACGAGGCTGCTGTAATTAAATCTGCAAGCACTGAATACTGAGGCAGCGTAATCCTGAAGCCATCTCGGGCCTCTTCAATCCATTTACGACTACCCCCGCCCCTTCAGCTCATCCTGCAACTTTCTTCTTTCTCCCTTTAGGATGCTTTTTAGTTTTTCCTTCTTCCGTCTTTCACATGTGTCTTTTGCTCGCACCAAATGCTTGAGGCATAAGAATAAGCCCTGGCTCTCACAAATAAGTGCTGGTGCTCAGCACTGGAAACAACAAGCACAAATTAAGCACTGGTGCCGACTGAGCTAGAGGCCAAAACCCACAGCTAGGCACTTTGCAAAAAACAAGTCTGTTTTCTTTGGGAAAATGTGATGTGTCCTCGTTGTGTTTTGGGGCATTTCGTGCCACGGGCGCTAGGCCTAACAACACAAGTGAGGTACCATTTTTATCGGGAGACCTGGGAAAACGCTGGGTGGATGGAAATTTGTGGCTCCTCTCAGATTCCAGAACTTTCTGTCACCGAAATGAGAGGAAAAAGTGTTTTTTTTAGCCACATTTTGAGGTGTGCAAAGGATTCTGGGTAACAGAACCTGGTGAAAGCCCCACATGTCACCCCATCTTGGATTCCCCTAGGTGTCTAGTTTTAAAAAATGCACAGGTTTGCTACGTTTCCCTAGGTGCCAGCTGAGCTAGAGGCCAAAATCCACAGCTAGGCACTTTCCAAAAAACAGGTCTGTTTTCTTTGGGAAAGTGTGATGTGTCCACGTTGTGTTTTGGGGCATTTCCTGTCGCGGGCAGTAGGCCTACCCAAATAAGTGAGGTACCATTTTATCAGGAGACTTGGAGGAACACTGGGTGGAAGGAAATTTGTGGCTCCTCTCAGATTCTAGAACTTTCTGTCACAGAAATGGGAGGAAAATGTTTTTTTTTTTTGGGCCACATTTTGAGGTATGCAAAGGATTCTGGGTAACAGAACCTGGTCAGATCCTCACAAGTCACCACATCTTGGATTCCCCTAGGTGTCTAGTTTTAAAAAATGTGCAGGTTTGCTAGGTTTCCCCAGGTGCCAGCTGAGCTAGAGGCCAAAATCCACAGCTAGGCACTTTGCAAACGGGAAAATGTGATGTGTCCACGTTGTGTTTTGGGGCATTTCCTGTTGCAGGCGCTAGGCCTACCCTCATAAGTGAGGTACCATTTGTATCGGGAGACTTGGGGGAATGCTGGGTGGAAGGAAATGTGTGGCTCCTCTCAGATTCCAGAACTTTCTGTCACCGAAATGAGAGGAAAAAGTGTTTTTTTGCCCATATTTTGAGGTTGGCCAAGGATTCTGGGTAACAGAACCTGGTCAGATCCCCACAAGTCACCCCATCTCAGATTCTCCTAGGTGTCTAGGTTTAAAAAATGCACAGGTTTGCTAGGTTTCCCTAGGTGCCGGCTGAGCTAGAGGGCAAAATCCACAGCTAGGCACTTTTAAAAAAACAGGTCTGTTTTCTTTGGGAAAATGTGATATGTCCACATTGTGTTTTGGGGCACTTCCTGCTACGGGCGCTAGGTCTACCGACACAAGTGAAGTACCATTTTTATTGGGAGACCTGGGAAAATGCTGGGTGGAAGGAAATTTGTGGCTCCTCTCAGACTCCAGAACTTTCTGTCACCGAAATGAGAGGGAAAAAGTGTTTTTTTGCCCATATTTTGAGGTTGGCCAAGGATTCTGGGTAACAGAACCTGGTCAGATCCCCACAAGTCACCCCATCTCAGATTCTCCTAGGTGTCTAGGTTTAAAAAATGTGCAGGTTTGCTAGGTTTCCCCAGGTGCCAGCTGAGCTAGAGGCCAAAATCCACAGCTAGGCACTTTGCAAACGGGAAAATGTGATGTGTCAACGTTGTGTTTTCGGGCATTTCCTGTCACGGGCGCTAAGACTACCCACACAAGTGAGGTACCATTGTTATCGGGAGACTTGGAGAAACTCTGGGTGGAAGACAATTTCTGGCTCCATTCAGATTCCAGAACTTTCTGTCACCAAAATGAGAGAAAAAAGTGTTTTTTGGCCACATTTTGAGGTTTGCAAAGGATTCTGGGTAACAAAACCTGGCCAGAGCCCCACAAGTCACCCCATCTTAGATTCCCCTAGGTGTCTAGTTTTAAAAAATTTGCATGTTTGCTAGGTTTCCATAGGTGCCGGCCAGTGCTTAGTTTGCAAATTAGGAGGTGCCGGTGCTCAGAGCACTTCTCTTAAACACGAGGCTGCTGTAATTAAATCTGCAAGCACTGAATACTGAGGCAGCGTAATCCTGAAGCCATCTCGGGCCTCTTCAATCCATTTACGACTACCCCCGCCCCTTCAGCTCATCCTGCAACTTTCTTCTTTCTCCCTTTAGGATGCTTTTTAGTTTTTCCTTCTTCCGTCTTTCACATGTGTCTTTTGCTCGCAGCAAATGCTTGAGGCATAAGAATAAGCCCTGGCTCTCACAAATAAGTGCTGGTGCTCAGCACTGGAAACAACAAGCACAAATTAAGCACTGGTGCCGACTGAGCTAGAGGCCAAAACCCACAGCTAGGCACTTTGCAAAAAACAAGTCTGTTTTCTTTGGGAAAATGTGATGTGTCCTCGTTGTGTTTTGGGGCATTTCGTGCCACGGGCGCTAGGCCTAACAACACAAGTGAGGTACCATTTTTATCGGAAGACCTGGGAAAACGCTGGGTGGATGGAAATTTGTGGCTCCTCTCAGATTCCAGAACTTTCTGTCACCGAAATGAGAGGAAAAAGTGTTTTTTTTTAGCCAAATTTTGAGGTGTGCAAAGGATTCTGGGTAACAGAACCTGGTGAAAGCCCCACATGTCACCCCATCTTGGATTCCCCTAGGTGTCTAGTTTTAAAAAATGCACAGGTTTGCTACGTTTCCCTAGGTGCCAGCTGAGCTAGAGGCCAAAATCCACAGCTAGGCACTTTCCAAAAAACAGGTCTGTTTTCTTTGGGAAAGTGTGATGTGTCCACGTTGTGTTTTGGGGCATTTCCTGTCGCGGGCAGTAGGCCTACCCAAATAAGTGAGGTACCATTTTATCAGGAGACTTGGAGGAACACTGGGTGGAAGGAAATTTGTGGCTCCTCTCAGATTCTAGAACTTTCTGTCACAGAAATGGGACGAATTTTTTTTTTTTTTTGGGCCACATTTTGAGGTATGCAAAGGATTCTGGGTAACAGAACCTGGTCAGATCCTCACAAGTCACCACATCTTGGATACCCCTAGGTGTCTAGTTTTAAAAAATGTGCAGGTTTGCTAGGTTTCCCCAGGTGCCAGCTCAGCTAGAGGCCAAAATCCACAGCTAGGCACTTTGCAAACGGGAAAATGTGATGTGTCCACGTTGTGTTTTCGGGCATTTCCTGTCACGGGCGCTAAGACTACCCACACAAGTGAGGTACCATTGTTATCGGGAGACTTGGAGAAACGCTGGGTGGAAGAAAATTTCTGGCTCCTCTCAGATTCCAGAACTTTCTGTCACCAAAATGAGAGAAAAAAGTTTCTTTTGGCCACATTTTGAGGTTTGCAAAGGATTCTGGGTAACAGAACCTGGCCAGAGCCCCACAAGTCACCCCATTTTGGATTCCCCTAGGTGTCTTGTTTTAAAAAATGCACAGGTTTTGTAGGTTTCTCTAGGTGCCGGCTGAGATAGAGGCCAAAATCTACAGCTAGGCACTTTGCAAAAAACAGGTCTATTTTCTTTGGGAAAATGTGATGTGTCCACATTGTGTTTTGGGGCACTTCCTGCCACGGGCACTAGGTCTACCGACACAAGTGAAGTACCATTTTTATTGGGAGACCTGGGAAAATGCTGGGTGGAAGGAAATTTGTGGCACCTCTCAGACTCCAGAACTTTCTGTCACCGAAATGAGAGGAAAAAGTGTTTTTTGGCCACATTTTGAGGTTTGCAAATGATTCTGGGTAACAGAACCTCGTCAAAGCCCCACAAGTCACCACATTTTAGATTCCCCTAGGTGTCTAGTTTTAAAAAATGTGCAGGTTTGCTAGGTTTCCCTAGTTTCCGGCTGAGCTAGAGGCCAAAATCCACAGCTAGGCAGTTTGCAAAAAACAGGTCTATTTTCTTAGGGAAAATGTGATGTGTCCACGTTGTGTTTTGGGGCATTTCCTGTTGCAGGCGCTAGGCCTACCCTCATAAGTGAGGTACCATTTGTATCGGGAGACTTGGGGGAATGCTGGGTGGAAGGAAATTTGTGGCTCCTCTCAGATTCCAGAACTTTCTGTCACCGAAATGAGAGGGAAAAGGTGTTTTTTTGCCCATATTTTGAGGTTGGCCAAGGATTCTGGGTAACAGAACCTGGTCAGATCCCCACAAGTCACCCCATCTCAGATTCTCCTAGGTGTCTAGGTTTAAAAAATGCACAAGTTTGCTAGGTTTCCCTAGGTGCCGGCTGAGCTAGAGGGCAAAATCCACAGCTAGGCACTTTGCAAAAAACAGGTCTGTTTTCTTTGGGAAAATGTGATGTGTCCACATTGTGTTTTGGGGCACGTCCTGCCACGGGCGCTAGGTCTACCGACACAAGTGAAGTACCATTTTTATTGGGAGACCTGGGAAAATGCTGGGTGGAAGGAAATTTGTGGCTCCTCTCAGACTCCAGAACTTTCTGTCACCGAAATGAGAGGAAAAAGTGTTTTTTGCCCACATTTTGAGGTTTGCAAATGATTCTGGGTAACAGAACCTAGTCAGATCCTCACAAGTCACCACATCGTGGATTCCCCTAGGTGTCTACTTTAAAAAAATGTGCAGGTTTGCTAGGTTTCCCCAGGTGCCAGCGGAGCTAGAGGCCAAAATCCACAGCTAGGCACTTTGCAAACGGGAAAATGTGATGTGTCCACGTTGTGTTTTCGGGCATTTCCTGTCACGGGCGCTAAGACTACCCACACAAGTGAGGTACCATTGTTATCGGGAGACTTGGAGAAACTCTGGGTGGAAGACAATTTCTGGCTCCATTCAGATTCCAGAACTTTCTGTCACCAAAATGAGAGAAAAAAGTGTTTTTTGGCCACATTTTGAGGTTTGCAAAGGATTCTGGGTAACAGAACCTGGCCAGAGCCCCACAAGTCACCCCATCTTAGATTCCCCTAGGTGTCTAGTTTTAAAAAATGTGCAGGTTTGCTAGGTTTCCCTAGCTGCCGGCCAGTGCTTAGTTTGCAAATTAGGAGGTGCCGGTGCTCAGAGCGCGAGGCTGCTGTAATTAAATCTGCAAGCACTGAATACTGAGGCAGCGTAATCCTGAAGCCATCTCGGGCCTCTTCAATCCATTTACGACTACCCCCGCCCCTTCAGCTCATCCTGCAACTTTCTTCTTTCTCCCTTTATGATGCTTTTTAGTTTTTCCTTCTTCCGTCTTTCACATGTGTCTTTTGCTCGCAGCAAATGCTTGAGGCATAAGAATAAGCCATGGCTCTCACAAATAAGTGCCAGTGCTCAGCACTGGAAACAACAAGCACAAATTAAGCACTGGTGCCGACTGAGCTAGAGGCCAAAACCCACAGCTAGGCACTTTGCAAAAAACAAGTCTGTTTTCTTTGGGAAAATGTGATGTGTCCTCGTTGTGTTTTGGGGCATTTCGTGCCACGGGCGCTAGGCCTAACAACACAAGTGAGGTACAATTTTTATCGGGAGACCTGGGAAAACGCTGGGTGGATGGAAATTTGTGGCTCCTCTCAGATTCCAGAACTTTCTGTCACCGAAATGAGAGGAAAAAGTGTTTTTTTTTAGCCAAATTTTGAGGTGTGCAAAGGATTCTGGGTAACAGAACCTGGTGAAAGCCCCACATGTCACCCCATCTTGGATTCCCCTAGGTGTCTAGTTTTAAAAAATGCACAGGTTTGCTACGTTTCCCTAGGTGCCAGCTGAGCTAGAGGCCAAAATCCACAGCTAGGCACTTTCCAAAAAACAGGTCTGTTTTCTTTGGGAAAGTGTGATGTGTCCACGTTGTGTTTTGGGGCATTTCCTGTCGCGGGCAGTAGGCCTACCCAAATAAGTGAGGTACCATTTTATCAGGAGACTTGGAGGAACACTGGGTGGAAGGAAATTTGTGGCTCCTCTCAGATTCTAGAACTTTCTGTCACAGAAATGGGAGGAAAATGTTTTTTTTTTTTGGGCCACATTTTGAGGTATGCAAAGGATTCTGGGTAACAGAACCTGGTCAGATCCTCACAAGTCACCACATCTTGGATTCCCCTAGGTGTCTAGTTTTAAAAAATGTGCAGGTTTGCTAGGTTTCCCCAGGTGCCAGCTGAGCTAGAGGCCAAAATCCACAGCTAGGCACTTTGCAAACGGGAAAATGTGATGTGTCCACGTTGTGTTTTCAGGCATTTCCTGTCACGGGCGCTAAGACTACCCACACAAGTGAGGTACCATTGTTATCGGGAGACTTGGAGAAACGCTGGGTGGAAGAAAATTTCTGGCTCCTCTCAGATTCCAGAACTTTCTGTCACCAAAATGAGAGAAAAAAGTGTCTTTTGGCCACATTTTGAGGTTTGCAAAGGATTCTGGGTAACAGAACCTGGCCAGAGCCCCACAAGTCACCCCATTTTGGATTCCCCTAGGTGTCTTGTTTTAAAAAATGCGCAGGTTTCGTAGGTTTCTCTAGGTGCCGGCTGAGCTAGAGGCCAAAATCTACAGCTAGGCACTTTGCAAAAAACAGGTCTATTTTCTTTGGGAAAATGTGATGTGTCCACATTGTTTTTTGGGGCACTTCCTGCCACGGGCAATAGGTCTACCGACACAAGTGAAGTACCATTTTTATTGGGAGACCTGGGAAAATGCTGGGTGGAAGGAAATTTGTGGCACCTCTCAGACTCCAGAACTTTCTGTCACCGAAATGAGAGGAAAAAGTGTTTTTTGGCCACATTTTGAGGTTTGCAAATGATTCTGGGTAACAGAACCTCGTCAAAGCCCCACAAGTCACCACATTTTAGATTCCCCTAGGTGTCTAGTTTTAAAAAATGTGCAGGTTTGCTAGGTTTCCCTAGTTGCCGGCTGAGCTAGAGGCCAAAATCCACAGCTAGGCAGTTTGCAAAAAACAGGTCTATTTTCTTAGGGAAAATGTGATGTGTCCACGTTGTGTTTTGGGGCATTTCCTGTTGCAGGCGCTAGGCCTACCCTCATAAGTGAGGTACCATTTGTATCGGGAGACTTGGGGGAATGCTGGGTGGAAGGAAATTTGTGGCTCCTCTAAGATTCCAGAACTTTCTGTCACCGAAATGAGAGGGAAAAAGTGTTTTTTTGCCCATATTTTGAGGTTGGCCAAGGATTCTGGGTAACAGAACCTGGTCAGATCCCCACAAGTCACCCCATCTCAGATTCTCCTAGGTGTCTAGGTTTAAAAAATGCACAGGTTTGCTAGGTTTCCCTAGGTACCGGCTGAGCTAGAGGGCAAAATCCACAGCTAGGCACTTTGCAAAAAACAGGTCTGTTTTCTTTGGGAAAATGTGATGTGTCCACATTGTGTTTTGGGGCACTTCCTGCCACGGGCGCTAGGTCTACCGACACAAGTGAAGTACCATTTTTATTGGGAGACCTGGGAAAATGCTGGGTGGAAGGAAATTTGTGGCTCCTCTCAGACTCCAGAACTTTCTGTCACCGAAATGAGAGGAAAAAGTGTTTTTTGCCCACATTTTGAGGTTTGCAAATGATTCTGGGTAACAGAACCTGGTCAGATCCTCACAAGTCACCACCTCTTGGATTCCCCTAGGTGTCTAGTTTTAAAAAATGTGCAGGTTTGCTAGGTTTCCCCAGGTGCCAGCGGAGCTAGAGGCCAAAATCCACAGCTAGGCACTTTGCAAACGGGAAAATGTGATGTGTCCACGTTGTGTTTTCGGGCATTTCCTGTCACGGGCGCTAAGACTACCCACACAAGTGAGGTACCATTGTTATCGGGAGACTTGGAGAAACGCTGAGTGGAAGACAATTTCTGGCTCCTTTCAGATTCCAGAACTTTCTGTCACCAAAATGAGAGAAAAAAGTGTTTTTTGGCCACATTTTGAGGTTTGCAAAGGATTCTGGGTAACAGAACCTGGCCAGAGCCCCACAAGTCACCCCATCTTAGATTCCCCTAGGTGTCTAGTTTTAAAAAATGTGCAGGTTTGCTAGGTTTCCATAGGTGCCGGCCAGTGCTTAGTTTGCAAATTAGGAGGTGCCGGTGCTCAGAGCGCTTCTCTTAAACACGAGGCTGCTGTAATTAAATCTGCAAGCACTGAATACTGAGGCAGCGTAATCCTGAAGCCATCTCGGGCCTCTTCAATCCATTTACGACTACCCCCGCCCCTTCAGCTCATCCTGCAACTTTCTTCTTTCTCCCTTTATGATGCTTTTTAGTTTTTCCTTCTTCCGTCTTTCACATGTGTCTTTTGCTCGCAGCAAATGCTTGAGGCATAAGAATAAGCCCTGGCTCTCACAAATAAGTGCCGGTGCTCAGCACTGGAAACAACAAGCACAAATTAAGCACTGGTGCCGACTGAGCTAGAGGCCAAAACCCACAGCTAGGCACTTTGCAAAAAACAAGTCTGTTTTCTTTGGGAAAATGTGATGTGTCCTCGTTGTGTTTTGGGGCATTTCGTGCCACGGGCGCTAGGCCTAACAACACAAGTGAGGTACCATTTTTATCGGGAGACCTGGGAAAACGCTGGGTGGATGGAAATTTGTGGCTCCTCTCAGATTCCAGAACTTTCTGTCACCGAAATGAGAGGAAAAAGTGTTTTTTTTTAGCCAAATTTTGAGGTGTGCAAAGGATTCTGGGTAACAGAACCTGGTGAAAGCCCCACATGTCACCCCATCTTGGATTCCCCTAGGTGTCTAGTTTTAAAAAATGCACAGGTTTGCTACGTTTCCCTAGGTGCCAGCTGAGCTAGAGGCCAAAATCCACAGCTAGGCACTTTCCAAAAAACAGGTCTGTTTTCTTTGGGAAAGTGTGATGTGTCCACGTTGTGTTTTGGGGCATTTCCTGTCGCGGGCAGTAGGCCTACCCAAATAAGTGAGGTACCATTTTATCAGGAGACTTGGAGGAACACTGGGTGGAAGGAAATTTGTGGCTCCTCTCAGATTCCAGAACTTTCTGTCACTGAAATGGGAGGAAAATGTTTTTTTTTTGGGGCCACATTTTGAGGTATGCAAAGGATTCTGGGTAACAGAACCTGGTCAGATCCTCACAAGTCACCACATCTTGGTTTCCCCTAGGTGTCTAGTTTTCAAAAATGTGCAGGTTTGCTAGGTTTCCCCAGGTGCCAGCTGAGCTAGAGGCCAAAATCCACAGCTAGGCACTTTGCAAACGGGAAAATGTGATGTGTCCACGTTGTGTTTTCGGGCATTTCCTGTCACGGGCGCTAAGACTACCCACACAAGTGAGGTACCATTGTTATCGGGAGACTTGGAGAAACGCTGGGTGGAAGAACATTTCTGGCTCCTCTCAGATTCCAGAACTTTTTGTCACCAAAATGAGAGAAAAAAGTGTTTTTTGGCCACATTTTGAGGTTTGCAAAGGATTCTGGGTAACAGAACCTGGCCAGAGCCCCACAAGTCACCCCATCTTGGATTCCCCTAGGTGTCTTGTTTTAAAAAATGCGCAGGTTTCGTAGGTTTCTCTAGGTGCCGGCTGAGCTAGAGGCCAAAATCTACAGCTAGGCACTTTGCAAAAAACATGTCAGAATTCAATGTAAAAATGTGATGTGTCCATGTTGTGTTTCCTGACGCTAGCATTAGGCCTACCCACGTAAGTGAGATATAAATTTTATCTGGAGACTTGGGGGAACACAGCATAGCAAAACAAGTGTTATTGCTCCTTGTCTTTCTCTCCTTTCTGTCCTTCCAAATGTAAGACAGTGTGTAAAAAATACGTCTATTTGAGAAATTCTCTGTAATTCCCATGCTAGTATGGGCACCCCGGAATTCAGGGATGTGCAAATAACCACTGCTTCTCCCCACCTTATCTTGCACCCATTTTGGAAATACAAAGGTTTTATTGATACCTATTTCTCCCTTTTTATATTTCGCCAAATTAATTGCTTTATGCCTGGTATACAATGAAAACCCGTTGAAGGTGCATCTCCTTTATTGGCTTTGGGTACCTGGAGTTCATGATGAACCTATAAGCCCTATATATCCCCACAACTAGAAGAGTCCAGCAGATGTAACGGTGTATTGCTTTAAAAGATCTGACATTGCAAGAAAAAGTAACAGAGTAAAACGTGGAGAAAAATGGCTGTTTTTTCACCTCAATTTCAATATTCTTTTATTTCAGCTGTTATTTTCTGTCAGAAACACTTGTAGGATCTACACAAATTACCCCTTGCTGAATTCAGAATTTTGCCTACTTTTCAGAAATGTTTAGCTTTCTGGGATCCAGCATTGGGTTCAAACACATTTCTGTCACTAACTGGAAGGAGGCTGAAAGCACAAAAAATAGTAAAAATGGGATATGTCCCCGTAAAATGCCAAAATTGAGTTGTAAAATTGGGTTTTCTAATTCAAGTCTGCCTCTTCCTGAAGGCTGGGAAGATGGTGATTTTAGCACTGCAAACCCTTTGTTGATGTCATTTTCAGGGAGAAAACCATAAGCCTTCTTCTGCAGCCCTTTTTTCCCACTTAAAAAATAAAAAACAACATTTTCGTTGTATTTTGGCAAATTTATTGGTCTCCTTCAGGGGAACCCACAAAGTCGGGGTACCTCTCGAATTCCTAGGATGTTGGAAAAAAAGGACACAAATTTGGGATGGGTAGCTCATGTGGAGAAAAAGTTATGAGGGCCTAAGCGCAAACTGCCCCAAATAGCCGAAAAAAGGCTCGGCACAGAAGGGGAAAAGGCCTGGCAGCGAAGGGGTTAAGTAGGATGATCCACTGTAGGAAAGCAGCCTCTTTCTAGCATGGTTACCCCCACTTTTGGCCTGTTTGTGAGTGTGTGTCAGTGTGTTTTTACTGTGTCACTGGGATCCTGGTAGCCAGGACCCCAGTGCTCATAGATAAAAACCTATATGTCAGTGTGTTTTGCCTGTCTCGCTGGGATCCTGCTAGCCAGGACCCCAGTGCTCATTGTTTGTGGCCTAATATGTATGCCTGTGTAGTGCCTAACTGTGTCACTGAGGCTCTGCTGATCAGAACCTCAGTGCTTATGCTCTCTCTGCTTATAAATTTGTCACTGTAGGCCAGTGACTACATTTACCAATTTCAATTGGTATACTGGATCCCCTTTATAAGTCCCTAGTATATGGTACTTAGGTACCCAGGGCATTGGGGTTCCTGGAGATCCATATGGGCTGCAGCATTTCTTTTGCCACCCATAGTGAGCTCAGACAAACCCTTGCACAGGCCTGCCATTGCAGCCTGCGAGAAATAATGCACATGTTATTTCACAACCATTTTCACTGCACTTAAGTAACTTATAATTCACCTGTATATCTAACCTTCACTTGCTGAAGGTTAGGTGCAAAGTTAATAAGTGTGAGGGCACCCTTGCACTAGCAAAGGTGCCCCCCCATAGTTCATGGCATTTCCCCAGACTCTGTGAGTGTGGTGACACCATTACACGTGTGCACTACATATAAGTCAATACCTATATGTAGCTTCACAATGGTAACTCCGAATATGCCATGTAACATGTATAAGATCATGGAATTGTCTCCCCATTCCAAATCTGGTATTGGGGAGCCAATTCCAAGCATCCTTGGGGCTCCACCATGGGCCCCCCGTACTGCCAAACCAGCTCTTATGCTTGCACTGCAGCTACAGCTGCTGCCACCTCACAGACAAGGTTCTGCCCTCCTGGGGTCTGGGCAGACCAGTCCCAGGAAGGCAAAACAAAATATTTCCTCTGAGAGCAGGGTGTTACACCATCTCCCTTTGGAAATAGGTGTTACAGACTGGGGAGGGGTAGCCTCCCCCAGCCTCTGGGAATGCTTTGAAGGGCACAGATGGTGCCCTCCTTGCATAAACCAGTCTACACCAGTTCAGGGACCCCTTCTCCCTTGCGCTGGTGGGAATCTGGACAAAGGAATGGGGAGTGACCACTCCCCTGTCCATCTCCACCCCAGGGGTGGTGCCCAGAGCTCCTCCAGTGTGTCCCAGACTTCAGCCATCTTGCTTTGCATGGTGTGGGGGCACTCTGGAGAACTCTGAGTGGCCAGTGGCAGCAGGTGACGTCAGAGACCCCTCCTGATGGGTCCTTAGCTGCTAAGGTAGCCAATCCCCCTCAGAGGGCTGTTTAGGGTCTCTCCTGGGGGTTCTCTTCAGATTCTGCTTGCAAGTTTCCTTCAGGAATCCTCTGCAACAACTTCAAACTCTTCTGACCTCGGATCAACCACAGCCTGCTCCAAGAAACACTGTAACTACAACAAAGTGTCTACAAGAGACACTTTTCTTCAGCAACCTCAGCTCCAAGCAAGCAACTGCAACAGTTTCCATGGTATGCACGCTCTGGGGACTCCTTTTCTGCATCCTGCACCAGAAAGACTGAACAAATCTCCTGTGGAGTGATGGAGTCACTCCCCTGCTCCAAGCAGGCACCTTCCAAGATGACAACCAGTACCCTGGGACTCCTCTCACAACAACTGGCATGCTCCTAAGGACACAGAGGATGGACATCATCAACATAGACTGTCCTGAGGTACTGCTGATGCAATTTGGAGGAGGTAAGACCTTGTCTTCCCCAAGAACGATGGTATCCCTTTGTACTAAGTCTTCTTCACCTCCTGAGGCCTCTGTGCACTCTTTGCAAAATTCCTTCATACACACCCTGGCCCAGGTCCCCAGCACTCCACCCTGCGAGGGTCAATTTGCTAAGTTGTTCTCCAGTGGTGTGGAACCTTTGTTTGTTGTGCTGCATCAACTGCATTTTGCACCTCCATTGAACCTGGATCCTGTGGCTTGTTGGGGTGCTGGCTGGCATCCTGAGGGTTCTCTAATGTGCTGAGATCACCCTCTTCCTTCTCACACAGTGTTGAGGCCCCCAGGTCCCTCCTGGGTCCAGCCAGTGCCATTTTAATGAAAAACACACTTTTGTTATAGCCAAGGCTTGTTGGTACTTTCCAACAAAGAATCTTGTCTGCAACAATCTTCATGCCGGGGGACATCTTTTACATCATGCAGGAACCCACTGGCATCTTCCTAGGGTGCATTTCTGCAGTCTCCGACTAACCAGGGACTCTTCTTTTGCACCCTCTTCTGTGTTGGCAGGGGCTCCTGTCCTTCCTTCAACTTCTTTTGACTTCTGGTCTTGGTCCTCTTCCTGCGCAGGTCTTCAGGTCCAGGAGTCCAGCAGTTGTTCTTTGCAGACTTGGTTGGCTGCTGCAAAATCCCAAAAACAATGTGTAGTGTGTCCTAAGGGAACTTGCAGTACTTTACTCCTGCTTTTCTGGGCTCTGGGGTGGGGTAGTTTACTTACCTTTACTGTTTTCTTACTCTCCCAGTGATTCTGCACACACTACACTTGTCTAGGGGGGAATTTGTGATTCACATTAAACTTTTTTAGTATATGATTTGTGTTACCCCTAGACCTATTTTCTCCCATTGCATTCTATAGGATTTCCAACTGTTTGCATTGTTCTATGACTATTTACTTGTCTAATTTCGTTGTCTAGTGTATATATTGTGTATAATACTTACCTCCAGAAGTAGTATTGTCTCTAAGATATTTTTGGTACTGTGTCACCCAAATAAATACCTTTATTTTTGGTAACACTGAGTATTGTCTTTACTTGTGTATAAGTACTGTGTAACTATAAGTGGTACTGGATGAGCTTTGCATGTCTCGTAGTTCAGCCTAAGTTGCTCTGCTAAAGCTACCTCTATAAGCCTAAGCTGCTAGAATACTACTACTTCACTAATAAGGGATAACTGGACCTGGTATAAGGTGTGAGTACCCAAGGTACCCACTACAAACCAGGCCAGCCTCCTACACCCACTGCCCCTTTCTGTATGCTATAGTAGGTGGAAGTAAAATGTGAATGACAAAACAAAAGACGAATTGATGAAGAGGGTTGGCTGAAACTCCATATTAGTAAAAATATCATACACATATATTTTAGCAAAATCAAAAGATCTTGGCTAACGCCAGACCAAACTATATTATACTTATTTAAGTATCATCGCTGGATCAAAAAAACAGGACTTGTCAGCCTCCTGGCATTTAGGCCCTCATTCCGACCCTGGCGGTTTGAAACCGCCAGGATGGAGGGCAGAGGAAGCACCGCCAACAGGCTGGCGGTGCTTCCCTGGCCATTCTGACCGCGGCGGTAAAGCCGCGGTCAGAAAAGGGGAACCGGCGGTTTCCCGCCGGTTTACCCCTGGCCCAGGGAATCCTCCAGCGCCGCCATGGGGATTCCGACCCCCTTCCCGCCAGCCTGTTTCTGGTGGTTTCCACCGCCAGAACCAGGCTGGCGGGAACGGGTGTCGTGGGGCCCCTGGGGGCCGCTGCACTGCCCATGCCAATGGCATGGGCAGTGCAGGGGCCCCCTAACAGGGCCCCACAAAGATTTTCAGTGTCTGATTTGCAGACACTGAAAATCGCGACAGGTGCCACTGCACCCGTCGCACCCCTGCAAATCCGCCGGCTCCATTCGGAGCCGGCTTCTTCTTTGCAGGGGCTTTCCCGCTGGGCCGGCGGGCGATCTTTTGGAGATCGCCCGTCGGCCCAGCGGGAAAGTTAGAATGAACGCCGCGGTCATTTGACCGCGGTGCGGTCTTTTGGCGGTTTCCGCCCGGCGGGCGGTGCCCGCCGCCCGCCGGGGTCAGAATGACCCCCTTATTGTTCAGTATTTACCTTAGACATCCTGTTCACAATGAATGAAATCCAAACCTGTACATTTCATCATGCTCATCATTGCTACCAAATATTAAGCACCCAACCACATTTGTGAAGAATGATTGAGGAGCAAACAGATAGTATTGTTCTGACAACTTGTATCTTCTCTATATATAAACACTAAAACATTGAGAAGAGGGCCTGTAGCGAAGGACTAGTAATTGACCAGATTTGTCTCATGCCTTTCACTTGTTTCTGATCTGCAGGGAGTAGGATTTAACCATCATATGTTTCAATTGAATTAAAACACTTGCAAATCTACAAAGCAATGTTAATATACCAAAGTCTTCTTCCCAATATTTAGGTTCAGATGTTAGACAAGACCTTTTGATTTTATATATATATATATATGAATATAAACAGCATTCTATCTATTCACAAGGACTGCATTGCTATGTGTATTTGTAAAGCACACTCTCATCCTCAATGCCATCTTGTCACTGAACAGGTATGTGTGCCCATCCCTCCCTATGGTAATTTGGTTGACTAGCACCAGGTCTTCAGCTGCTTGTGGAATTCAAGAAGAAAGGAGGCTCTGATGTAAGGAAACGCCTGTTCTCCCAGTTTGGTTCTGTATATGTGTCGGATGTGAGAGTAGGAATGCTGTAAAGCAGAGGTGTCTGGGTGGTTCTTTGAAGGAGATGCAATTGTTCAGGTAGGTGGGGCCTGTGTTCTGTAGTGCCTTGAATGTGTGTGTGAAGAGTTTGAATTGAGCACATTTGTGTATCAGAAGCCAGTGGAGCTCCCTTAGTTGTTGTGCGATGTGAGTTCTGTGTGGGAGGGTGCATCTGAGTCTGGCTGTGATTTCAGGATGGTTTGTGATCTTCTAGTGAGTTACTTAGTGATCCCGAGGGAGACTTTATTCCCATAGTCCAACTTGAAGGTGACTAAGCCATGAGTGACAGGTTTTCTATTGTTGCTTGGGAGTCATTTAAAGATCTTTCTCAGCATCTTCAGGGAAGGCAAGCAGGGTGCAGTGACATCATTGACTTTTTCAGTCATGTCCAGTTTGCTGTTGATGATTATTCTGAGGTTCCTGGCATAAGTTCTGGTTGTTGGTGTGGGTCTGAGTTCAGTTGGCCACCAGTTGGAGTCTCATGGTGAGGTGTTCTTGCCAACGATGATTACTTCTGTCTTGTCGGCGTTGAGCTTGAGACAGTTGGCTTTCATCCAGTTAGCAACTTCAGTCATGCAGGTGGTGAATGTATTTCTCATGTTGGGGTTCTTCTCCAATAGGGAGAGTATGAGTTGCATGTTGGTGGCGTAGGAGACGATGTTATGCTACGTAGATTTGTTGAGTGCACTATCATCCAGCAGGGTATCCTGACACTGAGAAAGTGTGAGGATAATTAAAGTTAGGGCCTTGTGGGACTACTTGAAAAACCAGGTCTTCAGCTACTTGTGAAATTTAATAAGTGAGAAGAATGTTCTTATGTTTAGTGGCAGGTCATTCCATGCTTTTGGAGCAATGTAGAAGTCTCAACTACCAAATCTGTTTTTCCATATGCCTGGGATCTGGTCAAGTAGGAGTCCTGACCATCGGAGGTGTCTGGAAAGTTTGTAAAAAGAAATGTGATTTTTTAAGTATTTTGGGCCAGTGCTGTTTAGTGCCTTGAAATTATGGGTGAGGACTTTGAATTATGGGAGTTTGTGTAGGGAGAGTCAGTGGAGATCACTCATATGTGATGTGGTGGTGCAGTGTGGGAGGTTGAGGTTGATTCTGGCCACTGAATTCTGAATGGTCTGAAGCCTTCTGGTGAGTTTTTTGTTGATCCTGGCATAGAAGGTGTTCTCATAACCCAGCTTGCAAGTGAACAGGGTGTGCGTAACAGTTTCCTGGGTGCTGATTTGGAGCCATCTACTTCAGCTCCTTCAGGGTGTAAAACCATTAGGCGTTGACAGCTTTGATTTGGGCAGTCATATCAAGATTGTTGTCAATGACAGTCGCGGTCAGTCCTAGCTCTGTTGGCTGCCAGGTGGAGTGCCACACTGAAGTGCTCTTCAGAAGATCACAATTTTAGTGTAGACAGTTGGTCTTCATCCAGTTGGTGATTTCAGACATGCCGGCATTGAACCTGAACCAGGTACTGGGGGACTTGTCCGTGAGAGGGACAATGGGTTGTGTGTCATTGGCATAGGAGAGGACGCTGATGTTGTGATAGTCAATGATGGTGACAAGAGGGATGTATGTGTTGAAGAGGGTCGGGATCAAGGAGGATCTTTGCGGAACTCCGCAGATGAAGTCGCAGGCATCCGTGGTGTATGATGCCAGTCTGACATTCCACACACAGCAGTTTCATGCAGTGACTGGGTCTAATGTCAATAGGTGCTTTTTGAGACTAAAATACTTTTTCTTTTAGAATTTTTTTTCAGACTAACAAAGATACGACATCTTCCCCAAAAATAAAGTTTTGCAAAACCTGTGACAAAACAAGCAATAATCAAGTTAAAAAAGCTGACAGCCATGATGAGACGCATAACCTTTGTCAATCCTTCTCCCCTTTTAAAATGAATACAGGCTTTAAAAATGTAAGCTTTCTTAATTTTTGAACCTACATAACCCCATTGTTTACATAAAGCAGGACTCCCAAAAGAATCTCGGAAGGCTTGTCTCTTGCCTGAGTAATATCACCTGACTACGGAACCTGACATTTACTGCCAAGATATTTTTGTGACACATGGTGACTGCCCATACCCTCAGCCTTTCAACACTATTTCTGTTGTTTTTTCCCCTCCGCCCTCTAGTTGTGTTGTCTTGTACTATTTACAAAGCACACCTGTCCCTTCACTCGGCACAACTACACTGAGACGTGCTTCAGTGAGCCTGCTTCGCCAACTGTAAAGAAACGTGTCCAGTGCGACCTGGCATGTGTAAGCGAGGTCCATTCAACAGTGCATACAAATAGTAAAAGTAGTTCATCTGAGGTGGGTGTCGTTGTAAATAAAAGTACATGAAATCCGCTCGACTCGAAACCGTGATAGAGAAATGTGGCCTGTGCGGTGATATCGGAGTTCTTTTTGGTCCCGGTCCATCGTTTAGAACTAGAAATAAACAAGGAGCTCGAAAGGTCACTGTGTAACTCAAGTTTCCAGAGCCTGATTCCAGGAGAGCTGATCCGTGCCCATTCTGTCAACACAGGCCTACTAATGTATGCTATGGCAGCTAGCATGGCGCTAAAACATCCACATCATTTCCTGAAGCATGGAAAGAAAAGGTACAGGCTCTCAAATCCTCCATGAACGCTGAAGGTTAGAGGGGATCTGCCATCAGTGAAACTACTGTCGAAAGTGTGTTTCTCACAGCTGAGTCTGTTTCGGAATGTTTCTGATTTTTAGAGGTTATATTATCTCTTTCAGCAAATAGAAAAAGTAGAACTAACGTTTAGCACATTAGCTTCCAAAACCTCACAGGCACCTTTCAGGTGACTTAAGCTCCTTGCCTATGGAGAAGAGGGTCTGTATGGTCTGTTCTATTGATAGCATTGTGCCACTTTTGTGTTTCACTTGCACTTACACAACCAATAATGTTCCGTAAAACCATGTTGAACTTTACTAATCGGTGGTATTCTATTGTTTGAAAATAACCGTCAAGGAGTGCAAATAAAGAGTCATTAGCTGGAAAGTGTAATTCCACTTACAGCCACAGATCAAAATTTTCAACAGCTCTGCCCAATACTCCACCCTGTCCCGCAATGTAGCCTGAACTCTTCTCTGGAGGGAACATTCTAAAAGTTTCTTCAATACCTCGTCAGTTTGACCTGCAGCTAATTTTCTAAGCCTGTTGAGGAGGCTGCCAGTTATTGTGGGGAGCAATTGAATTTTGGAACAATGTGGCTAACTGTCATTTGTGTTATGAGTGGTTTCATAAGCCCATCTCTTACAGGTGACCTCACAAGTAAGGACATTGGTCCTCATTACAACTTGCCGCCCACCAAGTTGTATCCGCTGCGCGGCCGCCAATGTGGCTGCACTCCCGCGGTGGCCATTTCGAGATCCCCGCTGGGCCGGCGGGCAGAAACCTAGTTTCCGCCCACCGGCCCAGCGGGGATGTTGGCCGCAACATGGAAGCCGGCTCCAAATTTAGCCGGCGGTGTTGCGGCGGTGCGACGGGTGCAGTTGCACCCATCGCGCTTTTCACTGTCTGCTAGGCAGACAGTGAAAAGCTCCATTGGGCCGTGGCAGGGGGCTCAGTGACTCCCCTTTCCACCAGCCTTTTCATGGCGGTTCATACCGCCATGAAAAGGCTGGCGGGAGGGGGACTCGTAATCCCCTGGGCAGCGCTGTCCTGGGGGATTACAACTGCCAGGACCAAAATGGCAGGAAACCGCCGGTTCCGGTGTTGCGACCGCAGCGCTTCCGCCGCTGTCGTAATTCCAAGGAAAGCACCGGCAGCCTGTTGGCTGTGCTTCCGACGATACAGCCCAGGCGGTCTTTGACCACCAGGGTTGTAATGAGGGCCATTGTGTTTATTGAAGAACCATGCACTATTTACTGACATCAACATCGTTCATGGTGGTCAATAGCGTTTTACAGATTAGTTGACTGATACTCTTCTGATGTTTGTGTGTTGGACATCTTTCTAGAATGAGACTTAGAATTAACATGTCTGGGGCTACGAGTGGCCTGTAATCAAAACTAAGAAGCTTTCTGGACCCCAAATCTGTAACAACTCGTAAAAATTGCCAGGTTGATTATTTAAAAAAAAGAATTGTAGTTGATTTTAATCCGTTGTGCATGTGAAGGTGATGGGCTTTCAAGGGGGATGTTTCCAAGTTCCAACTAAAGTGTATAACCTCCTTGAAAGTTATTTTGATGTTGGGCTACCATCTTATCATAATTTATTTTATGCTAATGTGGCGCTAACCAGTACCCCATCCTGCGCCATATTTACAAAGTGGAGCAACACTAGCATTGCTCCACTTTGTAACCCCTTGGGCCACATCATATATGTGCCCGGTATAATGTATGCAAGGGGGGTTGTTCCCCTGCAGGGGGGCCCAAAAAATGGCACAGTGAAATTTACAAGATTTCACAGTACCATTCTAGCATCATTTTTTAACACCTGCTCAGGGCAAGGATTAAAGTTATGCTAGTGCATTAGCCTATGGGCCTCCCTGTACTTTGCTGGACTAGCAGCAACTTTTTTTTACTTTAGTCCAGCAATGCGCCACAAAAGCATAAAACAATCTGACACTATTGTTCTAACGTGCACCAACGTGCACCTTGTAAAAGCAGTGCTACTATGGTGTTGTTAGGTGGGGGCAAGGTGACGCAAGGAAACTGGTGCATCAGAGCTGATGTCTCACATTACATGTAGGACCATTCCGAGTGACTTTTTGCGATAACATAATGAGATGCAGCTGCATACAAGCCCTTAAATATGAGCCAGTCATTAGACAGCAACCAACGATGATGGGTTAGGCCTTGAGTTCATTTAGCTAAATTACTATCATTGTGGTAGCAAAGTAGATGGGGCCTGCATAGGTCCTGGAAGCATTGTAGGGATGAAAAATCCCCACGGATCTATATTTTTGCAAATCAAACCTGGCTCATTGCCCTTGTGCATAGCCCTGCCATTTTGTACTGTCATAACCTCTCTGCCCCAAGTATTCTTTAAGATTGTGGCCCTTATTACAACCCTGGCGGTCGGTGGAGAAATGGCGGTAATACCACCAACAGGCCGGCGGAAAACAAATTGCATTATAGGCATGGCGGTGACCGCCATGCTAAACCACCACTTCTCCACTCTGACCGCCAGGGTGGTAACAACCGCTGGGCTGGAGACTTCGGTCTCCAGACCAGTGGCAGTCATTACACCGCCAGCGGTATCACGACCCCGCATACCGCCATGGATTTCGTGGAGTTCTGTACCGCCACAAAATCCATGGCGGTAGGCACTATCAGTGCCAGGGAATTCCTTCCCTGACACTGATAGGGGTCTTCCCCAGCCCCACATTTTCAAAACACACACAACACACCCCCGCATGCATACATGCACTCACACACCCCCTCTACACACCCACACGCACACCCCCATGCACACACACAACACACAACATCCCCCCACCCCCCCTAACGGACGATCACCTTACCTGGTTCGATGATCCTCCGGGAGGGAACGGGATCCATGGGGGCTGCTCCGTCTCCAGCTCCCTGTCACCAGAACACCACCACACCAAATCATGGAACGTGATTCGGTGGGCGGTGTTCTGATGACGTGGCGGTGGAGGTGGAGCAGCCTCCACTTCCCCGCCAACCGCCAGTATGGCTACTGTTGGTTCTCCATCAAAAAAACATCGGAGGGCTGCCAGCAGTCATAATACGCTGTGTGGAAAACCGCCTTCACTGGTGGTCTTCAGCATGGCGGTACCTCGGCTGTCTTGCAAAAAAGACCGCCGAGGTTAAAATGAGGGCCTGTATGCTTTCTTGCTCTGCTTCTAATTAGTGTCTCTCTCTGCTACCACTGAGCACCTACCCAATCAGCACCTTTCATTTAGCTAATTCCATCTCTCCACTTACTTGTGATACTTTCTATTGACTCTCTCACCTCACTTCTCTGTAATACCTCTGTGGCAGACATTATTACTGGCAAGTATTGACCTTATTTCCACCAAGTGAGGTAAATGTGCCCATAATTTGAATAGCATTTACGAAACTGTTTTCTCCTTGCTTTAGGGACGTAACTACATTGTCTGCAAACAGCTCTATCTTGGGGAAAAAACCTAAAACAGTGGTTCGTAACCTGTTAGTCGTGACCTGTGGACCCCTGGGGGTCGGCGATGCATTGTCAGGAAGTCCATGACAGCTTAAGAGGCAAATTTAAAAGTTTCAAAAGCTTTGGAAATGTCATTAAGGAATTTGAAATTGTGACTAAAAATTAAGGGCCAGATTTATGCTGGCCTTGTGCTTTTCCAGCGCCACATTAGCTTCATTTTTTTTACGCTAATGTGACGTTGGAAAAGGAAAACTGCTGCGCCATATTTACAAAGTGGCGCAATGTTTGTATTGCGCCACTTTGTAACCCCTTGCGCCACATCATGCCTGCGCCAGGCATAATGTATGCAAGCAAAGCGTTCCGGCTGTAGGGGCCCGTAAAAATGGGGCAAATGAATCTATGAGATTCCTTTGCAACATTTTTAACTGCATTTTTTAATGCCTGCTAAGTGCAGGCATTAAACAGAGGCTCCCAATGATTACAATGGGCCTCTGGGTGCTTTGCAGAATTAGCACCATCATTTGCAAAGCGCTGAAGTAGCATCACAAATTATAACTTTGTAGGAAAATCATAAGTACAACAACAGTAGCATGGGCAGCTGAGGTTCTCAATTGAAGCACTAATATGCAGAGCCAAAAAGAGAACATGAATAAGGGAGCAAAATGTAAAGATAATATTCCAGAAATGTGCTTTGTAGAGAAATAAATTAAAATTGTGAAAAGCTCTAACCTTCCCATTATTAAAATTTCGATTTTTGTTTGTGAATTAAAGACACAATTTCATAATTAGTGCATTCGTTTGATGTATACTTGTATCTAGAAGTGTATGTATTTTATGGATCATGTATCATAATAAATGCTTAGGCATCCAATAGTGATTCAGTGAATGTCCACAAATGTCAAAAAGTTAAGAACTACTGCTCTAAAATCTCATTTTTAATACTGGTTACTCGATGAATACAGCAACTATTATTGCTTGAATTAGGCAGCCTTCATAAGATTTTCATGTTCTTGGATGCAGCCCCCTTTGGCAGACTATCCAACTGGTAACTTGCTGCAGTGGCATTATGTCTACCGTACATTTTGGTTTGCAATTAAAACCCTTCTTGATTTCTTCTGGTGAGGAATTGACATGGCCAATTAATTAAATATCTTTGCCAGTGACTATGTGCGGAAATGTGGTGCTGCTTGATGAGTTTCTAAAAGCCGTCACTCTACTTTCCATAAAGACTTTTTTACATTTTATTGGTTTTAGTACATACATTAGTACAAACATTATAACTTGTCTAACCCTCCCCTCTAGTTAAGTAGCGGAATCTGATGTCTGGTATTTATAGTGGTTTCAGAAACACATTACTCTTCTATCTTTGGGTTTTATACTGGTTGGGCATTGGTTAGTCGTTACTATATAGTCTTGTTTGCTGGTCTTTCATTATCTTGGAAGATAGGTAAGTTCTACATGGTAATATAGTGGTTTGCTGGTCACTTATCCATATGCATGTCTCCACTTGAGAGGATCTGCCCTCCCTCCGCCTTCCTACCCTTTCTAACTGACGGTTGAGTATTGGGAGGTACAGTGTGGTGGTTAATGTGCATGTCAGCTAGATCTCTTATGGAGGATTTGTAGATGCAATTTTACTGCTAGATGTGGCTAGGTCATGTCCAGAAGTGTTTTTCGCTATAGCGTATGAGTTATGTAAAGTTTCAGGGGTGTCCATGTCTATTTGCCGGTGGTCTCTTTTAGGAGTCAGGGTGTCTGCTGTTCTTCTATTTGCTGTTCCCACCCATCCACTAGTGTGCTCCAGGCTTCCGCTCTGTCTATTGGACCCTGTCCTCTTCGTGCCTCTCTGTGTCTGATCGTTTCTTCAGCCGTGGACCACTTAAGAACTTCCCTCGTCCATGTTTGTAATCTTGGTCCTGACATTGCTTTCCATGTGATTGCTATCTCTCTCTTGACCAACACTAGGACCAGATCTTGGAATTGATTAGTGTATTTATGTTGGGGCTGACGTAGATAATTTCCTAGTAGGCAGTGACCGGGGTCTTCTGGCACATTGTGTCCAATGTGGTCAGATAGCAGCAGTGTTATGTTGTGCCAGTAGTTTCGGATTGATGGGCAGGTCCAAAACATGTGTATAAATTTGGCCCCTTCTTCTTTGCATCTGGGGCAGCAGGCCTCCAAGGCCCCAAAATGTCTCTTTATTCTGCTTGGCGTGAGATATGCTTGGTGTAGGACATATGTGTTTATTTATTTAAATCGGGCATTTCTAGAAGCTTTTGTGGTCCAGGCTAGGATTTGTTCCCATGTGCTGTCTTCGAATGTTACTCCTAGGTCTACCACCCATTTCAGTTTAAGATCCAATAATGGTCTGGTCCCATTGGCATAAATTTTTCTAAAGAGTGTTGTTACTGCTGTTCCCGTCGTACTAACTACTTGCGCTACTTCCAATGTGGGGGGTTTGGTGCTTCCCAAGCGCCAGTGTTTTCTGATTGTATTTGTAATTGCCCTATGTACTAAGAAACCTCCCGATGGCAGTCGGTATCTATTGCAGAAGTCTGTGAATGATAATAAGGAGTCTGCTTCATATAGTGTGCCCAGTGTTGTGGCTCCTGCACTCTCCCATTTTCTGATCGCTGCCCAGTTCCCAGTATGTGGGAATGTTAATAAACATCTTAATGGAATTTCAGGTGAGTAGGGTTTGGGACATGGTGTTTTACGCAGATATCTCCTCCAGCATCTACGAATGACCTCGAGGGCTTGGAATCTGCTGGACTTCGGGCAAGCGAGGTTCAACACCACCCCTGATAACGTGTATAATTCAGGAGTGAAAGGTAGGATTTCACTCTTGGGTGTCGTACTGGCAGCCACCCACCTGGTCAACCACTGAAGTTGACCGGCCAGGTAATAATCTTCAAAGTCTGGAACAGCCAGGCCCCCCTCCGCAGTTGTCCTGCGCATCACTGCTAGCGAGAGTCTGTGTCTGCCCGCGCCCCATATTAATCCTGTAAGAATAGAGTTCAGGGCAGTGAAAAAGCTGCTCGGAATCCACACTGGGAGGGTGACGAAAAAATAAAGTAGCCTAGGGAGAGTTATCATCTTTAATAATGCTATTCTGCCTGCTACCGAGATGGGTAGTGTTGCCCAGAAACCCATGGAACCTTTGATACCCCTTAGTGCTCGCTCTATATCGCCTTCATAGAGGTTCTGTGAGTTATGATAAATGTGGACCCCTAAGTATTTGAGGCACCTCGTTTCCCATTGTAGTTCTCCCATGACCGCGGGGGGATATCTTCCCTCCCTAAATGGGAAGAGACTGGATTTCGCCCAGTTCACCCTGAGGCGTGATAGGTCTCCAAAGTTTTTTTGTAGTGAATAAGATCCCCCCATATCTCTAAGGAAGAAGAGAAGGCCGTCTGCGTATAGTGCAATCTGATGGGAGCGGCCTGCTATGGAAATACCCGTATAATCTCTGCCCTCCCTAGTGGCACAGACCAGCGGTTCCATTGCCAGTGCGAATAGCAAGGGCAAAAGGGGGCAGCCCTGTCTTGGACCTCTCGCTACCTCATTTCTATCAGATATGGTATTGCCCGCATGCACCCTGGCTTTTGGGCTGAGATATAACAGTTTCGTCCATGCAACAAATCGGGTGCCCAGTTGCAATCTACTAAGAACTTCGTGTAGATACCGCCATTCCAAGCTGTCGAATGCTTTTCCGAAGACGATGGCTAGTACTGCTGTCTCGTCTTTGTCAAATCCATCGCTGTTCATTAAAGCTATAAGGTGGCGTATATTATGTGGTGTTTGACGCCCTGGTATAAAGCCAGCTTGGTCAGAATGTATAATTTGGGGCATATGGTGCATGAGTCGAGTTGCTAATATTTTACTTAGTATTTTATAATCTGTAGTTAACATTGACAGTGATCTGTAAGATGCTACTCATGTAGGGTCTTTTCCTGGTTTCAGTAGTGGTGTAAACAGTGCTTCCTGTGCGGGTCATGGGAAAGGTTGGGTTTCAGCTGCTAGGTTATATACTGTTACCAACTTAGGTCCTAGTTTAGAGAAATACGATGAATAAAATTCTATTGGTAACCGGTCTGGGCCTGGCGTTTTAGTTCGTGCCATAGAAGCTACTGCATCTTTCACTTCCGCTAGTGTAATTGGTGCTCCCAGGTCATTCACATTTAACGCGGATAACCTGGGGAGCGGTAGACGGTGTAGGAAGCTCTGAATTTCTGATATTGAGGGGTGTACTTTGCTGGAGTATAGGTCTGCATAGAATTTCCTGAATTCCTCGTTAATGGCCATCTGTGAAGTCACTCGGAACCCTTCAGGTAGGGCGAGTTCCACTATTACTGAGCTTCTCTTATCAGGATTCTCTAGCCATGCTAGGAGTGTGCTTGCTCGGTCTCCCTCTGCATGCGTTCTGGTTAAGTAAGCTTTGTAGTCATAGCAGCATAATCGGTCGACCGCTGCCATTGTTTTTCCCCGTTCTACAGTGAGGGAGTCCCTCCTATCTGGCTATCCGGGACATTGTCCCTCTAATTCCCTTTGGCTGCACTCTGCTTTCTCTATATCCTGTAGTAGGGTTCGCCTCACTCCAGGGGCCACCGACAGACACCTATCTCTAATGACCACCTTGAATGTGTCCCACTCCATTAGCTTGGAGGAGGCTGAGTCATCGTTAGTGTCAAAGTAAGCGTCATTCGCCAATGGTGTGTTTAAATGCTCCATTCTCTAGCATGAGAGGTTGCAGTCGCCAAGTAGGTATGGGTGTGTTTGTCCGGGACCAATTCAGGGTAACCAGGAGTGGGTTATGGTCCGACAGTGTTTGAGCTAGGTATTTGCTCGTTTGTACTGCCCTATGCATGTCTGGCGAGGTTAGAAAAGTATCCAGTCTGACGTGCAGGTCGTGCATGTGTGAGTAATATGAGTATTCTCAGCCTTGAGTGTTTTGTGCTTGCCAAATGTCTATCAGGCCCCAGTTGGTTTGCCAAGTCCGGTATGCACTCACAGTTCATATTATTGGTGATGCGGGGGGTGCGATCTATCTAGTGCTGTGTCTGCAATGCAATTGAAGTCTCCTCCCAATATTATCGTTCCCAAAAGGTGTTCTGCTAATCTTGTGGATACAGTGGCCGGGAACTCTCCTTGATTTGAGTTGGGACCATATATGCTTCCTAGTGTTACCTCTTTACCGTCTATTGTTCCTGTGATTACCGTCTATCTTTCAAGGGGATCGTTAAGCGTTGATAGATGTTGATATGGGATTCCTACTTTTATCCATATCAGTGTACCTCTGGCAAACGCTGAGTAGGTTGTGCAAAAAACTCTACCTCTCCAACCTTTCTGGAGTGCCTGGCCCTCTGTTGCATCTAAGTGTGTCTCCTGGAGCATTGCTATGTGGATTCCCCTTATAATGAGGTATGCAAATACTTGGTGGCACTTGGCCATAGATCCTAATCCCCTAACGTTCCATGTTAAGCATTTTAGGTCTCTTACCCTAGCCATCCGACATGTAGTTGTGTCTGTCTAGCTCATTATTCTGTTCCGTACCTAGCTTGTTCGTCGTAAACTGTAATCTATTTAAATAACAAAAATCCCAACTCCCCTTCCCCAGAGCAAAGGACATATTGGCTTCGCCCAAACTTTTACTCATCAACAAAGTTGCAACTAATATTCTAGGTCTTGCTGTGGTCTTCACAGCTGTTATGGGGGTGCTGCGTCAACCTTCAAGTGGGTGGGAGCCCCGGGAATCCGGGACCATCTTGACCACACCAATCTTCGATGTTGTGGGATACGCCGGTGGATGTTGCCTCCAGTATGTTTTTAGTCTCATGTTAGTAGGCATGATTCCACGTTCCCGCTGGGGCTTTTTGTTGCGCAGTTTGTCCTGCGGCTTGGTTTTTTCAATCTGGTGTGTGTTGCTCAGATGATCTCGTCTGCTGTACCCGGCTTGATCACAGGCAGTAATATACTCGATTGCATGGAAGTTGCTGTCTCACTGTCAGAGTCTGAGTGTTCATCTTTCTGTGGGCTCTGGGGTGGGGTGATCCCCGATCTCCCGGTCGCCCCCGCCGATCCTAGCCGCTGCTTCCATTGCCTGTCTCCTTTCATTGAGTGCCTCGTCCATGGTGAGGGGGTTGCGTCTGTAGGTCGGTTGATGCCTGGTTGGTCTTGGTCATCTTCGTTTCGCTCTGTGTTGTGGATTAGCATTCAGTTCGGATGTTAGTCTGGACTCCAGCCATGCCCAGGTTTCCTCTGGTGTTGAAAAGAATTCTGTGCCCGATGGGGCGACCACTCGGAGTCTGGCAGGGAATTGCATTGAGTAAGGGATCTCCAGTTCACGCAGTTTGCGTTTCACTGTGTTATAGTTCGCTCTGCGCCTTTGTACTTCCCTGGAGAAGTCGGGAAAGATGGAGATCCTGCTATTTCCTACTGATAATTCTCCTTTTTGCCGTGCTTGTCTCAGTATATGATCTCTATCCCTGAAGTGGAGCTGCCTCGCAATCACTGGTCTTGGGGGGGCAATGGGGGGCTGCCTGCTAGGTACTCTGTGCGCTCTTTCCAGGGCAAAGAAGGTGGATAGACCCTCCGGAGCCACCTCTGTTCTTAGCCAATTCTCCAGGAAATCTACCATATGTGACCCTTCACTTTTTTCTGGAATTCCTAGAATCCTAATGTTGTTGCGCCTTGCCCTATTTTCTGCATCTTCTGCTCTGTCTTCAAGTGTCTTAAGGCGATTATCATCATCATTTAGTCTGTTGCTCGATAGTGTTAATGTTGGGAGTGCTTCCGCTAAATCTCTTTCAGCCGTGGAAACTCTTTCAACAAGTTTTTTGTGGTCATCTCTCAAAAGTCCCAAGTCTATACTCAGCGTATCTATTTTGACTTTTAATGCTGTTCGAGATGCTGCCATAGCTTGTAATACGTCTTGCAGTGTTGGCTCACTAGGATCCATTTGCAGTGGGCCTTCAAATCAAATCAAATCATTAGCATTTATAAAGCGCGCTACTCACCCGTGCGGGTCTCAAGGCGCTAGGGACAAAGGGGGTGGTTATCGCTGCTCGAACAGCCAGGTCTTTAGGAGTCTCCGGAAAGCGGAGTGGTCCTGGGTGGTCCTGAGGCTGGTGGGGAGGGAGTTCCAAGTCTTGGCCGCCAGGAAGGAGAAAGATCTCCCACCCGCCGTGGAGCGTCGGATGCGAGGGACGGCGGCGAGTGCGAGGCCAGAGGAGCGGAGGGGGCGGGTGGGGACGTAGAAGTTGAGCCGTCTGTTGAGGTATTCCGGTCTCTTGTCGTGGAGGGCTTTGTGTGCGTGGGTGAGAAGTCGGAAGGTGATCCTTTTGCTGACTGGGAGCCAATGCAGGTGTCTCAGGTGTGCGGAGATGTGGCTGTTGCAGGGTACGTCGAGGATGAGGCGGGCTGAGGCGTTTTGAATGCGTTGCAGGCGATTTTGGAGTTTGGCGGTGGTCCCAGCGTAGAGGGTGTTGCCGTAGTCAAGGCGGCTCGTGACGAGGGCGTGGGTCACGGTTTTTCTGGTGTCGGCGGGGATCCAGCGGAAGATCTTGCGGAGCATGCGGAGGGTGAGGAAGCAGGCGGAGGACACGGCGTTGACTTGCTTGGTCATGGTGAGAAGGGGGTCCAAGATGAAGCCGAGGTTGCGGGCGTGGTCTGCGGGGTCAGTGCGGTGCCGAGGGCCGTGGGCCACCAGGAGTCGTCCCAGGCGGATGGGGTGTTGCCGAGGATGAGGACTTCAGTTTTTTCAGAGTTCAGCTTTAGGCGGCTGAGCCTCATCCAATCATACCCTCTTGTAGGTTGGTCTTGGCGCTGGCGGGGTCCTTGGTGAGGGAGAGTATAAGTTGGGTGTCGTCGGCGTAGGAGGTGATGATGATGTCGTGCTTGCGTACGATGTTAGCGAGGGGTCTCATGTAGACATTGAAGAGTGTCGGGCTGAGTGATGAGCCTTGAGGTACGCCGCAGATGATCTCAGTGGGTTCTGAGCGAAACGGAGGGAGGTAGACTCTTTGGGAGCGGTTTACGAGGAAGGAGGCGATCCAGTCCAGGGCCTGGTCTTGGATCCCGGTGGAGCGGAGGCGGGTGATTAGGGTGCGGTGACAGACGGTGTCAAAGGCAGCCGAGAGGTCGAGAAGAATGAGGGCGACTGTTTCACCGTTGTCCATCAGGGTTCTGATGTCGTCTGTGACTGAGATGAGGGCGGTTTCAGTGCTGTGGTTGGTTCGGAATCCGGTCTGTGAGGGTTCGAGCAGGTTGTTGTCTTCCAGGAAGGTGGTCAGCTGTTTGTTGACGGTCTTCTCTATTACTTTGGCTGGGAAAGGCAGAAGGGAGATGGGGCGGAAGTTTTTCAGGTCGCTCGGGTCAGCAGTAGGTTTCTTTAGTAGGGCGTTGACTTCGGCGTGTTTCCAGCATTCGGGGAAGGTAGCAGAAGAAAAAGAAGAGTTGATGACGGTCTGGAGGTGCGGGGCGATGATGTTGTCAGCTTTGTTAAAGATGAAGTGCGGGCAGGGGTCCGAAGGGGCGCCGGAGTGGATAGAGTTCATGATGGATTTGGTTTCTTCCGTGCTGATGTGGGTCCAGTTGTTGAGGGTGATGGTCGGGGATGTGGGTTCGGTGGTGTTAGGTTGGGTCTGGTGTCCGAAGCTGTCGTGGAGGTCGCTGATCTTGCGATGGAAGAAAGTGGCGAGGGATTCGCATAGATCCTGTGAGGGCGTGACGGCGTTGGCGCTGGGGTTGGAGAACTCCTTGACGATGCTGAAGAGTTCTCTGCTGTTGTGGCTGTTTTTGTCCAGTCTGTCGGTGAAAAAATTCCTTTTGGCAGTGCGGATCAGGTGGTGGTGTTTGCGGGTAGCGTTCTTGAGGGCGGTCATGTTGTCAGCGGTGCGGTCCTTGCGCCAGGCTTTCTCAAGTGCGCGACAAGTTTTCTTTGATTCTTTGAGGGTGTCAGAGAACCAGAGGGGTTTCTTGGTGTTGTTCTGTCGCTGCGAGCGTTTGAGGGGAGCAAGGTTGTCTGCGCAGTTGGAGATCCAGTTTGTGAGGTTGAGGGCTGCGACGTTGGGGTCGGTGGTGAGGGTGGGTTGGTTGGCGGCGAGTGCGGCGAAGAGTTGCTCTTCAGGGATCTTGTTCCACTGTCGACGAGGGATCGGTTGAGTGCGGAGGTGGCGGGTCTCGCGTCGGAATGTGAAGTGGACGCAGCTGTGGTCGGTCCAATGAAGGGGGGAGGCGTGGCTGAAGAAGACGTGTTTGCTGGCGGAGAAGATAGGGTCGAGTGTGTGTCCGGCGATGTGGGTGGCAGTGTTCACCAGTTGTTTGAGGCCGAGGTTGGCGAGGTTGTCGAGCAGGGTGGTGGTGTTGGGGTCGTTGTTTTGTTCCAGATGGAAGTTGAGGTCACCTAGGAGGATGTAGTCCGGTGAGGCGAGGGCGTGCGGGGAGATGAAGTCGGCGATGGTGTCGCTGAAAGGGGCGCGAGGTCCGGGAGGACGGTAGACGAGGGATCCTCTGAGGGTGGTCCTCGGGTCGGTGCGAATCTGAAAATGCAGGTGTTCAGCGGCAAGAGGGGAGTCTTCAGTGGAGGTGGTGACGCTGATGGAGTCTTTGAAGACGATGGCGATGCCTCCTCCTACTTGGTTGGTGCGGTCTTTCCTGGAGATCTTGTAGCCTTCGGGGATGGCGGTGGCGATGTCTGGAGCAGAGGAGGCGTTCATCCAGGTCTCCGTGATGAAGGCGACGTCCGGTGCTGTGGAGTCTAGGAGGTCCCAGAGTTCAACGGCGTGTTTGTGAACGGAGCGAGCGTTGACTAGGATGCACTTGAGGTGGTTGATGGCACGTGGGCTTGTGGTCGTAGTTGTTGCGTGGTGGAAGATGCGTTTGCAGGAGTTGCAGGCGAAGGGTCCATGGGTGCGTTTGGGGTGAGCTTGGAAGCAGGTGTTGGAGCGTCCTGGGTTGAGGGCATGGAGGGTGGTGGGGTCATAGCGGATCATCGGGGCTTGGGAGCGCTGGGGACCAGGGGTCAAGGCGCTGGGCGCGGGCCAGGCGCGGACGGGCGCAGACGGGCTTGCCTCTGGCGAGCCTCCGGCGCGCCAGCGGCGCGCCCGCTGCGCACTTGCGCAGCGGCCGCCATATGAGGTAGGAGGGGGGGGAGGGGTCAGCTGGGGGCGAATGGGAGCTGGGGGGTGGGGGCGTGCAGGAGGTCGCGGCGGGAAAGCGCGAGGGAGGGGGGGGACAGGTAGAGTGAGAAGAGCTGGGGGAGGGGGGTTTAAGGGTGGAGGGGGGAGAGTGTTAGGAGGTTTAGGAGATTAGGGAGAAAGATAGGTGTAGGGTTGTGAAGATAGGGGAGGGGGGGTTGTAGAGGTGGGTGAGGGTGAGAGGTAGAGTGAGGGGATAGGAAGATAGGTAATAGAGGGGGTGGCGGGAGGGGGGAGAGATAGAGAAATAGGTAGAGAGAAAAGGTAGATAGAGAAATCGATAGATAGGGAAAAAGATAGAGAGATAGGAAGATAGGAAGATAGGAGGAGGTGGAGAGTGAGGGAGTTGGATAGTGGGATAGAGAGATGGAGAGATAGGTAGATAGGAGGAGTGAGGGAGGTAGAAAGTGAACGGGTTAGATAGGGGAGATAGAGGGGGGGATGCGAGTGGGGGAGGGGGATGAGGCAGGAGCAGGAGGGCAGGCGCGGGGAGAAGAGGACGGAGGAGGCAGAAGAGCCGAAGGCAGAAGACAAGAAGACAAGAAGAAAAGAAGAACAGAAGAAAAGAAGAACAGAAGAAAAGAAGAACAGAAGAGCAGAAGACCGGAAGGACTGAAGACCGGAAGAGCAGAAGACCGGAAGAGCAGAAGACACACAGAAGAACACAGAAGAACAGAGAGGAGTACAGAAGAACAGAGAAGAATACAGAAGAACACAGAGGAAGAAAGAAGAAGACAGAGGAAGACAGAAGAACAGAGAAGAATACAGAAGAACACAGAGGGAGACAGAAGAACACCGAGGAAGACAGAAAAACACAGAGGAAGACAGAAGAAGACAGAGGAAGACAGAAGAAGACAGAGGAAGACAGAAGAAGACAGAGGAACACAGAAGAACACAGAAGAACACGGAGGGAGATACAAAAAACGAAGAAACAGGGTGCAGAATACCACAGCAGAAGATGAGGAAGAAGAGAAGAGGAGAGAAGACGGGGAGAAGAGGAGTACAGAAGAAGAATACAGACGAGGAGCGAGGAGGAAGAACAGAGAAGAAGGAAAGAGGAAAAGAAGCAGGAGCAGGAGAGAGGGTGAGTAGCGCGGGGCAGAACGAGGGGCTGGGAGGTGGGGGGTACTTACTGTGGGGTGGGTCTCAGGAACTCAGGAAACTGGAGGAGCTGCAGCGGCAGGGGGAGCGACCTACCCTTGGGTCAAGGGTCGCTACCACTGTCGCGCAGCGGCCGCCATATGAGGTAGGAGGGGGGGGAGGGGTCAGCTGGGGGCGAATGGGAGCTGGGGGGCGGGGGTGTGCAGGAGGTCACGGCGGGAAAGCGCGAGGGAGGGGGGGGGACAGGTAGAGTGAGAAGAGCTGGGGGAGGAGGGTTTAAGGGTGGAGGGGGAGAGTGTTAGGAGGTTTAGGAGATTAGGGAGAAAGATAGGTGTAGGGTTGTGAAGATAGGGGAGGGGGGGTTGTAGAGGTGGGTGAGGGTGAGAGGTAGAGTGAGGGGATAGGAAGATAGGTAATAGAGGGGGTGGCGGGAGGGGGGGAGAGATAGAGAAATAGGTAGAGAGAAAAGGTAGATAGAGAAATCGATAGATAGGGAAAAAGATAGAGAGATAGGAAGATAGGAAGATAGGAGGAGGTGGAGAGTGAGGGAGTTGGATAGTGGGATAGAGAGATGGAGAGATAGGTAGATAGGAGGAGTGAGGGAGGTAGAAAGTGAACGGGTTAGGTAGGGGCGATAGAGGGGGGATGCAAGTGGGGGAGGGGGATGAGGCAGGAGCAGGAGGGCAGGCGCGGGGAGAAGAGGACGGAGGAGGCAGAAGAGCCGAAGGCAGAAGACAAGAAGAAAAGAAGAACAGAAGAAAAGAAGAACAGAAGAGCAGAAGACCGGAAGGACTGAAGACCGGAAGAGCAGAAGACCGGAAGAGCAGAAGACACACAGAAGAACACAGAAGAACACAGAAGAACAGAGAGGAGTACAGAAGAACAGAGAAGAATACAGAAGAACACAGAGGAAGACAGAAGAAGACAGAGGAAGACAGAAGAACAGAGAAGAATACAGAAGAACACAGAGGGAGACAGAAGAACACTGAGGAAGACAGAAAAACACAGAGGAAGACAGAAGAAGACAGAGGAAGACAGAAGAAGACAGAGGAACACAGAAGAACACAGAAGAACACGGAGGGAGATACAAAAAATGAAGAAACAGGGTGCAGAATAACACAGCAGAAGATGAGGAAGAAGAGAAGAGGAGAGAAGACGGGGAGAAGAGGAGTACAGAAGAAGAATACAGACGAGGAGCGAGGAGGAAGAACAGAGAAGAAGGAAAGAGGAAAAGAAGCAGGAGCAGGAGAGAGGGTGAGTAGCGCGGGGCAGAACGAGGGGCTGGGAGGTGGGGGGTACTGTGGGGTGGGTCTCAGGAACTCAGGAACCTGGAGGAGCTGCAGCGGCAGGGGGAGCGACCTACCCTTGGGTCAAGGGTCGCTACCACTGTCGCGCAGCGGCCGCCATATGAGGTAGGGGGGGGGAGGGGTCAGCTGGGGACGAATGGGAGCTGGGGGGCGGGGGCGTGCAGGAGGTCGCGGCGGGAAAGCGCGAGGGAGGGGGGGGACAGGTAGAGTGAGAAGAGCTGGGGGAGGGGGGTTTAAGGGTGGAGGGGGGAGAGTGTTAGGAGGTTTAGGAGATTAGGGAGAAAGATAGGTGTAGAGTTGTGAAGATAGGGGAGGGGGGTTGTAGAGGTGGGTGAGGGTGAGAGGTAGAGTGAGGGGATAGGAAGATAGGTAATAGAGGGGGGTGGCGGGAGGGGGGGAGAGATAGAGAAATAGGTAGAGAGAAAAGGTAGATAGAGAAATCGATAGATAGGGAAAAAGATAGAGAGATAGGAAGATAGGAAGATAGGAGGAGGTGGAGAGTGAGGGAGTTGGATAGTGGGATAGAGAGATGGAGAGATAGGTAGATAGGAGGAGTGAGGGAGGTAGAAAGTGAACGGGTTAGATAGGGGAGATAGAGGGGGGGATGCGAGTGGGGGAGGGGGATGAGGCAGGAGCAGGAGGGCAGGCGCGGGGAGAAGAGGACGGAGGAGGCAGAAGAGCCGAAGGCAGAAGACAAGAAGACAAGAAGAAAAGAAGAACAGAAGAGCAGAAGACCGGAAGGACTGAAGACCGGAAGAGCAGAAGACCGGAAGAGCAGAAGACACACAGAAGAACACAGAAGAACAGAGAGGAGTACAGAAGAACAGAGAAGAATACAGAAGAACACAGAGGAAGACAGAAGAAGACAGAGGAAGACAGAAGAACAGAGAAGAATACAGAAGAACACAGAGGGAGACAGAAGAACACCGAGGAAGACAGAAAAGCACAGAGGAAGACAGAAGAAGACAGAGGAAGACAGAAGAAGACAGAGGAAGACAGAAGAAGACAGAGGAACACAGAAGAACACAGAAGAACATGGAGGGAGAAACAAAAAACAAAGAAACAGGGTGCAGAATACCACAGCAGAAGATGAGGAAGAAGAGAAGAGGAGAGAAGACGGGGAGAAGAGGAGTACAGAAGAAGAATACAGACGAGGAGCGAGGAGGAGGAGGAGAGAAGAAGGAAAGAGGAAAAGAAGCAGGAGCAGGAGAGAGGGTGAGTAGCGCGGGGCAGAACGAGGGGCTGGGAGGTGGGGGGTACTTACTGTGGGGTGGGTCTCAGGAACTCAGGAACCTGGAGGAGCTGCAGCGGCAGGGGGAGCGACATACCCATTGGTCAAGGGTCACTACCACTGTCGCGCAGCGGCCGCCATATGAGGTAGGAGGGGGGGGAGGGGTCAGCTGGGGGCGAATGGGAGCTGGGGGGCGGGGGCGTGCAGGAGGTCGCGGCGGGAAAGCGTGAGGGAGGGGGGGGGGACAGGTAGAGTGAGAAGAGCTGGGGGAGGGGGGTTTAAGGGTGGAGGGGGGAGAGTGTTAGGAGGTTTAGGAGATTAGGGAGAAAGATAGGTGTAGGGTTGTGAAGATAGGGGAGGGGGGGTTGTAGAGGTGGGTGAGGGTGAGAGGTAGAGTGAGGGGATAGGAAGATAGGTAATAGAGCGGGTGGCGGGAGGGGGGAGAGATAGAGAAATAGGTAGAGAGAAAAGGTAGATAGAGAAATCGATAGATAGGGAAAAAGATAGAGAGATAGGAAGATAGGAAGATAGGAGGAGGTGGAGAGTGAGGGAGTTGGATAGTGGGATAGAGAGATGGAGAGATAGGTAGATAGGAGGAGTGAGGGAGGTAGAAAGTGAACGGGTTAGATAGGGGAGATATAGGGGGGGATGCGAGTGGGGGAGGGGGATGAGGCAGGAGCAGGAGGGCAGGCGCGGGGAGAAGAGGACGGAGGAGGCAGAAGAGCCGAAGGCAGAAGACAAGAAGACAAGAAGAAAAGAAGAACAGAAGAAAAGAAGAACAGAAGAGCAGAAGACCGGAAGGACTGAAGACCGGAAGAGCAGAAGACCGGAAGAGCAGAAGACACACAGAAGAACACAGAAGAACACAGAGGAGTACAGAAGAACAGAGAAGAATACAGAAGAACACAGAGGAAGACAGAAGAAGACAGAGGAAGACAGAAGAACAGAGAAGAATACAGAAGAACACAGAGGGAGACAGAAGAACACAGAGGGAGACAGAAAAACACAGAGGAAGACAGAAGAAGACAGAGGAAGACAGAAGAAGACAGAGGAACACAGAAGAACACAGAAGAACACGGAGGGAGATACAAAAAACGAAGAAACAGGGTGCAGAATACCACAGCAGAAGATGAGGAAGAAGAGAAGAGGAGAGAAGACGGGGAGAAGAGGAGTACAGAAGAAGAATACAGACGAGGAGCGAGGAGGAAGAACAGAGAAGAAGGAAAGAGGAAAAGAAGCAGGAGCAGGAGAGAGGGTGAGTAGCGCGGGGCAGAACGAGGGGCTGGGAGGTGGGGGGTACTTACTGTGGGGTGGGTCTCAGGAACTCAGGAACCTGGAGGAGCTGCAGCGGCAGGGGGGCGACCTACCCTTGGGTCAAGGGTCGTTACCACTGTCGCGCAGCGGCCGCCATATGAGGTAGGAGGGGTCAGCTGGGGGCGAATGGGAGCTGGGGGGCGGGGGCGTGCAGGAGGTCGCGGCGGGAAAGCGCGAGGGAGGGGGGGGACAGGTAGAGTGAGAAGAGCTGGGGGAGGGGGGTTTAAGGGTGGAGGGGGGAGAGTGTTAGGAGGTTTAGGAGATTAGGGAGAAAGATAGGTGTAGGGTTGTGAAGATAGGGGAGGGGGGGTTGTAGAGGTGGGTGAGGGTGAGAGGTAGAGTGAGGGGATAGGAAGATAGGTAATAGAGGGGTGGCGGGAGGGGGGAGAGATAGAGAAATAGGTAGAGAGAAAAGGTAGATAGAGAAATCGATAGATAGGGAAAAAGGTAGAGAGATAGGAAGATAGGAAGATAGGAAGATAGGAGGAGGTGGAGAGTGAGGGAGTTGGATAGTGGGATAGAGAGATGGAGAGATAGGTAGATAGGAGGAGTGAGGGAGGTAGAAAGTGAACGGGTTAGATAGGGGAGATAGAGGGGGGGATGCGAGTGGGGGAGGGGGATGAGGCAGGAGCAGGAGGGCAGGCGCGGGGAGAAGAGGACGGAGGAGGCAGAAGAGCCGAAGGCAGAAGACAAGAAGACAAGAAGAAAAGAAGAACAGAAGAAAAGAAGAACAGAAGAGCAGAAGACCGGAAGGACTGAAGACCGGAAGGACTGAAGACCGGAAGAGCAGAAGACCGGAAGAGCAGAAGACACACAGAAGAACACAGAAGAACACAGAAGAACAGAGAGGAGTACAGAAGAACAGAGAAGAATACAGAAGAACACAGAGGAAGACAGAAGAAGACAGAGGAAGACAGAAGAACAGAGAAGAATACAGAAGAACACAGAGGGAGTCAGAAGAACACCGAGGAAGACAGAAAAACACAGAGGAAGACAGAAGAAGACAGAGGAAGACAGAAGAAGACAGAGGAACACAGAAGAACACAGAAGAACACGGAGGGAGATACAAAAAACGAAGAAACAGGGTGCAGAATACCACAGCAGAAGATGAGGAAGAAGAGAAGAGGAGAGAAGACGGGGAGAAGAGGAGTACAGAAGAAGAATACAGACGAGGAGCGAGGAGGAAGAACAGAGAAGAAGGAAAGAGGAAAAGAAGCAGGAGAGAGGGTGAGTAGCGCGGGGCAGAACAAGGGGCTGGGAGCTGGGGGGTACTTACTGTGGGGTGGGTCTCAGGAACTCAGGAACCTGGAGGAGCTGCAGCGGCAGGGGGAGCGACCTACCCTTGGGTCAAGGGTCGCTACCACTGTCGCGCAGCGGCCGCCATATGAGGTAGGAGGGGGGGAGGGGTCATCTGGGGGCGAATGAGAGCTGGGGGGCGGGGGCGTGCAGGAGGTCGCTGCGGGAAAGCGCGAGGGAGGGGGGGACAGGTAGAGTGAGAAGAGCTGGGGGAGGGGGGTTTAAGGGTGGAGGGGGAGAGTGTTAGGAGGTTTAGGAGATTAGGGAGAAAGATAGGTGTAGGGTTGTGAAGATAGGGGAGGGGGGGTTGTAGAGGTGGGTGAGGGTGAGAGGTAGAGTGAGGGGATAGGAAGATAGGTAATAGAGGGGGTGGCGGGAGGGGGGGAGAGATAGAGAAATAGGTAGAGAGAAAAGGTAGATGTTTTGGAATGTGGGGGGCTCCCATGTCCCTTTTTTGGTGGTCTTCCCCATCTGTATGGAGTGCGATCTTACAGTCCCACCAACTTGTGGTGGGTGCACTTAAGACCCTCTGAAACTTCGTGTTAGCTAGAGCCTGGAGGGCCTCTCATATGGTTTTCAACTTCCCAGACATTTGTGGGATTCCTCTGTGATCTTGGTTCTCCTCTCAGAACTCGTGTTCTGACCTTGAGTTTTCTCCTCTCTCTCTCTCTCTCGCGCGGTGTTCTTTATGTAGATGGTAAGGCTCAGCTGTCTCCTGGCATTCCGCCCCAGGCTCACTTCGTTTGATTTCAGTGGCTAGTGGCAGTTTCTATCTTGGGTCCCTTCTTTTCTCTCTTTACTTTTTTCCTTATTCTTCCCCCTCCTTCCATTCCTTAGCAATTTTGTCAGGGGAAATCGACTGTTCACGAAGCCTTGCATCTGTATCAATCCAGTATATATGGGACAGTCTCAGTACTCACCATATACCCGTGTCTTGGGTGTGCTATGTAGGGCCTCGGGTTTGGGCTACCCACTCCACAGTGTTCCTGGCATCTGGGGGGTCCCCTTTGTTTTTCAAATGTTGCCTTCCCCGGTTGGTTCGCGAGGTCGTACCCTCACATGCCTGTTAATTGCCCTGGACCAAGCCCCGTTTTCTGCTGTCTAAGAGTTCCGTGGTGTGCTCCAAGGTCACCGGCGCTCCGCTGTTCAAGCCGCCCCTGACGCGCCCCTCACTCTCAGGCTGTCGCGCCCTCCGCTGTCGGGCGCCAGCGCCGGGAGTTCCTGTCTCTGCTTTGTTGGGTCGATTTCCTATGGCTAGAAGCGCAAAGCATTCGGACTCCCCCTCGGCTCTCCCAGGAAGGTACTCTCTCCCCATGGTTGCACCCGCACACCTCGCGGCTCTCTACGCTGCTCTCTGCGGCCACCAGTGCTTCCGTTTGCTTCTCTGGTGCCCTTGCGCCCGGGACCCACCTTCTGCACCAGTCTGTAGACTGGATCCCGATCTCTGTTCGCCGTGTCAACCGGTGCACCGTCGCCAGGTCCCCTCCGTTGTTGCCACTCAGCGGTGTTCCCGAGTGGGAAGAGTCACGACCCCGGCGCTCAATACTGGTCTCAGGGGCCGCTGGCGGCAGCCATTTTGTGAGCGCCGCCGGGTTTCTTTAAAAAGTATTTTCTGGGTCAGTTCTGCTCTGTAGATCGCCGTCGATATAAGTTTACCGCTCTCGGTGGAGGTAATCGTTTGTTGCCCCTAAAATGCCGTTTCAGGATGGGTTATTACGGTGTGGCTACGGTCGCGGATCTTGGAGCTCCCGATTTCCGCAGCCTACGCCATGCTGGTCTTGGCCACGCCCCCTAGTTTCCATACATATGACACCATTTTGGTTGCAGACACAGAGTATTCCAACAACAGATCTTTAGCATAATACCAGAAACTTGTATTTTTCAGTTTTATAATTTACTCTTAAGGTAGGCCTTAACTGCCCATAGAAATGGGTGCATGCCATTTAAAAGTAGGATGTATAATGTAAGTGTCACATGTCCTGGCACTGAAAAACCTACAAAATCTGTGTTCATTGTTGAAAGATTGTCTCTCCCATAGGTTAACACTGATTTCCATGATTGCCTTTAATAAATGCAAAATCTAGTATGGGAGTAGCAAGAAAAATGAGAAAAATGACTCAATGATTCATTATAATAGTAATTTACAATCCAACTTAATGGTCAAGTCAGATTTCATATTACTATTTTGGAAATAAAACTTTTAGATAGTTGTCATTTTTCTGCCTAAAACCAAAAAGCTTTCCTGCCAGTGTTCATCATCTGACCCTTGGTGGCTTCTCTATGGTGAGATGTGTATTACTCCCAGACAGCAGACAGGAGGCCCTGGGAGAGGGTAGGAGAACTCCTGCCTCAGCAGAATGGCCTGAGAGGGCTGGGCAAAGCCCTAGCCTGTGATTCAAGGATGCCTACCTTATCACTGGATGCTGAAGCTCAAACTTACGCCTGCCTTTCCTTTGTCTCTCTGTTCAGGATGGCACCGATTACAGTGGAAGTAGAGGAACTGACCAGATGTGGTTTGGGGAGGACAAAGGCTTGCCCTCAACCCACAAGCTGGTACTGGACATAAAAGTGTACCCTGCAAACCTTTCCTCAGAATACTCCTGGACCTGTGAACAATCAGAAGAAGAATTGACCTGTTGTCTAAAGAACTAGAAGACTGGATCTATTTGCATTGAAACCAGGGCCCCAGAAATTGACTGCAATCCTGAGGCTCTTGTTGAAGGTGGTGGGGTAGTTGTATTCGGTCTTAGCTCTGCTGGCCACCAGGTGGAGTCCCACAGTGAAGTGCTCTTCAGAAGATCATGATTTTGGTTTTGATGCTGTTTAGTTTTAGACAGTTGGTCTTCATCCAGTTGGCAATTTCAGTCATGCAATCATTGAACTTGATCCACGTTCTGGGTGACTTGTTTGTGAGGGAGTCAATGAGTTGTGTGCCATCAGAGTAGGATGTGCTGTTGATGTTTTGATAGTGGAGGATGCTGGCTAGAGGGATCATGTATGCGTTGAAGAAGGTCGGGCTCATGGAGGATCAGTACGGAACTCCAAATATGATGTTGCGGGCATCCGAGGTGTATGATGTCAGGTTGACATTTCACATGCAGCAGTTCCCTACAGTGACCATGTTTAGTGTAGCAATATGTGATTTTTGAGACTAAAACTAAGTTTTCATTTAGAATTTTTTTTCAGACTGACAAGGATACAACATCTTCCGCAACAAGAAAGTTTTGCAAAACCTATGACATAACACGCTCTGATCAAGTTAAAAAAGCTGAACTAGCAGCCAGGATGAGACACATAGCCTTTGTCAATCCTTCTCCCTTTTTAACATGAAAGTAGGCTTTAAAAATGTAAGTCTTATTTTCTTAACATAAATAACCCCATTGTATACATAAAGAGTCAGTTGGCTGACCTCCTCCTTGACCTACAGGGACACAACAAGCTTCCAGAGGCCCTCTCCTTGCAAATGCCCAGATAACTAGTACCAGCTGGACCTACCCTGGAGCCTGCTACTGGCCTCTGCTGGCTGGAGGGTGTCCTAATCACGAGATTGTGCCTGATAGGCCCTGGACTCTTGGCTGGCATAGGAGTATACTCCCGTCCGAAACTGCCAGCTCAAGGACTGTAAAAATATATGCCATCTCTCTGCCTGGACAACCAACAGAGACTGGAATTGCTGTTGAAACTGCAGCCACCAATGACAAATCAATGGTTGGCTCAGCTTGCTGGTTTGCCCCACTGAAGGGCACCTGACTTCCCAAAAAGCCAATCAATGTTGAGGCCTTCCTATGCATGGACTCTGGCTTTTGCCCACTCAGAGTTTTCTTGCCTTTGTCGATGACCACACAGGGATCCTGCACTTTGCACCCCACTGTCCTTGAGCAATGTTTCAGATCTAGCTTGCAGCCTGCTCTGCAAACAACTCGTCGCCAACCACTTTTTCATCTCTAAAAGTTTCTGTCTGAAGATAAACTTTCCACTTGATAAACAGGTTCCTGTATTAAACCCACAATCAATCATGTTTGGCCCTAACTTTGGACTTTGGCCCAGTCTGACATCACTAGAAAACCACAGTTGGCACTTTGTGCTTTTTAGCGCTATTTTTAATTCAAATTTTCAAAATTCATATCTCTGGTTCTGTCACGTAGGCTCTCATTATTCTAATGAGACTACTGGATTTAGGTGGCAGAATCACTTGCATTGTGGGGGACTGAGTCTGAACCCACTACAAGTGACACCTGACGGCCTAATCCAGGTTTTCTTCTGGATGACTAGCAGTGGCTCATCTCCACCAAAGAGTCGGGATGATTGGGCAACCGAGCGCATGACACAATTGACTCCTCAGGGAAGTCATGGTCACTCAGATCTCATCCGTTTCTCTCAGTTACATTAGTCTCACATATACAAGGACAATCAGAGGCAGAATAGGTTCAATAAGGTTTTATTGAACTGACTACATCTTGGATAATAAAGCATGTACTGCAATAACGAGGATGATGAAGCATGACAGGATTAAAACTGTGACATGGAGAGAGAAGCATAAAAATAACACTACCATATTGTCACTAGAATCATTAAAATAGCTCCTACCTAAGCTATGCTAGAGCACAACATGTTAAGCTCCAATTCTGCCCTTCAGGTTCCCCTGGGAAGACATCATCCCTCATACCTGAGCAAAAGGCCTGTAGTCTACATAAGCAGCTGCAGCGAAACAATCAGCAATCAGAATACAGTCGTGGTCATCTGGCTGGAATCTCCCTCTAACGTACATGGGTAAAAGTAGTGTTTTTATAATAAAACAACGTATGTTCCAAGAAAGGATCCCCGCATAACAGTGTGTATGTTTCTATGAACACTAGAGACAAAGTGTACCACGTTTGCCAGCAACCTATCTTCCTGCAGCCTTGAGATAAGCACAGAGTGAAAGAAATGTCTTGTTTAAGAATTCAGTGCTTGTCTAGGCAAAGAACAGCTAGATAGAGAAAATAAAACAAAACCACAAATGTGGCTATTGTTAAAATAATAATATGAAGCTGAATAAAATATGTCTAGGTTAAAGTGCACAGCGGCAGGCCTAGTTTGCTAAAATAACGTGTATGAAGCTATAACTAAAACGTCTACACAACAGTTCTGCTTATTGGATTTTTGTTGATTTGATGCATAATTATTTATTCAAATTTTCTATATTTTTTTTAATTGGTTTGGAATTTTTCTTTTGATGTGTTTCAATGTATTACTATTTGAGTGCTGCATAAATATTTTACGCATCGCCTCTAAGTTAAGCCTGGATACTTTGTGACAAGCTATCAGAGGTTTAAGCTCAGATTTATTTAGTAACTTTAGTGGTTCACCCTGACAAGAGTTATGATTAGTTTCAGAGGTGGGTTCTCAACCCCCTTATCTAATTCTGTAAAATGTTACAATGATTAAATGTCAAAGGGAGTTGATACTCCTGGTGGTGGTTGATTTAGTAGGCAACAAGCAGCCTCTTTTGACAGAAATGTTGACAGTGGAGCTAACCTAAGCACAAATTCTGACTACCTATGTGGGTATGCAAGATTTATGCTTTTGAACATCCAAATCCTCAATATCACCCATTGTTTCAAGCAGTGCAGTATTTGCTCATGGATAGTGCCATGCTCTAGTGGTACTTCTATCTACTATCATCTAGCCACATGATTTTTAGAGGTACAAATAAACTGTGTTTTCTTGTCAATGAAATATAATTTCCCCAAATCATTTAGGCAAACTACTTACTTAAATGTTGCACATTCAGGTTCCATGTGGCCTTATACAGGAAGAGGAAATGTATATTTTTGTGGAACACCCTTGAGCATATGAATATTGTTTTCCTGACTTTTTACTTTACTGGCAGCAGAAAATTACCAGGCCCTGTTCATGCACTTGGAAGACTACTATCCCATTAGAACCACAAATTGGTAGCAAAAATTATATTTTCTTGAGAGTCCAGCCAATGACACACCCACTATTATAATACCTACGTGATAGACCTGGCATCCTTGGCATGGTTTCCCCTGTCTTTTTGCCTCTGCTTCCAGTGTTTTTGACTGTGTGCTGGACTTCGTTTGTGATGGTTTTGGTACTCCAGGCACTTTACCACTGCCGACCAGTGGTAATGTGCAAGTTCTCTCTGTTTAAATTGTAACTCTTGTTGGACTTTTCATGATTAGCATATTTGATTTACTTTTAAGACCCTAGTAAAGGGCACTAGATGTGTCCAGGGCCTGTAAATAAAATGCTACCAGTGGGCATGCAGCATTGATTGTGCCACCCACATGAGTAACTCTGTAAACATGGCTCAGAACTGCCACTGCAGTGTCTGTGTGTGCAGTTTTAAACTGCCAATTCGACCTGGTAAGTGTACCACTTGCCAGACCCAAGCCTTCCCTTTTTTTACATGTATCTCACCCCTAAGGTAGGCCCTAGGTAGCCCCATGGACAGGATGCAATGTATGTTAAAGGTAGGAAATGTACTGATGTGTTTTACATGTGCTGGTAGTGAAATACTGCCAAATTTGTTTTTCACTATTGCAAAGCCTATCTCCACTGTAGGTTAACATAAGGGGTTCCTTTAAATATCTTTTAAGTGCAGTTTCCCATTGGGAGCAGATAGAGATATGGAGTTTGTGGTCTCTGAACTTACAATTTAAAAATGTATCTTTTGGTAAAGTTGGATTTTAGATTGTCAGTTTCAAAATGCCCCTTTTAGAAAGTGGGGATTTTCTTGCCTAACCATTCTGTGCCTCTGTCTGCCTGTGGAGTGTACATCTGGGTCAGACTGACAATTGGGCTGTTTGTGAATTCCCTCTAGACATTGACACAAAGGGAGCTGAGAAGTGTCCCGCATATTCTGATGAGTCTTCTGGGCTACAGTGGGGAGGGAGGAGCTGACACTTACATCTGAATGGTATGTGCCTGTCATTACACAATGCAGTCTCCACCCCCCTGGTGTGTGTCTGGGGACAGCATCTTGTCAAGAACAGAGACTTTCCTTTGAAGTTTGCCTACTTCAAAGGCAGAAATGGGAATAAGTAGTGGACCCCAAACCCCAGACTTTAATAACCCTTCTGGCTCAAGAGGAACCTCTGCCAATGAGAAAAGCATGAGGAGGAGTATTGCCCCTTTGCTATGTGCTTTGCTGGGTTGGCCTGTGGTTGCTACTTCTGCCTTGCAGAGGACAAAGACTGGACTTTGCTGTATATCCTGCCTGGGAAGTTTTTCCAAGGGCTTGGACTCAGCTTGCCTCCTGTTAAGAAGTCTCAGGGGCAGCAAAGACTTCACCTACCAGCCTCTGGGTTCAATTGCTGTGGACCTTAACTCAGCAGGTGGCGCCTGTTTCAGTTTCTGGGCCCTTGGGAGTGAAAGCTGTTTGAAAAACAAAAAAAAAGAAGTGCACCCTCGCCTGACGACGCCAGCGACACCTTGTTTCCCCAACTCCGTGCACCCACTTGTTTCCACACCTTCTAAAATAACTCTTCCTGGGGGTCCATGCAACTCTGTGATTGGCGCTATTGGCGTTGGATTGTTAAGGTTTACTCCATCACAATGCCATTATAACACCAAATAGAAGCATTTGTGTCTCTAAGGGCTATATTGAAGTTTAATCTTTGAAAATTCATACCTTCATGTGTGTATGTTGGATTGTTGTTGTTTTGATAAACAATCAGATCAAATAAATATTGGCTATTTTTTTTAACTGGTATTGAGTCCTTTTGTGGTGTTTTTACTGTGTTATTGTATGTGATTGTACAAATACTTTACACATTGCCTTTGCGATCAGCCTGACTGCTTGTGCCAGCTACCAAGTGGGTGAGCAGGGGTTATCTAAGCCGTGTATTTCCCTTACCCTGACTAGAGAGATGGTCCCTGCTTGGATAGAGTGCAAACTGACTGCCAACCAGAGACTCAATTTCTAACACTTCCACACCCTGGCTTCTATCATTATACTTCTTTATCCATGCTTACCTCTTGTGTCAAATGGAAGACAGATGATGTAAGGGAGATAACCATTCTTCATTTGTAGTAAGAGCTTGGCTATGTGAAACATTAAAAGCAATGGAGAGCTGGATTATACAGGCATTTCACTTTAGTCATGCCAGCAACGTGGCCCTGTGAGTTAAACATCTTTTTCTTCCATCTGCTGATGAGCAGGTCACAATTTTGAATTCTGGCATTAAAAGGGCAACTCAGTCTTCCAGTCATCCAATGCCTGTAATTTGATGACCATTAAATTGATTAATAGTAACACTTTTTAGGTCAAGTGTTATGAAAAGAACTGTGTGACGAAATTCTATATTAAAACACACTTATTTTGTAAAAAGACTGTGATTTCTAGATTTTCACAATGATGGAAGGATGATGTTAATATATTCACTATCAAGAGCCATACCATGTCAAACCAATGTATTGCATTTTTTGCTAATGATTTTATGTAAAAATGTGACTAACCTTATCATGCTCAAAGCGCTGCACACTGCTAACTTTGCCATTCATGTCTCAGGACCTGGCTCCCTTCAACTCAATACCTAAAAGTAATCCCAATCTCTTTATCCTAGGTTGGCTCCACTCCTATCAGTCTCCGCCATTAATAAATCCAGTAATGTCAGAAGGGCCAGATGTATCAAAAAAGTGCTTTGCAATTTCTTATTAGCAAATTTTTGTGAGTCGCTATTTGGAAATAGCAAACTGTGATGTATTACAGTGTGTTTAACAAGGTTAGCGATTCACAGAGGGTTGCAAATGGACCGACCTCATCAATATTCATGAGGCAGGTCGCAATCTGTGACCCATTGGAAATGGCTACAATCACAGGGATTGTGGCCTGCCAGGGTGAGCAGACCACCATGTCTGTGACTGCTTTTTAAATAAAGCATTCTTCTTTTTGTAATGTAGACAATTTGCTTAAAGGAAACTGTGATTCATTACAAAAAAATACTGAAAAAAAGGTTTTCTTTTAATTTTTTAATAGTAGGCAGTGGTCCCTAGGACCATTGCCTGTTCATAAAAATGCTTGCATCCCCATTAGCAAATGGGAAGGGGTCACATTCCCATTTGTGAATGGGTTACCACCAACTTGAAGTTGGTGGTAACTGTGATTGTTTTGCGGCCGCATTCCCGGTCACAAACAATCACACATGGCCCTGCTAATCGCTGTTAGGAAGGGGTGCCCTTGACATGCCTCTTCCTAATAGTGAGCTGCAATCCCTATTTTGCGAGCCTTTAATAGGTTACTGACTTGCAAAATAGGGATGGTACATGGCAAAAAGCCTTTTTGGGCTGTTTCCAACTGGTAAAAGAGCTTCATACATCTGGTCTGAAATTCCTTCTTACACCAAAGGTGTAAAATATTGACTCAGTGCCAGCTGGAATAAGAGTAATTTGCAACCAAATTGTATTCTATTCAGCACTAACTACCCGTCTCTTCCTTTGTTTATAAAAACTAAAATAGACCGAAAAAGTAGGTTTCAACATGCACAATTTTGTCTATTGTCACATTTATTTCAACACTTCATAAATGAGAGAAGCACTTCTGTTGCCCAAGCATGGTGCACAACTCCTAGCTTCATGTACTTCACACAAAACCACCCATTTCTGACAATTTACAATCAGCACCATTTTCCACCACAGACACTGAAAGAGGCTATGTTACCCAATGCTAATTGAAGAGCATTGTGACCATGCGAAATGTATGAAACAATATATACATGGAATAATGCAATATAACATAAATTAATTGATAACAAATGAATAATCTCTGTTTATCTACTTTCAGCCAGGATTTTGATATTTCAACACGTTTTCCAGTTGGGAACAATTATACATACATTTCTTTCTCGGATTGACAAGCTTTGTTTAGTAAAGCTGAAAACACAATGTCAGTTACACAGCTTTATGTAAAATGCCGTCAGACAGACACAATAGTAATCTTACTTTTGACGTTTTTTTCCTTGTGAAAAATAAATGTTTGAACGGTGATTATTATTTAGGCAACTGTGTTGAGATTTTAAATTAAAAAGCTACTGGGCTTGGGCACAGAAATGGAGTAGGCAATATGATTGGATAGCTGTAAGCAAAACGCTGTGTGACAGACCAGGAAGTGATTTTCTTTCATCTGGCTTTCTTTGTTTTTTTAAAAACATGTATGTGTAGTGATACATTGTTACACACATTTGCTGATGTATTGTAATAATTGTTTTGAGGGCAACGAAGCAACAATGTTAAAAGTTTGAAGTATCTTTTTATGTTTACTTTAGAAATGTTCTGATGTACCTTTAAATGTGGTGACATTGTTTCCACTGTGTTTGCTCTGAGGCTTCAGTGTTAAATGAACTTTGAAACAGCTTCCTGGAGTGCGGCGCCTTTTTGGACTGAAATACGAAGGAGTCTTGTGGAATACATTTCTTTCTATTCATAAATACAGTAAAACACATACTCAGAGTTGAAAAGTTTGTGTCACTAGTTTTACAAGCTGAGAGATGTACGAATAGGTCTCAAATGTGTTAATTTAAAAAATATATGCCCAAATTTAAGAAGGGCCTAGTGCCAAATATCACCACATTCATGTCATTTTTTAACACTAGTAAGTCGATAATATGGCAAAAATGCTGCGCCATATTTACGAAGTGTCACATTGCTTGCACAGTGCCTCTTTGTAAACCGTTGCACCACATTATGCCTGCACCAGGCATACTGTATGCAAGCGGGGAGGGGGGCTCCCCGTTACGGGGTCCGCAAAAGTGGCATAGTGGAATTTAAGAGATTCCCCAGTGCCATTTTTAGTGCCATGTTTAACACCTACACAGAGCAGGTGTTAAAAGGAGGCACACCATTATGTTTAGTGGGCCTCTATGTACTTGCAGGATTAGCACCAATAGTTTTGGTGCTAATCCTGCAAAATACAACAATAGCATCACAAATTATCATGCTACTGTCCCTAACACGTGCCATGGTGCACTGTATGTTAAATACGGCACACACATTGTGGCATTAGGGGGGGCGCAATGGACCGCTAGAAAAGTGGTGCTTCATGACATGAAGCTCCAATTTTATTAAATCTGGGCCTTAAGGTTTTCCTTAAGCGGAAATCTCTATTCCTGGAAAATGTGGCAATTTCTTATTTAGGAGATTTGGCTATATGCCAAGTAATTCCTCAGATGTGACAGATCTTGCCACAGGCTACCAGATATTCAGAGGCCTGGCCCAACACAATCTACACAAAATAGGCAATGATTAAAAACCAGTCTTTCTTCTGAAGGTTTATTAGTTGCAAACAGATAGCTATAATCTTTACTAATACATGTGTAGGAAATTGTGTTACTGGTTGAGGGGGTGAACCCCTACTCAAGCAGCAGCCACAATTCTTGTCAGGTGAAACAGAAGGTCAGAGGTAAAAAACACAAGAGTCAATCTCACCCTTGAAGTTCAAACCTTTCAATGTTATTATTGGCACATTGAGGCTCTCACTCTTTTAGCAAGACTAATTCTTGGTATAATGCATAATACTAATAAAACTCAGGTAGACAAATGATTGAAAGTTTATTAGTTCTGGTGATCTTTCATTTAGCTGGAAGAACAGATTTCCAAATCTTTTTTAGTACTATAATGTTTTTTTTTAATTTTTTTATTATTTACCTCATTTGTTACCAAATAAGTGGCATCTCACAACTATGGGATCTGTACAGGTAAGTGTGTGGCAATGAGCTATCTATTTAAAATTGATGACCGTCGAGACAACAAGATCTTCTGTTTTTTTATGTTTGGCAAAATGCTCTACTTATGGCACAGGAAACATCATGTTTAATGTACAAAGATTATTCAGAATGGCATCATAGTGGCTACCCCATTTAGAGTAGGACCTCTGGTGCTTTTTTCAGTTTTTGCACTCATCCGCAGCATGACAATACTGCCAATCCCAGACTCAAGAAATAGTCATGTGTTGCTTTTAGACTGGGAGAAAACTCCCAGTGCATGAGAAACGTTGTTTTTCTGCCCTTTGAGTAAGTATTTTGAAAATAAAAACATACCAACCAGTCTGTCTTGCTGCTATTGCACAGTGGGCATCTGTCTTCATTATTTCACTAAAGTGACTCCTATCACAGCAGTAACGGTGCCTTATTTGTAAAAGGTTTTGATCAGAAGCTGGGGGCCAGCACTAATAATATTGGGACTGCCTAATATCAAGGCAATTTAGTTTTGATTTCTTATCATGCCTCTTTTCTCCCCCACCCGAGACTTGTCAGTTTAAACACAAGCAAACCCTAGATTGACCTGTGCACACTCCTGTGGTAGCTTGGCACAGCAATCAGGTTTAGCAGTCAGGCTTAAGAGAGAGGGAATGTGTAAAGTATTTAGGCAGCACACGACCAGTGATAAAGTGAATACTCAACACAAGAAAAATACCACGCCAATTCAGAAAAAAAGAGCTTATTTTAATAACTTATTTGACACCAAAACTACACAGATCCAATCAGTAGAACAGGACATATGCAATTTTTAAAATGTAGGTAAAAATAGTGCTTTAAAACACAAAGCATCAACTATGATTATCCGGTTGCACCAGACGAAGGCAAAGTCACAAGTTCAGGCTGACCACAATGGAGCCCAGCAGGATACAAGGACCTAGTTAGTCCCCCTGAACAAATTAATTTACCTTCTGGCTGTGGAGAGTTATGAAATCCCAGGTCGAGGATGTGTCATGCAGCAGTGGGTGCAAAGTCCTGCGTCAGGAACATGGCATGCAGTGTTGGTTCCAAGGAGCATGAAATCTTGCTTTGAGGTTGTGTTTTGCAGCAGCAGTTCCGATGCTGTGCTGCGAGGAGATTATATGCTGAGTGGTGATGTGTCACACTGCATTGGTTCTGCTAGACCCACACCTGGGCTGGCAGAGGAGCATCAGCCCCACTATCAAGTGTTCAGGATTGGAGTAGCATGACTTGGGGGCTGGACTCGTTGCAGGCAGAGTCCATGTGCAGGGTTTAAGTAGTTGGAGTGTGTTCTGTTCCTGAGGCTCTGCTCAGGCCAGCCAACTACCCCTTGGTGTCACTCTGGTGGTCCTGGGATGACGGTGTGGGTCCAGTCCTTTTTATTTAGGCAGCAAATCACCAGGTCAGCTGAGTAACAGCCCTTCTTGCAGCATAGCAGCAGACCAGTAGTTCTGAATCTTTCACAGTTCAAAAGGTGTCTTGAAGAGTTGGGTCTGAGGGTCCACTGTTTATCCTTGATGCCAGCTTTGAAGTAGGAGAAGTATCTAGAGGTTTTCACCCCCAAAGGTTTTGGGAATATCCGTCTTCCCTGTCCTGGCTCCAGCTTGTCTGGGGTATAGTGAGGATCCTTTTTGTAACCCACGTTGGGCACCCCTGTCTTAGCTTAGTTTCATGGCTTGTGCCCTTTTTACATTCATACACATTTTTATTCATGTTTTAGCAAGCTTGCTTTTTATCAATTGCTTTTACATATTTTATCAGCTGCTTCATTCTAGGAGGCAAGGTTCACGCTGCACATTTAATCAGCCTTTGTACCACATATAATCTGTACTTCTTGTCAATAGCTGTTACATGCAATACATGAAATGCTAACTTGTGTTGCCAGCCCAAGAGCCAGCTTCTAGCTCTGAGACACAGCATTACATCAGAACTTATGCCCAAATGATGTATGGGCATATATAAACTACACATGGACTCATGGAGGTTAGAGGACATTGCGGTCATGATCATCCTGGGACACAAGCTACACAACAGATAGCTTTGCTGGCGCTGACCTCTCAGCCTCCTGAGAGGATCGACATCCCCACAATAGGCAGACCCCAGCTATTCGATTTAGGTATGGGGCTATTCCCTTAAGCTGGACCAGGCAGAGAGTTACAACCAATAGGCTCTCAGAGCTAGACATAGGGTTCTGGTAGGAACTTGGAGACTGTCTAGAAAAACACAACATGGTGTGGTTGTTCATCTTCTTCACATTGACTGTAATGTAGGTCACCTTGCTTTGTTTCATCTGCCTAATTATTGCAGCACATGCTTTTTATTCCAGAATGCAATTGTTTCAATAAACTTATTGAAATCCAGTTTGTACTGTGAGTTTTGCCTTAGCATGCATGAATAACCAATCGAAAGGGGTTAGGTCTGTTTAACCTGTGGAGTAAGAGTGTTATGTTGAGGTTGCCGTAATCACCTTTCACCCTGATAGTTTTGGAGGTTTGGGCAAGGCACTGTGAGCTAGCCAAAGATTAGGCCAACAGCTGCACAACGGTGCAGGTTGCACTCAGTCTCCCACATGCGGCCTTGCTTCTGCCCTAAACATGCAATCCTAATACCAAAGTAGGAACCACATAACAGGGGCACATAAGACCAGTATGAAACCCTTTGTGAGTGTGCTGAGGCAGAGTCTTTGTGATGTGCACTTGTGGTAGGTGACTGCTCTGCCCCCATCAAGTCAGATGGGGCTCATTCTACCAACACCTATTACCTCTTTGTCTCAGGGTCTGGGAATAATACACAAAGACTAACTGCTAGCTACAGTGGCATTTTCAGGCTTTTGTCTTAAAATCTAACCTTCCCATAAATGATTTTAAATTACAATTTTTTAGAGACCAACCTCAACTTTCCTACCTGCTCATAATTGAAAGTTATCACTTATGAACTGTAACAAGATAACCCAATGTTAAAAACATTTAAGAGTTTTTCAATACCAGAATGTGTAAATTACATGTCCACTTTTTAAATACACTGCACTCTGCCCTCTGGGCTGATTAGGTCCTACATTAGGGGTGACTTATATATATTAAAAAAGAACGTTTAGGAATGGTAAAAGGTTTATGTTGCTAGATCAAAATGACATTGTAAACTGCATTCATGGGCTGCAATGGCAGTTCTGAGTTATTTTTAAAGGGCTACGTGGGTGGCACAATGAGTGCTGCAGGCCCACTAGTAGCATTTAATTTACAGACCCTGGGTACATGTAGTACCACCTTACTAGGGAGTTACAAGTAAATTATATGTGCCATTTGGGTAGAAGCCATTGTTACCATGTTCTAGGAAGAGAGCATGAGCACTTTAGCACTAGTTAGCACTAGTTAGCAGGGAGCACCATCACTGACCTAGTCAGTGAACTGCTCTGCCTCCTTGTAGCTCCACCAGCAAGTAGAGCCCTTCATTACTCTGACCTCTGTCAGGAGTTTGAGGCCCTCCTCAACCCGCAGGCTTCTGCCTGCACCTCAACCCTGGTGTCTAATGGCAGAGCTCTGCTCTTCTACTAGGCTGCCCTCTCCCTCTTTTCTCCTTTTTTCCTCTTTTGCCTCTGGTTCACTCTTTGTGTGCTTTTTCTTCCATGTTCTGTCCCTTTTGTGTTCCTTTTGTGTTTTGCTTTCTCCGTCTCACTCTCTCTTCCCTGTTTCTTTCTCTTCTCACTCCACTCTCTCTCTCTCACTCTTGCTCTCCCCCTCTCTTTCTCCCCCGCCACTGCTGCCCCTGTGGCCCTGCCCTCCTTCTCTCTCTCGCGCTGTATCCATGCTGCTGCTGCCCCCATGGCCCACCCCCTTTTTTTGTGCCATTTTCCGCTTCCGCTCCCGCCTTCCAGCTGTCCTCTCTCCCTCCCCCTCCCTACTTAATGGCGGCCGTGCTCAATGGGCGTGCTACTTGTGCCCCTTAAGGCAAGCCCATCTGCGCCCGTCCACGACCCAACACAACCAGCGCCCGGACCCCTGGCCCTGCCACACGCAAATCCTCTACACAGCAGATGAACTCATCGCACTCAGCCAGGACACAACAACAACTGCAAGCAAGCAGCTCCAGGCAACACACGCGGTCCATTCAGCTGCCTCCTCTGCCGTCAAACCTGCACCACCACCAAGATCCCAGTCTCAGCACAACCCACCACAACAACTCATTGAACCCTAAACCCCTGAAGTGCATCCTCCTCAAAATCTACTCCCTCCATAAACACGCAACTGAAATCTGGGACCTCCTCACCCTGAGCTTCGCATTCCTCACCGAGACCAGGACCAACAGCACCTCAGTCCCAGACATCACCATCCTCATCCCCCAGGGGTACAAGATCACCCAGAAAAATTGCATCAGCCTCCCTGGGGGAGAATCGCCATTGTCCACACGTCCAACCTCCACCTGAACACACACTCCAAAGACTCCAAAGAAGCCACTAACCTGATGGAACACCCCCACTTCAAGCTGCACACCAGCCTGACATCCATCATCAGCGAAACCATCATCTACCACCCTCCAGGACTCCGCACACCCATCACCGACTCCATCACAGACTTCTTATCCACACAAGCCATCAAAGTCACCAACTACACCTTGCTGGGTGACCTCAACTTCCTCCTCGAGAAACCACAAGACCCCAACATCGCTTCTCTCCTAGACAACCTCCACAACATAGGACTTCAACAGATTGTGACAGAGCCAACACACTTGGCAGGACACACCCTTGATCCCATCTTCACTACAGGAACCGCCGCCACATTCAGCCACACCACAGAACTCCCATGGACAGATCAGCGATGCATCCACTTCACCAACTCACCCACCATCACCAGACCCCAACCCCAGCCATCGCATAGAAACTGGACAAGAATAGCCGACAATCAGCTCACCACCACCCTCTCCATCACCGCACCCACTATCGCACACAACAAGGACTTAAACACTGCAGCATGCGCCTTCCACAAGTGGATCACCGACTGCACCAACACCATAGCCCCCCTCAAAAAGAACAACAACACCCATGCAAAAAGAGCCAACTTGTTCACCCCCGAACTCCGGGAATGAAGACGCACCTGTCGCCGCCTTGAGAAAATCTGGGGAAAAACACTAAGGGCCTCATTCCGACCCTGGCGGAATGGACCGCCAGGGCCGGGGACGGAGGAAGCACCAACAGGCTGGCGGTGCTTCTGGGGCAATTCTGACCGTGGTGGTAAAGCCGCGGTCAGAAAAGGGAAACCAGCGGTTTCCCGCCGGTTTTCCCCTGCCCCAGGGAATCCTCCACGGCGGCGCTGCAAGCAGCGCCGCCATGGGGATTCCGACCCCCTTCCCGCCAGCCTGTTCCTGGCGGTGAGGCTGGCGGGAACGGGTGTCATGGGGCCCCTGGGGGCCCCTGCAGTGCCCATGCCACTGGCATGGGCACTGCAGGGGCCCCCTAACAGGGCCCCATTAAGATTTTCAGTGTCTGCAAAGCACACACTGAAAATCGCGACGGGTGCCACTGCACCCGTTGTACACCAGCAACTCGGCCGGCTCCATTCGGAGCCGGCTTCATCGTTGCTGGGGCTTTCCCGCTGGGCGGGCGGGCGACCTTTTGGCGGTCGCCCGCCCGCCCAGCGGGAAAGTCAGAATGACCGCCGCGGTCATTTGACCGCGGTACGGTCTTCTGGCGGGGGAACTTTGGCGGGCGGCCTCCGCCGCCCGCCGAAGTTGGAATGACCCCCTAAATCACCAGAAGCCCACTGCAACTTCAAAACTGCCACCACTACACACCACCAACTCATCAGAAACACCAGAAAGAAGGCCATCCAAGACAGGATCTCCTCACAACCACACAACAGCAAGGAACTCTTCAACATCATCAAGGAGTTCACCCAACCGAACAGCGAGACTCATAGGACCTATGTGACAGACTCAACACCTACTTCCACCACAAAATCAAGACTATCTATGACAGTTTCAACAAGGACAACCCAGGCACCGAACCCCCCGTCCAACAAGCAACACCAACATACCCACTATCTCCACCTGGACACCGCTTTCCACTGAAGATACATTGAAAACCATGAAGCCAATACACTTCTCCCCACGGACCCATGCCTCCATCACGTCTTCAACAGAGCTGCAGACACAATCGCCCCAAGCTGTGCCTCAACATCAAGTGCTCACTAGCTGCTGCCACCTTCCCTGACGACTTTAAACACACTGAGATAAACCCCCTCCTCAAGAAACCATTGGCTGACCCAACCGACCTCAAATCCTGCAGGCCCATCTCCCTACTTCATTTTCCTGCAAAATGGAGTCAACAGCCAACTCACCACGTTCCTAGAAAGCCACAACATCCTCGACAGCTCCCAATCCAGATTCAGGTCAAACCACAGCATCAAAACAGACCTCCTGTCCGCAACAGACGACATCTGCTCCCTAATGGCCAAGGAAGAGACGGCGGCACTCATCCTACTTAACCTCTTGGCAGTGTTCGACACAGTCTCCTATCACACCCTGATAAGAAGACTCCATGAAGCCGGCATTAGAGACAAGGCCCTCGACTGGATCCAATCCTTCCTCTCCAGCAGAATGCAACTAGTGAGACTCACTCCATTCCTCACAGAGCCCACACCCACCACCTGCAGAGTGCCCCAAGGATCCTCACTCATACCCCACGCTGTTCAACATCTACATGGCCCCGCTAGACACCGTTGTCAGAAGCTACAGGATAAACATAATCTCCTATGCCGACTACACCCAACTCACCCTGTCCCTCTCCAATGAACCAGACAAAGCCAGACACAACTTCCACGAGGTCATGAAAGCAGTCACCAACTGGATGAGAGATAACTGCCTTCAACTCAACACAAACAAGACCGAGGTACTCATCCTGGGCCCCCAACCCAACGCAGGGAGTGACTCCTGGTGGCCACCCACCCTCGTAAACCCACCCACCCCCGCCAGCCACACCCGCAACCTCAGAATCATCCTGGACCCCGACCGCAGCATGAACCATCAGATCAATGCAGTCACCTCCACCTACTTCCGCACCCTCTGCCTCCCACGCAAGACCTTCAAATGGATCCCCCTCAAGCATAGAAAGACCGTCCCACACACCTGCATCACCAGAAGACAGGACTACGGCAACACACTCTACGCCAGAATCAACAAAAAGCTCACCTGCAAATTCCAAAACATCCAGAACGCTGCCGCCAGATCGATCCTCAACCTACCCCAACACTGCCACATCTCACAGCACCTACGCACTCTGCACTGGCTCCGTATCGAAAAAAGAATCACTTTCAAAATTCTCACCTATGCACACAAAGCCCTCCACAACACCGGACCTGCCTACCTTAACCAGCGACTCAACTTCTACGTTCCCCACAGGACCCTACGCTCAGCCCAGTTCTCCCTCGCAGAAGTACCCCGCATCCAGAAAACCAGAACAGGAGGACGCTCCTTCTCCTACCTCGCCACCACCACCTGGAACACCCTACCTATCCACATCAGACAAACCACCTCCCTCCCCATCTTCACGAAGAAACTGAAAACATGGCTTTTCTAATCCGGTGCACGCTACACCCCTCCCGCAGTGCCTTGAGACCCTAACAGGTGAGTATCTGCCCTCTATAAACTCTGATTGATTGATTGATTAACATGCTAACTCCTAATGCCAGCATAAATGTAAATAAAATTGTAAAGTATGAATAAATAAGCTTTGTGAAACACAAGCATCTATCTCACCCTGATTTAAGTCCAAACGCTTCAGTGTTATTATTGGTCCATTAAGAATCTTCTGCTTTTAGCAGGACTCATTTCTGGTGTAATGTTTAATACTATTAATACTCAGGTAGAAATGTGATTAGTTCGGGTGAGCTTTCATTGAGCTGGAAGAACACAGTTCCAAAAAGATTTATTATAGTAATATAATGATGTTGAATTTTCTTATTTACCTTATTGGATGCCAAATAAGCAGAATCTCATAACTAAGGGGCCTCTTCAGCTTAGTGTGTGGCAATGAGATATCTCTCTAAAATTGATGAATGTCCAGACTACAAGATCTTCTTTGTTTTAACGTTTTGGCACAATGCTGTATTTCTGTCATAGAAAACATCAGGCTTACTGCACAACAATTTTTGAGAATGGCATCCCAATGGCTACCCCATTTAGAGTAGAACCTCTGAAGCTATTTTTCCAACTTTTTAACCGATCCACAGAATGGCAATACTGCCAATCCCAGCTACGAGAAATGCTCATGTGTCAGCGGGAAAAACAATCCCAGTGCACAAGGGACATTGATTTTGTGCCCTTTGAGTTGGTATTTGGAAAATAAAAACATACCAAGTTGTCTGTATTGCTGCCATTGCATATTGTGCATCCGTCTTTATTGTTTCCCTTACATGACTCACTTCACAGCAGCAACAGTGCTTCATTTGTAAAAAGTTTTGATCAGAAGCTGGAGGTCGGAACTAAGAATATCGGGGCTGCCTATCACCAAGGCTATGTAGTTTTGATTTCTTCGCTTGCTTCTTTCTACACCAGCAGATACTCCCTGATAAACTCTTGCGAGTTTCACCTATTCTCGGCTTTCTTGTTTTGTCACTGTTTTCCGCCTTATTCTTTCTCTTTCTTTCCCCTGTTTGTGATGTTCTCTCTTTGTTGCTCTGGAAGAAATATAATGAGGAAATAAAAAGTGCTGGTTCCCAAAAACGAGTGCAAGGGGCTCCCAGTGGCAACTACTGCCTTGAAATAAGCACTAAGCAGCAGTGGTAGATGTGGTGAAAATACTGCTGACCCAGCAAAACACTTTAACTGTGGTGCTTTGAACTTGGTACAGTGAACAGTGGCTGGGCTGGCTGAGGTACCTTTTATCTTTCCCAGTAGTTTAGTGGCTAATCTATCATGCCTAAATAAGAACCTAAAACTTCACCTGGAGAACATTTCTACTCATTATCGAGCCATGGTCTGCCATAAATATGTTGCGAGGATACTCCTCAATGTGGAGTTTCCTGGATTGTGGACTATTTTAACCATTAATTATCAAGATTTCCCCAGCAGTGAATTCTGTCAGTATCTTATTGACTGATTATACATTCTAGGATAACCAGAAAGTGGCATGTATAGTAATAGATGACTGCAAGTGTATGTACTATGGATTGACTAGTAATAGGAAACTTGGGGGCATATTTAAGAACAGTGGTGCTGCACATAGTGCAGTACCACTCTTCTTGTGCCCCTTAGCGCCACCTAAAGCCACCATGTGTGCGCCGTATTTTCATGTGTGCGCCGTACTTAAAATACGGCGCACCATGGCAGTAGTTGCAAGACAAGCATCAGAATTTGTGACGTTAGTTTGGCGCTTTGCAGGATCAGTGTCAAAAATGTTGATGCTAATCCTGCAAGGCACCCAAAGGCCCATTGCAGCCAGTGGAAGCCTCCTTTTAATGCCTCCTATAAGGCTGCTACCAGCAGGCGTTAAAAGCGCCGAAAAAAATGATGCAAAGAAATATTTTAGATTTCTTTACTCCTTTTTTTCCCCCCCTAACAGGGGAACACTCCCTTTGCATACATTATGCCTGGTGCAGACATAATGTGGCGCAAGGGGTTAAAAAGTGGAGCAATGCATGCATTGAGCCACTTGGTAAATCTGGTGCAGAGATTTTGACCTCATTGGGCCATATTAGTGACACTAGTGTGGCGCAAGGAGGCACTAGGCCCTCTTAAGTCTGAGCCCATATTTTGTGCTTAATTGTCACTGGGGTCAAATGCACAGCAGAACCACACTAATCATTCAGCAGGTAGCAAAAGCACACAAGCAAGACCCATGAACAGCCTTTTTTGGGGACAGAGTGCAGAGCATGGAAACAGGAATCCAAAATATCCTCTGTTTAGCCGAAGAATGTGCACCTTGAGGTTTGAAGCATGGTGACACAGTGTACATAACCCACTCTGTATTGCATAAACTCTATATGTAGTAGGTTATGGGTGCACAAAAGTTGGGAGAAAGACTTAGCTAGATGTCCCATACTGCCCCCAGAAACAATTGACCACAGTCAAATGCTGTGTATAGCACAGTACTGTGTTGGCAAGGAGCGAAAGTATATCATACCAAACTTTAAAACTCATTGAAATATTAATTTTACTTTGGTTATTTATAAGAAAATATATTTTGTTTGAAAGTCCTCAGAAATTCCCTTACAAAAACTGCATCTTAAGGAGCATTATGGTTATTATTTAAAATTAAAACACAGAAAATCCCAGGTTACTGTGAGCTAGAATTTCCTAAATTTCCACCAGAAAATAAAAGTGGTGGGGCTGGTGGAGGGGGTACGAGAGCAGTGCAGGTTGAGCATGTGGGGTGGGGAGGAAGAGTGAAGGGGGGCTGTTTAATAATAACAATAATAAAATAATAAAAACACTTTTAGGGTAGGTCGCTCCCCCTGCCGCTGCAGCTCCTCCAAGTTCCCGAGTTCCTGTGTTCCTGAGACCCACCTAACTGTAAGTACCCCCCTCCTCCCAGCCCCTCGCCCTGCCCCGCGCCACTCACCTTCTCTCCTGCTCCTGCTTCTTTTCCTCCTCTCTGTCTCTTCCTCCTCGCTCCCCCTCTGCAATCTTCTTCTGTGTTCTTCTGTTCTTCTCTTCTGTTCTTCTGTTCTTCCCTTCTGTTCTTCTGTGTTCTTCTTCTCTGTTCTTCTCGGTGCTTCTGTGTTCTTCTTCTCTGTTCTTCTCTGTTCTTCTCTGTTCTTCTCTGTTCTTCTGCTCTTCCGATCTTCTGTTCTTCTGTCTTCTGTTCTTCTGTCTTCTGTTCTTCTGTTCTTCTGTTCTTCTGCTCTTCCGGTCTTCTGTTCTTCTGTCTTCTGTTCTTCTGTCTTCTGTTCTCCTGTCTTCGGCTCTTCTACCTCCTCCGTCTTCTTCCCCCGAGCCTGCCCTCCTGCTCCTTCCTCATCCCCCTCCCTCACTCGCCTCCCCCTCTCTCACCCCTAGCTAACCCGTTCGCTATCTACCTCCCTCACTCCTCCTATCTTCCTATCTCTCTAGCTCCCTATCTCACTATCTAACTCCCCCACTCTCCACCTCCTCCTACCTACCTATCTGTCTATCTATCTATTTCCCTATCTATCGACTTCTCTATCTATTTTCTCTATCTATTTCTCTATCTCTCCCCCCCTCCCGCCACCCCCTCTACTACCTATCTCCCTATCCTCTCACTCTACCTCTCTCCCTCACCCACCTCTACAACCCCCCCTCCCCTATCTTCACAACCCTACTCCTATCTCTCTCCCTAATCTCCAAACCTCCTAACACTCACCCTCCTCCACCCTAAACCCCCTCCCCAGCTCCTCTCACTCTACCTGTCCCCCCCCCTCCCTCGCACTTTCCCGCCGCGACCTCCTGCACGCCCCCGCCCCCCAGCTCCCATTCGCCCCCAGCTGACCCCTCCCCCCCCTCCTACCTCTTATGGCGGCCGCTGCGCGACAGTGGTAGCGACCCTTGACCCAAGGGTAGGTCGCTCCCCCTGCCGCTGCAGCTCCTCCAAGTTCCCGAGTTCCTGTGTTCCTGAGACCCACCTAACTGTAAGTACCCCCCTCCTCCCAGCCCCTCGCCCTGCCCCGCGCCACTCACCTTCTCTCCTGCTCCTGCTTCTTTTCCTCCTCTCTGTCTCTTCCTCCTCGCTCCCCCTCTGCAATCTTCTTCTGTGTTCTTCTGTTCTTCTCTTCTGTTCTTCTGTTCTTCCCTTCTGTTCTTCTGTGTTCTTCCGGTCTTCTGTGTTCTTCTTCTCTGTTCTTCTCGGTGCTTCTGTGTTCTTCTTCTCTGTTCTTCTCTGTTCTTCTCTGTTCTTCTGCTCTTCCGATCTTCTGTTCTTCTGTCTTCTGTTCTTCTGTCTTCTGTTCTTCTGTTCTTCTGTTCTTCTGCTCTTCCGGTCTTCTGTTCTTCTGTCTTCTGTTCTTCTGTCTTCTGTTCTCCTGTCTTCGGCTCTTCTACCTCCTCCGTCTTCTTCCCCCGAGCCTGCCCTCCTGCTCCTTCCTCATCCCCCTCCCTCACTCGCCTCCCCCTCTCTCACCCCTAGCTAACCCGTTCGCTATCTACCTCCCTCACTCCTCCTATCTTCCTATCTCTCTAGCTCCCTATCTCACTATCTAACTCCCCCACTCTCCACCTCCTCCTACCTACCTATCTGTCTATCTATCTATTTCCCTATCTATCGACTTCTCTATCTATTTTCTCTATCTATTTCTCTATCTCTCCCCCCCTCCCGCCACCCCCTCTACTACCTATCTCCCTATCCTCTCACTCTACCTCTCTCCCTCACCCACCTCTACAACCCCCCCTCCCCTATCTTCACAACCCTACTCCTATCTCTCTCCCTAATCTCCAAACCTCCTAACACTCACCCTCCTCCACCCTAAACCCCCTCCCCCAGCTCCTCTCACTCTACCTGTCCCCCCCCTCCCTCGCGCTTTCCCGCCGCGACCTCCTGCACGCCCCCGCCCCCCAGCTCCCATTCGCCCCCAGCTGACCCCTCCCCCCCCCTCCTACCTCTTATGGCGGCCGCTGCGCGACAGTGGTAGCGACCCTTGACCCAAGGGTAGGTCGCTCCCCCTGCCGCTGCAGCTCCTCCAAGTTCCCGAGTTCCTGTGTTCCTGAGACCCACCTAACTGTAAGTACCCCCCTCCTCCCAGCCCCTCGCCCTGCCCCGCGCCACTCACCTTCTCTCCTGCTCCTGCTTCTTTTCCTCCTCTCTGTCTCTTCCTCCTCGCTCCCCCTCTGCAATCTTCTTCTGTGTTCTTCTGTTCTTCTCTTCTGTTCTTCTGTTCTTCCCTTCTGTTCTTCTGTGTTCTTCCGGTCTTCTGTGTTCTTCTTCTCTGTTCTTCTCGGTGCTTCTGTGTTCTTCTTCTCTGTTCTTCTCTGTTCTTCTCTGTTCTTCTCTGTTCTTCTCTGTTCTTCTGCTCTTCCGATCTTCTGTTCTTCTGTCTTCTGTTCTTCTGTCTTCTGTTCTTCTGTTCTTCTGTTCTTCTGCTCTTCCGGTCTTCTGTTCTTCTGTCTTCTGTTCTTCTGTCTTCTGTTCTCCTGTCTTCGGCTCTTCTACCTCCTCCGTCTTCTTCCCCCGAGCCTGCCCTCCTGCTCCTTCCTCATCCCCCTCCCTCACTCGCCTCCCCCTCTCTCACCCCTAGCTAACCCGTTCGCTATCTACCTCCCTCACTCCTCCTATCTTCCTATCTCTCTAGCTCCCTATCTCACTATCTAACTCCCCCACTCTCCACCTCCTCCTACCTACCTATCTGTCTATCTATCTATTTCCCTATCTATCGACTTCTCTATCTATTTTCTCTATCTATTTCTCTATCTCTCCCCCCTCCCGCCACCCCCTCTACTACCTATCTCCCTATCCTCTCACTCTACCTCTCTCCCTCACCCACCTCTACAACCCCCCCTCCCCTATCTTCACAACCCTACTCCTATCTCTCTCCCTAATCTCCAAACCTCCTAACACTCACCCTCCTCCACCCTAAACCCCCTCCCCCAGCTCCTCTCACTCTACCTGTCCCCCCCCCTCCCTCGCGCTTTCCCGCCGCGACCTCCTGCACGCCCCCGCCCCCCAGCTCCCATTCGCCCCCAGCTGACCCCTCCCCCCCTCCTACCTCTTAGTGCGGCCGCTGCGCGACTGCGCAGCGGGCACGCCGCTGGCGCGCCGGAGGCGCGCCAGAGGCAAGCCCGTCTGCGCCCGTCCGCGCCTGGCCCGCGCCCAGCGCCACGACCCCTGGTCCCCAGCTCCCCCAAGCCCCGCTGATCCGCTACGACCCCACCACCCTCCACGCCCTCAACCCAGGGCGCTCCAAAACCTGCTTCCTAGCTTACCCCAAACGCACCCATGGACCCTTCGCCTGCAACTCCTGCAAACGCATCTTCCACCACGCAACTACCACGACCACAAGCCCACGCGCCATCAACCACCTCAAGTGCATCCTGATCAACGCTCGTTCCGTCCACAAGCACGCCGTTGAACTTTGGGACCTCCTGGACTCCACAGCCCCGGACGTCGCCTTCATCACGGAGACATGGATGAACGCCTCCTCTGCTCCAGACATCGCTACCCGCCATCCCCGAAGGCTACAAGATCTCCAGAAAAGACCGCACCAACCAAGTAGGAGGAGGTGTCGCCATCATCTTCAAAGACTCCATCAGCGTCACCACCTCCACCGAAGACCCCCCCTCGCCGCTGAACACCTGCATTTTCAGATTCGCACCGACCCAAGGACCACCCTCAGAGGATCCCTCGTCTACCGTCCTCCCGGACCTCGCGCCTCTTTCAGCGACGCCATCGCCGACTTCATCTCCCCGCACGCCCTCGCCTCACCGGACTACATCCTCCTAGGCGACCTCAACTTCCATCTGGAACAAAACAACGACCCCAACACCACCACCCTGCTCGACAACCTCGCCAACCTCGGCCTCAAACAACTGGTGAACACCGCCACCCACATCGCCGGACACACTCTCGACCCTATCTTCTCCGCCAGCAAACACGTCTTCTTCAGCCACACCTCTGCCCTACACTGGACCGACCACAGCTGCGTCCACTTCACATTCCGACGCAAGACCTCCCACCTCCGCACTCAACCCACCCCTCGTCGACAGTGGAACAAGATCCCTGAAGAGCAACTCTTCTCCGCTCTCGCCGCCAACCAACCCACCCTCACCACCGACCCCAACGAAGCAGCTCTCAACCTCACAAACTGGATCTCCAACTGCGCTGACAACCTTGCTCCCCTCAAACGCACGCATCGACAGACCAACACCAAAAAACCTCTCTGGTTCTCTGACACCCTCAAAGAATCAAAGAAAACTTGTCGTGCCCTTGAGAAGGCCTGGCGCAAGGACCACACCGCGGACAACATGACCGCCCTCAAGAACGCTACACGCGAACACCACCACCTGATCCGCACTGCCAAAAGGAACTTTTTCACCGACAGACTAGACAAAAACAGCCACAACAGCAGAGAACTCTTCAGCATCGTCAAAGAGTTCTCCAACCCCAGCGCCAGCGCCAACGCCGTCACGCCCTCACAGGATTTGTGCGAATCCCTCGCCACTTTCTTCCATCGCAAGATCAGCGACCTCCACGACAGCTTCGGACACCAGACCCAACCATACACCACTGAACCCGCTTCCCCGGACATCACCCTCAACAACTGGACCCACATCAACACGGAAGAAACCAAATCCATCATGAACTCTATCCACTCCGGCGCCCCTTCGGACCCCTGCCCGCACTTCATCTTTAACAAAGCCGACGACATCATCGCCCCGCACCTCCAGACCGTCATCAACTCTTCTTTTTCTTCTGCTACCTTCCCCGAATGCTGGAAGCACGCTGAAGTCAACGCCCTACTAAAGAAACCTACGGCTGACCCAAGCGACCTGAAAAACTTCCGCCCCATCTCTCTTCTACCTTTCCCAGCCAAGGTAATAGAAAAGACCGTCAACAAACAGCTGACCACCTTCCTGGAAGACAACAACCTGCTCGACCCTTCACAAACCGGATTCCGAACCAACCACAGCACGGAAACCGCCCTCATCTCAGTCACAGACGACATCAGAACCCTGATGGACAACCGTGAAACAGTCGCCCTCATTCTCCTCGACCTCTCGGCTGCCTTTGACACCGTCTGTCACCGCACCCTAATCACCCGCCTACGCTCCACCGGGATCCAAGGCCAGGCCCTGGACTGGATCGCCTCCTTCCTCGCTAACCGCTCCCAAAGAGTTTACCTCCCTCCGTTTCGCTCAGAACCCACCAAGATCATCTGCGGCGTACCTCAAGGCTCATCGCTCAGCCCAACACTCTTCAATGTCTACATGAGCCCCCTCGCCGACATCGTACGCAAGCACGACATCATCATCACCTCCTACGCCGACGACACCCAACTTGTACTCTCCCTCACCAAGGACCCCGCCAGCGCCAAGACCAACCTACAAGAGGGTATGAAGGACGTCGCAGATTGGATGAGGCTCAGCCGCCTAAAGCTGAACTCTGAAAAAACGGAAGTCCTCATCCTCGGCAACACCCCGTCCGCCTGGGACGACTCCTGGTGGCCCACGGCCCTCGGCACCGCACCGACCCCCGCAGACCACGCCCGCAACCTCGGCTTCATCTTGGACCCTCTTCTCACCATGACCAAGCAAGTCAACGCCGTGTCCTCCGCCTGCTTCCTCACTCTCCGCATGCTCCGCAAGATCTTCCGCTGGATCCCCGCCGACACCAGAAAAACCGTGACCCACGCCCTTGTCACGAGTCGCCTGGACTACGGCAACACCCTCTACGCCGGGACCACCGCCAAACTCCAAAACCGCCTGCAACGCATCCAAAACGCCTCGGCCCGCCTCATCCTCGACGTACCCCGCAACAGCCACATCTCCGCACACCTGAGACACCTGCATTGGCTCCCAGTCAGCAAAAGGATCACCTTCCGTCTTCTCACCCACGCACACAAAGCCCTCCACAACAAGGGACCGGAATACCTCAACAGACGCCTCAGCTTCTACGTCCCCACCCGCCCCCTCCGCTCCGCTGGCCTCGCACTTGCTGCCGTCCCTCGCACCCGCCGCTCCACGGCGGGTGGGAGATCTTTCTCCTTCCTGGCGGCCAAGACCTGGAACTCCCTCCCCACCAGCCTCAGGACCACCCAGGACCACTCCGCTTTCCGGAGACTCCTAAAGACTTGGCTGTTCGAGCAGCGATAACCCCCCTTTTCCCCCCTAGCGCCTTGAGACCCGCACGGGTGAGTAGCGCGCTTTATAAATGTTAATGATTTGATTTGATTTGATACCTGGTGCTGCTGGCCGCCTTGCGCTCCTCTGCTTCTCTGTTTTCTTGTCCCAAAGACTCCCTGTGCCTTCCCCACGCTGCTCTCGTCCTATGCACAAGCAGGAGAGCAGCTCGGGGATTGGCCTAAGTGGGCTGGTTTCCTGCTCTCTCAGGCACAGGGAGCCTGTGCTCTTTCTCCAACCCGGCTGTCTAATACAGCCGGGTTGGAGAAACAGAACTGCGCATTTCTGTTTGGCTGGTCTAGAACAGCCGACCAAATAGATGTGCGCAGTTAAGTGCACTCACTCCCCCCTCAATCCTCTACCCTCCATGGTCCACCTCCGCCCTTCCCTGCACAAGCTGGCTCAGCCAGCAGCAGAAAAAGAAAGCAATAGTTAAATATTGTTTTATTTTTCTGCTACTGGCTCTAAGCCAGTAGGTGACGCTCCTCCATCATTGGGGAGGAGCCGTCGCTACACCTTGGCCCAAACCCAGCACCCAGTTCACCTACCTGAAGTGCATGGTATTAGCTCCTATAGCATATACAAGAAAGCTCTGTGGCAATGGGGCTTGGTGTAACTTGCAGAGTCTGTGATCAGCCCCCAAGACCTAGTTTATATTACATATGGCACAGGTATGCACAGTGGGCTCTGGACCTAAAGTATACTTCCAGCCATGCTGAGAGCCCTATCCCTGATGCCCTAAGAATTCTGGGTAAAGATGTCATCTGTGTAGTGCATGGCCTTGGGACATATCCTGTAACTTGTCCCTGAACCTCTACAGCTTTCTCCATGTGACAAGTGAACTTATTAGGTTGGATTCATAGGTGGACATAGGGGTGCCAACAGCCATGAACTTTGCTATGGCCAAAGACCTCCTGCCGAAGATATTTTCCATGCAGAGCAAATCTATTCACAGACCTTGGGGTCTCAGCCATGCCTTCCACCAACTCCACATGGTACAGAGTACTCTCTGTAATAGGTTCACAATGTTCTTTACTGGGAACCAAGTATCACATTGTTGCACTTGACTCTCAGGGTAGAGAAGCAGAGCAGTTCAAGGCCTACCCAGAGGAGGTAACGTGGGCTAGCAATCACTGTTTACTGGCATATTATAATAACACAATAAATGACCGCCCAGTCAGTACTTGTTCTTTAGAAAAAGGAGACATATGTGTATTACACACACGCTACTAAATACTCTACAAATTTACAAATGTATACATTGGTAGATGTAGAATACCATAGATGACATTTCATTATCACTTCTGACCCCTTAAAAGGGTCATGCAAACATACACGCACGCTACTAAATAATCTACAAATTTACAAATGTATACATTGGTAGATGTAGAATACCATAGATGACATTTCATTATCACTTCTGACCCCTTAAAAGGGTCATGCAAACATGTATGGTAAGACTATTGGCTTGGTCAAAGGTTCAAGATTAACAAACCACATGTAAAAGACATCATATTGTGCTGTAAATGCAATCATCAATAACAATAATCATGTTTAAATCTATGTTTTACTGTTAATAAAAATACAGACTGTGTTCAATAATCATTGTCAGCATTCTTATCGCAATAAAACATTTTAAACGAGCAAACCATGGAGTATATTTACAAGCCCCTAGCACCACCTTGAGCCGCTCTCAAGGTGGAGCAAGGGGTGTTAAGGCAGCTTTAAGGAGGCCTTTCTCTCACGCTGTATTTACAATGTGGCGCAATGCTTGCATTGTGCCACTTTGTAAACTCTTTGCCCCACATTATGCCTGCACCAGGCATAATGTATGCAAGAGGGGTGTTCCAATGCAGGGAGGCCCGAAAAAATGCTGCAGTGAAATTTACAAAATGTCACTGTGCCTTTTTTAGGGCATTTTTAACGCCTGATCAGAGAAGGCGTCAAAATGACACACCCATTTTAATCAATGGTCCTCCTTGCATTTTGCTGCACTAGTGTCAACATTTATGACGCAAGTGCAGCAAAGTGCCAGTATAGCATCAAATATGTTGACGCTATTGTCTTAACTGCCGCCATGTTGCACCGTATTGTAAATAAAGCGCAACCATAGTGTCATTAGGTGGGGCAACGCAAGAAAAATGGCGCATCAGGACCAATGAGCCACTTTTCTTGTCAATATATGCCCCCATGTGTCTGTGTATTTTTTCTAAACTTTCCAACCTGTAAAATGCAATCATAAAAGCACCACCTAGGTGGCATCACATTATAACCACATTACTTGCAACCATAGACTTAGCCCCTAGATGGAGCTTGGGTACCTCCTTTATGCCCCTTCAGGCCACATTAACTGCAAATATAAAGTAAGTCGATGGACGATGCAGCACTCCTGGCTATAGAGCCAGCAGCTTCCATTCCCCTACCAGCTCCTGTGGACAGGATACTGTCTTCTGTAGTACCCACCCATCTAGACAAGGACATGGGGAGCGGGAGAGGCCACCACCACTGTGTGTGGGGGTGTGATGGCACTCCCGCATCTTCGCTTTGCTTTGGGGGGCTGAGGATGGGGTCCCAGTCCCCTTCACAGTAAAAATGGCCCAGGGGATGGATCCCTGGGCCAGTAAAGAGTCTGGGTAGGGGGCCCAATGCACACCCTCTCCCTGAAAAAATCAATAAATAAATCCTTCACCAATCCCGGGACCTGGTCCAGCCCAAGGGGGTAGATTAAGAATCAGCAGCAGAGCCCCTTGTTCTTAGTCCGCTAAAAGGGCAAAGGTCTCCAAATTCTAAAATGCCATACTTTGAGGAATTGTGAGCCCGTTTTGACAATTTCGGGCTCATTTTACTTCTGTGGCAAGCTCAAGCCACCAGGGGCAGGTGCAGCAGATGTCCTCACCTCTAAAGTGGTGCAGTCCTCAGGGAGCTGGTTCTTGTGGCTCCCTGTGCCAGCCTTCCTCCTGAATTCTGTTGCTCTGCTCCGAAGTTCAGAGCTTTCCCTCAACTGGTCCTCAGGGCTTGTAAGGGGGCAACCTCACTGGACCTTGGGGAGACCCACTGATCCTGCGGTCATACTGGGGCAGGGTCCGCAGTCCTTTGTGGTTCCCAGGGGGTTCTTTCTTCCAGTTATCTATGGCGGTCCTGGCGACCAGCAGCAAAGAACAGAAAATCACCAAGCAAGAGAGTGTCTCCCCTTGTGCAATAGTATCCAAAGGGGAGTGGAATGTTCCAGAAGCCTGATGCCTCAGGCCAATCCTAAAGTCCAGCATCACCTCTCCACCCTTGTCCCATCCCTCCTGCGCAGCATGCTGGGCCTGTTCAAAATGGCTTCATCCTGGAATTACTAGTCACATCTCTTCTCTGGCCTTAGCTCCACCCCTCCCTGACATCACTGCCAGGGTCTTTCTCGCTAGGGCCCATATTTATGGGAAAATGACAGAGCGCAATGCTGCACCAAGATTGGCAGTGCCGCGCTCCATCATTTTCACAACGCAGGGATGCGCCGTATTTCAGTGAATAAGGCGCACTCTGTGTTGTACCCTGCACTGGCACTAAATTTAGCTGCCAGCACCAACGCAGGCATCCTTGCACCATCGTGCAAGGATGTCTGTTTTGAGGGGTGTCGTTGTTTATGTGTGGGAAGGTGTCCCTTCCTGCACATAAACTATAATTTCTGGCATTTTGCTCTTTCTATTCACACTACAAAATGCAGCAGGTATAGAAAAAGCAAAACACGAGGAGGAATCAAAGTATTCATCCTTGTAGAGCCTTGCTAATGCCACCCCGGGGGTAACGTTAGATTTTGGCACTGCCTTAGGTTTACGAAATCTCGTAAATCCAAGGCAGAGTCAAAATGCAATGGGTGTTGCTGTGGCACGCCCACAGCAACACCCATTGAACGCACCTCTGATGCAAAATACTGCGTCGGAGGGGGCCATATTTACAAGGAGGCGTAATGCCACAAAAAGTGGCGTTACACCCCTTTGTAAATATGGAGCAGTGGTTAGCACTAAAGGAGCATCACATAAAGTGACACTCCAGTGGCACTAGGGGATTATAGATATGCCCCTAAATCTTGAAAGGAGAGCCTCCTCCTGTGTTGGCTCCAGAGGTCTGAACTCCCTCCTTTGTTCATTGGGCTTGGGAAGGCCCATCCCTGGTACAGTGTGACAGCAGATTGATTGATGCAGATTCTATATCCCCACCCCCTTCCACCTCAGGGGCTGAGTGAAACACTTTTAATTGCTCACTTTGTGTGGGAAGGTCTTTTTTACTGCTGCTGGAAATAAATGTAATTAACCTGACACAGCCGGGAAACAAAAGGCCTGGGCTCTGATCCTGAACTGACTTTATCTATTAGTGTACACTAACATTATAATGCCTCCCCCAGGTCAATATCGAATCCTGCAGAGTCCCCACTGTGCCAGGTTATCTGTGCGCAGATACCGGGCAGCGCACAATGGTAGTCTCATACAAGCAGCCCACATAAGTGTTCAGATGTGCACATGTTCACATGTAGCCAGCAAAGTGCCCCTTACCATGTTGCAGCAGCCTCATCTTGAAAGGCAGATATTGGTGGTAAACATTCACAGTCATTTGCCATGCAATTACTGTGGGTGAGACACAGGTAGTGAAGCTCATCCACAGTAAATAGTTCAAAACCAAGTGATCCAAAAAGCAGAAAATCTGGGTGTACTGAACGGGGGAACCCAATTACAACATTGAGCATTACAGAGCCTGGGCCCCTGATAGGTGGATGCACAGACAATGGTCAAACAATGCATGTGTAACAGACATTACTGCTTCTGTCTGTTCCCACCTTCACTGCTACTTGCCTCTCTATTCAGGGATGTCTTGAATACCTAGGCATACCCATTGCCTGCTGCTATTCCCCTTTGTGCTGGTGCTAAGAATCCTCAGGACCAAGGAGGTTGAGAGCTGTGGCCTGCTCTTCTCCATTTTCTGAGCTTCGAGGATGCTTTCAACAATGTGATCATTAGGCCTATACCTCCTACCTCCTCATCTCTTCTGCTGCCCAGACTGGATAACACACAGTGGGGAAGCACCACAGAGCTCGATCAGTTCCATTACCTGGTTGAGTTAGTCTGAATGGTGAGATCTATTGGACGTGCACGTATGAACATATACACTAGAATATGTATGATTGTAAAAGTGCATGACTATATGCATGCATGAGTGAGCAAGTTTGTATGTGACTGAGTATGTCCCTGTGTATACGTATATTAGCCTATGTCTATAGGGTGTTCCATTGAAGGATCACATTAAGGGCACAAGGGGCATAAAATTGGCCATGCATCATTTGCAGATGGTGGCCCTCCACACCGGCCTACTGATAGTCACTTTGGAGCATGTTTGAAGTGCTAACCATGCCAACACCAACCACTTGCATAAAGATGGCCCTCGCATGAAGTCGCCATTGTTAGCATATTGTGTCCAACATGACATTTAGTGAACACATTGCAAAATGGCAGTCCTAGCAAACTGAGTTCATTCTGGTATATTGTGGGCCTTACGTGCATAATGGTGGTCCAGTCACATAGTGGGCATCTTTTCCATATTGTGAGTGCGCCATCAACATATTGTGGTCCCGTTGTCATAATTATGGCAGTAGCAAACTGTGACCATCATGGTAGCCACCCTGGTGTAATAATGTGCCAGGAAAATTAAGATAATCGTTAGCACGTGGAGATCAATAGTAGCATAAAGGTATCTCTAGCATTTTTTCCCATTTGTTTATTATAAAGAAGGCCTTTGATTAGCTCAAACTGGCATGATGCTTTCAGAAGGCACATTGTCATCATATTTATACACAATGATTATTATTTTGTGCACAGTGGTGGCTACGTTTGACATAATGATACTCCTGGAATTAGTTTGGCTAGTCCTCCTAGCATATTTTTAGAATGACTGGCATTTGATGGGCATCCCTGAAAAAGTTTGATCTCTGGCATTCTGCTGGTAATTCCTTTTAACAGTACATGCGAGCACTGACAAAAATGACATGGTGACAGTTAGGGGCAAACTTTCAAATGAAAGTTGATATTTGGCACCTAATCTAAATATTTACAGACAATGCCAAGTCTTTCTTAGGTAAACCGTTAATCACCCAAAAGAAAAACCTGGGTTTTGGGAACAAAACAAATGTATTTTCAGAAAATGCAAAACTAATTTAACGGGAAAATTAGTCTATTTACCAAAAACAAAAACTAGTATTTGAGACTAAAGTATGTAAGAAAATAGCAAGCTGATGTTTAAGTAAAATAAAGTGCGCTTCTCAAATATATAATTTTGGGTTGTTAGCATGTGAGAAGGTCTCTCAAGTTTCCTTCTCAATAGCCTGGGGAAAGGGCAACTCCCCCTGGTTCCACTATGTCACGTATAACACAAAAAATGTTTCGTCTCTCCCTAAGAGTGCCCCAGTTAATAGGAAGTAGCCAGAAGGGCCAAAACCTCCTTGGCAATCATGATGGTCCTTAAATGTAATTGAGAGGCTAGACTAAGGCCCAAATTTAAGAGGGCCTAGCGCCTCCTTGCGTCACTTTCATGCCATTTTTTCAGACGCTAATATGGCTCAACGAGGCCAAATTCAATGCACCAGATTCACAAAGTGGTGCATTGCACCACTTTGTAACCCCTTGCGCCTCGTTATGCCTGTGTCAGGCATGATGTATGCAATGGGGGCGTTCCCCCGTTAGGGAGACCAGAAAAATGGTGCAGTGGAATTCATGAGATTCCACTGTGCTATTTGTAGCGGCTATTTTTAATGCCTGCACAAAGAAGGTGTTAAAAGGGGGCACACCATTATTTCTAATGTGTCCCTATGTACCTTGCAGGATTAGCGCTGCGATGTACCACAAAAGAGTAAAAAATGTTGGCACTATTGTCCCTAATCTGCAACATATTGCACTGTATGTTCAATACAAAAACAACAAATGATGGACGGAATGGAGAACAAATTAAACATTCACCCCCAGACACAGATCTGGCTTTAATCTATCAGTTTTGTATCTTGCAATGCCATCCCAGTTTGGACCCAACCATATGCAAATCAGTCTTGACCTTGTTCCACATGGGAACAGTCCAGCCCGAACTGCCAGACCAGGTCCTCCCTGGACCACAAGCAAGCCTCCTGGAACCAGTTTCAGGGTTTCACACTTCATCAGCCAGGCTAGCTTGAATCTGGTGGCATAGCAAGCATGGGACTCTCGTCGGGGTGTATCCTTCCCACTTAGGGCGACAAGTGCGCAACAACAGATGTTAGTGAACATTCATCGAGAAAGTCACAGTGTGAGTTACTGTTTTGTCTGTAGTGACACTTTATTTTACACATAGGCAGAAGACTGCCTTAGAGTGCAGTTTTGTTTCTCTTTGGCCTACTGAGACCAGTGACATATCGAATTGGAGTGTAACCTGTATAGGAAAATCAAATCTACAAGTTCAAAAAAGATTTCTATACAATTTATGGGTCAACAAGAATTTTCATATTTCTCTGGCTCATATTATGGGTGCACACATGATGGTATTAGGCGGCACTGATGAGAGCAAGAAAAGTGGCGCTGCATATGATGCAGTTCCACTTTTCTTAAATTTAGGCCTAAGTTTGATAGAAGGAAAGTGTGCCCTCGCTCATCTCTTTCCGTAGTTTCAACAGCACGGCCCCCAAAGCTCTTACAGAAGCATCATTCCCAACAAAGAATTGCTTAGATGTGTTTGAGGGATGAGTAAACAAATCACTAGAGCACACCGAAAGTCCTCTCAGGAACAAATGACTGTCAGGACCACTTACTGGAATTTCAACATAAGAAAGCTGTCATGCACCCTCTTCTCTTTCTCAGAGAGTGGATGTTTATTCAATTCCCTCTAAGGATGAACTGGACAGGCACATGCTGTTCAAGCAGATATACCAATTTAACACAATACTGCCTTCTGCAGACATACCTTCTGATCCTCTGTTAATTTACTTCTAGCGCCTTCTAATTCTATAGCTTCTTCTTTAGAAGAAGAATATACACATCTTTCGGTTCTACAAGCGAGTTGCATCTTGAAAGACATCCTTCATACCTCCGCACCTTAATACCCGCATCTTGCACTCTGCTTTTCATAACACTCACATAACTTCCATATCCTAAACATTATTCTAAAAATATTGTCTGATCGGGTGTAGATTTCTACTAACTCATCTGAGATGATATTCTTAAGGATATTTTTGACACCATATTTTTGGCAGACGATGTTTAATCCATGATACACCGGTACCCTAACTGATTTAATATTTGAGAGAGAAAGTATAGTGAACTGTGGACTCTTATTCCTGTGGTATTTATTTGTTCCTAGAGGGCACTCACTGCTATGACTGATATTTTTTTGTCTTTTGTAGGAAGAAAAAAATTGTCGTACATACTGCTGTAGCTTTTATCACCTTACTTATCATCAGCATAGCTGAATGACGTCTGGTCCTGTAAAATTGGTGTAACAAACGAGATATGGATTTGTCAGAGCCTGTAAAGTCTGTGTAACCAGATCTACAGTATAAAATCTCCCTGATCTGAGGGACTGCTCTCCTGGCTCTGACCTGGTCAAGTATGTACAGCATTTAATTTCCCCATTCTGCTCCTTCCAAACAAATTCTCTAGCATATATTGTATTAAGAATGAGAATAAGCATGAAAGTGGAGAATGATAAAATGAAACGAAGCATTAGCATAGGTGAAGACACAGCTATTACATACGAGTTGAGCAATAAGAGGTTCCTTTAAAATTCACATCCAGATTATTTTAATGGTCAATAAAAACTTGTGTTTTTGCTACGAATATTAAGTTCTAATTTTCTGGCAAAGAGAGCCGCCTTAAAAGACTATGGCCACAGTCAGGCTCAATCACTCTGGTCAGTGCAGTTGGGGGCAGCTACTTATTCCCTCCCACGTTCAATGTTCACTAGCCACTAGCCGTCATGAAGAGTAAGAGCATATAGGCTATTAAGTGCGTGATGTGCTCGGATGCCAACTCCATAGTCAGTGGAGAAGGTATAATGTACTAAAATAAAATGGATTTATAGCCAACAAGCTACACAATGCAAACAAAGCCAGGGGCTAATGTATGGGGGAGGGGGCGGGCAGGTCGTTCGCATCTCAAACGCCCACGCTTCTGCGATGTGACTTTGAGAGGAACAAACAGTTTAAGACCGCAGGGAATCACGCCGTACCTCTAAAAGGAGTGTACAGTTCTCAGTGGTAACCTAAGCAGTGCCACTTTTAGCAGCATCCAGATTCCAAGGAACATCCGTATGTCCCGTTGCCTGGCAGTAAACACAGAGCAAAACAAAGTGATATAGGGTTTCCTTTTCTTGCCATAATCAATCACGTATGTCTCAAATGGTTGCTTGAAAGGTGTAGAGTGGAATAGCTAGCCATGGGGGGTAACTGCATATAGACTTCGTAGCAAATCTGTTTTAAGCTACAGACTGACCACGAGGTAATGTGCAAAATAACCTTTATATCCACACTTACCTCGAATCCAGTGGTAAAGCGGGACAGACAACCATTTCTGCAAGAAAAGAACTACTGTTAACATCTCTGCATGTGTCTAAACAACTTTGAGCAATAAACACTGTACCTTCATTAATGAAAGCAGTGTTAGACACACTACAAATAATTATCGATGTAGAATGCTGGGCAATGAAAATAAATAAAAATAATGCACATATTTACATACTGCATTAGCTCATTCATACACGGGAGTACACAATTACAATACATGCATCACAGTATAAAACATTCATATTACCCCAGTTCAGATGTATGATGGTCCACACTATCTGGTATGATAGGGTTAATATACTAATTAATGCTTTTCGATCCTTTTTTTTTTTTTTTTTTTCAAAGGAAGCAGTGTGTATTTCTCACAGGACCACGAGATGCTTTAAAAGAGTTCATGCATAGAGGGGCGCATTATTTGTAGACATAAAATATTTTAATTTCCTTCTCAATCTCTATATTAGACAATGTATGACGAGTTTTTTCCTGCATGCTCCATTTGAATGACTTAAATAAATATCTTTCCATACCACAATTCAGACAGGAAATTTATGGCAGTCTTGTGACATGTGATTTAATATCACTTCTGAAATGACACCATCCGTAGTGTAGGCTTATTCAATACCAAAAAAGCTACATTTTTTATATCCAACAATTTTCTAAAATAATGAGTTACACTTACTTTTGGTGACAAGAAACTGTGTGTGTGGGATCTCAGATAACAGCTGATGAATCCCCTTCACCTCCATTAGCTCATGAACTGGTTCATCAATTCATGATTTATGCAATTACCATCTCCTGAATTGTCTGACAATATATTGCATAAAGTGCCCCCTCCTGTACATTATAAGGATATTGCAAGACACTGAGGGCTTCTGGGACCATATGGAAGAAAGAGACTGATGGCAGGAGTTCCTTTAGAAGGCCATGGAACTAAAAAAACAAAAATAAAATGGCCCTCTTTATGACATTGGCAGTAAATCCCACTTACCGCCATGCTGACTGCCGCCAACATGATGCCACCGTGGCGGATAACCACCAAGCATATTATGAGACACACATACCAATCAGTCTCTATACAGCCAAACACACAAGTCCGCCAGCCCAAAGGTCAGTGATAAACTGGTGGTAGCAAAACCCACACCTTTATGCCAACAGAACTACGCCCACAACCAATGTTCCCTCTAATTGTTTTCCACTGTGTGCGGCAGTGTGCGGTCTCTGTGCGCTGCAGCCAAGGATACGTGCGCCAATAAATTGACCATTGACGCGCGTGCAGCGCATAACTAGCCAAGATCTTTGGCATTAGCCTCTCCCTACCACTAAAGCAAAAAAGGGATATCATTGCTCCATGCAATCGACATCAAGGCAGTTTTGTGACCTGGTTGCACACCCAAAGGACATGACCTGTTAGGGGAGCACGTATATTGCTCTAAAAGGCTTATTTAGGCTTAGAAAGTGATAACGCATATAAACTACCACAAAGTATAGGAATGGTGGAACATTTGATAACAGCACATTTTCTACTATTCTGAAGCATTTCCTAGCTCATTAACCATTAATTTCCAAGACAAATCTCACTTGCTCGCTTGTATGCTAAAGTACGCCAAATTATGTTTAAAACACTCCCCGCGGCATTTAAACGCTGTTTTCATTGACTTCAATCCAGATTCAAATATGAGCATGTAGGCGGGTGTCGTGCACCTCGCCTACCGAGGTACAGCCGTGGCGCCGGCAGAGTACCTCCTCGCTCTCCATTACGCGTCGTCATGGAGACGCGTGGGGGCCGTATACCCGATCGGCACCGGACTTCCGGGTTGCCGGATCGGAGAAAAGAGAGGACGCCATAAAAAGAACGGATGCTGAACCAGAGGGAAGGAAGAAGACGAGAGAAGAAGACGAGCGGACAGAGGAGCTGAACAGTGCTGAAGAGCCTGCGGCCGAACCGAGGAGGGAGGAGCAGAAGCCCTGCACACACGATGGAGTTGGAGAAAACTCCTGAGAGGACGAAGAATCCTGCCACGACCCAGGAGGGTCGTGGCTAAACAAGGTACGGGGCATATTCAGGGGCACCCGCATTAAAGGGGCAAGAGGGAGGAGAAAAGAGGAAAAGGGAACTGGGGAGGGCGGAAGGGGAACAGGACAGCTTGGGTTGGGGAGCTGGGAACTCGGGAGTCACAGAGCACGTTACCCGCCCTGCACTACCCTGTCACAGCCCCAGTAATCGCCCAGGTTCTTGGGCTCTCTCTTTCTTGACCCAAACTCAATAACAGCACCACCCCCCTGTCGTTCCTCTCCTCACACCCCTCCCTTATACTAACAAGATAACGAAGATAGTAACCTACCGTTCCACTTACCGAGACCTGTCCTCTTGTTCTATCGAGAGTCCACGGGCGCCCAGAAAGAAGCCGTCAGCAGACCGCCACCTATAAAGAGAACAGAAAGAATATTAAGGACGTGTACAATCCACCCAGCATCTAAACCAGAGAATCCCTGGAGAAAGACTAAGGAAAAAGACTAAGGAGAAGACCAGTTTCTATTATAGCACCTTTATTATAATTAATAAACCCTGACTACGGCCTTATAAAACCTTACAATCTGAGTCCGAGCCTCTGTACTACTGAGCACAACAATCATGCCCCACCACAGAGCATTATCTGCCTTAGGGGAGCACGTATATCGCTCTAAAAGGCTTATTTAGCCTTAGAAAGTGATAACGCATATAAACTACCACAAAGTATAGGAATGGTGGGACATTTGATAACAGCACAACGTGCGCGCTTGCCAAAGGGGCCTGCGCGATGGGGGAAGGAAAGGTGCACGTGCGCTCGCGCGCGCGCCTTACAGGGAACATTGCCCACAACATAATGACCCACGAATCACCGCAGCAGACATTCAATGGCCATAAACCATTGGCGGTACATACCGCTGCGCTCAAAATACACACACAAACATACACACACTTGACACACATACACACACCACACCCACACCACTATAAAACACATATCCACATTACCCACAACCCTTTACAACTACAAGCCATTGCCACAAGAGAGAGATACAGCAAGAGCACCCACACAACCAGAGCCACATAACACCATCACCTATACACCATCCATGAACCTTACATCACACACCCCAACACATCACCCCACACACCCTCACCCACACCACTCACACTACACCCATGGCACCACAATGACACCCCAGGTTCTCAGAGGAGGAGCTAAGGGTCATGGTGGAGGAAATCATCCGGGTAGAGCTACATATATTTGGATCACAGGTGCAGCAGACATCCATTGCTAGGAAGATGGAGCTCTGGCGGAGAATCATGGACAGGGTCAACTCTGTGGTATAGCCCCCCAGAACAAGGGATGACATCAGGAAGAGGTGGAACGACCTACGGGGGAAGGTACATTCTGTGGCAGCAAGACACCAACTAGATGTACAGAGGACTGGCGGTGGACCCCCACATCCTCCCCCACAACTAACAACATGGGAGAAGCAAGTCTTGGCAATCATGCATCCTGAGGGCCTGCAGGAGTAGGAGGACTGGACTCTGGTAAGTCAAATCTCAATTACTATCATCTCCCCTACCTGCATGCCATCACAAACCCCCACCCTTACCCTCACTCCCATAACTTCACCACCTCCCATATACCCCACCATCACAACCCACTCATCCCAATACCAAGCCCTGCATGCAAAACACCAAAGCATTGATACCCCTCACAGACCTTCATGGACACCTATCACCACTGCATGCACACTGGAGAGAATCACCTAGCCCACCAAATAGAAACTCACACAAAGGCAAATCTGCCAGGGCAACAACAACCATAGAGGGCAACACACCAATGCAAAATTTGTCACACGCAGAAACAATAACACTGCAATTACATCCCCACAGGTATCCAGGCCAATGTCACCGGACAAGAGGTGCCAGCAACATCCAGTCTCCCACCAGAATAGGCCCACAGTGATGACAGCAGCACTGGTCGCCTGAATCTGGATGACCAACCTTGCCCATCAGGGATCTCTGGACAGTCGGCTACCTAGGCACAGTCACACACCACCACAGAGTCTCCCCCTCAGGAAACACCACCATAGCACCCACCCAGTGGGCCCATACCTCTGTCCCCAGGACACGTCAATCAGCAGTGTGTCCACCACTACAAGGACGCCAGGCCACCCCACAAACACTGGGCGATCAGGGACCTGGGGCCAGTGGCAGAGAGCACACAGTTCAGGGGACAGAGGCACAGGACAACAAGGAAGCTGGGAGGAATGCTGTGAGACTGGGGGAGGACAGGCCCAGGGAACCGACTCTCCAGGAGGCACTCACCGCAATCCTGGGAGCATACCAACATTCCCAGGATACGCTGGGCCAGATACTGGACAGGTTGCAGCAGAACATGCGGCTGCAGGAGGGACAGTACCTGGGGATCAGGGAGGACTTGAATGACATCAACACCACCATGGTCTCCATTGCAGGGGTGCTGGCATGGCACACCACTGGGCCCTGACACTAGCTAAACCAATGAACAGCCCTCCACCTCCACTGCCCCTAGTGGACAGGAGTCCCTGCCACAGGACCAACAGGTCACCAGCACCCCTCCCCCTGCAGAAGGAGAAGCACCCTGCAAACGTTCCCTGCGATCCAGGCAGAAGCCAAAGACTATTGCCAAGACCCCCACCAGGAAATTACACTCTCCTGATTGTCACCCTAGTGTCCCACTCTGTCACCCTGTCCACCTTGAACTGCCATTGCTCCCCTTCCTATGCCCCTTTGGACAATTCACCTGTGATACAAATAGACTGGACTCTATCCTGGACTTTCCTCTATCATCAACCCAGCCCATTCCACTACCCCCTCTGCTTCGAGGCACTTTAATAAACACCCTTTGAAAAAAGTATGGAGTATGTCAAATGATTGAAGTATGTATTATACTTTGATACGTTTATCAGGGTTTAAACATTGCAATTCAACTGTAATGTATACATAGGAAAGACCTGTAGTTGGTTGCAGTCAACACACCAGGAGCGATAGTGGGGCACAAATATCTGCAAATAGAGATGCCAAAGGGCACAGTGAGTGGCCATAGAAGTGGGAAAACATCCTGCCAGTGACAATCTCAAAAACAAAACTGTCAATTAAATGTGATTTTACACTGTCTTACCTGTGTGTCATTGGAAGTATTGACGAATTATTGCACTTCTGTTGTCTTCATCCTCATCCTCTGCCTCCTCATCTTCACTGTCCACAGGGTCCACTGCTGCCACACGGACATCTCAGCCTCCTCCTCCTGCAGAAAAGGCACTTGGTGACGCAAGGCAAGGTTGTGCAACGTACAGCATGCCATGATGATCTGGCAAATGTTCTTGGGTGAGTAGATGGAGGCAGCAAAACCTGGCCTTCAGGAGGCCAAAGGTCCTCTTTATAATTCTTCTTCTTCACCCATGTGCCTCATTGTAACGTTCCTCTGCCCTTGTCCTGGGATTCCTCACAGGGGTCAGTAGCCATGAGAGGTTGGGGTAACCAGGGTCACCTGCAATATAGAGGGGCAACTGTTATCCACACACTAACCCTTAGGGCCCACACAATACCCATACACCAACATATACTGGGTGGGAACCAGGGCTCACCTATTAGCCTCACCCTGTGCCTATGGAGTTGAGCCATCACATTTGGGATGCTGCTAACCTCAGAATAAAGGCATCATGCACAGATCCAGGATACTGTGTATTGAAGTGGGAGATGTACTGGTCCACCAGGCACACCATCTGCACATTCATGGAGTGAAAGCTCTTTCGATTTCTGAACACCTGTTCATTTCGCTGGGGGGGGGGGGGAATGCAATATGTGTTCCATCAATAGCCGCAATAATGTTGGGGATGTGTCCCATTGCATAGAAACCAGCTTTCACTGTAGCCAAATCCTCCACCTGGGGGAGAACAATTTAGCTGGATGTGTGTTTAATCAGGGCAGACAACACTCTGGTCAGCACTATTGAGAACATTGGCTGAGACATTCCTGCTGCCAAGCCCACTGTCACTTGGAAGGAGCCAGTTGTTAGGAAATGGAGCACTGATAGCACTTGCACAAGAGGGGGGATCCTGGTGGGGTGACGGATAGCAGAGATTAGGTCAGGCTCCAATTGGGGACACAGCTCCATGATTGTGGCCCTGTCAAGTCTATAGGTGAGGATAATGTGCCTGTCCTCCATTGTTGCCAAGTCCACCAGGGGTCTGTACACAGGGGGATATCTCCATCCCCTATTCATCTGCAGCGGTTGCAAACTATGGGGTAAAATAGTGAGCAGCTGGTCATTATTTAAAAATTCCAACCACTACAGTTGAATGCATGTTGTGATTGTAACAGTATTTTGTTGGAGATGTCTAAATGGTGCATTTGTGTACTGTGACGCAGTTAGGATCCATGGCCTGTCCCTCCCCCCCTGAAATGGCATCCGCCTGTATGGAGGGACAGGTGGAAATAAGGTAATTCAGATGACGTTGTACGCCCTTGCAGGAGTCGGTCGAAAACAGCTGTGCAACTCCTCATTGGTTAACATTGGGCAATATGGGGTACAGTGGCCAATGGTGATGTACGCCAGTGGTGACTGTATGCACCGCTGCGGACGTCACTGCCATTTTCTATTTGTTCACTCACTTGCTACCTGACATTCAACAGGAGAGGACCTAACTTCATGTGCTGCTGTGACCTGTGTCTGGAACTGACCATAGCATGTGAGATGGGGAAAGGGCCCCTGCCTTCACCTCAGTGGAGTTGGAGCCACTGGTGGATGGGGTCCCTCGCCAGTCCCAAATTCTGTATGGGCCTCCAGACCAACAGGTGAGTACACCGTGAGTACGATGCATGGTACGTGAATGCATGGAATGCTGTGTGTGAAGGCCTCATGTAGGGGGTGGGTGGTGGATGGGCCCTGGGTAGCGTGCAGCATGTATGGTAGGCCATGCTTGTGCTAATGGGGATAGGAAGGAACATGGTAGGCCATGAGTGTAACAGGCAGGACAGTCAGACTAATTCCTTTCCCTGTGTCCATTTGCCTGCAGGTCAGCACCCATCAAAAGAAGGGCATATGGCGGGCCATCGTCAAGGACGTGCGGACGCTGGGGGTTTATGGCAGGCGGAGAACCCACTGTCGCAAACGGTGGGAGGACCTGAGATGCTGGGCATGAAAGACTGCGGAGGCCCAGCTGGGGGTGGACTCCTAACAAGGAAGGTGTGCCCGTGGAACCCTGACCCCTCTGAAGGCCCGCATACTGGCGGTGGCCTATTCGGAGCTGGATGGGCACTTTGGGACATCACAGCAGCCACAAGGGGGTGAGTACATTGTCCCAATACACAACTTTGGTCTGGTGGGGTGGGATCTGGGTGGGGAGTGTGGGCCTTGTGGGTGCCCCTAGGCCAGGCCTGGTATTGCAGGGTTGGTCTCATGTTGGGCAGGGCTCTGATGGGAAAGTACTCCAACCAAGCTAGAAGGCATCCACTACTGGGCAGAGGTCTGTGGGTCTAAGGTATGCTGCAATTGGCGTTAGGCGTCTCTATCCATGGTCTGGTGACTAGCATTGTGACTGGTAGTGTATTGCCTAGTGCGTAGGGCTGTTACCTGTGTGTGAGTGTGCTGTGTATACCAATGGTGGTGTTGTTGGCGCCATTGACCAAGTGTATCCTTTGTGTCTTTCCCCCCTTTTTGTTTTGTCACTCTGTCCTTATGTACATTAGCATCATCTGGTGGAGCAGCAGAGGCACTGGTGACAGAGGGAACTGCATCCCACAGGACCCAGGAGGACGAATCCTCTGATGGTGAGGGCACCAGTGGAACGGAGGGTGAGGGGAGCACCATATCGGAGACAGGAGGGGACAGTTCGGACACGGATACGTCTTCGGATGGGAGCTCCCTGGTGGCGGCAGACACTTTTGTGCCCACCCCAGCTACAGGTACAGCAGCCAACCCCATACCAGCACCGCCCTCCCAACGGCCCCTCAGCGAGTTTCCTGTGCCCGCTCACCTAGGAGGGTGGGCATCTCCTTCGCCACAGGCACCTTAGGCCCTGCCCCAGTTAGCCCTGCTGCCTTGAGTGAGGAGGGTATTGACCTCCTGAGATCCATCTCTGTTGGGCAGTCAACCATTGTGAATGCCATCCAGGGGCTGGCAGCCCAAGTGCAACAGACAAATGCATTCCTGGAGAGCATTCACACTGGCATAGCGGCCCAATAGACATCAATCCAGGCTCTGGCCTCCTCTCTGATGGCACCCATTGTCCCTGTTACCACCCTCCCCCTCCAACTTCCTCTACCCAATCCCATTCCCCTCAACCCCAACCTATCCCAAGCACACAGTCAGACCAGCATGCACAAGAGTGGACATGGCAAACACAAGCACCACACATCATCACACAGGCACCCACACAAACACCATCCAGAATCAGACATACCAACATCCACTGCCTCCACTGTGGCCCCCTCCTCCTCGTCGTTCACCTCCCTCCCAGTTTCGTTTCCACTCACACCTGCATGTACTACATCCTAATCCACTACCCCCATCACCAGCACACCTAACAGCACACACCCCTCACTGGCAGTCCCCACCCCCACTTCCATGCACACGTCTGCAGTGTCCTCTCCCACTGTATCTGTGCCCCCTCCTGCCAAAGTACACAAACACAAGCACTCAGACACCCAACAGCCATCCACCTCACAACAGCATCCAGCCCATGCACATGCACCCAAACACAGCAGACAGACACCTCATACCACCACTCCCTCTTCCTCCACTCCCAAACCATCTCCCTCTTCCCTCCCCATTGTCCCTTAATAGCTTTTCCTCTCCACCATTGACCTCTTCCCTACCCCCCTCATCCCTCACATCAGGCCAGGGAGGTCAAAACCCAGGCAAGCACCTCGCCACCCAAACCACGGGCACAGTAGTGTCCCCAACTACTCCAGGTAGGAAAGGATCCCGGCCACCAGCCAGGCAGACAGACAGGGTGCCAGCCCCAAGTGCGTTGAGGATGGGCAGGGAGTCAGCCCAAGCTGCAGGACGGAAGGGCAAGGAGTCAGCCCCAGCTGCAGGATGAAAGGGCAAGGGGGCAGCACCAGCTGCAGGACGGAAGGGCAAGGATGCAGCCCCAGCTGCAGGAAGGAAGAACAAGGAGGCAGCCCCTGCTGCAGGAAGGAGGGGCAAGGGGTCTGAAACAGCAGGCAGTAGAGACAAGGGGCCTGGTGCAGGGACTCTGTCGGAGCCCCCACCACCAACCATGGTGGTGCAGCCGTCCGAGGCTGCAGGGGAAGGGCTGGAGCCTCCCCCACCACTGCCTGCAACTCCACCTGCACTGCCACCAGCACCGCCACCAGCACCACTGCCAGCAGCAGCAGCCTTAGTGGGCAGCTGTCCGAGGCTGCAGGAGAAGGGCTGGAGCCTTACCCACCCCCGGTCAGCACCACCACCTGCACCACCACCAGCACTGCCACCAGCAGCAGCCCTAGTGGGCAGCCGTTCGAGGCTGCAGGGGAAGGGCTGGAGCCTCCCCCCACCACTGCCAGCACCGCCACCAGCACAGCCACCAGAAGCAGCAGCCCCAGTGAGCAGCCATCCAAGGCTGCAGCGGAATGGCTGAAACCTCCCCCCACTACTGGCAGCACCGCAACCTGCACCGCCACCAGCACCGCCACCTGCACCACTGCCAGCAGCAGCAGCCCCAGAGGGCAACCGTCTGAGGCTGCATGGGAAGGGCTGGAGCCTCCACCCACCACTGCCAGCTTCACCCGCAGCACCACCACTACCACCACTGGGCAGCCGTCACTGCCGGCGGACAGTGTGTAGTCCTGCATCCATCGGCTCTTTGTGCAGCCTGGCCCCAGCAAATCCTGTGGGTCTGACACCTAGCTGAGAGACTGTGACCTTGCACTCCCCAAGATCCACATCACTGGGCACAATGCTCCCTCCTGAACCAGTGGAAGAAGCCATCCACTTACCCCTCCTCCCCAGGATGAAGCTAACTGGGCGCAATGCCCCCCTCCAGAACCAGTGGAAGAAGCCATCCACTCACCCCATCCTCCACAGGATGAAGCTTACTGGGCACAATCCCCCTTCCGAACCAGTGGAGAAGCCATCCCCTCACCTTATCCTCCCCAGGATGAAGCTCAATGGGCACAATGTCCCCTCCAGAATCAGTGAAGAAGCCATCCACTCACCCCATCCTCCCCAGGATAAATCTCACTGGGCACAATGCCCCGTCCAGAACCAGTGGAAGAAGCCATCCACTCACCCCATCCTCTCCAGGATGAAGCTCACTGGGCACAATGTCCCCTCCAGAACCAGTGGAAGAACCCATCCACTCAACCCATCCTCCCCAGGATGAAGCTCACTGGGCACAATGCCTCCTCCAGAACCAGTGGGCAAGTCACCCACTTGAGAGACTGTGGCCTTGCGCTCCCCAGAACCAAGCACAGGGCATGTTGCCCCCTCCAGAGCCAGTGGGCAAGTCACCCACTTGAGAGACTGTGGCCTTGCACTCCCCAGGACCAAGCACAGGGCATGTAGTCCCCTCCAGAGCCAATGGTCAAGTCACCCACTTGAGAGACTGTGGCCTTGCACTCCCCAAGACCAAGCACAGGGCATGTTGCCCCCTCCAGAGCCAGTGGGCAAGTCACCCACTTGAGAGACTGTGGCCTTGCACTCCCCAGGACCAAGCACAGGGCATGTAGTCCCCTCCAGAGCCAATGGTCAAGTCACCCACTTGAGAGGCTGTGGCCTTGCACTCCCCAAGACCAAGCACAGGGCATGGTGCCCCCTCCAGAGCCAGTGGGCAAGTCACCCACTTAAGAGACTGTGGCCTTGCACTCCCCAGGACAGAGTAATGGGCATGTTGCCCCCTCCAGGACCAGTGGCATTGTATCATCTTCCAGCTGAGGTGCCCCCCCATTCCTTGTCACCCTGTGGTGCCTGGCTGTTTTCGACCTGATGCCCCTGCAGTGTTCTCTCCGTGTTGTTGCAGGAGTGAGGTGGGGCCTTTGACTATGTGTAAGAAGGGCTGGTACAACTGCAAGCACAGAACAAAAGATAAACTGGCCAGCAACTGAAAGGCAGAACTGCAGACCGCTGGTGGAAGTCCTGCACCCCAGGTGCAGATGGATGAGTTGGAGGAGATGGTGGCAGCGGTCATCCCTGAAGAGTTGGTGACCGCAGGACAGGGACAGGATACTGTGGCATACGATGACAAACAACAAATGTAGGTTAAGTGCCAGTGGGGGGGCAATGTTGTAACTAACAAATGGCATAAGAGTGAGGCACATAGGAGGCAACATATACACGTGAAAGGGTTTCATGGGGGTGCAACTATGGCTAAACACCGAACACATGTAATGTTCACTGACCCCCCCACTATATGCACAGACCTCTTCACTACCCTCACAACTCTCCCTTCACTGTATAAACTGTATCATCTGACCAAGTTTAACTCTCATTGGGCATCATGTACCAAGCCTCTTGCGCAGGGTGGGGCAGCAAGGGCTGGGACACACCTCTCTGCAGCCCTAGGACAGGGCACAAATGTAACATACACACAAAATACGGGCATTTTTGTCTTTACAGCCTGTTCTGTTGCACAATTTGCTGCCATGTGCCTGTGCAAGTGTAGTTGGCTGGCCCTCTAGGTAGTGTGCAAAGCTTGGCACGCTGTGCAGGGGGTCTAGGCAACCACACAGGGGTAGAAACTAGACCACTTAATGCTCTCAATTTTATGGTAGTTTGGCCCAATAGTTAGGCCAATCTTGGAGCAGTGCAAAGCATTTGTTGTACTCACAGCATCGATCTTGTCACTCACATATTCAAAGGAATAACTCAAGACCAAGTCATTCAGATCATGTAATTTTAAGACCAAGATTATAAAAATGATTTAAGTACTTTTTCGAGTTATGAATTTTTAAACTTTAATAAGTTTAATAAAATTAGCTTTTTGTGCATAATTTACGCACTGTAGGAATCGATGGAGGATAACCTTTAAAAATACATATAAAATCACACAGTAAGTTTACCAACTTCTTCTTTTGCAGGTCTGTGAAGATCGTTGGTGGGCACACTGTGCAGCTGGAGAAGTTCAGGTGGCTCCAGGTTCTGGCGGGAGCAGCGTGAAAAGGTCTCTGGAGCTGATGCAAGGCCACTGCAAGGGACCACTTGGAAAAGCACTGCACATGTAACTTTAAGGGTGAATCCTGGGGGGTCCCCTTGGAGTGTCTAGGTCACAAGGGGTAGGGGATCCTTATAGCTTAGTAGTTTCTTCGGTGCAGAGCACAGGGTGGCCAGGTGCAGAGCAAATCAGTGAGCCAGCAGCTGTGCGCAAGGATGCTCTCAGAAGCAGGAGTTAGGTCAGTTCGAGGGTCGATTGCAGGACAACGGGGGCACTCTGGTGGGAGGTCCAGGTTGTCTCTGAAGTCCATCGATGGGGGCTTCCTCCTGATCCTTTGGTATCCAAAGTCAGGTGACCAATACCAAGGTTATTAATACAATTCAGCCGCTAAAGAGTGCAGTGGCACCAAACCTAGCACACTGGCAGGGTGTCCTCATGGTTGTCGATGCGATGTTTGGCATAGCTTTTTTCGGTTAGCATCCGGTCAGTGAAGTGAACATCACTGACTTGTTGGTTTCTTGTGAATTTAGAGTGGTACCCCCCTCTGGAGGGAGTTCTCTGGTGATTTGCAAAGCCTGGAGGTTCTCTGGGGTTCTTTAGAGCTTTTTCCATTTGTCCAGCAGTTCCTCAGCAGCAATTATCAGGTCCTGGGTGCAGCAGGCATGGTTTGGTGCCTTTTCTTTGTACAGCAGGTCAACAGTTCTTGTGCCTTTGGATCGTCTTGTTGCTGGTCTTCTTTTGTCCATGGAATTTGATTTCTTGGTCTAGAGATTCCACTAAATACTGTACTTAGTGGGCATTTTAGGGGGAACCTGGTAGTGACCAATGAATCATCTACCTTTTGGTGGCTACACCCACTAAGTGACCACTTCCGATGAGCAGAGGTCACTTCCCTACACCAGATTGGCTATTTTCCTTCCATCCAAAATGGAGGAAAATGAAATGGAGTGTCCACCCGCATGAAAAACCTTAGGGGTGGTGCATGCCAGGTGGGGCCACTCCTTCTGGCCTTTGTTTGAGTTTCCCATTGTTGATTCCACCAAACGTAGGATTTGGAATGGGGCAGCCATCTGCTGCTAGCAGCAGGCCTGGAGGTCGAGTTTCAAAGGGGGTAAGGCCTTTGAAGCTCACCAACAGGGAACTGCCCATTCCTAAGAGTGGCAGTGTTAACACCTCCACCCAGGAAGGGCTTTGTTTCACATCCCAGAGGGCAGAGGCCATCACCCCAGGAGCAAAGATTTGTGCCTGGAGGTGGCAACCTGGATGTGACCAGCCAGCAACTATGTCAGGGTATATTGGCAGTGTCCTATGTTGAGTTTGCATTTTCGATTTGCATCAGAACACTCAGCCTGCAGTGGCAGTGCTTGGTGCACCTGAATACATGGCCCTAGAGGGTGGCACACTTAGTGCTGCTGCCCTCAGGGTCCTAGGTTTGGTACCTCATGCCCTGGGTACCTAGGTACCATTGACTAGGAACTTATGGGGACACCCAAAGGTGTCTCCAATTGTGCCAATGCATCACAACAATTTAGGGAAAGATCTCTGACCAAGAGAACCTGCTTAGCAGGGACCCTGGACACTAACAACTTCTAGGCTACATCACATACTGGGCAACAAGTGGGGGCTAACCATGCCAAAAAGAGGTATTTTCTCACAGCAGGGATACCTGCACCATGCTGCAAGGGTGCCTGTGTTTTTAGGGATGATTGCTATTGTGCATGAAGGGACGTCTTCCTGCACAATATCAGGCACAAGTGGTGTTTTCATCTTAGTATGTCTGATGAACAATGCAGCACACATACAAACATGACATTACTTGGACAAACAAAGATATCACTCACCCTCTTGTCACTTCTCTGCCACCCTTGAGGTGGTGTCTGAAACTGCAGCATTCCCAGATGTGAAAAACTGGGAAGACTTCAGAAGTTGGGAGGGTTACACGTGTTTAGAGTGGGAACACCCTCAGCAACACACATGGAATGGCACCTACATGCAGTGTGAGGTCAGAAAGGGGTACATAATTGCCAGGCCATGAAAAGTCACACAAGGTGTCTTCCTTGGCCTGGTAAATATGGCCTGACACACTGCACCACTAGAGTGTAATGTAATCATTATGCTCTGGTGGGGCAGTTTGCTGTCACTGTCTGGGAAATGTGGCAGTGTGGCAGTTTAGCCTGCTGTGCTGCGTTCCATCATCTTGAATGTGCAGGGATGTGTAGTTGTCACTAACATGCAATGCATTCCTGTACAACTCTTGGTGATGGGGCACAAACTGCTGCCTTACACCAGCACAGGCACACATTGAGCATGGTGTAGGGGTGCTTGTGTTGCAGGTCTGATTGCAAATGTGCAGGAAGGGAAACATCCTACAACATCAACAATCAGCAATGTTGTCTGTCACTTCCAAAGTCTGTTTCTGATTGCAACACACACTGAAAGATGCAAAAATAGGCCCACATCAATGTTAGTCATATGTAGCATCCCAACAATGCCAGCCCTGAGGGGGTTCAGTAACCTGACGCACTCACACACCGACAAGTTTGGGAATATGACAGGTCCTTATGCCACCCTACATGTGTTGTGAGAGCGATTCAAGGGGAGAACTGTCCAAATGCATCTGCCTTGTCACATCTTGTTATGTGTGCTGTATCTTGCACCACCCATAGTAAGATTCAGCAACCTCTTGTGTATGTGATTGTACAGGAAGGTGTCCCTTCATGCAAAACAACACTCAGCCCTGCAACACAGGCATCCTTGCCCCATGATAGACAACAGTAACTACAGCTAAACATTGACTAACTAAAAATATATAGCCTAAACAATCATATTTCCTTTTGTATTTTTTTTACAACACACATACGCAAACCATCACACCACAACATACCAAAAAAAGAGTTAGCCAAAATCGCACCCCCAAAGAAAAAAATACCATGTCCTACAAACTATTCTACACTATGCTAATTTATCTAAACCAAACTATCTACATACCCAACTTTGTACAAATTTTTTTACCAGGGAAAGGGAGTTAATCTCTATCCCGACCATTGTCCACCTCAGCGCCTCTCCACTGCAGTCCTGATTTCTCTGAGCATTTTCATCATTCTGGTGCTTAAGTTTGGCAATCCAATATTTCTGGTCCTCCAGCTCTGTGCGAAATTCCTATGCACAGGGTGGCTCCACATATGTTGGTACAGCCTGTGAACCAGTTGGGGCACTTGGTGCTCCTGCCCCTGTAGAGCCTGCCCTGTCTGTGGCTGCAGACCTGCCTTCTGTGTGGGTCCTGGAGGCAGAGGCGGATGGTTCCTTGGGTGTATTCCCTTGATGGAATGCTTCCATAAACCTGATGCATGCTTCTTCTTATAGAGCTGCCCCATTCTCCAGTAGCCCTTTGTGACCTAACTTCTGTCTTGATAGCATTCTGCACACTTTTCAAACTGGCTCTTCTCTGAGGGGGTCATGTTTTCAGCTGCAACATGAATGGGACCTGTCAGCCAAATATATATTAGACAAATGAACAACAGGCATACAATGAAAACACCATCTGCAGTTGTCACACGTTAGCCTGCGCAAATCACAAAGCCATCCTGAAGGGCAGGGGTAATACCCATCTGCACACCAACCATCATCTCCACATTTCTCATGTCCAAGGTATCAAGGCTACCCATTGTTGCACAATAACACTGAACCATCTTGAAAAATCTTCAAAGGACCATGTCACCATTGACTAAGATTGACATACACATCAGTCATGTGACCATGGTAGGTCATACTCATCATGTTGGATTGCTCATTGATAGAAATGAGGTCGTTGGTTGGCAGTTAGGTTACCCCCTGTCCAAGCAAGGCCCCTCACTCTAGTCAGGGTAAAAGAGAATCACCCTTAGCTAACCCCTAACTTCAGAGTGCTAGGTGTAAAGTATTTGTACCAACACACAGAGTGACTTAATGAAAACACTACAAAATGACACAACACAGGTTGAGAAAAATGGAAAATATTTATCTAAACAAAACAAGACCAAAATGACGAAAATCCACAATACACAAGTCAAGTTATCAATTAAAAGACAAAAAGAGTCTTCATGTAATTTTAAACACAAAGCTAACGCTGTTCGAGTTTAAATGTACCTGAGTGCGTAAAAAATAACACCGCATGGGCGAGTGTGTGCCAAAAGGGCCTGTGATGCGACAATATCACTCATGAGTGAGACTGTGCATCGTTTCTTCTTCAGTCGAGTCGGCGTGTGTAATTTCTTCTCTCAGCAGGAGAGCGATGCGTCGATTCGAACAGCACTCTCGGGTCCAGGCAGGCCTTGCGTAATTTTTACACGCCCAGCGATGTTTGCGTCAGAAAGCCTGTCACACGATGATCTGAAAACCACATAGCGTGGGATGCTGTGCGTCGTTTCTCCAGTCGCAAGCGTCAATTTGTCAGCAGCATTTCAGAGTTGTGGTGGTCTTTTCCCCGCACGGCGGTCTGTGCAAGGATTTCTTAGTCTTGTTCTGCCAGCTTCTCCTTTCAGGGTCCCAGGAACTGGATGGGCATCACTTGAAAGGGTAGGAGTCTCAGCAGAGGCTCCAGGTGCTGGTAGAGAGAGGGCTTTGCTGTCCCTGAGACTTAAACAACAGGAGGCAAGCTCTATTTCAAGCCCTTGGAGAGTTCTTCACCAGCAGGAAGGCACACAAAGTCCAGTCTTTGTCTTCTTGCACAGGCAAAAGCAGCAACTGCAGGATAGCTCCACAAAGCACCGTCACAGGCATGGAAGCTCTTCTTCCTCAGCTCTTCAGCTCTTCTCCAGGCAGAGGTTCCTCTTGGTTTCCAGAAGTGATCTAAAGTCTGTGGTTTTGGGTGCCCTTCGTATACCCATTTTGCCCTTTGAAGTAGGCTTACTACAAAGAAAAGTGTCTCTTGTTTGTGAAATCCTGCCTTGCCCAGGCCAGGCCCCAGACACACACCAGGGGGTTGGAGACTGCATCGTGTGCGGGCAGGCACAGCTCATTCAGGTGTGAGTGACCACTCCTCCCCTCCCTCCTAGCACAGATGGCTCATCAGGATATGCAGGCTACACCCCAGCTCTCTTTGTTTCACTGTCTAGTGACAGGCTTTGCTGTCCCTGAGACTTAAACAACAGGAGGCAAGCTCTATTTCAAGCCCTTGGAGAGTTCTTCACCAGCAGGAAGGCACACAAAGTCCAGTCTTTGTCTTCTTGCACAGGCAAAAGCAGCAACTGCAGGATAGCTCCACAAAGCACCGTCACAGGCATGGAAGCTCTTCTTCCTCAGCTCTTCAGCTCTTCTCCAGGCAGAGGTTCCTCTTGGTTTCCAGAAGTGATCTAAAGTCTGTGGTTTTGGGTGCCCTTCGTATACCCATTTTGCCCTTTGAAGTAGGCTTACTACAAAGAAAAGTGTCTCTTGTTTGTGAAATCCTGCCTTGCCCAGGCCAGGCCCCAGACACACACCAGGGGGTTGGAGACTGCATTGTGTGCGGGCAGGCACAGCTCATTCAGGTGTGAGTGACCACTCCTCCCCTCCCTCCTAGCACAGATGGCTCATCAGGATATGCAGGCTACACCCCAGCTCTCTTTGTTTCACTGTCTAGTTACAGGTGCTACCAGCATAACTGTCACACTGACAGGGAATCCACAAACAGACAGAGTTACAGAAATGGTTTAAGCAAGAAAATGCGCACTTTCTGAAAGTGGAAAACACACAATCTTAAAATCAACTTTTCTAAAAGATATATTTTTAAAATGTGAGCTCAGAGACCCCAAACTCCAAATGTCTATCCGCTCCCAAAGGGAATCTGCACTTTAATCATATTTAAAGGCAGCCCCCATGTTAACCTATGTGAGGTATAGGCCTTGCAACAGTGAAAACCAAATTTAGCAGTATTTCACTGTCAGGACATATAAAACACATTAGTATAGTCCTACCTTAAACATACACTGCATCCTGCCCATGGGGCTACCGAGGGCCTACCTTAGGGGTGCCTTACATGTAAGAAAAGGGAAGGTTTAGGCCTGGCAAATGGGTACAGTGGCAAGTCGAATTGACAGTTTAAAACTGCACACACAGACACTGCAGTGGCAGGTCTGAGCCATGTTTACAGAGCTACTAATGTGGGTGGCACAACCAGTGCTGCAGGCCCACTAGTAGTATTTGACTTACAGGCCCTGGGCACCTCTAGTGTACTGTACTAGGGACTTACTAGGAAATAAATGTTGCCAATCATGGATGAACCAAATACATACACATTTTGTATATGAGCACTTGCACTTTAGAGCTGATTAGCAGTGGTAAAGTGCCCAGAGTTACAAAAACAACAAAAACAGAGTCTAGCAGACATCAACAACCTGGGAAGCAGATGCAAAAAGTTAAAGGAGACCATGCCAAGGATGAAAAGTCTAACACTCATCAATGTCCCTCATGCTTGTGAATGTGACCTCAGATCCGTTGACATGTACCTAACTCATCTGAGCAAGAACTGCAAGTTATATGTGTCCCATAACAGTTTGTGCCTCATATGGCAAGGGCAGATGTCTGGGCACATTGCTACATGTAAAATGGATGTGATATGTCATATGTAAAAATGGAGGGTGGAACTGTTAGCCATGTCACACAGAAGAGCATGACATTACTCTCATATCCACACAAGTCAGTATCTGGTGAGCTGTGCCATGACTTGATGCATAGTCCTAGAGTTACTGGATGTCTCCCACTATGCTTCACATTGTCTGTATATATGTACAAAACTCTGGTCAGCATGTTGCACAGCAGCATTCAGCACTGCCATCTAATATGTAGGTGCAAGCATGTCCTACACCTTATCTACACATGGTTTTTGGAACAGCACTGGCTAGTGTTGTACATTGAGTGAAGATCTTTGCATCACAACGTGGACACTATCTGGACCACCATGATCTGATGATTTTGTGACTGATGGCATGTCACATGACAATGATGTATGGACATCCCTCTGGCCAAACACACATGATAAGATCTGTGAGGATTACATGGTTTGGTAGGATCGTGACCTACAACACAGATTATGGGGCATTACACCACAAATGTGGCCAAAACATTGGCATTTTCAAGTGTGATATGTTGACCACTACCCTGCTAATCCTAGGGAATTATTCACATGGTCATTAATCACACCATGACCTGAGTTACTTTGTGCTACGTGTTGCACACAGATCAGTAACATGTTTAGTGAACAACATTTGCCACCCTGCATACATGTGTAGGACCCTATAATTCTGGCACATGCCCTTATTGTCTTCACTGTGTTTGGGCCATGTACCATGTCCAAAATGTACATGGCCATTGCTGCACATGTTGCCACCAGTGCATTTCTTTCTTGGGATGCACATTCTACACACAGCTACAGCTGTACAGTCCATATCCATGTATAGCATACAATGTCTGTAGTAGCATACATGCACATGATATATAACAACACACACAATGCTTGCACTACACATTACGCATACAGATTGAGACTCACTGGTAGCATCATGGTGTGTGAAGCTTGTCACCTCTCCAAAGGTGTACATCTGGGGTCCACCTGCAAGAAGGAACATGAGACATAGCACTGTGAATGTTGCACAATGAACACTATGGACAACTATTGCACATCAGACATGATTTGCTAATGGACATAGAAGACTTAGGTTAGTGAATACTCAAATAGACCATTAGACATGTCTCAGTGAGATACATTGGTAGGACAGACTGACATGTACACCTATGTGTTGGAACCTGACATACCTGTCTCTGCTACACTGTTCACTTTTTACAGACAACTCCCTACTGCAACATTTTCCAAGCAGAGTATAATGGCACTCTCCACATACGTGGCTCACAGTACAAACTCAGCCATGACTCCCTTTTCTCCTGCATCATTTTTAACATCACATGTACATGACTATTCAACATACAACAGTGGTCAGGCACTTAGTCGACATTGGAATGTTTTCCTGGAAACCATGTACCCTTCCACCATGATACAGTTCTGTCAGTATTGGTGCATATCAGAATTTAGTGGCAAACCCCAGGGGATAAGGACAGGAATCTGTCATTTGTCTTCTTATTGGCGCATTGCTGCCCTTGTCATGGTGCTGTTTTACGCAAGCACACTTCTCACAGCCCTGCCCTTTGTCTTAATTTGGTAAAGGAGACCCTATGGCTAACAGACATGGACTTGCAATTGCAAAACAGGAGACATACACACAGATTGTGTACTCACCCTCAGTTCCACTGACCTTGATTCCAAGGTAGTCACGAAGGTCCCGTTCCCTGGTAATGATATCTTCCCACCGATGTTTCATTTAGCGGGTAGTGAGCTCTACCTTGAAGATACAGGCCATGTGTGACATTACCTTCTCCAACTGCAGCATGTGTGCCTCTGTCCGGTATCCCTGTATCACTCTTCCCCCCATGGCCACCATTCAGGGAGCTAATGAGTGAACAGCCATAGGAAGCCTCCCAATGAATTTGCACTGAGGTGATGGGCCCTTCCCTTCCCTGACGTCCTTAAACAAACCCATGGTAACCTTAACAAAGCAAATATAACCCCAAACTACCCCCAACTAACCCAACAGACAAAGGTACCCCAAAGACAAACACTCAACAATACAATCACAAAACGAAACGATTGACAAATATACAGGACAAAACAGACGTCAAGGACACTATGGAGACAGAAGACAGTAAAAAATACACATTGAGCACTCTCGAACACAGCTCATAAAAGACACCACCTCTCTCCAAAACAGACAGAAAGACTGTGACTGTAATTGAAAGTGAAAGTAACTTTGCAGTTCCTGTTGTACAGCATGGCAGATCCATTACCTCACTTCCTCTGGTGATGCGTCATGTCTTTGACAATGTTTTTTTTTTTTTTTACGCTACACGCCAGTGTGGGATTTTTTATGTCGCTTGACAACGCAACATGAGGCCGTTACAATGCAACGCATGGGATGCATCATTTTTGCCACAAGCAGTGGCTTCGGAAAACACGTATTGGAACAATGCGTCACTTTTTTTGATGCAAAGACTGTAATATTTGTAAAGTTGTAAGGTGTCCTGTGGAATTCATTTTTACATGTTATCAGTCATATGGATTGTTGTGTTGCCTGTGAATAGTTCTTTTCAACATACTCCTCTCTTTCCATGCGTCTAAAGTATGTCTTATAAGTCTACATGGGAGGCGGTATATGCATTACTAGGTTCAGACAGTGCACAGGACACATTTTGTTAGAGTCATGGACATGACAACTTCATAGGGTTGCCTCATGTGCCAACTATGGGGCATACTTACAAGCCCCTTGCGCCCCTTAGCGCTGCCTTAGCATCATTTATTTTTATGCTATGGCGTTGCTGAACAGGTCCCCACCCTGTGCCATATTTACAAGGTGCCGTTATGCTAGCATTGCGCCACTTTGTAAACCCTTGCACCAAATTGTACCTGCGCCAGGTACAATGTATGCAAGGCGGGTGTTCCCCCACAGGGAGGCCCAAAAAAATGGTGCAGTGAAATTTACAAGATTTCACTGTGACGTTGTTTAACGCCTGCCTACGGCAGTTGTTTATCTGAAAATAGTGCTAAATTCTATGGGCCTACCTGAGTTTTGCAGGACTAGCGCCACAATTTTTGACTCTAGTCCAGCAAAGCAAAACAACAGCACCAAAAATGTCTACACTGTTGTGCTAATGAGCACCATGGTGCACTGTATTGTAGATACACCTCTGCCATGGTGTTGTTGGGGCCACTTGGCAGCACAAGGAAACTGGTGTATCAGAGCTGAAGCATGAGTTCCTTGTTAATATGTCCCTATGTGTTAACACCTCAGTTCATTGTTTAGTTTACCCCCTGGGATGCCATGGACTAGCCATGGAATGTGGCCCATAAACTCACATGTAGGACTACGCACACATCAAACAATATGTGCTGCATCCCAAACAACAGACAGCAGGCTGACAGGCAAGGGGGGTGGTTACAATGTGTGGTGCTGGCAAGTGTGGTGATACTTGGGGTCTCATTTACAAACCGCTAGCTCCACAAGAGCTTCACTATTAACCACCTTCCTGTCTTCCCATGTGTGCAAAATGTTTACTGTAAGTGTACATATGTGAGAGTACATGCATTATTGGGATCAGACTACACAGATGGCACATTTACACAGTTTGTGTAGCCACACAGCTTAGAATAGCTGACCCATGTGCTCAACATGTTCATGCAGATGAAACCCTTGCTAAGTGTATCTCCAGGGATGCTGTTGACTTTCCCTGGGTTGTGGCCAGATAACCTACCCCAATGCATTTGTGGGACAATCTAATGTGTGTCCCAAGGAGCAGACACCAGACTGTCACGCAACAGGGATAACTTACAGTTCCCCGTTCAGGCAAGTGTTGGGATGTGCTGAACAGACATGTCCCATGGATGTGATTGCCATGTCATGCATGTGGGTGGTTTGTGTTTTTCATGTGGGATTTCTTCTGCCTTCTACAGTGGTGTGTTTAGGGATATCAGATCAACAATCTTCACGATCCATTCATGGGTCATAGCCCTCCTTCAAAGCAACATCTTTGTTCATATCAGTGAATAACATGTTATCCTCTGTAGATGCATCTCTACTATATGTAAATGTTAAGAGGTAGTTTCTCCTAACACCAGGTGCATTTTTGTATTTGTCCATGCTCAAAGTTGCAGGGGCACCTGTGGGGGCACTAAGATTGCATGTTGTGACAATGCTCTTTGCACATACACTTTGTACAATTCCACAACTTGTAGTTTTGAACAGACTTCCCTTTTAGAACACAGTCTGCATGGCAGGACTGCCACCAGACAGGGAGGACAGGCTACACATCAGTGTACATGCAAGTGCAGGTATACAACTGTACAACTACACTCCCATGCCCTGTAATCTACTATGGACTTACAGGTTGTTGATGTCAGCCTTACCCTATTATCTACTAGGGACAGAGGGATGATTTATCTCAGCCTTGCCCTAGTATCTACCAGGAACATACATGTTGTTGATATCAGCCTTGCCCTATTATCTACCAGGGACTCACAGGTAATTTATATCAGCCTTCCCTTTTATCTACTAGGGAGTTAAAGGTGATTTATGTCAGAATTGACCTATTATCTACTAGGGACTTACATGAGTCTGTGATTTGGAATGGTATTTGTGCCTTTATTGCATCAGTATTTCATTGGTAGATAGTGGGTCGAGGACATGTCTGCAGACCCAGGGTACAGATAGTGTCAGTTCACACATGCATCCCTCATACTTGCCTGTGCTGAGCAAGCACACAGGTGGACTTGCTGACGGTGTATCTGGGATGTTAAGTAGCCTACACAATGTGTGTGCTTATGTGTGTGGTCTACATATTTACAGTGTTGTTTTTTGGAATGATGTTTTAAGATTGTTTATTTATTCCCACATGTTGAAACCAGATTGGGTGCTGTAGGCCTAAAGTCCCACGTTGCTGGCACTGTTTGGACAATTTGCACTTGCTCCTCATATTCCTCACTCTCACTGTCCTGTCCTCCACATGTGTCACAGTATTTTGTCCATGTGATATTTGCTGATGAACATTGAATCTTCTACGGGTGAGCAATATTTGTTGTAGCATATCCATTGTATGCAGAATGAGTGACTGACACTCACACATCTCCGGATTCCAGCTGCATCACTTGTATAGCCTTTGAGTCACCTCCACAAAGTGGCTGTGCCAGTTCAGTACAGGAGTGTCTCAGCTGTACTTCAATATGTGTGAGTTTTACATGGGCACTCACACACAGCTGCACCCAACATCCTTTGACAGATGCATGAGTGTGGGTGAATTGTATGAATAGTCCTAACAGCTATGAGTACAACATGCATGTGGAAATTTGTCTGTGTCCTGATTGACACATGGAGTTTGCCAAGGGTATGAGACATGCTATGACATTGTATGACAGACATGTGAGGTGACAACGTATTTGAGTAAGACAGGCCTAGACATACTGGTGCAGTGTCCTCTGTATGTCACACACTATTTGTCATAGATACATGTGAGTGCCACTGAGGGGTATGTTATGAGTTGTCACCTGTGATTGTGACATGAAAACATTGCATTGTCACATAGCTGACATTGAACTACTGTTGTAGGTACTGACTACTTTTGTCCATTCAAGGCCAGACATATGGAGAACATTCATCATGTGGAGTTCCAATTTGGCTGCTGTCAAATTTCAACCAGACAGACTTGTGTGATATGTCGGTTGCTATGTAAAATTTATGTACACCTGCACATTACTTTATCAGTGCTTTGTATGTAGTTTTTTGGTTTTCCTGAGTGTGTTCCTATTTGTTTTCTACTGTTGTGGCCTAGTTTTACTGTCCTAGATGTGTATGTGTTGCTGTTGCATTTGCATGTGACAGATACTCCAAGACAATTGTGTGGTTAAGTGATTTTTTTATAAATGGTAGCACTGTGAAATATTAGTTTTAATGTTCATGCAAAGAGGTTCTTCACAATTTGTGCACGTCTGCATGCCCCAGCAGCAGTGTTTTGTGTTTCCCCATCCTGAGTTAGGGCATCATTGTCCTCAGCCTCCTCTCTGGGGTTTTCCATCTGTTTGTCCCAGGGTACATTCGTCCACAGACAAATGTTGTGCAATATGACACACACCACGATCATTTTGCAGACAAGGGTGGTGAATATTGGATTCTTCCCACTGATAAATCAAGGCATCTGAAATGGGACTTCAGGATGCCGAATGCCCCGTCAACAACATTCTGGGTCCGGATATGTGCCTGATTATATGTCTTCTCTACGTTGCTCTGTGGGTTTACATATGGTGCCATCACCCACAGCTGGATGCCATATCCTTGGTCCACTGCAAAGGGAGACGAGATACAGCGTCAAACATGCCTTTGTGTTTCTTTCCAACTGGCCTTACACAGTATTTGTCTATGAAATAGAGATTTAGACATGCATCTGGCATTGTGTGGGTTCTTGTTTACATGCATGATTACAATTGTGCTTGGTGGTGCACCTTCCAGCCAAGGGTACAGCCTCCTGGACATGGTGATTGTGTGGCATGACAGTTCACTCATGCAGGATATGTATGATGTTGCAGATTTTTGAACGTGTCCAGTAGCATATGACCTGCCTATGAGTCATGTTGTGTGATTTTTCACCTAGTTTGTTTTGTGTGTGCCATGAGGCAGGTGTTGTGCCCTGTGTTTTACATATGAACCCCCCACCCATGGACATGTATACCTCCCTTGCACACAGAGCTGTTATCCATATTTCCTGGCTGGTATACATGTGTTTTATGTAGACATCAAGCAAAGTGTGGCAAAGTAGCTTAAGATGTATTGCCATGTATGTGGCTAATTTTCTAGCCCCTGTGGCACACGACAGGGCAGGAATTGTCTTGCTGCACCGTCTTGCACCACAGGAAAAGGCCAGCATTGTGCAATATCTACTAGATACAGTGCATTTCTGTCCTCTCTTCCTGTGCTGGTGCTGAGTCAGCTGCTGAACTCCAATGTAGGTACCCTTGCACCATGGTGCACAGAAGCCTTTGTTGCGGGGTGATTGACTATGTGCGGGAAGGTGTCCCTTCCTGCACATAACCAATCAATTATGGTGATTTACTCTTTCTATGTATGCTGCAGAATGCAGCACACATAGGAAAGTAGAAAACAATGAGAGATTCAAGTATTTTGCCTCGTTGCACCATGGTAATGCCACTCCTAGGGTGGCATAATTTTTTGGTGCTGCCTCAGGTTTACACTTTCCTGTAAATGTGGGGCTGTGCTAAAATTCAATGTGTGTTGTGGTGGCCTGCCCACTGCAACACCCTTACCCTTTGCACACCCCTTCCACACTAAGTAATGCATGTGAAGGTGCTGCATTTTAAAGGAGGAATTAAGACACAAAAAGTGGCTTAACACCGCCTTGTAGATGTGGAGTGGGCATTGCTCCACCGGAGCATCAGTGAAAGTGATGCTCCAGTGGTGCTAGGGTCTTCTACATAGGGCCCTATGTGAGGGTGATGTGCACTGGATACGTGGAGTGATGCATGTTACATATGTATGGATCAGCATCATCCATGAGTCACTATCCATGTGTGGGGAGTGTGGTGTGCATATTGTTTGTCCCATATGTCTTATTTGTTGTATGTGTAATGTAGTTGCTGCTAGCTTACCTACTAGTGGGCCATTTGCATATTGTCCATCCTGGAAGCGTTAGTTGATAATAGAGTGCCGGAAGCTATAAGCATTATGCATGCTGCCAGGTTATTTTGCCACCACATTGGTCCACAATGTCCTGCACATTAATGGAGTGTGTGTGCTTTGTGTTCCAATAAAGATGTTATGTTGCAGCCAGAGGAACGAGTTGAAGATATATGCAATCCATTGTACCCATCACATGTGGAAACCCAGCAACTGCATAAAATTCGTCCTGTTGCAGTTGCTGAGTGTTGGGGAAGAGGATGGGGTGGGGAATGAGTCGGATGATGGCATCCAGTACAGATGCCAGGAAGGCAGAGAAGGATAGCTGTGATATTCCGCCTACTCTTGCTGCAGTCATCTGAAAGGAGCCAGAGGCCAGCATGTGCAGCACAGCTAGGAGCTTTGTCAGGATGGTATATTTGTCGGCCTGTCAACTCGCAATGTGATTGTGGGTGCAATGTGGTGGAGCAGCTGGACAATGAACTCCAGCTTCAGATGGTAATATTTTATGACCTCTTCTTCCCTGAGGCCAAGGATGAATGTCCACTAGCGATGGATTCACTCTCTTCACATCCGCTGCCTTTGTGGTTGCTCTTGCAGTGATGGTAGGTGATGCAGTGAAGCTGGTGGTGCTTGGCATCTTCGTTGTCGTCGTCTCCCTGTGTGCTAGCTAGAGCAGTAGCAAGTCCATGTTGTCCTGAGGGTTGCCAGAGTGCCTTGTGTGTGTTTTCCTTATATACTTGTACCTCAACCAGGTGTTAAAAAATCTTTTTTTTTAGGAGGCTTGTAAAATGAAGCTAGCGGGCTAGCTTCATTTTTTAGGAGTGAACTCTTTCCCTGCATTTCATTGTCAGTAGGCAGCACAGGGTGAATCAGCGATCCTACAAATGATGAACGCCTAGGGAAAGTGGTGCTAAACAGGTCCAGCGCCACTTTGTAAATATGGCACTGAGTTAGCGCCATCATTGAGCCAAAATGTATGGCACAACAGTGGTGCTAACTTCTTGTAAATATGCCCCTTTGATCCCAATGTGCCACTTTTCTTGCATCACCCTGCCCCACCTAACAACATCATGGTAGCACTGTATTTACAATACGGCACACTAAGGTGGCATTAGGACAATAGCGTCAAACTTTTTGATGCTATTGTGGTGCTTTGCTGCACTGGTGTAAAAAATGTTGATATTAGTATGGCAAAGCACAGAGAGGCCCATTGAAATGGGTGCGTAATTTTAACACCTGCTTTGAGCAGGTTTAAAAAATGGTGAAAAACATGGTGCAGTGAAATGTTGCAAATTTCACTGTGACATGTTTTTGACCATCCCTGCATAGGAACGACCCCCTTGCATATATTATACCCGGTGCAGGTAAAATGTTGCGCAAGTGGTAACGAAGTGGTGGAATGCAAGCATTGTGCCACTTAGTAAATACGGCGCAAGACCAAAGCCTCATTAAAGCTGCCTTAGTGTGAAAAAACAATGTGCTAAGTTGGCACTAGGGGCTATGCCCTTTAGTGTTTTGCACTTTCATGTTCATTGTAGACAAGAAGAATAAAAGCAGAATCTGTACTGAGAAATTAAACACATCAAAAAGCAGTCAGGCTTTTTACAGAGATATTTAATCAGATTCATGTAAGCCAGGTTAAACACAAATTTCTGTGGCTCAGATTGTGTAGAAACATGCAGAGATTATATATTTTATCTAATGATATACAGAATGAAAAACAAAATCACATAAATATCTTCTTTCTGCTGATCACTTTTTTCTTTTTAGAGATACATATCAACAGAAGCAAAAGCCATTTCCCATTTTCTTTGTTTAAACTGTGGCTGTAATTATCCTTTGTGACCTGCATAGGCATCAAGAGATGTCACAAGTCACCTGTACTAAGCAAATTAGAGTCAGGCTTCTACACAGGATTGCAGTGTTCCATGGATTATCAGCGTATTTATTGATCCCATCAACAGGGTTTGTTCGGCACCATCATGAGCGCTGAAGTTGTACCCATCAGCAACTCAGGGACTGCCCTAATGAGAAGGTGCTAAAATGTCCTCATGATGATTTTTGAATTGTTCAATTTTCTGCTCATGAATAATATCAGTCATTAGCCCATTAAAAAAAAAGCTTTGTCAGTTCATGAATTGTCCCCATCCTTATCGCATGATTTGCTCTTGTCATTGTCACCTTATAAGTTGTCCTCATCTTCAGCTCATGGATGCTTTTATCACTGACTCATAAAGGTTCCAAATCAACTGCTTTCTAATTTGATCAGATCATGGGGCCATAGATTATCCCATTATCAGATTAAGATTTGTTTGATGATCAGCTCATGAACAATCATATCAAGCAAAAAATATTGTGTTCTTGATATTTTAACAGTATCAGAGCATGACTTGTGTTATAGTTGGTTATTTAACAAACCAATTACAGTTCAATCACCATCCTAGTACCATTTTGATATGTGAGTTTTACAAATGGATTCTTATCCCACTGCAAATAACTCTGATTTTCCCATCATAACAGGCTCATTAGGTGATTCCACATCATTTTGATAATTACTTCTAATATCAGCACAAGAGTAACTTCAATATGACCTCTATATCAACTCGGAATAAACATTGGCAAGGCCAATAGGTCTTGTTCTTGGGACTTTTTGGCTTTGCCAATGGTTTTTAGCCCTGCTGCACAGCATCCCCAAGCCTGGATGTGCCTACAAAATGATACATGCGCAAATTTTCTATTTGGCGTTAGCCAAAGCCTTTTGAATATTCAAAAATACATATGCTTACTTGAAGAGGCTTTCAGCCAGTCTTTTCATCCGCTGGTCCGTTGCTGTGTCAATCACAGTTTTCTTTCACTCACAACAGCTTACAGCATGGGGCACATTCACACACAATGTAGTCCCTGTAAGTGTAAGTATTTTGTTTATACTTAATTAATACTTTAGTGTTACATGCTTGTTTAGAGCCGGATGTGATGGCAGAACACTTTCTACTAGGTCCTCTCAGCACAGAGCACATTTCAGCTTCATCATTTTGTGCCTTCTACTAATGATGTTGTAAATTACTTTTGGAGCTGCCCTTGTTATCTGATTGCTGCTATATTAGGGCATACCATATTTGAATCCACTCTTTATAAAGTAAATCTCTTTTTAGATTAAACACAATGAAAAGCATTTATATCTGCACTCCTGCGTGTACTTTAATTGAAGATGACAGCTTTCTTTGTAAACCAATTTAGTATGTATTTCTAGCTTATGTCTTTCTAGTTTGCTTTCAGAGCTCTTGAATGTCGTGCTTATAATGTAATTATTACTTAACTAATTGTATCTGTGGTGTGCAGTCGATCTCTCTATGCAACCCTATATTTATCCACCTCTCTGCGTGCCTATCTACCTGCCTTTTTTGACACCAAAACAACAAACACTCAATTAGTAGAACCAGAGAAATGCAGACCAGATGCAGGGACCAGTTTAATACTGCTGAAAGAGTTACCTTCAAAGTCCAGCATGAGGAGTTTGGTTCACAGTGAAAGAGGCCTTGAAGAGCAAGAAGAGCATTGTGGATGGTTGTCAATGTAGCTTGAAGAGCAGGCCGGGTGTCACTGACAGTTGTCGCTGTAGTGCAAGGACCCTGTTGGATGGTCATTGCTGGAACTCTACGCTGGTAGTCACAAAGAGCAGTAATGCTGTAGCTTGAAGTACAGATCTTGTATTGCCAGGTGTTACTGGCAGTCACTTTGGCACGAAGAGTCAAGTTCACCAGAGGTTTGCATTGGCAAGCAGCATGATCTTGGTGCGAACAGTCCTCTTCCCAGTCACAAAAAGGTTCAGTATTTCTCATTTTCTTGAGGAGAGATCTCAATTAATGCAACACTAAGGGTCCAGGACCTGAGGGACACCTCTTGGGGATCAGGATCTATGTACGGCAGAGGCCATCAGGGCTCAGCCGGGTCTAATTGAGGGTACAGGCAGAAGGTCAGCTGTGCAGCTACAGGGAACCTCTGAGGCTTGTTATGTTCCTGTAGCACACAGCAGCAGGTCAGTCAGATGATCCTTGGAGTCATGTCAGCCTTGGATGAAGGATGCAGGTCCAGTCTTTTCTCTTGGCAAGCAGTAGATTAACAAGGCAGCAGAGTGGCAGTTCTTCTTGCAGCAAAGCAGCACATGAGTCCTTCTTCTGTAGTATCCACAGGTCTAGAGGTGTACTGAAGAGTTGGGACTTGGGGTCCTCTATTTATATCTGCTGCTTTATTTGAAGTAGAAGTTTCTAGAGAATTACCTTCGACGTCTTTGAAGTTGCCTGCCCCCCCCTCCATAGTTGCAATCTGGCTACATGAGCAATGCAGTGGTAACAAGTCATTTGTGTGAAGGTAGGGCACAGCCTACTCAGTTGCAAGTGGAGCTGTTCCTAGCCCCCCCGCCCATCGTGAGAGTTGATGACCCATACAGGTACCCCTAATCCCTCTCTTGTGTTCCTGTCATAGATGAATAAACAAAGTCCAACTGCCAACTATACCCTATCATATGACCCAAGTACAGATTATAGGCACCAAATAGGGCAGAAAAATGCCAACATTCTAAAAGTGGCTTTTTAAAAAATGGTAACTTCAAATCCAGCTTTACTATTAAAGAGGACTTTTAATTACAATTTTGCAGATACTAAACATAAAATGCTTATCTGTTCCTAATGAAAAAAGAGCACTTCATCAATGTAATCAGGCAACCTAATTTTAGCTTACAGGAGAGGTAGGTCCTGCAGTAGTAAAAAAATGAATTTAAGAGATTTTCTCTACCAGGACATTTAAAAGTTAGATGCATATGTTCAACTTTTTAATTAAACTATACCCTGCCCTATGGGCTGTTCAGAGCCTACCCTGGGGGTGATACATGTATTAGAAATCAAGGTTTGGGCCTTGCAAAAGGTTTACTTTCCCATGTCAAAATAGCAGGTTAAAAATGTCCAAACAGGCTGCAATGGCAGGCCTGAGACATGTTTAAAAGGCTACTGAAGAGGGTGGCACAATTAGTGTTACAGGCCCACTACAAACATTTAATTTACAGGCCATGGGTACATGTAATACCAATTTAGTAGGGACTTGTAAGTAAAGTAAGGGGCATATTTATACTCTGTTTGCGCCGAATGTGCGTCAAAAATTTTGACGCACAATCGGAGCAAAACCCTGCCCCATATTTATACTTTGACGTCCGACCCCGCGGGCGTCAAAATTCCACCATGTGCGTCATTGTTTGGAAGGGGGAACCAGCCTTGCGTTAATTATATGCAAGGTAGGCGTTCCCTTCCAAAAAATGACTTTAAGGCCTGTGCCCCATATTTATACTCTGATGTCATTTTGACGCACAGGAGGGGGGGGGGCTTAAAAAACGACGCACAGCCTGATGGGCGCCGTTTTTTAACGCCTGGGTCAGGGTAGGCGTTAAGGGACCTGTGGGCTCGGAAGGAGCCCAGAGGTGCCCTCCCCTGCCCCCAGGGACACCCCCTGCCACCCTTGCCCACCCCAGGAGGACACCTAAGGATGGAGGGACCCATCCCAGGGAAGGAAAGGTAAGTTCAGGTAAGTATTTTTTTCCGAATTTTTTTGTGGCATAGGGGGGCCTGATTTGGGCCCCCCACATGCCACTATGCCCAATGACCATGCCTAGGGGACATAAGTCCCCTGGGCTTGGTCATTTGGCAAGGGGGCATGACTCCTGTCTTTGCTAAGACAGGAGCCATGTCAATGGAGGTTGGGCGTCAAAAGAAATTGCGCAAATCCGGTTTGAGGCCTAAATTTTGCCTCAGACCTGACTTGCCCCATTTTTTGATGCACAACCCCCATTTTCCCATACGCCGGCGCTGCCTGGTGTGAGTCATTTTTTTTTACTCACACCAGTCCGCAGCGCCGGCTAACGTCAATCCATAAATAAGGCGCCCGCATGGTGCGTTGGCGCAGTTGTGCGTCAAAAAGTATAAATATGGGCCCAAATGTGCCAAGTGGGTCTAAGACAATTTCATCATGTTTAAAAGAGAGAGTTCAAACACTTTAGCACTGGTTAGCAGTCCCAAAGACAACATAAACAAAGTCAGCAGAAACAGGAGGATGGAAGACAAAAATGTTTGTGGGGAACCACACCAAGAATGTCAGGTCCAACAAATTTGAAGTCAGTACAGGGTACATTCTTTCTTTATCAGTTCCGGTCTCCTTTAAATGGGGTTGTAAATTACTTTGGAAGTGGACTGCTGCTATTTCATAGCATACCATAATGTGTCCCTGGAATCATTTTCACCAGTGGTTCATTAAGAAACGTTGCCTACGAAGAAAAACAGAGTTTATCATGTTTCCTTTTCAGCAATCTTGGAACAGTTTTATTTACACATAGGTGGGTGTAATTTGGGTTTTAGTATCCAGTTATTTTATATTGCAAACCCTCTTTCCTTCCTTCGTTTTTCTTTCCCACTTTTCCTTGTTTCTTATATTTTTTTTGCATTCCCTTTTGCCCTCTTTTCTTCTTGTATTCCTGCTTTCCATCATTCTCTTTGATAAGCCATTTCCTTCCTTCTTTCCTCTTTTCTTTCTTTGTTACCTTCTTTCTCCTTTTCTTGCCGTCTTTAATTTTCTTTATTTTCTTCATTTCCTTTTTCTTTCCTCCATTCCTTCTTTTTCCTTTTCTTTCTTTTTTGTCTTTCTTTCATTCTTTTCTTCCTTCTTTCCTTCTTTTTGCCTAGTTTCCCTTCTTTCCTTTTTTCTTCCCGTTATTTTTGCCTTCTTCCCTTTTCTGTCCTTCTTTTTTGCTTCTTTCCATTTTTTCTCTTTTAGTGTTTTCTTTGTTTCCTTTGTCCCTGTTTTCCTTTTGTCTTTCATTTGTCCTTCATTCTCTCTTTCTATTTTGCCATTTTTATTTCCTTCTTTCTTTGCTTTCATGTAGTTTTTCCTTCTTTTAGTTTTGCTTTCTTTCTTTGTTTCGTTCCTTCTTTCTTGTTTTGCCTTCGTTCTTTTATTCTTTCCTCGATTTTTCCTTCCTTTCTTTTTGCCTTTTCTTTTTTAGTTCTTTCTTTCTTCATTCTTACTTTCATTCATTTTTCTTTCTTTTCTTTCTTTATGCCTTTATTCTTTCTTTCTTTTCATTTTTGCCTTTTCCTTCTTTCTTTCGATTTTTCCATCTTTCCTTCTTTGTGCTTTTTTTTTTCACTTTCTTTCTTGTCTTCTTTCCTACTGCCATCTTTCTTTCTTCTTTCTTTCTTTTTTTCTTTTTTCATTTGTTGTGTTTCTTTGTTGTTTTTGCCTTCTTCACTTCTTTACCCCTTTTTGCCTCCCTTCCTTCTTCTTTGACTTCCTTCCCTCATGTTTTGCCCTTCTTCCTTGTTTGTCTACCTTTCTTTGTTTTTTACTTCCTTCCTTTCATCCCTTTTTTCTCAACTGCATAACTAGTAGTCAATGTCTGACCAATAGCTTTTTTAGGCCTATGTTAACCAAGACATTTTGATTTTACTTAAAGTATGTCTAACACGGTTACTTATAGAGCTTTTCAGGCAGACTTCATGCATTAGTCTGTGACTGTGTCATACACAGTTTTCTTCAACCCACTCCAGCATGCATCAAGGGAAAAATCGTAGCCCAAATCAGCCACTGACTTGCTTTACTATGACTTACGGCATGCTGCACTTTCAGAGGGAGCACATCCACAACACAGAAGGTATTTCCATTCATTGCCAGGTATAACATGGTAAGTGAACTTTTTTGAGACCAGAAAAAGACTTTTGCCTTTATTCAAAGCTTTTCTTTAGATTTATGGGGGCCCAGCAGCTTTCCAAACAATAAAGATTTGCCAAAACCCATGCCAAAACAAAGCAAAGAATTGCCAGAAGACAGGTGGGCAATGCCAGACCTTTTAGCTTTGCCAATGCTTATTAATTCTAAATTATCATTTTTCAATTTGGCTTTCTAGTTTAAAGACATAGCTATCAATGGTGCAGCCGGGACCGTGACATCAGGCCCAGATGTGGGAAGTGTCACAGTGTGCCATGCACTGAGTACTCCCACAGCTGCAGTTACTTTTGAGGCTGTTCCTTCAGTTTGCCTGGGACTTAGCTCTTTGTTGATGCTTCAGGAGAGGCAGAGGTGAGGTGGAGGAGAACAGAGGATAAGGGAGAAATAAAAAAAAAGAATGAGGGAATGGATAAAAGAAAAAGAAAGGTTGAAAAAAGGACAGGATGAATAAATGAAAGAATAACAGGCGAAACTGATAAATAAGGAAATAAAAATGGGCAAAAGGTATAAAGGAGAGTAAAGGACAAACATAATGGTGGAAGGGAGGGAATAGATACCTATCTGTGAGAGAGAAAACGTGAAGAGTGATTAAAGGAGGGGTATTGAGAGGAGATGAGAGCGAACAGGAAGTAGAGGTATGAGATTAGATTAAAGGACTGTAGATTGGGAGAGGAAACGGGTAGACTAGGGGAGCTGTTGGTATTAGAGCAGCAGGTGAAATTCATTGTGTGTGAGGGTCCTATTATACCCCAATCACTCTCTATTTGTATACTGACTTTGTTCATTCCTAGGAAGATGGACCAATTGACCTTGTTTACATTGAGGATTGAGATATGCAGGCTACGCAACTGAGCCGGTTTGTTTGTGTGATTTTATTAAAGATTACCTGGTTCCATTGTATATCTACCTACCGAGTTTAGTCTTGTATTGGTGTATGCATTTTTTGTGTGTATATCTACTACTTTGAGTAATCTAAATATACTTACTAGTTGGGTTAAGACTTTACTACTCCCCATGTCCACCCAGCAAGTTAAAGATGTTTACACACCCACTCCTCCGTCCCCACTTTCTGTTGCAGACTTGGGGCTGCACTGGAAAACCCGGCCTGACCGACACTCTTAACCTGAAAACCACACTCAATGCCATTAGTGAGCACTTATTTCACTGGGCAATTTGGCCTACTTCAAGAATATAACAGCTCACTCTACTTCATAAATACGTGCTTTTTAATTTACTAATCATGATGAATCAAAGGCTGAGTTATCCTTGCTGGGATTCAAACCAAAACCAACAGATCACAGCAAATGTCAGCCGAAAATGTTTAATTCACTGACCCATGTTGCAGACGGGGCCCGTCCTTTAGGGTGGAGGGGCCATGCCCCCCCCACCTTTTGCCCCTCATGAAGAGTGTCTGTCAGGCTGAGCAAAGGTCACCCTTCATGTTCAGGTCAGGCAGCAGGAGCTGACATGCATGATTTGCGCAGACTCCTGGCTGCCTGAGCTGAACTTTGCTGGGCTGAGGAGGTCACAGCTCCTATGGGTGTGACCTTCTCAGCTCAGCAAAGGTGCCTTGAGGCCCTCCCCTGGGTGACGAGGAAAGTGTCACCCATTGACTTCGACCTGGGCACTTCAGGTTTACACCCTGAAGCGCCTAGGGCGAGTGTCAATCAGTGACACTTCGTCACAGACTGGTGTGGGGTCAGCAGTCTCACTGACCCCATCTCACTCTGTGACGAAGCTGGGACTGCTGCCTCCCCCGGTCAGCCAATGAGGGGAAGGCAGCAGTCCCAACCCTCCTGGGATCTCCGAGGCTGAAGGTAATTGTGTGCGTGTGATCTTTTAAAATGAATGTTTGGTGCGTGCAGGCATGTTTGAATGTTATGAGTGTTGTTAATGGATGTGCGTGCATGTGTGTGTGTGTGTGTGTGTGAAAGAATGAGTGTGTGTGTAATCTTTTAAAATGAATGTTTGGTGCATGCATGCATGTTTGAATGTTATTAGTGTTGTTGATGGATGTGCGTGCATGCATGTGTGTGAAAGAATGCGTGTGTGTGTGCTTCCTGCCCGCCCCCTTCCCTCCTAAAGCTGCCGGCCGCCACTGCCATGTTGCCTGCATAGTTTCACCGAATTTAATTCACTGCAGCAATGTACTCAAGATACCATGGGGCAGATTTAACAGAGCATAGTGCCACAATGGGCCTCAATGGGCTTTGTGGTATTAGTGTCAAAATTGTTGCTAATCCTTCAAAGCTCAGAAATAGCTTCAAAAACGTTGATGCTAGTTCCCCTAACCACAGCTGTGGTGCACCGTATCTTAAATATGGTGCACACATGGTGGCATTAGGGGTGTTTTAAGGGGTGCAAGAAAAGTGGCGTTGCATTGAGTGCAACGCCGCTTTTCTTAAATCTGTCCTCAAGTGCTCACCATTCTGGAGGATGTGCCATCACTGGATATTTGCGGCCCTTTGTGTGAACTCACCGTCTTAAGTCAAATTCCTTCGGATTGGCATGTTATCGGAAACAGAATGTTGCAGAATGCTACTCGCAGCCTTTTATGGAAAAACAGCACTGTGATTTCGCAGAAGTCATTACAAGCTGGGGCATGATATATTCCGTCTCTGGCGTAGGGTAATATGCGTTGCATGTCAAGAAGAAAGCGCCCAGAATATTACACATAAAATAAAGAGATGACAAATAGGATAGGGTGCTCTTCAAGCCTGTATCTCTTCAATCAGCACTTTGGATTCCGACATACTTGAGATAGGCGGACAAGATAGCTGGAGAAGGCCATTCTAGATCGAACCAGTTTCACTCCTGTTTTTTAGTGACCGCTGAAGGCTTACAACATACCTCACGAGCACAAGGTTATTAGACGCCCAACACTGCATGACATTCTATTCTCATGACGGGAGGACGCTACCTCATATCCCCAGGCCCACTGCTGCTTGTTGACAGCTACGAAGCTACCTGTTCTAGGTTTCACTCTCCTTGCTAGGGATAGTGATCTGGAAAGCATGATTCCGTTCATTCCTATGTTTGAGGCTTAGTGCCCCTACTGTTTGCACAGTAAAACAAGGATCTCGATGATAAACGGGGACTGGGGGCTCAATTATGCAGGGCATTCAAGCGTTTGTCTTAAATCTAGAGAGACTGTCTTCATTGCTTTAGTAGTTGAGAGGCAGTTGAATTGGTATAGAAAGCGCTGTCGTCATGAGCATCGTGAGTTTTTAAACGTATTCTGGCACAAAGGAAAGATCACAATGACGCATGAACGATAGTGAATGATAATTGACTGCTCCACTGCGTGGTTCTGTGGCGCACCCTGAGACTGCCGAGCCTTCCAGAGAAGTGCAGCTTGCGCGGCAATGGAAGAAAATACACTGACATCCTATTGCAAAGCATGTCTGTTGTGCAGTAATAGAAGCCTAGCCGTTATCTGGTGATCACTCCTAAAGTTTTGGACTGATGCTGCTGGTTTTTCTGACTCAGTGTGCACTGAGGTTTGCAAACCAAACCCCAGTCCCAGTGTCCTTACCTTAAAATGTGCATGTTTGATTGGCTGATGCCCAATTGCAGTATGCTAACATATGTAAACCTCTAGAATATGGTACCCAGGGCCTATAAGTTAGTGGATCCCACCAGGGACTGCAGCCCTGGTTGTGCCACCCCAGGTGTGACAAAGATAAAGCATGGCTCCTAGTCTGCCATTGCAGACAGGAAGGCAAGTTTTTTAACTGCTAAGTCGAATTGGCCATTCAAAGCAATGGCAAAGTCCAATATTACATTTTTAATATGTAGGCCTATTGAGCCCTAAGGGAACGTGCAGAATATTAGAAAGACAAAAGGATGATGGACAGAGTGCTGAACAATGCAAACACTCACCCCCAGTCACAGATCTGGGATTAATCCATTGCTCTTTTACTCACCATGTCACTCCAGTTTGGACCCAACCATATGCAAATCAGTCTTGACCCTTTTCCTCATGGGAACACTCCTGCCCAAACTGCCAGGCCAGTCCCTCCCTGGACAGGAAAAAAAAAGCCTCCTAGGGCCAATTTCAAGGTATCACCCTTCATCAGCCAGGCTAGCTAGAATCCAATGGCACAGTGAGCACATGACCCATGTCTGCGCATACCCTCCCCACTTAGGGCAACTTTAGCAACGCTAAATAATGATGGACAGAGTGCTGCACAATGCAAACACTCACCCCCAGTCACAGATTTGGGTTTAATCAATCATTCTTTTGCTCACCATGCCACCCCAATTTGGACCCAGCCATATGCAAATCAGTCTTGACCCTGTTCCTCATGGGAACAGTCTAGCCCGAACTGCCAGGCCATGTCCTCCCTAGACCGGAAAAAAGCATCCTGGGAGCAGTTTCAGGGTATCACCCTTCATCAACGAGGCTAGCTAGAATCCAGGGGCACAGTGAGCATGGGACCCACGTCTGGGCATACCATTGTCACTAAGGGCAACTTTAGCAACACAAAATGATGATGGACAGAGTGCTGCACAATACAAGCATTCACCCCCAGTCACAGATCTGGGTTTAATCCATTGTTCTTTTGTTCAACATGCCACCCCAATTTGGACCCAGCCATATGCATATCAATCTTGACCCTGTTCCTCATGGGAACAGTCCAGCCCAAACTGCCAGGCCAGGTCCTCCCTGGACCAGAAAAAAGCATCCTGGGACCGGTTTTAGGGTATCACTCTTCATCAGCCAGGCCATCTAGAATCCAGTGGCACAGTGAGCACGAGACCCACGTCTGGGCATACCCTTCCCACTGTTAGAAAGTGGAACCTGTACTCTTCACATGCTTCAGCAGTAGAAACCCAAACTTGTCATTTTTACCTTGGAAAAGCGTGATAGGCACCATGAAGAATTACAAACTTCCACAGCAGCCAGGCTAACTTCTGACGGATCCTACCAAAGTTGGTGCTCAAAGGTATCAAACAACTTATTACATTATGTTGACTTGTTGCTCAAGTTGAAATTAATGTAACATTTTGGGTGTGCACCTGTTTCAAAGTTGCCACTTCATTGCCCTTAGTCTCCTGTGTCCATTTACGGCTGCACACAGAGGCCCTCACTACAACATTGGTGGTAAAAACCACCTACCGCTGCGGTGACTGCCTCCAAAAGACCATCACCATGGCTACCAGCCGTCCGCCGTATTATGACCACAGCCGGTATCAGCCAGAAGGATGGCAGAAATCCGGAAGTGGCCATGCCGGCAGATTGCGGTAAGGTGGTGCTGCTGCCAGCAGCAGCGGCACACCATTAGACCGCCGCCGGCCATATTATGCCAATAATATGGCCTGGTGGTGTTCTGCTGGTAGACACTGCTGTTGGCAGCAACACCCTGTCCCATCTCCTGCCGGAGGACCCTTTGACGACAGGTAAGTCTGGTGCTCCGACAGGGGAGGGGGTTGGGGGTGTTGTGTGTGTGTGTGCATGTATGGATGTGTGAGTGCGTGTATGTTGAGTTGTGTGAATGCGTGTGTGCGTGTATGTATGTAAGTGTGTGAGGGTTTGTGTGTGAATAGATGTGTGCATGCGTGGATGAATGTTGGAATGGGTGTGTGAATGCGTGTGTGAAGGGAGGGGCATGTATATGGGGGATTTGGAGAGGAAGGGGGTGGGGGAAACCTGGGGAGGGGTAAGGGGGCAGGGAAGACCCCTATCAGTGACAGGAAAGGGATTCCCTATCACTGATAGTGCCTACCGCCATGGTTTTTGTGACGGTAAGGATGCCATGAAAACCATGGTGGTAGGCAGGGTGATGGCCGCCGGGCTGGAGAGTGAAGTCTTCAGCCCGGCAGTCTGGCACTGGCATATGGGCTAGTTTGAAAGGATCAGTGTGTAGGTTATTTATGTTTAGTCCTGTGGACCTTGACAGTACAACAAAACCACCCAATATGCTCGCCTCTTCACTCTAACCCGTCCAATTGTTCCAGACAGCCTGATTAGGATGCATTTCAAGCCACTGATTTTTTGCTCACTATGCCACCCCGATTGAGACTGGGCCTGTGTAAATCAGGCATTCTCCTGTTCCTAAAGAAACCACCTAGCCCTGTCAGGCCAGGTTCCTTTGAGATGGAGGTAGAGAAAGAAGCATCTCGATATCCAACTGCAGCATTTCCTCTGAGTGGACCTTTAGCTTTTGTGTTTTATGATGCACATTGTTGGCAAGTTCACATTTTATGTACTAACTAGCACACCCTTGCAATGAGATTAATCCTGTACGCTCCTGTTCTGGTAATTGTCGACAACCCAGCAGTCCAATTTCGGGGACAAATCTACATATTTAATCAAACCGTTTTTTAGAATTTAGTATATTATTTGGGAGCTTAGGGCCAGATGTAGCAAAGGGTTTTTCCCATTCTGTGTCAATGGGAAAATGTGTTCGTACATATGGCCCTAAGTGACATCGTATCAAGTGGCATTAGTTTGCTTTCAACTCACTCTGCACATCTGTAATGCAAGATGTTGTTTGCGTGGACTGTACTATAACTATATCAACATTTTGTTAGCACATCTCATGCATGCCTGGGGTTTGGTTCACTACTTCGAGCTCCGTTACCTTGCTGTTTCTTTTTTCACTTCTTCATCTCGGTGTGACATGTAGGCCACTGGAGGCGCTGAACTTGTCAGCCAGAAAAATGAGGTTGCCGGTTGCGATGACTTTGTAATGGTGCAGCTGAATTGAAATGTGGTGCATGCTGGCAAAGGAAACCAGCGGAGCTTCATCAGGGTGTTGGGTGATGAAGTCACATTTCTTTGGGCAATTGATGACCATTCTGCTGCACTTATGATGTACTTGTAGGGTGGGGTGGATGGTTTCAGGCTGGAGTTTGGGGAGCTGCGGAGCAGGATGTTGCCACCATCAATATATAAGAGTGCGAGGCATTAGACCATAAATAGGGTAAGTGTTGTTCAGTCAGTTTCACGTCGCAACTTGAAAGGGAACTTCCCCTCCAGTGAAAACAATCATTACAGCAATTTATTTCCAATGGGGAAGAGATAGTGTGCTTGCCACTAGAATGTTTGGTGGAGGCATGGCACCAACAATGACATTTCCAGCATTATGTGCTATTGTGCCAGATATAAAGATAAAAAGTTTGTGAACTTCCTGAAATGCACACCTTGCAAAATGAAACATCATAGTGGTAGGTGCAGTGATCCTTTGCCACAGCGGGAACAGTTTCTAGCAGTGTTGGAAATTGTTGCAATGGGCAGTGGATGGGCTGGGTCAGTTGGCAGTCAACCCCACATCTCCCAATACCACAGTTTGTCCTTTCGGTAACAGTACACTATTCTACTTAAATCCCTGACAAGGTCCACGTTGGCTATCCTCATCCCCAGTCCTGCTCATCCCCTAGCAGAGTTTGGTCCTCTTGTCTAGTTTCTAGTCAGTGTGTCCCATCCTTTTTGGCCCGGTAGTCATACTCTTCATACCTGCTGCATCCTTCGCCTGTGTGACCATGGGTACAATCAGAAAACATCACCAGGGTTTCTTGAAGCAAAACTCTCAAATATTCCCTGGCATACCGGACGTAACATTTACCTTTGCCAACCAAAAGAAATTATACATGTATGGCGTTACAAGGCTGCAATCTATTATTGTACTGTTTTGTGTATGGCGCTCAATTTATTTCCTACACAAGCCCTGACAAATTATACAGCCGACTACAACCTACACACGGAGGGAGAGGTTAGGGGACTGTTATCCTAAATTTAATGATTTTAACCATCAATTTTTTCTGCTGTAAAGACTCATCCAGGTATGTTTGAAACCTCAACTCCTCCCCTTTTATTATGAGGAATAATTCTCTACATACGAGTAATTCTGTTTATGAATATTGCTAGAGCCAGCCTAACAGTCTCCGGTTAGATACGTGGCTGCTTTTACTAATGATCAACCACAGGGCCCTCCAATTTCTCCTTATCAGTAAGTCCTACTGGCTTGCATGTTTATTCAATTTAAAAACAGCGTGCGCGCACACACTTAGGGCTAGATGTAGGAAATCCATGAATTGCGACTCGCAAATTGCGAGTTGCAATTCAGGATGCAGAACGGTGTCTCAGACACCATCTGCGACTCGCTAAGGGGTCGCAAAGACCCACCTCATCTTTATTCATGAGGTGGGTCGCTTTTTGCAACCCCTTAGCGAGTCTCTGCACTCACAGGGATGGTGGCCTGCTGAAGTCAGCAGACCTCTATGTCTGTGACTGCTTTTTAAATAAAGCAGTTTTTTTTTTTCATTTTGCAGCCCGTTTTCCTTAAAGGAAAACGAGTTGCAAAATGAAAAAAACAAAAAAAACATTTGGTTTCGTTTTTTTCAGAGTAGGCAGTGGTCAAAATATTTTTGTCGACATTCACAAAGGGGAAGGGGTCCCATGGGGACCCCTTCCCTTTTGCGAATGAGTTACCACCAGTGTGACACTGGTGGTAACTGCGAGTTGTTTTGCGACCGCATTCGTGGTCACAAAGCAACTCTGAATTGCGATGCGAGTCGCAAATAGGAAGGAAACACCCCTTCCTATTTGCGAGTCGCATTCCCAAATTGTGAGTCGGTAACGACTCGCAATTTGGGAATAAGCATCGCGGGAGGCCGTTTGCATGGCGCAAACTGCGTTTTTCGCAGTTTGCGCCATGCAAACGGCATGCTACATCTGGCCCTTAATTACGACCAGTAGGTCTATCTAAAACATGTTTCCAGTTGTTTCCTTAAAACCTTAAACTTGAGTAAAGTGCGTCTTATTTTTATAGTCTACCTGCTATCATACCATGTATGTCATGTCCTGTTAATGCTGACTCAACCAAATTGTTCATGGTGGAACTGGTCTATTCCAAAAACCCAGTGGCAAAGGGCTGGAAAGAAAAGGTCACGCTGTAGCACGTAGATGCCCTGACCTAGCAGGCTTCAAAAGCAAAGACAGAAGGCAGTTTTGCAGAGGTCCTGGGCGCAACTCTGTATCTGACATCCAGAAATTGCCCTTCTCCATTCGAAATGGGTTTAATATCCCTCTTCTAGACTTCACGAGCTTCTGTGCAAACAGAAACTGTATTCATCTATTCAGGACTTGAAATCTGATTCAGTGTAACATTCTTTTACCTGAATATTCCAACCAGCTGTGCACAGGTTTTCGGTGTGCCAATCTTAGCAAAAATAAGCCTGTTTTGCGAAAAGATTGCTCTAAACAAAATCAGTGCAGTGGCCGGTCACTTTTTGTGAGTGACATAGGTCGGTTTTTGTGGGTGACACCGTCACTATCTTCGTTTACGTCTGCATAATTAAGTAGTCTAATGTACTGCTGGTATCATCTGGATGGCCATCATACAATTTTGATCAAATACTTTGGTGAAAAAACATCGACCAAACATCGTGATACTGCTCAGATGCTAACAGAATGTTGCTTACATTACCTTTTCCACAAGTCACGCCTCAAAAGCAGAGCCTTTTCGATGCTGCTAAATGGCATGTGCTGAGAGGGCCACCATTTTCATGTACAAAGGTATCCTTTCCTAACATCGCCACGATGCTATTAATTCTGCTACCATCTGTGGCCTGGGAACTGGCGGGTAGGTCTGTTGCCTACTACTGGACTCTGAGTTTACTAACTGCTTTTAAAATGACGATTTCATGCAACTTAACTTAGTCTTGTAGCATTTCAAACTTGCCACTATTTGACGAAATGTGTATAGAATAAGTGATTTTGCTTCCAATTCATTCTTGCATCGGTGCCAAAATTCAAGTGGATTTGCGTGAATTTGTTTTATTATACTATCTATCACCTGTTATTTGCCTGAAAGTGTTAATTTTAAAAAGAGTCAGACGATTGTTTTCACAGTCTTGTATGCAACTAGCAGTAACATTGATATTTGAACATTGATGCCAAAAGACACAGAGTGTATTTAAACATACATAGCAACCAACTTGAATCTTTAAAATCAGTTGTCATTTGTTGCATAATTAATACACTAAGGGCCAGATGTAGCAAACTTTTGCGAGTCGCAAATGGCCTGAATAGCTATTTGCGACCCTGCAAAATCGGAAATGGGATTCAAAAACCCCATTTCCAAATCGCAAATAGCGACGCAAGTCATTACCGACTCGCAAAATTTGCAACCCCATAGTGCGACCCGCAAATAGGAAGTCGCAAATTGCGAGTCGCAAACCATATGAAAAAGCCACTCGCAAATTGTGCCTAGTCGCAAAAAGCCCATTTTGCACACCCAATTTACCACTAACTCAGAGCAGGTGGTAACCAGAAACAAAGTATAAAAGGAGACCCAGAAGGCATCTGGGTTACTCAAGATGACGGAGATATATGTGATAGCAAGGAGGAGGAGAGTCCACGCCGCACAGCAGAGGAGGAGGAGGAGCCAGAGACAGGAGAGGATATACAGAACCAGGCAGACACTTTTCTAACAAACTGAGGAGGAGATTTATGATAAATACAGACTCAGCAGTGCAGCAATATTAGAATTAATAGATCTACTCAATCTGCAGCTTCAACGACAGACTGTGCGCGGAAGCGCCATCCCCACACATGTGCAAGTGCTATGCTCACTGCACCTCTTGGCCTCGGGTAGCTATCAGGGGGTCATTGCTGTGGCAGGTGGGGTGTCCCAAAGAGCACTCTCACGGTTTTTCAGATGTTTCTTAGATGCCATACTCACACACATGTCCAGATACATATACCTACCCAGGAATGAGGCAGAAATCAACAGCACCAAGTTGGAATTCTACAGGATTGCCAACTTCCCTCATGCAATAGGGTGTGTAGACGGGAATCTGGAATATCTGTTCCGCAACCGTAAGTGTACCCACTCACTGAACATCCAGGTGGTATGTGACGCCCATTATGTTATCACTGACATGGTAGCCAAATTTCCAGGGAGTACACATGACTCTTACATTTTCAGGCACAGTGGGATACACCAACGCCTAGAACGTGAGGAGTTTGGAGACTGATATCTCCTAGGTATTGCTGAATACACCCTGAAGACATACACACAGGTCAATGTGGAAACCATCCATGCCCTGCTAACATTGTCCATGTTTGCCAAACAGGTGACAGTGCATATGTGCAACGACCATGGATACTTACCCCGTACTTAACACCCAGCAATGAGACTGAGAGGCGATACAACAGTGCACATAGGAGGACCCGAAATGTTATAGAGAGGACCTTTGGACTGTTGAAGGCAAGATTCCGATGCCTCCACAGAAGTGGAGGTGCTCTCCAGTATGCCCCAATAACAGCATTCAAGATAGTTGGCGCATGCGCTATACTGCACCACATTGCCACCAGACGTGGGCTACATCTCACCCCAGAAGACCAGATTCGGAGGATGACGAGCAAGAGCTACCACATCGCCATCATGGGGATAGAAGCATTGCAAATCGAGGCAGAGAGAGATGGGACCACATTGCAAACCAATACTTTGGAAGGTATGTGCTGGCTGTCACCACACACACGAATGTCACACACAAAGAGCCCAGGTGTGAAGTGGAACAAACAAGAACTTTTATTAAGTGAACCTAATAACTAAAGAACTGAACTGTTGGTCAGGGGCTGTAAATGTCCACCTGCAATGAGGACACATTCACCTCAAGTGCCTCAATTGTCCGCAAGTGCATAGCTCAACTAGTACGCCTGGTACGCCCAGCAGGACTAGTGCCTGGAGTGTCAGCAGATCCCTGACGTGCACTGCCACTACTCAATACCCTTGTGTCCGTGGCAGATGCACTACTGACGGTTGAGCCCTCCTCACTATCTTGAGGTGTTTCTGCCGTGCCCCTAGCCACCTGTCTTTCCTCCATCATGTCCACAGCGTGGCTTATCCGTATCAGTCCACGAGCCACATCCCCTGCAAAGTGGCCCAAGTCTACTTGCAAACTGACTGTCCGGCGTGACAGCCCTGTTGTATTGACAGCCAGGCAGACGATTGAGGCAGCCATGCGGTCCAAACGGTGTATGAGTTGGCGCTCACGGCGCCTTGCACTCTCTCTCTCTGAAACAAGTTCAGTTACTAGTTGCCAGATGGAGAGTGCAAGGTCACCGACATGTCTGTTCAGGCTTTGGAAGTCTGTGTGTACCTGTGCCAGCCCTGTGGTGAAATTCCTCTCCATACGCTGCATGGCCCCTGATATGACTCTCATCTGCCTTGTTTGCAGGTGCTGACCTCTGATGAGAGCTGTCCCCTACATCTCCCTGGGACACTGCAGGGACATGGACACGTCATCTGCGATGCGGTGGAGCATCAGGGTCCTGTTGGCTTGCACTGTGGCTGGGACCGGGTGCTGGGTCAAACTCCCCAATTTCCAATGGTGCAGCTGGAGGGGACTGTGGTCGGGTGGTGCTGGGCCCTGTGGTAGCTGCTCCTGAGTCTTGTGCTGCCTGTTGGCTGACCTCTGCACCCTGGATGGACTGGCTGGTGGGGATGTCTTGTGGGAGACCTGTGGGACATAGGAAACACACTGTCAGTATCTAACATCTGTTGTATGCTTCCTAACAAACTGTTGCCTATCAGCTGCCTACTGGACTACATTGCCCATAATGCACCATTCTGGTGGTTGCTAGTCTGGAATGGAGCTAATTTGGTTGTGCATGCTGCTGTGTACTGGGTGGGTGGGGGTATGGCAGATATGGGTGTACATGCATGTTTCATGGTACTCACTTGTTGATGTTCCTGGCGCTGACGTGTCCAGCTCTCCAATTCCAGCCACTGCCTCTTGCTCTAGGGTCTGTTCCACACGTTCCTCCATGGGTGTGGGTGGTGGAACGGTGGATGGGCCTGCTCCTGTGCCCCTCATCTCCCGGAGGCGCTCTGCCACCCTCTCCTTGGTCCTGGAGCGCAGGTCGTACCATCTCTTTTTGAGCTCTTCAATGCTCCTGTGGCTCACCCCTATTGCATTTACCTTCTCCTGGATGTCAGTCCAAATCCTCCTTTTGTCAGTCTCTGGCACACTGAGGGCAGCCCTTCCAAATAGCTGGTCATGGTGCTGGCAGCATTCATCTGTCAGCACCTCCAGTTCCTTCTTTGAAAACTTAAGTTTCCTCTTCCTGCCAGAGTCCTCCATTCTTGCTGCTGTTCCTCCTGGTGGTTGTTCAGCAGTTGGAAATGGGTGTGGTCCTCCCTCCTCCCAGGTGTATTTGTAAACTTCCTGCCTGTGATGTCATCAGCAAGAGCCAGGAAGTGTTTTCCAGACTGTTCTGCTGCACCTGCATGCAATTTGCAGCACAGTCGCAAATTGCGACACCCACTCGCCATTTGCGTGTTAGTTTTTAGCGAGGTCGCAAAAAGCGACCTCGCAAACAGCGGACTCGCAATCTGCGGTGCGACTTCATTTGCGAGTCGCAAAATGAAGTCACTTTTTCTTGTTGGATACCTGTTTGCGAGTCGGAAATTGCGAGTCGCAACGACTCGCAATTTCCGACTCGCAAATTTTTAGCTACCTACATCTGGCCCTAAGCAACGTGGGATTATGGGGGCTTTGTTCAGTACATACATAGTGGGCAAATTACTGGCCAAGAAAATTATCTTTTTGTTGGTCGCCTTCTTGCCCCTCTCCTTAGTCACTAACACAAAGTGGTAGAGCTCTAGGATATTTAAGTTACAATAGTCTGTTTTTCCACCTCTTTCGCTATTCTATTGTACCATTCATTCCACTGCACTATGTCCAGTTGCATATGTGCACAATGGCAGCTCATCCCTGATGTCTGCTTCTCCTCCACTCATATACAATTGCTTAAACTTAACTTGGCTGACGGATATGATAAGGATCTTGAATTCAATCCTTAATTGAATGTGGTCACTAAAGGGCTTTTCGTTGCTCACAATTGATCTGCATCATCTTTTACCTTGGTATTTACAGCAATAGCCTTGACTGATGGAATTTCCTGGACACATGACTATGGTTACTGCAGATTGGTCACCCTGATGCTGCTCATCTTGAATGTGGATTACGCGAAATAATCACATCATACCTGTCAGCAGGTCAATCTACCATCTCCTAATTAAAGGGAGATTGCATTGTCCATAAGTATCTCCGAGGTTCAAAATACACAGCAGCAGATCACAATATATACAGGGGCATATTTATGTCAGGGTTGGGTCGCTCTTGCACCACACTTTGTGGTGCAACTGCGACTCAAGCCTGAAGCGCAATTTATAAAGCCATGCAAGGCCATCTTGCATGTATGTGAGTGGCTTTATGAATCTGGAGTAAAACAATCAAGCGCAAATGGCTGCGTTGCTCTGCCCAAGGGGTGTGCTCCATGGGTATTGCGTGGGAGTTCCCTCACAATATCCATAGATTTTGATGCATTCTTATATTCACCAGAAGTGGAAGACCTGGCAATGGGCCAAAACGTCTACACATCCCCAGTGAGGCACATAAAAAACAAATACCTTTATTTCTCCTTGTTTTTCCCTCTACCTATGTGTGCAGCAGTCTGCAGCACACATAGAAAGATGAAAATGCATCAAGGGATTGTTTTTCTGCAGGAATGTGCCCCTTCCTGTACAAAAAAACCTCCTTACAGTGCAGGCTCCCTTTCACCACGGTCAAGGGTGCCTGTGTTGGCGCTAGGCAGCTAAACATACTTTAGTGTAAGGACAAAGATAGGAATGCACCATATTGTTAGATATAGCATTCTCTTACTATATGTTTGGTTCCAGTAACTCCTGATCTGGGTGCTACCATCAGACCTTACCCTTCCCTCACAGCATTCTGAGAGGGCAGATTGTGATCGGCTGTGTTTCACACATAACTGAAAATAATGCATTCTTTCAATGTGAGTATATTTGAAATCATTTTCTCTTCCTGCTTCCGGGATTTTTATCTTAATGTGCTGTGTGCTAGTTGGGATACTATTTGCTCTGTTTGAAATTCGTTTTGGGTTGTCAACAATCATGCCATGCAATGCTGCATTTAAAGCTGAAGCCTAGGCACACATTCTGCTCCAATGCCAATGTGTTTTTTTTGGATTTGGGTTTATTTAACGTGAAACACAGTGGTATATATCAGATATGTAATTCAATACGCTAATTAGTGCGGATATCTGCTGTGTGCCAGAAATGTATTACAGGGTCTGTGAGCTACTCTCATACTGATAGAGGTATAGAAATAAATAGGTATGTACATTAAACAGCATAGGTGGATCATTTGCATGTTTTTGGCAGATATCCTGCTTTCACTACACTCAAAATAATTTCTATTGAAAATCAGGGTTTTGTCCTCAAACATGAATTGGTTGATTTTTTGATGAATTAACTAATGAAAACGATTCAAAGGAACTGTTATTAACATTTTTCTTTTCAGTGTTCAACGTGCATTTATCATACTTTCAAAGATGTTTGTAAGCATCACCAGTTCTTACAGGGGTACACAACAGCTCTAGCAGGGGTACACATCAAAGAGGACAGACTGGACATCTGGCAATTTTTGGTGGATGTTGTGCATCCACCAAAATCTAAATATCCACCGGAATATGGCTTAATTTACTTAAGAGTTCCATGCTAATGTATAACATTATTGTGGGTGTTATAGCAGGTTTTGAAAGTGAAAAATGTGAATTGGAGTACATTGATTATAGGCACAGCGTAAAGTAATGTTAACCGATTTGGAATGTTGGCTGAAGCTAGCCCAAACTAAATATTTGTCAACCGGAAGGCCTGAGGAGACATGCAGTGCTATCTGGTAATATGCAAACGACAGGTCTAAACTACAGCAACATAGAAACGTAAGTGTTTTTAAACTGTCAGTTAAGGCTGTCCACCTACCTAAAAATTTCAGTTTATGAATGGACCATTTTTTTCTTTTTCTGCACTGACATTGATTGTGATCTATTAAGAACTGTGAATGATTACAAATTGTCTTACTCGCACAGTTCCTCCACTTCTATTCTAACTAAGACCATGATGCTTTGCATATTCAGGACAGTACCAGACCCATGACGTTATGATTTCTGCCGATTTCAAGACTATATTTAAAGGGGCTATCCAAATTGAAACACCACTGAGTTTTGTTACATGGCTTTTGGTATAGAATTTTCTAACATTGTCAAAGGATGCCAAAAGACACAGATTATATTTAAACATACATAGCAACCAACTTGAATCTTTAAAATCCTTTGTTAAAAGTTGATTTTGTTTTCTGCAGTTTTGGTTGGGCTTCTGGGAGGTGCTTAACCAGAATAGATAGTGCACTAAATAGCTCTTTGAAAAGACAAATCTGGTGTGGCAATGCAGACAAATGCAATATCTAGTAATTTTTATTGGAAACTGTTAGACCTGACAGCCTAAGGATGGTCACACCCCAACTTTTTGCTTGCCTCCCTCCACTTTTCTGACACTGTTTTTGCTGGTTTTAGGACTCTGCACACTTTCCCACTGATAACCAACAATACATTACATATGCTCTCTCCCTACAAAAATGGTAAGATTGGTTCATACCCCATTGGCATATTTGATTGACTTGTAAGTCCCTAGTAAAGTGCACTACATGTGCCCAGGGCCTCTAAATTGAATGCTACTAGTGGGCCTGCAGCACTGGTTGTGCCACCCACAAAAGTATAACCATGTCTCAGGCCTGCCATTGCAAGGCCTGTGTGTGCAGTTTCACTGCCACTTCGACTTGGCATTTAAAAGTACTTGCAAAGCCCTAAACCCTCCTTTATCTACATATACGTCTCCCCTAAGGTAGGCCCTAGGCACCCTAAGTAGTTAAAAGGAAGGACATGTGCATGTGTGGTTTAAATGCCCTGGTAGTGGAAAACTCCTAAATTGGTTTTCCACTACTGCTAGGCCTGCTCCTTTCAATGGATAGTATTAGGGCTACCTTCATATACTGTTTGAGTGGTAGATTCTGATCAGAAAGGGGTAACCAGGTCATATTTAGTATGGCCAGAATGATAATAGAAAATACTGCTTCTTGATGAAGTTGGATTTTATATTACTATTTTAGAAATGCTACTTTTAGAAAGTGAGCATTTCTCTGCACTTAAAATCCATCTCTGCCTTACAGCCTGTCAAAAATCCATACCTGGGCTGGGCTGCTTGACAGCTCCTTGTGCATTTCACCCAGACTACCGCAAACACAGGATACACAGTCACTCCTGCACTCATCTGCATACTGAATGGGTATTCCTGGGCTGAAAGGGTGGAGGGTCTGACACTTGGATTTCAAAGGCTAGTGGCCTGCTCTCACACAATGGACTGCCAAACTCCCTACTCTAGGACCCTGGCAGACAGACCTGTACTGAAAGGGGACCTTGTGCACTTCAAAACTACTCTTTGAAGTCTCCCCCACTCCAAAGGCATTTTTAGGTATTTAAACTGAGTCCCTGACCCCATCAAATCAGACACTTCTGGACCTGAACCTGCAACCTGTCAAGAAGAACTACCTGGCTGCCCATCTGGACTGCTTTGCTGAGAAGGACTGCTGCCCTGATGTTTCCCTGCTGCCCTCTGACTTTGCTGGGAAGTGCTCTCCAAGGGCTTGGACTGAGCTTTCCTCCTGGTTTCTGAAGTCTCAGGGCCACAAAGACTTCATCTCTTCAAGGAACTCCTTGTGCTCCAAAAATCGACACACAGCTTCCGGAAATGATGCACAGCCTGCCTTGGGACAAGAAAATCGCTGCCGAACCGGAACAACGGAATCCGACTTCCTAAGTGAAGATTCGACGCAGCCCCAGCCTTGTCACCAGAAATTAGACGCACAGACCTACCGGATCGACGCACAGCCGAACCAGAATGTTGCAGCCCGACTTCGTGAGTGAAGATTCGACGCATCGCATGCCGTGCAACAGGAAATTCGAAGCACCACCGTACCGAATCGACCCAACGCCTGTGACTTCATCCTGCACGCCCAGGATTTCCACTCATCGTCCCTGGGTGTCAAAAAGATCCCTGCATCACAATGAGGAACCAAGACTGGGTGGGGGAAATCGACGCAAAGCTCCTTGCCGCATGGAAAGAAATGACGCGTTGTCTGTGCGGCGCTGGAAATTCCAACACACACCTTATTTTTCCACACATCTCCTCCTCTGCAGTCTCTGTGCGTGTTATTTTTGACGCAAAACAGTTACTTTGTGCAAACAAGAGACAATTGTTCATTTCTAAGATTTAGGACTCGTTTTAATCCTGCAAAAGCAATATTTCTACTTGTGCTTATTGAATCTTTATCATTTTTACCTTAATTTAACCAGATAAATATCACATATTTTTCTAAACCTGCGTGGTGTATTTTTGTGGTGTATTCTCTGTTTACTGCACGATTTATTGCACAAATACTTTACATATTGCCTTCTAAGTTAAACCTGACTGCTCAGTGCCTTACCCTGATAAGGACTGTGGGTCCTCTTTGGACAAAGGTGAATACCTCTGCCAACTAGAGACCCCATTTCTAACAGAAACTCAATTAGTAAAATTGAATATCTTATTTAATGGCTGGCTGGACTCTGTGGTGAGGACTGTCCCAGTTGTCATGCACTTTGTTACAATGCTGCCAGTACCCTGGACAAAAGCTTTCTATGAAGTTGTGAACTCTATTATTACTCTACTATTGCAAAATCTCCTGTTGTCTCAAATTAAAACTTTCCAATGTCCGGAAAGAAAATAGAAAGCGATGCATAATATACCTTGAACATTAAGGCCCAGATTTAAGAAAATGTAGTGCCACCTTTGTGCCATTTTTTGCTGCACAAAAGCAGCAATAACCCAGCACCATATTTAGATTTTGTCTCTAGAGCAGTCGAGTGCAAAATTCCCGACTTTGCATCATTTTTTGGACGCGCTACCTCACCTTGCGTCATCTTACGACAATGATATGCAAGATAGGTGTTCCCTCCAAAAAAATTACTCTAGGACCCTAACGCCATATTTAGAACCCGACAAAAAAATGATGCATGCAAAGGACCGGGTCAAAAAAATGACGCTAATTATAATTAGCAACAAAATTTCAATGCCTGATCAGACTGGGCGTAAAAATGAGGTCCTGAATACTACATAAGTGAAACACACAGAAGGAACATTGGCAAGCAACTGGACAACATGGACCCATTATTGCTACAGTCTGGCACCTGTGGAAGACAACAGCGACAACGCCAAGTGCCCCCAGCACCACCACAGCAACCACAAACACCACCAAAGGAGCCACAAAGACAACATAGAAAGCAGGAGAGGATATTTTGCCAGCATGCAACAATCCTGGCCCTCAGGGAAGAAGAGGTGATCAGACTCTACCATCTGAGGCAGGAGTCCATTGTACACCTGCTCCACCACATTGGGCCAGACATCACAGCAAGTGTGGAAAGTCACACAGCACTTCCATCCATGACCAAACTCTGGACTGTCCTGCACTTGCTGGCATAAGGATCATTCCAGATGACTGCTGCACAAGTGGGTGGGATCCGAAGGTCCTGGACGCCATCATCAGACTCACACCTCACCACATTTGGTTCCCCAACACCCAGGAACTGCAGCAGGAGACCGAGCAAGGTTTCCATCAAATTGCTGGCTTCCCGCATGCGCCGGGTGCAATGGACTGCACTCATGTCCCACTTGTCCCTCCTGCTGCAACGGAACACCTCTACAGGAGCCACAAACATACACACTTCATCAATGTGCAGGCCATTGTGGACCACCATGGAATTATTGCAAACATCCTTGCTAAATATCCTGGCAACGTCCATGATGCTTACATCTTCAGGCACTCTACTATAAACTAACAATTCCAGGATGGACAATATGGCAATGGCCTACTTGTCAGTAAGATAGCATACAAATCATAACACAGACAACACACCAAACTTATAGTACAAGCAATACATACACCACACTAAATGTACATGGACAGGGAAAGACAGATGAATAGACCACAACACATATGCCAATGCCACACTGCACCACATTCAATGCACATCACTCTCACATACGCCCATATCTACAAGTCCCTGGGACCACCTGACTGACACTTTACATGACATATAGGTGGAGCAATGTCCCCTTTAAATACAAAACCTGGGTTCAAACCACTACATGTGTCCACAGGTTGACAACAAAACACAGATCCTTCACACATAACACTTATCAAGGAATAGCTCAGCTATGTGAATTGCATCAGCCATTCACCCATCAAACAACTCACATACCGTAACTGCCCCACATTTACCATGATGTAGAAACTTCAGGCAGCACCAGTATCAATTGCCACCATAGTGGTCCCGAGTGGTCCCATCACCATCTACATATGAGCAAAACATAACTGATATACTCATTGTGTTCAAGTTTCCCTTGTGTGGTGCATAGTGCAGCACACATTGAAATACACCATCACATCAATGAAAGATCATGTGCAGGAATGGACACCTCACAGCGCAACATAAATCACACCCGTGTATCCCACATCTCCATACCATGATACAAGGGTACCAACAGTGGACTGCGGCAGATGAACTACTGACAATGTACAGTGAGAGGCCAGAAAGTAATATGAACGAGTATACATGGGACTTAGCAGGGCTGGACTCCTAATGCAGGGCAGTGCTGAAAAGCACAGCATGCCCTTTCCTGTCCCACACCTATCTGAAAACTCTTGCATATATCACAATACACCCCATACAACTGTGCCACACAGGGCATGCAAACCTCATGCACATACGTATGTCAGCAGTAACTGGCAACAACAACACTTTGTACACAGGAGGTATTTCAAGGGCAAAGGGGTGGGATTCACATACAATATACTGAGGCCTACACCATTTCCATGACCCACAACCCAGAAAATAGGTACACATTTCCATAACATCACAGTACATAGGGGCCCATTAAAAGCAATTATGTGAAAGCTACAAATGCCTGCTCTGTGCAGGCTTTAAAAGTATCTTATAAAAATGACACATTGGAACCTCTTATATTCCTTTGCACCATTTTTTACACTTGCCCTAACAGGAAAACATACCTCTTGCATACATTATGCCAGGCACAGGCATAATGTGGCGCAGAGGGTCACTAAGGGTTGCACTGCATGGGTAGTGCCACTTTGTAAACATGGTGCAGTGTTTTTGCCCTTACTGGGCTACAATAGTGTTAATCAAAATGAGGCTAAGGTTTTGCAAGGAGGTGATAGGTATTCTTAAATTTGGGCCTCAGGTTCAAATATAGACAACATCACACATATTTGGCATGGGTGCATTGTACCACTTTGTAACATCTTGCACCACAATATGCCTGCGACAAGCTTTAGGTATGCAAGGGGGCATTCACCTAGTGGGGGGTGTGAAAATGGTGCAGTAAAATCTAAGAAAATCAATTGTGTCATATTTTGCTGCTACTTTTAATAGCTGCTCAGGGAGAGCAGCTGTTGAAAGGGGGCACACCATTCGTTACAATGGGCCCCTAAGTACTGTTCAGGGGTAGGGCCAACATTTTGGGGCTAACCCTGAACAGTACATCAATAGTGTCAAATACCTTGACTTTATTGCCCCCTACCCTGAGCCATGGTGCGCCATCTTTTAAATACGGCACACACATGGTGGCAGTAGGAGGGTCCTAAGGGCTGAAATAAAAGTGGCCCTGCACTGGGTGCAGCACCACTTTTCTTGATTCTGCCCCATAGTCAGGAACGATAAATAATTTAAAAGAAATCACTACCACATGAATGTGTGGATGGGATGTAGGCATAGTCCGTAGCAAATACATGTTACATTGTCACACACATATCACACAAATATGTTGGCTTGACATATTCCTGTAGCAATCCTGGAAATATTTGTGAAGGCTGCTGTACAGATCTAATGGCTGGATAAGAAAAGGCTAGCAATTACCTACAATGGCAGGGATCTGTGTTTGATAGGTAATCAAGCAAAGTCTGAATGACAATATCACACATGAGTACTGAGAACATACTTCTCACTGCCAGTCCCATGTTTGAGCAAGAGAGTAACATGTAGGGGCCAATACACATAAATGCCTAGGTGTATCACACCCAATACAGTTAGGAATGTGCATGTAAGTCAAGCAATGTCCAAACAAGTCACAGACCCTTGGCAAGTTGTATGTGTGAAGAATGACACAAAAAGGTTGATTGTATCATTTCCTCTACTCATAGCTGACATGAGTAATCACAGTATCCAAATTACACTCATGGTGAGTGTGACACAGGTTGTGGAATGCAGATGTAAGTGTGTGGCCATGTTTAATAAATGATGTGAAGCTACACTAGAACAGTTGAGAGTGAAGTTGGAAAATTTGGAGGGCCGGTCCCACTGAAATAATGTACGGATAATAGGGGTACCTAAAAATACCAAGGGGCCAGCCATGGACCTGTTTGTGGAGGATGGCATCCTGAAATAGGTACAACCACGTGGACTTTCCAAAATCATGTAGGTGGAGTGAGAGCACTGCATCCCATGTGCATCATCAAAGCCTGGTTCACACCCTTGTCCCATCAAAGCAAGATTCTTCAACTTCCGATACCAGGATGTGATTCTCCAAGCAGCTCGCAGTGCCCCTCCATTGCATATAGGTAATGCTCGGGTTACCTTTATCCCCGATTTCACTCTTCGGGCTCAGAGGTTGTGCTGCTGTTTCCTCAAGGTGAAGAAGGCTCTGAGGGAACGGGACCACAAGTATTCAATGACTTACCCAGCGCAGCTTTGAGTTTCTTTTCCAGCTCTCTCCGGTTCTTCTGACCCAGCCGCTGCGTCCCATGCATCCACGCCCCCCTCGCGCCCCATTGAACACTCCCTCCCACCTCCCAGCTGCTCCTCCCTCCCACCTCCCATTCTTAATGGCGGCTGCTGCGCGGTGCCTAGTGTGACCCCCTGACCTGCTTTGGGCCAGGAGTACACTCGGCTCCACCAGCCTGCCTCCGTGCCCCTGGCCCCGCCGCTGCTGCAAAAAGAAGTTCGAGGCCCTCCAACACCTGCAGGCACCCACCTGCGCCTCATCCCTGGTGCCTAGTGGTAGGTGTGTCTAGTGTGCTTGTACTGTGTAGTTCGTTTTCTGTAAATCATATTTCGTTTCTTGTAATTGGTTTTTCATTTTACACACTGTTTTTAACTTAAACAGTGCCCATTTTCTGCTCTGCTTCATATTATTCGCTCTAAATTGTGCCCGTTTTTCTTTTCTGTCTCTTGCCAGTTATTCTGACCCAGCCCCTGCGACCCGACCCCCCTCATACCCCCATTGGACACTCCCTCCCACCTCCCAGTTGCTCCTCCCTCTGACCTCCCCTTCTGAATGGCATCTGCTGTGCGGTTGCGCCGCTTGTGCACCAAAGGCGCACCAGAGGCAAGCCCAACTGTGCCGTCCGCGCCTGGACCGCGCCCAGCACCCGTCCTCCTGGTCCATGCTCCTCAGGCCCCCTCAAACGCCATTACTCCTCCACAGAGCTCCTTGCTCTCAACCCCGGCCAGCACACCGCCTGCACCCAAGCCAACCCCAGACACACGCATGAACCTTTCACATGCCACTCATGCCACTTCTCTTGCACTCACACCAACACCACCAACACCAAAAAGCACCACAACAACACCAAACCCCCCAATCACCTCAACTGCATCCTCCTTAACACCCGCTCCCTCCACAAGCACGCCATCGAGCTTTGGGACCAACTCACCACCTACTCTCTCGACATCTGCTTCCTCACTGAAATATGGATGAACTCCTCATAAGAACCCGACATCGCCATTGCCATCCCAGAAGGATGCAAAATCACCTGTAGAGACCGCACCAACAAACCAGGAGGAGGAATCGCCATAATACACAGAAACTCCATCAAGATTTCCACCAAAACCAATGACACCCTAGACACCGCAGAACATCTAAACTTTCAGGTACACAATAACGACAACACCACCCTAAGAGGAACCCTCATCTATAGACCACCAGGACCCCGCCCCCCATTCTGTGACACCATCGCCGACACTATCAGCTCCTACGCCCTCACCTCCACAGACTACCTACTCCTTGGTGACCTTCACTTTCACCTGGAAAGCACCCACAACTGCAACTCCATGACCCTGCTGGACAACCTCGCAAACCTCGGCCTCAAGCAACTGGTCACCTCACCCACCCACTCAGCCGGATACAAGCTAGATGCCATCTTCACCTCCAGCAGTCACATCGCCTTCACTCACACCACTGAATTCCACTGGACTGACCACCACTGCGTCCACGTCTCCTTCCTGAAACCCACCACCAACAACATCCTACCCCCTACCGCAAGTGGAACAAGATCTTCGAAGAACAACTAATCTCCAACCTCCCACAAGCTCCACCTCCCAGTACCAGCGACCCCAATGCTGCCGCCCTCAACCTCACACGATGGCTAGAAACATGCGCAGACTCCCTCGCCCCATTCAAAATAACCAACAACACCCACACCATCAAGGCCGCCCCCTAGTTCACCACAGAACTTCAGGCTTCGAAACAAGAATGCCAAAAAATTGAGAAAGCCTGACACCAAGAACCCTCAGTGAGCAACTTCTCCGCCCTCAAACCAGCCATGCGCAAACATCACCAACTCATCTGGACCACCAAACGAGCCTTCTACTAAGAACGCATAGACGACAATGCACACAACAGCAAGGAACTTTTTGCCATCATCAAAGAACTCACCAAACCCAAATCCTGGAGCATCGACCCTCCACACTCCCAAGACCTCTGCAACGCCCTCTCCAACTACTTCCACTGCAAGATCGCAGACATACACAACAGCTTCACATCGTCATCACACACCATCACCATCACCACCACAGACACAACCAACACCACAGCACCCTGCCGCACCAACCTACTGAACACCTGGACTCCCACCAATGACGAAGAAATCGGCAAAACCATGAGCTCCATCCACTCAGGCTCCCCAACAGACCCTTGCCCCCACCACATCTTCAACAAGGCCAGCCAAATCATTGCTCCCCAGCTCCGGGCCGTCATCAACAGTTCCTTCGGGACCGCAATCTTCCCAGAAATTTGGAAACACGCCGAAGTCAACGCTCTTCTCAAAAAACCCAAAGCAGACCCTGAAGACCTCACAAACTCCCGACCCATCTCTCTACTCCCTTTCCCCGCAAAGGTCATAGAGAAGATAATAAACATACAGCTATCTCGCTTCCTAGAAGACAACAACATACTCGACGTCTCCCAGTCTGGATTCTGTGAAAACCACAGCACAAGACCGCCCTCATTTCCTGTACAGACGACATCAGGACCAGATTGGACAAGGGCGAAACCGTCGCCCTCATCCTCCTAGACCTCTCCGCAGCTTTCGACACCCTATGCCACCAAACCCTCCGCACATGCCTCTTTGACGCCGGAATCTGCCACAAAGCCCTGGACTGGCTCACCTCTTTCCTCTCCGAAAGAACCCAAAGAGTTTGCCTCCCTTCCTTCCGTTCTACAGCCATCAAGACCATCTGTGGGGTCCCCCAAGGATCCTCCCCCATTCCCACCCTTTTCAATATCTACATGGCTCCTCTCACTAACATCATCCGCCCCCACGGCCTCACCATCATCTCATATGCTGACGACACGCAGCTCATCATCTCCCTCACGAAGAACCCATCTACCCCCAAGAATAACCTACATGCCGGACTCCTCGCTAACTGGATGACAGCAAGCCACCTCAAATTGAACTCAGAAAAAAACGAGATCATCATCTTTTGTCCCAACAAGACAGCATGGAACGACTCTTGGTGGCCCACCACCCTTGGACAACCCCCAACACCCACCACCCACACATGCAATCTCAGAATCATACTGGACTCACCTCTCTCCATGACTCAGCAAATCAACGCCATATCATCCTCCTGCTTCAACACTGTTCGCATGCTACGCAGGACCTTCAAATGGATTCCTTTAGAAACAAGAAGAACGGTCACCCACACCCTCATAAGCAGCAGACTGGACTACGGCAACGCCCTCTACGCAGGGACCACAGCCAAGCTTCAGAGAAAACTCCAGTGAATCCAGAACGCAGCCGCATGTCTCATCCTCAACCTCCCTCACCACGCACACATCTCTGCCTACCTCAGATCCCTACACTGGCTGCCCATCAACAAAAGGATATCTTTCAAAATCCTTGTCCACGCTCAAAAAGCTCTCCACGATACCCGACCAGCCTACCTCAACTTCCACATACCTACTTGACAGCTCCGCTTTGCCGACCTTGCCCCGGCCACAGTCCCCCGCATCCAACGCACCACCTCCGGAGGCAGATCCTTCTCCCACCTCGCCGCTAAAACCTGGAACTCCATTCCCACCAACCTACGCAAGACCCAGGACCTCCTAACCTTCAGAAAGCACCTAAAAATATGCCTTTTCGAGCAGTAAACCCCATTCTTTCCCCTCAGCGCCTTGAGACCCTACCGGGTGAGTAGTGCGCTTAAGAAATTTGTTTGATTGATTGATTGATTGATTGAGTAGTCACAGCAGGCAAAACTCACTTTTTTCTAGCCCAACAGCTGGACAGGATTGGCTGGATGGATTGCAGGTGGCAGGAGAGTCAAGACACTGAGACCGCCCTAAGAGGTGCAGGGGTAGCAGCATCGCAGCAGAGCATTGTGATACACTCGAAGTGGAGTTGCTGAGCAAAAACAATGTGCCTAGCTTGGGCATCGTCGCGATCACCAGGACGTAGCTTGGGACCCATGGGGAGAAGAAAGGGGCCTGTTCAGATTGTAAATGTGGCACTACAGATGCACTCGGAGCATCTTGTGGGTTGGCTGGGAGCAGCCCTTAATGGTCCTAAATTGGTGATTGGGGGTGAAGTAGAGAGTGAGGATATGAGAAACCAACTTGGTAAAGACATTCCAGTAAGTGGCCGGATGAGGGCCAGAAGGCGGTTGTGATGCTTCCTAGTTAGCAGTATGTTTAGTTGGGGCAACAGGGGCTCTGCGTAGTTGAGGAGGCGGGCAGTTTGAATTCTGCAGCACAGTGTAGCAGGAAGGAAGGATTCATGATTGAAGAGGAGTTATTGGATTATTGTTGTCAGAAATGGTAGCGCGCAATGAACAACAAAGTTAAACTCTCATGAAACGAGTTGCGTGTCTTACCAATTCGTAAAACATCATCTAAATGTCAAGAAATAGTAGCGCGCAATGGACAACAATGTTTAAACACCATAAAACGAATCACGCGTCTTGGCGATTCTTAAGCCACCATGCCAATGTCAAGAAAAGGTAGCACGCAATGAATATCAAAGTCAAACATTTATTAAACAAATCGCGCGTCTTGCCTATTTGTAAACTACCATATAAATGTCAAGAAATGGTAGCGCGCAAGTAATCTGTTACTCATTTAAGAATTAAATCAAGAATATGAAAATTCTCAATAACGGTGTCGGGACAGGCCAACCACCGCCTTACCGCCTGGAACAATGATCACCAATGAAGGATGAAGGGCAGAAGACTGGAAGATCCAAATAGGCTGTCGGCACAGGAGCTCAGGAAGAAGCTGCTGCTCTGCACCGGGACCTCTGAATAAGTGAGCACTGGGAGTTGGGCTGGCTCTCTTTTATAGAGTCTTGGCCCAGCCCAGAACCACGCCCAGCCATGTTGCAGGGAAAGTCTCTGGAAGGCCCTGGAAAGGGGCCACCCCCTAACACACTCTGAAAACCTGCAGCAATACATTGCAAAGGAACAGTATTTGTAAGCATATTAAAAATAAGTTTTCAGGATTGAACTCTGCAATGCAAAAGGTTAAAACACAACATATCAGCACAATGCATAAATTACTTTGTTTTGAGAGTGCTGGGTTTTTGCATTTTTGTCACCAATGCAGCGTGTACTGCTTTGGTGTTGACAGTACTTCCCTCTCCCGACGCGCTCTGGGGCCTGGTTTGCTTGGATTAAGACGATGAAAGCGTCTCACAAGTACTGGAGCATGAACATCAGATGCGGAAACCCATGAGTTACTTTCAGGACCATAACCTTTCCATGAGATTAAGTACCATAGATTACGCCCACTCAGTTTAGAATCCAACACTTTCTTGACTTCGTATTCTTCTTCCCCTTGTACTAGAACAGGAGCTGGATGAGGGTGGACCTTTTGGACTGCCTTTTTCAAGAGGGAAGTGTGGAACACTGGATGAATCCGTAAGGATCTGGGTAATTGTACTTTATAGGTCACCGGATTGATTTGCTGAAGGACAGTATAAGGACCTATGAATTTGGGGTTAAACATGTGCTTCTTCTTGAAGTCTATATGTTTTGTGGAAAGCCACACTTTGTCACCTGGTTGAAATTGCGGTCCTCACAATGTTTCTTGTCATAATGCCTTTTATATTTGTGTTTGGCTTTTTCTAAATGCTGTTGAATCAGTTTCTGGGTTTTATGTAAATGCTGAATGGTTTCTGACACAGCTGGAGTAAGAGAACTTTCTTGAGGAATTGTGATGGGCAAGGTGTCAGGATGATAGCCAAATAAACCAAAAAAGGGTGTAACGCCAATAGAAGTGTGGAATGAGTTATTGTAAGCTAACTCAGCTAACCAGAACTTAGATGTCCAAGAATGAAGTGCCTTTTCAGCGTAGGCACGTAGGTATTGTTTCAAAGTCTGATTTAGTCTCTCCGTTTGACCATCTGTTTGAGGATGGTGACTAGTAGATAGCGTAGATGTCACTTGGAGTGTTTTACACCATGTCTTCCAGAAATTGGAGGAAAATTGTGACCCCCGATTGGAGAGGATAACCTTTGGCAGTCCATGATAACGAACCACTCTGTTCAGTAAAATAGTTGCCAATTCACTAGAAGTGGGCAATTTTTTACAAGCAATGAAATGTCCATATTTCGTCAGACTATCTACTACCACCAGAATTACTGAATGCTGTTGAACCACTGGCAGACCGGTAATAAAGTCTAAAGAAATGTGCTCCCATGGACGACTTGGGGTTGGAAGTGGATGTAACAACCGTTTTGGTTTTGAATGACTTGTTTTAATGCGAGCACAAACTTCACAGTTGTTTACCATTGCTTTTACATCTTTTGTTAGGGTAAGCCACCAAAAATAGCGTTGGATCAGTTCAAGAGTTTTAGGAGTACCTGGGTGACCTGCTGTAGGTATAACATGCAACCAATGAAACACTATCTTGCGAAGTTTGGTAGTGGGTACGAACAAACGAGCATCATGAAAGGGTAAACCTTGCTTGATTGACCTTTTGGGATCTGCTTGGGCCCATGTTTGCCATTTTTCAACAGTGAAAGAGTTGCGAATTTCTTCAAAGAAATCTTCAGTTTTTATGATACATAGAACCTTGTCAGGAGTGATGATAGCTCTGGAGGCTCGAAATGCAGGCAACGTGGTTGACTCTTGACGGGACAAGGCGTCAGCCTTGCGATTATCTTTACCAGGCCGGAAGGTTACTACAAAATCAAATTCGGCAAAAAAATGCATCCAGCGTAATTGCCGAGGGGTCAAAAGTCTGGCGGAACTCATGAATTGAAGATTACGATGATCAGTATATACTGTGACAGTGTATTTGGCACCCAACAAATGGTGTCTCCATTCTTTAAAGGCGTCACAAATCGCCAGAAGCTCTTTTACAGCAATGACATAGTTCTGTTCAGCTTCGTTCAACTTCCGAGACATATAAGCTACAGGATGAAGTTGACCAGGGTCTTTATTTCGTTGTGATAAGACGGCTCCTATTCCTACATCTGAAGCATCAGCTTCCACTATGAAAGGTTGATTCGCATCAGGATGAGTCAAGACTGGGGCAGTGGAGAAAGCTTCCTTCAAAGTCGAGAAGGCTTGATCAGCTTCTGGGGACCATACAAACTTTTCTTTCTTTCTTAGTAGCTTAGTGATTGGAGCCACTGTCTGGGAGAAATGATTTATGAACCTCCGGTAAAAATTTGCAAACCCCAGGAAACATTGTACATCACGAACAGTCTTTGGGGTGGGCCAATCAGAAACGGCTTTTACTTTCTTTTCTGCCATCACTATACCTTGAGGGGTAAGAATAACCCCTAAAAACTCAACTGTGGTAACATCAAACTCACACTTGGTTAGTTTACAATATAAATGGTGTTTTCGAAGGGCTGCAAGAATTTTCATGACATGTTGGACAGGTTCGTTTTCATTGTCTGAGTAGATCGAAATGTCATCGATGTAGACTATGGCAAATATGTTGAGGTACTCTCTAAGAACGTCATTCAAGAAAAATTGAAATGCTGCTGGAGTATTACACAGACCAAAAGGCATGACAGTGTATTCAAAAAGGCCATATCTTGTCTTGAACGCTGTTTTCCATTCGTCACCCTCTCTCATTCTGACCAAATGATAAGCACCTCGAAGGTCAAGTTTCGTGTAGATTTTTGCTCTCTTTACTTGGTCCAAGAAGACCCGAATTAGGGGCAAAGGATATTTATTCTTGATGGTGTCTTTGTTCAAACCCCTATAGTCGATGCAAGTTCGAAGTTCTCCATTAGCTGTTGAAACAAAAAACAAAGGCGAAGCTGCAGGAGACTTAGAGGGGCGAATAAAGCCAGTCTCCAAAAAATGATCTAGGTATTTTCGTAAATGTTGATTTTCATGTTCTGACAGGGCATATACACGACAGTTGGGAAGTATCGCACCTGGGGATAGATCAATTTGACAGTCATAAGATCTATAAGGAGGTAGTGTCTCTGCTCCTTTCTCATCAAATACATCTTTGTAAGATGAATACTGTTTGGGCAGCTGAATTTCTTTTTCCGCGGCAGTAACTATGTATGAGTTGCAAACTTTTGGTACTTGAATCTTTTGGAGGCATTGTTCGTTACATAGCACAGATGAGAACACAATTTTTCATTCTGCCCAATTGATCTCCGGATTGTGATGAGTTAATCATAGCAAGCCGAGGATAATCCCATATTGGGGAGCATGGATCACGTCAAGAATGATTTTCTCTTTATGTTTCTTTCTTTGATTCTTATCTTCACAAATCATCGACAAGGGTATAGTCTGAAGAGTTACTGGACCTCCAGTCAAGAGTTTTCCATCGACTGCCTGGATGATTTCTGGGGTCTTCTTTTCAATACATGGGATCCCCCATGCACAAACCAATTGGACATCAACAAAGTTCCCAGTATCCCCAGAATCGACTAGAGCTTTTTTGAAATAGATCTTTTTCTTGACCTGAACTCTTATTTCCAGTTTAAGATGTCTAGATTGTGAAGGGTCCACGGTGACACCCAAGAGCAACCCTTCTTTGCATCTCAGGTGTTGTAGTTTTCCAACTCGACTGGTGCATTGGCTGCGACCTTCTGAAACTGGACCTTGCTTGTTCTTTGGTTTGATTGGACAATCTTTGGCAAAATGACCCTTTCGCCCACAATGAAGACATTGTCCATTTTTTCTGCGTAGGTCCTTTTCATCTTTGGTCAAAGGTCTTCTGATGGTTCCAATTTCCATCGGTTCCGGCGTTCTCTCTTTCGGAGTTCTTGAGTCTCTTTTATCATGAACATGCCATGAATATTTTTCAATCTATTTTTCAGACTGTATTACAGTTCTATGATCAAAAACTCTCTCAAATTCACGATAAAATTTCTCCAGTTGTACAACAAGGGACTATTTTTACGCACAAGAGGAATTGCCCAAGTAGCTGCATCCCCAGACAGATATGATAACAAGAAAGCTACTTTGGACTGGGCATCGGGGAAAGTATTTGGTCTGCAGCTGAAGTGTAGTTCCACTTGAACCAGGAAAGATTGCGCTTTCAAAGGGTCACCTGAGAAATGTTCTGGGGGAGCTAAAGGAATTGCAGAAGGAACATTTAGGGAAATCGGATTACTTCCAGATGCTTGAGAAGAAGTACCTGGCCAAGACACACCTGTGTGACTTTGTTCCTTCTTCTCTACCTTATCTTGCAACTGACTCACTCTCTCTGCTAAGCTAGTTGTCAATTCTTTGGATGATACCACTTCTGCTTGGAGCTGGGTGATAGCCTTGACTAACTTGTCTAGGGTGGCCATGCTGAGAACATACACAAGCCAGGAGGATAATAATTTGTGGGCTCACTATTCTGTCAGAGTCACCAGATCCTCGGGGTCTGTGCACGTTCCCAACACGTCCACCACTGAACAGCTCCAAGACTCTGATAGATAAATCACAGAGACTGAGAGATTTCAAGATTGGAAGAGGGGATTAGGAAGGGAACAGCTGGGAAGGAGACCGGTAGTAAGAAAAAGGTTAGAACACACAAAATGAAAATGATATCTCCTGAAATCAATACTAGACTATGATTCTAAGCCTAGTCACTCTGAAAACATGAACAATCTAAGAGTTAAGTTTAAAATTACTAAGTTTTAAGATGGCCGGATACCTGTAGGGGAATCAAGATGAATTAGATGAAAACTTTCTTATTCAAGTACTTTCCTTTACATGAGAATCAGAAAAACATTCTGATTAAATTTTAAACCAGTCATATAAATCCTGTTTTGAGAATGTATACTAGGACCATACAATATTGCATCTAGAAACTCTGGCCTTCTGTGTACTCTTAAAATGTTTCAACACAAATTGCGCATATTGCAGATATATATATATATATATATATATATATATATATATATATATATATAGTAAACACCATAAAAGGATTGTGCACCATGAATAACACAATATGGATTCAGGAAACAAATCACATAACTTGTCAACTCGAATATTACATAATAAATATCTTAGAATAGTGCCATACAATAAACAACATTAAATAAACTTGAGGAGAGAATCGTACGTCTTGCCGATTCGAGTGTTACCATGTAAAATATCAAGAAATGGTAGCACGCAATGAATATCAAAGTCAAATCATCATTAACCGAATTGCGCGTCTTGCCGATTCGTAAAACACGATGTAAATGTCAAGAAATAACAGCTCACAATAAATAACAAGATCAAAGTACAATGAAACGAATCGCGCTTCTTTTGCCGATTCTTAAGCCACCATGTAAATGTCAAGAAATGGCAGCGCGCAATGAACAACAAAGTTAAACCCTCATGAAACGAGTTGCGCGTCTTACCAATTCGTAAAACATCATCTAAATGTCAAGAAATAGTAGCGCGCAATGGACAACAATGTTTAAACACCATAAAACGAATTGCGCGTCTTGCCGATTCTTAAGCCACCATGCCAATGTCAAGAAATGGTAGCACGCAATGAATAACAAAGTCAAACATTTATGAAACAAATCGCGCGTCTTGCCTATTTGTAAACTACCATATAAATGTCAAGAAATGGTAGAGCGCAAGTAATCTGTTACTCATTTAAGAATTAAATCAAGAATATGAAAATTCTCAATAACGGTGTCGGGACAGTCCAACCACCGTCTTACCGCCTGGAACAATGATCACCAATGAAGGATGAAGGGCAGAAGACTGGAAGATCCAAATAGGCCGTCGGGACAGGAGCTCAGGAAGAAGCTGCTGCTCTGCACCGGGACCTCTGAATAGTGAGCACTGGGAGTTGGGCTGGCTCTCTTTTATAGAGTCTTGGCCCAGCCCAGAACCACGCCCAGGCATGTTGCAGGGAAAGTCTCTGGAAGGCCCTGGAAAGGGGCCACACCCTAACACACTCTGAAAACCTGCAGCAATACATTGCAAAGGAACAGTATTTGTAAGCATATTAAAAATAAGTTTTCAGGATTGAACTCTGCAATGCAAAAGGTTAAACCACAACATATCAGCACAATGCATAAATTACTTTGTTTTGAGAGTGCTGGGTTTTTGCATTTTTGTCGCCAATAGAGCGCGTACTGCTCTGGTGTTGACAGTACTAGGCTACGCAGACACCATTCAGGAAGGCGCTGTGATGTTGTTCCTTGCCATGTGCATGGCCTTTGATACCGTGGAATGGCCGTACCTGTTTGCAGTTCTGGAGAGGCTGGTCTTTGGCCCCTGTTTTATTAGCTGGATACAACTCCTATATACAGCCCCCGGGCCCACTTAATAGTGACCAGCACTTGGTCTGAGCCATTTGCCCTTCACCGGGGCATGAGACAAGGAGGGCCAACTCTCTTCCCCCCTGTTTGCCTTGGTTCTAGAACCACTGGCAGCTTGGGTGTGTCATGAACCCTTAATCTGTGGCCTCAGCTGTGCAGACAATGTGAAGACAGAATATTACTGTATACTGATGATATTCAGCTGTATGTGGCAGACCCTACCAGGACCCTAGACCGGATAGTGCTATTAGTGACTCAATTTGGCCAGTACTCAGGCTATACAATTAACTGGACCTAATCTGCTAGCTACATTCTCAAAGGAGCTCCCACCAGACTGCTGCGCAGGTGTGAAGCTGAGATGGTGACTGAGGGCTTCAAATACCTGGGCATATATGTAAATACCTGAAAGGCTTCTACTCCCATAATCACCTCCCACTCCTGACCTGTCTTGGACAAGATGGTCAACAAAGGAGGGTTCTCCCATTGTCATTGCTGGGCAGGGCTGCTCTTTTCAAGATGATGTTCCTCCCACACATACGTATTGCATTATACCCCATTACCTTCACTCTCATGCTACCGTAGCACTATAGATAGCAAACTCAGAAATATATTATAGGATGGAAGTACAGCAAGAATAGCTTTGGCCAAGCTGACTGGGAGCTGGTATGATGGCAAGATTTCACTTCCTGATATCAGAAAATATCACTGGGCAGCACAACTCACAACCATAAAATATTGGATGCACGCATTCCCCAGGTGACCCGGACTACTGTATGGATAGGTGGCTGATGCAGCCAGGGGGGTAATTGAGAGCCGTATATGCCACCCACAAGATGATGCACACTAATGGACCAACAGCGATACCAGTCACACACTGGCGCACCACACTTCTGGCCCTGGGCTGGGCTGGGCTGGGAAAATTACACAGGCCACCCACTTATGGGATTCTGAGGCACTTGGTAACATGAGAGATTTGGCAAGGTTTGATAAATGGGATCTAATAGGCACACCCAAGGTGGGAGACCTATGGTCAAAGGCTCAGGTTGTTCCCTTTCTAGATCTACAGGATGAGTATGCCTTTGATCCAACCGAATACTACTGCTATCTTCAGGTGTGTCATGCTTTTTGGTTGGTGCTTCCAGAGTGAGTAGACCTGCCCACGTCCTTCCCCCTAGAAAGAAGATTGTAGGAAGAGCGCCTGCATACAAAAGCCATATCCTTAACTTATCACAAGCTAGTCAAGTATACACTACGCCGCTCACTTACACACCTCAAGGGAAGATGGAAGAGGGATGTGGTAATTATTTTTGAAGACAAATGATATGTGGTGGTGGCTTCCCCCTGGAAGGCAGGAATTAGAGCCTGGTTTTACCTAGTGTAGCTAAGGAACCTGCATAGGTCCTACCTGGCAGGCACGGTTAAGGCCAAAATAGACAAAACAAACAGCGCTTGTTATCTGAGGAGGTACAGTCATTAGGGATATATTTTTGCACAATACATGGGAGTGTCCTGCCTTACAGAACTAATGGAATTCAGTGATTGCCAGCATTAACGAGGTGTGGGGTAGCAAAAAAGTTGGGTCCTCCAAATGGTGTGTGTTAAACATCTGGGAGGATACAGGTCTTGGGAGGGTGGCGGTATCATGTGTGACACTTGGATTGACGATCATCAAAAGAAACATTGCAAGACTATGGGGTGGCGTCTGGAGTCAGCATCAGGAAGAAAGATGTGGACTGGTGCATGGTGGCTGAGAATGTGGTATATAAAGACCGGTACTGCCCCCAGAAATGGGTAGACATCAGGAGTTGCTGGAACATTTACAGGGGAAATATATGTATTAGCCCCCTTGTTGAAACAACATCTGTCCCAGATGGGAACCATTGTGAGCCGCAGGTGGACCAGGAGGGGTAGGAGAGGGAATTGTGCATGTCTACATGGTAAAGATTGGTTATGACAGCGATGCCACAGATTGTGCATGTTGCCTGCGGCTATGCTCCAGCTAGAATGAATACTGATGTATGTGATATGTCCTTGCCAAAGTGTCAATAAAAAGATGTACTAAGAACATTTCCCAAAAAAGATGTGGACAGCTGAGAGACTCCCTTACATCATTTTGAGATCGAACAAATGGAGGTCACTCAGACATTACACAAGTACTGTGGCTGGTGTTCTGTGATGTGTGGGGGGCAGTCAAGTGATTTGGCAAAACCTGGAAATGGGAGGGATACTATTACTTAGCCTGTAGAGGAGGCTGTGTCCATCTACAAAGTACAGACTTTGTATGCTGTGCCTGAATGAATGGGCAATGTAGATTATGAAGATGGATACTAAGGCTAATGAGCAGAAATTAGGCCAGCAATGTAGATTTAGTACCATGCATGACAAGATATGTGTGTTATAGAGCAGTGTTGTCCAACCTTTTTATCGCCGCGGACCAGTAAATGTTTGATAATTTTTCCGTGGCCCGCTTGTCCCATTGTGTGACAAGCGGGCCACAGAAAAATTATCAAACATTTACCGCCCGCCACAGTGGGGCGGCCCGGTGCCAATTGATCAATGGACCGGCACCGGTCCGTGGCCCGGGGGTTGGGGAACACTGTTATAGAGCACTCACAGACTAATACTCACTGTATAACACAACTATATTTCATGTAACACCAGACACATATACACAGAGAATGTGTAGGTGAAGGAACTCTTCACCATCATTAAAGAGCTAGCCAAACCCAAAGCCAGCAACATAGACCCCACACACACACAGCCCCTATGTGACGCCCTCTCCAACCACTTCCACCACAAAATCCTGGACATCCACAACAGCTTCATACCACACACACTCACCACACACACACCCCGCACTCACCCAACTTAACCCCCACTCATGACCCCCCCACCAAACTCACCACCTGGGCCCCCACCACACACGAAGAAACCGGAAAAAACATGAACTCCATCCACTCTGGATCCCCCTCCGACCCCTGCCCTCATCGCATCTACAACAAAGCCAGCCCAACCATTGCCCCCATACTCCGTGACATAATCAACTCCTCTTTCGACTCCGCCACCTACCCAGCCCGCTGGAAGCACGCAGAAATCACTGCTCTCCTAAGAAAAACAAAGCAGACCCGGAGGCCCTCTCCAACTATCGCCCCATCTCCCTCCTCCCTTTCCCCGCAAAGGTTGCAGAGAAACTAGTCAACCTGTCTGTGTGCCCTGTCCTCCATACACTACAATTGCTATAGGGAAGACACCTCTCTGGCAGACCTTACAGCCCTAATGCAGGGTGCTCCATATTATATGTGAGGGCATAGTTGCATGAGCAATCTGCTCCACTGTGTCCTTGCCAAATCTGGCACATGGAAACTGAAAAGTGCAGCCATTTTAATACATGTGCTGGACACTGGTCAACACGAGTTTCACAGCTATATGGTGGCCACACTGAACCCTAGGTTGTTTGGTATCAAACAACTCAGAATGATAAATCCAAACTGGTACCAGTATTGGATTTATCCCTAAGTGTACTCGAGCTAACTTTCCTGGCATTTTTTATGACTGGTTATATCCAGCATGCCACCTCCAAACAGCCAATATACAAACCTTTGCGGGAGAGTCTCTCTGGTTTGTGAAAAAATGATCTTCATGAGTGGAGGAGCTAACACCTCCTCCATCAAGAATATGCACTGCCCTGGCAGTGAGCTTGAAAGGGCTAGTGCCCTTGAAACACGATCTCCAGGCCTGCTACTAGCAGCAGATGGCCTCCCCCTTAGCAAACCTCAACTTTTGGCAGGAGCAAAGGCAGGAAACCACACCAAGGGTAGGAGGAGTGGCCCCACCTGGCATACACCACCCCTAAGGAGTTTCCTGCGAAGTGGACCCTCCATTTCCTTTTCCTCCATCTTAGATGTAAGAAAAATAACCAATAAGGTTTAGGGAAGTAACCCTTCCCACAGGATGGGGTTACTATAGCTGGCATAGCCCCCCAAAGGTAAGTGTCCCATTGGACACTAACCGGTTCCTCCTAAAATGCCCACTTAATTCAGTATTTAGTGGGCACCCCTAGACCAAGAAATCAGATTCAAAGGACACAAAGAAGACTAGCCCACAGAAGATCCAAGGCACGAGAAGTGTGGACCTGCTGCACAAGAAAAAGGTGCCAAACCCCGCCTGCTGCACCCAGGACCAGACAATAGCCTCTGCAGAGCAGCTGGACACTGGACTGACCTCAAGAAAGCCAGAGGACCTCCAGGCTTCACCAATCGCCCAAGATCTCCCTCCAGAGTGGAGGTGCCACTCTGCAACAAACCAAGTACCAGCAACCAAGTGAGAGTCACTTCACTTGACTGGCTAATATTTCCCAAACCGGAAGTCGCAGCCAGACCCGACGACACACCAACAACCACAGGGACAAACCCTCTAAGTGTGCCAAGATTAGAGGCACTGCACTCTCAAGTGGGCATACTGTACCAATACACTGGGTACTGGTCAGCTGACATCAGACACCAAGAAAACCAGCTTGCCCAGAGCTGAAAAAGGACCAGAAGGAAGCTCTAATCAAGGGACTTCAACAACACCCCAGATCTCCTACTAGAGTGCCCCCGTTGTCCTGTAAGCGACCAACAAAGAGACCTACCTCCAGCTCCAAAGGACTCCTTTGCGCAAAGCCTCTGGCTCACCGATTCACTCTGCACCCGGATGCCCTGTGCCCTGCATCCAAGAACCAGCTGTGCCCCAAGGGTCCCTCATCCCTTGCAACCTTGGCAGTCCAAGGAGTCCCCCACGCACCATCATTAAGACCATATATTTTCCAAGTGGTCCCCCTCAGAGGCCTGCACCAGCTCCAAGAGACTTTCCACCATCGCTACTGCCTGAACGGGGAGCCACCAGAGCTTCTCCAGCTGGCACAGTGTGCCCACGGACAACTTCAACCAACACGGAAAAGTGGAACTTGGTAAACCAACTGTATGATTTTATATACATTTCTAAAAGTGACTGTCTATTGATTCGAATGGTGCATAGACTGCATTTATTAAAACTTCAAAAATCCATATCTTAAAAAGTACTTAACTAATCTTGATAATCTTGTTCTTAAAATGTATATAAAAATCTGAAGTATTTTTTATAAATTAATCTGGAGTTATTCCATTGAATGTGTGAGATGCATGATTGATACAGCCTTACCGCTGCTCTTCTGCCTCCAAAGACGACCGACTAGGGACTTCCAGTCCCAGGATACCCTGCACCTGCAGGGGGCTGGTCACATCTCGCGGGCGCTTATAAGCGCACCCCGGTGCCCCGCAGCGAGGGACGTGCCTGGGCAAAGCCTGGGCCAAGGGCGGGCCCGTCTGCACCCGTCAGAGACCGACACGAGGCCGGGCTGGGCAATCCCTTGTGGTTCAGAGGTAGGAGTCCCCCATTAATATAATGACATTTTGTGCAATTATTTTTACTGCCATTAGACATACAGCTGCTCTGAGAGCCACGGTGATCTGCTTTAATGGGGAAGCGTAAGGCCAGGAGCAGCCCGCCAGGGGGCACTGTACAGCCTAAAATTCCTAAATTAAATCAAGTACCACACACTTCATCCAACTGTGTGACGGATGAAATCCATAATTTAATTTAGGAAGTGGAAACTCTGCTGTTAAAAAAAGACAAAGGCCCCCAGAAGCGACTGAAAAATGGCTCTCTTTCAACTTTTCTTAAAGCTCGCGATAAGGGAAACATTCCTGCTAGTGTTGTTACCTCAAGGCCATTGCCCTCTCAGGCAGAAGGACTAACTACAAGCATCAGTGGCCCATGTGGAGCCCAGGCAAGGCCAGAGAAAACTCCGCCAGGAAGTGTGTCTGCTTATGACATTCCTTGTTCCAATCGCTTTTCCTTATTGGAGCCCCAGGGCCAATTGGATGATCTGGGTCATTCCAAGTCACAAACTGCAAACCTCTATTCCATTACATCGCACTTCCAGGAGCATTTGATAACCCTCGTTGTAGAGTTAAAGGAAGAAGTAAAAGTCTTGAAAACATCATTAGTGGAGATTCCGACTTTACTCCGCTCTAAAAGCACCCTCAGGGAAACTTTTATCACGAATAAGTCAGAGCTAAATTCTAATATCGGCTCTCATAAAGAACCAGTTTTCAGGAAAAAGACTTTACCCTGTGTGCATAGTATCCCCGATTGGTCTATCATAGTTCTAACAGCCCTCCCAGCACAAAAATGTACTCTTGTGTTCCATTGTCTTTTTGACCATGTGCTGCAAGGGAATTACCACCTGTCCAAACCCTACACCAGCCCAGGGGCAGCGGGTATCCAATTCCTATGTGCAGAGTTCCACCTTTAGCGCCCAATGTCCAGGAAGACAGGGCGTCCCTTATAAATAAGGTTACACACTGGATTCGGCCTACTAGGCAATGTGGCTCCGTCATACATTCAGACATAATATCTGCTCTGCGATATAAAGAGTCTGAGGGACACTTGGATACAATAAAGCTAGTATTAACTACCCGGAGTTGGTAATGGGTCTTTTGTCTTTGGAAATGCGTAATCCCTTGCAAAATGGATCAAATATCTGTTTTAAAAGCTGTTGGCCTGCAGAGGACTCTCCGACAAGGTCGAATTTACCTGTCCCAAAGGAAACCCCAGACCCACCCAATAAACAGGAGTGCGTCTCCCAGAATGTGTTAGTTACTCCAAGGAGGCCTGTATAAACATCCGTGGCTGCAGTTATTAATTGACTTCCCCTTGATTGGAACAATAGAGGGCCCGATCGTAATACATCCGCACGGGCAGAAGGGGCGTCAGACCCAGAGCTCTCCTCCTCTGGGTTGGAGGGATCTCTTCCGGCTGTTACAGATATACCATTGGTTCATTCTCCCTCCAGAAACCCTAATGTTAGCCTGTGTAGCCGGTCACCCTCGAGGAAGGCTACTGTAATTCAGGGGTCATTAACTCCAAAGCTCTTGCCATGGTATTTGGCTGGAATCCGCAATAAATTAGCTGACCCAGATTGGGGGGAGTTCATTGACAAATTTGATATATGTTTGTTTCAGGAAACGTGGCCGACTATAAATGTTTTCAGACAAGGTTTTAATTCTTATTGTAAAGAAGGTAGACCTTCCCTGGCAGGGAGAGCGGCGGGGGGTCTTGTCATATGGACAAGGATTTCAGATCTAAGAAAGATAAGATAAATTTTAGTGGACTCAGAGGACATATTGGCTTTATCTATACAACAAAAGTGTGGGTTTTCCTTGCTGTGTGTCAATGTTTACAACAGACCAGGTCCACCGAATCAATTGTCTAAAACGTTCCAGGTGTTGAATGCCTTGGTGTCAGATTACATAACATCGCATTTTATTTTTGTTGCTGGGGACTTAAATGTGACGCTTGAACCAAATCGTGTATTCTCTGAGGTTACGCAGTTAGAAGATGTGTCATGTAATATTCCTCCTTTTTCTTCCTTGAAGAAACAGGCTAAAGTAAGTGCCAGGGCGCTTCAGATTACATTCTCCTGTAATGGAAATATATAAAATATATTTCATGATAACGCATGGTCTTCGCCAAGGGAATGGGCGTTTTCTCTCTGATATTCCACAAAACCCACGTTTTTTAGAAGGCTTTATAATATCATACTGGATTATGTGGTAATTGATGTGAGGATTTGGAACATTATCCAAGGTATTTGCGTAGGTAATCAGTATAACAGTGATCATGCTCTAATCCTAGTCACAAATGATGGCCTCACTGCTAAAAGAACAGTCATGCAATTAAGTAAGGGAATTTCATTACCCCTAGCAGTCTCTTTCAACAAGCGCACCTTGAAATGGGTCAGTTTTAAAAACTCAAGGATTTGTGGGGGGACCATGCATGACTTAGTGTCAAACCACCAACTAGTGGATGGCCCTTGCTCATACTCCCCAAACATTGTTATGAGTCTGCATATGGATCTCTCTTCTACTTTGAGGGAACTCTTTCTTAGAACTGTAAAAGAATCGAAACGCCCATTAGTGGGTCTCCATCGTAGGTGGTTTGGCAAAGCGTGTATGGAGTCCAAGAGCGGCTTGATTAAGGCAATCAAATCTAATGATAGATCCTTGATAATTAGCGCTAGGCGCGAATATGCCCTAACATTAAAGACCTGCAAAAATAATTGGGAAGCAGAGTCCTGGCAGGAATTGCTGGTAGCGGTCAAGGAAAAGCAATCAAAACGTTTTTGGTTTCTGATGGCTTCCAATGGGCGTAACCATAACTTTAGACCTGACTGTCACATTTCATCGGAAAATTGGGTGGCCCATTTCACAAATTTGTATGAAGCTGAAGCCACCGATAGTGTGGCGCCTAGAATAGATCTCCCCACTAACAATAGCCTTACTCCGTTTTCGCTGAATGAATCTAAAATGGCCATTATGGCCTAAAAGCAAGGAAAAGCCCCTGGTCTAGACGGCATACCTGCCGACCTATATAGATCTGATTTAGATATATGGGGCCCATATGTTAATAATGTATCTAACGCTGTCTTGGCCAGTAGAATTTACCCTCGCTCCTGGAATGGTGCAATTATTGTACCCATCTATACAAAGGGGAGTAGGGCTGCCCCAGAAAATTATAGGCCAATCAGCCTTTTGGATAATCTTCAAAAAATATTCTGCTATCAGGTCCTGATAAGGATTAAAGAATGGTTAGGAGAGTCTCAAGTCCTCAGTGACCTCCAAGCAGGATTTAGGCAGAACGTTAGCACAATTGACCAGATATTTAGGTTCCTTATGACTAAATGGAAGTCCGTGGATCTGGATGGAGGGAACCTCTATGTGTGCTTTGTGGACCTTAAATCTGCATTTGACCTGGTCCCGCGTTGTAAGCTGTGGGAGGTGTTGGATGGAGTCGGCTTCCCGAGGCCCTTATTAAACATAATCAAAAGTTTATACACCAATAGCTTTGCAAAAATAAGATGGGGAGCAAATGGGGAGGTAACAAGTGAAATTCCAATCAAAAGGGGGGTGAGGCAGGGGTGCATTTTAACACATGTATTCCTTATTTACTTGCCTGCGATAATGATGCACCCAAATTAGACGGGGTAAAACCCCGTGTTTACTCTTCGCGGATGACACTTTACTATTATCACAAACTGCTTCTGGTCTCACAAACGTACTCGTGAAGTTTACGTCCTCTTGTAAAGATTATGGTCTTGAAATCAACTCCACGAAAACCAAATACATGATCTTTGGCGACAAAAAAGCACACTAAGGAAGGTAATTGTAATGGAAGGGGAAGTCTTGGAGAGAGTTACTGATTTTGATTATTTGGGGGTTAGATTAGAGGATACGCATAGATGGCAGGCCCAGTTATTAAAGGCCCATATGCGATTGAAGCAGAATTCGGGTGGCGTTTTGAGATTTGCCAACAGGTCTCCTAGATTCGCTATTTCTCCTGTAATGGAAATATATAAAATACAAGCAAGAGGGAGTGCCCTGTATGGAGCAGAGTTATGGGGGCATGGCAACTTGAGGGACCTAGAGCTTAGTGAAAATTCATTTATAAAGGCTTTGCTCAGAATACTCATTAGTTCTCCTACGTTGCCTGTCCGGATGGACCTGAATTTAGATTCTATTGCACATATTGCTGCTTTAAGACCAATATTGTATTGGATTAGGATACGGTCCATGGACATCCTTAGACCTTATAGGATATGGCTGCACGCCCTGATTAGCAATAATGCTACAAGGAAAATCCCATGGTGCAACCACGTTGAAGATAGTTTGACCAATTTAGGGCGGGCCCATTTCTGGTCAGCCCCTGGGGTCTGCTCAAAAATGCGGCTCAAATGGTCAAGGATGCATATTGGTTAAAAATGATAGTAGGTAATTTGGCTGAGGTGCCTCCACTCAGCTTGACAGACAAGTTTATATCAGTCAAATGCCATTATGAATTTGAAAATTACATGGATCTGATGATATCCCCTTGAGCACGTGCACTTTACATTAGGTTTAGGCTGGGATCGCTACCACTACGCACTTTTACCTGTAAATGGTCTCAACAGGATTCTCAACATGATTCATGCCCTATGGGCTGTGGCCCACCAGAATGTATTGCGCATGTATTATTTCATTATCCGGTTTATGATAAACAATGGATGCAATGGATTATACTCCTTTGCAGATCCATGGGCTTTAATAATCGGTCTTCAGCACTTAGGATATGCAAAACAAATACCCATGGCTTAGTTGTATGTGCGCTAGCTAAATTGTTAGATGCGATTTGGCATGTAAGAGCAAAACGCTTAGAGGCATCTTTTGAATAAGCGTATGCTCATAGAAAACAATGGAAACGCCTTTCTATAGAGACTATCTGATGTTAACAGCTACTATGGTTGTATTTTTTATCCGTTTTACCGCTTAATAATATAGTATTTTCTGCTCCGTATATTTTATAGGCAGAACGTTTTTAATTCATGGTTTTATCTATGTTGATATGTGTACTGTGGGATGTGCTTTTATGGTATTTTTATTACCTAAATAAAGCTGATAATGATGATGATGATACTGTGTGAACAACAAATGATTGGCACTTCTCCAAGATTAGCCTAACTGCTCGACCAAGCTACATCAAAAAGAAAAGCATTAGGATATCTAGTTTTTACCTCTGGAAACCAATGTGTGGTTGCCTGGACCCCTTGCACAGTGTGCCTAGATTTTCACACTACATAGAGTGCATTTGTGGTCGGTCTTGGAAGTCTGCACTGTCCTGCAATTCTGGTGACCAGCTCCTCTGGGATGAATGCTGCCACCATCTCCTCCAGATCATCCAGGTCCTCCTATGATGTGGGACTTCTACCTCCGGTCTGCAGTCCTGCCTTTCCTGGCCAGTTTCTCTTTAGTTCTGCGCTTGCAAGTGTGCCAGCACTTCTTGCTTCACCTCTGCCACACTGCTGACTTTATCTACTGTTGCCTGTCATACAGTCTCCTTCCTACCTATTGGCAATTTGAAGGTGACAAAGAGCTGGTGTTGGTGCTCTGTCACCTCTCTGATCAAGATGTCATTCTCCTCCTCCCTGAAGTCACACATCTGCTTCCTTTTCTGCTTCTCCTGGGATTTTGCTGGTCTATCTTGGCTTGTACTGGGCTGATTGGGATCTCTCTGGCGTCTCTCCTAGCCTGCATTCTCCATCTTGGGTCTTTTTTTTTTTTCTTGCTCACAGGTTTTCTTTAAGGCTAATTCTGCATCAATAAGCATGCTGTTAAGCGTTCTAATGCCACTCATGCAGCATTCACGTACTTTTTCTTTACGGCGTGTCGCAATGGTTACCGCTATTTTTTTTAATGCTAAATTTTCCTTTGCTCCATGCTGCGCTGTTTTATAAATATGATGCATGGATGACCAGGTGCTTCCTGGGTGGTTGACTAAGTAGCTACTCTATTTGTTATACATGGTGGGTAAATTGCAGGTTTACTGTGAGGCCTATCTGCCGTTTATTCAAAGTCATATATGAGGTTCAGAGCTGTGCTTCCAGTGTGTCACAGCTAAATTGTGGTAGTGCTTACACCGGAGTTGAATGAGGAGTGAGTAAGAGATAGGCTCACTGTACAGCCATGAAGGACTTTTTCTCAAACAAGTTATGTGATTTGTGTATGACCTAACGTATTGCTGAGGAGGTATCACAGGTTGTCCACTGTTGTCTGCATCCTCAGCTTCAAGTCATGCTTATTATTTGTTATATGCCAACCAGTCAACTAGATGGCAACATGACAGTGAATTAATCTATTGGTATGTTGCTGCCAATCCTAAAGCGTGCATTTGTGTTTGAGTATTTTTCCTGAGTGTGGTGCTGTGCTGGAGTCATGTAGGGGTCTGTGATAACATATAATGCTGGATTGATCTATTCTATTGTGTAATTGTGCACTGTTGTGTCATAAAAGGGAATTAAAAAGGTTGAAATAGTATTAAATCATAGAACTAAACTCTGACCAGAATGGACAATGTCGTATGGTTTGCCTTATGGTCTATACTTACTTTCCTGCAGCTAGCGGCAAAAGTGAAAAAGCCTGTTAAAATAACAAAAACATCCTGACACCCACTAGATTAGCTCTAATGCAAAGACCCATTTGTGGTTTACTCCTGGCTCAATAAATTCACATATGAAATATAATAGATCAAGGGGGTCATTCTAACCCTGGCGGTCCAAGACCGCCAGGGCTAAAATGACGGGGGCACCGCCAACAGGCTGGCGGTGCCCCGCTGGGCATTCTGACCGCGGCGGTTCGGCCGCGGTCAGAAGTGGAAAACCGGCGGTCTCCCGCCGGTTTTCCGCTGCCCAAATGAATCCTCCATGGCGGCGCAGCAAGCTGCGCCGCCATTGAGGATTCTGACACCCCATACCGCCATCCTGTTCCTGGCGGTTCTCCCGCAGGATGGCGGTATGGGGTGTCGCGGGGCCCCTGGGGGGCCCTGCAGTGCCCATGCCAATGGCATGGGCACTGCAGGGGCCCCCGTAAGAGGGCCCCAAAAAGAATTTCAGTGTCTGCTTTGCAGACACTGAAATTTGCTACGGGTGCAACTGCACCTGTCGCACCTTCCCACTCCGCCGGCTCAATTCTGAGCCGGCGTCCTCGTGGGAAGGTAGTTTTACACTGGGCTGGCGGGCGGCCTTTTGGCGGTCGCCCGCCAGCCCAGTGTAAAACACAGAATAGCCGCAGCGGTCTTCCGACCGCGGTGCGGTATTCTGGAGGGGGGAAGTCTGGCGGGCGGCCTCCGCCGCCCGCCAGACTTAGAATCACCCCCCAAGTGTTTTTGGGCTTTAAAGTCTAAATGGCTCCACATTCAGATAGAGTAAATGACATTTGGAATACGTTTAATAAAACCATTGAAGTTACTTAAGCTACTAATAAATTGCTGTCTAATAGCCAATCTGTTACTGTTCATCCCTTGGTGTTCTGGAGTCCCACACTTTAAGATGTTTGCTAGTGGTATGTCACCAGAAAGGCTTTCTTGGGCATATAGGCCTTCATTACGACCCTGGCAGTCGGTGATAAAGTGGTGGTAATACCACCAATAGATCTGCAGTAATAACCGCCAAATTATGACCATGGAGGAAAGATCTTCAAAAGACAGCCAATGTACCACACCGACCGCCAGGGTGGAAACAACAGTCACCACAACGGTAGGCGCCTACAGCCAGGCGGAAGTCAAAGTTCCGCCTACCATATTACAACAACAAAATCCGCCACCTCTTCCTGGGAGGTACCAACGACAACAAAAGCATTAGCAGAAACTGAGCTCAGAAGGGAAAGGACTCACCATTGGAGACACATGGAAGAACCACGCCGCCATGGAACCCGAACTGCATGTATATCCGATGATATTCTATGTTCTGCTCCACCACAAACACCAACGCCCACGAAGATGACGACGGTGATTGCAGCCGCCTAGCGCACAAGGAAAGGTGGGAGTAAAAAGAGAATGACACATACACTCACAACACACACCCCGCACACACAACCAAATGCACAAGAAAGCAAGTTAATCACCCTAGATCGGCTGAATAGTGCAAGGACAAAACCAATTTACCAAAGTGAGTGTAATAACAACAACACAATAAAAAAAAAAAAAGTTAGCCAATGTAACAGAGATTTACAAATGTACAGAACAAGGGACACTGCCCAGTCCTCAGATCGCGTGGGCCACATGGATACAGGCCGAAGTCCAAGCCCCACTTGTCACCTGCATCAACACGGAGTAACACTGCAGGGGCATCAGTTGGCAAATAGGCAGGCACTTCAGGGGGAGGGGGGCACCTCAACTGGGAGCGGAAACAAGACCACTGGTTCTGGAGGGGGCAACATCCCTTGTGCTTAGTCCTGGTGAGTGATAGGCCACAGTGTCTCAAGTGTCTGTCTCCCACACTGGTTCTGGAGGTGGCAACATGCCCTGTGCTTGGTCCTGGGGGGTGATGGGCCACAGTCTCTCAAGTGGCTGTCTTACACACTGGTTCTGGAGGAGGCAACATGCCCTGTGCATGGTCCTGGGGAGTGATAGGCCACAGTCTCTGGAGTGGGTGTCTTGCCCACTGGTTCTGGAGGGGGCAACATGCCCTGTGCTTGGTCCGGGGGAATGCAAGGCCACAGTCTCTCAAGTGGATGACTTGCCCTCTGGTTCTGGAGGGGGCACCATGGCCTGTACTTGGTTCTGGGGAGTGATAGGCCACAGTCTTTGGAGTGGTTGTCTTGCCCATTGGTTCTGGAGGGGGCCACATGCCCTGTGCTTGCTCCTGGGGTGTGATAGGCCACAGTCTCTGGAGTGGGTGTCTTGCCCACTGGTTCTGGAGTGGACAGGCCGCACAGTAGACCATGAAGGAAGGATAACATTGCGTCTCCAAGCGGTGACGGCTGTACTGTGTTGGTGGGAGGCTCCTGCACATCCCCTGCACCCTCGGATGGATGCACTAGGGTGGTGGTGGTGGTGGTGGGAGGCTCCTGCACATCCCCTGCACCCTTGGATGGATGCACTGTGGTGGTGCTGGTGGTGGTGGAAGGCTCCTGCACATCCCCTGCACCCTCGGATGGATGTACTGTGGTGGTGCTGGTGCTGATGGGAGGCTCCTGCACATCCCCTACACCCTCGGATGGATGCACTGTGGTGGTGCTGGTGGTGGTGGTGGGAGGCTCCTGCACATCCCCTGCACCCTCGGATAAATGCATTGTGGTGGTGCTGGTGGTGGTGGGAGGCTCCAGCATATCCCCTGCATCCTTGGATGGCTGCACTGTGGTGGTGTCGGTGGTGGTGGGAGGCTCCTGCACATCCCCTGCACCCTCGGATGGATGCACAACAATGGTTGTTGGTGGGGGCTCAGTGACAGCTGCTGGTGCAGGCTCCTGGCACTTCTTGCCTGCTGGGGCAGGCTACTTGCCCTTTTGGGTGGCAGGTGCAGGCTCCTTGCCATTCCTGCCTGCTGAGCTGGCTCCTTGCCCTTCGTGCCTGCTGGGGCAGGCTCCTTGCCCTTTCTGGTGGCAGGTGCGGGCTTCTTGCCCTTCTTGTCTGCTTGTGCAGGCTCCTTGCCCTTTGGGGTGGCAGATGCAGGCCCCTTGCCCTTCTTACCTGCCGGTGCAGGCTCCTTCCCCTTTAGGCTGGCTGGTGCAGGCTCCTTCCCCTTCAGTAAGTGTGCCCTGGATTCCTTTCCACCACGAGAAGATGAGGATGGAACTGGACCAGTGGACTGTGTGACTGAGGTGCTTGGCTGGGTTCGTGATACCCTGGCCATACGTGCAGGATGGGGGGAGGGGTAGGGAAGAGGTCAATGTTGGATAGGAAAATGTTCTTAGGGACATTGGGGTGGGAAGAGGGAGAAGGAATGGGAGAGGAGGATGAGGGAGTAGATGTTGGAGGTGTATGTCTGCTGGATTTGGGTGCAGGTGCATGGGCTGTATGCTGTTGTGAGGTGGATGGCTGTTGAGTGTCTGAGTGCTTGCATTTGTGTACTTTAGGAGGGGGAACAGACACAGTGAGAGAGGACTCAGGGGACGTGTGCATGGATGTTGTGGAGATGTCTGCCAGTTAGGTGTGTGTTCCGCTTGGTGTGGTAATGATGCTGGTAGTGGATGATGATGTAGTGCATGCAGGTGTGAGTGTGGACATGGCTGGGAGGGAGGTGGTGGAGGTGGAGGAGGGGGAGACAGTGGAAATAGTGGCTATTGTAGTGTCTGCAAATGAATGGTACCTGTGGGATGAAGTGTGGTGCTTGTATTTGCCTGTGCCACTCTTGGGCGTTGTATTGTGTGCATGCTCGTCTGTATGCATGCCTGGGATGGGTTGGGGTTGAAGAGAATGGGACTGGGAAGTGGAAGTTGGAGGGGGATGGTCGAAACAGGGACAATGACTGCCATCAGAGAGGAGGGCAGAGACTGCATTGATCTCTGTTGGGCCGCCAATCCAGTGTGAATGCCCTCCAGGAATGCATTAGATTGTTGCATCTGGGCTGCCAGCCCCTAGATGGCATTCACAATGGTTGAATGCCCTGCAGAGATGGATCTCAGGAGGTCAATAGTCTCCTCAGTCAGGGCAGCAGGGCTCAATGGGGCAGGTCCTGAGGTGCCTGGGGTGAAGAAGATGCCCACCTTCCTGGGTGAGTAGGCACAGGCAACTCGATGAGGGGCTGCTGGGAGGCCTGTGCTGGTACGGGTGGAACGGCTGTACCTGTAGCTGGGGTGGTCACAGAAGTGTCCGCCACCACCAGGGAGCTTCCAACGGAGGAGGTATCTGAGTTTGAAGTATTCCCTCCAGTCTCTGTCGTGGTGCTCCCCTCGCCCCCGTCCCACTGGTGCCCTCTGCGTCGGTGGACTCTGCCTCCTGGGTCCTGTGGGATTCAACTCCCTCTGTCGCCGGTGCCTCTGATCCATCGCCAGATGATGCTAATGCACATAAGGACAGGATGACAAAACAAAAAAGGGAGAGAGAGAGAGACAAAGGATACACTGGGTCAGTGGCTGCACCAACACCACCGCTGCGTACACAGCACCCTCACACACAGGGAACAGGCCTATGCAATATGCATTGCACCACCACTGATATCGCTAGCCACCAAGGCACGAGGAGAGGTACACACTACCAACTGCAGCACACCCGGGACGCACGCAGCCCTGACTAGTAGTGGATGCTTACAACCTAGGTAGGCAGGATTATCCCTTCAGAACCCTAGCCACCAGAGAAACTACGCTGCTATGTCAGGCCTGGCCTGGAGGCACCCACTAACACACATCCTCCACCCGGATACCACCCCACCAGGCATAAGTTGTAATGATGGGCACTGTACTCACCCCCTTGTGGCTGCTGTAATGCCCTCAAGCACACATCCAGCTCTGGATAGGCCACCGCCAGTATGCGGGTCATCAGGGGTGGTCAGGGTTCGACGGGCACCCCCTCCTCATTGGGAGGCCATCCCCAGCTGGGCCTCCACCGTCTTCCGTGCCCAGCATCTCAGGTCCTCCCACCGTTTGCAACAGTGGGTGCTCTGTCTGCCATAGAATCCCAGGGTCCACACCTCCTTGGAGATGGCATGCCATATACCCTTCTTTTGATGGGCGCTGACCTGCAGAGGCAATACACACAGGAAAATACCATTAGACAAACAGTCCAGCCTGTTACACATATGGCCCACCATACCCGTTCCCATCACCTTTGGCACACACATAGCCCAGCACTCAAGCAGTACGCTGCAAAGAGGACATCCACAAACCCCTTATACATGAGGCCTTCACACACACCACTCCATACATTCATGCCACATGCATTGTGCTTGCAGTGTACTCCCCTGTTGTTCTGGAGGCCCATACAGCAGTCGGTACTGGGGTAGGACCCCATTCACCAGTCTCTCCAACTCCTCCGAAGTGAAGGCTGGGGCCCTTTTACCGGTCACACGGGCCATGGTAGGTTCCAGACACAGGTCACAGCACCACATGCAGTGTTAGTCCCATCCTATGGAAGGTCAAGTAGCAAGTGAGGAATCAGATCGAAAATGGAGGTCATGTCCACGGCGGTGCATACCGTCACCACCAGCGTAGATTACCATTGGCCACTGTACCCCATAGGGCCCAATATTAACCAATGAGGAGTTGCACGGCGGTTCCCGACCGCTTCCCGCCACGGTGCACAACGTCATCAGAATTACCTCACTTCCACCTGTCCCTTCACACAGGACAGGCGGATGCCATTTCAGGGGAGGGTAGCCCTATGGATTCATGCTGCGTCACAGGAGAAATCGGCACATACTGGACAAATCACACTGACCCATTAGAAGTTTACAGATTGAAAACTCCTGCTGTGGCTCCAATGTTCAGTTTCTGACAGCCTCCTCACTCTTGTGTCCCTTAGATACCTACCGCTGCAGATGAGTAGGAGATGGAGACATACCCCCGTGTACAGACCCCTGGTGGACTTGGAAACACTGGAGGACAGGCACAATATCCTCACCTATAGACTTGATGGGGCCACAATCACAGAGGTGTGTGCCCGATTGGAGCCTGAGTCTTCTCTGCCCTGATGAAACACATGTGCAGCTACATTGTTTTCCCCCAGGTTGAGTATTTGGCCACAGTGAAGGCTGAGTTTTATGCAATGGGACATATCCCCAACATGATAAGGGCGATTGATGGAACACGTATTGCAATTGTCCCCCTGGCAGAATGAACAGGTGTTCAGGAATCATAGGAGTTTCCACTCCATGAATGTTCAGATGGTGTGCTGGCGGACCAGTACATCTCACTCATCAATGCTAAGTATCCTGGGTCGGTGCATGATGCCTTTGTCCTGAGGAATAGCAGCCTCCCAAATGTGATGACCCAACTACAGAGGCACAGGGTGTGGCTAATAGGTGAGCCCTGGTTCCCACCCAGTAGATGTTGGTGTTTGGGTATGGTGTGGGACATATAGGATATTGTGTGGCTAAATGTTGTCCCTCAATATTTGCAGGTGACGGTAACTCTGGTTACCCAAACCTATCATGGCTGCTGACCCCTGTGAGGACTGCCAGGTTAAGGGCAGAAGAACGTTATAATGAGGCACATGGGCGAACAAGAACGATAATTGAAAGGACTTTTGACCTCCTGAAGTCCAGGTTCTGATGCCTCCATCTAACAGGTGGATCCCTGTGCTACTCACCCAAGAAGGTCTGCCAGATAGTAGTGGCATGCTGCATGTTGCCCAACCTGGCCCTCAGATGACATGTCCCTTTTCTGCAGGAGGAGGAGACTGGAGATGCCCATGTGGCAGCAGTAGACCCTGTGGAAAGTGAGGATGAGGAGGCGGAGGATGAGGATGAGGACAACAGAACATCGGTTATTCGACTATATTTCCAATGACACGCAGCTAGGACAATGTCACTTTACATTTCAATGACTTTGGTTGTAATCTGTGTGGCGATGGCATTCTGATATTTCCCACTTCTATGCCCACTTACTCTTCCCTCTGCCAATTCATTTAGCAGATATTGGTGGATTGACATATACTCCTGCTGTGATCACTACAGCCAGCTACAGGTCATTAATCTATGCTCATTCTATGTACAGTTCATTTTCAATGTTTGTACCTGTTTCAATAAATACATATTTGATATACATGACATGCTCCAAATGGATTTTTTTCAATGGGTGTTTATTGAAGTCCTAACATTAAGGGGGCAAGTGCAATGGGATGGGGTGATGGTGGAGGAAAGTCCAGGGTATTGTTCCAGTCTGTTTGTAGCACAGGTGCATTGTCCAAGTGGACATAGAAATGGGAGCAATGGCAGTTCAAGGTGGACAGTGTGACTGAGTGGGACACAAGGGGGACAGTCAGAAGAGTCTCATCAAGAGGGTCTTTGCAAGTGTCTCTGGCTTCTGTCTGGCTCACATGGAACATTTGCGGGGTGGTTCACCTTCTGCAGGTGGAGGGGTGCTGGTGGCCTGTGAGTCCTTTGGTGGGGCCTCCTGGCCACTAGTGGCAGCGGAAGTGGAAGGCTGTTCAGAAGGCTGGCTAGTGGCAGGGGCCAGCTGGTGTTAGACTGCCTCCCTCATAATTTTGGCCATGTCTGCCAGCACCCTTGCTTTAGAGATCAGGGTGTTGTTGATGGCCTACAAGTCCTCCCTGATCCCTTGGTACTGTCCCTTCTAAAGCCGCCTGTTCTCCTGCACGTTGTGCAGGATCTGGCCCATCATGTCCTGGGAATGTTGGTAGGCTCCCAGGATCTTGGTGAGTGGCTCCTGGAGAGTTGGTTCCCTAGGCCTGTCCTCCCCAGGCTCACAGCAGTCCTCCCAGTTTCCCTGTTAGCCTGTGCCTCTGTCCCCTGAATGGTGTGCCCACTGCCACTGACCACAGGTCCCTGATTGCCTTGGGCGCAAGGTGTGGCCTGGGGTCCCTGTAGAGGTGGGCACACTGCTGATTGATGTGTCCTGGGGACAGAGGTTTGGGTACGGTGGGTGGGTGCTGTGGTGCTGTTTCCAGATGGGGGAGGCTCAGTGGTGGTATGTGACTGGTCCTGGGTAACCGGCTGTCCAGTGGTCCTTGATGGACCAAGTAGGTCATCCAGATCCTGAAGACCAGAGTTACTGTCATCACTGTGGGCCCTTTTCAGTTGGGGGACTGGATAGTGCTGGCATCTCTTCTCCGCTGAAATTGCCTGGGGTACCTGTGGGAATGTAAATGATGTGTTATGGTCTATGTGTCTGACATATTGCACATCTGTGGCTTCCTCTCTATGGTTGGATTTTCCCTGCCAGATTTCACATGTGTATGTTAGTGTATGGTGGGATTATTAGTTCTCTCTGCTATGCATGCTTTAGTGATGAGTGTCCATGCAGGGCTGTGAGGGGTGTCCATGCATTGGTACAGCATGCAGGGCTTGGCATTGGGATGAGTAAGATGTGATAATGGGGTGTGTGGATGTAGTGGAGTGGTGGGAGTGACGGTGAGGGTATGTGATGGCATGCAGGTAGGGGAGTGATAATAGTGAAACGTTGACATACCTCCTCCAACTCCGGCCGGGCCCTCAGGATGCAGTATTGCCAAGACTTGCTCCTCCCATGCTGTAAGTTGTGGGGGAGGAGGTGGAGGTCCAGCGTCAGTCCTCTGAATAGCGAGCCGGTGTCTTGCTACTATGGAACGTACCTTCTCCCATAGGTTGTTCCTCCTCTTCCTGATGTCATCCCTAGTTCTGGGGTGCTGTCCCACAGCGTTGACCCTGTCCACGATTCTCCGCCATAGCTCCAGCATGCTGGCTATTGATACCTGCTGCACCTGTGCTCCAAATAGCTGTGGTTCTACCCTGACAATTTCCTCCACCATGACTCTTAGCTCCTCCTCTGTGAAATGGGGTGTCTTTGTGGTGTCAGGGGTGTTATGTGAGGTGTGTTGGTGAGGGTGTGTTGGGTAATGTGTTGGGTTGTGTACTGTTGAGTGTGTGAGTGGTGTATAGGTGTGAGTAGTGTGTGGCTCTGGTTTTGTCAGTGGTCTTGGTGTCTCTCTGGTGGCAATGCTTTGTAGTCGTAAAGGGCTGTGGGTAATGTGGGTGTGTGTTTTATAGTAGTGTGGGTGTGTGTATGTGTGTCAGGTGTGTGTTGTTTGAATTGTCCAATGTGGTGTTGTTTCGTCTGTTGGTGTCCATTGTGAGCGTGGCAGTATGTACCGTCAATGGTTTACTGCCGATGAATGTCCACCATGGTGATTCGTGGGTCATAATGTGATGGACGTTGTTCTGTTGGCGTAACGGTGTGGGTTTTGATACCACCATTTTATCACTGACCTTTGGGCTGGTGGATTTGTATGTGTAGCTGAATTCTGTCGATTTGGTGTGTGTGTGTCATAATGTGGTGAATGGATATCCACTGCCGCCGCGGTAACTTGGCGGCTGTCAGCATGGTGGTAAGTGGGATTTACCACAAATGTCATAATGAGGGCCATAGTCTTTTATTGCTCCCCTATATATTGGTCTGGATGAATACTGCACTAGGATCAAGGACAAATTTCACATAAACCTAGGTGATCATGGTTGGTAGGTCACTTTTCACTTCAGCCCACCTGCTCTATTTGATTCTGGTGACAAACTAAAGTATATGAAAAGTGATGGATGGAATGTTTGAATTAATCTCAGCAACCGGTAATTACCTGGAGCCACATCCCAGTCCATCGCTATTTTGTACACTATGCCACTTCAGTTTGGACCCAGCTATATGCGAATCTGCCTTGACCCTGCTCTAATCAGAATAGTCCAGCCAGAACTGCCAAGACAGATCCTCCCTGAACTGAACACAAGCAACCCAGAACCGGTTTTGCCCAAGTTATGGGCTCATCTCATATATGTGCATATCCATCCAATTTCATGGGGGCAAACTTTGTAAACTTTAGTATGTCACCATAGGTGGGAAGGTTGCCTGTGATACGGTAATACTGTTCTTACCTATAAGCAAGATTGAGCTCACATACAAGTATTTAATCCTGTCTGATCAACATCTTTTTATATTCACTAGATTGTTTAGTACACTTGTGAGACTGTTACCAAACTGCAAAGTTTGACAGAAAGCAAACTAGGATCTAAGGCCCTGCTTTAAAGTTTGGCGGAGGGGTTACTCTGTCACAAACTTGATGGATATCCCATTGGCCGTATTACAAGTTTCATAGGCTATAATGGAATTGTAATAGGGCGCACAGGACAACCGCCACATTTGTGATGGACTAACTCCCTCCGCCAAACTATAAATCAGGCCCTACGTCATTATTCTGAGTGGCATGACCTAAAAAAGTAATGGATAATTTAATGTGTGCAATATTCATCCAAAATAATATTCGGATTTTGTGATTTGGCAGTTCCAGGGTTTTTCTGCAGCGTTTGTCACTTGTTACTCCTTCATTGCTCCAGCTCTAAATCTAGAGGAAATGCACTTGATTCATGAAGATCTCCTCAATAGCTAATTGGGAGAAGCATGTTATATTTAGGCTAACCTTTCAATGGAGGATTTGGGAACATCTGCCCTAGAAGAAATGGTAGACGCCTGGAGTATTTAGAAACTGGTGAGTTCCATAGACAATTCATACAGATTTGTTGCAGAGCATTCCACACAAAAAAAGTATCCATTATTTTGCAGCTGCTTAAATCTTTCTTAAACTGGGATATGATGGGTGGCGTCAATCTAGTGTATTCTGGACTCAATCTCAGTATCATCCTTTAAAAAAAGAAAATGTTCGAGCTTTTTAGTAATGATTAAAAAAATTACTGAGCATTGTAGGTGTAGCCCAAGATTTTAAACGTAGACATCAACATTCTCCTTAGTTGCTGAAACCCACTTACTTTGTGATTGATATCCCACACCACTTCTTTTGTACAATAAGGTTTTCTACACTATAACCGACTTTGCCAGTACACGCAAGTAAAAATAGATAGAAATCAATTCAGCAACCAATTGACTGAGAGCTGGTCAGTAACAGTTAACAAGTAGACTTGTTGACCATGCCGTTCTGGCATAATACCGAAATGTCTGAGTTTTAAGAGTTATTATCAATCAAATCTGACAGATTTCCGAAGACAAGAACTCTTTTGTGTCGGACTGTTTTTTCGATCCCCTTCTCTATTTTAAGCAGCCTGTGTCCCTCTTAACTTAGTCACATAGCACAGTGCTGTATCCACACCACCAAGTCTCCTGCCCACTAGGCTGCCCTCCCAACTTGTGTCGTGACTAAAATATTTATTTTTTTAATGGGCAGGACCTATTTAGCTAAACTGAGGAAAGAACCGATTTCGATGCTTCCTTCCAAGGCAGCCAGTGCTCGTCTGAGACAAACAAGCCATAAATCTTCGTGTGGTCATAAATATATGGAGAGGAAAGTGGGCCTATATGAATTTATTTTATCCAGGGGTTGAAAGGTAATCTTGACAGATCCCATTGACGCCATGTGGTGATCACTCTTCGCAACAGTATGCTCGTCACTTTCTATCACTATTTTTATCAACTGCTGCAATTGGCCCTTATTGGTACCAGAAGGAAGAGTTTGGATGAAGCCTATAATGCTACAGGAATACACATAGCCACAGTGAGAAGTGGCAACAGGTCCCTTGAGATTGTACACTTGATTAAAGAATCCTGGTTTGTACTCATTTGGCAATGGTTCCTCTGGAGAACTTCTGCATGTTTACCAATCAACCTGCTGAGATTTTGTTTAAGACATAAATCTATCAAGGCGCTGCCTCTGGTGACAACACACTCAACTACAACTATAATGCAACAGAAGCACCATGTCCTTTAATTGCAAACAAATTGGATTTACGCCATGACGGTAAGCGACATGATGACAAAGATTAAAGGCCAGAGTAAATTACTCAAACGGGAGAAAATTCGACATTTTGCAAACACAGAAACTCAAATACAGTTATAAATAGTAGTTTATAACATATGGCAAAGTTCTTCCAAAGAATAACAATAATAAATGAAAGAATACTATATCAATTAAAGCATTCTGCCCACCATCCACCTCTAAGAGCAGTCCCTGTTCAGCAGTTGGGTTTCTGATATGCTGCGGTGTTTGTGCACATTGTCATTTGCCTCACCACTACAAAAGGCATCTTGAGGCTGCTGATTAAGGCCCATATTTATACTTTTTGACGCTAAACTGCGCTAACGCAGTTTAGCGTCAAAAAGTTTTGCGCCGTCTAACGCCATTCTGAAGCGCCATGCGGGCGCCGTATTTATGGAATGGCGTTAGACGGCGCAATCAGACCGGCGCTGCCTGGTTTGCGTGGGAAAAAACCACGTAGACCAGACAGCGCCGGCGTAGGGGGAAAATGGCGCATGGGCGTCTTAAAATGGGGCAAGTCAGGTTACGTCGAAAAAATCGTCTTAACCCGACTTGCGCCATTTATTTTCGACGCCCATCCCCCATCAACATGACTCCTATCATTGTAAAGATAGGAGTCATGCCCCCTTGCCCAATGGCCATGCCCAGGGGACTTCTGTCCCCTGGGCATGGTCATTGGGCATAGTGGCATGTAGGGGGGCACAAATAAGGCCCCCCTATGCCACCAAAACAAAATATAAAAAAAAAAAAATCATACTTACCTGAACTTACCTGAATGTCCCTGGGGTGGGTCCCTCCATCCTTGGGGGTCCTCCTGGGGTGGGCAAGGGTGGCAGGGGGGGTCCCTGGGGGCATGGGAGGGCACCTGTGGGCTCATTTTGAGCCCACAGGCCCCTTAACGCCTGCCCTGAGCAGGCGTTAAAAAGTGGCGCAAATGCGCCGTTTTTTGTCACGCCAACTCCCGGGCGTCTCTTTTGCCCGGGAGTATAAATACCACGTAAAGGCCTGGGAGTCATTTTTTAGACGGGAACGCCTCCCTTGCATATCATTAACGCAAGGAAGGGGTTCACGCTAAAAAATGACGCACATTCCGGGAACTTTGGCGCTATTCGCCTCTAACGCCATAGTATAAATATGGCGTTAGTTGGCGTTAGTTTTGCGTCGAAATTGCGTCAAAAAAAATGACGCAATTTCGGCGCAAACGGAGTATAAATATGGCCCTAAATGCATGCTAGAATCATCTTGCCAAAAGAAATTGTGAAAGTCCAGGTCGTGTTATGGCTGATGGGCTTAGGCACTGGGCTATTCATGGGCCTTGGGAAAAAAAGATGTACCTTAACATTTTCAACAAATATTATAATTGCACAGTTAACACTTGGAGCTATCTACACCAGAATTTCTCCAGATCCTCCATCGTCAGTCAAGAAGCAAACAGGATGGCCCTGCAGGACGCAATTGCTTATTTACACAAGCAAGCTCATGCAGAGAGAAAATACCCACTATGTCACTTGTCAGATTTCCCATCATCCAGCTGCACAGAAAGTAACATCACTGGTTTCTCTCCAAAACTCTTTTTAAAATTGAGAAATCGAGCAAGAGCACTCATTTCCATCACCGATCTCCACAAGGACTGACATTACAGGATTTCCCATCATTCATCTGTGCAGAAAGTTACATCACTGGGTTCACTTCCATCCATTTGCACAGGAAGTGACATCACTCCTCCTCTCTTCCAGGACCTACTTAAAGGCAGGTGCTGCATGTACATTCAACAGGCATGCCAAAGGCTGCGCCCATCTGTGCCTGGACCCTGCCAGGAACCCTGGTCTTTCCTTCTCCCCCACCTGCCCACTGCTCAACCCAGGCATGCGCTATACATACTGCTGCTGCACTGCACACCACTCAGGGAGCATTCTCCTGTGCTTCCTGTAAGTTTTCATGCACTTACCCACACACAACACACCACACCTTCATGAACAGCACCAAACACCCCACTCACACTGTCCGGCACCCACTCACACAACCCTCTACACTTACCAAGCAGGCCACAGAGCTGCGGGGCCTGCTGCAGGACATCATCCTGCATCAGCACCTGACATTGCCACAGCCACCCCCCTCCTGGCTACTAAATGACATGGCAAGACATACTCCACAAGCCTGGAGGCGGCATCACCATCATCCACAGGAACACCATCAGCTGCATCAGCTCAACGGGGACATGTAATCCTCCATCATGGATCACTTGTCGTTCAAGTTGCGCACCACAGCCAACTTCACCCTAAGCAGCATCCTCCTCTAAAAACCACCTGACTGTGTCCCAACTTCACCAACTTTTCACCAAAACTGCCCTCATTGCTGCCACGTATGACAACTGCACAACTCCGGACAGAGGAGACATGGTCAGCCCCCATCCTACTGGACCTCTCCTCAATGTCTAACACTGTCTCCCACCCCAACTTCATCCAATGCCTACAATACATCAGAATCCAAAGACACACCATCCAATGAATCTGCTCCTTTCTGACTGGAACGACTGAGTCAGTCTGCCTGGCACCATAATTCTCAGACACCCACAAACTCATTTATAGAATACCACAAGGATTCTATGGAACCAGGTACTCTTTAGAGCATACATGATCTCTCTAGTTAGCATCATCCACTCTCACAACATCAATGTCCTCTCCTACACCAACAACAAGCAACTCATTGTTTTCCTCATGGAAAAGACATCTAGTTCAAAGCATGAATGACTGAAAGTGTCCGCTGGATGAAGATCAAGGGCATCATTATGACTTTGGTGGATGGAAAAGCCCATCTGCAGAAGTTTAGACAGGGTGGTTGTTGCCATTCTGGCTGCCTCCCTACTGGGGTCATTTCAAGTTTCCCGATGGGTCAGTGGGCGGAACCTCAGTTTCCACCCACTGGCCACGTTGGCAACGGCCTACAGCATTGTCTCTGGCTCGTAATACAGCCTGTGGAAATGCTGTAGTGCATAGGGTGCACCAGCACCCACTGCAATGTTCACTGTCTGCTAAGCAGACAGTGAACATAGCGAAGGGGCTGGCCGGGATGGCCTGCGCTGGACATGCCAAGTGCATCTGCAGTGCAGGGCCCCCCCAGGGCACCCCGTCTCTGCTAGCCTTTTCATGGCAGGGTCGTAATCCCCAGGGCGGCGCTGCTTGTAGCCCTGCCCTGGCACATGAGGACCACCAGACCGTTGTGGAGGCAAAATTTGGTGATGCTGGTGGTCCAACCACAGCGCTACACGCCACAGTCATAATATGGTTGTCGGATTTCTGCATTGGTGGCGATTCGACTGCTACTGTGATCCTGACAGTCATTTCACCGCCAGGGTCATAATGAGGCCCCAACTGTCTAAAACTGAACACTTACAAAATCATCATGCACACCCTGATCAAAAGCAAGCTGCACTATGAGAACACCACCCATACGGAGATCAACAAAAAACAAACCAGATCTCAGGATTCAGATGCCAAGTCAATGATCCCTTGCCGTGGACTGGTGAACGGTTCCAGATTTTGGAAGGCCCATAAGCAAAAAGTGGCCACCAGAAGGAATCTGAAATTGAGGAAAAAACCAAAGGGCAAAAAACCTTCAGGGTGGCAGCGGAATTCCATAAGGAAAAAGTAAAGCTTGGATCCAGGAGACAGTTCTCATCAGGACACACTGAAGAGACTGCAATTCAGGAAACAGAAAGCAAGTGCAACACTAACACTGGGAACAAAACCAGGTAAATCAGCTATGATGAACACTAAGGCAGGATAGCACAAAGCAGTGCAACAAAAGAAAAAAATGGGAACTTCCTTCCTTAAATACCCAAAGGGCAGGAAATACCAACATCGACATGATAGATTCGGAGTTCCTTTTGGAATGAATTGGGTGGCAGTCATTTTGGATTGTACTAAATATCAAAATTGGAGTTCCTTACGAGGGAACTCTGGCATAGGGAAAGCCTGGTAGAAAGTAGAGACATATGGCATCTCTGATGCACCACCCCCCACAACAGAAGAACCAGCATGACAATGGCAACACCGGCGGACTGGCAGCCACAAGGTAAGATGCAATGCACCTTAAGGCAACTCGCAGGTGTGCTCCTTATATCCTCTTAGCATCCAGCAATGCATCCTGCCTGTCAAAAGCTTGGGCACAGGAATTTAGCAGGACTCTGTGGCAGAGCCACACCAGAAGGTTGTAGATTATTCACAACTATGCAGCCAGAATCACCCTCAATCTTCCACACCTCAGTAACATCACATCACACGTGAAGCAACTCCAATTTCAAGGCATTCAAAACACTGGCCCAACATACCTCAACAATCTCATCTGCTTTAAAAAACCTTCCAGACACCTCCGCTTGTACTTGCACACATCCCATATACACAGAAAACCAGATTTGGCAAATGAGCCTTCTCCTACATCACTCCTAATGTGTGGAACAACCTGCCAGTACACATAAGAGCCTCCTCATCACATCTTGAATTTCACAAGAAGCTAAAGGCCTGGCGTTTTTTATAGTCCCACTAGGCCCTAGATGAGGCATAGGCTCACATTTCTCAGCAACAGGATAACCTCCTGAGTTATAAGGCACTCTACAAATCTGCATAACACAACATTGCATACACTACATAGAGTACTATTATGGTGCTTCTTATGAGTGGTTTTAAATCTGTGCTATTTACCTGCTGCCAAATTACCATTATTGGGTATCTCAATTGCAGGGGCAGGGAAATGACATGGACTGCATGTTATGGGGGAATAACAGGCAGGAATCAGTGTGGTCACTCTGCTTCGACAGGTGTCCCAAGAAATGTCAAGCAGAGATTACAGGCAACTTTCAGCAGCCGAAATCTTCCTGTGGTAAAAAAGCATATAATTCTGATAGGCCTTGCAACCCCCTTACTAGCCCTTTAGAATCTACAGGCCAGTCACAAAGAGGGTCTATATTGAAATGGTAAGCATAATAAGTAAAAACACTAGTTACTAGAGTTAGATAGATGATGTAATGTAAAAGTAATAACACTCTTACAATGACAAAGTAATGCTGTGTGATGTACTAAATGTGATATAATTACAAGTTTATATTACTAAGCTCAGTGTACTGGCCTCATTATGAGTAGACCTGGGCGGAGTTCACGGAGTTCAACTCCGTGGAATTCCTCAGAGTTGATTAAAAAGTTAGTGGAATTTGGCAGCGGTGGAGTTCAGTGACCCCTTCTTAGCGCATCCGTGATCGGACACATTCAGGAGAGGGCCATAGTAAAGGGTACAGGTGTAGGAGGCTGGACTGGCTTGTAGTGAGTACCAAGGGGTACTTGCACCTTGCACCAGGCCCAGTTATCCCTTATTAGTGTATAGGGTGTCTAGCAGCTTAGGCTGATAGATAATGGTAGCTTAGCAGAGCAGCTTAGGCTGAACTAGGAGACGTGTGAAGCTACTACAGTACCACTTAGTGTCATATGCACAATATCATAAGAAAACACAATACACAGTTATACTTAAAAAAAAATGTACTTTATTTTTATGACAATATGCCAAAGTATCTTAGAGTGTACCCTCAGTGAGAGGATAGGAAATATACACAAGATATATATACACACTAGCAAAAATATGCAGTATAGTCTTAGAAAACAGTGCAAACAATGTATAGTTACAATAGGATGCAATGGGGAAACATAGGGATAGGGGCAACACAAACCATATACTCCAAAAGTGGAATGCGAACCACGAATGGACCCCAAACCTATGTGACCTTGTAGAGGGTCGCTGGGACTATTAGAAAATAGTGAGAGTTAGGAAAATAACCCTCCCCAAGACCCTGAAAAGTGAGTGCAAAGTGCACTAAAGTTCCCCTAAGGACAAAGTAGTCGTGTTAGAGGAATAATGCAGGAAAGACACAAACCAGCAATGCAACAACTGTGGATTTCCAATCTAGGGTACCTGTGGAACAAGGGGACCAAGTCCAAAAGTCACAAGCAAGTCGGAGATGGGCAGATGCCCAGGAAATGCCAGCTGCGGGTGCAAAGAAACTTCGACTGGACAGAAGAAGCTGAGGTTTCTGCAGGAACGAAAAGGGCTAGAGACTTCCACTTTGGTGGACGGATCCCGCTCGCCTTGGAGAGTCGTGCAAAAGTGTTTTCCCACTGGAAGGATGCCAACAAGCCTTGCTAGTCGCAAATCGTGTGTTTGGCGTTTTTGGACGCTGCCGGGGCCCAGGAGGGACCAGGAGGTCGCAAATTGGACCTGAAGAGAGAGGAGACGTCGCGCAAGACAAAGAGCCCTCACTGAAGCAGGTAGCACCCGGAGAAGTGCCAGAAACAGGCACTACGAGGATGCGTGAAATGGTGCTCGCCGAAGTTGCACAAAGGAGTCCCACGTCGCCGGAGACCAACTTAGAAAGTCGTGCAATGCAGGTTAGAGTGCCGTGGACCCAGGCTTGGCTGTGCACAAAGGATTTCTGCCGGAAGTGCACAGGGGCTGGAGTAGCTGCAAAGTCGCGGTTCCCAGCAATGCAGCCCAGCGAGGTGAGGCAAGGACTTACCTCCACCAAACTTGGGCTGAAGAGTCACTGGACTGTGGGGGTCACTTGGACAGAGTCGCTGGATTCGAGGGACCTCGCTCGTCATGCTGAGAGGAGACCCAAGGGACCGGTAATGCAGCTTTTTGGTGCCTGCAGTTGCAGGGGGAAGATTCCGTCGACCCACGGGAGATTTCTTCGGAGCTTCTGGTGCAGAGAGGAGGCAGACTACCCCCACAGCATGCACAAGCAGGAAAACAGTCGAGAAGGCGGCAGGATCAGCGTTACAGAGTTGCAGTAGTCGTCTTTGCTACTATGTTGCAGGTTTGCAGGCTTCCAGCGCGGTCAGCGGTCGTTTCCTTATCAGAAGGTGAAGAGAGAGATGCAGAGGAACTCGGATGAGCTCTTGCATTCGTTATCTAAAGTTTCCCCAGAGACAGAGACCCTAAATAGCCAGAAAAGAGGGTTTGGCTACCTAGGAGAGAGGAAAGGCTACTAACACCTGGAGGAGCCTATCAGCAGGAGTCTCTGACGTCACCTGGTGGCACTGGCCACTCAGAGCAGTCCAGTGTGCCAGCAGCACCTCTGTTTCCAAGATGGCAGAGGTCTGGAGCACACTGGAGGAGCTCTGGACACCTCCCAGGGGAGGTGCAGGTCAGGGGAGTGGTCACTCCCCTTTCCTTTGTCCAGTTTCGCGCCAGAGCAGGGGCTAAGGGGTCCCTGAACCGGTGTAGACTGGCTTATGCAGAATTGGGCACCTCTGTGACCAACAAAGCATTTCCAGAGGCTGGGGGAGGCTACTCCTCCCCTGCCTTCACACCATTTTCCAAAGGGAGAGGGTGTCACACCCTCTCTCAGAGGAAGTTCTTTGTTCTGCCATCCTGGGCCAAGCCTGGCTGGACCCCAGGAGGGCAGCTGCCTGTCTGAGGGGTTGGCAGCAGCAGCAGCTGCAGTGAAACCCCAGGAAGGGCAGTTTGGCAGTACCAGGGTCTGTGCTACAGACCACTGGGATCATGGGATTGTGCCAACTATGCCAGGATGGTATAGAGGGGGCAATTCCATGATCATAGACATGTTACATGGCCATATTCGGAGTTACCATGGTGAAGCTACATATAGGTAGTGACCTATATGTAGTGCACGCGTGTAATGGTGTCCCCGCACTCACAAAGTTCAGGGAATTGGCTCTGAACAATGTGGGGGCACCTTGGCTAGTGCCAGGGTGCCCTCACACTAAGTAACTTTGCACCTAACCTTTACCAGGTAAAGGTTAGACATATAGGTGACTTATAAGTTACTTAAGTGCAGTGTAAAATGGCTGTGAAATAACGTGGACGTTATTTCACTCAGGCTGCAGTGGCAGGCCTGTGTAAGAATTGTCAGAGCTCCCTATGGGTGGCAAAAGAAATGCTGCAGCCCATAGGGATCTCCTGGAACCCCAATACCCTGGGTACCTCAGTACCATATACTAGGGAATTATAAGGGTATTCCAGTAAACCAATGTAAATTGGTAAAAATGGTCACTAGCCTGTTAGTGACAATTTGGAAAGAAATGAGAGAGCATAACCACTGAGGTTCTGATTAGCAGAGCCTCAGTGAGACAGTTAGTCACTACACAGGTAACACATTCAGGCACACTTATGAGCACTGGGGCCCTGGGTTACCAGGGTCCCAGTGACACATACAACTAAAACAACATATATACAGTGAAAAATGGGGGTAACATGCCAGGCAAGATGGTACTTTCCTACAACAGGGCCATGGGGTTCTAATGAGCATGAAGGGGGAGTGCACAGCACCCTCCCTCAGTGCGCATGTATGTTTGGCTGGCCGTCTCGGGCAGGCCAAACACACATGCACACTGGGTTCTCTCCAACCCAGAAATGCAGGCACTACATTGCTGGGTAGGAGACAGTAGACAGAGACTTTCACTCTGCAGTACCCTGGCTGGGCGCTCTGTCCAATCCTAACGATGCTTTCATGCTGCCAGCAGCATGAAAGCAGAGTAAGGATTGGACGAAGGGCAGGCTGGTCGACTGCCTGCAAAAGAGGAGCGGAGCAGAGCAGATCACCAGTGCTGCACGTAAGCTAAGTTATTTATTTTAATAACTATATTTGTTTTGTTGTTTCCCCCCAACCACCCTCCTCCCGACATGCCAGGCCTTACCCCTTTTTCCTCCCGCAACCCGCCACTAACTGTAAATTAACTTGTGGCCACCCTCTGGCAGCTTGGCAAACAGCAGTCAGGATTAACTAAAGAGGCAATGTGTAAAGTATTTATGCAACACTTAATAAAAGTACACAGTGAGAGACACAACAAAAAAGACTCCATACTAGTCTTAGGAAAAATAGACCATTTTATCTATTTAAAATCAGACCAATACGACTAAAATGCTATCAATATCACAGTGTAATGCAAGTTCAAAATTATACGTTTATTCTTAGGGGGAATCCCAGTGCTTCAGAAAAGATGCAGGTACTCCTGGTTAGTGAATTACGGTAATGTCTCCTCTCTCACGGAGAACTTTGAAAAGTTATTTCAGATGCGGTCCTTGGACAGGAAAAAAGATCCACAGATTTCAAAACAGGAGGCAAGCTTGACAAGCCCTCAGAGTTCTTGGTAGTCTGAGGTTGTAGAGGGCACCTTCAGTTAACCCTCAATGATGAGGTAGCACGCAACAGGACAAAACACAGCAGAGCAAGTTGCGAACTGTCAGACCCTCCTGGCAGCATAGCAATCAGCAGGCCAACACAGCAAAGCAAATCGCAAAGTGGCAGTCCCCCCTCGAAGCACAGCTTTTCTTGGTTGCAGAGTCTCCTCGGAACCCCAAAGTGAATTAGTTGGTGAGCTTTAGGTTCAAGTACTTACACCCAAAAAGTCTTTTGATTTTGGGGGAGACTTCAAAGGAGTCCTCTAAAGTGCACAAGGGTCACTTTTGTGCTAGCCCTGTCTGCCACGCTACCTGTAGGTGTAATCAGTCCTTTCCCTCTTCTTCCTTCTGCCCAGGAAGAGCTGTAAGTATGGAGATAAATGCAGATGAAGCTGAGTGTCCTGTGTTTGTGGCTGTCTAGATGAAATTCGCAAAGTGTAACTGTCACTTAGCCGAGATGTGTATTCAGAGACAGGCTAAGGCACAGAATGGTTGAAGTAAGAAAATGCCAGCTTTCTAAATGTGGTATTTTCAGACTGGCAATTTGAAACCTGATTTCACCATGAGCTGTGAGTCAAGAGACACCAAACTCATCATTTCCATCTTCTCCCTATTGGAAATTACACTTAAAAGATGTTTTAGGGCAATCACAATGTTACTCTGTGGGAGAGAAAAGCCTTGCAGCAGTGGAAAATTAGAGTTTTTCACTACCTGGACATGATAAAACTAAAACATACATGTCCAACTATTTTAGTACACTGCACCCTGCCCTTGGGGCTAATCAGGGCCTACCTTAGGGGTGACTTATATGTAATAAGGCCCATTAACAGCATTTATTTTTACAGACCCTGGGCACACCTAGTACACTTTACTGGGGAATTACAAGTAAATTGAATATGCCAATTGTGTATAAGCCAATGTTACCATGTTTTAAAGTATGAAGCACATGCACTTTAGCAGTGGTCAGCAGTGGTAAAGTAAATAGAATCCTAAAAGCCAGTAAAAATGAGTCAGAAGAACAGGAGGTCAGAGGGCAAAATGTTAGGGGAAATTAGGTCAAGGATACCAGGTCGAACCCAGACAACCCTTCCTCATGCCCATTTTCACGTTTCACTTTCAAGACACCCACCTTTATACTGGAAACCTTTGGTATCGTACCACCTAAATCAGAAACCTATCCGATCTCATGCCCTATGACCTCTGCCATAGTGTCAGACAAAGTGAAAAACATACATTTGCCAAAAAGGCATCATGGAGTGACAGCATGAAAGTGCTGGTGCATCACACATAACCATTCCAATAAGTAGTGACAGCACATTAGCTAATGAAAGATGTTGTGAAACAGTCAATAGCAGCTGCAAGCAGCAACACCTTTTTTTTACAACTGCGGGCCATAACAAGGACAATGCAACACTGTTTTTGCCAGTCTAGAAATATGCCTTCTTGTTTCTGTATACGAAGGCCCATATCTGAGGCTTGTAAGGGTGCGAGTAGCACCATATGCTGCAGCCTACTATTGTGTCTTAAAACTGGCCTCGCCCCTTTCTAATGCTAAAAGAAACTTGAGAGCAAGCCAATGCCCATTAGAGTTTTAGGTAAAATGCTATAGCAAACAAACATGGGTTAAAGCCGAGGGGTGCAAGACCTAATCAGCGCCCCCCCCCCCCAGGCCCACGTTAATTCATTCTATTATCAGGTCTTTAAAACACTAGCAGTGTGAAAGGCCATTCCAAATAGCGGACGATGTTATGGTAAAAACAACATAATTGTAAAGAGACTAGGATAATCCAATGTGTTAAAGTTAGTTCACTCCTGTACCTTTAATCCTCAGGTCCCTAGAAATGCATGAAATCTGTCAAAATAATGTATTTTACTTTACTGTGCATTCAGGTGTTTAACACAAACTATGTTGACAGCTCTGGGTTCTAAACATTTGAAAAAAAACGAATGTAGGTTTTCCACGGGATCACAAGTGTTCACAAAGCCATTCATCCTTCCAACATTCCCCCATATCTCTTTTTTGGAATACAACATCCAGCATATATTTTGCTGCCTGTTTAACTCAGAGGCCACACTCTCACAGGATTATTTAGCACAAACGACAACATCTATTTTCAAATAACCAATCATCATTTGAAATGTGAATTAGAGCTGCGTTAAATTGACCGTGTAGGTTGTACCAACTACTACGAGGTTCTACTGCAGGGCCCACCTCTAATTCAGCTCACTAAATTCAATGACTTTCAGCGAAGACTGACCTGTCAATTCTTTAATTTAGATTAAGATAATTCGATATGCCAACATTCAGTCACCAGGATATACAATAGTGACATAAGTCTTTAATCTGGTCCTCTCAGATAGCCTTTAAAAAAAAGTGGTATTGTCTTTACTGATATCCATGGTTTTTAAGTATTAAACACTGTTTGTTACCCAAAACCAGTGGAATGGTAATACTTCACCTGGCATCAATTCCCGTCAACAGTGCCCTTTGGCATACTGGCAACTTTCCCAGAAGAGAGAAAGTTCAAATACTTAGCAGAGGTAACACAATTCCTAGAAGACAGATTTAATGTCAAAGGATATATGCCTCTACAGACTAATCTTGTATGCTTTGGAAATTTCATTGAGAGATATACCTAGACATTGCCCTCCAGCTCGAAGCCTTCTGCAACAACAAAGAGAAATTGAAAGGAATATGTTTTGCTAGTTCATATTACATTTTGGCTTTTTAAACCACTGGTCAAGGTTGTGAGGTTGGCAGTAGTAGTCGAACATTCACCATTCACTTACACACACCCCATATATATATATATATATATATATATATATATATATATATATATATATATATATACATATTAATATATATATACATGTATGTATATATATACATACATACAGTCCCACATTGGCTCTTCCTAGCCCGTGACATGGTGGCACACCGTAAATTAAACTCCTCATAAACGCACATGATGGAAGAATAATATGATTTGAATATTTTTATTTATTTTTAAGGTGCTGCAGAATTAAAACATAACGGCCATATATGCCTTTGACTGGGCCTCACAAACATCCTTGACAGACTTCTCTTAATTACATAGTCCCTCCTCAGTTTCTAGTGGCCCAACCACTAGACAGCTACATTTAAAAACATTCAATTTCAAATGGCCGATCTCCTCCTCCATTTTCTCCTTATGCAGTCTGTTGGCAATAGCCTCTTCAGGGGGTCACCCTCAAACGTTTTGCCTTCCTCCTCTCCTTTTTTGGACCTCATGTTTACTGGCTTTAGGACTCTGCACACTTTACCACTGCTAACCAGTGTTAAAGTGCATGTGCTCTCTCTCTAAAACATGGTAACATTTGGCTAATACCCAATTGGAATATTTAATTTACTTGTAAGTCCCTAGGAAAATGCACTACATGTGCCCAGGGCCTGTAAATTAAAAGGTACTAGTGGGCCTGCAGCACCGATTGTGACACCCTCATAAGTAGTCCCTTAACCATGTCTCAGGCCTGCCATTTCAAGGCCTGTGTCTGCAGTTTCACTACCACTTTGACTTGGCATCTAAAAGTGGTTCCCAAGCCCTAAACTCCACTTTTTCTATATATGTCACCTCTAAGGTAGGCCCTACGTAACCCATAGGGCAGGGTGCTATGTAGGTACAAGGCAACACATGTACATATGTCTTTTATATGTCCTGGTAGTGGAAAACTCCAACATTTGTTTTCCACTACTGTGAGGCCTGCTCCTTTCATAGGATAGCATTGGAGCTACCCTCATATACTGCTTGAGTGGTAGATTCTGATAAAAAAAGAGGGTAAACATGTCATGTTTAGTATGGCCAGAATGGTAATAGAAAATCCTGTTTATTGGTGAGGTTGGATTTTATATTACTATTTTAGAAATGCCTCTTTTAGAAAGTGAGCATTTCTCTGCACTCAAATCTATCTGTGCCTTACAGCCTGTTTCCAATCCACGTCTGGGCTGGGCTGGTTGACATATTTAATGGCACAAATATGCTGTAAAGTATGTACCCTCAATTTGTTAATCGTGCTCCCTACATATTGTTTCTCACAACTGCAGCACAGGACATACACAACATACTCAGTGTTACAAGTGATCCTTTCCTTAATCAAGACCTCACAGCCCTCAAACGTATGGAACATTTTCTGACTAACACCATGTCCACAGGCCCTTGGCAAATTACATTTAATAAAGCCTTTAGTACTCTGTTGTAACCAACCTCCGCTCATCACTGGGGCCAGATAGCTGCTCATCAATATATCACCAATAGACCTGGTCCTCTTGGGAGTGATAAGTGGGCCCATCTGACTAATATCTTTAAGATGCTTATGCTTGCCGAGTAAATTCTAATTATTTTGTATTATAGTTCTTACATTAGAATCAGCCTCACTATATTGTAAACATAGGGCCAGATGTAGCAAAAATAAAAATTGCGACTCGCATTTTGCGATTTGATGCGACTCGCAAAATGCGAGTCGCAAATTGGAATGCCAGAAAAAAAAGTGATCAGATTTTGCGACTCGCAGCCGGACTCGCAACGCTGTGTGCGAGTCCGCAGTTTGCAAGGTCGCTGTTTGCGAGTGTGAAAAAACAAACTCGCAATTAGCGAGTGGGTGTCGCAAATTGCGAATACCTTCAAAATTGCTTGCAGATGCAGCAGAACACTCCAGAAAGCATACCAGAACACCCTGGAAACACTTCCTGGCACATGATGATGACATCACTGCCAGGAAGTTAACAAATACACCTGGGAGGAGGGCTCAACAGTGAGCAGTGTCTCTGCCACTCACAGTAGGGTGCTGAGGAGTGGTAGGCACAGCACCATGGATGCAGCAGGGACCAGCCAGGCTGGCAGGAGGGGCAGGAGATCATAGATAACAGCCAGGACAGATTCATGTGGCACATGGCGTTAATGTGCCACATGACTGGTTGGCATTTTCCTGCCCATGGACAATTTCAACTTGTATATAGTTTCTTCATGACATTAATAAAACAGTTATTTTTGTTCCACTTAACAAATGGTTAATAGGTGAGTATGGTGGGAGTTGACACGTACCGTCAAGAATATTGCGTTGCAATGTGGTCCCGTCTCAGTCTGCCTTGATTAGCTAGACTCCTATCCCCATGATGGCGATGTGGTTGTTCTTGCTCTTTATCATCAGGATCTGGGTCTGCAGGGGTGAGAGGTAGCCCACGTCGGGTGGCTATGTTGTGGAGGATGGCGCATGCGACCACAATTTTGAAAGTGGTAATGGGGGTGTATTGGAGGGCGCCTCCACTGCGGTGGAGGCATCTGAATCTTGCCTTCAGCAGTCCGAAGGTGCGCTCGATCAGGTTCCTGGTCCTCTTATGCGCACTGTTGTATTGCCTCTCTGATTCAGTTCTGGGTGTTAAAAACGGAGTCATGATCCAAGGCCTTAGAGCATATGCACTGTCACCTGTTGGGCACAAAAGTACACGGTTAGGAAGTCCAGATTGTCGTGCACAGTGACCTGTGTGTATGTCTGCAAGTGTCTGTGGCTCTACCTAGGACGTAACCGTCTCCAAATTCCCCACGTTCCAGGCGTTGATGTATCCCACTATGCCTAAAAATGTATGAGTCATGGGTACTGCCAGGAAACTTAGCTACGATGTCCGTGATGACATAATGGGCATCACAAACAACCTGTATGTTGAGTGAGTGGGTACACTTCCTGTTGCGGAAAATGTGTTCCAGATTAGCAGGGGGGCATATTTGAATGTGTGTCCCATCTACACACCCTATGACATGAGGAAAGTGGACAATGCGGTAAAAGTCCAGCTTGGTGCTGTTAATTTCTGCCTCATTCCTTGGTAAGTATATGAAGTGAGACATGTGCGTGACTAAGGCATCTAGGAATGCCCTGAGGAACCTTGACACTGCACTTTGGGATACCCCACCTGCCACGGCAATGACCCCCTGATAGCTCCCTGAGGCCAAGAGGTGCAGTGCGCATAGCACTTGCACATGCGTAGGGATGGCGCAGCCACGCAGAGTCTTGTGTTCTAGCTGTGGTTTCAGTAAATCTATTAATTCTAGAATGGCTGCGCTGCTAAGGCGGTATTTGTCATAGATCTCCTCTTCAGTTTGCTGAAAAAGAGTCTGCCTGGTTCTATATATCATCTCCTGTCTGTGGCCCCTCCTCCTCCTCTGCTGGGCTGCGTAGACTCTCCTCCTCACTGCTATCAGGTATATCTCCACCATCTTGAGTAACCCAGATGCCTTCTGGGTCCCCTTTTATACTTTGGTAATGGTTACCACCTGCTCTGAGTTAGTGGTAAATGGGACATGCAAACTGGGCTTTTTGCGACTAGTCGCAATTTGCGAGTTGCAATTGCATAAGGTTTGCGACTCGCAAATTGCGACTTGCAAATTGCGGGTCGCAAAATGGGGTCGCAACGGATGCGACTCGCAAACGGGTCCCATCGCTTTTTGCGAGTCGGAAATGGGCTTTTTGCATCCCATTTCCGATTTTGCACTGTCGCAAATTGCAAATCGGCCCGTTTGCGAGTCGCAAACGTTTGCTACATCTGGCCCATAACCTTTTCATATTGTCATGTTCACTTTCCAACCTCTCCTTCTGTTGGTAGAACACCTGATCCCTTCGTTTCTCCTGCACCCTGTGCTTTGCATCAATCAGAACACTTAGTGGGTAACCCCCTCACCAGAAGTCTAATCATTATCTTATCAATCTCCTTTCCAAACTCCTCATCTGTTGAGCACATTCTCCTTGCCTTCAACATCTTGCTATATGGAAGGCTCCATTTTAATATTTTGAGGTGCCCACTGTTAGCATACAATATAGAATTAGTCACAGTGGGTTTCCTATGGATTCTGGTGCCCAATGTTCCATCCAACACATTAATCTCAACATTCAAAAAGCTACAGTAGTTATAGCAATTCAATCTCTCAATAAAATCAATAAGCTCTGTCTCACTCCTCTCCCAAAACACAAACAGGTCATCTATAAACCATGTCCAAAGTGCCACCTTTTCCATGTACTGATCATTGTCCTCACCGCAGGCCACCTCCTATTCCTACCACTTCATGAATAAATTAGCATAGGTGGGGCAAAGGAGGTGCCCATTGCTGTACCCTGTTGTTGCAAATAGTACTTATTATCAAAAATAAACACATTATATGTGAGGCAATAGTAAAGCATATCAATGATCATTTGTGTATGCTCCAAATGCTCTATGGGTCTGTCCCTGAGAAAGTACTTGCATGCTTGAGCCCCATGCTGATGGTGCACTGATGTTAGTAAAGACTCAGGCCCTCATTATGAATTTGGCAGTAAATCCTGCTTACTGCCGTGGGGACAGCCGCCAACATACTGTTGCGGAGGCGAACATACGTTCACCATATTGTGACACACACACACTAAACCAACAGAATACTGCCACAAACACATATCCGCCAGAGCAAAGGTTAGTGTTAAACTGTTGGTATGAACACCCATACCGTTATGCCAACAAAACAATGACCTTCACATTATGACCAACGAATCACCACGGCGAACCTTCAACAGCGGTAAACCATGGCGATATACACCGGCACAGTCAGAATGGCCACCCAAATATAAAACAACACAACATTGGCCAATACTAAAGACACACACCTGACACTGATACACACACCACATCCACACACCCACAGCACAATAAAAGACACACCCACATTACCCACAACCCTTTCCTAACACAAAAATATAACCAAGAGAGAACCGCGCAAAACATAAATACAACTACATACACACCTCAAACACCCATTCATCTCTCACACACCTGACACCCCACTACATTACTCAACACCCACTGCACAACACACACCACACAACACCCATGTCCCCACAAAGGCACCCCCGTTTCACCGATGAGGAGTTGTGGGTCACAGTGGAGGAAATAGTCAGGTTAGAGCTACAGCTATTTGGATCGCAGGCACAGGAAATCTCCATTGCAAGGAAGAAGAAGCTAGGGCGGAGAATTGTGGACCGGGTGAATGCAGTGGCACAGCATCCACGAACAAGGACGACATCAGGAAGAGGTGGAATGACCTACGGGGGAAGGTATGTTCCATGGCAGCAAGCCACCAGTTAGCCATCCAGAGAACTGGTGGTGGACCCCCACCTCCTCCCCCACAGCTGACAGCATGGGAGGAAAAGGTCTTGGCAATACTGCATCCTGAGGGACTCACTGGAGTTGCCGGACAAATGGACACTGGTGAGTCAATATTTACTACCTATCCCCCTATACCTGCATGCCACCACCACCCCTCATCCTGACACCCATCACTCCACTCCATCACACACCAACACAAACAACAATCCTAAATGCCAAGCTACGCATGTCATACCCACTGTATGCACATCCCTCCCAGCCCTGCATGAACACCCACCACAAATGCATGCATAGTATGTAGAACTAACGATCCCCACAATACATCACCATACACAAACAGGTGGCAGTGCAACATCAACAATACAGGGGAAGCTAGGGATGTAGAATATGTCACAGACATGTAGCATAAGTCACCACTTACATTCCCATAGGTGTCCCAGCCAATCCCAGTGTCGAGGAGGTGCCACAGCTACCCAGTCCCCCACCAGAAGATGCCCCCAGTGATGACAGCAACTCTGGACTACTGGATCTGGAAGAACTCCCTGGCTCATCAGGGACAACTGGTCAGTTGGATACCCCAGCCCACACCCAGTCCACCACAGAGCCTCCACCATCACTATCCAACACCACAGCAGCCACCCAATGTCCCCACACCTCTGTCCCCAGGACATGTCAATCAGCAGTGTGCCCACCTCTACAGGGACCCCAGTCCACACCTCACAGCCAAGACAATCAGGGTCCTGGGGTCAGTGGCAGTGGGCACACCATTCAGGGGAACCAGGCACAGGGGGACAGGGACACACAAGGACAGCTGTGCGCCGGGGGAAGACAGGCCCAGGAAACCGATTACCCAGGAGGCACCCACTCATGTCCTGGGGGCTTACCAACAATCCCTGGACAAGATGGGTCAAGTGATAGAAATCATGCAGGAGAACCAGTGGCTGTAGGAGGAACACCACCAGTAGATCAGGAAAGAATTGTAGGCCCTCAACACCACCATGGTCTCCATAGTAGGGGTGCTGGGTGATATGGCCAACATAATCAGGGACTACACAGCACACCAGTGGGCCCCTACCACTAGCCAGTCAACTGAACAGCCCTCCATATGTGCTGCAGCCAGTGGACAGGAGGCCCTGCCACAGGACCCACAGGCCACCAGCACCCTTCCTCCTGCAGAAGGAAAACCACCCTGCAATCGTTCCCTGTGACCCAGACAGACTTCAGAGACACTTGCCAAGACTAAGATCACCACCAGGAAATGAGGCCGTCCTGAATGTTCCCCTTGTGTTCCACTCTGTCACCATGTCCACTTTGAAACGCTATTGTTCACCTTCCTAGGGCCCCTTGGACAATGGACCTCTGCTACAAACAGACTGGACCAATATCCTGGACTTACCTCTACCATCACCCCATTGCATTGCACTGTTTCTTCTACAATTTTTACTTCAATAAACACCCTTGAACACATCTTGAGTGATAGTGCTTTATCTGACAAAAATGTGCAATGTTTTGAACTGTTTCATCTTGTGCAATTGTCCTGAACTTTGTAATTCCTTCCAAAAAATGGCCTGTAGCAGTTTGTAGTAATCACATCAGTACATAGTTGTAAACACACCAACATCTGTAAAATGGGAAGGCATAGATGACAGTCATTTAGGATGCTAAGGCATTGACTGGCATCATGCTACAGCTACAGAGAAAAATAAATAAATACAGGAGTGGTCATGTCCACTGTCTTACCTGTGTGTCATTGGTAGTACTGCCATATAACTGATGTCCTGTTATCTACATCCTCATCCTCTACCTCCTCATCCTCATTCCCCTCAGTGTCCACTGCTGCCACTGGAGCATTTTCTCAGTCCTCCTCCTGCAGATAAGGCACATGTCGTCTGATGGCCTGGTTGTGCAACATGCAGCATACAACAACTAACTGGCATACCTTCTCCGGGGAGTAGCAGAGGGATCCACCTGTCAGATGGAGGCATCTGACCCTGTGTCATGACCACACAAGCTTGCCAAATCAAATCAAAGAAATGCTTGAGAAAAGCAAAGAGATATCCTCAGTGGAGACAGCAAAGCCCAAACTGGAAGAAGGTTTGCAGAGTAATCTTGCGCTTATTTCAAAGGAAGAATCATGAAGAGAAGATTCAAGATGGCCGTCGAGAGTCCTGAAGGTTAGTTACAGTTCTAGTCTTGCAATCAGTTGGTTGCTAGGTTACGAGCTCACCAGCTGGAAGCTTCGCACTTCAACTGAGGTCTGACATGAATCAGATGTGTGGAGAGAGAGCGCGCTTCAGAGCAGAAACTCCTGTGAGGTAAAATTACCCTTGAAGACTATTTTACAGAAAATGTGATAAATATTGTCAAGGTTTATTCGAGGAGTTTGATAGTAGACCGTTCCAGTGGAGGTTTGGCAAGGCTACAGAGTTTAATGTATGAATAAACCTTATGTTTACAAGGTTCCTGTTTAAGATACCAAAGTCAAAAGAAAAAACGAACTTTAACAAGCAAGTATTTACAAATACAAAGGTTATAAACGAAGGCAGAGTGTAACGGAGAAATGAATGTTAACAAGTAAGCATTTACAAATGCAACGGTAATAAACCAAAGTAGAGTTTAAAAGAGAAACGAACTTTAATAAACAAGCATTTACAAATATGTTATCAACAGATGTCGAAGTAAGAAAGGAGAAACTAACTTTAATAAACAAGCATTTACAAATACAAGTTATCAACAGATGTCGAAGTAAGAAAGAAGAAACAAACTTTAATAAACAAGCATTTACAAATACAAGTATTGACAAAAGTCAAAATAAGACAGGAAAAACAAACTTTCACAAGCAAGAATTACCAATGCAATAAACGTAATTGAACTCTCTAATGTAAAGTAGAAACCAACTAACATCAGCTGATTTGGAGAACGCATTATCACCAACTAAATATATATATATATAGCAACATAAAACCAATCTCTAATAAAGGTTGAGAAGTTCTTCCAGAATCAGTAATAAGCATTTTTAAGAAGAGCTTATCATTCATAGAGAGAAGCAAGGCTACAGAGAACTAAGGGTGAGTGAAGAAATAATAGAATTAAAGAGAATTAAGTGTTAAGAGTAGAAAGTGTAAAACTGATGTTGTATGTCCTTAGTAATTGCGACTGTGACTCTTGCAGGTGCTGCATCCAATCTTAGATGTGAAGAGGCAGACTGAGTACTGATGTTCATCATCTCTGTGGCAGTCTCTCTACAATCCCATTCCCCTTTCCCCCTCCGGGGTACTCAGCACGAAGGATTAAAATTCGTTGTGAGTAGCTCAGGTCGGGACTGAGGTGTTATCTTCTGCTTCTGAGGAAATCGAATTGAAGTATCCTGACAGATTGAAGTGCCTTCACCCTAATTTTAGGGAAAAAACAGATTTCCTCCTGAGCAGAATGGCAGAAGGAATTGATAAAAAAGCATTAGCCACCGTTTTGGAAGGGTTACAGAAACAATTAAATAACACCATAGAAGAAACAGTCCAAATAAAACAGCGAATAAATGAGTTAGAGAACACCGCTAAATCAAATGAATCTGTGTTTTCACAAATCCCCAGCCCTTCACAGTCTGCAGGTATATCCACTCAAGTAATTCATGTGGTTTCCCCTAATATTCCTTTGGCTCAACCCGAGCGCTTCGGTGGGGATCCAAATAAGGCGCAGATTTTTCTGACCCAATGCTCATTGCATTTTTTATGTAGACCAGTCATTTTTTCCGAAGACCAGTCCAAAGTGGCATTTATATTGTCTTATCTGACAGGTGATGCGGCCGCATGGTCCATGCCAATAATTTCCAGAAATGATCCTGTTTTATATCATTTCCAAAATTTCAAGGAAGAGTTCTTAAGAATATTTGAATCCCCTCCAATCATGCAGTTTGCAGAATTCAGGCACTCTGCCCTATGTGGAGTAACATGGAGTTCCCAAAATTCCACCATCCGGTGTGTGGTGGATATATCTTTTCAGTTAGTGTGCACGAAAATTGTTTTTGGCATGCACGCCATGATATTCTCAGGCTGCTAGGGAGATTTCATGGCAGCAGCAGTGCCTTTTGTGTGCAACCGTCTACGGGTGCAACTCTAGCAGATTCTCTACTCGAGAAGCAGCAAAATCCACTCAAAAAGAGGTCTTCTTTTTGATTTTCTACTCCAATAGACCATTCAAGTTGGTTTTGAGTACGATAAGCCTTTTTTTTGTTTTTTTTTTACTTTTTTCACAACAGGAAGGAAGTGCCTCTGAGAATCCAACTTCCTGTGCCTGCCCAGTAAGCTCCTCCCGGTACTTTGTCCATCTCCTGGTTAGTTTTTACTTGGACTTCGAGGTGGAAGGAACAATCTCTTTGTCTGCTGAATGTTTACCTTTGGATTTAAGGACTTTGTTTTTGTGATATATAAGTAAGTTCAAAAACTATTCTGTAAGGCTGTTGTTTGTTTGCTTGGGGGTGCACCAGTATTTCTTTGTACTTTTATTTGATTTTAAATTTTCATTGTGGTGGGTGGCCTGGAATTTCCATTCTACTTTCCAGCAATGCTGGACTGTCATTAAAACTGTTGGTATAGTATACTATTCTATAAATGAATAATACATGCAACGCAATATTGGAGGGGGGTCTACCATGGGCACTCACTTGTTTTACTGTTTGAGCATGACTAACAAAAAAGAAAGCCTTCTAAACAAGCATGCATAGAAAAGCTGACTTGGGCATGCAATTTCACTGTAGAATACCTGTCCTAAAATCTGTCATCTTAGTCTTACAGTACTAATACCACAAGATATATGAGAGAGGAGGGGAAGCTAAGCTTACTAACAAAGCAGAAGAAAGCTACAGACTAGTACAAAAAGGATGAAGGCAGCTACAGAAATATGAAATATAGAAAAAATCCTGGATACTGCAGGGATAACAAGAATTCTACAAACCTTAGATAGAATGAAGATGAGTAAGTAAATAAGGAGACAGGCACCGTAAATAAATGAGGAGAGGTAAAAGTTAGAGAAATAATAATATAATTGGAGGACTTAATGGTACAGTTAATCGCTCAAGACATATTTTGACAGGCACAGGCAAATGCAGTAACATCATACTTTTCTAAATCAGATCACCTATAGGAATATGTTAGACCTGACAGCCTTAGGGTGGTCACCCCTAACTTTTTGCCTGCCTCCCTCCACTTTTTGGACACTGTTTTTGCTGGCTTTTAGACTCTGCACACTTTACCACTGCTAACCAGTGCTAAAGTGCATATGCTCTCTCCCTTTAAACATGGTTATCTTGGATCATACCTGATTGGACTATTTAATTTTACTTATAAGTCCCTAGTAATGTGCACTATATGTGCCTAGGGCCGGTAGATTAAATGCTACTAGTGGGCCTGCAGCACTGGTTGTGCCACCCACTTAAGTAGCCCCGTTTCCTTGTCTCAGGCCTGCCATTGCATGGCCTGTGTGTGCAGTTTCACTGACACCTCGACTTGGCATTTAAAAGTACTTGCCAAGCCTAAACCTCCCCTTTCTCCACATATAAGTCACCTCTAATGTGTGCCCTAGGTAACCCCTAGAGCAGGGTGCTGTGTGGGGGAAAGGTAGGACATGTACCTGTGTAGTTTACATGTCCTGGTAGTGTAAAGCTCCTAAATTCGTTTTGCACTACTGTGAGGCCTGCTCCCTTCATAGGCTAATATTGGGGCTGCCCTCACACAGTATTGAAGTGGTAGCTGCTGATCTGAAAGGAGTAGGAAGGTCATATTTAGTATGGCCAGAATAGTAATACCAAATCCTGCTGACTGGTGAAGTTGGATTTAATATTACTATTATAGAAATGCCACTTTTAGAAAGTGAGCATTTCTTTGCACTTAAATCTTTCTGTGCCTTACAATCCACATCTGGCTTGGCTTGGTTGACAGCTCCTTGTGCATTCACTCAGACACACCCCAAACACAGGGTACTCAGCCTCACTTGCACACATCTGCATTTTGAATGGGTCTTCCTGGGCTGGGAGGGTGGAGGGCCTGCTCTCACACAAAGGACTGCCACACCCTCTACTGGGACCCTGGCAGACAGGATTGGACTGAAAGGGGACCTGGTGCATTTCTTAGCCACTCTTTGAAGTCTCCCCCACTTCAAAGGCACATTTGGGTATAAAACAGGGCCTCTGCCCTACCTCATCGGACACTTGCTGGAGAAGAAACCTGAACCAGAACCTGCATCCTGCCAAGAAGAACTGCCTGGCTGCCTAAAGGACTCACCTGACTGCTTTCTACAAAGGACTGCTGCCTTGCTGTTGCCCTGCTGCCTTGCTGAACTCTTGTCTGGCTGTGAAAGTGCTCTCCAAGGGCTTGGATAGAGCTTGCCTCCTGTTCCCTGAAGTCTCAGGACCAAAAATACTTCTCTTTTTAACTAGGACGCTTCGTGCGCCGAAATTTTCGACGCACAGCTTGTTCCGCAGCGAGGAAAACGCCGCACACCGACGCTGATTGATGCGACGCCTTCGGGACGACCAGAACTTCGATGCACGGCCTCGCAAGGACAACGCCGCCCGACCTCCAGAGGAGAAATCGACGCGACGCCTGCCGTGAGAGCGAAACTTCGACGCGCAGCCCCGCAGAACAACGCGCAGCCGGAAAACAAGCAGGAGAATCCACACACAGACCCGGGACATCTGGTAATCCCCTCCATCCACAGAAAGAGACTGTCCTCAAGCCGGAAAACGACGCACAACTTCCCCGCGTGAAAAATAACGACGCAAGTCCGTGTCTTCTGGGGAGAAATCGACGCACACACCATTTTTCCACGTATCTCTTCTCCTGTGGCCCTCTGAGGAGATTTTCCACTCTAAACCAGGTACTTTGTGCTTGAAAGAGACTTTGGGGGTCATTCCGACCCTGGCGGTCCATGACCGCCAGGGCCGGGGACCACGGAAGCACCGCCAACAGGCTGGCGGTGCTTCCAGGGCCATTCTGACCGTGGCAGTAAAGCCGCGGTCAGAAAAGGGGAACCGGCGGTTTCCCGCCGGTTTTCCCCTGGCCCAGGGAATCCTTCATGGCGGCGCTGCTTGCAGCCCGCCATGGGGATTCCGACCCCCTTCCCGCCACCCTGTTTCTGGCGGTTTTCACCGCCAGAAACAGGATGGCGGGAACGGGTGTCATGGGGCCCCTGGGGGCCCCTGCACTGCCCATGCCACTGGCATGGGCAGTGCAGGGGCCCCCTAACAGGGCCCCATTAAGATTTTCACTGTCTGCTTTGCAGACAGTGAAAATCGCGACAGGTGCCACTGCACCCGTCGCACCCTTGCAACTCCGCCGGCCCCATTCGGAGCCGGCTTCCTTGTTGCAGGGTCTTTCCCACTGGACCGGCGGGCGCCCTTTTGGCGGTCGCCCGCCGGCCCAGTGGGAAAGTCGGAATGACCCTCGCGGTCTTCCGACGGGGTTACTTAGGCGGGCGGCCTCCGCCGCCCGCCAAAGTCGGAATGACCCCCTTTGTTTGCTTTTTAAAGTCTTAAGACACTTTACATCACTTTTCAGTGATATCTCTACAAATTCACATTGCAACTTTATTCGTTTTGACCTACAATTATCCTGATAAATATTATATATTTTTCAAAACACTGTGTGGTGTATTTTTGTGGTGCTATATGGTGGTATTGTATGATTTATTGCACAAATACTTCACACATTGCCTTCTAAGTTAAGCCTGACTGCTCGTGCCAAGCTACCAGAGGGTGGGCACAGGATAATCTTGGATTGTGTGTGAATTACCCTGACTAGAGTGAAGGTTTTTTCTTGGACAGAGGGTAACCTGACTGTCAACCAAAAAACCCCATTTCTAACAGAATAGTATTGAGATGACATATTAATTTTCAAAACCTAAGCCACATTCCAATTTTCCTTAACCTAAACTACATTTGGAACTACTAACACATTGCAATGAAAGATCTTTGCTTCTCAATCACCTTGGATGGGCCAAGTCAGTCTCCATTTTCAATGCATAGATGCATCTTACACATCACTGGGAGATTGCAATTTGGACTCCATAAGCTACATAAAGAAAGGCACATAAATGAGAACGATAATTCATTAATATTACTTACTAGTAGTACCACTATCTTAGTGACAGGACAGAGGAATCTACACAGCTTCCTAAATAATCAGACCAAGCAAGCTTGACGAGTACAATTAGATAGTGCTGAGCACCTGACTAACTTTAACTGGATCACATAATATTTGTTGTAACATAAACTTAACTTACCTCTGATTGTCAGCACTGCTATTATAATAAATAGCATTGTAGGACACACACAACAAATAAATAATTACTCACGAGCCCTGGCACCTCAACGCCCAGCAGGTTGTCCTGCTCATGGTCCAGTGTGTCGACCCAACGGTGTGTCAGTTCCTGCTGGGTGCACTACACTCCATCGTGCTGATGCACACATCAGCGTACCCTCCCTCACAGCAGTTGACACTCCCACAGGACCTAACTGCTGGAAGGCCTGCTGCAGGTTGATAGCCCTGCTCTACCATGGCTCTGGGTGGAAAAAAGGGAAGAAATAGGAGAAGGAAGTTACGAAGAAAGAAAAATACAGAAGTAAAGGCAAAAACACAAAAAAGTATTAAAAGTCATTACAAACACAAAAATGACAAAACATTAAAATGCACAAACACAAAGATCCACTGACACAATAAAGGAAAATGAGGGGTGGATGAATTAAATGGGGGCTTGAAAGGATTATGGGTGGATTAAAGTCAGACAGAGCACCACGCTCAGAAACAGAAAAAAACACAAAATGGCCACACACATGCAAATCTTGCAGTGCCCTTTGTGCAATGTTTTTAGCTCAAGAAGGTGCATCGTGCTCCTAAATTACAAAAACGTAGCACAAACTGATGCGCCTAGTGCCTCTGCCTGCTGCTGGAATTCCATGGAAGCTCACAGAGTTTTTGGCCCCCTCTGCAGAATTCCACGAAGCAAAACTCCACGAGCTTTACCTAGGCCTATTTTAAAGTAATTGCATGATTAATACAATGACAAACTATTTTGGGGTACAGATCAATTTGGAGAATTATACAATACAATGCAAGGAGGATGGTTCATGCTAAGTTCCACTTCACAATAGAATGAAATAGATTCAGAGTGAATAATGAACTGCAATCTGAAGAAAATTCCAAAAAGTGGGTGAGTGAAGGGACATGAGTAGAAGCGAAATAGAGCATTTGGAGACACTCAAAAGAATAAATAAATTGTACGAGGATGAAGGCACAAGTCCAAAGCAAGCTGAAATAGAGAAGGAGCAAGAGAGAGCAGGACTAAATATATTTGAAGATAACACAAATGATGACAGTAAACAATAAATAAAGAGACAACGAGAAAGGAGGCATGTTAAGGGGAAAAGTCAAAGAGACGGTGCTAGAGTTGAATGAAAGACATTAGAAGGCTCTGCTAATGGAAAATGGAGAAAATAAAAAGGCCAACAAAAAGGGAAGAACGTTTTAGTGCAATCTGATCATAACACACAAAAGAAACTAGCCTAACCCAGCCCTCTTCGTGACCTGAACACATGTACTGATGTGCAATAGGTAGCCAGAGGCACTGCTGGATGGAGTGGTAATAAGATGTCCCTGTTGCACACTTCGCCAGCCATAGATACATGCCTTGGAACAGAATATACTCTGTTTTTATCCTCTGGCTACACAATACACCGTCAGACTTTGCATTTCCAGGTGGTGATTCATCACAATTGATTCTGGCTCTTGGGTTTTGGGATGTTCTGAAGATCTCTGTGGTTTGCACTGCATATGTCTGCAGGCATGACAGATAAACAATCTGTATTTCATCCTATTAATGTCATCCTCCCATGCTAACATGCTAAATAGCATCTAGACTGATATGCCTGGTAGCCCACAAAGGTAACTTGTGATAATACAAATTTGGTTGGCAGGCTATCTTGTATATATAATGGGTTGTTGGAAGCATAGGATAAAGGATTACCAACTTTCTGCAGTCATGATCCTGTTTCATTTTTTGGATAGATCCAGTAGAGCAGAGTAAACAAAATGCAGCTTTCAGCCTCTTTGTGTGCAGAGGTCATCTACAATTAGCATCGGTTCTCACACATGGTGATACAGGTGTGTTTGGAGCCTGTGTTCTTTCTAGGGGCTTAATTAAAATGATGTCTCTTCTCATAATTTTCCAGCCCCACTGAAAAACCTCTGCACAAGGGAGAAACATCTAGGAAGATACTGGTCGGGTGAGCGACAAGGGCAGAAGAATGCCCACCTGGAAGAATGGGACACTTGATGCCACTGCAAGGATGGACTGAAGAACTTAAACTTTTGCTGACCCCTCAGTACTTGGATGGGTCTCTCCAAGCCAAGTCAAGTGGAACTTCTCCCCTTATATTCACAGAGGAACTGCTGAGCGACCCCAGATAGTTACCCTAGGACTTTTGTAAACTGGACCTTGACTCAGCTGACAGACAGGTACCCCTCAGGCAGCCAGAAGGCTTTGGAGCCTCTTGATTGTGGGAGTGAGGCTGTAAGGCTTGGCTCTGAAGGGCCTGTAAAAAATGTCCTCCAAGTAGGGGAAAGCAGCAGGAGCCCAGACAAAGGAAAACCAGGCTGTCAAATGAAAAAGCAAATTTAGAGCCCCACGAGGCCTGAAAAAAATGCTCCTGTTGGTTTGGGCTCACTACCAGGAGCAGGACAAGTTTAAGAACGTCACAATCAGCCCTACTGGGCCAGAGCAATCAAGAACACAAGCCTGATCGCCTTTGTACAAAGTGTGTGGTACTTCACTGTAATCTCCTCAAAATTTCATGAGGAGGGCCAAGCCCACAGTAGTCTATGAATATTCAATTCATTTATTTTTGATGGGGGAAAGGGCATGCATGGGTCTTTCTCCCCAAGAGCACATCTTGGTCCCTGGGATCCTATTCTTCAGAGCCCAATGGAAGCACAGTGTCCCAGGGGACCCCCATCTCCCTAGGATCCACAGGAAATCTGGCCCAGGTAAGCTGGACACCCCTGCTCAAGCCTGTGTCTGGAAAGGTGAGGCTTGGCAGCCCAATGCCTTCTGCCTGCAGCCAGCATGTGCAGGTAAAAAGATCATTGCTCCCACCTGTTGGTGGGGCTCAAAGCAGTGCTGCAAGATCCTGCCCGTAGCTGGAGAAGAGAATAAAGTTACCTATTTCCGTGCCAGCTCTGTGAATTTTTGGGCAGCAGCCAGGGGACAGGGGCCCACAATCTGCAATGAAAAAGAAAATTCTGTGGGTTCCCTAGGTTGGACCGGGGCACCTATAACTAAACAAAAAAAGTAGTGGGAGGCTGCAATTCCAACAAATGGAAATCAATAATTGTAGTGAAACTGCTCATCAAGTAGGTATGCCCTAGGGCTAGGGATAGTCCTGTAAGCTTCACATTGTTGCATAAGCTCTGGATGTGGGGGGGTCCCTGCTACATGGCCCCAACGCTGCAGTAGCAGCATACGAAAGGTAGAAATAAGAAATTAAGAAACCTTGTATTCAATGTATTGCTTTGTTGGTAATGTTGATGGCTGACAATGCAAGGTTTGACATAATAATGAATATTGTTAATTGTTAGTACTATCCCCGTTTCAGTGGTGTTACAATAGTGAATTATAATGGTGTTGTGTTTACTGATGTGGTGGCACCCTGACAAAGCCAGTAGACCTACCTTACTCATAGCGAAACCTCATATAATGTGATAGTGCATCTAGTATAAATGGGTGGTATTGTGTTTGTAGGGTTAAGGACCCACTAGGGGTGTAATGTGTTCTGAGGGTGTCCCCAAAGATATTTTCATCTACCTGAGTTTATGCATTGGCTAATGTTTATGTAATAAAAGTACTTTTCTGTTGTAAAAGAGAAGGCACTGACAGGACAATTGATTGAGTACTGTTGTGTACCAGTGAACTGGGGATACTAGCCCACACCACTTCTCCTGAATAGGCCTTGGACTACTCTGCTTCGCTATCATGACACAGTCAATTGCTACAAAGGGATAGTTGGTTCTCATTAAAGAGAAGCTTGCAAAAGTTTTACTTGTGAAGGACTCGCATCCCTATAAACTAATAATCCAATTTCCTACACGCACCAAATCCAAATCTCCTTATGTCCACTCATCATTACTTGTCAGAGTGATGAGAGCACCTAGTTCAATTTACTGCTGCCCCACAGGCCTTGTAGCCACACAAAACTCTGCACTCCTCAATCTGCCCCAACTCTTCATCTCCTTTTTCTTCATTCTCAAATCAAAGGCTCCATGGACTGCACCTCTCGTTATTAAGAGTGCGCTGAAAGGTTTCACCTCCCATCCTCCTTTGGTGAGGCATATCCTTTGCCCCCTAGCACCTGCCTCACTATTACCTTTTTCTCATTTGCAAGAATAAAAAGCACACCCCGTTGCACATTACTTTGCTTTATCCACTTTGCATTACCCGCACTGGGGATGTCACATTCATCGGTATGCCTTCAACTTGACCACCCTGCCCGCTGCCTTTTGATCCATTATGGTCTTCTGCACTCTTCTCTGTTTCATTTCCTCACAATAGCATGCCTTCTAACTGCAGCCCTTCACATTGGTTGCCCCACCACTTCTGGTGTCCTGAAAAACATCAGAGACAATATGACCCTGAGCAATCTGAACTTTCAGATGGAAGCACACATGGCTCTATCGTGCCCTACAATGCCTTTCAAAATATCCACCCTAATTGGACCTCTTACAGCTCCCTTTTTCCTTTTTTTCTAGCACATCATTCCAGTACCCACTGCACCAATTCCCCTTTACCCAGCTCATAGCCTCAAAAGCACTTTGCACAGAAGACAATCTCAGCCAGTTTCCCAGTTTTTGTCACAGGGAATCTGTCTCAACACAAACCTCATCATATTGTCCTTCCTGATTACCAAGCCACTTTATGTTCTCTCTCTTTCCTGAGCTCCTGACTCCAGAAACTCTCTCCATGCTTGTCTGTATGCCTTAATTCTTGAATTCACCAGTGATTTCTCCTTTAGCTGCTATGCCCTCACCTTTCAATATTCTCCATTTCAGGTGGCACTGTCATTACTGCCTCATACCTTTGTACCACAGGGTAGGGGTGCCACCATATGAATCTCTATCCCAGCGGACCAGGATCCAAGACCTCCTCTTCGGTGCTGGACCTATCTCTTCTTGTGCTCCTCTGAAGCTGCTCCAAGCTGCTCCTGTTCTAGATCCCTGTGCAGCTATACTGCCTAAGGCATCCTTTCTTCTCTCCAGCTCCTGCCTCCCTGTGTATCTGGTGTATAAGGGCCTCCATACATGTCCCCAGGTCCATAATTGTAATAGTCCATTTCCTGTGATCCCACCTCTCTCTCCCATTCTTCTCAGATTCTGGATAGGTCCCTTCAGTACTCGGCAGTACCGCCCTATTGTCCTCCCACTTCTGTACCTGCTCTGAGCCATACTTTGTAGGAAGCTGGCCCCCTATGTAGTGTGCAAAACTAGGCACACTAGGCAGGGGGTCCAGGCAACCACATGTTGGTTTCCACAGGTAAAAATAAGGCCATCTAATGCTCCAATTTTTATGGTAGCTGGTCGAGCAGTTAGGCTAATCCAGAAGATGTGCTAAGCATTTGCTGTACTCACAAATTCAATCATACACCACACAGACTCAATGAATAACTTGAGACCAGATTTGATAAAAATACTTCAGACTTTTATATAAATTTTAAGACCAAGATATTTTGAATACGTTAAGTATATGACTTTTCAAATTTTTGATGAAATTAGTCTTTCTTTGCGTAATTACGCACCATTGGAATCAACGTACATTTGAGTTACCAGTCTCTTCTTTTGCAGGATGGTCGCAGCAGTCGATGGGCATCTTGTGCCAGCTGGAGAGCCTCGGTGGGCTCCCAGCGGGAGCAGCGTTGGAAAATCTCTTGGCACAGGCAAAGGGCCACCTGGAGGGGCCAGTTGGAAAAGGAGCTGCTTTGCAGATTTAAAGATGATGCCTGCAGGTCTCCTTGGGCTGTTGAGGTCACAAGAGGTTGGTGTCCCGAGGCACACAGCAGATCCCATGATGCAAGGCGCAGAGCGGCTAGGTGCAGGGCATTTTGAAGGTCGTAGATGCTGTGTGCAAAGGACTCCTTTGAGCTGGAGGTAAGTCTTCTTCTTGGGGTCTTGCAGGACGTTGCAACACTCTGGAGGGAGGTCCAAGGTGTCACTGAAGTCCCTTGACTGAGGCTTCCTCCTGTTCCAGTTGCAGCTCTAGGTGAGCTGTTTTAGGTGTTGTCCAATGTGCACTGACCAGTACGCGGGGTATGGTACAAGTCAGCCATGGGAGGGCGCTGTGTCACCAAAGTTGGTACACTTGCAGATCTCATCTGGGCTGTTGTTGGTGTGTTGTCAGGTCCAGCTGCATCTTCTGGTGGCAGAGATATCGTCCAGTCAGTGAAGTGTCCCCCACCGGTTTGCAGGTTGCTTGCAGGTTGCTTGCAGGTTACTTTAGTTTCTTGAGTGGTGCCTCCACTCAGGAGGGAGATCTAGGGCTATTTGCAAATCCTGGAGGTCCCTCCGGGTCTTTTGAGGTTGTTCCAGTGGTCATCTCCTCTGCAGCGGTGATTATCAGGACTCTGGTGCGGCAAGCAGGGGTCTTGGAGCCTCTTCTGGTGCAGTAGGTCTTCTGTTCTCATCCTGGCGGGCTCTTTGGTGCTGTCTTCTTTTCTTCCAGATTAATCTAATATCTTGGTCTAGGGGGAGCCCACTAAATACTGAATTTAGTAGGCGTTTTAGGGGGAACCTGGTAGTGTCCAATGGGACACCTACCCTTGGGTGGCTACACCAACTACAGTGACCACTTCCTGTGGGAAGGGGGAGTTCCCTAAACCTCATTTACTATTCCTGCCATTCAACATGGAGAAAAGTCAAATGCAGGGTCCACTTCACCTGCAAGCCCCTAGGGGTGGTGCATGCTCATTAACACCACTCCTCCTTCTCATTGTCTGGTTTTCCGCCTTTGCTCCCACCAAAAGTGGGGCTTTACAAAGGGGGAAGCCATCTGCTGCTAGCAGCAGGCCTACGGGCTTGAGTTTATGGGGCAGTAGCCCTTTGAAGCTCACCGCCAGGGTGTTGCACATTCCTGAGGGAGGGGGTGTTAGCACCTCTACCCAGGAAGGGCAGTGTTTTACAAACCATGGCTCTCCCCCAGGTTTGTATATTGGCTTTCTGGAAGTGGCAGGCTTGATGGAACCCGTCAGCAACTATGCCAGTTAGATTAGCTTTTGCCGGGGGAACCTCTAATATGACCCCTAGGTACATTTAGGGTTAAATCCAATACTGGTACCAGTTTGGCTTTATCATTCTGAGATGTTTGATACCAAACAACTATGTAGCTGGGGAACTCGTGTTTGACCAGTGTCCAGTACATGTACTTTAAATGTCTGCTCACTTTACTCACTATGTCTCAGGTTTGGCAAGGACACAGTGGGGGCACATTGCTCATGCAACTATGCCCTCACATGTAGTATGTTGCACCCTGCCTTAGGGCTTTAAGGCCTAACAGAGGGATGACTTACCCATATCATATGCAGTGTAGGGTGGGTAGGGCACACAGGGAGAGTGCCATGTTGAGTTTGCCTTTTTAGGTTTGTCCCAGTACACTCATTCTGCACTGGCAGTGCTAGGTGCATCAGGATGCAGGGCCCTAGAGGTTGGCACAATCAGTGTGGCTGCCCTCGGGGGCCTACTTATACTATTCCATGCCCTGGGTACTGGGGTGCCCATTTACTAGGGTCTTACAGTGATATGTAAGCGTGTGTCCAATTGTGCCAAACATCACAACAGATTTAGGGAAAGAGCTCTGGCCCAGGGAACCTGGTTAGCATGGGCCCTAGGCACTACCAACTTCTAAGACACTTCAACATCAGGCAAAAAGTGGGGGCTAACCATGCAAAAAGAGGGCTCCTGTCACATACCTCTCTCTTGCCCGTTCTCCTTGCTGATCCCTCTTAAGCTCTTTCTTGTACCACCCACTCAAGGTTGCTTCCGGACCAGTCATCTTTCCTTGTTCATGGCCCAAACATGTTCCTGTGGCGGCCCCATTCTTGAAGGATGGATCCCTCCCTTTCTGCTATTTTCAGGGACCCATATTATTCGGACTAAGGCTCCTGGGTGACTCCAGGAGCAGTAATACTGCACCCTCTCCCTTGTTGGAAGGGAAGCCACATGACAGAACTGCTGCCAGGACTCCCACTAATGGTTCCCTATTTGGCTTTTGTGCAGGCTCTGGCATCGCTTGGGGTCTCTTTGGGCAGTCAGTATTACAGTTGCCCTTTGTATTATGGGTGGGGCCTTAATATCTGACAGTTGTGGCACCATGGATGCGTACATCCTCGCCCAGTGCCAGGGTAAAATGATTTCCACACTCTAGTATAGTGCAGTGATGAAAGCGCAGCTGCCCATAGACCGCCACATCAATACACCCGAGCCCCAAAGCTCCATGTGTGGACAGTGAAATTTCGTCACCTCCGCCCGAGTCACGGTTTTGATAGAACTGTTCAAGCATGCTAGTCAAGGCTATGCCTTCAAGGGCATATGGAACACTGGCGCAGAAGAAGGCAATGTGTATGTTTTCAATAAAATCACTCTGTCTATGTACACTAACTCGGTATCCCCATAAGCTAATGGATGGGCTGCTGACAGCACAGCTAGTAAGCACAGAGTGGCTAGCTGTAGTTTCTTTTTTGATATGCGTTGTTTGCAGTTCCACTAACTTGTAAAGTTCGTTCCTGTAAATGCTGTAGACAGAGCAATTTCATTGAAAGGGGACATTGCCCTTTTCTGTGTTTGTCCATGGGCGCAGGATGGCAGGAAGGCAGGGAAAGTGTAGATTCAGTCTACCTTTTGCACAATTAGAGACTGGGACACATTGTGCACCAGAGAAAATTGTCAGAGAAAGGAGAAACTGGTGAAGAAGCCAATTCTTCTATCAATTTCCCCCTCAGCTTTCACAGCTTTCAATTTGGTCCGACCTCTATTTACTAAGAAATGGAAAATTATAACATTGATAGCAATTATGTGTATCCTATGACAGTAGAACCAAATGATATGTGAGCAAGCTATTAATGATCTTCCAGCTCTATTCAAAAACTATTTTTGTAAAATAAATATACGTTGTTTAGAATCCCTAGGTAAAGATACCGTGCCATTCAAATGAAAAAGAGATCTTTTGAGTTTGTGAAGCTACACCATTGTTGGTTGGACGATTAAAACTGGCCACCTACAAATATATTCAGGTGTATCAGTACTGTTCACTTTCAACCATTTAATAAAAGTCAGACTCTCATCACACTTGAGAAATTCAGAAGAATCTATAGCAAACTATGGGCCTGATTTAGGAAAAGTGGTGCTGCATCCAAAGCATTTTTCTAGCATCCCCCAATGCTATCATATGTGCGCCGTATTTAACATACAGCGCACCATGGTGGTAGTTAGGGAAATAGAGTCAACATTTTGGGGCTAGTTTGGAGCTTTGCAGGCTTGGCATCAAAAATGTTGACGCTAATCATGCAAAGTACATTGAGCCCCATTTAAAAGCAATGGTGTGCCTCCTGTTAACACCTGCTCTGTGCAGGCGTTAAAAATGCCGCTATAATGATGCAAAGAAATCTTTTAGATTTCATTGCATCATTTTTTGGCCCCCCTTTTGGGGGAACGCCCCCTGCATACATTATGCCTGGCACAGGCATAATGTGGTGCAAGGGTTAAAAAGAGGCACAATGCATGCATTCCGCCACTTTGTCAATATGTCATGGCGATTTTGGCCTTGTTGGGCCACATTAGCGTAAAACAAATGACACTAATGTGGCACAAGGAGGCACCTGACCCTCATAATTCTGGGCCTGTTTTTTTTTAAACTACAAGGTAGAGAGGCATCAGCTGAGGTATAAGCTATGGTTGAACTCTGGTTTTAAAACCTAAATCTAATCAGGTCTCTATGAGGAATACTTAGATTACCCTTGGCAACTTGGCAAGAGCAGAAGCACCTCCCTTAGTGGTAATGTAATTGCATGTAGTACATGAACAGCAAGAGCAATTGAACATTATAGTTTAGAAATAGCTGAAAGTTACCAAATCAGTGCAAGTAAGAAGAATGAAACGCAATGTTTAAAAGGAAATCAAGACAGAAAAAAAAATGTTGGAGGGAGATCTATAACTATCAAAATGCATGTGAGGAAAATAGTAGGAAAATAATGGGGTTAGTTGGTTCTTTGGTTACCAGGCTTCACCAGAGGCTGCCCTGTGATGCAGTTCGGTTGGAAAGAGTTTTCTGGTTAATTGTGGTCATTATTCACCCTGGGTTGGGACTTAAGTACCATTGGCAGACAACTGTCAATGAGCAACATTGGAAAGTACTATCATTTTGCGCCACTAAACTAAAAGGCAAAATCAGTCAGGTGAGGAAAGGCAAAAAGCTGTCACTGAGCAAGGATTCACAGTTCTTCATTTATTATTGCTCACACAGGAGGCTCAACTGTTGTTGTAAAAATCTCTGGGTGGGAAACCTCCTGAAATATTGGCTGCTGAGGGGGCCTCTTTGAAGGCACATTGTGATGCATTCCCCTTTCTTGTACTTACAGTGGAAATGTGAATATTTTCTTAAGGTAAATATCCCCCAATTGGGTACAACTGGAAGATACAGCTGTGTAGAGGTCAAAAAGGCTGAATACTTTCTCCACACAATCTCATTGGAGTCTCAGATCTTAAAAGAAAAAAGCTTAGATTAGGATAAAACCGGAAATCTATCCTTACAAGACAGCATCTCTTTCTAGTAGATTTGATACTTTCCCTGCTCCCCACAGACATTAATGCCCTCATTACAACCCTGGTGGTCGGTGATAAAGCGACGGTAATACCACCAAAAGGCTAGCAGTAAAAAAAATGGAATTATGACCACGGCGGAAACCGCTCACACAGACAGCCACTTTAACACACTGACTTCCACAGCGGTAGCAACAAGCACCACGGCCATAACCACCAACAGCCAGGTGGAAGACAATGTACCGACCACACTATTACAACAGGCCTATCCACCACCTTTTCCGGGGCGGTACCAATGACATCAAAAGCACAGCAGAAACAGTGTACAGAAGGGAAACGACTCACCCCTGGAGACTTAAGGAAGAACCACGCCGCCATGGAGCCCGAGTTGAAGGTGTTCCCCATGCTCGTTTATCTCCTTCTTCACCATGAATACCTACCCCGGCGAAGACGACCACGGTGAGTACTGCCACCTTGCACACAGTGGAGGTAAAAGAGAGTGACGCACACACGCAACATGCAACACCCCCAACACCATACACAAAAACAGATGCAGTAACATTACATATCCACCCCATACTCCTCAGGAAAAATGCAAGGACAAAAGGAATTGACTAAAGTGAGTGTAATAAGATAAAATACTAGAAATAGTCCTTCAAAATCAAAACAGTATATACTTATATACAAATGGAGGGAAACTGCCCAGTCCACAATGTCCGTGGGCCACAGGGCCTCATCACATAGGCCAAGGCCCCACTTGACTCCTGCCACAACATGGAGAGAACACTGCAGGGGCATCAGGTCAAAAGTACACAGGCACTTCAGGGGGACGGGGAATGGGCCGGCACCTAGGCCGGAAGATGGAACACCACTGGTCCTGGAGGGGGCAACATGCCCTGTGCGATGTCCTGTGGAGTGCAAAGCCACAGTCTTTCAAGTGGGTGGTCTGCCCACTGCTTGGTCCTGGGGAGTGCAAGGTGTAGGAAGGTAGCTTCTTTCTAGCATTGTTACCCCCCACTGGTGGTCTGTTTGTAAGTATATGTCATGGTGTTTTTACAGTCTCACTGCGATCCTGCTAGTCAGGAGCCCAGTGCTCATAGCGAAAACCCTATTTGTCAGTGTGTTTTATATGTCTTACTGGGATCCTGCTAGCCAGGAACCCAGTGCTCATAGATTGTGGCCTGTATGTGTATCACTGTGTAGTGCCTAACTGTGTCACTGAGGCTCTGCTAATCAGAACCTCAGTGCTTATGCTCTCTCTGCCTTTAACATGGTCACTATAGGCTAGTGAATATTTTCACCAATTCTAATTGGCACACTGGAACACCCTTATAATTCCCTAGTATATGGTACCTAGGTACCCAGAGTATTGGGGTTCCAGGAGATCCCTATGGGCTGCAGCATCTCTTTTGCCACCTATAGGGAGCTCAGACAAATCTTACACAGGGCTGCCACTGCAGCCTGAGGGAAATAACGTCCACATTATTTCACAGCCATTTTACACTGCACTTAAGTAACTTATTAGTCACATATATGTCTAACCCTCACTTGGTGAAGTTTAGGTGCAAAGTTACTAAGTGTGCGGGCACCCTGGCACTAGCCAATGTGCCCCCACATTGTTCAGGGCAATTTCCATGGACTTTGTGAGTGCAGGGACACCATTACACATGTGCACTACATATAGGTCAATACCTATATGTAGCTTCACAATGGTAACTCCGAATATGGCCATGTAATATGTCTATGATCATGGAATTGTCCCCCCATGCCAAATATGGTTTTGGGGTGCCAAGCCCACGCATCCCCGGGGCTCCACCATGGACCCCGGGTACTGCCAAACCAGCTCTCTGGGGTTTTCACTGTAGCTACTGCTGCTTCCAACCCACAGACAGGCTTCTGCCCTCCTGGGGTCTGGGCAGCCCAGCCCCAGGAAGGCAGAACAAAGAACTTCCTCTGAGAGAGGGTGTTACACTCTCTCCCTTTGGAAATAGGTGTTAAGGGCTGGGGAGGAGTAGCCTCCCCGAGCCTCTGGAAATGCTTTGAAGGGCACAGATGGTGTCCTCCTTGCATAGGCCAGTCTACACCGGTTCAGGGAACCCCCAGCCCCTGCTCTGGCACGAAACTGGACAAAGAAAAGGCGAGTGACCACTCCCTCTTCCATCACCACCCCAGGGGTGGTGCCCAGAGCTTCTCCAGAGTGTCCCAGAACTCTGCCATCTTGGATCCAGAGGTGTAAGGGCACAATGGAGGCCTCTCAGTGGCCAGTGCCAGCAGATGACTTCAGAGACCCCTCCTGATAGGTGCTTACCTGACTAGGTGGCCAATCCTCCTCTGAGGGCTATTTAGGGTCTCTCCTGTGGGCTTTTCCTCAGATAACAATTTGCAAGAATTCACCAGAGTTCCTCCAAATCTCCCTCTTCGACTTCTGCAAAGGATCGAGCTCTGACTGCTCCAGGACGCCTCAAACTGCAACAAAGTAGCAAGAAGTCTACCAGCGACATTGTAGCGCCTAGTCCTGCCGGCTTTCTTGACTGTTTCCTGGTGGTGCATGCTCTGGGGGCTGTCTGCCTTCACTCTGCAGTGGAAGCCAAGAAGAAATCTCCCTTGGGTTGACGGAGTCTTTCCCCTGCTACCGCAGGCACCAAACTTCTGTTTCGCTGGTCCTCTGTGTCCCCTCTCATTGTAACGAGTGTGGTCCCTGGAACACAGGTGGTGGATCCAAGTGACTGTGACAGTCCAGTGGTTCATCTATACAAATGTGGAGGGGGTAAGTCCTTGCCTCCCCTCTCCAGACTGTAATCCTGTGTACTGCATGAACTGCAGCTACTAGGGCTTCTGTGCACTTTTGCAAGGAATCCTTCATACACAGCCTAGCCCAGGTCCCCAGCACTCTGCCCTGCATTGCTGAACTCATTGAGTTGACCACCGGCTTCATGGGACCCTCTTTTGTAGTGTTGAGATGACCGCCATGCTCAGTTTTCTTGAACCCATGTTAAAGTACTTATGCAGGTGCTGCCTTCTTGTGCATGGACTCTCTGTGTTGCTGAGGGCCACATCTGTCACCTAGTCCAAGTGGTGACCTCCTGGTCCTTCCTGGGCCCAGGCAGCACCCTTTTTCTTTAACCGTGACCTTTGCAGGTAGCAAGGCTTGTTTGTGATATTTCTTCAAAAAACAACTCTACATCCTCCAGACCCCTGTGGGACATCTTCTGTGCAAAGGAGAAGTTCCTGGCATCTTCCATTGTTGCAGAATCTTCAGCTTCTTCCACCTGGAGGCAGCTATTGTGCACCTTCATCCGGGATTTAGTGGGCTCCTGCCCCCCCTGGACACTTTCTTGACTCTTGGACTGGGTCCCCTTCCATTACAGGTCCTAAGGTCCAGGAATCCATCTTCAGTGCTTTGCAGTCTGTTGTAGTTTTTGCAGAATCTCCTATCACAACTTTAGTGTGTTTCTGGGGAAGTATTATCACTTTATTCCTACTTTTCAGGGTCTTGGGGTGGGGCCTCTTGGATACCCTTAGTGTTTTCTTACACTCCCAGTGACCCGCTACACACTACACTAGACCAGGGGTCCCTAAGTGGTTCACATTCCACTTTCTTAGCGTAAGGTTTGTGTTGCCCCTAGGCCTATTGCATCCTATTGTATTCTACAGTGTTTGCACTACTTTTCTAACTGTTTACTTACCTGATTTTGGTTTGTGTGTATATTTTGTGTATTTTACTTACCTCCTAAGGGAGTATATCCTCTGAGATATTTTTGGCACATTGTCACTAAAATAAAGTACCTTTATTTTTAGTAACACTGAGTACTGTGATTCTTATGATATAGTGCTATATGATATAAGTGGTATAGTAGGAGCTTTGCATGTCTCCTAGTGTAGTGTTGTAGAGGGGTGCTGGGAGTATTAGAAAACACCAACGGCAAGTAATAAAACCCACCCAAGAGCCCAGGAAAGGAGGAGTAAATCACAGTAACTTTCCTATGAACACACAAGAACACAAGAATGAAGATTATGCAAGAACCAGAAGAGGCTGCAAGACACCAACAATGCATTCCTGAACATGAAGACCTGTGGAAGAAGGGGACCACGTCCAAGAATCACTGAAGAGTCTAGGGAGAATGTCCGTGGGCCACAGGGCCACTTAACTCCTGCCACAACACGGAGAGGACACTGCAGGAGCATCAGGTCAAAAGTACACAGGCACCTCAGGGGGACGGGGAATGGGGGGGCACCTCAGCCGGAAGATGGAACACCACTGGTCCTGGAGGGGGCAACATGCCCTGTGCGATGCCCTGGGGAGTGCAAAACCACAGACTCTCTAGTGGGTAGTTAGCCCACTGCTTTGTCCTGGGGAGTGCAAAGCCGCAGTCTATCTAGTGGGTGGTTTGCCCACTGTTTGGTCCTGGGGAGTCCAAGGCCACAGTCCCTCAAGTGGGTGGCCTGCCCACTGCTGGTTGTGGGGAGTGCAAGACCACAGTCTCTCTAGTGGGTGGTTTGCCCACTGCTTAGTCCTGGGGAGTGCAAAGCCACAGTCTCTCTAGTGGGTGGTTTGCCCACTGCTTGGTACTGGGGAGTGCAAGGCCACAGTCTCTCAATTGGGTACTTTGCCCACTGCTTGGTCCTGGAGAGTGCAAGGCCACAGTCTCTCAAGTGGATGGCTTCTCCACTGGTTTTGGAGGGGGCTTTGTGCCCAGTGTGCTTCATCCTGGCAAGGAAGGGGTGACTGGATGCCTTCTTCCACTGGTTCTGGAGGGGGCTTTGTGCCCAGTGCACTTCATCCTGGCAAGGATGGAGTGAGTGGATGCCTTCTTCCACTGGTTCTGGAGGTGGCTTTGTGCCCAGTGTGCTTTATCCTGGCAAGGAAGGGGTGAGTGGGTGCCTTCTTCCACTGGTTCTGGAGGGGTCCCTGTGCCCTGTGATGCAGCACATGGGGCGTGCAAGGTCACAGTCTCTCATGTGGGTGTCACACCCACAGGATTTGCATGGGCCAGGACACACTACAGTCCATGGAGGCAGGACTGCACACTGTCCTCCGGCGGTGATGGCTGCTCAGTGGTGGCAGTGGCGGGGCTGGCGTCAGGGATGCCAGTGGTGGGGGGAGTCTCCAGCCCCTCCCCTGCAGCCTCGGACGGTTGCCCACTGGGGCTGCTGGCCCTGCTGCAGGCAGTGATGCTGGTGGTGGTACTGGTGGTGGTGTGGTGTCGGGAATGCCTGTGGTGGGGGGAGGCAGTGGATGTTGGTGTGTCTAATTCTGGATGGTGTTTGTGTGAGTGCCTGTGGGATGATGTGTGGTGCTTGTGTTTCCCTGAGCCACTCCTGTGTGTTGTCTTGGGTGCATGCTGGTCTGAATGTGTGCTTGGGATAGGTTGGGTTTCAGGGAAATGGAACTGGGTAGAGGAAGTTGGAGGGGGGAGGATAGAGAGAGGGACAATGGCTGCCATCAGGAAGAGGCCAGAGCCTGGATTGATCTCTGTTGGGCCACACTGCCAGAGTGAATGCCCTCCATGAATGCATTTGTTTGTTACAAATGGCCTGTCAGCCCCTGGATGGAATTCACTATGGTTGACTGCCCAACAGAGATGGATCGCAGGAGGTCAATAGCCTCCTCACTCAGGGTAGCAGGGCTAACTGGGCCAGGGCCAGAGGTGCCTGTGGCGAAGGAGATGCCCACTCTCCTGGTGAGCGGGCACGAGAAACTCACTGAGGGGCTGCTGGGAGGGCGGTGCTAGTACGGGGGTGGCGGCTGTACCTGTAGTTTGGGTGGGCACAGAGGTGTCTTTCACCACCAGGGAGCTTCCATCGGAGGAGGTATCACTGTCAGAAGTGTCCCCTCCTGTCTCCGCTGTGGTGCTCCCCTCGCCCTCCATCCCACTGGTGTGCATCTCACATGGCCTCCAGGGCCATGTGAGATGCAGCTCCCTCCGTCGCCTCTGCTCCTCCACCAGATAATGCTAATGCACACAAGGACAGGGTGACAAAACAAAAAGGGTGGGGACAAAGGATACACTTGGTCAATGGCTTCCCCTAACACCACCGTTGATGTACAAAGCACACTCACACAGGGAACTGGCCTACGCACTATGCAATGCACTACAAGTCACAATGCTAGTCACCAGCCCTAGGACAGACATACCTAAGGCCAATAGCAGCATACCTGAGATCCCTGCCCAGTAGTGGAGGCCTAGTAGCTTGGTTGGAGGACTTTCACATCAGAACACTGCCCAACATAGGACCTGCCATGCACTGTCCTGCCTAGCCTTGGGGCACCCACAGGCCCACATCCCCCACCCGGAGACCACCCCACCACATGCAATTTGCAAATTTGGAAACTGTACTCATTCCCTTGTGGCTGCTGTGATGGCCTCAAGCGCCCATCCAGCTCCGGATAGGCCACCGCCAGTATACGGAACATGAGGGGGGTCAGGGATCGACGGGCACCCCTTCCTCATTGGGAGGCCATCCCCAGCTGGGCCTCCACCGTCTTCCGTGCCCAGCGTCTCAGGTCCTCGCACCGTTTCCGACAGTGGGTGCTCCGCCTGCGGTAGACCTCCAGGGTCTGCACGTCCTTGGCGATGGCACTCCATATACCCTTTTTCTGATGGGTGCTGACCTGTAGAAAAACAAACATAGAAAAAGGTATCAGCCATACCATCTGGCCTCTTACACTCATGGCCCACCATATCCCTCACATCCCCTTACACACAGACATTGCCCACCATACATGCAACACGCTTCCCAGGACCCCTCCATCCCCCCTTACACAAGGCCCTCACACACAGCACTCCATCCATTCATGCCCCATGCATCCTGCTCACAGTGTACTCACCGGTTGGTCTGAAGGCCCATACAGCTTTTGGTACTGGGGTAGGAACCCATCCACTAGTCTCTCCAACGCTGCAGCAGTGAAGGCAGGGGACCTTTCCCTAGTTACACGAGCCATGGTCGGTTCCAGACACAGGTCACAGCAGCACTTGCAGTGTAGGTCCTCTCCTGTTGAAGGTCAGGTAGCAAGTGAGAGAACAGATAGAAAATGGCGATGACGTCCGCGGCGGTGTGCACTGTCACCGCCTGTATACATCACCATTGCCCACTGTAACCCATAGGGCCCAATGACAACCAGTGAGGAGTTGTGCAGTGGTATTCGACCGCCTCCCACAACGGCGCACAGCGTCACCGGCATTACATCATTTCCACATGTCCATCCACACAGGACAGGCGGACGCCATTTCAGGGAGGGCAGGTCATGGCACCTAACTACGTCACAGTACACATAGGCACCATTTGGGCATATCCAACAACATACTGTTTCAGTCACAGCATGCAATGCAGCGTACAGTTTGGAAATGTGGAATACTGACCAGATGCTCATCATTTTGCCCCCTAAATTGCAACCGCTGTGGATGAATAGGAGATGGAGACACCACCCTATGAACAGACCCCTGGTGGACTTGGCACAATGGAGGACAGGCACATTATCCTCACCTACAGAATTTAAGAGCTGTGTGCCCAATTGGAGACAGACCTGACATCTGCTGTCCGTCACCCCACTGGGATCCCCCCTCTTGTGCAGGTGCTATCTGTGCTCCATTTCTTGGCAACTGGTTCTATCCAAGTGACAGTGGGCTTGGCAGCAGGAATGTCACAGCCAATGTTCTCAATAATGATAACAAGAGTATTGTCTACCATGATGAAACACATGTCCAGCTACGTTGTTTTCCCCCAGGAGGAGGATTTAGCCACAGTGAAAGATTACTTTGATGCAATGGGCCATAACCCCAACATTATTGGGGCAACTGATGGTACACATATTGCCTTTGTCCCCCCCCGGAGAAATTAACAGGTGTTCAAAAGTCGAAAGAGCTTTCACTCAATGAATGTTCAGATAGTGGGCCTGGTGGACCAGTACGTCTCCCATGTCAATGCAAAGTATCCTGGCTCTGTGCATGATGCCTATATCCTGAGGAATAGCAGCATCCCATTTGTGATGGCTCAACTCCAGAGGCACCGGAGTGGCTAAAAGGTGAGCCCACGGTTCCACCCAGTATATGTTGGTGTATGGGTATGGGGTTGGCCCTAAGGGTTAGTGTGTGTCTAACAGGTATCCCTCAATATTTGCAGGTGACTATGGTTACCCCAATCTCTCATGGCTACTGACCCCAGTGAGGAATCCCAGAACAAGGGCAGTGGAACGTTACAATGAGGCACATGGGTGAACAAGAAGGATTATAGAGAGGACGTTCGGCCTACTGAAGGCCAGATTTCGGTGCCTCCATCCAACAGGTGGTTCCCTGTGCTACTCACCCAAGAAGGTCTGCCAGATCATCGTGGCATGGTGTATGTTGCACACCCTTGCCTTATGTCGCCAAGTGCCTTTTCTGCAGGAGGATGAGGCTGGAGATGGGCATGTGGCAGCAGTGGACCCTGTGGACAGTGAAGAAGAGGAAGCAGATGATGAGGATGAGGACAACAGAACATCAATCATACCACAGTACTTCCATTGACACACAGGTAAGACACTGTAACTTCACCTTCCATTGACAGTTATGTGTTGGATATTGTCACTGGCAGGCTGATTTTATTATGGCCACTTACTATACCCTTTGACATGTCTATTTTCAGATACCTGTGCCCCACTCTGGCTCCTGGTGTGTTGCCTGCAGCCAACTACAGGTCATACCTATGTACACATTACTGTACAGTTGAATTGCAATGTTTACAACTTGTTAAACAAACACATAGTTCAATCAATTGACAGACTCATACTTGTATTTTTTACAGGGGTGTTTATTTATGTGCTAATAAGTGGAGGGGGTATTGCAATGGACTGGGGTTGTGGTGGAGGAGAGTCCAGGGTAAAGTTCCAGTCTATTTGTATCACAGGTGCATTGTCCAAGGGGGCATATGAAGTGGAGCAATGGCAGTTCAAGGTGGACATGGTGACATAGTGGGACACAAGGGTGACATTCAGGAGAGTCTTTTTCCTGGTGGGCGTCTTCGCAATATTCTCTGGCTTCTGCCTGGATCGTAGGGACCGTTTGCAGGATGGTTCTTCTTCTGCAGGGGGAGGGATGCTGATGGCCTGTTGTTCCTGTGGTGGGGCCTCCTATCCACTAGCAGCAGTGGAGGTGGAAGGCTGTTCATCGGTTTGGCTAGTGTCAGGGGCCTGTTGGTGTGCCACTGCCTCCCTCATGGTGTTGGCCATGTCTGCCAGCACCCCTGCAGTGGTGACCAGGGTGGTGTGGATGTCCCTCAGGTCCTCCGTGATCCCTCGGTACTGTCTCTCCTGCAGCCACTGGGTCTCCTGCAACTTGGCCAGTATCTGGCCCATCGTCTCCTGGGAATGCTCCCAGTATGTTGATGAGTGCCTCGTGGAGAGTCGGTTCCCTGGGCCTGTCCTCCCCCTGTCGCACAGCAGTCCTCCGAGCTTCCCTGTTGTACTGTGCCTCTGTCCCCTGGACCGTGGGCCCACTGCCACTAACCTCAGGTCCCTGATAGCCTGTGTTTGTGGGGTGGCCTGGGGCCCCTGTAGTGGTGGACACACTGCTGATTGATGTGTCCTGGGGACAGTGGTTTGGGCCCGCTGGGTGGGTGCTGTGCTGGTGTTTCCTGAAGGGGGAGGCTCTGTGGTTGTCTGTGACAGTGCCTGGTTAACTGACTGTCCGGCAGTCCCTGATGGGCCAGGTTGGTCATCCTGATCCAGGCCTGCAGAGCTGCTGTCATCACTGTGGGCCTCTACTTGGGGGGAACTGGATGTTGCTGGCACCTCCTCTCCGGTGACGTTGTGTGGGGGACCTGTGGGGATGTAAATGCAGTGTTATTGTTTCTGCGTGTGCCATCTTGTGCATGGGTGTGTTGCTCTCTATGGTTGTTATTGACATGGCAGCTTCGGCTTGTGTGAGTGGTGATTTGGTAGGCTAGGTGATTGTCTCAAGTGTGCATGCTTTGGTGATGGGTGTCCATGCAGGTCTGTGACGGGTGTCCATGCATTGGTGTTGAATGATGGGCTTGGTTGTGGGAGGGGTGGGTTGTTATGGTGGGGTGTGTGAGAGGTGGTGGAGTGATGGGAGTAAGGGTGAGGGTGGGGGTATGTGATGGCATGCAGGTAGGGGGGGTGAAAGTAGTAAAGATTTGACTTACCAGAGACCAGTCTCCTGCTACTCCTACCAGGCCCTCAGGATGCAGTATTGCCAAGACTTGATCCTTCCATGTTGTTAGTTGTGGGGGAGGACTTGGGGGTCCACCGCCAGTCCTCTGTACTGTTATCTGGTGTCTTGCAACCACGGAATGTACCTTCCCCCGCAGGTCGTTCCACCTCTTTCTGATGTCATCCCTTGGTCTTGGGTGCTGTCGCACAGCGTTGACCCTGTCCTTGATCCTCCGCCATAGCTCCATCTTCCTGGCAATGGATGTCTGCTGCATCTGTGATCAGAATAGCTGTGGCTCTACCCAGATGATTTCCTCCACCATGACCCTTAGCTCCTCCTCTGAGAACCTTGGATGTCTTTGCAGGGCCATGGGTGTACTGTGTGTGGTGTGTGAGGGTGTGTTGGGTGATGTGGTGGGGTGTGTGCTGTAAGGTATGTGGATGGTGTATGGGTGATGGTGTTTAGTGGCTCTGCTTCTGTGGGTGCTGTTGGTCTGTCTCTCTCAGTTGGCAACATTTTTGAGTTGTGAGGGGTTGTAGGTAGTGTGTGTGTGTCTTATAGTGATGAGGGTGTGTGTGTGTGGTGTGTGTATGTGTATCAGGTGTGTGTAGTTTGAATTGTCCAATGTGGTGTAGTTTTGTATGTGTGTGTGTATTTTGAGCGCGGCGGTATGTACTGCCAATGGTTTAGTGCCACTGAATGTCAGCCGCGGTGATTCGTGGGTCATAATGTGATGGGCATAGTTCTGCTGGCATAATGGTAAACCGCCGCCGCGGCGGTATGTTGGCGGCAGTCGGCATGGCGGTAAGCGGAACTTACCACCAATGTCATAATGAGGTCCTAAATGTTCCATGTTTGCTTTGCAGAAATAGGGTCACATGTACAAAAGATTTTAGCAGTCACAAATGGTGAATTGGACCGCTAAATAGCCTTTGAACATGTACCAACCCTATTTTGCAACCAATTACCAAATTACAAAATAGTGTTTGTGAGTCCTTATTAGGAAGGTACATGTTAAGTGGGTCCACTCCTAATGAAAAGTCACAGGGGCAGGTATGAGTGTTTGGCGACTGAAATGCGGTCACAAAACAGTAATCTTTCACCGAATCCATGAAGATGGTGGTAACCCGTTCGCAAACGGGAAGGGGTGCCTTAGGGACCCCTTCCCTTTTGCGAATGTGGGTATCAACATTTTTTAAGTGTACACAGTGGTCCTAGTGACCACTGCCTTCTCTTAAAAATTTAAATGAACACTTTTCTTTTTTAATTTTAAAATGCATCCCGTTCACCTTTACTCTTCCCTTTTGTGAATGTGGGAGTCAACATTTTTAAGAGCAGACAGTGGTCCCAATGACCACTGCCTTCTCTTAAAAAAATAAAAGAACACTTTTCATTTTTAACTTTGAAATGTATCCCGTTTATCTTTAAGGAAAATTGGCTGAATTAAAAAAAAAATAGCATTATTTTAAAAGCAATCACAGACATAGTGGTCTGCAGACCTCAGCAGGCCACCATCCCTTTGAATGCAGGGTATTCCCAATGGGACACAAATTGCGACCTGACTCATGAATATTGATGAGGTAGGTCCTACATGACCTATTTAGGAATCACAAACAGTGTCTGAGGCACTGTTGTGCATCGCATTTTGCTAGTTCCTAATTTCGAGTTGCAAAATGTTGCGATAAGGGACAAGAAAAATGTAGTGATAGTACATGTGGCCGTAACTGTTTCCAGAAACGTTTACTAGGAGATTAGGCCATGATTTCAAGTGCAAAAAAGACTTCTTTCTGGTTCTGAAAAGATTCACAACCAAAGTCATACACCACTGTTCTTTGGATGTTCCACACTATTTCTGTCCTACGAAACAATCAGGCTTCTTTTACAACCAGAGCAAAAGTCGTAGCCTCAGCCCTACACCAGACAGGGAATTCTTCTGGAAAGTAGTCGTCATGTCTCTTCTTTTGATTGAAGCACTTCTCTTCATTTAGCATAGTTGCAGCAGTGTTTTCACATGTGATTGCCACATTTCATTAGGTAAATCTATCTATCACTTACACCCGTTTTCCTCCTATCTTTTGCAACACCACAACCCCATTCCTTTCCTCAAAGTTGGCTTACTTCCAGAAGGGAAATGAAGGATGTAAGGTATTTTTCATAGAAGGTTTTCCTCAGTGACTTTTGTACTTCTGTTCTATGAATAGACAATATGTGAATGGCCATAATTACTCGGTAGCCACAGAGGTCACAAATGGAGGAACGGGATTAAGGCCTACACCACAGATTTGTTACATATAGACAATTAGCATAAATGCCAAGCTCGCAGAATTTTACTTGCAGACACGTGCTATGCTAGTAACTTAACCTCCTGAATATATGGTCCTGTAGCAGGCCATCATAGCAGTCCTGAACCTGCTAAATGCGTTTTAAATGCAAGGCTAGTCCAATTTATGTCAGTATTTTTGCATAAACTGAAACAAGAAAATGTCAAATGAAGTCATTACCACTCGTGCTACTGCTATCATTATTTAGGAAAAACAGAAATGTATTGAGTGCAAACATTCTTGAGCTCTTGTTTTTTTTTTTTATCCGGTTTAGTGAATTTCAGGTTCAACTTGCTCCTCACCCTAGTCTTCTAAAGCCCACCCTACACAAACAGGCAGATTAGCACTTTGTAGACAACATTGCGTCCCTGCCATGCTTCAACAAGAATTGATAATGTCATTTAATCGAACTATATACTTTTTCTATATATCGGCACATAGACACTTTATAGGATTTTATTATGAGTCTGTTTTTTTTTTTTTCACTTAAACCAGGAATAACGGTGTTCTGTTTGTTTGATTGCAAAGGTTTTTATTAATCATGCAGTAAACTTTGATTAATTACCTATATGCCAAGCAAGCAACTTTTCTTCCTAATTACTAACTGGAGATAGTGAAATATAAGTTTTATGAAGACTGAGGGGGTCATTCCTACCCTGGCGGTCCGAGACCGCCAGGGTAGGGGACGGAGGAAGCACCGCCAACAGGCTGGTGGTGCTTCTGGGGCTATTCTGACCGCGGCGGTAAAGTCGCGGTCAGAAAAGGGAAGCCGGCGGTTTCCCACCGGCTTCCCGCTGCCCCTGTGAATCCTCCTCGGCGGCGCTGCAAGCAGTGCCGCCATGGGGATTCCGACCCCCTTCCCGCCAGCCTGGTTCTGGCGGTTTTCACTGCCAGAACCTGGCTGGCGGGAACTGGTGTCGTGGGGCCCCTGGGGGCCCCTGCAGTGCCCATGCCGCTGGCATGGGCACTGCAGGGGCCCCCTAACAGGGCCCCACATTGATTTTCAGTGTCTGCTTGGCAGACACTGAAAATCGCGACGGGTGCAACTGCACCCGTCGCACACCAGCAACTCCGCCGGCTCCATTCGGAGCCGGCTTTCTCGTTGCTGGTGCTTTCCCGCTGGGCGGGCGGGCGGCCTTTTGGCGGTCGCCCGCCAGCCCAGCGGGAAAGTCAGAATGACCAACGCAGTCTTTTGACCGCAGTACGGTCTTCTGGCGGTTCCCGCCAGGCGGGCGGCGACCGCCGCCCGCCAAGGTAGGAATGACCGCCTGAATATCTTTTATGTTTACAGCTGATCTCCTGTTAAACGACATATAAACTCATTTTACATGTTTAAACATATGTGGAGGCATAGCTGCATTTCAGGTTTAGAAATAGGCAGCTTGACCAACTTTTGCTAGGCACTGTAACAGCTGACTTAAACAGTTTTAAACCGGGCATTTTCAATGTAAAAACAGTCCAGCTTTTTGTCCTGACACCCAAGCCTAATTCAGTGCACTGCCTGTCTTTTTTAGTACACATTTGAAATGTGACATTCATATAAACCGCGCCATTAGTCTAACATTCATGTACACTTTATAGTTTACTTACGAAAAAGTCAAATATATCAATGTAATAACCAATAAAAAGGTGTTCATGTTTCGAGTAAGACATATGTAGATTTGGACCATTACATTAGGCTAAACTGTCCAAAGGATCAAAAATGTCAGAAAGAAACATAAATATATTCAGCAAAAACAAAGTGAAATAGGGTTTTTCCTACATTGTTTCTTTCACGATTGTCATTTACCAAATTACATATATTAAGTTGTATCCACAGCATTTAGTTATTTCATTTTCTGGTATAGGGGTAGCGATGATGTCTTCTTTTTGCCAAAATCTCTTGGTTAAAACATTTGATCATTGCGGTGGAAAAATACCACTGGACAAACTCTAAATCCATAGTGTCTCCATTTATTAACCTAACCATCCCTTTAAAAAAGGAACAGTTGGAACATGTATCTTTAGATGTGCGACATCTTTCCAGGCTCACTCTCCATATAGACAGTGCAAGTTAAATTTGCAAATGACTTGGATTTTTATTTAATACTGTCGTCGAACATTGCTTTAAGAAATCTGCAATCATCATGCTAGCATGGTTGTGCAGTCAACATTAATTCACTTGCTCATCACTAACCCGCCCACTCATCAGTGACTTAAATTCCAGACAACAAGATTCAAGCGGATGTAGCTATTTGGCAGAACTGGCCTTATTTACCATTATATAATTGGGTGATAGCCTTGCTCAGCCATGGAGTAGATTCTCTTTCGAGAGACATGTAAAACTGTCTTCTACAGTGTCCAACATATGTAATTATTGAGCACTCCTTGTTACCCAATCCTGCTTCTTTGGTAATTATTCTGTAGTCAGCCATTGAAAGATACTATTCAGCCCTCTGACATGTTGGCAATCTTCCTAGAAGATGTATCTCATGAAGTAGCTGAGTGAAACTCAATTCTAAAAGTCCAAAGGCGCCAAGGGGCAGAATACTTACACAGCCTCATCTTACATGTTTACAACAGTGTCTGTTTTGCTAATTAATATAATTTGGTGCTTTCTATCCTGGTTAATAGTCTTCATGTTGCGTCCTAAAAAACAATAAGCAAAGTGTTTCAGAAAATAGCCAACATTTATAAAGAATTTGAATCCTCTGTTAATGCAAGTGTGTTTACAACTCTACTGTCTGAAACGAGACAACAGTAGCTCATACATTATATACATTTTAAGCCTTCTGATGCAAACTGCATAAATAGTAGTCTTTTGAGACCTACTCTGCTTTTTTGTTAAATTTAGTGGTCTAGGTGCTTAGAAGAGTATTTTTCCCATGTCTGTGACCATCTTTGTAAATTTGTGGAGTCATGTAGGTTACACATTGCGTACTACTCAGCCTGTCTTGGAACAGCTTCCAGCCCAGACGGGCAGAAAAAAAGGAGGCCATGGGCAAAGGTTTGGCTAATATATCGAATCGGTGGCAATGAGCCATTACTATTTCTAAAGAATTGCATTTAAATATTCTGTTGAGGGGTGGAATTCTACCTTACAAAAATGTCTTCATTGTTCACAAATTCCAAAATAAAGTTATAACATTTGAGGTTTTTTTTTATTTCAAGTGTGCTTCTGAGTTGCAAAATAAAAATTGGTTTCTTGGTGGCCAGTCACAACGGTAAGTTGCACTTGAAGAAATCTAAATGTCTACTTTTCCTCTTACCCTTTGTATTAAATTTACTACTATGGTGTATTCACCATTTCAAATGTACATTTTCTACAAAATGTAGATTTATCTGTCCCCATCCTTCATTTTAAGGATGGAATCAAGTAAAAAAAAGTTATCACAAGTAACTTTACAATCATATTTTAAGTTCTCTGCTCTTTTTGGGACATCTACTCTCAGGCCAGAGACTTATACACACTTTGCGGGACCTCTTCATTCAGAATGGAGACTTCCCCAACTGGGGTGGAAACCTCTACATGGAAGAGTATAGGTGAACTCTATACACCTGAAACCAATCCTACACACCTCACATCCATTCCTATTAGCAACATAAATCATACCCACACCATGTGATCTGCTTTTCTCGTTAGCTTTCAGAATCTGCAGCAACCATATTCTGCCTGAAGGATACAGAACCCTGGTCTGAAGATAGATTTCACTGAGAAGAAGACAGCCCTTGTAGATACATGTGTGTTAATATTCTGCAAAAAGCTACATGTACTACCTCCATTTCGCTGTACCCTAAACGTAGGCTAATGGCAGGAGGTGACATACTGTCATTGCACTGGGGAAGGAAGTCCACAATGTGGGGAATATTAAAAAATAAGTGGCAAGATGAAAGGAGGTAGGTGAAGGAGACATTTTCCAGTATTCAGATGGCTAACGTTTTTCCTGAAGGGCCAACTTAATCCAGTCTCATTCCCCACCCATACCAAGACGGTGTCCTCTGCAAAATGCCCCCACGTCTGCAATGGGCTGACTCTGACAACACTGATTTGAAGCCAGGTAAAATTCTACACTCCCCCTCTCTCTTACTAAAAGGAAAACTACAATCACTCATGCATATCTTTCCTTCGTTTACATCTGCATTGGTTGGCACACATCACATATATACATCTCAAAAACATCCTCTAACACAAGTTCTATACATTCCTACATGTAGGCTAATTATTTTTTTATATAAATTTTTTATACAGCAACTCCTTTGAGTAGATGGGTTGCTTCAGCTGGGGTGGGCAGAAGTCATGGCAGGAGCTGTCACAGCATTGATTTCTGCTTCTTGCAGTGCACAAACAAAAATCTGGACTGGTTCCAGACAACAGAAGGATGGTAGAGAGTGGTAAGTTAAACGTCTACACTTTTGCCTTTGGACCCAACCTCTTTATTTATTACTGTCAGGATGAGTGTATGTCTTTTGTCACACATCCAATATATAATACTATTCCTTTAATTATTATATTTTGTCTTGTATAAATGCCACTAGAACTGTCACCGTTAGGGTAGCACCATATGATATTTGTTAGGCCTTGTCTTACGTTCCAGGAGAGCAATTTGTTTGTTGGTCCAAAATGAGTATGAAAACCATATAATGAGCCTCTTCTTGTATGATTTATACCAACAATGGCTCTTTTTTCTGTCTGCATCTGCCACACATCACCTCCTGGTGCCCACCCTGTGAACAACAACACTGATGACATCAAGGGACATCCTGGCAGCAGCCATTAGGCCCTTTAACATCCAACAGGCTGGTAAGTTTAAGAACTCATGACATTAACTTTTGTATCTCATCCTTTGTCTTTTTGATAAGTCCTGTATCTATATTTCGTAAGTATATCAAATATTATAAGCCTTCACAATGTTAAAATTTGATTTAATTTCTTGTATGTATCGCTAATTTGTCAGCATTTTTGCTCATGATGACTCTTCTAGATTGACAATATACAATGAACACTACACCTCTAGTGCTGCTGGATCTGGAGATAGTTACAATCACCCAAGTTCAGCAGCTGAGCTCACAGGAGATCTCAAACATTCAAATCTCTGCAGTTGATGTCGGAGGGTTCACAATGTGGAGATATAATAATTCCAACCAAGGACCAATTTCTTATTTTCATGTGTCTTTATGTTCACATGGTGCTACCTTTATTTTATTATTTGCAGAACAACTTTTATTAGAGTACTGTGTTGAAATGTGGACACAAAACTGTATTTGTTGTATTTCAACTGTTGAAATCTACTTTCTCCAGGTAGATTATACTGAATCATCTACCAGTGGAAGACAATGGGCAATCCATGTAAAGAAACCAGTGCTCCTTCAAGCAATGATGTAAGTGGCCAGTACTGCCCAACAAGAAGAGGAGGAGGCAGAGGAGCAAGAGCTGGTTGAGGAGGAAGAGGAGAATTAGGACCTGGACAAGGAGGAGGACGTTGTTATAATCACACAGAACATCTTTGTTGGAACTGGGTTACTGGTTGAGGGTGGTGAACCCCTGCTCAAGCGGCAACACCAAACTCTGTCAGGGTGAAACACAAGCAAACCATAAATTAACCTGTGCTCAACCCTCTGGTGTCTTGGCACAAAGCAGTCAGGTTTAATTTAGAGACAGAGTGCAAAGTACTTATGCAGCACTTCGAACAGTAATGAAGGCAAAACACAACAGAAGAAAATTCCCACACCCATTTAGAACAATAGAGTAAAATTAAACAAATTATCAGAGATCAAAATGACAAAATTCAAACAGTATAATCAGAGGTATGCAATTTCAATGTTTTAAGAAAAAATAGTGTCTACAAGCTAAAAGCACCACCTGTGGTTTCCTGGTTGCTCTGGACCGGGTAAAAGTCACAATTTCAGGACATCTGCAATGAAGTGCAGGCCAAATACAGGGTCCTACTTAGCTGAACAAAGTACCTTAAATCCTGGCTTGCAGAGTGCTGGGAGATACCAAGTTGAGGATGAGTCACACAGTGGTGGCTCCATGGAGGTGTGAGGCTGTGATGCAGAGTCCTGCATCATCTTCAAGGATTACATTGACTATGGGCTTGAAATGCAAAGTCCTGCATATGCACTGCATCGTGCACCCGTGGTTCCGAAGAAGCTGCGAGGCTGTGATGCAGAGTCCTTCGTCATTATCGTTGCGGATGCCAGCAATGAGGGGCTTGCGATATGAAGTCCTGTTTTGTGGATGGATCTCATAGTGGTGATTCTGAGAAGACTCAGGCCGCAATGCGAGGTTCGGCATTGAGGATGAATTAATCTGCATCGGTTCCAAAGCAGCCACAAGAGGATGTGTCACACTGCATCAGTTCTGATTCACAAGACCACAGATAGGCTGTCAGTGCACATTCAGGCCAACTTTCAAAGGTGAAGGACTGGGGTGGCACCACCTGAGGGGGTAGGACTCACAGCAGACAAAGTCCAGGTACTGCTTTCAAGGTAGTTGGAGCTTTTTCTGCTTCTGAGGCTGAGACACCAAACTCTACATTCATACCTGGTTCCATTTGAATGTTATTACATATTAAATGTAATAACTTAACCCAATGTTATCCAGTGAGAGAGGTAAGCCTTGCAGTAATAAAAACAAATTAAGAGTTTTTCACTACTAGGACATGTAAAGCTTAAAAGTATATGTCCAACCATTTACATAGAGTGTACTCATGGGCATATTAAAAAGGAAGGTTTAGGCCTGACTGAAGATGTATTTTGCCAGGTTGAAGTGGCAATTTAAAACAGCACAGACAGTCTAAGATGGCAGGCCTGAGACATACTTGAATGATGGCACAATCAGTGCTGTGGGCCATGGGTACACAGACTGACACTTTACTAGGGACGTGCAAGTAAATTTAATGTGTGAGTGGGTGAAAGGCAATGTTGCCATGTTTGAAAGAGAGAGCAGAAGCACTTTAGCACTGGTTAGCAGTGGTAAAGTGATCAGAGTCATAAAGTCAGTAGAAATAAAGTCAGCAAAAATAGAAAAATGAAAGGCAAAATGTTACGGATAACCATGCCAAGGGCATCAGGTCCAACAATCTTCAAGAGGGCCACATCAAAGGCAGATAGTAGCGCTCCTTCTGAATAATTTTTGAGGACTGATAGTCCTCAGCCATAGTTTGGCAGCTATGGTTGATTGTTATGTTTACACAACACTCACTTTCACACTTCCCTCAACTAGCAGGTACCTCTGTACAATCTCCTATACACTCCTCAAATTAAGGTACAGTTCAACTCTTCTCTTAATCATCTTTCGAAAGAAGACCCCTGGTGAGGAGCAGGCATGCCCTATTCATCCTTCTTCCTCCCACATCACCCCAATCAGTGATGGGCAACCTATTGGCCTCATCAGATGGCCATGTTGAGGGCATGAGCTATAGTTATCTTAGGACACAAGTTATAGTTACTTCAGCTAACGATAACTGCTGAACTTCTATGGTTGTGTCTGTGAATTTCTATGGTTTTGTGTGAGTAAATTCAGAACATAACTTTAACATCCCTGTAACCTTTGTTTTTTAAAGTGAATTTCTATATTCTATTTCCTAACAATAACGTCTCTGTAACCTTTGTTTTTGTTCAGTGAATTCATATTTCTTTTTAATGTTAAGTAATTTTAATTACTTTACATTAATCAAACCATTGCCGCACATGGCCTTTGGAGGAGATCACATCTCCACCAAACAAAGCACTGTTGCGTGGGGCTGGGTGGTTATAGTGGGCAGTGGTTGAGTGGTTATAGGTAGTAGGCCGCAGGGCCTGGCCTGTGGCTAGGCCCCTCAGCCAAACCCCTATACCCAACCTGTGCCTTCGTCTGTGTATGGCAGAAATCGAACGCGGGCCCGGCCACAGGCCAGGTGCTGCAGCCTACCCGTTATAACCACTCAAACACACAGTGCGGTGGTGATTGACAGCAGGGCCTGTCCCCTATACCCACCCAACCCCACGGCAGTCATGAAGTGATTTTTTGTTTGATGGAGTTGTGATCATATTCCTCTGCATCAAGAGCTGTCTCTAAAATCGACAGAAAATGCACTCGGGGTCCTTTTAGTAAGCTGTCCACCATCATGGAAAATGGCGGAAAGACGTTGCATATCACTATTGTATATGGGGTGGGGCCATAAGGGCGGAGCTTCTAACCCATTTTACATACTTGTTGAGAAAATGATCTCTGGTCTCAGCAGCAGATGACAAGAAGGAACCCACTTATCACAGTCACTACATGAGATATTGCACTAAAAAAAGCAAGGATTCAAACACCTCCATCAAGGTTTACAGATGAATTTTCAAGGTGGAACTGCAGAGAAAATACACTTGCTGTTGGGCCTGCAAACCTGAATATACTCCAAAACCCACATTTAGCGTTTAGTAAAGTGTGCCTCTAAGCAAATCACCTGCCCTTGCATGGGCCAATGATTGTTACTGCCTTTGAGAAATGTGCACTTGAGCCAATGCTTGTTTCAGAACTTGGGTAGGAATCTGGGGCATGTGTCAACTTGTTGCCTGAGCTTGTGGCATCCTCATGATTTAGATTGGATGTGGCCAGGTACAGCAGCGTTATGACTCAGACTTTGTTGGCCAGGTGCAGCAGGTATTTAAAGCCACACCAGCCTTGAGGTGCTTGCTTGCTGTCAGAGATCTTCAGATGCAGAGTGGGATTCTCTGCTCCTCCGCGCTTGTTCCTGGAACGTGTATTCCACAGCCCAGCATTGTGGATGCTGATCCCAGAAAAGAAGAGATCAAGAAGATTAGCATCATAAAAGGTGGCAACGTGCTTCAGGTGCTTAAAAGGCTTCTTATTGGTTACCTTTGATAGTTCATTGCTGGATGTTCAGGTGGGCAGCGTGCACTAGGAGGGCATGTTATCAGTGCCCTTGGTTACTTGAATACTTTCTGTCTGCCAGATAATAACACTCATTGTTGTTAGTTTGCAATGACAGTACAAATTGGAGCATGTGTTAGAAGATTGTTATTTTAAAAATGTACTATGAACATGTTTGTTATAATTTAGTTTTATGTAGCATTTTTGTGATACCAATCATTGCCTATGATAAAGAACACTCAGTGCTTGGAACACACTAGTTTCAAAACGTGAATCAAAGGTCTGTTTTTTCCATGTTCAATTGTCACTCTGATGTAAAAGTGATGACACCAAGTACATACGAAAGTGAGCTTCTGTATTTTAACCCTTTGGGCTCAGTGTGGTTAAAACACGGAACTCTGTTCCTTCTGATATTAACACGCTGCGTTGATTAATCCCTGAATATTTGGGAAATCTAAATACTTAATAACTGATTTTCATTCTTTATTGCCTGTTACATGTAAATTATTGTGAGTGTGACTGTGTTTTAGAAAGTCTCACCAAGACCCAACGAGCAAGATGTGCACTCAATTTCTGCAACACTTTAGGTAGGTCTTCCGGTGGGGCCACATTGACTTGGGAACAAAGTGAGAATACATGAAGATAGTATAGAAGGATGAACATTGTATCTGGTCACAGGTTCCATACTGTTTCTTGAAGATCCCTGGCGAGGGGAGAGCCATCAAAAGTAGGAAAGGGGACCCTGAAAGGTACACCTAGTTTGTGGGAATTGGCAAAAAGTAGTTTTAGTATATCGGTTACATAAAAAGTGTTATTTGACTAAATGTTTAATTCATCATAGGAGATATCTGCTCTTCGTAGACCACTGCTAGATAGACATCCTGCCAGGTGATGTCCGTGTTGCTCGCTCTCTCTCTCTCTCATCCATCCCCTTTCCCCCAGAACATTCCCGTGCCGATCACATACAAGTAAGTGGGAGGCACGCTACGTCTAGGTGGACTTGGGAACACCCAACTTGGGTCAGCATTGTGTCTCCGTGGGATGAACAGGTTAGTGCTTGACCTTGACCATGGGTAAGAAATTAGGATGATTATTACTTTACAGAAGTGGAGCTTCAACTTGGACACCTGCTTTGTTTATATCTGTAAATACTTCCAGTTGAGTTTTAATTTCTGTGAAATGAGCATCTTACTAGAATGAATCATGTTCAATATATCTCTGTCACTGGAGTACTTACTACTGGCTAATTAGTAAGCGCTACCTTGTTGGGTAAGTGTATAGTGCATTTCCTACACTATAGCTTGGTAAAGGATGCTGAGGTAATGTCTTCAATGTCCTTATGTGTCTGTAACTTTGCCAGTGTAATTGTCCTTTGAGCGTCTTCATCAGATAACTTTTCAAGGTGGAACTACAGAGAAAACACACTTTGATCATTTGTACTTTGCAGAAATAAGTGCTTCTTTGTTTCATGGAGATGTGGTCATATTTATGTGCATCAGGAATATGGTTCCATAACTGGGACCACTGGGGGACCCTCAAGGCTCCTGTAGTCACAGCTATCTCTCTGCCTCCTGCGGGAACCCACATTATTCCCTCATACAGGGAGCTGCTGGAAATGCAGCTCCCTGCATGCAAGAGCAATACTTTAATCTCTTTCCCTCCCTGCATGTATGAGATGAAACTCCACTTTCATCAAACAGGAGCATTTTGACAGGTCCTGCTTGCTGGAAGCATAGTTAGTGTTTGCTTTTGCTTGACAGGAGCTTTCACACCTTCCACCAAGCAAAAACAAACAACTATCTCCCAAGGGTGGGAACCTCAGGCTATAGCAGGAGCTGGCCCCTGGGGGGTGGGATTCCCAAGGTCCATTAATAGCTCTAGGAAGGGAGCCTTGTGCCCGCTCCTCTCTTTTACATGGGCCAGCCCCAAGGAGATGGTGGTCTCCAGGACTGTATATCGCCTGGAAGGTGAATCCGCTCAGCCCCCCTCCTTTTTATTAAAATGTAAATGGCCCATGGGAATATTCATCCCTGTGGCTTGCGGAGTCCATACAGTCCCTGTACTTACTTTCCTTTTGGCACCAGGTAGGTAGTGGTCCCCGGGGCTTCCTACAGCCCCAGAAGTGGGATCCAGGAGGTCCCCCTCCTTTTTAAGTAAAAGCCCTAGGAAGGTTGTGGTCCTCGGGGTCCGGAGGGGTTCAAGCATCCCTCCCATATAGTTTTGTTGTCCCAGGGATGTGGTGGTCACCGGGACATAAAAAAGTCTTTGGATGGGGGCCACATGTGCCCCCTCCATCTTTTTAATAAACTGTGCATGCCCCTAGGACCTGGTCCACCCAGGGGCTTCATTAAAATCAATCACGGGAGACCGCATTTGTTCTTTTTCATTCATGGTGAAATTCACAAATATTAAAAATAAATGCTTTTTTGCCCTGTTCGGTATCACAGAGAAACCCCAGGACCAAGGCTAGGTTTGCATTATTTATTTAGGGACTCAGCTGAAGCAGAGTCCCAAAATGAGTGGCAACACTTCCTTGTTCAAGTATTTGCGGCCAACCAGATCTCGGCACGAGATGTTGAGTATTCATGAAGTCGTCTTGACCCTACATATACAAACTTGGATTTCATTTAATTTCTGAAAAACTACCAAACAGATTTACAATAAATAACAAAAAGGTCACTTTGTGGACCAAAAGCAACCTTTTCTGTCAAATCTGGTGTAATTTCATCCATATATTAATGGCAGTTGCCAGTAGGTAGTTATAGTTAAGACCTAGTGTTCTTAGGAAACATGTTTTTTGAGTTGACTATATCTTTGGAGCCGTTTGACAAATCTTTGTGAAATGTTCCCAAAAAAATGTCAAATTAGGTCTTGATGTGCACGGAAAGTTTGCGGTGATCCATCAAGCAGAGGCCAAGGAAAAGTGGGGGGGGGTCAAAAACAGTGCTTTTCCCATATTAATTCCCAAGGATATTTTAGCCACAGCTACAAAACAAACTGTTGGATGGAATTACAACAAATCTGGAAAAAAAGCAGCTCTTGGTCCAGACAGTGCCCTTTTAGCTATTTGGTGTAAACCAGTTCAGTAGTTTTTGAGCTACTTAAAGAAAAGCTAATTTCTATATCTGGGTGGAGCCTAAGCACAGAGCTCATGGTGAGATCTGATTGGCTGCCAGCACTTCAACTGGGTAGTACTGGCAGCCATCATGGGAACAATATACATGATCGCACCCCATGGAAATGCATTGTAGTGAATGTAGGTTTTAAGGAACACAAAAAGGAGAACGCATAAAGGGTAATAACATATTTTAGTTACAATATAAATAATTTGTTGATGGTACCATACTAGTTATGGTCCCATACTAATTTTAAGAATTAAGGTGTGTTCTAAAGTGATTTTGCCCTGTGAAAAATTGTACTGCTGGGATTTTATGAATCACATTTGAGAGAAAACTGTTTTCTCATGTTTTTCCCATATAGGTAATGGAAGGTGCTCCAGAAACTAAAATTAAAGAATATTTACTGTAAATTCACACTATCTTCCTCACCCATATGAGAATGAAGTCTGGCATTCTCAGTAAAATGTGGACTTTCAGCAGGTGCAGCCTGTAAGTTGATTCCCTCAGCGGCAGCCTCCTACAATGTTCTAAAGATCAACTAGAGCACTAACAGTCTTCCTTATGACAAAAGTGTGGCACACATGAACCCATCTTGATTGAATCAAACTTATAAAACTTAAAACATTTAATTTAGAAAGGAACAAAATGAGGTGATTCATTTTGTCCTAGAAATTATTGTTAGTGGTGTAGAAAGAAAAATTAGGACATGTTTAAAGTGACTTCTCAAATATCTTTCTCTTCTATTTCATTTAAACATGCTGACATGTGTACTGAAAAACACCAGCAGCAGACTGCCAATTAACTTGCTGGGGCTCAGCAACTTACAGTGTTCTAATGAGCAACTAGAGTTCTAACATTCAGAATTTATGCCAAAAGTGTGGGACATCTGACCGCCATCTTGATGGAATCAAAGTGGATCACTGAATGCATTTTTACTGAGGATACTGCAGTAAATGAGGAAGTTAGGGAGCTTCATAGCCCTCACCATACTCTGCTAATTTCCCCAGATATTACATCACTCATGACATAATCTATGACAACATTGATAATATGACATAATCTATGACAACATTGACAATATTGATAATAATATTACTAATATAGTAAAATTATTGGTGAGAAAACTGTGCATGACAAGAGCGCGAGTTATAGATATATCGTGACACGGTTCCTCCATGGATCCACCGCAGGTCGATTCACTGATCCCCACTCCACAGGAAGAATTTGATTGGCTGGGCACAATCTGAGAGAAATGTTGCGGCTGACATTTTATTTTGTCAGGAAATGGCCCCTGGGGCTGAAATGTGTAATGCTATGGAGCAAATGGGGTCAAGATAGAGGGTCCCTGACCCCTTGAGTGTGATAAAGTTGTGATGAGGCAATAAATAATGGGCTTCAAATGCCCCCAAAACATTTTTTTTTAATGTTTTGCAAGATCTGCGGGTCCACCTGCAGGGCTTAGCGTGGCCCCTGTGGAAATCCACACCTGGATCTGCGGATCTCGCAAAACATCAAAAAAATAAATAAATCTATATTCAAACACCCACTGAAACACCCAGAGAAACGCACTCACTCCCACTCCCACGTGTAGAGAGACAGTCTTATACCCACTCTGACATCCAGGCACACAGTGTCACACTCAGAGAGACATTGTTCCTTCCACTCTCATTTTCACAGACACACTCTCACGCATAGCGAGACACTCTCACGCATAGCGAGACACTCTCACACCCACTCTCACATCCAGGCAGAGACTGTCACACACACTCCCACACCTACAGAGATACTGTCACATCCGCTGTCACTCCCACACTGACACTATAATGCTCTCTCTCACACTCAGAGAGACACTCTTACTCCCGCTCAAACACCCAGGCATACACTGCCACACACTCTCTCTCATACCCAGACAGAGACCCTCACTCTCAGTCTCACACCAACATAGATACTCTCACACAGAGTCAGACACACAGAAACACACTCTGACACTCACTCTCACACCCAGACAGGCACCCTCACACACACTGACAACAAGTTAGACACTATCACACCAACTCTCACAGCTAGAGAGACACTGTGACGTCCACTTTAATAGCAAAGCACACAGATACTCCCACGTTCACTCTCACAGTTAGAGAGATGCTGTGACGTCCACCCTCATAGCAACACACACAGACTTCCTCAGGTTCACTCTCATACTCAGATAAACACTCTAGCACCCACTCACACATCCTGGCAGGCACTGTTACACTCCCTCTCACACCCGGACAGAAATTCTTATGCTCAGTTTCAAATCAACATAGATGCTCTCACACATAGTCTCACACCCAGAAACACACTTTAATAGTCACTCTCCCACCCAGACAGGCACTCTCAAACACACTGTCTTAGCAAGGTAGATACTCTCACACCTGCTCTCACAGCTAGAGAGACACTATGACATCCACTCTCATAGCAAAACACACACACTCTGACGTTCACTCTCACACTCAGAGAGACACTCTCACACCCATTCTCACATCAAGAAAGAGACGTGTACATCAACTCTTAAATTGAGGCAGACACTCAGGCACACAGTTTCACACTAAGGCACACTGTTAGACACAGTCTCACAGTCAGATCGACACTCTCACACACATTCATATATGCAAAGAAACAGTCAGTGGTAAAAAGGCCCCATGGTCAAAACGTGGTGACTGAAACATATAAAGGAGGTAGGGTAGGAGGTCCCTGGCCAAATAAATGTATATAAATATGGCATGTTGAACACAATGTGTACAGAATGTTAAAATGTGATTGTTTTTCCTTTTTGAGATCCTCTGATGGATCTGCCGGTCCAAACGGCATTTGAATAAAATAAGGCAGACAGTGAACTTTGCAATGGAGCTGGCCGGGGGTCCCTGCACTGCCCATGGCAAGGGCATGGGCAGTGCAGCCCCTCCCCCCCCCAGGCACCCTGACTCCACCAGCCATTTCAAGGCAGTGCTACCGCCATGAAACCACTAGCGGAGAGGGGAGTCATAATCCCCAAAACAGAGCTGGATTAGGACCGTCAGCATTACCAGTCCATCCGGTGGCAGTAAAGTGGTGGTGCTGACTGTTCGACTGCGGTGCTACAGCTGCGTTCCTAATGTAGCGGTCGGACTGCCACATTGAAGGCAGTCCGACCGCCACCCAACCCTGGCAGTTTCTAGAATATCAGGGTCGTAATGAGGGCCATAGTGTTATGTAGACTGATACACCCATGAGAAAGTCTTGTATTCATTGACACACTGATGCACACCGTTATATGTAGTCTGACAGATCCAAGTATATACTGATGTATTGTACATTTGCATACTTACTATAAAGTGAACTTTGTATTAGAAAATATTCTTCTTACGTTTTTTCTGTATTCTTTATTTGTTTTCTGGGTGTGTATCTTACCTAAATAGGAAGTTTGACACTGCCTAACAAAAGAGAAAGAAGGAAAAAACTAAAACAACTGTACTACCTGCTTACAACTGACAATAAGAAACAAAATAAAGTGGAGAATGTCCAGAGGAACAGAAGAGGCACTGGTAAAAGTACTTAGGATTTTAAAAAAAAATATGCAGTAAAATGCAAAATGAGAGAAAGACGTCAGTTAAAAGTACAAGCTTGGAATGTAGTGATAAAGAAGAACAAATGGATGTCATGAGAATTAGGAAATCTAATAATACGTCACAGAGTTTCAGACAGCAACAATGGAACAAGATGAAGAGGTATAGGAGGGAAAGTTATGTTATGAAGTAAAAGCATAATTAACAAATCATTTGTTGTGAAGAGGAAGCTTTTTTTATTTTAATATTGAATACAATGAAAACACTAGATAAAACAGTCATGTCCATGAGTAAAAGAACTTTAAGAAAGAGATTTATTAACAAAAGCAATGTTTGCAATTTTTTGAAAAAGTGAATGGATACAAACATCTGGTACAGAACAGTTTTATAATGAAGAAAGTTATTTACAGGAGAATACATTAGTGCATGCAGGTGACACTACTGACCATTGCTATGAAGTAAAAGATGGTAATCCTGCAGAAAAAGAAGAGCTAGTTGCTAGGAATGTAGAACAAGTGATAGATGAAGAAGTACATGGTGGGCATAAGCAGGCTCCTATGTATAAGTGGACGTGTAGTAGTATTTGTAGTGTCCATCAGGAATTAAGTAATAAATTGAAAACTTTTTGAGGAGAATTTTCTTGGAGAAGCCTGAAATATAAAATCAAAATGCTACAGAAACTAGACCCATGCAGTTAGAAAATACACTGAACTCCCAGGCCATTCATTGTCATGTGTTTCAAATAAAGGGCATTGAAGCACTTTTCATCATTTCAAAATCCTAGCTATGCATCATTCAAGAATGCAAAATGTGGTAAGGAAACTTTATTAAGTGAAAACTACAGCTTTTTGTTTAGTAGATTTGAATAGAGCTCTGTTAGATGGTAGTGTAGCAGAGGTTTAGAAAATTTCTGAAGACATTCAGTTCTGTTTCTTTGGCCCTGAAGAAGATAATAGGGAGAATGAACAGGTAGTGATTGCAGGTGTAGAACAAGTAGATACAGAAATTATTATAGACATTTTTTCAAAAGAAATAGACAACTTTGATTCAGTGTGTTCTGAGAAACCAGGGTATGTTTGAGTTTCTTGTTGCCGTATTCATTATAAAAACAAAACTTGTAAAGTAGATGTATTTTCTAAAACTGAAGAAATAAACAGGGATAACTGGAAGTTATTTGGTGCATATCTATTTCTAGAAGAGCGCTTTGATTTAGCCACAAAGCAAATAATATCTAAGTATTGTTATGACAAGTTACAAGAGAAATAAGGCCACCTATAGCTATTGATAATACCTGAACTTAATCAATTAATGAATTAAGAATGTATGAATAACTTTGAACACAAACTGTACATCCATTTCAAGCATTTGTTCGAATGGAGCCAAAAACAGGTAAACTGCCACCAATAGAACTACAAAAAGGACTAACGGGAAGAGTAGTGTATATGCCTCCTGATTTAAAAAAAAATGTTGATACTGTGGGTGTTGAAAAAGATGTAAATTAACTACTGATTATTCTAGTGAATGGAGATCCCACAAAAAGTTAAATAATCTGTAAGAATTAGTAGATGTCAATAAAAATAAAAAAAGCTCTAATCACACATTTTTATAGAAATGTTGATTTTACTAGAGATGCAAGCTGTGCTGAAGATGAAGTACTATAATCAAATCAAATCCGAACACATAGATGTGGCAAGTATTGCTGCTCAAGATATAAATGTAAAGGAACGTTTTATACTAAATGTTGTTGTGGGTTTCCAAGGCCTATCCTTTCTAAAGGAAGAGTAAACCGCTTTTTGCCTGCACTAAGGCACACACTGACAAGAAAATCACCCAAAAACATATATAATCTGAAAAGAGAAGAGGCTTCAAAATATATTTACAATTATAATTCTGTCATCGTGGAATTACGAAATGGAAATATTGACATACAATTTGTTGCTGACAATTCCATTGTTGTTGCTCACTATGTCACTTCATACATCACAACGTCAGAGAAAACAGAGATGCAGGAAACATGGGAGGAGATTTTTGCAGAACAATCTCTGTCAATGAAATTATGCAGTTTCAGCCTGAAAATGCTCTCACATAGATTGATACACTCATATGAGTGCTCTGATAGGTTTAGTTCAGCTAGCTTGCCCTTAGAATATAGAGGAATTGTTTGTATTTGCCCAGGACTTGCCAACACATGAAAAAGAGTCTTGACATCATATCAAGAAATTCTATACTTAAAGTACAAATATGTTAGACATGTAGTATCCAAAAGGAAGTGTACACCTTGAAAATAAGTGTCTTTATGTAATGCTGCAACACTATAGGTACAGAAAACGTTGAGGAAGGCAAATATGGTGTGGCTGGGTATGATTTTGGTTTAGTTTGGCATGCTAAGGGTAACTTAATGAACCACAGAAAATGTACTTGTCAAACTGCTGATAAAAGAGAATTTTTCTACTTGGCACTTCTGCAGCTATTCAAACCTTGGCGATCAGAAACAGAGTTACTGGGACAGTTTGATTCCTATGAAGGCTCTTTCAAAGCTATGAAAGACACTATTCAGTGTCCAATATTTCCAAGGTAGATGAAAATGTTAGGTGAAGAAATTGAACAAGAAGAAACTATTGCTTCTGTGATTGCAAAGGAAAGTTCATCAAGCAGCCAGAGTTCTGCACCTGTCATTCAAGATCCGCTTGGAGACCAAGTAATACAAAATGAAGCTGCTATAGCAATGAATGAAGTGGAGGCAGGAATGCAACAAGTAAGTGAAGAAAATGTTACCTGGGAAGAGTTTGTAGTGCAACTCAATAATGAACAGAAATAAATATACATGGAAGTCAAAGAAAAAAAAGACCACAAATTCCTGCATGAAAACAATCAATGTTACTGTTCAGGTTTTGAGGAAAGTTTTTGTATATCATTGGACAAGTGGACACTGAAAAAAAGCTTTCTATTGCAAGTTCTAACATATCTACAGAAGAGTACTAACAGCTCCTACTGGATTAGCTGCACACAATATCAGAGGAATTACTTTGCATCATCTACTAATGCTCCTTGTTGAACACAACAATAAACTGGAATACCAAAAGTTATTTGATGAGCCTTGCCATGAACTTTCCGGAGTTATGAAGAAATTAAAAATTTTAATGAGGTGAGCATGGTCTCAAATTTAGGGACATATTTAAGAGCCCCTAGTGCCACAGAAGCATTACTTTTAGTGATGCCCTGGTGATGCTATGTACTGCACTGTATATACAAGGTGGCGTTAAGACACTGTTTGTGGCTTAACGCCATCTTGTAAATACAGCCCCCTCACACTCAGTAGTATGCGTGGAAGCGGCGTGCAATGGGTGTTGCTGTGGGTGTGCCAGAGCAACACCCATTGCATGTTGACGCTGCCCCCGATTTTCCCCAGAGGTGTCGTTAGCATGGCACAATGAGGAGAAATGCTTTAATTTCTCCTCACTTTTTGATCTTTATATGTGTGCTGCATTTGTCTTTTACGATAGTTTTTGTGCAGGAAGGTGTTCCTTCCTGCACAAAAACTATATCCCGCTCAATGCAGGCATCCATGCAATATGGTTCAAGGGTTGCTGCTTTGACGCATGGGAGCATATTTAGTGCCAGTGTTGGGGGAAACACAGAGGTGCAGTGTAGTCTAGTAGATACAGCGCTTCCCTGCATTTTGACAATGCAAATTTGGCGCATCGACACACACTGTCATTTTCTATTAAATCTGGCCCTTAATACTTAATGCTTGCCTTTATGCATTTGAGAATGCAACAGATACTAAAGAGAAACTATGATGTATTTTTTGGAGGAACGCATGTAATTGGTTTTGGTAATTTACTACAACTTACTCCTGTGAAAGGACAACATATATTTAAGACCCTATCACATGAAGAAACTCATAATTCTTTAGGAAGCATCCGAAATGTAAACATTTGGTTAAATTTCCAGTACAAGGAACTCATTACAAATATGCATCAGGCATCTGATATGCAATATGGCAGTATTCTGAAGGATATTAGAGTAGGAATACTGTCAAAAGAAGGAAAATGCTTACTGGAAACCATCTTATAAAGAACATATTTACTTTGAAAAAAATATGCAGCACCAGCTAATGTTTGAATTTATTCAACAAGAAAAGGCAATTGTATGTCTAATGCCTATGATGCTAGAATGCACCTTTTTCAATGAACAATTACTACAATTGCAGAAGTAGCAAATATTAGAATTGATATCAATTGTTAAATTTAAACTGGTATCAAATGATAAAATGGAACACAAAGTAGTAACAATACTATTGAGTGGTAAACTACAATCAAAAGTAGATTCTTTGGAAAAGTCTGTTATAAAACTGCGGGATTAGAAAAGTTTCTGCATGTTTGTAAAAACTGCAGGGTAATTTTACAACACAATTTAAATGTTGAAGTAGGATTCGTTTATGCAGCTTTATGAAAAGTAACTGATTTTATTCTGTATCTAAACAGAAATAAAGTTCAGAGTCTAGTGATTACATTTGATGACCTTGAAGGTGTAAAACACACAATAAGATCTGTTGAGCGTTTCTTACCTGTAAAAGACCTGCATGTACGTAGAAAACAATTTCCAATAACTCTAGCATGTGCTCTAACAATACATAAATCTCAAGGTTTAAGTACAAATGCAGTGTTTATTTAGATTGGTAGCTCTGTGTTTAAGGAAGGCATGTCTTATGTACCATTGTCACGCATTAGAACTTTGTTAGGTTTGTATCTGATAGAGTTTAATGACAATAAAGTAAATGCTGATTCCAGTTGTGTGCAACCGTTTGAGAAGCATGTATGTGCCACATCTAAAACAATATCCAGTTTTCAAAAATCCTCCTATCTTACCAAAACAAAAATATTTCAAAGGATCTAACTATTGTTCCTGAGAAAATGATGAAAAACGAAAAGGAAGAAGTATCAGAGTAAAAAAACAGAAAAACTAATGGTGAAATTATAGGTTCCTGGTTATCAAATGTATCTGGAGTCAACTGCTACACTAATGTAGTTTTCAATGCACTGTTCTGTTTACCTTCTGTGGTCTATGAATTTAAACAGAGAAAGGAAAATGATTATGCTCTGCACTGTTGAGCTTGTTAGGATGGTTATGTACTGACAGAACACAAACATACTCTGCATCTTCTATTAGAGATCTTGCAGATATCTGCGCTGGTTCTATGCAGTTCACCCAAAATACTCAAGAAGATGCACAAGCATTTTTGATGGTCCTGCTACCTATTTTAGAAAAAGAGATGGTACCTATTGATGACCTGGTTACTCATGGGAACGTGACTGTGATTTTTTTCCTTTTCTTCAATAACAGAATTTGATTCAGGACAATTTGTCTGACTAACTGTTTCAGATTCTAAAACTGTCAGTTTTGATAAGTTGTTTAAAGATGCTTCACAAAATAATACATGCATGAAATGCAACTCAGGCCTCCTTTTAAGTTTTCGCATAAAAAAAACTAGAAAGTATATCATCATAATGCTACAACGATGTGAAGCAGATGGAACTACATTGGAAACACAATTTACAAATCTTAAAGCAGGACAAATCTCAGTTTGTAAGAAAACATATATCAGCAAATCCATTATTTTTCATGAGGGAGTAATTGTAACATCTGACCTTTATACCATCTATAAGGAATATAACTGGATAGACAGAGTGTAATAATAGAAAACGTATATTTAAGCAGAGATTACTATATAAATTACCAAAGTGTCACCTTCTGTTTCTTAAACCAAAGTTCTAAGGGGGATTACTACTAGAGAAATGGAATAGTACGGGGAGGTGTGTGTCGATTTTTCAAGCACACACTGATGATGCGTCATTGAATTTTCACGTAGGGAAGGTTTTGCGTCGAATTCCAATGCACTGACCTGGATCCTCTTTGGGTTGCGGGGTTTTCGGATGCCCCGGGGGGGATGCGTTCAAATCCTGGGTGTGCAGGACAAAGTCACAGGACCAGCGTTGATTCAGTGGGCCATGCATGGAAATTTCTGCCGCACAGCTGGCGCTTGTGTCCATTCCTCTCAGGAAGTCAGGCTGCGTTGTTCCTGATCAGCTTTGTGTCAATTCCGTGGGCAGTGCGTCGAAGTTCCAGTCACAACACTGGTGCTGCGTCAATCTCCACTTCAGGGAGCCAGGCTGTGTTGTTCCAGTTCGGTGTGCGGTGATTTTCTCACCATGATGCAGGCTGTGTGCCATTTCCTGAAGGCTGTGCATTGAATTTTTGCCGCACAAGGAGTTCTTTTGCAGGATGAAGTCTTTTTGGTCCTGAGACTTCAAGGAACAGGAGGCAAGCTCTATCGAAGCCCTTGGAGAGCACTTCTTAGCAGAGTCAGAGGGCAGCAAGGCAGCAGGACAACAGCAGGGCAGCAGTCCTTTGCAGAAGAGCAGTCAGGTGAGTCCTTTGGGCAGCCTCTTGGCAGGTTGCAGATTCTGGTTCAGGGATTCTTCTCCAGTGGTATCTTGTCCAGAAGTGTCTGAGTTGGTAGGGTCAGAGACCCTGCTTAAATACCCAAATGTGCTTTTGAAGTGGGGGCAACCTCAAAGAGTGGCATAGAAGTTCACAAGGTCCCCTTTCAGTTCCATCCTGTCTGCCAGGATTCCAGTAGGGGGTGTGGCAGTCCTTTGTGGGAGCGCAGGCTAATGTCCTTTGGCATGTAAGTGTCAGGCTCTCCCAGCCCAGGAAGACCCATTCAATATGCAGATGTGTGCAACTTTGACTGAGCATCCAGTGTGTTGGAGTTGAGTGGAATGCACAAGGGAGCTGTCAACTAACCCAGCCAGATGTGGATTGTAAGGCACAGAAGGATTTAAGTGCAGAGAAATGCTCACTTTCTAAAAGTGGTGATTCTAAAATAGTAATATTAAATCCAACTTCATCAGTCAGCAGGATGTTGTATTACCATTCTGGCCATACCAAATATGACCTTGTTACTCCTTTTAGATCAGAATCTGCCACTCAAACAGTATATGAGGGTAGCCCTAATGTTAGCCTATGAAAGGAGCAGGTCTCACAGCAGAGTAAAAAAACGAATTTAGGAGTTTTACACTACCAGGGCATATAACTGCACAGGTACATGTCTTGCCTTTTATCTACATAGTACCCTGCCCTATGGGTTACCTTACGGGTGACTTATATGTAGAAAAAGGGGATTTTAAGGCTTGGCAAGTAGTTCTAAATGCCAAGTGAAGTGGCAGTGAAACTGCACATACAGTACTTGCAATGGCAAGCCTGAGGAATGGTTAAGAGGCTACTTATGTGGGTGCACAATCAGTGCTGCAGGCCCACTAGTAGCATTTAATCTACAGGCCCTGGGCACATGAAGTGCACTTTACTGGGGTCTTACAAGTAGATTAAATAAGCCAATTGGGAACAAACCAATGTCAACATGTTTTAAGGGAGAGAGCATATGCTCGTTCGCACGGGTTAGCAGTGGTAAAGTGTGCAGAGTCCTAACACCAGCAAAAACAGTGTCCAAAAAGTGGAGGGAGGCAGGCAAAAAGTTAGGGGTGACCACCCTAAGGCTGTCAGGTCTAACATATGGGTTAGGCGTTGCAGTAGTGAACAAAGAATGTAAGAGTTTTTCACTACTGGGACATGTAAAACTTAAACACACATGCCCTACTTTTCAAATACATTGCACCCTGCCCTTGGACAGTTTAGGGTCTACCTTAGGGGTGACATATATATTAAAAACAAAGGTTTGGGCCTGGCATGAGGGTTAACCTGCCAGGTCAACATGGCAGTTTAAAACTGCCCATACAGGCGTTGGAATGGCAGGCCTGAGACATGTTGAAGGTTACTTATGTGGGTGGCACAATCAGTGCTGCAGGTCCACTACTAACATTTAATTTACAGGCCCTTGGCAATGGTAGTGCACTCTACTAGGGACTTATAAGTAAATTTAATATTCCAATTGTGGATAAGACAATGTTACCATGTTTTAAGCTGAGAGCACATGCTCTCTAGCACTGGTTAGCATGGTAAAGTGATCAGAGTCATAAAGCCAGCAAACACAAGATAAGCAAAACATGGTGTCTGAAAGCAAAAGCTCAACGGAAACCACACCAAGGAGGGCAGGTCATATATGTGTCCACCCCAGCTGAAAATGGAGAGAGCTGCCCAACCCCCTGGGAGTTCTCTTGACTAAGGCAGAAAAACCTGGAGCGACCATCAGCATTGATTTGGTCTATTTCAGGACAGTGTTCCACCGTACAGATCAATCACTGTAGCGAGATGGACTCTCTCAACAGTTTAGGAATCACATCCCTCATCTGTATTAACCACCTAAGTGTGCTGTGGTCTGTCTGAACCCAGAAGTGAGTACCAAACAGGTATGATCTCAGCTGCTTCAGTACCCAGATCACAGCAAAGACTTCCTTTTCTATAAAGCTCCACCTTTGATCCCTGGGAAGTAGCCTCCTACTGATGATGGCTACAGGCTGATCCATGCCCTTTTCAGTTGCTGTGAGAGTACGGCTCCTACCCCCGCTTTGAGGTGTCTGTCTACAACATGAATTCTTGGAGGAAGTCAAGGGCCTTGAGCACAAGTGCTGTGCACATTGTCTCCTTCAAAGGATGTCTGACACGTCTCTGTCCAAATCACCTGATGTGGCTGCTCCCTGAAAGTCAGCTCTGTCAAAGGGTTGACAACGGTGCCATATCCCATGACAAATCTCTTGTAGTAACCAGTAAGGCCTAATAAGGCTTTCACTTCTCTTTGGGTTTTGAGGGTTCCCAAGCCAGAATGGTTTCAATTTTGGCATGGAGGGGCAGAACTTTGTCACCTCTCACTTGGTGACCTGAGTAGACTACCGAACCCTGCCCTATCTGGCACTGACTTGTCTTGATAGCCAGGTCTTCACACTACAGAACCTGGATCACTTTCTGGAGGTGGCACAGGTGGTCCTTCCAGCTAGAACTGAAGACCGCAAGTTTGTCTAGGTAGACAGCAATGAAATTCTTCAAACCAGCCAAGACCTGGCTGCCCAACCTCTTGAAGATGGCAGAAGCATTCTTCATTAAGAAGGGGATTACCTAGAACTGGAAGTGCCCTACTGGGGTTGAGAACACAGACCTCACTTTAGTCCCTTCGGTCAAGGCAATCTGCCAGTACCTAGACGTTAAGTCATGCATGCTGAGGATCTTGACAGCTCCAAGTCAATCTATGAGCTCATCAGCTCTGGAGCTGGGGTGTGCATCCGTCTTGGTGACCGCACTGAGCCCACGGTAGTCCACACAGAACTTAAGCTCAGGAGTGACACAGTGGAGAAGTGTGGCTCAATGGTTAGAGCGGCAGACCCTAAAGCAGAGATCTGGCTCAAGACCAGGGTTCAAGTCCCGCTTCGGCAGGTCTTGGGCTCAATTCCCCTTGACCAGATAATTCTCGCCTCGGTGCCTAATCTAATTCATGGGTCCCACTCTGCAACTCTGGGCAATAGCTTGCTTAATCTCCACAACGGCCCCAACAGTGCTTGGATGCCTGGCTTCACCCTGGGGGTGCTCAGGAGTGGGTGCCTCACAGGGAAAAGCCAGGAGGGGTTCCATAGCGGTATGAGTACAGCGCCTTGAGACCCTAACGGGTGAGTAGTGCACTATACAAGTTCTAATTTTTTTTTACCTGGAGGAGCAGCCTTGCACCAACACCACTGGGCTGGACCACAGACTGTTTGAGGGCTCGCTATCTCCTAACACCAGCATCTTGGAAACCTCCTCCTTAATGCCGGCCCTCACCTTGTCAGACAACCTGTAAATTGTATTTTTCACAGGTGCACTGTCCTCAGTACCAATATCATAGGTACACCATGTAGCGAGTCTTGGGTAAGTTAGAACAAAGAGGCAAACTGCCCCAGCAAAGGCGGAAGTCTCTCTGTTGATCTAGGGTCAGTGTAAGGGAGAGGTTGACACTCTCAACTGACCCAGACTTCTCGTGGGAAGACAGGAGGTCAAGGAGAGGTTGACTCTCCTCTTCCAGCCCATCATCAGCAACCAGGAGCATGGCAAGCTCAGACCTCTTAAAGTGGGGCTTGAGGCTAATATGAAGAACTCTTAAAAGGTTCCTGGAGTCTTCAGTGCTACTAGGTAGGTGACTTCACTCTTGCACTGCATCACCTCATAACGCTTAGACCAGTGGTGTTGCAGGGCCCTGGGCTTCACAAGCTCCATCACCCACACTTTTTGGCCAGGCTGAAACTCAACCAAAGTGGCAATCCGGTCATACCAGCATATTATCTCCTTCTGGTTGGCTTCCTGATTTTCCTTGGCAAGCTTCGGGAAGCATGCTATCTGGTTATGGAGTGCCAGCATGTAGCAGATCACATCATAGAAGGCTCTTTCCGGAACTTGTTCTCAACCCTCCTTCACCAAACTGAGAGGTCCCCTCACAGGGTGCCCATACACAACCTTAAAGAGGTTAAAGTCAACCCCCTTATGTGGTACCTCCTTGTAGGCAGTCAAAAGGCAGGGTAGGAGGACATCACATGTCTGTCTCATGGGCCCTGGTGGGCCCATTATCATGCCCTTCATGATCCTATCGAACCTTTCAACAAGCCTATTGATTTTTGTGTGGTAAGGAGTGAAGAACTTGTATGTTACCCCACACTCTTTCCACATGGCTCTCATGTACCCTGACATAAAGTTAGTACCCCAATCAGAAACCACCTCCTTGGGAAAACCCACACGGGTAAAGGTCCTTATCGTTACCTGGCCACTGAGGGTGCAATCACAGTCCTTATAGGGATAGCCTTCGGGTACCAGGTGGTACAGTACACAAAGACCAGAACAAATCTTTTGCCCATGGCGGTTTTGCGGTCCAGGGGCCCAACGATGTCTATGCCCATCCTTTAAAAGGGAGTGCCAACCACAGGAAAAGGTTGCAGAGGGGGCTTGCACTTCCCCCTGCCTTACCACTTGCCTGGCAGGTAGGGCAGGACCTGCAGAACGCATCTTAGGCCTTCCTCATTTGAGGCCAGTAAAAGCGGGCTGCAAGCCTGTCAAAGGTCTTGCCCTGTCCTAATGACCTGCCAGGGGTACATCATGAGCCAGCCCTAGTAGGAAGGCCCTGTAGTGCTGGGAGACCACCTACACATGGATTGCACCAGGCTTGGGATCCTTAGGCTCAGTATACAGAAGACCATTCTTCCAGTAGATCAGTTGTTTTCCAGAGGCATCACCGGCTGCCTGGGTCTCAGCCTGCTGCTGAAGACCCGCAAGAGTAGGGGATTCCCTTTGCACCTTGCAGAACTCCTCCCAGATGGGATCCACTTCCTGCTGCCAGTTGGACAGCTCAGACAGGCTCCCCAGTTCTCCCCTGTGGGTTTCAGGGCATCCCCCTCAGGGTCAGCCTTTTCCCAGACCTTGGGAGTTTCAGGAGTGGGTTTACTACACCCCTTGCCCTTCCTCCTCTTGGCAGACACCTGGCAGAATCCTCCAGGCTCCAGGTCATCTTGACTACTCTTTTGGGCTGCCATTGACTATGTGGTCAGGCACACCCACTCAGGCAACCCTAACATCTCCAAGTGGGACCTGAGCTCCACCTCCTTCCAGGTGGTATGCTCCACTTCATTGCCGAGAAAACAATCCACAGGCATGGATAGACTCACTGCTACTGTCAAGGAACCTGAGACTCCTCCCCCCTATTCAAAGTTAACCAGAGCCACTGGGCAGTTGCTCTCACAGTTGTCAGCTGTAACAACTTGTTGGAGCACGTTAGAGATTACTTGCTCTGAGGACACCAGATGACACCTGTTAGTTATCATGCTGGCTCTAGTGTCTCTCAGAGCCTCCACCCTCTGACCATTAATGGTGACCCACTGCCTCTACTTCCTATTATTACTAGTCATGTGGGTTCTTTGCACCATTTCTTCATCACCCCGGGGCACTAGACTAACCTCTACTCTATTCCCCACACTATCTGGGACAATCTTCTCCTCAAGAGCTATACTAGCCAACCCCAGTGTCTGCCCATCATAGGAGGGCTAAGCCCACTTGGGACGGTGGGCATCTCCCTTGAAGTGCCCTTCCTGTTGGCACCCAAAGCACTTAGTGGGTGCCTTCCCTGCATGCCTACTGTCAGGGAACGATGGCTTTTTCCTTCTCAGTAGGGGGAGGAGGGTACTGACCCTAAGAACTATTTTGGGGACCTTGAAAGAGCTCCTTGATTCTGTTTTCCTTCTCCCTTTCCTTCTTCTGGTGAGGACCCTGCCCAACCTTGTGGTGACCCTCCCACCCAGATACCGTCCTGCTGACCCTGGTGCTGATGAGTTCTGTCCTCCAGTACCTGCTGCAAACAGGTTTAAATTCAAGCTGAGACATATAAAGCCTTAACAAACAGAGCTGTTTGAGAATAATTGCTTACACTACTTTGTACTCAGAGATCAGACTACATTTAAATCACTTGTCACTAGCTTGACGTGAGACAGACTCTTTGCCTTGAATCTGGCTAAAAGCACTAATGTTTTGAAACTGTGAAACCTTGAAAATACTCATCTGTGGCCCATCATGCCGAGCTGTCCACGACTTGGTATCCGTGATGACAAGAAGTGATATAGGTGGCACGTAAACTGCTAGTGAAGCACACTGCCAGTATGAGCCTTGGAAAGTGCGATGCCAGCGACCCAGAAATGAAAAGCCCACTATAATGACATATGAAGCACGTATAACAACCTGCATGCTAAGGGCAAAGAGACCATACACGTTTGGGCTGCCATTTCACTGTGACACTTTCAGTTAAGAAAAAGATAAAGAAACTAAATAAATAAAACAAAGATAAAGTTAAGGATGGGGTAGGGTCAGTGCGAACTGCTGCTAATTTACCTCAGCAAAACTACTAAAATATAAAAAGGACAGAGGCTAATGTCAGAGGAGCCGGTGTGGTGTACAGCCATGGAGTGCGCGTCAGAAGTGGCTTGGCACTGAGCAGTTTAAATGCTGCCTAAAGTTACTATTCTGTGCAGCATCCCTTCACCGCACCAAAGCGTAATCAGCGCTCACTGGAGAGTCCATATGGTAAAGGGGCAAAATACATTTACTCACCTAGGTTGACACTGTGGGTAACAAATTGCTGGCTGTTCTGTGGTTCAAGGTGAATTAGGGCCAGATTTAAGAGCCCCTATAGCCTCCTTATGCCACATTAGCATCATTTTTTTTTAGGCTAATGTGGTCCAACGTGCCCAAAATCGCTGTGCCAGATTTACAAAGTGGCGCAATGCATGCATTGCGCCACATTGTAACCTCTTGCACCACATTATGCCTGCACCAGGCATAATGTGTGCAAGGGGGATGAAAAAATGTTGCAAAGGAATCTAAACTTTTTTTGCAGCATTTTTTCTCATCAATTTTAACGACTGCTCAGAACAGGCGTTAAAAGGGGGCATGCCATTGTTTTCAATGGGCCTCTATGTACTGTTCAGGATTAGCTCCAACATTTTGGCACTAACCCTGAACAGTACATCAATAGCCTCAAAATTTCTAATGATATTGCCCCCTACTCTGTGCCATGGTGCACCATATTTTAAATACGGCGCACACATGATGGCGGTAGGGAGATTCAGGGGACTGCAAAAAAAGTGGCGTTACATCTAATGTATCACCACTTTTCTTAAATCTGGCTTTTAGGTTTTTTGCAGATGTGCACATTGCGGCCAGACAAATTTCGTCACTCACAGTGAGGGTCCCCAGTGGCTGAAATGGGATGACTTGCTGCCCTACAAGGTATGCTGGGGTGGGAGAAGCTGAACCTGAATGATAGTACATCAGACCAATGGATGAAGAAAGCTGACTGGAAGCCCCTCTCCGTATGTATTTGTGTATATGTATTTTCTTTGAAAAAGTGCAAACTTGCGTCTGCAAACTACACACACACACACCTGATTCATTTACTTCTACCTCTTATAATAGCTGTATGTGCTATTTTGTTTGTGACTTCCGCAGTTCTATAAATGTCTACTCCTAAAATAGCGATTAGAGATAAACGTGACCATTACAACATTCTACTTAAATGTTACTTATACAAATCTAATGGCATTGCCTCTCCTGATGTAAATAGTCCACTTTGGAGACGAGAGGCAGTGCAGTCACAACTCAGGAACTTTGATCCGGGAAGGTGCGGACTCCGTAGTGGCAAGAATGCTCATGCTGTAGCGCACACTGGCGGTCATTCAGACCTTGGCGGACGGCGGAGTCCGTCCGCCAAGGTACCGCCGACAAATGACCGCACCGCGGTCAAAAGACCGCGGCGGCCATTCAAACATTTCCGCTGGGCCGGCGGGCGCTCTCCAAAAGAGCGCCCGCCGGCCCAGCGGAAATGCCCCTGCAACGAGGACGCCGGCTCAGAATTGAGCCGGCATAGTTGCAGGGGTGCGACGGGTGCAGTTGCACCCATCGTGTATTTCAGTGTCTGCAAAGCAGACACTGAAATACTTTGTGGGGCCCTCTTATGGGGGCCCCTGCAGTGCCCATGCCATTGGTATGGGCACTGCAGGGGCCCCCAGGGGCCCCGCAGCACCCCCTACCGCCATCCTGTTCATGGCGGGTTTCCCGCCATGAACAGGATGGCGGTAGGGGGTGTCTGAATCCCCATGGCGGCGGAGCGCGCTCCGCCGCCATGGAGGATTCAATGGGGCAGCGGTAAACCGGCGGGAGACTGCCGGTTTACCCTTTCTGACCGCGGCTGAACCGCCGCGGTCAGAATGCCCTTGGGAGCACCGCCAGCCTGTTGGCGGTGCTCCCGTGGTCGGTGACCCTGGCGGTCACCGGCCGCCAGGGTCAGAATGACCCCCACTATCTGGTGAGTGCCAGCACTGTCTCTTGATAGGCAGTAATTGAGTGTAAAGGCCCAGGCTCCTGTGGCATGCATGATCTCTATTTGTAAGCACAGTTTTTTAACCTAGGGGGTCACTATTGACTTGGTGACTTTTGCAGTTTATGGGTAAGTGGTGCATGGGTGGCACTTCTTCAGGCAAGTGGTTACTATTGTATTTTGAACTGCTGCAGCTTAAGAGCCATTGGTAAGAGAGGACACTGCTCCAGACTAGTGACAACTAAACGACAAGGACACATCAGCTGCCTCTGGGTCACTAGTGAGCAAGGACAGACCAGCACAGGGGTCCACTAATTGGTGATTACGCTGCTGTGTCCACTACGCTAACAGCCTGAAATAAAATGTTAAAGCATCACAGGTGTTCAGTGATGTGCAAGGTGACTGCAGCAGCTTGAGTACCTGCACCCTAGGGGGCACGTGCCTGGGGAGAACACGGCTGTAGCCTAGTGGTCACTTGTGGGCGACAGCACTACTACAGTTTTGGGCACTGGCTGCCGAGGGACTTGATAGGATGGGAGTATACATGCAACAGCCTGGGGACTGGCAGCCTAGGCGACCTTTTCTAGGTAAGGATGCTCCTGAGGCCCATGACCTAACAGCCCAAGGCATCTCTTCTGGGGGAGTACACTGCTGTGGCCCTGGAACCAGCAGCCTCTGATTCGGTATTGGGAGCAGTGTAGGTGTAAGTGTTGGTTCAGGACACCACCAAAACATAGACACTAGCAGGCTAGGGAGTCAGTAAAAGATGAAAGCACTGCTGCAATTATGGCACCATCAGCCTAAGGACAAAATTCAGCAAGGGCATGGCTCAAGGCCTGTCCCTGGCAGCCTACGGGTCAGTACCAGGTGTGAGCACTTCTGCATCCAGACAATGCATTTAGCTAAGGACAACATTGGGTGCTGTCACTGCTGCAGCCCTGGCATTGGCACCTATGGGGTAGTACTGAGGGAAGTGCTGTGATAATGACATCAGAAACATAATGGCTGCATCCGGGTGGTTGCAATCACAGGGGAAATATTGCAGCCCAGACACTGTCAGCCTAGGGTTTGATACTAGGATTTTGCATTGCTTACGTCCACGCACAAGATACCGTCCTGCTGACCCTGGTGCTGATGAGTTCTGTCCTCCAGTACCTGCTGCAAACAGGTTTAAATTCAAGCTGAGACATATAAAGCCTTAACAAACAGAGCTGTTTGAGAATAATTGCTTACACTACTTTGTACTCAGAGATCAGACTACATTTAAATCACTTGTCACTAGCTTGACGTGAGACAGACTCTTTGCCTTGAATCTGGCTAAAAGCACTAATGTTTTGAAACTGTGAAACCTTGAAAATACTCATCTGTGGCCCATCATGCCGAGCTGTCCACGACTTGGTATCCGTGATGACAAGAAGTGATATAGGTGGCACGTAAACTGCTAGTGAAGCACACTGCCAGTATGAGCCTTGGAAAGTGCGATGCCAGCGACCCAGAAATGAAAAGCCCACTATAATGACATATGAAGCACGTATAACAACCTGCATGCTAAGGGGCACAAGACGCAAAGGGGTCAATATTGGGTTGGGTCAATACTGCAGCCCAAACACTAGCAGGGTGAGGGCACAGCTGCGGTCACAACACCGGCTGCCTAGGTACCGTTTTGGAAGGTGGCATTCCTGTAGGCAAGGCATGGACAGCATCAGTGGCAAAATGTGGTGAGAACACTGCTTCAACCTGGAGAAGGGAGCAGTTCACTTTAGATCATTTGAAGACTATGATATAATGGGTATTTAGTTTTTTAGCAGGCGTGTTTGCATTTTTTCATGAGACAATATCTAGTGTGTTTTACTGAAAGTAGCTGAGATAGTACATATAGCTGTTTCTGTTCCTGTTCTGTTGCATTTAGTAATATTTTCTAAGCACGCAATGGTTCCTCAGGTTCATTTTGGATGCAAGGGTGCATTTTGCATTAAGATAATAGCTCTAAATACAGGGTTACTTTCCTCGTGTAATCATGTGTAATCTCAAATAAGTTTACTGTAATGTCATGTAATTATGCTACACCAAATTACATGAGTCATGCCCATGCCTAGAACATGCCCAGTTTAGTTTTATTTTTTTATTCCTTCTCTTTGGGACCAGTTGACTATAGTTCATAGAAAATAATCTCATTGTAAAATAATCATATGCTCATTTTATTGTCATCCTTAAAAACATCAGGCACAGGTTTCTAAACTATGCTGATAACTTCAGGTGCTTGGTGATGTCTGATGCAGTGAAAATGACTTCAACAGTAGTTGGATGATCATCCAATTAATATGGGATTGCTTCTAAATTAATCATGTTTGACATGGGAACCTATGTTTGCTGTCACCCCCTTATAAGGTTACAAATGGACCACCTCATAGCCCTGTACCTAGAATGTTTTTAAGATCTATCCGAATTACACAGCCAGAATGGTGATCCAACCCACAAGTTCAGCAGATCCTCATCTGCTCTTTAACAGCCCAACCTCCCATTAATGATGCATGTCACAATGTATTTTCATTAGTAAATCAGGTACACTGATAGTATACTTACACTTACTCTTCTGGTCATATGCTCTCGGTGTGTAATTCTGATTTAATAACCCATAAACATTCAAATCTAGTGCTGCCAGAGGCCCTTTTGGCCTAGCAGAATTCATTTTTTTTAACTTACTATCCAATCACTCAAAAATTGTTAAAGCTTTTATTATTCTATATAGTATATAGTTTTTTTATTTTCTCTACATAATCCTTGCCTGTAATTCTGTAGGACAGTTTGTGGTACAAATCTATAGTTCAATAATTAAATTTTCTGCACTAACATATATACACCTTTATAAAATAAATGTTTAAGATATCTTTTTAGTTTCCTTTTTATTGTGTTTGCCATGATGAGAGGATTTACTACAAGCTGTTTTATTTAGAATATTGTTTGCAAAAATCCAAACTATGGGGGTTATTCTAACTTTGGAGGAGTGTTAATCCATCCCAAAAGTGACGGTAAAGTGACGGATATACCACCAGCCGTATTACGAGTTCCATAGGATATAATGGACTCGTAATACGGCTGGTGGTAAATCCGTCACTTTTCCGTCACTTTTGGGACGGATTAACACCTCCTCCAAAGTTAGAATGACCCCCTATATTTGTAATCATTCAATCATAATCATTTTTCGTGGTACCATCTGTGTTTAGTTAAATGATCGTTATATAGAAAGGTACACTGTTCCAAAGGCAAAAAAATATAGGGGGTCATTCAGACCTTGGCGGACGGCGGAGGCCGTCCGCTAAGGTACCGCCGACAAATGACCGCACCGCGGTCAAAAGACCGCGGCGGCCATTCAAACATTTCCGCTAGGCCGGCGGGCGCTCTCCAAAAGAGCGCCCGCCGGCCCAGCGGAAATGCCCCTGCAACGAGGACGCCGGCTCAGAATTGAGCCGGCGTAGTTGCAGGGGTGTGACGGGTGCAGTTGCACCCGTCGCGTATTTCAGTGTCTGCAAAGCAGACACTGAAATACTTTGTGGGGCCCCCAGGGGCCCCGCGGAACCCCCTACCGCCATCCTGTTCATGGCGGGTTTCCCGCCATGAACAGGATGGCGGTAGGGGGTGTCTGAATCCCCATGGCGGCGGAGCGTGCTCCGCCACCATGGAGGATTCAATGGGGCAGCGGTAAACCGGCGGGAGGCCGCCGGTTTACCCTTTCTGACCGCGGCTGAACCGCCGCGGTCAGAATGCCCTTGGGAGCACCGCCAGTCTGTTGGCGGTGCTCCCGTGGACGGTGACCCTGGCGGTCACCGGCCGCCAGGGTCAGAATGACCCCCATAGTAGTAGAAATACAGGCTGTGGTCTATAGGCGTGCGGCAGAGAGCAAGTTTTCCCGCTGGACTGGGGAGAAAAAAATAATACCTCCTTGGTTGAGGCTAGCGCGGTCCTGGGAAGCTCAGTCTCGAATATGGGATGGGCAACTAATTGACCAACTGACATTGACAACTTGTCTTCGGTTTGTAAGTGACATTCCAGCACTTTATTTTTTAAATAGGAGAAGTAGTTTTCTGGGTCCTGACGAAGCGTCACGGGATCATTTAGTGACCATAAAAGACGAGAAACACATTGATCACAATTTGACAGGATTAGGCACACTACCTTTCCTTCTATGTAGAGTATAGCGGGACATTATTCCCGCTAACACTCTGGATGATTTTTTATCTTGGCCTGAACCTTTCCCCTTATTCATTAAAGTGATGTTTTAGGCTCAGAGCCAATTTTATCCTTCTTATACTCTCCTACACTCATGCACACTTTTCTATCCTCTCTGTCAGTATTCGTTTCAGACCTCTACCTGGCAAATTGCCTTCGGTTCAGTACCATCCCAGTTGCCGGGGTGGCCCGCCAGACATTGCAGCACCGGTCTGACGAGGAGATAGCCCAGTGATGAAACTTGTCACCCTATTGGGTGCTTGAGGGCTCTCCTGATATTAATGATATCTCAGACACTGTATTTCTACTACTATATTTTTTTGCCTTTGGAACAGTGTACCTTTCTATATAACAGTTAATTTTGGGAGACTGTACACTGGACCACTAATCTCCCTGTCCCTCTTTTTGTATTTAATAGTTTAGTTAAATGATCCCCATCAGCTTCAAACTTGCAATTTCCGATGGGACAATGATAGTGATGAACATAATTTGAAACTAAGGGCCTCATTTACTAGAAACTGGTGCATCGTCCTTGATGGACCAGTTTTCTTGTGTCAGCCTCTGACCCTTTAACAATACCATGGCAGTGCTGTATTTTTAATACTACACTCTATGATGTACAATTCAACCGATGTGCCAGAAATTCTGGTACATCTGTTGTCGCAAAAGTGGCGCATTGCTGGAGTAGCATTGATAATCTGACGCTACTCCAGCAAACGAGGAGGGTCCCATGTCTGCCAAACACCCTCCGCCCCCCCTTGGCACACCCAACTCACCAGTTGTCTGGGGGTCTTCCGTCAGGAGTCGGGACATGGCACTGCTGCCAGCAGCAGCGTCCGCCAACAGAACACAGCCAGGCTGTATCATGGGTCATGATACGGTCTGCATCGGTCTACTGGTGTGGCGCTGCTGTGGCAGCAGTGCCATTACCGCCATCTGCCGCCATGAGCATAACCGGAATTCTGCCATCTTTCTGACAGAATTCCGGCTACGGTCAGCTGGTAGCCACAGCGACGTTGCTGTGGCGGTAGGCGGTTTTTACCACCAATGTCATAATGAGGGCCTATATCTCTATGACAGGCCAAACAGCACTTGGATTAAGATCACGGAACTGTCAATGCAGAGGACTCATGCCGGATGTTTTAAGCACAGTCGGACCGCCAGTGCTGTCTACAGGTAAAATTATAAATAACCACTGATGTTACGCGGAGAGACAGAGGGGCATATTTATACTCCGTTTGCGCCGAATGTGCGTCGTTTTTTTCAACGCAAATTTGGCGCAAAACTAACGCCATATTTATACTTTGGCGTTAGACGCGTCTAGCGCCAAAGTATGGGCAAATAGCGTCATTTTTTTGCGTGAACGCCTTCCTTGCGTTAATGAGATGCAAGGAAGGCGTTCCCGTCTAAAAAAATGACGGCGACGCAAATGCGTCGTATTTATACTCCCGGGCAAAAATCACGCCCGGGAGTGGTCAGGTCAAAAAACCCCGCATTTGCGCCACTTTTTAACGCCTGGGTCAGGGCAGGCGTTAAGGGACCTGTGGGCTCAAAATTAGCCCACAGCTGCCCTCCCATGCCCCCAGGGACCCCCCCTGCCACCCTTGCCCACCCCAGGAGGACACCCAAGGATGGAGGGACCCACCCCAGGGACATTCAGGTAAGTTCAGGTAAGTATACATTTTTATTTTTTTATATTTTTTTTTTGGCATAGGGGGGCCTGATTTGTGCCCCCCTACATGCCACAAAGCCCAATGACCATGCCCAGGGGACATATGTCCCCTGGGCATGGCCATTGGGCAAGGGGGCATGACTCCTGTCTTTACTAAGACAGGAGTCATGTAAATGGCGTCTGGGCGTCGTTTAAAATGGCGCAAATCGGGTTAAGACGATTTTTTAGCGTCAACCTGACTTGCGCCATTTTTAAGACGCCCTAACGCCATTTTTCCCTACGCCGGCGCTGCCTGGTGTACGTGTTTTTTTTCCACGCACACCAGGCAGCGCCGGTCTGCTTGCGCCGGCTAACGCCATTCAATAAATACGGCGCCCGCATGGCGCTTCAGAATGGCGTTAGCCGGCGCAAAATTTTTTGACGCTAAACTGCGTTAGCGCAGTTTAGCGTCAAAAAGTATAAATACGGGCCAGAATGCGTTAACATTTTGTGATGTGCTTTGAGCCCTTGCGTATACGGAAGTGCTGGAACGCGCGCAAATACACGAAAACATGCTGCTTCCGAAAACACCAGTGAACATAGGACAACATAGGACATAGGACAAAACACCCCTCTGTGCAGTGCTACAAAGCAGGCAGTGGTTACAGATCATTTGTATTTGGATATTTAGCGGTTTGATTCATAAGAGCAGGTACATGATGAAATAAAAAAGTCCGACTTTATAACATAAAAAAAAAACACAAAAAAACGCAAATCTACATATAACGAACAAGAAAATCACAATGTCTCAATGTGCGTTAAGAAACGCTCCCATCTACGTCACAGCGGAAGATGTTTAGAAAACAGCCACTGCGAGAGCCCTTTCATTTGAGTTATAATGCCATTGTGATTATTATTATTTATTACTACAAGTATTATTATGGTTTCTTTTCTATTCAATACTCGAGAGAAGTACAAGAACAAGAAAATTACAAGGTACAAGCGACTGAAGTAAAGGGAGGGCAGCGGAGGCTGTTTGTACAGCTGTCGGTGTGTTGCTGCCATCTTGTGAGCTAATGTAGTATTACAAGTTCAGTTTATGATTTTGCATTTAACTATAATATTTTTTTTTTTAACTCTCCATGAGCATCTCATGCAGCGCTCTATTAAGGGCGAACATTCGCGAAAAAAGCAAGTAAGGCCTCAGTATTCACATTTTCGACAGGTGAAGCCCATATTTTGTTTCTATCGTTATATACAACATTTCGAAATAGTGTCAAATTGCTGAGTGGATTTCATTTTATTAAACATGCGAATACAGAATAGAATTCATATGAGAAAACCGAAGAAAACAGCAACTAATTACCTCGAAGACTCTCAAAATAAGGAAGAAGATTGTGACAAGACTCTGTCCGTGTATACTGTCTTAAAATCTTCTGAGACAAAACTATCTATGCCACAATTAGGCCTGCAAGACTAACTAATGTGAAACATCTACGATAATGCACATAAACAGCATGAATTGTAGTTGTATTTATATAGTGCCTACTACCCCTGATGAGCCGTTGAAGAGTTTTATGGTGAGTAGCACGCTACTCTAGCACCTACGTTTAGTGGTTAGTGTTGGCTATTGCTACTAGTCATGTGCTTTCATGAAAAATTGTATGTATTTATTTACTCACATTACTTTGTGAGATATTATTACAAGATAGGTGTAGTCATTGGTGGGGGGTATGTGGTTTCAGGTGAATGGTTGGTGAGATTGATAAAATGGCAGGGATTAGGTGATGTTTAATTACATTGGTAGGATTCTGAAGAGGAGAGGTTATGATCTATGAAATGAGTTATCAGCTAATTGCAGAATGATTAAGGCAGGGAGGCCAGACACGAGAGGAAGCTATACTCAGAAATAGAAGGTATGCAGAGGATGGAGGGTAAGAAGAGGGTCACTCTGAGCATAGGAAGTATGTCAAGATGAATTTTTCATCCAGGGCTTTAGGAGAATAGATCTAAATATTTGAAGATGAGAATATAAATTGTAGAAAGAAACAACATTATGCATGGTGCTCTATTTCCTGGGCAGACAGTTTAAAGATGTTGTTACAAGTGTACACATCATTTAAATATTGAGAGCTCTTGTTTGTTGTAGGACAAGCCTTGGACAGCTCTTTTCAACATAGCGCCTGATTTAGAGATCGGCAGATGGCTTATTCCGTCACAAACATGACGGATGACCCGTCCCCCATATTACAATGTCGTTAGGAGATAGTGGCATCGTAATAAGCTGGATGGGATATTTGTCACGTTTTTGATGGAGTAACCTCATTAGCCAAACTCTAATGGCCAGATTTAAGAATCTACAATACATGTAGAGCCACTTTTCTTGCAACCGCTTGCACCACCACCTGCCACTACTATGTTTGTGACGTATTTAAAAACATGGCACACCATGGCACAGGGTAGAGGGCAATAGCATCAGAATTTCTGATGCTATTAATGTACTGTTAATGTTAGCACGAACATTTTGGCACTAACCCTGTCCAGTATATAGGGAACCCGTTGAAAACAATGGCATGCCCCCTTTTAATGCCTGCTCTGGACAGGCGTTAAAAATGTAGTAAAAAATGGCACAAAGAAATCTTTTAGATTTCTTTGCTCCATTTTGTCAGCCCCCCTAAGTGGGGAACGCCCACCCTTGCATACCTTATGCCTGGTGAAGGCATAATGTGGCTCAAGGGGTTACAAAGTAGCACTATGCATGTGTTGCGCCACTTAGTAAATTTGGTGCAATGATTTTGGTTGTGTTGGGCCACATTAGCGTAAAAACAATTATGCTAATGTGGCGCAAGGAGGCACTAGGCTCCCTTAAATGTGGGCCTAAGTCTGTATGCTGCATGCTGGGAGTTGGTGGAGAAAAAGAAACATCTCATACAAATACCTTTCCTCAGTATTCTGTAAATTTGGGTTTTTTCACTGACTCACTAAGAATGGGTCATTTGGCACTGGCTGAGAGGGTCTCGCCAATGTGCTCCAGATAGATACTCTGGGCCATATTTATACTTTTTGGCGCACAACTGCGCCAACGCAGTTGTGCGTCAAAAAATTTAACGCCGGCTAACGCCATTCCAAAGCGCCATGCGGTGCCATATTTATGGAATGACGTTAGCCGGCGGAGCTGCCTGGTGTGCGTCAAAAAAAATGACTTACACCAGGCAGCGCCGGCGTAGGGGAAAATGGAGCTTGGGCGCCAAAAAATGGGGCAAGTCAGGCTGAGGCAAAATTTTCACCTCAACCCGATTAGCGCCATTTTTTTTGACTCCCAACCCCCATTGAAATGACTCCTGTCTTAGCAAAGACAGGAGTCATGCCCACCTGCCCAATGGCCATGCCCAGGGGACTTCTGTCCCCTGGGCGTGGTCATTGGGCATAGTGGCATGTAGGGGGGCACAAATCAGGCCCCCCTATGCCACAAAAAAAAAAAATATATACACTTACCTGAACTTACCTTAAGTTCCCTGGGATGGGTCCCTCCATCCTTGGGTGTCCTCCTGGGGTGGGCAAGGGTGGCAGGGGGTGTCCCTGGGGGCATGGGAGGGCACCTCTGGGCTCCTTCCGAGCCCACAGGTCCCTTAACGCCTGCCCTGACCAGGCGTTAAAAAATGACGCTAAAACGGCTGGACGTCATATTTTTTTACCCGCCCACTCCCGGGCGTCATTTTTGCCTGGGAGTGTAAATACGGCGCACATGCCTTGGAGTCATATTTTAGACGGGAACGCCTACCTTGCATATCATTAACGCAAAGTAGGTGTCCACGCTAAAAAATGACGCAAACTCCATGGACTTTGGCGCTAGACGCGTCTAACGCCAAAGTATAAATATGGAGTTAGTTTTGCGTCGGAATTGCGTAAAAAAAAACGACGCAATTCCGGCGCAAACAGAGTATAAATATGCCCCCCTGTTTTGTCACCTAATCACATCCAAGTGTATCTTGTGCCTGTTTGTGTATCTGGCTATTGCAATAGATGCATTGTATCTATACGTAAAGCAGCGTGATGGGCAAAAATAAGGGTAAGGTTTTTTTCCTAGACAGTGGAAGTGTTTCATCATGCAGGAGGCCTAGACAGTGAGGTGAGGACAAAGGCGACAAGGCTCCTATATAAATTGGATTAGGTTCTTCCACTGCTTCATGGTGGATGCTGTGTGTACAGTCTGCTGTTCAAAATGAGAAAGGTCTTTTAGGTAAAAAAAATAATCTTTGCCTCTTTCCTGATTACTGTCTTTGTGGGGGTTTATTGGCAGGCGCAGATAGTTGACACCTCGTTGTCCATGTCTCCCACATTGCGCCTTCCTATATGGCGGCCCTGTAGTGCCAAATTCAGGTACAATTCCCTCGTGGTGACTGCCATCGCATCCGTTTCCCTTACTGCGTCACTTCTGGAACGGGGGAAGGGAAGGGATTAGGGGGCATATTTATACTCCGTTTGCACCGAATTTGCGTCGTTTTTTTCGACGCAAATTCGACGCAAAACTAACTCCATATTTATACTTTGGCATTAGACGCGTCTAGCGCCAAAGTTCATGGAGTCAGCGTAATTTTTTTGCGTGAACACCTTCCTTGCGTTAATGATATGCAAGGTAGGCGTTCCCGTCTATAAAAATGACTCCGATGCTATTGCGTCGGATTTATACTCCCGGGCAAAAATGACGCCCGGGAGTGGGCGGGACTAAAAAACCCGCATTTGCGCCGGATTTTAGCGCTTGGGTCAGGGCAGGCGTTAAGGGACCTGTGGCCTCAAAATGAGCCCAGAGGTGCCCTCCCAAGCCCCCAGGGACACCCCCTGCCACCCTTGCCCACCCCAGGAGGACACCCAAGGATGGAGGGACCCACCCCAGGGAAGAAAAGGTAAGTTGTGGTAAGTATTTTTTTTATTTTTTTTTTGGCATAGGGGGGCCTGATTTGTGCCCCCCTACTTGCCACTATGCCCAATGACCATGCCCAGGGGACAGAAGTCCCCTGGGCATGGCCATTGGGCAAGGGGGCATGACTCCTGTCTTTGCTAAGACAGGAGTCATGTTAATGGTGTCTGGGCGCCAAAAAACAATTGCGCAAATCGGGTTAAGACGTTTTTTTTTGCCTCAGCCTGACTTGCCCCATTTTTGGATGCCCGAACGCCATTTTTCCCTACGCCGGCGCTGCCTGGTGTACGTGGTTTTTTTTCACGCACACCAGGCAGCGCCGGTCGGCTAACGCCGGCTAACGCCATTCAATAAATACGGGGCCTGCATGGCGCTTCAGAATGGCGTTAGCCGGCGCTAATTTTTTGGGCGCAAAACTGCGTTAGCGCAGTTTTGCGTCAAAAAGTATAAATATGGCCCTAGGTACTTATACCTTCCCCTGTTCATGTGCTCCCCGTCTTTTCCACTGTGGACACACTGTATCAGGTATCAGATGATGGAGGCAACTGGAGATGAGCTAACGTACTGGGGATCGGGCAGAGTCGGCATCTGAGTTCGGTCCTCCCTTCATTGAGGTTCCAGTGGGTCATCAGAGCCCCAGGTGAGGGTGAGAGGCGGGTCAGGTTTAGCCAGGCGCCACTCACCGTAGGCCTCTGACGTGGATGTAGCTCTATGTTAGAGGGAATGATTTGAATGTATGAATCCCTCAGTTCAATCCCAGGAAGCTCTATCTCTCTTGAAAGCAGTTAGTTGTTTTTTAAGTGTTTTAGTTTTTTTTTTGTTAAAGAAAGGAGTGAGGGAGCAAGGGCCAAGTGTTGGGTAACTGTCCCGTGAGGCACTTCAGTGGTCAAAGCCAGTGCTCCTCACCGCTGCCTCCCTTATGCTCCCAACGCAATGTTTTGGTTTGTAAGTTTATTGTTCTTTTTAAATTAATGAGGGGAATGGGAGATGAGGGCCCAATGGTGGTCGGTCCACCTGTTGAAGCCCAGTGATTTTGTAAGTGTTTTTAGGTCAATGATAGGAGCATGGGTGCGGTGACTCAACCAGGGCCAAATTCTCAGGAGGCGGTCCAGCTTTTAAATCCAGGTCGCTCACCACTGCACCCTCATGCTTCTGATGTAAAATTTTGGTTTTAAATACCCACATCTTAACCCCGGTATAACAAAGGTAGTGCTCCCAAATATCACACTCATGGGGCACGCCAGCTTAACAAGGTGGTGCCACTCACCGCTGCCTCACTTGGTGTCACAGGCCTGTGGGAAGGAGCATATGCTGGCATCATTCACTCTTCACTCTACTCTCATTCACCTGATGTCCCTCTTAAATCCGAAGGCCTAATTATTAAGAGATGACAATTTCCCCCCAGTCCCACCTCACTCCAAGGACAGTGATTAATAAATGGGATGGTGTATACCACATGGTGTTCCATGTTTACCACCTCAGAAGGCTTTGTAAAGTAGTAGGGCCATTACGTATGTCCCCATTCCGAGGTATTTGCATGGAGTTAACCAGGACAAGGACCTTATTTTATTGCAGCAAGAAGAAAGAGGATAAGCACTGGTCTGCGGCTAATCTCTCTGTGAGGGCTCAAGGGATGAAAATGTAAAGTGCATGCAGCCTACTGGCAAATGGTGCACTCTAATTATTCTTGTATTATCTTTCTCATTTAATTTTAAGATGCCCCAATTGGCTTATTAGAAGATAAACATTTGTTTAATTACTGCTTAATTTGTATATGTTTTGTATAGAAGTGGTTCCTTGCTTATTATCTGCGAAATGCTGGGCCCATGTTTGTACATCAGGATAAACCAAGAGTTTATGGATCTAGGTTTATAACTGGGGGTCTGAACCATTGCACAAGAAATTTTGAATGTGAGTGTTTTGCCTTTGCACAGGTATAACCACTGCGTAAGCTTGCTTGAACATGTAGGTTTTGTTGGGATATAGTAATTTGGGGGTTATTGGCTGACTGCGCTGAGTTTATTGCATCCTACAAAGAAAGGGGAGTTATATAGTTTAGTCAGAGGCACCTTTATGACAGAGGCACAGGTTTTCTTGGCGGACTGTGCAATCATTAAACTCCCTGCCTTATTCGGCCACATGGTGAGGTCATGCATTATGACAAGAGTGGAGTTTTTAATGAAGGTTGACTAGGGGGAAAGGTTGGAATTTCAATGGGCCTGAGGCATTCATAACCGGCATTCAATAGTTTTTATTTATTTTCAAGGTATTTCAGCACACAGGGTAAAGACTTTGCAAGGGCCTCACAGTCTCTAAGCACCCAAGGCTGAGGAACAGAAGTCAAAGTTTGTTATGGAGGCAGAAGTGCTCACATTGTCATGTCAGGTGGGATCATTGTGTGTCAGAGGTAGACCATGACCCACTGGGTAGGTTAATGTCTGGTAGCGTGACAGTTATTTAGATGTATGGTGTTTGTTAAAAGGGTTACTCTTCTTCCTTATCCTCAAAGTCACGAAGTATCAATGTAACACTAGTGTTGGGCGGACATCGCAGAGTGACATAACATTTCACAAAGATATTTCCACCAATAAATCAAATGGAAAGCCTGTGCCACACAGAAAACAAGCCCCTTAAGCTGCATTTGGAGCAAAGGGCTGCACACGAAGGGGGCTAGAGATGTCGGAGCAAAAACCCCTCCAAGGCCTACAAGAAAGTGCACCAGGACCCTTGGAAGGGTGCGCAAAGAGAAGAAGCATGAAAATGGCACCTCCCCACACCTCATCTCTCTTTGTTACAAGGTGGAAATGCTTTGGGGGGTCAGAAAATGCAGTGGTCACAAAGGGCGCGAATCCCTTGGGCCAGTAGGAGCACAGGTAATCATATGAATTCTCCCCTCAAACCCACGGTGTGCGCCGGGGGCATAAAAAGGGGCTGGCCTAGACGGAACCCTCTTTTCAGCTGTGTAGCGGCATGAGAAGAGGACAGAAGACCACCTACCACATTTCCAAGCGCTCCCAACGTGGCAGAACTTTGTTGCATTGGGGACAATGACCTTGCAACTGTTGCATGGCGCTCAGCTTTGCCTTGCCCAAAACAGCCACTGCTATCTGGAAACACGCTCCGAAAGGATATGATCTTCCACAGCCTACCGCATCCCAGGAAGAAAGCCTGCGAGAAGCATTGCGCCTTCAATAAGGAACACAGTGCGGACTGGCGGCCATAGAGAGGTGGCAAGGTCTGGTGTCTGTGTGTGCTTCATTTAAGCAGCCAGTGCTATGGATTATGGCTGTGTGGACGTGTTTAAGGAAGGGAGCCAGCAGCTCATTTATTAGTGAAATGTAGGCAGTGTCTAGAAGCCAGGCTCTCTAGAGGTAGCTGTAGCTGAGCCACCAAGGCTTATCTAGAAAACATGCAAAGCTCATGCAATACCACTGTAGTCACACAGTACTCACAAACATGAAATAAAATAATCACTGTTACAAAAATAAAGGTACTTTATTTTGGGGACCCAAATGCCAAATATACCAAAGAGACTATACTCCCTTCGGAGGTAAGTAATACACAAAGTATATACACTAGTATGCAGAAATAGCTATAAAAACAGTTAGACAACAGCGCAAATAGTGAAAATCACAATGGTCAGAAATGGGCCTAGGGGGAACGCAAATCATATATTAAGAAAGTGGAATACAAATGTTGGCTTCTTACCAAGGCAAGTGTAGTGTGTAGAGGGGTATGGGGAGTATTAGAAAACACCAAAGATAAGTAATAGAACCCACCCCAGAGCCCAGGAAAGCAGGAATAAATCACAGTAACTTTCCTAGAACACACAAGAACACGAGATAGAACCAGAAGAGACTGCAAGACACCAACAGTGGATTCCTGGACTTGAAGACCTGTGGAAGAAGGGGAACAAGTCCAAGAAGTACAGAAGAGTCCAGAGAGAAGAGGAGCTCCTGCTAACCCGGATGAAGGTGCAAAAGGAGAACAACCGGTGAAAAACAACAGTAAGTAATGCACCCAAGAAGACGGATGTGGGTTCCTGGTTGGTGCAGATAATGTCCCATGCCCGATGGAAGATTGCAGTCTGGTTTGCATCTCTGGATTCTGCCAACAAGCCTTGGCACACACAATGCTCGCAGTTAGCGGAAAATGGCGCTGCCCAGGACCAGGAGGGACCTAGTGGACTCTACCCAGGCGGGGGAGTCAGAGGACTCTCTCAGCAACTCAGAGAGCCCTTAGAAGACCAGACAGCACACACAGGAGTCCCACAGCACAGGAACAAAGAAGGTGCAAAAGGGGGCCCATTCAGCACTACAACAAAGGATCCCACGCTGCTGGAGAACCACACAGGAAGCTGTGCGTCGCAGGATAGAGTGCTGGGGGCTGGATCTGCCCAGTGCATGAAGAACTTCATGGAAGGGTGCTAAAAGGCTTTGGCAACTGCAAAACATGTGCTGCATAGGGGTACTGTCTTGCATGGGGACGCAAGCTCTTACCTCCACCAAAGTTTGACAGTTGGACGGCAGGATTGTCAGGACTATTTCAGTCCACCACCTGTGATGCAGGATCTGCGCAACTTGTCAGGAGAGGAGACCCACGCAGCCAGTTGTCAATGCAGAGAAGTGCCTGTTGAAGCAGGGGAGTGACTCCTTCACTTCAAGGGAGGTTTCTTTGTTCTTCTGGTGCAGGCTGAAGACAGGCTGTCCTCTGAGGATGCACGACCGGGAAACAGTTGCAGTTGCTGGCAGGAGCTGAAGATACAATGTTGCAAGTCATCTTTGTTGCAGTTTGTAGAGTTCCTGGAGGGTCCAGATGCAGTTTTTTTCAGCGAGAATGTGAAGTAAAAGATGCAGAGGATTCCTGCTGTAGTCTTGCAATCAGAATCTGAAGAACCACACAAGAGAGAGATAATAGCTCTGAAAGGGACATTGATCAGCTACACATGTAAGCACCTATCAGGGGAGGAATCTGGTGTCATCTGTTGGCACTGGCCATTCAGATGCTCCCAGAGGTCCCTGCCAACTTAGAACCCAAGATGGCAAAACCCAGGGACTCCCTGGAGGAGCTCTGAGCACCAGCCCTGGGGCGGTGATGTACAGGGGAGTGGTCACTCCCCTTTCCTTTGTCCAGTTTCGTGCCAGAGTATGGACTGGGGGTCCCTGAACTGGTGTAGAATGGATTATGCAAGGAGGGCACCAAATGTGCCCTTCAAAGCATTTCCAGGGGCTTGGGGAGGCTACCCCTCCCAAGCCTGTAACACCTATTTCCAAAGAGAGAGGGTGTAACACCCCCCTCCCAAAGGAAATCCTTTGTTCTGCCTTCCTGGGCTTGAGCTGCTCAAGCAACAGGAGGGCAGAAACCTGTCTGAGAGGCGGCAGCAGCTGAGGCTGCCTGGAAAAACTCAGATGGCTGGAATGGCAATACTGGGGGTCCTCTAAGAAGCCCCCTAAGTGCATGGAATCATACAACCAATACTTGCAAAAGTATTGGGGTATGATTCCAACATGTTTGATACCAAACATGCCTATGTTCAGAGTGACCATTATGTAGCTGGATATAGGTATTGACCTATGCCCAGTACGCGTGTAAAATGGCGTCCCCGCACTCATGAAGTCCTGGAGGTCGTGGGGGCAGCTCTGCTAATGCAGGAATGACCTCACACACAGGTACTTTGCACCCTGCCCTCAGGGCCAGAGGTCCTGCTATAGGGGTGACTTAAAAGTGACCTCGTGCAGTGTAAATGGCAGTGAAAGGGTGCATGTACCTTTTCACATAGCCTTTGCATGGGCTCCCTATGGGTGGCAAAAGATATGCTACAGCCCATAGGGATCCCCTAGCACCCCAATGCCCTGTGCACATTAGTACCATATACTAGAGAATTATAAGGGGGCACCAGTATGCCAATTGTGGGTGAAATACTGGATTACCAGTATGCAATAACCATAATTTAAGGAAGAGAGCATAACTACAGGGGTCCTGATTAGCAGGATCCCAGTAGACACAGTCAAATACACTGACAGACAGGTGAAAAGTGGGGGTAGCCAAGCTAAAAAGAGGCTACTTTTCTACACCGCAAGCCCGACGCACCATCGGTCGGGCAGCTGAACAGCTCTACTGTTTCCCTGAAGTGTTTAAAGGACACCGCCTTCCCTACAACGGGTTAACCTATTGATTAGCAGGGCATGCTCTCACACAAAACAAAATTGAAGATTATAACCCAAGGGTGTTTCTTTCCCCTTGGTGAACTGTGAGGCACCCGTGCTTTGAATTCACCAGGGTTGATTCAATCCATCCATAATCACCAAAACGTTTGCGGTCTGGGGCCATGGGCACAGACCATCACACTAAGAAGTGAAGGTGCTATCCCAGGTGTGTCCTCAAACATTCCCTCCTTTCAGATCCAGGCAATTAACTCAGCAATATCCAAGTTAGAGGCGAGCAGCCAGGAACAGCCTGCAGCATAGGAGTCAACTGGGACAGCTTAGAGGGCGACGTTACCCAAGTTGATCAACAGAGCAATTACACTCAATTGGAGCGAGCAGCCAGGGAAAGTCCTCAGGTGATGCAACCTGGCTGCAGCAGCAGCACGAGAATCAATCTGGGACAGCCCAGAGGGCAACGCGCCCCGAGTTGAGTAACAGGAGACAGCAGGGGAAAGCCTATTGTGGCAACCCGACCCTGCTGACAGTGCGTCAAAAAAGCTGCTGCAACACAGCCCAGCATAGAGGACCAGGGCACCATCTAGGACATCGACCTGGAAGAATTTCTGAAAGCGTCAACGGAGGCAGTTACAACGCATAGTAAGGAATTGATCCTGAGGCACATAAGAGGGGGAGCAGCAGTGAGCGGCCATCCCAAGAAGAGCACAATGAAAAGGGGCACAACGAGGCAACCAAGAAGAGCTAGACATGGCTGAAGAACCAAAGGAACAACAGCAAAATGCAAGCAGAGGAGGTAAGAAAGGGGATAAGAAAGGCAAGGGAGAACCTCTGGCAGTGGGTGCCAGAACCCAGCAAGAGAGCAAAAACAAACCATGGTAAGCAAATCAGCATTATTGTACAAGAATGTTTAAAGTTGTTTGCGCCATTGCTATTTGTGAAACAGGGGTGGTCTGGTGTGACAAGCTGGAGCGGGGTGGAGATGCCCAAGGAAATCAGGGTCGCAACTGACTCTCTGGGCAAGGGGGGGCCATCTACGGGGGCTGATACGCAAAATAAAGGGTGCCAATCACCACTAAAGGGGGAGGAGGTTTTAGCATCCACAAGCACTGGGGCAATGCCTAACCAGGTGTAGGGAACTGACAAGGGGCGAAAGCACCAAAGCAGGTCACCTCAGCAACAGGGGGGCTGGCCCCATGGGAATACAAAAGAGGCAGCCTAGGTAGACCTCACATGGTCATCAGAGCACCTGGCTTGGCTAGTATGATACAATTGGCAGTCAAGGAATGTATTTGGCTCAGGGAATTCATTGACATATTCTCACTACTGGAAACACAAGTGGAGGGCCTTGACTTGACCACAGTAGACAAGAAGGAAGAGGAGAAGAGAGAGATAAATAGAGTAAGAGAGGAGAGGAGCTTTGTGTAGGAGGCTGGCCTGGCTTATAGTGGGTACCTAGTGGTACTTACACCTTGTGCCAGGTCCATTTATCCCTAATTAGTAGATTAGAAGTGTTCTAGCAGCTTAGGCTGATAGAGGTAGCTATAGCAGAGCAGCTTAGGCTAAACTAGGAGACATGCAAAGCTCCTACCATACCACTTATATCATATAGCACTATATCATAAGAAAGCACAATATTCAGAGTTACTAAAAATAAAGGTACTTTATTTTAGTGACAATATGCCAAAAGTATCTCAGAGGATATACTCCCTTAGGAGGTAGGTAATATGCACAAAATATACACACAAACCAAAATCAGGTAAGTAAACAGTTAGAAAAGTATTGCAAACACTGTAGAACACAATGGAATGCAATAGGAGACAATAGGACTAGGGGCAACACAAACCATATACTCCAAAAAATGGAATGCGAACCACGGATGGACTCCAGACCTAGTGTAGTGTGTAGACGGTCACTGGGAGTGTAAGAAAACACTAAGGGTGTCCAAGATACCCCACCCCAAGACCCTGAAAAGTAGGAGAAAAGTTACCCTACTAACCCAGAAAGACAGTAAAGTCGAGATAGGGGATTCTGCAAAGGCAACAACTGACTGCAAAGCACTGAAGACGTATTCCTGGACCTGTGGGTCTGCAAAGGAAGGGAACCAACTCCAAGAGTCACGCAAGTGTCCAGGGGGGCAGGAGCCCACTAAACTCCAGATGGAGGTGCAAAAGGGCTGCCTCCGGGTGGAAGAAGCTGAAGATTCTGCAACAACAGAAGGTGGCAGGAACTTCTCCTTTGGTCAGAAGATGTCTTACGGCGTGCTGGAGGATGCAGAGTTATTTCCACACAGAAAGACCACAAACAATCCTTGCTAGCTGCAAGAGTCGCGGTTGAAGGTTTTGGGTGCTGCCAGGGCCCAGGAAGGACCAGGAGGTCGCCCCTTGAGGAGGAGACAGAGGGGGCACTCAGAAACACAGAGAGCCCACGCAGAAGAAGGCAGTACTCGCAGAAGCACCTGAGCAGGGATTCAGAAAATCTGAGCACAGCGGTTGTCTCAGCACAACAAAAGAGGGTCAGACGAAGTCGGAGTCCAACTCAGCGAGTGGGAAATGCAGAATGGAGTGTTGGAGACCTGGGCTATTCTGTGCACAAAGGAAGTCTTGCAAAAGTGCACAGAAGCCCTCGCAGCTGCAGTTCACGCAGTACACAGGATTACTGTCTGGCGTGGGGAGGCAAGGACTTACCTCCACCAAATTTGGACAGAAGGACCACTGGACTGTCGGGGACACTAGGATTCATCTCCTGTGTTGCAGGGACCATGCTCATCAAGCTGAGAGGGGACCCCGAGGACCGGTGATGCAGAGGTTTGGTGCTTGCGTTGGCAGGGGGAAGATTCCGTCGACCCACAGGAGATTTCTTCTTGGCTTCCAGTGCAGGCTGAAGGCAGACAGCCCTCAGAGCATGCACGACCTGGAAACAGTTGAGAAAGCCGGCAGGATGAGGCGCTACAATGTTGCTGGTAGTCTTCTTGCTACTTTGTTGCAGTTTTGCAGGCGTCCTGGAGAAGTTAGCGGTCGATTTTTGGCAGAAGTCGAAGAGAGAAGTGCAGAGGAACTCTGGTGAGCTCTTGCATTCGTTATCTGATGAGAAACCCACAGGAGAGACCCTAAATAGCCCTCAGAGGAGGATTGGTTACAGAGAAAGGTAAGCACCTATCAGGAGGGGTCTCTAACGTCACCTGCTGGCCCCGGCCGCTCAGAGGTTTGCATTGTGCCTCACACCTCTGCATTCAAGATGGCAGAGTTCTGGGACACACTGGAGGAGCTCTGGGCACCACCCCTGGGGAGGTGCTGGTCAGGGGTGTGGTCACTCCTCTTTCCTTTGTTCAGTTTTGCGCCAGAACAGGGCTGAGGGGATCCCTGAACTAGTGTAGACTGGCTTATGCAAGGAGGGCACCATCTGTGACCTTCAAAGCATTTCCAGAGGCCAGGAGAGGCTACTCCTCTTAGGCCCTTAACACCTATTTCCAAAGGGAGAAGGTGTAACACCTTCTCTCAGAGAAAATCCTTTGTTCTGCCTTCCTGGGACTGGGCTGCCCAGGCCCCAGGGGGGTAGAAACCTGTCTGAGGGTTGGCAGCAGCAGTAGCTGCAGAGAAAACCCCAGAGAGTTAGTTTGGCAGTACCCAGGCTCTATGCTGGAGCCCCGGGGATGCATGGAATTGTCACCCCAATACCAGAAGAGTATTGGGGTGACAATTCCATGATCCTAGATATGTTACATGGTCATGTTCGGAGTTACCATTGTGACGCTACATATAGGTATTGACCTATATGTAGTTCACGCGTGTGATGGTGTCCCCGCACTCACAAAGTCCAGGGAATTTGCCTATATGTAGTTCACGCGTGTGATGGTGTCCCCGCACTCACAAAGTCCAGGGAATTTGCCCTGAACAATGTGGAGGCACCTTGGCTATTGCCAGGGTGCCCTCACACTAAGTAACTTTGCACCTAACCTTCACTAAGTGAGGGATAGACATGTAGGTGACTTATAAGTTACTTAAATGCAGTGTAAAATGGCTGTGAAATAACGTGGACATTATTTTACTCAGGCTGCAGTGGCAGTCCTGTGTAAGAATTGTCTGAGCTCCCTATGGGTGGCAAAAGAAATGCTGCAGCCTATAGGGATCTACCAGAACCCCAATACCCTGGGTACCTAGGTACCATGTACTAGGGAATTATAAGGGTGTTCCAGTGTGCCAATCATAATTGGTAAAATAGTCACTAGCCTGCAGAGACAATTTTAAAAGCAGAGAGAGCATAAACACTGAGGTTCTGGCTAGCAGAGCCTCAGTGATACAGTTAGGCAGCACACAAGGAACACATATAGGCCACAAATGTATGAGCACTGGGGTCTTGGCTAGCAGGATCCCAGTGACACATATCAAACACACTGACAACATAGTGTTTCCACTATGAGCACTGGGCTCTGGCTAGCAGGATCCCAGTGAGACAGTAAAAACTCCCTGACATATACTCACAAACAGGCAAAAAGTGGGGGTAACAAGGCTAGAAAGAGACTACCTTCCTACACTTTGATAACTAGTTTGACACATTTAGGATTATGGCCTGTATCTATCATAGTGGAAAAATTTCTGCACTGTGCAAAACACTTAAGGCTTTATGAATCAAAGACACATGAAGTTCAGAGACAGTTTTTGGGGGAACACCTGGCTAGATTGTGACAAGACCTTCAGGCTCAAAATGCAGGCCCACCCAGACGTGGAATGGGATGAGGAGGACGTGGCAGACTACATGCACAAGATGATGATAGCAAGAGAGGCCAAGAGCTGGGCGGAAAAAAGAGAGCACTCCTTTCGTGGGAACTACCAGAAAGAGAGGCAACACAAAGCAAAGCCATACTACAAACAGCAACACTAGACACAATAGAAGGGAACAAAGTCAGGCAAAGGAGCATCATCCATATGCTTCAAATACAGTAAGGATGAATGCACATGGGGAGCACCATGCAAATTCTGGCATGTGTGCTCTAGGTGCGGGGGAGGGCACCCAGTGTCAGAGTGCAAAAAAGGCAGGAGAAGCAGCCACAGGAGGGATAAAGAGAATAAAAAGTAGTAGTAGTGGGTACAAAGCATGGCTGGGGAGAGAAGTGGAGTTGGCTAGATAGCCCAATAAGGCATGCAGGTTGAGGCAACTAGCCAATAAATACGATAACAGGGAAGAATCAAAGTTACTTTGTTAAGGATTTGAGCACAGTTTTAGAATCCCAACAAGAGGGATAGCACATAACAAAGAGAGCGAACACCCTGAGACAATAAGAATACAAATCAACAAATAAAAGGAGCAGGGGAGAATAGAAGGTCCTTTAATGGGAGACACTCCCTGGGCCTGGTAACATCAACCCTACCCTACCCTACCCAATTTAAGAGCAGGGAAAATTCAGACTTCTCCACCACCTGTCTTTCCCCGAGGGTGAATCAGTGAACAATGGAATTGACCCTGATGAAGGTGCAGTGGGGTACACATCAGTGGAAGATGCTATAAAGATAGTGTGCTCAAAGGGACGAGGTGCTTTGATGGCGAAAGCAGATGTGGAGTCTGGGTGTAGGCTACTTCCTATCCACTCATAAAGTTACCACCTCCTGGGATTCAAATTCGAAGGGGAAACGTATTTCTATAAGGCTCTGCCCACGGGGTGTTCCATCTCATGTGCCTACTTTGAGCTATTTAGCACCTTCCTAGAGTGGGCACTGCATAAGTGACACTCAAAGGGCGAAAGCTGCACTACCTAGATGATTTTCTATTTGTAGGGTAGCTTATCTGGCCAGGCTGCCAACATTTACTGAGGTCTTTCCAAACCTTAGCAGCAGAGCTGTAAGTACCACTGGTGGATGACAAGACAGTAGGCCCTACTACCGGATTAGTATTCATAGGCATAGAGCTGGACTCCAGAGCAGGCACATCCAGCATGTCTCGAGAAAGGTACAGGACATGAGAAAGGACATTCAAAAACTATTGGGCAAACAGAAGACCACCCTGGGGGAGCTACAAGGGCTAATCAGTAAACTAAACTTTGCAGCCAGAGTCATCCCAGCAGGTCGGGTGTTTGCTATGTGACTCATACATTTGAAAAATGGGGATCAGAAGAAATACCACCACACTAGGCTGAGGGCAGTGGTGAAACAGGATCCGAAGACATGGGTAACATTTCTAGAAGACTTTATTGGGACTTTGATCCCGAGAGAAGGCTGGATGTCAGCAAAGCAAATTGAGTTATAGACTGATGCATCTTGCAGCATAGGCTTCGAGGCGGTCTTTAAGAACAGATGGTGTGCCAAAAAGTGGCCACATGGATGGACTGCAGAAGGCCTCACCAAAAACATCAGCCTCCTCGAGCTATTCTTCACTGTGGTGGTCCTAACTATATGTCAGGAACGGCTGAAGAATATGAAGATCACACTGTGGTCAGATTACCAGGCGGTAGTTCAGGTGATTAACAAGGAAGCTGCACATTGCACATGAGTATTAACATTGCTGCGGTACTTGGTTAAAATGCAACCAGCAAACAATTTAGATGTTAGGGCAAGAAACGTCCTGGGTGTGAATAACGCTAAAGCAGATGCACTCTCTCTCTTGCAGATGGAGAGATTCTGGAGTCTGGTGCCAGGAGCAGAATAGGAGATGACACTATTCCCAAGCTGCCTGTGGGGTTTGGTGGAGGGGACCTGTTCCATCTGATAGAGCATGCTTTAGCCCCAAAGACAGCAAGGCAATATGCAGCCTATACAAAAACAGTGCAGGAAGTAACATGGTTAAGAGCCTTTGAGAACAACATGGAGTCAGGCAAATCTATAGAAACATTTATACAGTGGGAGTTCATACAAAAGTAGTCAAAGTCATGGGCACAGGCGCACCTAACAGTGGTAGCACATTTGAGAAAAATTGCATCAGGAAAAGACCCCACCGGCTCACATTATATAAGGGCAGCAATGAAAGGGTGGTGCAGACTAGAGGAACCCACAAAAGTTACACTGTGCCCAATCGAGTTACACACACTGAAGCAGCTAGGGGGGTACTGGACTTGATATGTCTAGACAGCTTTGAAAGCACACTGTTCACAGCAGCATTCACACTAGCATTTTTGGGGGCTTTTCCGGTAAGCGAGCTAGCGGCCTCCTCTAAGCTAGGAAATACTTATGCATGCATACAGAGCCAAGACCTGCAAATAGGTGCAGGACAGATGCAAATACTTGTGAGGAGATCCAAGACTGATCAAATGAGTAAAGGGGCCAAAGTGGAGCTAAGATGTCTGGATGACCAGTATGCAATGTATGGAAATATGTAGGGCGAAGGCTGATGAGGCATGGAGTGATTTTTATACACAACAATGCAGAATGCTTGAGCACCTTTAAGTTTAAGACAATACTAAAGAGGGCACTGACCAGCACAGGGTTGCCAGCAGACAACTTTGGCACACACTCATTCCGGATAGGGGCAGCAACATCAGTGGCCCAGCACGACCTACCAGTGGCAGGCATAAAGTCATTCAGGAGATGGAGCTCCAACGCCTACAAGAATTACATCAGAAGGTGACAACACGAGTCATGACATCTCCAGAAGACCACGGACATGGCTGGGTGGTTGGCCACTCATTTATGTGGAGAACCCAGGTCTGGTGGAAGGCAAAGGGGCCCAGGAGCAAGCTATGCCCTCAGCGAAGGGACAATGAATGATTCGGAATGCTGGGCATGATATGGGTGGGTCCAAACTGTGGTGGGATGGTGAGCAAAAGAATTGATGGATTAAACCCAGATCTGGGACTGTGGGTGAATGTTTGATTGGTACTGCATTCCATCCATCATTTGTGTTTGTTTTCTTTTGATGCCATAAGTGCGCCGGGTATGCCCAGACGTGGTTCCCTGGCTCACTATGCCACTGGATTCAATCTAGCCTGGCTGATGAAGGGTGATACCCTGAAAATGGTCCCAGGATGCTTGTTTCTGGTCCAGGAAGGACCTGGCCTGGCAGTTCAGGTTGGACTGTTCCCTTGAGGAACAGGGTCAAGACTGATTTGTATATGACTGGGTCCAAATGGGGGGCATGGTGAGCAAAAGAATTAATGGATTAACCCAGATCTGTGACTGGGGGTCAATGTTTGATTGGTTCTGCATTCCATCCATCATTTGTGTTTGTTTGCTTTTGACGCCATAAGTGTGCCGGGTATGCCCAGACGTGGGTCCCCGGATCACTATGCCACTGGATGCAAGCTAGCCTGGCTGATGAAGAGTGATACCCTGAAACCTGTCCCAGGATGCTTGTTTCCGGTCCAGGGATGACCCGGGCCTGGCAGTTTGGGCTGGACTGTTCCCACGAGGAACAGAGTCAAGACTGATTTGCATTTGGCTTGGCCCAAACTGGGGTGGCATGGTGAGCAAAAGAATTGATGGATTAAACCCAGATCTGTGACTGGGGGGTAAATGTTTGATTGGTTCTGCATTCCGTCCATCATTTGTGTTTATGGGCATGAAATGGGAGCATTTGAAGGCTCCACTTGAGAAACTGCAGGCTTCACGGCGGAAGAAGCAAGACATTATAATCATACACCTGGGGGGGCAATGACCTCGCTCATCTCATTTGGGCAGCAAGGCTTCTCGGTAGCACAATGCTGATCTAGTCAGAGATCATCTCAATTCGGAATTTGAGGGGGGCCAAGTTGGCAGGAGTCATAGAGAAGTCAAGAAAGAAACTTTAAGTGGCAGTTAAAAAGTTCTGCATTGCTTATGGCTGTGACAGCATCTGACAGGGCCTAATCCACCTGCAGAGGCCAAAGTACTTCACTGACGATGGGTGCACCTGCCCACTGAGGGGACGGAGGTCTTCTGGGCCAACATTTGGACATTCATGCAGCTACTGGGCTGTGAATAGGACGGATCGAACTGGGGGAAGCTGCCTATTGAGCAGTAACCCAAAGGCGGCGTGGCAGAAAGGAGCATTAAGGAAGATGGGGAGGCCACACCCAACATGGAGGGGTGGCAGGCCTACTTACCTTGTCAATGCCTTACAGCAGGGTAATGCAATCAGTGGAGGGGGTACTTGAAACACGGTGCTTGTAGCCCGGGTCCGCTGGAGGGCTGGATGCAAGGAGTAACCAAGGTAGCGAGTTAAGCCTGAAAGGTAAAGGGGTACACTCCTACACAAAAGGACAACACCAGTGCCAAGGAGCAAGGTAGCCAAAGGACTACCCATTTAATTGATTAATGGCTAAGTGATTTATACACATGTAATATACACATTTCGTGTGATTTACGGTAAGCCTGTCAACAGTGATTTATCATCTGTAATTCGCATAATGTGAAAAGTGATTTATGACATGACTGTTAATTCGCATAATGGCAAAAGTGATGTATGACAGGCAAATTGTTCAAGGTCTGTAATTAACCTACATGTAAAAAAGTTTGACACAATGATTTATGGCCCTAATAAAGAAGATAAGGGTGATCATGCTATAAACCAATGTTAATAAACTGTGGCCAACATATTCCCTAATAGATAAATGACTCAGGTATTGTTATTATTTCAGGAGTAGGCCGCATGGAGGGTTTTATGGGAGTGGATGACTCCAGTTGTGTGTAAGTAACTGCAGGGTGCTGCTTTCCAAGAATCACTTGACCAGAGCCACGAAGACGAAAGTCGCTACTGGTATTGTACTGCACTCCCAAACTCTCATGCTGTTTCTATTCTAATCTGTGCACACAGCAGTGAAAAACAAGCTTTTGCAATACAATGAGGTTCACGATTGATCGAGTTAGAGCTATTGGAGTTGTAAATTCGTACCTGGACTTTTCTTGCCACACAAACTGAAAATGAAAAGTAAAACAGTTGACCTAAGCAAGCCTATTCACAGCGCCACAGCCACCATGAGCAGGAAGGAGAGACACAAAAGGAAAAAGAAGTTTGCTGCCGTCAAACGTACCGGCAAACATGCAATTATCCATTTAACTCAGTCGATGGCTAGAGAAGTAACAAAACTGACCCAAGGAGGGACAAGCATGAAGCATTTACCAATGATAACAAAGGATTTTTGAAAGGCAAGCACATGAGCGAGTGATTGTGATGGGCATGAGGTGGGCATGGTTAAAAGCCCAGGTACATACCAACATGTTGGAAAAGCAGCGTTTGCATGCTGCCATGCTTGACCTTAAAAGCACACAGAAGTGTTATGTATGTTATGTTTATTTCAAAATACTTTATTGATATGATAGTGAATACTAATCAAGGCTGATAGTCTTTATTGATATTGGTAATTGTATTTCCCCAAGGTTATTATAAGTTACTGCATTTATTCACAAAACGATGGGGTTTTTAATACATGGCTTGTTGTACTTGTAATATGGTGAACCCTATAGGCCAGTTTTATCTAAAGTGATACCCACCTTATATTCTGATATGTTGTCTGGAGAGGTGGGAGGGCACACTATTTTTGAGTGTCATGACCCGTTGATGTCAAATGTGATTTTGTCACATAATCCAATGTATTTTTGATCTGTCTTCTGTACATATTTGTAAATTAATGCAAAGTATTTAGTAGTGTGTGTGTAATGTACCTTTTATTTTCTAAAGAAAAAGCACTGACTGGTCAATCATTTATTGACTGTTCTTATTGCGTGCCAGCAAACAGTGATAACTAGCCCACATCACCTTCCCTGAATAGGCCTTGGACTGCTCTGCTTCGCTATCCTGAAGAGTCAAGCACTGCAATAGGGTACTTGCTTCTCAGAAAGGGGAAATTGTGGACCTATTAATTGTGTAGGTCTTGCATGCTACACAGGTAATAGCCTATTTTTCTTCAATCAGCTTTAGAGTTGAGCTCTATCTAGTGATGCTAGTGGGGCATTAGAAACTTTACACTGAATCTTGCTCCTGTGCTGCCTATGCATAGTTTCATTTGTTGGGTTGTTTACCCAATAAAAGTGAGGTCACAGGGGCACCAAATGCAATATACCACATTGATGGAGTCACAATTAGTGAAGGACTCCAGTTTCATTCAACCGAACCATGGGTGCATTTCTTAGTGTTCAGAGTGAACTGGCAGGCAACACAGAATGGGCATTTAAAATAAGCCACTATAAGTGTCAATTCCCACCTATCTACTAATGTAAACGTTCTGAAGGTTATGTCTGCCTGCTGCATGTACTATATAGTCTTTTATGTTTTTACCTCTCTGACATGAGGCATTAGAAGCTCATGTGATGCATTACTAGTTTGCAAAATGGGTCATTTTTCATGATTCTGACTATGAGGTTGGAATATGAAGTAAGATTGGTGACACACACACACAAATGTATCCTCTGTCATTTTTTAGGTTGTAAACGTTCTTGCCATAGGGAATACCCAAGCCTTCCTTATTGTTATCTTGCGCAATTTCCAGGTTAGCCCCTCTCCAGCAAAACAGGATCTCAGATATGTTTTTGTGCATACATTGGCACAAATTATGCTTACGGCCATGTGCTCTTTTATAAGTACATGCAGTTCATGGTTGCAGGCATGTAATTGATTATTGAAGTACAGTCACACATCATAGGCATGCAGTCATGAAAAGACACAGGCAATGAAAGACTACAGTAACATATTATTGTACAGATGTGCAATTCAAGATTAAAGGGATGTGATAGACTTGTTGCAATACGCACAGTGTCGAATGTAATTGAGTATCCCTTACACTAAACCCGCTTTCTTAGACTTTTGGCCAGAACTCTGATCAATCCTAAGCAGAGAGATGATGCTGAAACATGTCGAGTCCTGCATCTAACCATGCGGATGGCTCGGGTATGGGGTGCCCACTCCTCTCAAATACCATGGCAAGGACACCATGGTCCCTAATGCAAGCAAGATAAATGGGCTCCTCTGCCCTCTCTTCGGAGACCAATATCTAGCCATAATTATGCTACAGTGGCCCCCAATCTTTTGCCTAGGTGCCACTGCATCTGCTGCACTGATAATAGTCGCTGCTGTCCCTACTGAAGAATCCCAAGAATACTGGCCTCTGGTCTTGTTGTACACCATACAATTGCTAATAGACATTCACAAGAGGAACCTTACCTCATGGTCTGGGAATTCTTAACCCCTTCCACCCCAGATACCGCCAAATCCTATCTATTCCACAGGCACTCTCTTTGACTCGCACTCCTCTGCCATTGAAGTGGTGAGCTGCTAAAAGCTCAAGCCAAGCTCGAGCCTGAAGCCAACCTCTGGCTCAGCTTAAGGTCATGTTGCAACCTCGAGCCCATAACGAGCTAAGTTTCAAGTGGCTTTTCTCCCTTCCTCTACCTAAGATGTGGCATTACAGTCAGAGATGAAGACTATGGAACTAGGGGAGCAGGTTCCAGTCTCAGTTCCAGCTCAACATCCTGTGATTACTTGGAAATCACTTAGGGCCAGATGTACAAAGCTATTTTCTGTGCGCAAATGGCCCAATTCTCAGAATCAGGCCATTTGCGCACAGAAGAAAAAGCATTTTGGTACGTACAAATGCTATTTTGCAATTTGGTGATCTATTTCCCGAATTGCAAAAGAGGTTTGCGACACGCAATTAGGAGGCGGCATGCCAAGGGCGTCCCTTCCTAATTGCAAGTTGCAGTGGTATGTATGATTGTTTTTTGACCGTGAATGCAGTTGCAAAACAATCACAGTTAACACCAATTTCAAATTGGTATTAACCCATTTGCAAACGCAAAGGGGTTTCCAAGGGCCCTTTCACCATTGTGAATGGGGCACAAACATTTTTTAAGAGCAGGTAGTGCTCTGAAAAAATTAAACTGAAACATTTCACTTTTTGCTTTTTAAATGGAGTCCATTTTAACACAGCCCGTTTTCCATTAGGGAAAACGGGTTGCATTAAAAAAAAAAAGCTATTTAAAAACAATCACAGACATGGTGGTCTGCTGACCCCAGCAGGCCACCATCTCTTTAGTTTTTGCGATTCCCATTGGGTCACAAATTTCTTCCTCATTAATATTAATGAGATAGGTCTATTTGCGACGCACTGGGAATCGCAAAAGATGCTCAGTGTAGTTTCATACATTTGGAATTCCGATTTCCTAATTGCGATTCCATGTGAAATTGTAATTCCAAAGGTTAATTCATGTGACCCATAATCTCCACCTATCTATAAACAATGCGTGTATCCTTGTATGCTGTAACTGGTGGTCATGTAGAGCTAGGGTGCTCTAATACCTTTAGGTCGAGGCCCTGTATTTTGAAAAGTGCACTAAGAGGCAAAATTAGACAGCCCAGAATTGTGTGTTTGTGACATTTGTATGTGTTCCTCTTCCACCGTCGCGGTACTTTAGGGAATGTGACTGTCTAACAGGAGTCACTGTTACCGAGCAGTTTCTGGGTCAACGGACCTGTAAGGAAGAACGGTAGAGGTAGGTCGGCTGACATTCAAGCCTGTGGCTTGTACACTTTTCAGAAATATCCACAGAAGGCATGCGCAGCCCTCAACGCCAATGACACCATTTGAAATTCACATTTTACACAATCTTTGGGGCGTATTTATACTCTGTTTGCGCCGAAATTGCGTCGTTTTTTTTTAAGCAATTCCGACGCAAAACTAACTCCATATTTATACTTTGGCGTTAGACCCGTCTAGCGCCAAAGATCTTGGAGTTTGCGTCATTTTTTAGCGTGGACACCTACCTTGCGTTAATGATATGCAAGGTAGGCGTTCCCGTCTAAAAAATGACTCCGAGGCATGTGCGCCGTATTTACACTCCCGGGCAAAAATGACGCCCGGGAGTGGGCGGGTCAAAAAAAATGACGTCCAGCCGTTTTAGCGTCATTTTTTAACGCCTGGTCAGGGCAGGCGTTAAGGGACCTGTGGGCTCGGAAGGAGCCCAGAGGTGCCCTCCCATGCCCCCAGGGACACCCCCTGCCACCCTTGCCCACCCCAGGAGGACACCCAAGGATGGAGGGACCCATCCCAGGGAACTTAAGGTAAGTTCAGGTAAGTATTTTTTTTAAATTTTTTTTGTGGCATAGGGGGGCCTGATTTGTGCCCCCCTACATGCCACTATGCCCAATGACCATGCCCTGGGGACATAAGTCCCCTGGGCATGGCCATTGGGCAAGGGGGCATGACTCCTGTCTTTGCTAAGACAGGAGTCATTTCAATGGGGGTTGGGAGTCAAAAAAAATGGCGCTATTCGGGTTAAGGCGAAAATTTTGCCTCAGCCTGACTTGCCCCATTTTTTGGCGCCCAAGCTCCATTTTCCCCTAAGCCGGCGCTGCCTGGTGTAAGTAATTTTTTTTGACGCACACCAGGCAGCTCCGCCGGCTAACGTCATTCCATAAATAAGGCGCCCGCATGGTGCTTTGGAATGGCATTAGCCGTCGTTAAATTTTTTTACGCACAACTGCGTTGGCGCAGTTGTGCGCCAAAAAGAATAAATACGGCCCTTTATGTTTTACAAAAGCTTTTTAAAAACGATTTAAGCTCCTGTATTGCACGAAACTTGAGGTTCCGCCATTTCCTCTCCCCAGCGCCGTTGGTCTCGTACTCGATTGATTGTTCTGAGAGAGTTGCCTGTTGGTCACTTGATATGTGTAGGTTTAAAGTCATTTCCAGACTTTAAGGGAATGTCGACTCATTTGTTTGTGGATAAATAACCTTTTACGCTTCACCACTATAACAACATACATTATCCAATGGCATGCCCATGACAATTTAACAACTGCTTTTCAGGAATGTTTCACACTTGAAAATTAAAACGGACCTATAACTTTGTATGGGGGTGTGAACTTCCCTTGTGAATTTTTCTTAATCCCTGCGAATACCATGATTAGTGTATTTAGTACGAATTTTATTTGCATGTGGGTTTTCATGTTAAAATCATAAATTGTGTGCCTCAATTAAGTTGGCTAAAGGAAAACTACATAGACAAAATTCACCCACACTCAGGGGCATATTTATACTCTGTTTGCGCCGGAATTGCGTCGTTTTTTTTTGCACAATTCCGACGCAAAACTAACTCCATATTTATACTTTGGCGTTAGACGCGTCTAGCGCCAAAGTCCATGGAGTTTGCGTAATTTTTTAGCGTGGACACCTACTTTGCGTTAATGATATGCAAGGTAGGCGTTCCCGTCTAAAAAATGTACTCCGAGGCATGTGCGCCGTATTTACACTCCCGGGCAAAATTCACGCCCGGGAGTGGGCGGGTCAAAAAAAATGACGTACGGCCGCTTTTGCGCCGTTTTTTAGCGCCTGGACAAGGCAGGCGTTAAGGGACCTGTGGGCTCGGAAGGAGCCCAGAGGTGCCCTCCCATGCCCCCAGGGACACCCCCTGTCACCCTTGCCCACCCCAGGAGGACACCCAAGGCTGGAGGGACCCATCCCAGGGACATTAAGGTAAGTTCCGGTAAGTAATTTTTTTAATTTTTTTTGTGGCATAGGGGGGCCTGATTTGTGCCCCCCTACATGCCACTATGCCCAATGACCATGCCCAGGGGACAGAAGTCCCCTGGGCATGGCCATTGGGCAAGGGGGCATGACTCCTGTCTTTGCTAAGACAGGAGTCATTTCTATGGGGGTTGGGAGTCGAAAAAAATGGCGCAAATCGGGTTGAGGCGAAAAATTTGCCTCAGCCTGACTTGCCCCATTTTTTGGCGCCCAAGCTCCATATCCCCCTATGCCGGCGCTGCCTGGTGTACGTCGTTTTTTTCCACGCACACCAGGCAGCGCCGGCGGCTAACGCCGGCTAATGTCATTGATTAAATACGGCGCCCGCATGGCGCTTCAGAATGGCGTTAGCCGGCGCTAATTTTTTTGACGCAAAACTGCGTTAGCGCAGTTTTGCGTCAAAAAGTATAAATATGGCCCTCAATGTCGAAAGGACGTAAGTTTTAAAATTAATTTGCGAGAAAAAGGAAAGCCCATTTTTAGTTCAATTTGTTGCTTTCAAGGAAATGTTCACAGTTTGTGAGTAAAACCTTTATGAAAACTAAAACCTCTAGAAGGGCAGGTATGCCAATATTTTGCATCTACGCGAGACTTAGCTCCTGTAATAAAATATAAAAATGAAAAATAATACAGTTTTATATAAGCGAACCCATTTAGAGCGCCATGAGCGTTAAGTAGGGTGACCACCGTCCGTAATTTTCACAGACTGCCTGTAATTTTGCCCTGCCTTTGGTTGGCCCTGATGAAAGGCTTAAGGGACAGCATGTGTCCGTGATTTTAGCCTTTCACCTAAAGCACAAAACAGTTTTTCCAGCTGGACTGAAAGACAGGGAGTCTCCTGTGCTCTGTGGGAGGGGGGGCAGACAGATTAGAAGCAGTCCTTATTACCAGGGTGTCTTCTTCCCTAAAGAAATGCAAATGTGCACAACTGGTAAATTGCAAATCCAAAGGGGCTTGGAGAACTGCATTGGCTTTAATCAAAGGAGTCACTTGAAGCTTTCTGATGACATCTGAAGATGTTTTCTTTTAGAGAGGTACTGTAATGGTATTCCAAGGTGAACTGTGGAGTGTGTGGTTTTAATGGACTGTTATAAAAAATGTTAGTACTAGGTATAAACTGTATATTATTCAAATTTGTAGTTTAGAAAGACTTTTTTTTTCATTTAACAATAATGTATTTGTACGTTTTGTAGCAGCCTATATCATGATGTGTGTAATGCATGTTTAAAATAAGTCTTACACATTTACACTTCTTTCAGGGACCTCGGTACCTCATAGTATTAACAAATATTGGCAAAGCCAGTATGTCTCGTCTACACAAAAGTTATTGGCTTTGCCAATGTGTTTTAGCCATGTTATAAACCAGAGTGGCTGCTGTTCAGCATGGCTAAAAGTTAGTGGCATAGTGGTATAGAGTGGAGTAGAGTAGCATAGAAGCAATGGCGTAGAGCACAGTGGTGCAGAGTAGAGTGCAGTGGGTTACAGTGCAGTAATTTGAAGTCCATTGGCATAGAATAGCATAGATGCAGTGGAGTAGAGTGGCATACAATAAAGTGGCAGAGAGCGCAGTAGTGTAGAGTTGTTCAGTGGCATAGGGTGCAGAGTAGACTCGCGTGACATAGAGAGCAGTATGGGAATGGTGCAGAGTGGAATAGTGTAGAGTAGTGCAGAGTAGAGTATAGTGCTGTAGAGTGCAGTGGCATATAGTGAAGTGATGCAGAGTAGAGTGGCATAGAGCGCAGTGGCGTAGAGTGCAGTGGCGTAGATGCAGTAGTACAGAGTAGAGTGGTGTAGGGTACAGTGGCGGAGAGTGCAATGATGCAGAGTAGAGTGACAGTACAATGGTGTAGAGTGGAGTAGAGTGGTACAGAGAGCAGTGGCATAGAGTACAGTTATGCAGAGTAGAGTGGCATAAAGTGCAGTGAAATATAGTGTATTGGAGCAGAATTCAGTAATACAGAGAAGAGTGGTGTAGAGTATAGTGGCAGCCAGTGCAGTGTTGCAGAGTGTCAGAGTGTCAGAGTGCAGTGGTGTATAGTGCAGTTGTTTAAATTGCATTTGCGTAGAGTGCAGTGGGGCAGAGTGGCTTAGAGTGCAGTGGTGTAGAATAGATTGTTTCAGAGTAGAGTGCAGTGGAATAGGGTAGAGAGGTGCAGGGTAAGGTGCAGTTGCATAAAATGCAGTGGCACAGAGTGCAGTGGCATAAAGTGGATTGTTTCACAGTAGAGTGGAGAGGTGTAGAGTGGAGAGGTGCAGGGTAGAGTGGAGTTGCGTAGAGTGGCATAGAGTGTGATGGCATGGAGTAAAGTGGTGTAGAGTGCCGTGGCATAGAGTGCAGTGGTGCAGAGTAGATTAGAGTGATGTACAGTGTATTGATGTAGACTGCAGGGGCATAGAGTTGAGTGTTACAGAGTAAAGTGCACTAGCATAGAGTGTATTAGCATAGAGTGCAGTGGTGTACAGCACAGTGTTGCAGAGTGGCACAGAGTGGAGTTGTGCAGACTACTGTAGATTGGTGTTGCCTAAACTGGAGTGGTATAGCGTTCAGATTCGCAGAGCACAGTGGTGTAGAGAGGTGTAAAGTGCATTGGCATAGAGTAGAGTGGCACAGAATAAAGTAGAGAGGCGTAGTGTGACGTAACAGAGTGTAGTGACATAGAGTGGAGAAGAGTGCAGTGTCCCGCAGTGGTATGGAGTGGTGTAAAGTGGAGTGACGCAGAGTAGGGTGTTGTTGTGTGGAGTGGTGCAGAGCAGAGTGGAGTATGCATGGTGTGGTAACACATTGCCATTACAGACAACATGTTTTTGATTGTAATCACCATTACTTTTGCAAAGACATACAGTTTTTCCAATAAAACTATGCAGTGCACTGACGATGATGTGTGGAAATTGCATCACCTAATGCAATGATTTGTTTTAATCATAAAAGGTATTTGTTTCCAGCACAGTTCACAATTGACAAAAATGTGCTTCATTTGTACTCCTAATTCTGACATATTCTGAAGTTTATTTAAATGTTGTCATGTGATAGAAAAAACTATTTTCTAACATCAGTATGCAGCAAGATTGTTGCATAAATCCCCCCATTTTGAAGTCAGAGAACGAAAACATTAAGTTCCCACCGAAGACAGAGCCTGACATTTGACCTTGTTCTTTGAATGCACAGCAAATATGATGATATAAGTTCAAGATTTACAGGCCTGTGTACAGAAAAGAAGCACTTGGAAGGATACTGTAAATAAGGTTTGGGCAAGGGTGTAGGAAAGTACCATCTTGCCTGGCATGTTACCCCCATTTTTACTTGTGTGTCAGTTTGTTTTTGCCTGTCTGACTGGGATCCTGCTTGCCAGGACCTCAATGCTCATAGTTTGTGGTCTAAATGTGTTCCCTGTGTGGTGCCTAACTGTGTCACAAAGTCTCTGCTAACCAGAACCTCAGTGCTTATGCTCTCTCTGTCTTTAAAATTGTCACTGCAGGCTAGTGACCATGTTTACCAATTTTGATTGGCACACTGGAACACCCTAATAATCCCCTAGTATATGGTACCTAGGTACAAGGGTATTGGGGTTCCAGGAGATCCCTATGGACAGCAGCATTTCTTTTGCCACCCATAGGGAGCTCAGACAATTCTTACACAGGACTGCCACAGCAGCCTGAGTGAAATAACGTCCACGTTATTTCACAGCCATTTTACACTGCACTTGAGTAACTTAAAAGTCACCGATATGTCTAACCCTCACTTAGTGAAGGTTAGGTGCAAAGTTACTAAGTGCGAGGGCACCCTGGCACTAGCCAAGGTGCCCCCCCATTGTTCAGTGCAATTTCCCTGGACTTTGTGAGTGTGGGGACACCATTACACGCGTGCACTGCATATAGGTCAATACCTATATGTAGCTTCACAATGGTAACTCTGAATATGGCCATGTAACATGTCTAAGATCATGGAATTGTCTCCCCATGCCAAATATGGTATTGGGGTGCCAATCCCATGCATCCCCGGGGCTCCAGCATGGACCCCAGGTACTGCCAAACTAGCTCTCTGGGGATTCACTGCAGCTACCGCTGCTGCCAACCCACAGACAGGTTTCTGCCCTCCTGGGGTCTGGGTAGCCCAGTCCCAGGAAGGCAGAACAAAGGATTTCCTCTGAGAGAGGATGTTACACCCTCTCCCTTTGGAAATAGGTGTTAAGGGCCTGAGAGGAGTAGCCTCTCCTGGCCTCTGGGAATGCTTTGAAGGGCACAGATGGTGCCCTCCTTGCATAAACCAGTCTACACCGGTTCAGGGATCCCCAGCCCCTGCTCTGGCATGAAACTGGACAAAGGAAAAGGGAGTGACCACTGCCCATCACCACCCCAGGGGTGGTTACCAGAGCTCCTCCAGTGTGTCCCAGAACTCTGCCATCTCGAATGCAGAGGTGTGAGGGCACAATGGAGGCGTCTGAGTGACCAGTGCCAGCAGGTGACGTCAGATACCCCTCCTGATAGGTGCGTAACTGGGTAGGTGGCCAATCCTCCTCTGAGGGCTATTTAGGGTCTCTCCTGTGGGTTTCTCTTCAGATAACGAATGCAAGAGCTCACCAGAGTTCCTCTGCATCTCTCTCTTCGACTTCTGCCAAGGATGGACCGCTGACTGCTCCAGGATGCCTGCAAAACCACAACAAAGTAGCAAGAAGACTACCAGCAACATTGTAGCACCTCATCCTGCCGGCTTTCTCGACTGTTTCCTGGTGGTGCACGCTCTGAGGGCTGTCTGCCTTCACTCTGCATGGGAAACCAAGAAGAAATCTCCCGTGTGTCAACGGAATCTTCCCCCTGCTAACGTAGGCACCAAACTTTGGCATCACCGGTCCTCTGGGTCCCCTCTCATCTCGATGAGCATGGTCTCTGGAACACAGGAGCTGAATCCAAGTGACCCTGACAGTCCAGTGGTCCTTCTGTCCAAATTTGGTGGAGGTAAGTCCTTGCCTCCTCACGCCAGACAGTAATCCTGTGTACTGCGTGAACTGCAGCTGCTAGGGTTTCTGTGCACTTTTGCAAGGAATCCTTTGTGCACAGCATAGCTCAGGTCCCCAGCACTCCCTCCTGCATTGCTCAACTCGCTGAGTTGACCACCGGATCAGTGGGACCTTCCTTTGTAGTATTGAGATGACCACTGTGCTCAGATTTCTTGAATGCCTGTTCAAGTGCTTCTGTGGGTGCTGCCTGCTTTGGCATGGGCTCTGTATGCTGCTGAGTGCCCCCTCAGTCTCCTCCTCCAAAGGGCGACCTCCTGGTCCTTCCTCGGCCTGGGCAGCACCCATTTTCTTCAACTGCAAGCTTTGCACCTAGCAAGGCTTGTTTGTGGTCTTTTTGCGTGAAAATAACTCTGCATCCTCTAGCAAGCCGTGGGACATGTTCTGTGCAAAGGAGAAGTTCCTGACATCTTCCGTTGTTGCAGAATCTTCAGCTTCTTCCACCCGGAGGCAGCCATTTTGCACCTTCATCCGAGCTTTAGTTGACTCCTGCCCCCCGACACTTGTGTGACTCTTGGACTTGGTCCCCTTCCTTTGCAGGTCCTCAGGTCCAGGAATCCATCTTCAGTGCTTTGTAGTCAGTTGTTGCCTTTGCAGAATCTCCTATCACGACTTTAGTATATTTCTGGGGAAGTAGGGTAACTTTACTCCTACATTTCAGGGTCTTGAGGTGGGGTATCTTGGACACCCTTAGTGTTTTCTTACACTCCCAGCGACCCTCTATACACTACACTAGGCCTGGGGTCCCTAAGTGTTTCGCATTCTACTTTCTTAGTATATGGTTTGTGTTGTCCCTAGGCCTATTACATACTTTTGTATTCTACAGTGTTTGCACTACTTTTCTGTTTACTTACCTGATTTTGGTTTGTGTGTATATTTTTTGCATTTTATTTACCTCCTAAGGGAGTATATCCTCTGAGATATTTTTGTCACATTGTGAATAAAATCAAGTACCTTTATTTTAAGTAACTATGAGTTTTGTGATTCTTATGATATAGTGCTAAATGATGTAAGTGGTATAGTAGGAGCTTTACATGTCTCCTAGTTCAGCCTAAGCTGCTCTGCTAAAGCTACCTATATCAGCCTAAGCTGCTAGAACACAACTAATCTACTAATAAGGGATAACGGGACCAGGCACAAGGTGTAAGTACCATCAGGTGCCCACTATAAGCCAGGCCAGCCTTCTACAAAGGGAAGGGACAAACTCAAGCTGCATAGACTAAAACAAATAAAGACCGCAAATTTAAAGGAAGGAAACGTGAGTTACAAACCACAAAGCCAATAGCAAGTAATTGGCAGAATGCATTCCCAAGGAAGCTCTATGAATGTACTTAGAGTGACAGCCGCGGGATACTTTGTGGGGAAAGTCCAGTATTTTAGTCCAGTCCGTATCTTACAGAGGTTTTACCACATGAATCACCCAGGTAGTATGACGAGAAGACCTTGAGTGGTCTCCATGTTGCATGAAAGGCCTGCACACCTATTCTATCAGTTTGTCACCAGTCCTGTGGAGTAGAGGTTCAGGCACACCTTATGTAATGCTAGTTGGTAGACATGAAATAGAGCATTTATTGATTGTTTAAGGTGGTTGTAAGTAAGGAGTTGACTGGGGTGAAGATGGTAGTTTGCCACAAGGGTTTGGAAATTAAATAGCTCATCATCCAGAAACAAATCCCCAATTTTAAGGCACCTGCAGCATGACACTGATGTATTTGTTCTGAGCACAGCTGTCCTGTGTGAGTGGGAGAGCTTAGGAAAGGTAGGGCAGGAGCACAGGGTTTCTTCGTGTCAGTGAGTTCACAGGTTCTAGAAAGGCAAGAGAAAGCTGTTCATGATAACCCCAGATGGTGATCGGTAGATTGGTCAGTAGGAAACAATGAGCAGTGCAGTAAGCCCTCCTTAAGTCGTTACGGATAAACCCCATCTGATGCAGAGGGGTGGGAAGAAAGCCAGTGAGCTACCCATTGGACCTGTGCAGCTGAATAAAAGCGTTCTAAGTACAAAAGACCTAATCCACCTGCAGTCACGGGTAGCTTTAGAGCGGAAAGAGCTACTTGGCGGTGCCCCAGCGACCAAATCATATGTGTGATATGTCTGAAGAACGAATTAAGGACAAGCAGGGAAAGATTTGCAAAATAGTACTATCATTGTGCTAGCCCACCATCAGCACTAGTGCCACTTGGTCCACTACAGAAAGGAGAATAGAAGACCAAAAAGCAAACTGGGCTCGGAAGGACAGTGATGTTCTGCAGAGATTTCCATCCTGCAAATCAGTAGAATAGTAGATATTAATCACTAGGGATAGAAAGGTAACTAATTCCCAGTTCAATCTCAGATCTAATTGTATATAAAGGGGGAAACAGTGCCATATGTTAAAGAAAAACTAATTACATTTGACATTATTTACATTTTGTTTGTTCAATTTACATCCCAAATATTTTAAAGATTATATTTGTACTTGACAATTAGGGATAACCCAGATCACTTTGCTCAATTTCAAACCATTTTAAGACAGGGACAAAGCAGGCAATTGCCTTGCACAGCTTTGCAAGGGGTCTGGCCCCTGCTCACTCTTCACAAGCATGAACAAAGTGCAGGTGCACCAGAAGAGTTTGCCAAGGTGGGTGGGTGCTGCTTGCTCAACCACTTGACAGAGACTCTTCTGTTTCTCTCCTGTCTGCAGAGACAACTCCCAAGGTACCCAATACCTTCCGATAATCTTGGTGGACCCATCTTGTCTGATTTTAGGAATTGTCCCACCTTGTTCTTCTTTTCCTTCTTTATCCAGTTCTTAGCAACAACCCTTTGAATCAGTTGCTGTGGATCTCCCATTTGATCTCAATATTATCCTCCTCTTTTATTATCTTTGATTGGTAGTCCAGGCTCCCAGTTTTGAGATAAATGTAGTGTCCCAGACATACACTCTGTCTACAGACAAGTTGTGGGTACCTCATATCCTGACATTAGGTGTGAGACTGTCGCCCACACTATCTATCCTGCCTCATTAGATTGTTTTTTTAGGTTGAAAGTCCATTGGCGGTTAGGGTGAGCCAGATGTTTTTGTTCAATTTATTTAAACTAGCATAAGGTTAATTACCCTAATGTTTCCCCAACTGTTTGCCAGGGGTTTTAAAATGTTCAGAAACATAATCAAAATGTTGCTGTTACTTTCTTGTCAAGAAAGATTCGGTAGATCTGGGTAGGGGTGATGGCCTTGATACAGTTCTGAAGAGCATTAATTTACTATTGAACAAGGACGTAATGTGACACCTGAATGTAGCATACCAGGAGGAAATCACAAAAAGACAACAATGAATAAATAGTGCTATGTTAAAAAAGAGTAAATAAATGCACTGATAACATAGTAAGGCATGGCCTCTCTCTGGGTTTGTCTGTAACACTGACGTTTGTTCTTGAATTTTTGTCCTGAATTTTAACCCTTGGTCCTTAATTTTTCTCCTGAATTTTGACCCTTTGTCCTGAATTTTTACAGTCCTGTCCAGAATTTGCCTCAATGCCAGGTGGTCACCCTAGCGTTACGGAGCACACAAAAGAAAGAAGAAGTTCGCTCGCAGTTCACCATATGGGCAAAAATGCTTGTAACAGTATCAATGTCAAGCAAAGCACTCTACTACTGCCCAGCGAGATCACGCTGCCTAGGAAATAAAGAGAAAAAGTATTCCAGAAACCATGTGGAAAACATGGAGCCTCGTATGTTTTCAGGAGTAGGCCAGGGCGCTTGAGGAGGGCTAAATACTGGAAAAAGGCATGACGTATGCATGCCTTTCTCTAATGAAATCAAGCTAATTTTAAAAGGCAAGCACGAACCAATGATGACATGGGCGTGATCAAAAGCCCAAAGAGACATTACAATAGGAACAGAGCTCTTGCACGCATTCCACCCTTAAAACTGGACTGACATTTAGATGCTCAGCAGGAAGGCAATTTATTGGGGAATGTTAAACACTGCAAACTGCATTCCAAAGTAGCCGGCGCACAAGATAAGATCTTTATGGGAGTGCGAGCACTTACTGTAGCTAATGGCACACTGAGAATATCAATAATAATGCAAGTAAAAAAAACAAAACAAAAAAAAAACACCTGCTCTTCTTCGGGACCACGTTATTTAGTGGAAAGCTTTGCATTTGTATCGATTTGGCACGAGCGCATACACACCCGAGGCCTGGGGCCCTGCCGATAGATAGAAAGAAAGCAATAACACATGGACTGCACGAGATCAACCAGCAGCTATATTATTCGGCATGAAAAAAGAATAATTGAAGGCATTGTTGTTTTAAGCTGCTTTCAGTGGAGAACAGCAGGAGGCACGAGGAAAGGCCTCTGCACAAAACAAACGAGGGAAAATGCCAGTTAAGGACTGGTGCCATTTCTTTGTCAAGACACTGCAAACCCCAATTCAAGAAGGGTTTAAAAACATGCAGAAGTGGTAAAAAGAGAATCCGGGTGAGCTCTTTAAATGGTGTTTTCAGTTTCTTCGCAAAGCCCTATGGATTTTATAGCCGTTGTGAAACTCACAACCATCACTCAACAGCGGGTAAGGGTACCTGACCACTTGCCACTCTGCTATAAGAAATCATACAAAATCCAGTTGAACAGATGAAGGAACTACTAAGAAATGCCAGCCTGCAAAGTTTGCTGATGGGCAATGATGAGGAAAGTGGGCAGAGTGCCATAATCAAACACCCTAACTTTTTATGAAAAAGTGAACCTGCGCTCTAAAAATTATTTTTGTGTCCTCGAAAGGAACTGCTTTCTCTTACTACCCCTCCTCTCACCCCCCCAAAAATTAAACAAAAATGAATTATTTTCCTTCCACTTCAGAGTTACATTTAAATGGGCTCATTCTGGCTTGCAAAGGAGTGCAGCGAAGGAAACAGAGACCAGAGGCAAAGGTTCTTATTGTAGAATCAAAATATTTGCATTCTGTTCCCGGCTTCCCCACTCGATCCCAATGTGTGATCTTGGACATATCACATCATCTCCATATTCCATAGTTTCTTTTTAAAAATTAGGACAATTAACAAAAATGTCTGAGTCTAGGTGTTTCAAATGCTGTTGAAACAAAATGTTAAATAGAACCCACTGGAAAGTAAAAGAAAGAAAAAGAAGAAAAAAAAACACAGAGATTCAAATCAGTTCCAACACCCAACTGTACGGTTTTTAAGGATTCTGAAAAAGGAGCAGTGTTAGTAATTTATAGGCACAGCAAAAAAACTTGAAATACACACAAAAAATTGATATGTCTGAGAGTGGAAGCTGTTAGCCACCTTGCACCAGTGCTTAATTTGTGCTTGTTGTTTCCGGTGCTGAGCACCGGCACTTATTTTTGAGGGCCGGGTCTTATTCTTCAGCCTCAAGCATTTGCTGGGAGCAAAAGACACATATGGAACACACGGAGGAAGGGAGAAATGAAAAAGCGTCACAAAGGGAGAAAGTAGAAAGCTGCTAGAGTGAGCTAAAGGGGCAGGGAGTGGCTCTATATGGATTGAAGAGGCCCGAGATGGCTTCAGGATTGCGCTGCCTCAGTATTCCGTGTTCACACATTTAATTGCAGCAGCCACGTGTTTAAGGTGAGGGCTTTGGGCACTGGCACCTTTTTATTTACAAATTAAGCACTGCCTTGTACGCACCACTCGCCTCTCCCTCCTGCAGCAACCACCAGCTCTGGCATCATTCTGTGTTCAGCACTGTCAGCTGAGGGGTTTGCCCTGGCTTCTGTTGAAGGGCTCCCAGCTTCCTGTGGGTGAACTACTGACAGTGACTGAATTTGTGAGTGAGTAGAAGTTTAGCTTTGATTTGCCAGCAACTCTCTCTATCCCCACCCTCCCAGTGCCCTCTCAAGGCAAAGCTTCCTCCAAAACTCAATTAACAGGTTAGAGGAAAAAACAGCCTTGTGTTGTCACCCCTGCAGAAGGTGGCTAGCATTTAAGAAGACTGCACTCCTAAGGAGTGCACAAAATGGTTAATTGATTGGAGTTACTAGCATCGTCTTTAAGTCATATATTAAGCATTATCTGGAACAGAAACATGCGGCGGCCTTCGACACAGTCTCCCATCACACCCTGATACAAAGACTCCACAAAGCCGGCATCAGGGACAAGGCCCTCGACTGAATCCAACCCTTCCTCACTGGCAGAACTCAATGAGTGAGACTCAACCCCTTCCGCGCAGACCCCAACACCCACCACCTGCGGAGTTCCCCAGGGATCCTCCCTCAGCCTCATGCTGTTTAATGTCTACATCGCCCTGCTAGCCACCATCGGCAGAAGAAACGGAATCAACATAATCTCTTACGCCGACGACACCCAACTCATCCTCTCCCTCTCCAACGAACCCAACAAAGCCAGACACAACTTCCGCGAAGGCATGGAAGCAGTCGCCAACTGGATGAGAAACAGCTACCTTCAACTCAAAGTAAACAAGACAGAAGTACTCATCATGGGCCCTCAACCCAACGTGTGGAATGATTTCTGGTGGCCACCCACCCTCGGAAACCCGCCCACCCCCACCAGCCAAGCCCGCAACCTTTGGATCATCCTGGACTCAAATCTCAGCATGAACCATCAAATCAACTCAGTCACCTCCACCTGATCCGCACCCTACGCCTCCTACGCAAGTCCTTCAAATGGATCCCCCTCAAACATAGAAAGACCGCCACACACACCCTCATCACCAGCAGACTGGACTACGGCAATGCACTCTATGCTGGAATCAACAAGAAGCTGACCCGGAAACTACAAAACATCCAGAACACCACCTCCAAACTGGTCCTTGACCTACCTCAACACTGTCACATCTTGCAACACCTGCGTACAGTGCACTGGCTTCCCATAGAGAAAAGAACCACCTTCAAGATCCTCACCCACACACACAAAGCCCTCCACAACACCTGACCAGCCTATCTGAACCAGCGTCTCAACCTCCACGCGTACCCCATAGGGCCCTACGCTCAGCCCAGCTGTCTCTTAGAGAAGTACCCTGCATCAGGAAAACCAAAACAGGAGGACACTCCTTTTCCTACCTCACAGCCACCTCCTGGAACACCCTTCCTCTCCACATCAGACAAACCACCTCCCTTCCCAGCTTCATGAAGGAACTGAAGACATGGCTTTTTTAAGAACCACCTCACCATTGAACACTCCACTCACCCCCCCAAGTGCTTTGAGACCCTAACGGGTGAGTAGTTGCGCTTTACAAGCACTGATTGATTGATTGATTGAATAAGCAGCATCTGCTTTGTTTTTTCTAGTATGGCCTGTAGACAGTGTCATTTCAACAAAGACAGTGCTTAGCTAAGGGTGGGTGCCAGTAAACCTCTAAACTCATCCATCTGGCTGAGTTTTTGCCAAACACCACGTTCCAGGCTGAGCGTGGAGAAGAAACATTCTGTAAACTCTGCTGTTGGGGCAGAGCTTACCACCAACCTCTGTGTGACACTCTATAAGGAATTTCAGGGCCAATTTTTTGCACTGCAGGGAGACAGTAAACTGTTATGCGGTAGCACATTAGAACGCTGCAGTCACACATTGAAGAAAGACATGACCAAGCAATGCCTCAGTACAAGCTCCAACATGATCAAGCGTGGGAGAACCTTTGACTCAGAATTTGCGCTTTTTTCTGGGGAATACAGGGCATGGCAGTGTAATTGCAATTGAGTGTGCATGCTAGGGTCAGGGGAGCGGCAAGTGTGATTTTACACCCATCTCTTTCCCTTTACAGGAGTCCTACAGGTCTGAAGTCAGATTTACAGGTCCAAGGTCATAGATAGCAAGGGCTCGCCCCCCTCTTTTCTCCCACATGACAGCAGTGGATGAGTCCAAGACCAGCACATCACAGGATGTGGACTGGGCAGCATTCATGGACATGGCATGAGGAAAGGGTCTGGACTGGGCAATGCGCATCATGAAAGTTCAGGAGCCAGAGGATTCTAGCGTTGAGAAAAATGGACTGAGCAAGCAGCAGCCAGCAGAAGCAGACTTAGGACTACCATGGGCAAAGAGGACCTGCAAACAGACACTACCTGCACCCACACTATGGCACCTAAGCACACAGCCATGTCCCCTGCAAAGCAACATAGGACAGCACGTACAATGGTGTTACAAGCACAAGACTATAACAAGTGGCGTCAGCAACCCAGGATGGATGAGCTGATGGTCACAATGATGAGGTTTATGGTTGACTTCAAATCCATGGTCTGCCACTCTTGGCCACAACAGCAACTAGGAGCCCCACCTATCACTATAGAGGACGGGGTGCAGATGGAAAGTGTTAGGATATTGCATGAGGAAACAAGAGGTAACCCAGTCAATAAGACCACCGACCCTGGCCACCACAGACACTGCACTGCAGCCACTTACCATGCCACAACCAACACTCCAGACCTCATCAGGTAGTGGCACAAGCGCTAGCACCAGTTCACTTGGCACCAAGATATCCACATTGCCAGGCACCCCTTCTCACCCACAGCAGGAGATGCACCAAGCACATAGGAATTGGACAGGGGTTGCATTGACAACACAGTGAAGGTTGGCATGAATAGCACTGGTGCCCCACCCACCCTGAACCAAGTGGGTCAGGAGATATCCTCAGGAGATATCCTCAGCAGGGAATGCCCTACCCCTGATCACAATTGCTCCTTTGGTTTCAGGGGCACTGACCGTTGGCTTTGCAAGTAGCATTGGCAGCTAAGCAAGGGACATGGCATAGCAAATTCACTGACGTTCTTACACTCTTGATGCATGGCAAAGATGGCGCGGGCATAGGCACATAGGTGGCAAGGAGGAGGACAAGAAGAGGCGGTGGCAGGCTTGGCCAGAAAAGACCACTGAGAATTGGCTTGAGGTGTTTTTTATACCTTCAGCAGTAGTGATGGAAAAGCATCCAGAACAGAGTCAGGCACTGTTTCAATACTGGCGTACCATCCATATTGAGGTAATGAGGCCATCACAATTGGGGCAATGGTTGGTTTCTGTATGGCAGTGAGTTTAGATAGGAGATGGCCATGTTTTCCCAGATGGGATGGGATCATAAGAAGGTCCAGCTCTGGATGCAATACATGGACACATCCACCTCCCCCAGAAGGATCCCCATAAAAGGAATTCATTTCGTCAAGCAACCTTTAGGCCACAGGTTCAACCTGGCAAACATTTCTTCAAGCAGCCCTTTTGGGGTTTGCTCTGGGTGGGGCGAACAGAGAGGGGTTCAGAAGACCATCGCAAGAGACATGTATGCTGTTTAATGCTCGTTCCTTCTTGTGGGACAAAGCATACACATTTGCACACAGCTGTTCAAAGTGTGGTGCCCCCATCCAGTGTCCTCCTGCAAAGAAACTCAAAACACCCCAACCCTCCCAACTGGCAAAATGACAGTGGACAGCCCTGTACCATGCTCAGCTGCACAGGAGCACCCCCACCATGCAGCCATCACAGATACTCGCACCTCCTCTTCCAGCCCCTGGGATCACACAACCTTGCCAATCATCCTCCATACTCTCCTGCACCAGCTGAGGATTTACTTCAACCTCACGGACAGGTAACTGTTAGCACATGGTTTTATGGAGGGTTTTAGGATGCCATAAACCGACCCATTAGTAGGTTGGAATGCTGAGAACCTGAGGTAGGCCTGTGAGCTATCTGCTGAAGTCCAGGGGAGGAGAAAGAAAGAACTAATGCTAGCAAGAGTAGCGGGCCCTTTCCAGTCCCCCCCGCTGGAGATTTTTCTGGTGTCACCCCTGCATTCGGTCCCTGAGAAAGAAGCAGAAAAATTCAGGCTTATTGATCACCTATCATCCTCCAAGGGCAATTCAGTGAACGACTGGCTGAACAGCGAGCTGTGTTCTGGCTTGCAAAGGCAGAGATAGAAGCTGCATTCTGCCTTTTGCCTGTGCATTGGGACAGCTACCATTTTTTAGCTTTCAAGTGGGCAGGTGAGTTTTACTATAACAAATGCATGCTCATGGGTTGGTCAGTATCATACGATCACTTTGAGGCCTTCAGAAACTTTCTGCGATGGGCACTCCTATGGGCATACAGGGCAGGCAAAGTCACCCAGTACCTAGATGCCTTTCAGGGAGACAGGGACACAAGTCTGGGTAGCCATGCTACAGAGGTTTCCAGCCCTGACGGATAAGATATTGATCCCTTTAGTGGTCAGGAAGACTGAAGCTCCCACGCAGGTCCTGACATTTTTGGGCATAGAATTGGACAGCATGCACAGCATGTCCAAACTCCCTATGGAGAAGATAAGGGCTTTGCTCTAGGACATCCAAGGGGTACTGGCAAAAGACAAGACGACCCTATCGATACCATCCAGAGCTCATTGGCCAAACTGAACTTTGCTTCACTCTTTATCCTATAAGGGTTTGTGCAAGGAGGTTTGCCAGGGTAACAGCAAAGGTGACACTCAAGCACCACCTAGTCAGGTTGAGCAAGGGGTTGAAGAAGAACTTGAGGATGCGGGCTGAAATCTTACTGATTTCAATGGGGCAGTAATATGGAAATTGCCGTGGTCCACCAGCCCTGAATTGTGCCTGCTTACTGATGCATCTGGTAGGGAAGAGTTTGGAGCTATACTGGTGGAGTGACTGGTTCACACTGAAATGGCCCAAAGCTTGGCATAAGAGAAAGATTACTACAAACATCACTGTGCTGGAACTGTTTCCCATTGTTGCTTCTTTTCATTTGTGGCCAGAAACATTATTGCTGAAAGGGTATTATTCTCTTATGACAACTGGTATGACAACTGGCAGTGGTGCAGGCCATCAATTTTCAGTCAGCCAGCTGTCCACTGGTACTTACCCTGGAACTTGTGAGGGCTTACCGGAGAAACAATGTAGAAATCTGTGTGCAATACAATGAAGGGGTAAAAACCGTGGTGGCTGATACAGTCTCTCATTTTCAATGGCTCCATTTCCTGGAGGTTGGGTGCAAGCAAGAGCATAGATGAGGAGAAGGTGCCAGATGACAGGTGACATATCGAGTTCCACATTCTTCAGGGTTTGATAAATTGAATTCACAAGGCCATATGCTCGCCACCCTGTATGCAGCGATATTTAGCTTGGCATTCTTTGGGGCTTTCTGATGTAGCAAGTTGTTAGCCAGCTCAAGGGAAGATGAAACCAAGGATGTGCTATGCATACTGGACCTTACTGCGGCATGGAGCGTCTTAACAATAATGCTGCATAGATACAAAAATGACCAGAAAGGCTCGGCAAATCAACAGTGTTGCACCCCTTGGGCATCAGAACCTACTGCCCTTTGGCTTATCTGGCTGTGCACCCTGCGAGGGAGGGCTACCTGCTTGAACATGAGGACTATTCCCCCTTCACCAGATACCAGCTTGGCAAGGTCATACATTCTTGGTTGGAACTGTCAGAGAACACAGGCAAACATTTCTCCATGCACTCTTTCTGCACTGGGGCGGACCCCACAGCTTTCAGGGCTGGTCTCCCCCCTATCAATATTAAGAAGTTGGACGTTGGTATTCAGATAGTTACAGATGTTACATTCGAACATATTGAGTGAGGTAGCACATAGGGGCGGTCACTGCAACCACAAATCCATCATGTACATATTGAGCATTGTGTTTAAAAACAGGTTGGAAGGAGTTTTTGTGTGTTATGATTCAGCAACTATCATTTGTTATTAGTGTGATCAGCACTGCACAAATTTCAAGTGTAAATGTCTAACTTGATGTGCAATCAATTAAATCTGTGTAAACAACATGTCAAGTTTTTATTTTGTTAGGGTTCAAAGTGTGGGTGATTGGACACTCTTTCATCATCAGGGAGACAAAATGGCGAAGGCCAGGATCTGGAAGCATGGCTTCACTCTCATACAGATAGAATGCGTGGGTGATCGGGCATGCCCTGGCATAGCTTGATCTTCAGGCTGCAACAGAGACTAGTGGGGGAGAACATGCAACCCCATATTTAGTGATCCACCTGGAGGGCAATGACCTCAAGTCACTGGGGTGCTGTGCACTAATCAAGGCAACGAAGTCCACCATGGGTGAAATCAGCAAGCTCATAAGGCATTGCAAGTTATGGCAGTCTGACATAATCCCCCACAGTGTCTGGTTCGGAGTCAGATCTAGGACTTAAGAGATGGTGCCCCATTAGTGCCTCAGGCGGTTGCAAGCCTGAGAAACTGGTGGCTTGGCTGGTGATGCTCCTCTCTCAAAAGACTGCGAGGAAAACTTCCCAAAATGGAACAGAAGCACAGAATGGGCTGTCCCACACTGCTGGTTGGCTCATTAGATGAGTGGGCAACTTAGGTTACTCAATGTTGCCTGCCCCTGGATCACCCCTAAATCAACCCATCAGTTGGCATATTTAATTTCCTAAAATAAATTTGCAGCAATGTGTTTTCCAAAAATATGTGGCCTGAGTTGTTTCATTCTTTGTGGTGTACATGTCATTTGCCAATGTTGTTGGGGAGGGTTTTTTATATTGGGACTATGTTGTGGATGCTCCTGAGTGAAGACTACCCTGCTGTGATGAGCGTCACACTACGCAAAGGCTGCGTCTATGGAACTGCATACAGAGGTGCTTCAAAGAAAGCCACCCCAAACCAGTTCACCTGCCTGCAGATTTCAGCTTGCATCTGTGCTATTTCACACTACCTCCTAGGAGACTTGATATCTAAAACCATAGTAGAAAGGCCAACTAGTGAACCTTGGTCAACCTGTTTTAACTCCTACATCATTAAGTCAATTGTAAATTGCAAGCGAGTGTTTGACCTGGGGAACTCTTGTTTCATTAGGCAATAAAAATGCATTAAGCAGGTTAACAAAAAACCATCCACATTCTTAACATACAGATCAGATTGCTGCATGCATATTAAAAGCTTTGAAAAACTATACGCTTACATTGGCCCGGCATACAGTATAAAGAAATGTGCATTGTAAGAAGTAGTCAAAACTTTAGTGCTTTGTACACAAGATATTCTGTGCTGAACTCCGAGTAAACATATCACCATCTCTTTTTGCACCCAAATTTAGAGCGTGCAAGCTCACTAATTGGTTTACACAGGCTCTATCTTTTATGCTATGCCATTGATGTTAACTGCTAATAAAAAGATAATGTGCGCGTTTCTGAAAAAGCATAGTCACACAATGGTTACAAACTGTTGTGCGCCCAGGACACAACAGATCACAAGGAAACCAAATGAAATATGCCTTCAAACCTCCAGTGCATAATAAAAGAGAAACATTACTGTGGTGCATCTACTTCGTTACACCCTGGGGCTCTGGCGCCAGTGCACTTGCTGCACTATGGATAACTACGACCCTGGTTACTAAAGTTCAAAAGAACCACAAATTATCACCACAACTAACACATATGATATCTATTCTCTCCAATCATCATGCTTGCCATGGACATCTTTAGGATTTTGAGGGCCCCAGGCCAAACATAATTTGAGGGCGCCTCCTCAGAACTATTCTCAATTTATTATCCACTTGCACTTCATTTACTAACTCAATGAATTTGGTTGTATCATTAACAACTCTCTTCTTTGGCCAGCTTACATCTGGGTCCATCATTAAAGCAAAAAGTTACCTTTTGGCTGGCGAGCACCAGAGAAACAGCAAGATTATATGTGTGAACCAGCCCATTGCATGTGGTGTCGTGAACTGTTGTCTCACCTTTTGGCCTGTGCATATTCAAGATGTTTTTCGTTTACTGCCCTCCAGTCCTGCTACGTGAGGAACAAGGACTGTGTCAGGTGGGACTAGGCTGTGATTGCACCGACCCAGTAGTGGCTCTATGTGGATGGTGCAATTATGGAGGGATCGTATAATGAAGCACAGCCCATTGATACATTGATACTTGTCACATAAGCAGAAATACTAATGGTCTGGCGAAGCCTTCTACCCCCAATCTAATTTATTACACTGCCGTTAGTCTTTCAGAGTCATTCGGGTACATGGTACTGATGGGTGCTTTTGTTTACTTCACTGCCTGTGCTGTGAGGGACAGGTATTCAGAGTCAGGAAGCAGCAAGCTGTCATTGCACCACCTGGCCACAGCCACAAAAGGACAATGCAATCACAGAGGAACCACAACATGCCAATCTTTACTGAACTGTAAGGGCCATATTTATTAAGCCTTTGCATTACGATTGCATCATGCAAGGTGACACAAAGCAATGCAAGGGCTTCATTCAGATTTATCAAGCCACCCAAAGCCACCTCACGTGGGCCTGCTTGGCTTCTTAAATCCAGCGTAGCAAATGGCAGCACAAGCTGGGAAGGCGTTACATGGGAAGGGAGTGGGTGTTCTTATGCTTTCACCCCCACTATTTGGTGCATTCCCAGAATTACCAAGAGTAGTAAAAGTGGGAATGTGTCAAAATTGTATGCCTTCCCAATAGAAGCGCAACAAGGAGAAATATCTTTATCCTTTTCTCAGGGTTTTACAGTCCGCAGCACACATAGAAAGAGAAAAAAGCTTCTTAGGATTGGTTTTGTGCACAAAAGGGTTCATTCCTGCATAAAAACAACCCTGCCTGTAACACAGGCACACTTGCACCATGCCACAAGGGTGTCTGCATTGGTGCTAGGCAGCACCCAATGTGACAGCACTGTGAGAGAGCAGGAATGTGCCACATATTAGTAAATTTGGAACATTCCTGCCCTCTCTCTTCCATGCAGCCTTGTCTTGCTGTGTTGCATGAAAGGTTGGGAAACCTGCAGCTAAGGCCCATAATTATACTTTTTTTAGTGCCGCATTTGCACCGCTTTTTGATGCAAAATCGGCGCAATCTTACAAAAAACAATTGTATTTTGTAAGTAAGTGCCGCTTTTCCGTCAATAAATGACGCAAATGCGGCACTAAAAAAGTATAAATATGGGCCTCAGTGTCCACATGTTGAATATAGACAAAGGCCAGTGCAGCAAGGCTGTGCCTATGCTCTCTGAAAGGTTAGCATGCCGCTGAATCAAATCCAAATAAAATAGGTATTTTCTTTAAGTCTTTTCTTCTTTCGGGCAGGGACAGAGTGACCAGACAGCTTGGACTGGCTGAAAAAAAAACTATGTGAACAAATAGGTTATTTTTTAACTCTTGATAGTGTGGAAACTGTCCTGAAAGTTTAATGTGGGGGCCCCTTTAAAGGTGGGGGCCCTAGGCCAGAGCACACTTTGACCATGCCTTAAAACATCTCTGCTTTTGCGCATACTATTTGTTCTATTACAACTCAGTCCTGAATTCTTATTTCCTTTTTTTTTACAAAATCTTCAAAAAACACCTCTTTAGACACCTCACTCTCAGTATTCTAAATCTTAATCTCGCTATTCTAAATCTTGCTGTATGAAAATTATGGCCCGGTATATCTATCAAACACATATATAAAAACAAAACATTCTGTGCATATCCAAATCAAAGAGCAGAGCTGTTACATTCTTTGCTTTGTGTAACAAGGGGGTACAGTATACGTTACTCTGTCAGTATCAAAACTGAACTGGATGCACATTTCTGAAGTAATGCATCAAAAATGTCCCCTAGCCCTAGTGGCATAACAAAGGTTGACGGTGTTCCCCTGCAAAGTATATGGATGGCGCTCCTCTGGACCCAGTAAGGAGCTCCCAGGCCAGGGGCCCACCACCACTGCACAGTGTACTATGTTGAGCGGTCCCCCTGGAGCTCGTCCCCCCACGCACTGTTGGGGCTGTGGGGGCTAATATTATGCAACTGCCTGGCCTGGAACGGCAAGAGGCAGACAGCAGCATTCTGGCCTTTGGAGCATGCTGTACCTTACCTTTGCAGAACATGTTCAGTGCATTGGAGATACACACCATGGTGAGGTAGGAAGCTGCAGGGTCTTTGCAATGGAAAGGAGCATTGCCCGCCTAGCTAAGCCAGCAGCTAAAAAATAAAGAATAGTTTACTATTGTTTTATTTTTCATCTGAAGGGTAGGCTGGGCCATGGGAGGGTAGAGTGGGGAGCGGGAGTGAAGTGCACTTGTGTGTTTGGCTGGCCATCTTCGGCTGCCCAGACACACATGTGTACTTATGTTTCTCCAAAATGGCTGTGCTACACAGCCAGGTTGAGCCGAGTTTGTGAAACTGCACAGACTCCAATGCAATGTCTGAGAGGCAGACAAAGCCATTCAGACCAATCCTGGCACTGCTCTCATGCTATATTTAGCATGAGAGCAGTGCCAGGATTGCATGGGGAGAATGTGCTGGTGTCGCAGGGAATGCTGGGACACCAACACCCTTGAGAGGGAACACGAGAGAGGTGGCCAGCGTTGTAAAGGTATACTTTTTAAAACGATTATTATTTTTTTTATTTCACTCCATGTCCTCCCCCCCAGCACCTCCCCTTGAGATTTGCAGCCGCCACCACTGGAGACAGAGCAAGCCATCTTCCATGTTTGCTCTGTGTCACAGATGGATAAGCCTGTATTTCCCGGTCCTCCATGGCTCCTTGCTACTTGCAGTTCAAATACAAATACATTGCCTACCACAATGAACTTAAATGATCCAAGAAGAGGCCAACACATGTTTTAATTACCCCACCAGAACTGAGGGAAGCACAAGATAAAAGACAAACACAAACACAAAATGTCTCACGAAGATCGTTTGTAATGGGTCAAGTACAGAATTAAGCTTAAGAGGGAATTTATTTGTAACGGTGTATATCTGAAGGGTGCACAGTAGTGCAAATTCAAACAGTTTTACTTGTTTACTGAACTTGGGAGTATGCGGGTACACTGTAGCTATATTGTTAATTTATTTGTTTTGTACAAGGCCTCTTTGACAAAGAAAACCAAACCTGAGACATGGAGGGAGAGGAATGCATTGTGAATCTTGATGATTGCACTATATCAATGTGAGTCAGAGCTCGCCAGGAAGTCGATCCCGAGAAGGGGAATAATAAGCCCTCCCTGAGAGGTGTGTTTGTAATTACCAGGAAAACAAGGGATGCATTTGCCACAGAGAGAAATAACCACGTTTTATTCTAAACATAATTGAACTGTTTTAACGAAACACGTACTCCAAAGACTATATCCAATTTGTGTTATTTTGTAAATATTTCTTGCACAGATATTTCCTGGTCTGAAAACAACACATGTTTTGCCCTCTAGATTGCTTGCAGGCCTAGGGCTTTTTAAGGATGTAGTTATAGAAATACCATTTTATAGTTCACAGGCACAGAAATAATTATGATATTGAAAAAATGCAAAACAAAATTTAAGTCAATTAAGTAAACAAGTAAACATAAGACAGGTATGTAAAAATGAGACACACCCAAACAAAAAGAGAAAACGCGGAAAAAAACAGAAAAGGTAGCACATTAATATGATATAGTCATCTGAACTGAACGTTGGTTTAGGGACAACACTGTTAGAAAAATGGCACATGTCAAAAACATAAGAAATATTTGGTGGTGCGCATACTTGATACAACTTGTGATAGGGTAGAAGGGTGATGGACCAAACAAGCAGCTGTTTAACAGGGAGCACTTCAATTCATGTATTTGTATGGATTGCACAATTAAACATTGAGGTTTATAGAAAAAAAAATTGTAATGAAGAATTATATATTAACTGGCATAGGTTAGGATGGTAGCAACCATGAACAAAGAAATATGGACCAAAGTGTAAAATACCTAATGCAGAAAGGTTTATCAAATGATTAGATGCAGGACTTGTAATAAGTTAGGTTCACTAGGCGTAATATGCTCCAAACATCATGAGGTCTGCAAAGGCAGGGAAAGAAAAGTTGTGCAAAAAAGTGAGAAAGCTAGTGGGATCTTTCAAAGAGGCTTAGATATTCGCATTAAATTTTTTTTAAGCTAAACTGCTAGTCTTCTATTAGCTTTGTTAGAGGTAGATTTTGAATTTTAAGTATGTCATTACGGGGTTTGAATAAAATTCTCATTACACAACACAGTGACTTGAGATGGTGGATGCTAGACCACCTCTTAAGAAGGGGAGAGAGAAATTATAATGAATAGGGAATAGTCTCCCAGAATAATATGTTAACACAATATGGCATCCCACACCCAGAAGTATACTCCTACTCTTTGTTTGTTAGACCATAACCCATTCTATTAGTGACATGCCTCATCATTGGATCTCTTCTTGGTCCCTAAAAATCAGTATGGGCTCAACCATATTCCAGGGAGCTTTTTGCATATTATCACAGTCGTGGTCTTTGGACAAAGTTAAGATTACCTTGAACAATCCAGGTATCCCTTTAATATTGCTTGTTCAGGTATGTATGAATACAGATACAAGGGGTAAGATCAGGGATATAATACCCCTCTACCTTTCTAATTTGTTGACATGATTCAGGCCTACTCTACTAGGCCTATTGGGTCCAGGGCTTTCATCAGGACTATCAAGGTGCCCCAGAATATTTTTGTGTCAACCTAACAAACTTGATGGGAAATGCAACGTATGAATATGCAGTTATAGAGTCTAGTCGCCCAAATGTAGAGACTTTTTGTCTTGCTTCCTATGAAAAACAAGGAGAAACATTTAGAATGGAAACAGGGGTTGAAGCTACCATCTCTTGTATGCAGAATCCCATTCATATACTTTAGGTTACTGCAAACAGTATGTGCAAATAATAAAAAATTTATGGAGCGAGCCATTTATGTTCTTGCTACACCAAATATAACTAAAGTTAGCACCCAGAACACAAGGCAAGTGACAGCATCTGTAACAATACAACAAAAACAATAATTTAATGTGTGGTCAGGTGTCTAAGGGACAAGTGAATTAAGGGTAACTGCAACGGAGCACTGCAAAATAAGCATGATATTGTGTGGTTGAATGTCCACAGCACCCATGGGTTCTTACACTTCTTCAGGAACATATTTTCAATATGGGGCAGTGAGGGGAGCATGCTGTTGTGTAAATGGACATAGACATAATCAAGTTATGACATTCTAGTTAATGTGTCAAGCATCAACATCTCGGTGAAGATTGTGGAGCATGTTTTATAACTTTATAGATAGACCTGAGATAGGCATCCATTGTTAACACAGTTAATTATAGCTTTGATGGCCTTAGTGACATTCCAATATTGCTTAACACAATAGCGACCCATGCTTAACAGTGTGCATTCCTCCTAACGTTATGGCAATCTCTCACATAACACGTCCATCCTTGACATATAGTTACCATTCTTGATGATATTCGGACTTTTTTGACATAATATATCACATCTTTTTATTTGACATTTCCCAGTTATTCTTGACAATATTTTGGTTATTTCTGTCACACCAGAAGCCAAACTTGAAATATAATAGGCATTCTTAACACCATCATGGCAACTACTTGCCTAAGAATGACCCATTAATGTACATAGTGAGGCTTGACAATTCACATCACCGCCAGGAGCCACTGATGCTTGGTAAGGCATGGGGCCATCAAGACCATAATTGTGAAGACCGATCGTCATTAAGGACTGCTTAATACTAAATTATTTATTTTCTACTCACAAAAAAGAGCATACTTTGCTGGAAAGCTTTATGCAAGGTTAACTGTGTGGGACTGAATACTATTTATTAGACAAAATCTTAAAAGAGAGGAAATACAACAGATAGAGTAGAAATTTAATCATAGGTCTTACTAAACCTGGTATGTTTAAAATGTGTCAAGCATAAGGAAATATGAGAGATAGAGAGAGAGAGAGTGTGTGTGTGTGTGAGACTTTTGAAGATTCATTCAGTAAGTTAGAAGAGTGAGAACTGAATCTAATTGGTAATTCAGCAATTGGAATTTTGTTCAGATATTGTTAGTTACTTAAAGCATGTGATACTGATAAAATACTGCATTGATTCATTTATATACTGAAGAAGTGTTTTATATGGTTTCTAAGTACTCCACATACAACAGTGAGATTGTACGTTGGGTAGTGTATACTGGTTTTCCACACTTTCCTACATAAAGTAAGATTCCATAACTTTCATGTTTTAGTGATACCATTACTGATGATAAAGATAGCCTAATGTGTTTTTTATATGTGAAATTATATCTGAATTGTAAAGACACAGAAATAGTGGTGGGAGCTTGAGGAAAGCTAAGACAGTTACTACGGTATTCTGAGGTTTTGTCTTGTAGTCTGCATTCACCTTATTGAGTAGATACTTATTAAAAATACAGAAAAAAATACTTGAGTAACAGCTGAAGGTGTGAAAAAGCACTAGTCACAACGAGAGGGGGAATGTACCCAGATCGGAATAACAAGTTATGAGGACATAGGAGTCAAAGCAGGAATTTAAACCATATTTCCACTGCATCAAGTAAGAATAATCGATAGTGGCCAATGTGATAAGAAGACAATGGGGGTCATTACAACTTTGGTGGGCATCAAGCGCCGCCCGCCAAGTTGTAACCGCTGGGCGGCCCCCAATGCGCCCACACTCACGCGGTGCCCATTTTGACATCCCCGCTGGGCCGGCGTGCGGAAACCGAGTTTCCGCCCGCCGGCCCAGCGGGGATGTGGGCCGCAACATGGAGCCGGCTCCAAATGGAGCCGGTGGTTTTGCGGCCGTGCGACGGGTGCAGTTGCACCTGTCGCGCTTTTCACTGTCTGCATAGCAGACAGCGAAAAGCCACATGGGGCCCTGTCAGGGGGCCCTGCACTGCCCATGCCGGTGGCACTGCCCATGCCGGTGGCATGGGCAGTGCAGGGGACCCAGGGACCCCGCAACTCCCCGTACCGCCATCCTTTTCCTGGTGGTTCAAACCACCAGGAAAAGGTTGGCGGTAGGGGACTCGTAATCCCCTGGGCAGCGCTGCAAGCAGCGCTGACCTGGCGGATTACTACAGCCGGGGCCATTGTGGCGGAAAACCGCCGGTCCCGGCGGTGTCGTAATTCCCCAGGAAGCACCGCCAGCCTGTTGGCGGTGCTTCCGTCATTTTAGCCCTGGTGGTCTCGTACCACCAGGGTCAAAATGATCCCCAATGTCTAAATAATATTTTGGGCACAATGCCTAACCATTAGGCAAAACACTTTGCACACATCAAATGAAGAAAAGGTAGACCATAAAGGTATCACCATGCTCACAACAGGACTGCCCCCTGTGAGAAATCCCACCAAACAAATGAACACATAAGAAATATTTCCTAATATAGACAACACAGTTGAGATACTCCAAGAGGTGACTATTGCAGTACCGAACAGCAGATTGAATAAAAAAATACCATTCATATTTACCTGACAGAGTCCTATCATCACCAGGTGGCATTCATGATTTCAGACAAGGTTAAAGTGGATCCTTTTATAGACAGTAAATGCCTCTCCATTTTGCCCTTTAATTTTGCTGTTTATTCTTCCACAGTGATGCATTCAAATCCATGTAATTTCTTCCTTTATTAAACCTTACCAATGTTAGATCCTGGAGGTGGAGCTATGCTCCTTTTCATGCTTCTGGTCGCCGCAGATTAATTGACAAATAAATCTATGCTTTGTAGGCTTCCCTTTTTAGGGTCGAGCGGGCAAGTGCTCTAGCCTGTTGTAATCTCTGTGTGGGCTTTTAACCACGCCCATTCTTGCTATTCATTCATGAGTTCCCTCTCCAGGTGACTTAACAAAGTGAACATTCCTTTTGGCCATCACACTACAACACGCTTCATCCTGTTACAGCGTGTGATGGCCGCCTCCGCCGGTTTCGGTTTACCTTTCATCCCAGCTGCGATCCTTTCTAGACATTCACGCACGGAGCCAATAACTCTCATGCTCATGGACGCAGTGGCACTTTAAATCGGCTTGTTTCTGTCAACTGTTTTAATTTTAATTTTCAATTTATTTGGCAAGAAAAGACCATATAGGAATTTACAACGCTAATAGCTCTAACTCAAATAAACATGAGACCCATTGCATGTTCTCTGGTGTGATCCCACTCCATTCCTGATTTCTCTGTTTCCCTTCTTGTGATTTCTGCCTTCATCAATATTATTGTTAGACCTGGCATTCTTAGGGTGGTTTTACCCAGGAATTTTGGCCTTTCTCTTCCTGTTGTTGTTGCACCCTTTTGTTGGTCTTAGAACTTTGACCACCTCACAAATGCTAATCATTGCTAAAATGCATGTGCTTCTCCCCCTAAACATGGCAATATTGGTGTATCCATAATTGGCATATTTGATTTACTTATATGTCTCTGGTAAAGTGGTATACCTTATACCTAAGGCCTGTAAATTAAAAGCTACTATTGGGCATGCAGCACTTTTGTGCCACCCACATGTCTCAGGCCTGTGTGTGCAGTTTCACTGCCGCCTCGACTTGCAATTTAAAATCTCTCCCATGCATTAAACCTCCCTTTTATGACATATGTCACCTGTAAGGTAGGTCCTAGGTAGCCTAACGGGCAGGGTGCCAAGAATGTAAAAGGCAGGACATCTCCTTTTAAGTTTTACATGTCCTGGCAGTCAAAAACTCTTACAGTAATTTTCACTACTGTGAGGTTTATTCCTCTTGTAGAGAATCCTAGTTTGTTTGAATGGATTACAGGAGTTAGCTCAGCCTTTGGCTTGCAGACTCATGCCCCCGTCACCTAGTGACTTTTACCCTACTTAGCTTCCTCTGTTTTAGCACCTTTATTTAATGAAATCTTCTAAGATGGCTGCTTTGTTTTTAGTTAGGTCCATGTTTTAGTTTGCGTTGTCAGTGCCAACGTGCTAAGGCGTCAATATCAAGCAAAAAAAGATAAACAAACTGTAGGTGTTCACTTGAGGTACTTTCCCTCTTCACGCATTTGAGGTAATTGTGTATATAAATTACCGTCCCAAGCATGCCTTGTTATCTATTGTTTGGGAACAAACCTATGTCAGGGGTCCAAGTACATCTGTATAAATATTCCTCACTTAAACAGATAGTCAAAGGGATTCCGACCAGATGCCATTGCTGCTCTCGATGCTGCACGTCGCCTTGACGATGACCCAGTCTTCGTGTCCTTACGGAGCCTGAGCTAGAGATCTCATTCCAAGGTAACGAAGGTTGGGGGCTCTTCTCATGGTATTGGAAGATTATGTTTAACACGCCTAGCTCTCTTCTAGCTTAGGGATTAGGTACATGATCTTAGGGTATTTGGACATATTGCACATCACATGTCTTTTCATGTTTGTGTAAGATGGTGGGGGTCTTTAATGACTCTTATCTTTACCATTCTGTTTCTTGCACTGTTCATTATCCTAAACATTGCAGCCCATGCAACTTATCGCAGAATGCAGTTTTGCTAAAAAAAAATATTGAAACTTTACTTCATCTTCTTCATTGCCTGTGTTTACATGGTGTTCATGTGAGAAAGGGCTAATCTCCATTTAACCACAACATCCCTGAGATGTCACACTTTTGAGCCCATGCGTAATGGCTGCCACAAATCACCTTTCACTATTTGGGCTTCTGGTGAGATGCTGCTTGTAAGCCGTGAGGGTTGGGACAACAGTTGTGATCTGTTGTAGGACTGGCATTGTTGCATACAGACATAAGTACTATCATCCTTACACCAGCAGTCTTGCCTACAGCAAGAGTCCAACTACTACACTCTCATAGGCCAGCATTGGGAATTTCTTAATAAATGTTTAAGCTGTAATTCCTGATCAGAAAGAAGTAGCTGCCTCATGTTTGATATAATTGGAATTATAAAGCTAAATCCACTTTACCGGTGAAGTTAGATTTAATATTACTATTTTAGAAATACCACTTTTAGAAAGTGGACACATCTCTGGTCTCACTGCTCTGTGTGCCGGACAGAATGTCTACAATACATGTCTGGATTGGGTGACAGTTACATTTGTGCATGCCCTCAACACAGGAATCTCAACTGCATCTGCATTCATCTACATACTGATGGGTCTTCCTGGGCAGGAGGATGGGAGGGGTTCACACTTACACGTCAAAGGGTAGTGGCCTGATCCCACACTGATTACCTCCAACTTATAGTCTAGACCCAGGGCTCGGATGAAAGGGGGACCTGTGCATTTCATGGAGCTGTGCTGAAGTCACTCCCACTATAAAGGCATGTTCGGGTATTAGTACTGAGTCTCTGAACATAACAAATCACTTCTGGACTTGGGAAGACCATCGCTAGAATAAGAAGCCTGTGCTGTAAGGATTGCCACTTTGCCAGGACTGATGGTTCCAGGGAGTTGCTACTCAGCTTTGCTGAGCTGTGCTGCTGCCTGTTGATCTCTGCCCTGCTGAGGACAAGGACTGGTCCCATCTTGCTGACCAGAGTCACTCCAAGGGCTTGCTGGCTTGCCTCCTGTTCTACTGCAGTCTCAGAGACATCAAAAACTGCCTGCAATTCTCCTGGTGTTGCTGGACTCTGCATCTGTGAGGCCTACTCTTGCCTGAGGCACTGTTTTGCATCACTACAGACCGAGATGAAATACTCATGCACTGACAAAAAATCTCTGGAATACAACTCTTAGTCCGAGAAGTACCACTCTGCAAGGTTCGTAGAGGAAGATTAGCATGCTGAAAGCACACGTGTAAAAATGGTCACAGCAATGAAATAAAAAAATGGACAAATGATTCTCCACTGCAATATACACAGCAAATGTTTATATATACATATGTCACAATGCAAAGCAGATAAGAATAAAAAATGCATCACCATGAGGCACGGGTAAATCTGCGTCATCTCCCTCCTTATCAGCATCAGACGGCCAGATCCCTGAGTCGATGGTGGAGAGAGAGATCAATTATACTCACAGAAAGAATGACACACCTCAGCATCCTTAGCATGTCTGAGATCTGAGTCACTCCCCGGTCCACCTTGTTTCATCCTCTTATATACTTTAAACAAACCAGAGAGGAGAATTCTAGAAACTCCTTAAATGTATTAATAAAAAATGCTGGCTACTTCAGGTCAGTTTTGAAAAGAATACGTTGGAACTGGCCAAGATCCAAAGATGCCTTCTCTCAAAACAAAACTGTTCCCTTCTGTACCATAAACATCATCCTAGTACAACACACACACACACACACACACACACAGAATAAAAACATGAGCAAAAAGCATGTTGTATTACGTGGGCATGGAAAAATACTTGCAGCTTTTAACGTAGTGGTGGAGAACGCTACAATAAAGTCAATAGGCAAAAATTAAGTTGGTGGTCACCAATGTGACGGTGTGCTGCTAGGCTAGGTGCAACATGGAGTCCGTGGTCAAAACACAAATAGCATTACAAGTACCCCCTCCAGTTGGGCTTCAGAAGTGGGTTCTGCAGCTGATTTATGCAAAAACCGACACCGCCAATAGTGCATGAGAAATTCCGCTGCATTGATATTTCCACGTCAATGCAGAGCCCATTTGAAAACAGCAGATTGGCAGCCTGTGCTGCCCGACAACAATGCTCTGTGCGGCTCGACCCATCCCATTCTCTTCAACAGAACTCAATGCTGACACAAGGATCGGAACCGACACATCGTGCCCTCCATGCTTTGCTCCATCAAAGGTACAGTTTCATCAAACCCTGCATGGGTTTTGCAGCCGGCCTACCCTTCATCGTGGTCGACCTGAACTTTGGATTTGCACTGATCCCTCATGACCTCAAGTAACATTTTGACTGCTAATGAATTCCAAGCACTGTTTTGGATTTAATCCCTAAAAATCCATACTACTAATCTACTGATTGGATGTTTGTCGATTTGATCTTCTTTTACTCAGATAACCTCTAAACCTGTGTAGAGTTTTTTTGAGTTTTTTTCATTGTGTTACTGTGTGTGTTTCACAAATACTTTACATGTTGCCTCTTAAGTTAAGCCTGACTGCTGTGTGCCAAGCTACCTGAGGGTTACACAGGTTTGTTTAGAGTGTGTATCTGCCTTACCCTGACTAGGATTGGTGTTCCTTCTTGGACAGGTTGCATACCTCTGCCATCTAGAGACCAAATTCTCAACACTTATCCATTCAAACTGCCAACTAGAGACCAAATTCTCAACACCTATCAATTCAAAGTTCAAGGTGGAGCTTTGATTCCCATTATCTGGCTATTTGCTTTCAGCTGTCTCTCATTCTTTGCCCTTGTGATCCTCCTCTGAGCTGCTAGCTAAATCCTTCCTGTGAACTCAGAGTTCTTGTAATTGCCTCACTTCTGAAACTCTGTGTGAACTTTGCTGCCTTGCTTTAAGGCCAACGCAAGTTTATTTGTGATTTTGTATGTTCATGTTTCCTCACGTTTCCTGTACCTGTCTTGATACTTGTTAGACCTGGCATCCCTGGTGTGGATTCCCGTGACCTTTTACATTCTGACCTCCTGTTTTTCTGACTTCTTTTTTGCTGACTTTAGGATTCTGTGCACTTTACCACTGCTAAGGTGCTCTATGCTCCAAAACATGGTGACATTGGCTTATGCACAATTGGCATATTAAGGGACCTATTTATACTTTTTGATGCAAAACTGCATTAACGCAGTTTTACGTCAAAAAGTTTAGCGATGGCTTGTGCCATTCTACAGCGCTAGCTGGGTGCCATATTTAAGGAATGGTGCAAGCCAGCACTAAGCTTGGGCCGGCATGAAAATAAAAGATGCTAGCCGGATGGGGATGGCGGCACAGGAGATGGAGGTTGCGCGTCAAACAATGATGCTAAGCAGGCTAGAGGCAATACAAATGCCACTAACCAGTCTACCGTCATTTCCTGACGTACAACCATCCATGTCACATGACTCCTGTCTTCTAAAAGACAGGAGTCATGCCCTCCACCCCAATGGCCAGTACAGGGGACCAGTGTCCCCTGGGCATGGCTATTGCACCCAGTGCCATGCAGGGGGGCCCATATCATGGCCCCCAATGGCACTTACATTTATTTTACAAATACTTACCCTACTTACCTGAGATAGGGTCCCCATCCTCTGGTGTCCCTCTGGTGTGGGTGGGGGTGTTCCTGGGGCTTGGGGTGGGCACCTGTGGGCCCATTTCATGGCGTTTAGCCATGGAAATTGGTCCACACATTCCTTAACGCCTGGCCTGACCCAGGCGTTAAATAATGGCGCTGAGCAAGCTTAACACCATTGTTAGAAATGGGGTTTTTGGTTGGCAGTCAGGTTACCCTCTGTCCAAGCAAGAACCCTCATTCTAGTCAGGGTAAGTCACACACAATCCATATTATCCTGTGCCCACCCTCTGGTAGCTTGGCACGAGCAGTCAGGCTTAACTTAGAAGGCAATGTGTAAAGCGTTTGTGCAATAAATCATACAATAACACAATGTAGCACCACAAAAATACACCACACAGTGTTTAGAAAAATATATAATATTTATCTGGGTATTTGCAGGTCAAAACGATCAAAGATGCAATATGAATTTGTAAAGATATCACTAAAAAGTGATATGAAGTGTCTTAAGTCCTTAAAACGTAAACAAAGTCTTTTTCAAGCACAAAGTACCTGGTTTGGAGTGGAAAATCTCCGCAGAGGGCCGCAGAAGACGAGATGCGTGGAAAAATGGTGTGTGCGTCGGTTACGCCCCTTTACACACGGACATGCGTCGTTATTTTTCACGCAGGGAGACGTGTGTCGTTCTACGGGAGGAAAAATGGTGTGTGCGTCAGTTGCGCCCCTTCACACACGGACTTGCGTCATTATTTTTCACTCGGGGAAGACGTGCGTTGTTTTCTGGCACACGGACCGTCTCCTTCTATGAATCGCGGGATTACCAGATGTCCCAGGGTCTGTGCGTGGATTCTTCGACTTGTTATCCGGCTGCGTGTCGTTCTGGGAGGCTGTGCGTTGAATTTTCTTTCTCACGGCAGGCGTTGCGTCGATTTCCCCTCTAGAAGTCGGGCGGCGTTGTCCATGCGAGGCCGTGCATCGAAGTTCGGGTAGCACCGCAGGCGTCGCATCGAGCTGCGTCTTTCTGGATCGGCGTGCGGTGAATTTTTCACCACGGAACAAGCCGTGCGTCGAAACTTTCGGCGTACGAAGAGTCCAAATGAAAAAGAGAAGTCTTTTTGGTCCTGAGACTTCAGGGAACAGGAGGCAAGCTCTATCCAAGCCCATGGAGAGCACTTTTACAGCCAGACAAGCTGCAAGGCAGCAAGCCAACAGCAAAGGCAGCAGTCCTTTGTAGAAAGCAGACAGGTGAGTCTTTTGAGCAGCCAGGCAGTTCTTCTTGGCTGGATGTAGGTTCTGGTTCAGGTTTCTTCTCCAGCAAGTGTCTGATGAGGTAGGGCAGAGGCCCTGTTTTATACTAAATTGTGCCTTTGAAGTGGGGTTGACTTCAAAGAGTGGCTAAGAAATGCACCAGGTCCCCTTTAAGTCCAATCCTGTCTGCCAGTGTCCCCGTAGGGTGTGTGGCAGTCCTTTGTGTGAGGGCAGGCCCTCCACCCTCCCAGCCCAGGAAGACCCATTCAAAATGCAGATGTATGCAAGTGAAGCTGAGTACCTTGTGTTTGGGGTGTGTCTGAGTGAATGCACAAGGAGCTGTCAACTAAACAGAGCCAGACGTGGATTGAAAGCCACAGAAAGATTTAAGTGCAAAGAAATGGTCACTTTCTAAAAGTGGCATTTCTAGAATAGCAATATTAAATCCGACTTCACCAGTCAGCAGGATTTTGTATTACCATTCTGGCCATACTAAATATGACCTTCCTGCTCCTTTCAGATCAGCAGCTGCCAATTCAACAATGTATGAGGGCAGCCCCAATGTTAGCCTATAAAGGGAGCTGGGCTCACAGTAGTGTAAAAATGACTTTAGGAGTTTTACACTACCAGGAAATATAAACTACACAGGTACATGTCCTGCCTTTTACCCACACACCACCCTGCTCTAGGGGTTACCTAGGGCACACATTAGGGGTGACTTATATGTAGAAAAAGGGGAGTTCTAGGCTTGGCAAGTACTTTTAAATGCCAAGTCGAAGTGGCAGTGAAACTGCACACACAGGCCTTGCAATGGCAGGCCTGAGACAAGGTGAAGGGGCTACTTAAGTGGGTGGCACAACCAGTGCTGCAGGCCCACTAGTAGCATTTAATCTACAGGCCATAGGCACTTATAGTGCACTCTACTAGAGTCTTACAAGTAAATCAAATAGCCAGTCATGGATAAACCAATCAACAGTACAATTTATACAGAGAGCACATGCCCTTTAGCACTGGTTAGCAGTGGTAAAGTGCCCAGAGTTCAAAAGCCAACACAAACAGGTCAGAAAAAATAGGAGGAAGGAGGAAAAAAGTTTGGGGATGACCCTGTCAAAAAGCCAGGTCCAACATGCCCCCCCACCAGCCTAAACCTAGGGGAGAACAATCACTATCCTGATGTACTTCCCTGTTTGAGGTGATAGAACAAGGACCCAGGTCCACAACAGCAGGGGCATGCTCCAGTTCTTCGCCTTCCTAACTCCAATTGGATCCATCTGTCTATACTCTCAGGGCCCACTAAGCCAACCCATGGGGAACCTTTCTCCTTACCTGCGGATACCATCTGTGCAGCACCTAACCTTACTTTGATCACAGACGTATCCCAGGAGCAGGATAATACCACCAGGACCAACACAGTGGTGTTGCCCACTCTACCCCCGGGGTGTGACACTTGTCCCCTCCCCAGGGATAACTCTGTCCACCCGGACAGCAAGCCACAGTGGTTACTGACAGCTGTCAGGGAGGAGAGCCAGGCCCCAGGCCTCTCAAAGCTCCCCAACCACTGTGGCTGTGGCGAGTGAGGGGCAGTAGCCCCAGGTGCTGGGCACCCTTTAACCTCTCTCCCTTCCACCAGGTCAGAGATGACAGCCTGAACCTGGTCCTCCCCTCTGGGGCTCTGTACCCTCCCTCCTGGAGCCGTACCCCCAGAGTCCAACATGGTCAGGGTGCTTATAGAAGCCGCCCTGCACCACTCCTCCACCAGTGCAGGGCTGTTAACCTGCAACTGGCCCTCCAACCTGGGGTCTGTACCTTCAGGTTGGACTAGGGCCCGGAGTGAGGCTTCCCTCCCCCTGCCCTCCCTTCTAGGGTCCAGCACCCTCCAACTAGGAGTGGCCTCCTCAGAAGACAACATGGTAGGGGCACTGTTATCAGTAGCCCCTCCCTCTAGCTCCGGGGGACACCCTGAACCTGGTCTTCCAGCCCAGGGTCTGTCCCCTCAGACTGGATCACTGCCTGGCAAGCCAGGACTTTCTGGGTGGCACGCCTACCCCCCACCAGGTCAGAGTTTAACCTCTGAACCTGGCCATCCAACGCAGAGTCACCACCCTGAGGTTGAACAATTGCCTGGCATGCCAGGACTTCCTGGGGGGCACACTGACCCCTTCACCAGGTCAGGGTTTAACCTCTGAACCTGGCCATCCATCCCAGAGTCACCACCCTGAGGTTGAACAATTGCCTGGCACGCCAGGACTTCCTGGGGGGCACACTGACCCCCCACCAGGTCAGAGTTTAACCTCTGAACCTGGCCATCCAACCCAGAGTCACCACCCTGAGGTTGAACAGTTGCCTGGCACACCAGGACTTCTTGGGGGGCCCCCTGACCCCCCACCAGGACAGAGCTTAACTCCTGAACCTGGTCATCCAACCCAGAGTCACCACCCTGAGGTTGAACAATTGCCTGGCACGCCAGGACTTCTTGGGGGGCACACTGACCCCCCCCCACCTGGTCAGAGTTTAACCCCTGAACCGGGTCATCCAATCCAGAGTCACCACTCTGAGGTTGAACAATTGCCTGGCACGCCAGGACTTCCTGGGGGGCACGCTCACCCCCCACAAGGGACACACCGTCCCCAAGGGCTACACAAGAGTCTGGTTGCCGCAGGTCTCCTGACCTCTGCCTATCTGGCAGAGTCTGGATCTCCCCCAAACCAGAAACGGTTTCACCTGGGTCATTCTTGGGGGGCTCTGCTCTCAGAGCTGACCCCTGACTCTCCTGGACCTCCACTGGGGTCCGCAACCCCCTCTCAACCCTCTGTCTGGACTTCTGCACCCCCTCACTAGGAGTGGTACTGCCAGACACCAGAACTGGTGGGATGCTGGCTACAGTCACCCCCCCAAGTTCTTCTGACACTGCCTGGCCTCCCTCAACAGGTGGCCCTACGGTACAGGCTAGGCTTCCCTCCTGGCGTTCCCTCATGGAACCCTCTAGGACCTGGGACCTACCTGGGACACTACAATCCTCTCCCACCTCATTTGGTTGGGAAACACCTAGACCACTCCCTTCAGGAGCACCCCCAAATGCCTCTTCAGACTCTCTGGTATGCACCCAGAAGTCTGCCTCCATTGTAAGCTCCCTGGGGTCAGAGAACTCACACTCCACCTGGTGTTGGCGTAGCTCTGGAAAATAAGGACCAGACACATGCTCTCCAGCAATTACATCACTCTGCCCTTCACATGTATTAACCACAGTACCCTTCACCCAACCATCCAGTGACTCAGCCTTGAAAAAGCCCTCTACATCACCCTCCTGAGACTGGTGAGACAGTATCTGACTGTCCCTGACACTCAACCCATACTATTCTGGGATGTCTCCACACTCTATTTCCAGGACGTCCACCAGGGGGGAACCCTTTTTCCTGTCACTCTCTTCTAGAGCCAGTAAAGTGTCCCTCCCCCCAGTAGGAATATGACTCCCTGTGCCAGTTCCCCAATCCTTCTCAGGGACCCTGCGCATAACAGGAACTACCTCATACTCTTGAACCACCTGGGGTGCGTCAACTTACTTCTTCAAGTTGGGCACCACATCTCTGGGCTTGTGCCCTTCTTCAGCAGTACTGGATGCAAGATTTTTGCTGCCACCATCTGAACTGGACTCAGCCGTTCTGGTTTCCAGTTTCAGCTCTTCACAGCTCAGTTCCTGAGCTGCAATCCTTTCTTTTTCCAGGGCTAAGGCTCGTGCTGCCTCAGCCCTTTCAATAAAGTAATCTAGCTCCTCTCTCCACTGCTCTGCCTCTAGGAGCCATTCCTCTTTCACTGGTTCTCTTTCCTCATCTGAGTAGTCTTCCTCCTCATCTGATCAGTCCTCCTCCTCATCTGAGGAGTCCTTAGTCATTTGGTTTTTTGCTGCCTCTTCCTCTGCCCATCTTTCTTCCCCCCAGGTTATGTAGATATCTAGCAGTTCCATCTTAGTGGATCTCCTTGACATAGAAAGTCCCCATTTTCTGCAAAGCCTCCTTAGGTCAGCCTTAGTGAGGGATTCAGTAGGCACAAAGAATGATACACAGTAGGTACCCATTCTTAATCTGTCAAGGTATCACAGGCAAAACCAAAATCCAAAGTCCAAAATATCAATAATATATCCCGGAGTACATCAGAGAACCAAAAGCAAAAAGATGAAAAATCAAGTTGACCCTCAACTATGGGTAGGTAGTGAAATACTTAGCTACTGTATGTTACTACACAAATACAAGTCCTTCCTCACCACTGATCACCAATGTTAGAAATTGGGTTTTTGGTTGGCAGTCAGGTTACCCTCTGTCCAAGCAAGAACCCTCATTCTAGTCAGGGTAAGTCACACACAATCCAAATTATCCTGTGCCCACCCTCTGGTAGCTTGGCACGAGCAGTCAGGCTTAACTTAGAAGGCAATGTTTAAAGCGTTTGTGCAATAAATCATACAATAACACAATAGAGCACCACAAATATACACCACACAGTGTTTAGAAAAATATATAATATTTATCTGGGTATTTGCAGGTCAAAACGATCAAAGATGCAATATGAATTTGTAAAGATATCACTAAAAAGTGATATGAAGTGTCTAAAGTCTTTAAAAAGTAAACAAAGTCTCTTTCAAGCACAAAGTACCTGGTTTGGAGTGGAAAATCTCCGCAGAGGGCCGCAGAAGACGAGATGCGTGGAAAAATGGTGTGTGCGTCGGTTATGCCCCTTCACACATGGACTTGCGACGTTATTTTTCACGCGGGGAGACGTGTGTCGTTCTCCGGGAGGAAAAATGGTGTGTGCGTCAGTTGCGCCCCTTCACACACGGACTTGCGTCATTATTTGTCACTCTGGGAAGACGTGCGTCGTTTTCCGGCACGCGGACCGTCTACTTCTATGGATCACGGGATTACCAGATGTCCCAGGGTCTGTGCGTGGATTCTTCGGCTTGTTATCCGGCTGCGTGTCGTTCCAGGAGGCTGTGCGTGGAATTTTATTTCTCACGGCAGGCGTCGCGTCGATTTCCCCTCTAGAAGTCGGGCGGCGTTGTCCATGCGAGGCCGTGTGTCGAAGTTCCGGTCGCACCTCAGGCGACGCGTCGAGCGGCGTCTTTCTGGATCGGCATGCGGTGAATTTTTCACCGCGGAACAAGCTGTGCGTCGAAAACCTCGGCACACGAAGAGTCCAAAGGAAAAAGAGAAGTCTTTTTGGTCCTGAGACTTCAGGGAACAGGAGGCAAGCTCTATCCAAGCCATTGGAGAGCACTTTTACAGCCAGACAAGAGTTCAGCAAGGCAGAAAGCCAACAGCAAGGCAGCAGTCCTTTGTAGAAAGCAGACAGATGAGTCCTTTAAGCAGCCAGGCAGTTCTTCTTGGCAGGATGTAGGTTCTGGTTCAGGTTTCTTCTCCAGCAAGTGTCTGATGAGGTTGGGCAGAGGCCCTGTTTTATACTAAATTGTGCCTTTGAAGTGGGGGTGACTTCAAAGAGTGGCTAAGGAATGCACCAGGTCCCCTTTCAGTTCAATCCTGTCTGCCAGGGTCCCAGTAGGGGGTGTGGCATTCCTTTCTGTGAGGGCAGGCCCTCAACCCTCTCAGCCCAGGAAGACCCATTCAAAATGCAGATATATGCAAGTGAGGCTGAGTACCCTGTGTTTGGGGTGTGTCTGAGTGAATGCACAAGGAGCTGTCAACTAAACCTAGCCAGACGTGGATTGAAATGCACAGAAAGATTTAAGTGCAAAGAAATGCTCACTTTCTAAAAGTGGCATTTCTAGAATAGTAATTGTTGGACCTGGCTTTTTGACAGGGTCATCCCCAAACTTTTTTGCCTCCTTCCTCCTATTTTTTCTGACCTGTTGTTGTTGGCTTTTGACCTCTGGGCACTTTACCACTGCTAACCAGTGCTAAAGTGCATATGCTCTCTGTGTAAATGGTACTATTGATTGGTTTATCCATGATTGGCTATTTAATTTACTTATAAGTCCCTAGTAGAGTGCACTATATGTGCCTAGGGCATGTAGATTAAATGCTGCTAGTGGGCCTGCAGCACTGGTTGTGCCACCCACTTCAGTAGCCCCTTAACCCTGTCTCAGGCCTGCCATTGCAAGGCCTGTGCGTGCAGTTTCACTGCCACTTCGACTTGGCATTTAAAAGTACTTGCCAATCCTAGAACTCCCCTTTTTCTACATATAAGTCATCCCTAATGGTTGCCCTAGGTAACCCCTAGAGCAGGGTGCTGTGTAGGTAAAAGGCAGGACATGTACCTGTTTAGTTATATGTCCTGGTAGTGTAAAACTCCTAAATTCGTTTTTACACTACTGTGAGGCCTGCTCCCTTCATAGGCTAACATTGGGGCTGCCCTCATACACTGTTGAAGTGGCAGCTGCTGATCTGAAAGGAGCAGGAAGGTCATATTTAGTATGGCCAGAATGGTAATATAAAGTCCTGCTGACTGGTGAAGTCGGATTTAATATTACTATTCTAGAAATGCCACTTTTAGAAAGTGAGCATTTCTTTGCACTAAAATCTGCTTGTGCCCTTCAATCCACGTCTGGCTAGGTTTAGTTGACAGCTCCTTGTGCATTCACTCAGACACACCCCAAACACAGGGTACTCAGCCTCACTTGCATACATCTGCATTTTGAATGAGTCTTCCTGGGCTGGGAGGGTGGAGGGCCTGCCCTCACACAAAGGACTGCCACACCCCCTACTGGGACTCTGGCAGACAGGATTGAACTGAAAGGGGGCTTGGTGCATTTCTTAGACACTCTTTGAAGTCACCCCCACTTCAAAGGCACAATTTAGTATAAAACAGGGCCTATGCCCTACCTCATCAGACACTTGCTGGAGAAGAAACCTGAACCAGAAACCACATCCTGCCAAGAAGATCTGCCTGGCTGCTCAAAGGACTCACCTGTCTGCTTTTCTACAAAGGACTGCTGCCTTGTTGTTGGCCTGCTGCCTTGCTGAACTCTTGTCTGGCTGTAAAAGTGCTCTCCAAGGGCTTGGATAGAGCTTGCCTCCTGTTCCCTGAAGTCTCAGGACCAAAAAGACTTCTCTCTTCCACTTGGACGCTCCGTGCGCTGAAATTTTCGATGCACAGGTTGTTTCGCGGCAAGAAAAACGCCGCACACCGACGCTGATCGACGCGACGCCTTCGGGACGACCGAAACTTTGACGCACGGCCTCGCAAGGACAACGCCGCCCGACTTCCCAGGAGAAATCGACGCGACGCCTGCTGTGAGATCAAAACTTTGACGCACGGCCTCGCAAGGACAACGTCGCCCGACTCCCAAACAGAAATCGACGCAACGCCTGCTGTGAGATCGAAACTTCGACGCGCAGTCCCACAGAACGACGCGCAGCCGGAAAACAAGCAGGAAAATACACGCACAGACCCGGGACATCTGGTACTCCCCGCGATCCACAGAAAGAGACTGTCCGCGCACCGGAAAACGACGCACGACTTACCGCGTTGGAAAATAACGACGAAAGTCCGTGTGTGCTGAGGAGAAATCGACGCACACACCAGTTTTCCACGTATCTCTTCTCCTGTGGCCCTCTGAGGAAATTTTCCACCAGAAACCAGGTACTTTGTGTGTGAAAGAGACTTTATTTGCTTTCTAAAGACTTAAGACACTTTGGGGGTCATTCTGACCCTGGCGGTCATGGACCGCCAGGGCCAACGACCGCGGAAGCACCGCCAACAGGCTGGCGGTGCTTCCTGGCCAATTCTGACCGCGGTGGTAAAGCTGCGGTCAGAAAAGGGAAACCGGCGGTTTTCCCCTGGCCATAGGAATCCTCCATGGCCGCGCTGCAAGCAGCGCGGCCATGGGGATTCCGACCCCCTTCCCGCCATCCTGTCCCTGGCGGTTTTTACCGCCAGGAACAGGATGGGGGGAACGGGTGTCATGGGGCCCCTGGAGGCCCCATAATGATTTTCAGTGTCTGCTTAGCAGACACTGAAAATCGCGACGGGTGCCACTGCACCCGTCGCACCCCAGCAACTCCGCCGGCTCCGTTCGGAGCCGGCTTCATCGTTGCTGGGTCTTTCCTGCTGGGCGGGCGGGCGGCCTTTTGGCGGTCGCCCGCCCGCCCAGCGGGAAAGTCAGAATGACCTCTGCGGTCATTTGACCGCGGTGCGGTCTTCTGGCGGGGGAAATTTGGCGGGCGGCCTCCGCCGCCCGCCGAATTTGGAATGACCCCCTTTATATCACTTTTCAGTGATATCTTTACAAATTCATATTGCAACTTTGATCGTTTTGACCTGAAAATACCCAGATAAATATTATATATTTTTCTTAACACTGTGTGGTGTATTTTTGTGGTGTTATACTATGGTGTTGTATGATTTATTGCACAAATGCTTTACACATTGTCTTCTAAGTTAAGCCTGACTGCTCGTGCCAAGCTACCAGAGGGTGGGCACAGGCTGATTTTGGATTGTGTGTGACTTACCCTGACTAGAGTGAGGGTTCTTGCTTGGACAGATGGCAACCTGACTGCCAACCAAAAACCCCATTTCTAACATTGGTGATCAGCGGTGAGGATAGGACTTGTGTTTGTGCAGTGACATACAGTAGCTAAGTATTTCACTACCTACCCACAGTTGAAGGTCAACTTGATTTTTCATCTTTTTTGCTTTTGGTTCTCTGATGTCCTCCTGGATATACTATTGAGATTTTGGACTTTGGATTTTGGTTTTTGCCGGTAAGACCTTATCAACAATGAGATTGCTTACGTACTCACTCTTTGTGCCTACTGCCCACCTCACTAAGGCTGACCTAAGGAGGCTTTGCAGAAAATGGGGCCTTCCTGTATCAAGGAGATCTACTAAGATGGAAATACTACATGCCTACATAGTCTGGGGGGAAGAAAGATGGGCAGAGAGAGAGGCAGAAAAAAAGCAAATGACTAAGTACCCCTCAGATGAGGAGGGGGACTGCTCAAATGAGGAGGAAGACTACTCAGATGAGGAAAGAGAACCAGTGAGAGATGAATGGCTCCTAGCTCTAGAGTGGTGTATGGAAGATCTAGATGAGCAGCTTGAAAGGGCTGAGGCAGAAAGTCTCTTAGCCCTGGAAGAAGAAAAGATTGCAGCTCAAGAGCTGAGCTGTAAAGAGCGACAAAACTGGAAGCTGGAAGGGCTGAGTCCAATTCAGATGGTGGCAGCAAAAATCTTGCATCTAGTACTGCTGAAGAAGGGCACAAGCCCAGAGATGTGGTGCCCAACTTGAAGAAGGGAGTTGACACACCCCAGGCGGTTCAAGGGTATGAGGTAGTTCCCGTTATGCACAGGGTCCCTGAGAAGGATTGGGGAACTGGCCCAGGGAGTCATATTCCAACTGGGGGGAGGGACACTTTACTGACTCTAGCAGAGAGTGACAGAGAAAAGGGTTCCCCCCTGGTGGACGTCCTGGATATAGAGTGTAGAGACATCCCAGAAGAGTATGGGTTGAGTGTCAGGGACAGTCAGATACTGTCTCACCAGTCTCAGAAGGGTGATGTAGAGTGCTTTTTCAAGGTTGAGTCACTGGATGGTTGGGTGAAGGGTACTGTGGTTAATACATGTGAAGGGCAGAGTGATGAAATGGCTGGAGAGCATATGTCTGGTCCTTATTTTCCAGAGCTACGCCAACACCAGGTGGAGTCTGAGTTCTCTGACCCCAGGGAACTTACAATGGAGGCAGACTTCTGGGTGAGTACCAGAGAGTCTGAAGAGGCATTTGGGGGTGCTCCTGAAGGGAGTGGTCTAGGTGGTTCCCAACCGAGTGTGGTGGTAAAGGATTGTAGTGTCCCAGGTAGGTCCCAGGTCCTAGAGGGTTCCATGAGGGAACACCAGGAGGGAAGCCTAGCCTGTACCGTAGGGCCACCTTTTGAGGGAAGCCCCGCAGTGTCAGAAGAACTTGGAGGGGTGACTGTAGCCAACATCCCAACAGGTCTGGTGTCTGGCGGTACCCCTCCTAGTGAGGGGGTGCAGAAGTCCATACATAGGGTTGAGAGGGGGTTGCAGACCCCAGTGGAGGACCTTGAGAGTCAGGGGTCAGCTCTGAGAGCCGAGCCCCCCAGGAATGACCCAGGTGAAACCGTTTCTGGTTTGGGGGAAACCCAGACTCTGCCGGATGGGCAGAGGTCGGGAGACCTGCGCCAACCAGACTCTTGTGTGGCCCTTGGGGACGGTGTGTCCCTTGTGGGGGGTGAGAGTGCCCCCCAGGAAGTCCTGGCATGCCAGGCAAAGATTCAACCTCAGGGGGGTGACTCTGGGTTGGATACCCAGGTTCAGAGGTTAAACTCTGACCTGGTGGGAGGTAGGTGTGCCTCCCAAGAAGTCCTGCTGTGCCAGGCAATTGTCCAACATCGGGGTGTTGACTCTGGGTTGGATGGCCAGGTTCAGAGGTTAAACTCTGACCTGGTGGGAGGTAGGTGTGCCCCCCAGGAAGTCCTGGTGTACCAGGCAGTTGTCCAACCTCAGGGTGCTGACTCTGGGTTGGATAACCGGGTTCAGAGCTTAAACTCTGACCTGGTGGGGGGTAGGTGTGCCCCCCAGAAAGTCCTGGCGTGCCAGGCAATTGTTCAACCTCAGGGTGGTGACCCTGGGTTGGAGAACCAGGTTCCGAGGTTAACCTCTGACCTGGTGGGAGGTAGGTGTGCCTCCCAGAAAGTCCTGGTGTGCCAGGCAGTTACCCAACCTCAGGGTGGTGATCCTAGGTTGGAGAACCAGGTTCAGAGGTTAAACTCTGACCTGGTGGAGGGTCAGTGTGCCCTCCAGGAAGTCCTGGCGTGCCAGGCAATTGTTCAACTTCAGGGTGGTGACTCTGAGTTGAATGGTCAGGTGCAGAGGTTAAACTCTGACCTGGTGGGGGGTAGGTGTGCCTCCCAGAAAGTCCTGGTTTGCCAGGCAGTGATCCAGTCTGAGGGTACAGACCCTGGGCTGGAAGACCAGGTTCAGGGTGTCACCCCGGACATGGAGGGAGGGGCTACTGATAACAGTGCCCCTACCATGTTGTCTTCTGAGGAGGCCACTCCTAGTTGGAGGGTGCTGGACCCCAGAAGGGAGGGCAGGGGCAGGGAAGCCTCACCCCGGGCCCTAGTCCAACCTGAAGGTACAGACCCCAGGTTGGATGGCCAGTTGCAGGTTAACAGCCCTACACTGGTGGAGGAATGGTACAGGGCGACTTCTATAAGCACCCTGACCATGTTGGACTCTGGGGGTACCGCTCCAGGAGGGAGGGTACAGAGCCCCAGAGGGGAGGACCAGGTTCAGGCTGTCATCCCTGACCTGGTGGAAGGGAGAGTGGTTAAAGGGTGCCCAGCACCTGGGGCTACCGCCCCCCACTCTCCACAGCCACAGTGGTGGGAGAGCTTTGAGAGGCCTGGGGCCTGGCTCTCATCCCTGGCAGCTGTCAGTAACCACTGTGGCTTGCTGTCCGGGTGGACAGAGATATCCCTGGGGAGAAGCAAGTGTCACACCCCGGGGGTAGAGTGGGCAACACCACTGTGTTGGTCATGGTGGTACTATCCTGCTCCTGGGATACATCTGTGAGCAAAGTAAGGTTAGGGGCTGCACAGATGGGATCCGCAGGTAAGGAGAAAGGTTCCCCATGGGTTGGCTTAGTGGGCCCTGAGAGTATGGACAGAGGGATCCAATTGGAGTCAGGAAGGAGAAGAACTGGAGCATGCCCCTGCTGTTGTGGGCCTGGGTCCTTGTTCTGTCGCCTCAAACAGGGAAGTACATCAGGATAGTGATTGTTCTCCCGTGGCTTTAGGCTGGTAGGGGGTCATGTTGGACCTGGCTTTTTGACAGGGTCATCCCCAAACTTTTTTGCCTCCTTCCTCCTATTTTTTCCGACCTCTTGTCGTTGTCTTTTGACCTCTGGGCACTTTACCACTGCTAACCAGTGCTAAAGTGAATATGCTCTCCGTGTAAATGGTACTATTGAGTGGTTTATCCATGATTGGCTATTTAATTTACTTATAAGTCCCTAGTAGAGTGCACTATATGTGCCTAGGGCCTGTAGATTAAATGCTGCTAGTGGGCCTGCAGCACTGGTTGTGCCAACCACTTCAGTAGCCCCTTAACCTTGTCTCAGGCCTGCCATTGCAAGGCCTGTGCGTGCAGTTTCACTGCCACTTCGACTTGGCATTTAAAAGTACTTGCCAAGCCTAGAACTCCCCTTTTTCTACATATAAGTCATCCCTAATGGTTGCCCTAGGTAACCCCTAGAGCAGGGTGCTGTGTAGGTAAAAGGCAGGACATGTACCTGTTTAGTTATATGTCCTGGTAGTGTAAAACTCCTAAATTCGTTTTTACACTACTGTGAGGCCTGCTCCCTTCATAGGCTAACATTGGGGCTGCCCTCATACACTGTTGAAGTGGCAGCTGCTGATCTGAAAGGAGCAGGAAGGTCATATTTAGTATGGCCAGAATGGTAATATAAAGTCCTGCTGACTGGTGAAGTCGGATTTAATATTACTATTCTAGAAATGCCACTTTTAGAAAGTGAGCATTTCTTTGCACTAAAATCTTCTTGTGCCCTTCAATCCACGTCTGGCTAGGTTTAGTTGACAGCTCCTTGTGCATTCACTCAGACACACCCCAAACACAGGGTACTCAGCCTCACTTGCATACATCTGCATTTTGAATGGGTCTTCCTGGGCTGGGAGGGTGGAGGGCCTGCCCTCACACAAAAGACTGCCACACCCCCTACTGGGACTCTGGCAGACAGGATTGAACTGAAAGGGGGCTTGGTGCATTTCTTAGACACTCTTTAAAGTCACCCCCACTTCAAAGGCACAACTTAGTATAAAACAGGGCCTTTGCCCTACCTCATCAGACACTTGCTGGAGAAGAAACCTGAACCAGAAACCACATCCTGCCAAGAAGATCTGTCTGGCTGCTCAAAGGACTCACCTGTCTGCTTTTCTACAAAGGACTGCTGCCTTGCTGTTGGCCTGCTGCCTTGCTGAACTCTTGTCTGGCTGTAAAAGTGCTCTCCAAGGGCTTGGATAGAGCTTGCCTCCTGTTCCCTGAAGTCTCAGGACCAAAAAGACTTCTCTCTTCCACTTGGACGCTCCGTGCGCCAAAATTTTCGACGCACAGCTTGTTCCGCGGCAAGAAAAACGCCGCACACCGACGCTGATCGACGCGACGCCTTCGGGACGACCGAAACCTTGACGCACGGCCTCGCAAGGACATCGCCGCCTGACTTCCCAGGAGAAATCGACGCGACGCCTGCCGTGAGATCAAAACTTTGATGTACGGCCTCGCAAGCACAACGCCGCCCGACTCCCAAAGAGAAATCAACGCGACGCCTGCGTGAGATCGAAACTTCGACGCACAGTCCTGCAGAACGACGCGCAGCTGGAAAACAAGCAGGAAAATCCACGCACAGACCCGGGACATCTGGTACCCCCTGCGATCCACAGAAAGAGACTGTCCGCGCGCCGGAAAACGACGCACGACTTCCCGCGTGGAAAATAACGACGCAAGTCTGTGTGTGCTGAGGAGAAATCGACACACACACCAGTTTTCCACATATCTCTTCTCCTGTGGCCCTCTGAGGAGATTTTCCACCAGAAACCAGGTACTTTGTGTGTGAAAGAGACTTTGGCGGTCATTCTGACCCTGGTGGTCAAAGACCGCCAGGGCGGAGGACCGCGGGAGCACCGCCGACAGGTCTCCCGCCAGTGTCCCGCCGCCCCATTGAATCCTCCAAGGCGGCGCAGCTTGCTGCGCCGCCGAGGGGATTCCGACCCCCCCTACCGCCATCCAGATCCCGGCGGTCCGACCGCCGGGAACCGGATGGCGGTAGGGGGGGTCGCGGGGCCCCTGGGGGCCCCTGCAGTGCCCATGCCACTGGCATGGGCACTGCAGGGGCCCCCGTAAGAGGGCCCCTACAAGTATTTCACTGTCTGCTACGCAGACAGTGAAATACGCGAGGGGTGCAACTGCACCCGTCGCACAGCTTTCACTCCGCCGGCTCGATTCCGAGCCGGCTTCATCGTGGAAGCCTCTTTCCCGCTGGGCTGGCGGGCGGCCTGAAGGCGGCCGCCCGCCAGCCCAGCGGGAATGTCAGAATTACCGCCGCGGTCTTTCGACCGCGGAACGGTAACCTGACGGCGGGACTTTGGCGGGCGGCCTCCGCCGCCCGCCAAGGTCAGAATGAGGGCCTTTGTTTGCTATCTAAATACTTAAGACACTTTGGGCCTCATTCTGAGGCCGGCGGCGGCGGTCGCCGCCATATGGCCGCTCCGCGGTCGAAAGACCATGGAGGCCATTCTGGCATTCCCGCTGGGCTGGCGGGCGACCGCCAGAAGGCCGCCCGCCAGCCCAGCGGGAAACCCCTTCCCACGAGGAAGCCGGCTCCGAATGGAGCCGGCGGAGTGGGAAGGTGCGACGGGGTGCAGTTGCACCCGTCGCGAATTTCAGTGTCTGCAAAGCAGACACTGAAATTCTTTGTGGGGCCCTCTTACGGGGGCCGCTGCAGTGCCCATGCCATCGGCATTGGCACTGCAGGGGCCCCCAGTGGCCCCACGACACCCCATACCGCCATCCTGTTCCTGGCGGGCGAACCGCCAGGAACAGGATGGCGGTATGGGGTGTCGGAATCCCCATGGCGGCGCAGCAAGCTGCACCGCCATGGAGGATTCCTGAGGGCAGCGGAAAACCAGCGGGAGACCGCCGGTTTTCCCTTTCTGACCGCGGCCAAACCGCTGCGGTCAGAATGCCCTTGAGAGCACCGCCAGTCTGTTGTGGTGCTCTCGTGGTCGTTGACCCTGGCGGTCAATGACCGCCAGGGTCAGAATGACCCCCTTTATATCACTTTTCAGTGATATCTTTACAAATTCATATTGCAACTTTGATCGTTTTGACCTGAAAATACCCAGATAAATATTATATATTTTTCTAAACACTGTGTGGTGTATTTATGTGGTGTTATACTATGGTGTTGTATGATTTATTGCACGAATGCTTTACACATTGCCTTTAAGTTAAGCCTGACTGCTCGTGCCAAGCTACCAGAGGGTGGGCACAGGCTGATTTTGGATTGTGTGTGACTTACCCTGACTAGAGTGAGGGTTCTTGCTTGGACAGAGGGCAACCTGACTGCCAACCAAAAAACCCATTTCTAACAGTAATATTAAATCCGACTTCACCAGTCAGCAGGATTTTGTATGACCATTCTGGCCATACTAAATATGACCTTCCTGCTCCTTTCAGATCAGCAGCTGCCACTTCAAAAATGTCTGAGGGCAGCCCCAATGTTAGCCTATGAAGGGAGCAGGCCTCACAGTAGTGTAAAAACGAATTTAGGAGTTTTACACTACCAGGACATATAAACTACACAGGTACATGTCCTGCCTGTTACCCACACAGCACCCTGCTCTAGGGGTTACCTAGGGCACACATTAGAGGTGACTTATATGTAGAAAAAGGGGAGTTCTAGGCTTGGGAAGTACTTTTAAATGCCAAGTCGAAGTGGCATTGAAACTGCACACACAGGTCTTGCAATGGCAGGCCTGAGATACGGTGAAGGGGCTACTTAAGTGGGTGGCACAACCAGTGCTGCAGGCCCACTAGTAGCATTTAATCTACAGGCCGTAGGCACATATAGTGCACTCTACCCAGGGTCTTACAAGTAAATCAAATAGCCAATCATGGATAAACCAATCAACAGTACAATTTATACAGAGAGCATATGCCCTTTAGCACTGGTTAGCAGTGGTAAAGTGCTCAGAGTTCAAAAGCCAACAAGAACAGGTCAGACAAAATAGGAGGAAGGAGACAAAACGTTTGGGGATGACCCTGTCAAAAAGCCAGGTCCAACAACCATTATTTGGGTCCGCCTCTCACCCGTGCGGAATTTTTGCATGGAGGCATAAAAAAGGCACTACAGGCTTAGAGATATTTTTTGGGCAGGAATGCTACCGTGCATCTCATTGATGCAAGGTGGGTTCACTTATCCAGAAAATGGTACTAAGACCTATATTTTGATGCTAAAGGGGTCTAGTGTCAAAATATAAATATGGAGTTAACTTTGCACCCTTTTAGTGTCAAAATAAATTACGCTAAAACGGCACAAAGCAAGTATAAATATGTCCCTAATGTACTTGTTCGTTCCTAGTCACATGCACTATATGTGCCCAGGGCCTTTAAATGAAATGCTACTCATGGGCCTGAAGCACTGATTGTGCCACCCATTACAGTAGCCCTTTAAACGTCTCAGGCCTGCCACTGCAGAGCATGTGTGTGCAATTTTAAACTGCTATTTGATTTGGCAATTGCACCAACTTGCCAGGGCTCAATTTTCTTTTATTACACATAAGTCACCCTTTAGGAGGCCCCAAATAGCCCCAATGGCAGGGGACATTGTATTTCAAAAGTTGGATATATACTTTTAAGTTGAATGATCTGTTAGTGAAAAACTGTTAAATTCCTTATTCACACCTGCAAGGCCTATCTCTCCCATAGGTTAACATTAGGGTTATCTTGAAGCAGCCTTTATGTGTACCTTCCAATTGAGAAAAGATAGAAAACTGGAGTTTGGTGTCTCTGGAATCACAGTTTAAGATCACAACTTATGGTGAAGTCAGATTTTACATTACAAGTCTGAAAAGGCCACTTTTTTAAAGTTGCCATTTTCTTCCTTTAACCATTCTGTTCCTCTGTCTCTCTGAATACATGTCTGGTCTGGGGTGGGTGACAGCTGGGCTTTGTGCATTTCTTCTAGACAGCCATACACAAAGGTAGCGGGTTGTGACATTTACATCCTGATGGTCCATCACCAGGCTGATGGGCATTCCTGGACTAAATGGGAGGGAGGAGCTGGGACTTAAACAAATAGGGCTGTGCCTGCCACCACACAAAGCAAGTAGATGCATAACCCCATGAAGAGTGTCTGGAGCCAAGGAAGGGAGAGTAGGGACCATGTCCACTTCAAAGGCATTTCTTTGAAGTCCCCCCCACTTCAAAGGCTCAAATCGGTATAAGTGATGGACCCCATTTTCCACCAAATCAGTTCTGGATCTGAGGATACTCAGCCAGGAAGAAGGACTACTATGCTGCCAGGAGGGACTGCCAGTCTGATTAACTGCATTGCCATGTAGGTCTGCTGCCTGCTGCTTCCTGCCAGTGAGTGATAAGGACTGGACTTCGCTCTCTACATCCTCTGCTGAACCAAGTGACTCCCAAGGCTTGCTGGCTTGCCTCTTGTTCTGGAATTCTCAGGGTCATCAAAGACTTCCCTCTACCCTGCTTTAGCTGCTGAACTCTGCTACAGTGAGTCCTTTCCTGCCAAGAGGTGCCAATACAGTCCTGGGCCTTGGGTGAGAAATCTGAAGCTGTCTTTCTTTAAAAACTGATGCATTAAAGCTGTTGTGCCACTCAGTATCACCACAGCAATCTTTGACGCCAATGCAGTGCTGATTCAACATGCGACACAGACCCGACTGCGAGATTCGATGATGACACAGTGCTGATCTGAGGACATCGCTGTGTGGCTCGATGACGACGTATCACCTGAATCAAGAGGGGTTCGACACCGATGCAGCTACATTACTGCATGGACCAGAACGGACTAATCGAGTCTTAGGCTCCAACTCTTGCTCCATCCTAGGTACTTTTACAGTGTCTCCTGCATGGTTCCTGTCACTGGTCTTCCCTCCATTGCGGTCGACCTGAACTTTGGGTGTACCTCGGTCTAGTGCAAACTCAAATAGCCTTTTAGCGCTATTGACTTTTAAGCACTACATTGCAGTTTATTATTTAAAAATCATATCTCAAGTTCTACTTGTTGGATATTTGTTGTTTTGGTATTGTTTTATTCAGGTAAATATTCTCTATTTTTCTAAGCTGGTGTGGAGTCTTTTTATGGCGTGTTTCACTGTGTTACTGTAATTTAAGTGTTGCACAAATACTTTACACATGCTTAAGTGAATCCTGAATGCTCTGTGCCAGCTAGCAAGGGTGAGCACAGGTTAATTTATTGTGGATCTGACTTACCTTGACTAGGATTGTCTCTATTTGACAGGGTGCATAACTCTGCCACCTAGAGACCCAATTTTGAACAATACCTTAGCTCTGCTGTTCACATTTCCATTCTATCATGTTATAACTATCTTTTCTTGTATTGCATTAGTCCTTGCTCTGTTTGTATACTGACAGCCATGCTCTTGTTTATATGGAGAATCCTTGTCTTCTGTCACAGTTTTCCTTCTTCTTCTGCATACTTCCTGCATGATTTGTGTCTGTATTCCAGATTACTTGCCTATGTTCCGGAGCTCCTTGTTCTGTGCGCCCTACCAAACCTTGCTCCTGGTATGTGCTTTTACCGGTCTTCTCTGTATTTCTAATCTATATTTTCCCAGCAAGTTAGTTGCCTTGGTCTGTCTACTCTTTCTATATTCTGTCTTGCCTTACTCATTCAATATTTCTTATAATCTTGCGTTTCCTGAGCCCTGGTTATTTATTGTTCATCTTCCTCCAGTCTGTTTTTCAGAATCCAGTCCTGTCCTGTTTCTAAATTCTGTTCATTTTGTCCATTATCTTAGTTTTCTGATGTGGTAAAAGCTTATATTTATTATTAGTAAGGGTGAGCAGAAGTCACAGAGGTTGCACCCCGCGGAATTCTGCAGAGATAAAATAAAAATTCAGTGAGATTTTGCAGAGTTCCGCCTGCCCCCGAAACATAGGAGCTATCAATTAGAGTGACTATTCATATGCATTCAGAAAAATTACAGATTTTGTAGACAAATAAGGGGTTTGAAAAGGTGACATATTCTGTGCATACGCTTGAATCTTCACTAGTGGAGGTGAGGGGTTTGAAATAAGATGGAAACTCAAAGGATTCTCTGGACGATCTGGAAGAGGTAAAACCTGGACTCTGACGTGTCTGGCTGTCCCTGCGTACGCAATGGAGCATCTACGTTCATCCTCCTCCTCAAATTTCATAGGCAAACCTGGCATTTCTCCTTTTAAGGAGATGTTTAGTTGTGCCAACGGTTGGGGAACCTAAAATGATTCCTTCACATGCCAGAGCCACAGAAAGCACCGTATGCTAAATATTGTCAGGCTACGTGCATTTGTCACACAGAGACTTTTCACAATGTAACAACAACAAGTGAGCAATGCAGGATTAATTTTTTGCGGTCATTGCAGTGAAGGAAATGATATTCTGCTCCTTCTTTTTGGACATCAAACCCACTGCCGCAATGCACACATTTCCCTTTAGATAGTTCAGCCCGCGACGGTGTCAGAGATCTCTAAATGTTGCTGCTGCAAAATAAGGACAATGGGGCAGCTCACATCTGTACTTTTAGGAGCAATCATGCTTGTTTAAAAGAAGTACATTAATTTTAATAAAAGAACAGAATTCCGGTGCAGGTGCCCTCCCTGTGATGGTTTGATTGCTAACACGGTTATACAGATTGAGTGGAGTCATATAAGTAAGGATTACACTAAAGGCCACACGGCTGTGAATAGGCATCTACAGATTAAATGGTCACTGAATTATACTTCAGATTTGTGAAAGTGAGAGACTTGCTATGTAATGTCCGGTCATGTAATGTTACATCGTGGTACCGCTGATTTAAGATAAAAATGGAATAAGCGTTTGCACAGCTCACACCAGCACCACAAATAGTTTTTTGTGCATGATTTCCATGGTAACCAGTTTCTACAGAGCTCTGCATTTTAATCAGGTGTAATTAATCAGGCCACCACTGATTCATGTCAGTAATTGGTATGATCACGCATGCGACTAATATTTAAACACCAGTCTACAAATGCTTGCATGCTGCTGACTGATTTTAGCTGCGAAATCTGAGCCAACACAAATAGTTTTGGAAGGTTGGCTCTCTGTAAAGCTTCTCTTTTGCAGGTTCCCAGTCCCCTAGAAGCGGATAGATCCCCAGCGCAGTATCCTTGCTCACTGGTATCAAAGTTCCTCGGTATCCACGCTCCTTCCTGCTGAATCCCGGGTGACTCAAGCAAGTCACTTGAGCATGTGCAACGTGCAGCTGCCAGCCAGACAAGAAAAGGTGCCCAAACTCCTGTAAACTCACACAAAACAAGTCGAATTCTCAGAATAATGAGGAGTGACTACAACGATTACAGGGCTGCATAAACCAGGTTGTGAATAAACAATAAAATTGTGCTGCTGCCTAATTCTACTGGCGGAGCGGAAGAATTTATTTAGTAATTCCGCGTTACAAGAGTAACACGGAACTACTAACTTCCTCCAATTCGGCCAGCGGAATTAAACATTCCATCCACACTTAGTAATTATCATTTGGTGTCAATGAGTTCTGAAGGTTGGTGCCTCATGCACAAAAATTCACTTAAAGTTATTGCTTGAGAAGATGCTCTTTTTGCAGGCTCCACAGTGACACTAGTTGCCCTACTATTGCTGAATTTCCTGCTGGTGAAATGACCAAGTGATGCACTGGACCCTGCATACCTAGCCTCAGTTTAATTGGTTTTTCCACAATTGGCAGAAGGTAACTTACTTACAAACCTCTAGTATATGGTACCATGTATACTCAGGCCCTGTACCTTAAAGTTCCCCTCCATGACTACAGCACTTATTGTGCCACCATTGGTGGGACAAAACAAAGCATGACTCCCAACTTTCCATGTCAGCTGGCACAGCAGTTCGTAAACTACTAATGCCCCTTTGCCACTTAAATAATGGCAAATCCCAAACCTTCCTTTTTATTATTTATAAGTCACCTCTAAAGAAGGCCTACTGAGCCATAAAAGCAGGGTACGTTATATCAAAGTGATGGACATGTGTTTTGGTGACTTTACCTGTCCTGACAGGAACTGTAGTGTTGTATTTACTGTGGCTAGGTTAGTAGCCCCATTGGTGATCACAAAGTTACACACTGACAACTAAGCCGTGCTAACTTCTGAATGGGACAACTAAATATGGTGTTTTAATGTACTGTATTAAAATAATTATTGTATTAAACTCAACTTGTTGGTCAACTCAAATTTATTGTAACATTTGCACAAATATAAACTTTAGAAATTTACCACTTTGTTGCCCAACGTGTCTAGTAACCACTCACGGTTGCACACAAGCTGCTGCCCTTCAAACAGCCTTCTGTCCTCCTGGTGGAAAGGTATGAATGATGTTCAGGAAGGAACACAAATGGCCTGCTGATGGAAGATGTGTGACCTTCTTCTGGCATGTCTCCAAACAGGGTGTGAGCCCCAGTGGTGGAACTTATAGAAAAGCCAGCTTTGCAAGATAAATGGTAGTCACACTACAGAGAGGCTGCTGTTTTGTCTTAGCCAACAGGCTGGCATCTTGGGCAGAGAGGGAGAAGTTGTTGCCAAGCCATTTCTTCTACGATCATCTAGTTCCCCTCCCCCCAACCCCAGGTAGCGACACCTCTGTGATTAGCTAGGGAGCTCTACACACAAAGAGAATGTTTTTGCCATGTTGGGAGTAGGCAAAATGTGGCAATTTGGGCTATCCAGCTGACACACTTAACAGGTGTTCACCACTATGCAGAAAGGTTAGCCAATTGGCTAGTTGTAGTCACATCCCTAAGACAAAAACCTGAACCTGTCATAAAAACGACACCTCTGGCACCCAGATCTCAGTTCTCACCTGTACTCGAGAGGGGAACAGAAAAGGACTGCACAGCTGTACCATTGACCAGGCAAAGAGAGACTGTCCCAAAGACTGGGCTGCACGTGCTGCAGCTAGGGCTGGCAAAAATAGTACTGCCTGTGGTGTCCCACTTGAGGAAAAGTCATCTCTGCGCACCAGAAAGAGAAGGTGACTCCAAGAGTCAGTTGGCTGACTCCCTGTTACAGCCACAGGGCCCTGGAGAGATGGTAGCCAGGATCTTCTGGTCACCACTGACCTAGGAGACTAAGGCGGTCATTCCAACCCTGGCGGTCTATGACCGCCAGGGCGGAGGACCGCGGGAGCACCGCCGACAGGCCGGCGGTGCTCCAATGGGCATTCCGACCGCGGCGGTAAAGCCGCGGTCGGACCGGCAAGACCGCCAGTGTACCGCCGCCCATTGGAATCCTCCAAGGCGGCGCAGCTAGCTGCGCCGCCGAGGGGATTCCGACCCCCCCTACCGCCATCCAGTTCCCGGCGGTTCTCCCGCCGGGAACCGGATGGCGGTAGGGGGGGTCGCGGGGCCCCTGGGGGCCCCTGCAGTGCCCATGCCACTGGCATGGGCACTGCAGGGGCCCCCGTCAGTGGGCCCCTAAATGTATTTCACTGTCTGCTGCGCAGACAGTGAAATACGCGACGGGTGCAACTGCACCCGTCGCACAGCTTCCACTCCGCCGGCTCGATTCCGAGCCGGCTTCATCGTGGAAGCCTCTTTCCCGCTGGGCTGGCGGGCGGCCTGAAGGCGGCCGCCCGCCAGCCCAGCGGGAAAGTCAGAATTACCGCCGCGGTCTTTCGACATCGGAACGGTATTCTGGCGGCCCCCGACAGGCCGGCGGCGACCGCCGCCGGCCAATGTCGGAATGATGGCCTAAATCTTGACCCTCAAAAGTTGCACCTTAGTCTACTGGATCTAGGAGAGTCATTGTAGTGCAGGTTGGGCAACGAGCAGGGAAATTACTGCCAGTTAAAGGGAACAGCTGGTTTTGCTGTAACCTGAGACCAGCAGACCAACTGGTTTTTGGCTTACTTTCACCCAGACATTGTGGGATATCAACCCATGAGGCCAAAGTTACCTCCCGATGTTCATGGACCTCACTTGGTCCATGAACATTGGGGGAGGATCTTAACCATCTTGCATCCCTTGCATCAGGACCACTCTATTGATTCCTATGGCGGTTCTGCCATAGTCTCTGGAACTGGACTGGAGACTGCTTCATTTTCAAGGTAACTGGTCAATTGAACATCATTGGTCAGTGACTGGCTTCCTGCCAGAGTTGGTTGCCACAAGAGTGCCCCTATAACTGTTTTCAATTTACTTGTCATAAACCATGAGTCATAGTAGATTACTGTTAGAAATGGGGTCTTTGATTGACAGTCAGGTTACCCCCTGTTCAAGCAAGGACCCTCACTCTAGTCAGGGTAAAAGAGAATCACCCTCAGCTAACCCCTGCTTACCCCCTTGGTAGCTTGGCAGAGCAGTAGGCTTAACTTCAGAGTGCTAGGTATAAAGTATTTGTACCAACACACACAGTAACTTAATGAAAACACTACAAAATGACACAACACCAGTTTAGAAAAATAGGAAATATTTATCTAAACAAACAAGACCAAAACAACAAAAATCCACCATACACAAGTCAAGTTATTAATTAAAAATCAAAAAGAGTCTTTAAGTAGTTTTAAAAACACACTAGCGCTGCTAGAGTGAAAATGTACCTGGTGTGCGTCAAAAATAATCCCGCACAGGCGGGTGTGCGTCAAAAATAACTCCGCACGGCGGTACTTGAGTCAAAAATCCAGCCGCACGATGATTTGAAAATCCCGCCGCGCAGGTTGCGATCTCCCAGCCTCCGTCAGCGATGCTGTGCGTCGTTTCTCCTGCTCTGTGCGTCGATTTTTTGGTCGCGTTTCCTGCGAGCGTCGTTTCTCAGCTGCGGAGCCGGCGGCGCGTCGTTTTTTCAGCCGCAGATCGGATTTGCGTCAATCTTTTCCCCGCACGGCGCTCTGTGCGTGGAGTTTCTTGTCTTTAGGCTGCCAGCTTCTCCTTTCAGGGTCCCAGGAACTGGATGGGCACCACAGGGCAGAGTAGGAGTCTCTCCAGAGACTCCAGGTGCTGGCAGAGAGAAGTCTTTGCTGTCCCTGAGACTTCAAACAACAGGAGGCAAGCTCTAGATCAAGCCCTTGGAGATTTCTTCTCAAGATGGAAGGCACACAAAGTCCAGTCTTTGCCCTCTTACTCTGGCAGAAGCAGCACTGCAGGAAAGCTCCACAAAGCACAGTCACAGGCAGGGCAGCACTTCTTCCTCAGCTATCAGCTCTTCTCCAGGCAGAGGTTCCTCTTGGTTCCAGAAGTGTTTCTCAAGTCTGTAGATTTGGGTGCCCTTATATACCCATTTTAGTCTTTGAAGTCACCTTTCTTCAAAGGGGACTCACACCTACTTGTGAAATCCTGCCTTGCCCAGGCAAGGCCTCAGACACACACCAGGGGGTTGGAGCCGACATTGTTAGAGGCAGGCACAGTCCTTTCAGATGAGAGTGACCTCTCCACCCCTCCCTCCTAGCAGAGATGGCTAATCAGGAAATGCAGGTTACACCATCTCCCTTTGTGTCACTGTCTGGTGTGAGGTGAAAAACAACCAACTGTCAAACTGACCCAGACAGGGAATCCACAAACAAGGCAGAGTCACAGAATGGTTTAAGCAAGAAAATGCTCACTTTCTAAAAGTGGCATTTTCAAACGCACAATCTTAAAATCAACTTTACCAAAAGATGTATTTTTAAATTGTGAGTTCAGGGACCCCAAACTCCACATGTCCATCTACTCTCTAGGGGAATCTACACTTTAATCATATTTAAAGGTAGCCCCCATATTATCCTATGAGAGAGACAGGCTTTGCAACAGTGAAAAACGAAATTGGCAGTATTTCACTGTCAGGACATATAAAACACATTACTATATGTCCTACCTTATCCATACACTGCACCCTGCCCTTGGGGCTACCTAGGGCCTACCTTAGGGGTGCCTTACATGTAAGAAAAGGGAAGGTTTAGGCCTGGCAAGTGGGTACACTTGCCAAGTCGAATTTACAGTGTAAAAATACACACACAGACACTGCAGTGGCAGGTCTGAGACATGATTACAGAGCTACTTATGTGGGTGGCACAACCAGTGCTGCAGGCCCACTAGTAGCATTTGATTTACAGGCCCTGGGCACCTCTAGTGCACTTTACTAGGGACTTAACAGTAAAACAAATATGCCAATCATGGAGAACCAATTACGTACACATTTTAAACAGGAGCACTTGCACTTTAGCACTGGTTAGCAGTGGTAAAGTGCCCAGAGTAACAAAAACAATAAAATCAGAGTCCAGCACACATCAACAACCTGGGGAACAGAGGCAAAAAGTTAAGGGAGACCACGCCAAGGATGAAAAGTCTAACACGTGTCCCCCCCAGCTAAAAGTGGGGAGCAACTACCCAACCTCATGGGAGTTCTCATCACTAAGGCGAAGAACCTGGACAGACCATCAGCATTGGCGTGCCCTGTACCAGGACGATGTTCCACCGTAAAGTCCATCCCCTGTAGGGAAATGGACCACCTCAACAGTTTTGGATTCTCACCCCTCATCTGCATTAACCATCTGAGGGGCCTGTGGTCGGTCTGAACTCGGAAGTGAGTCCCAAACATGTAGGGTCTTAGCTTCTTCAGTGCCCAGACCACAGCAAACGCTTCGCGTTCTATGGCACTCCACCTACGTTCCCTGGGTAGTAACCTCCTGCTAATGAAGGCTACGGGTTGATCTAGGCCCTCTTCATTAAGCTGTGAGAGTACTGCTCCAATACCATGCTCTGAGGCGTCTGTTTGCACAACAAACTCCTTGGAGTAGTCAGGTGCCTGTAGCACAGGTGCTGTGCACATGGCAGCCTTCAGGGCATCAAAAGCGTTCTGGCAAGCCTCTGTCCAGATCACTTTCTTGGGTTGCTTCTTAGAAGTCAACTCAGTTAAGGGGGTAACAATGGTACCATACCCCTTAACAAACCTCCGGTAATATCCTGTGAGACCTAAAAAGGCTCTCACTTCAGTCTGGGTCTTGGGAGGCTCCCAAGCCAGAATCGGATCAATCTTGGGCTGTAGGGGTGCCACCTGGCCACTCCCCACCTGGTGTCCTAAGTACACCACAGAACCCTGCCCTATTTGGCACTTGCTCGCCTTAATAGTGAGGCCTGCCTTCTGCAGGGCCTCTAACACTCTCCAAAGGTGTTGCAGGTGTTCCTCCCATGTGGAACTAAACACAGCAATGTCATCCAGGTAGGCGGCACTGAACTCATCCAGTCCTGCCAACACCTGGTTGACCAACCTCTGAAACGTGGCAGGGGCGTTCTTCATCCCAAAGGGCATCACATTGAAGTGGAAGTGCCCATCTGGGGTAGAGAATGCTGACCTCTCCTTTGCCCCCTCAGTTAAGGTAATCTGGCAGTACCCAGATGTTAAATCAAACGTACTGAGGTACTTGGCAGCTCCTAACCGATCAATGAGCTCATCAGCTCGGGGGATGGGGTGTGCGTCAGTCTTGCTGACCGCATTGAGACCCCAGTAGTCCACACAGAACCTAAGTTCTGGAGTGGCACCAGGAGCAGCAGCCTTTGGGACCAAGACCACTGGGCTGGCCCAAGGATTGCTGGAGTGCTCAATAACCCCTCGGGTTAACATTTTGGAGACTTCCTCCTTAATGCAAGCCCTGACCCTGTCAGTCACCCTGTAAACCTTATGTTTAACAGGTGTACTGTCCCCAGCGTCCACATCATGTGTGCACAGGTGTGCGACTCCTGGGATCAGGGAAAACAGCAAGGCGAACTGTCCAAGCACATGGCGACAGTCCCTCTGCTGTTCCTCAGTCAGGGAGGGGGAGAGGATCACTCCCTCCACAGACCCATCTTTCTCTCCTGCAGACAGGAGGTCAGGAAGAGGCTCACTCTCTTCCTCCACCCCGTCATCTGTCGCTAGGAGCATGGATAGCTCAGTTCGCTCAAAGTGTGGTTTGAGGCGGTTGACATGTAGGACCCTCAAAGGGTTCCTGGGGGATTGCAAGTCTACCAGATAGGTGACCTCGCTCTTTCTTTCCACCACCTCAAAAGGCCCAGTCCACTTATCTTGGAGAGCCCTAGGCTCCACTGGTGCCATGACCCACACTTTTTGTCCATGCTGAAACTCAACCAGAGTGGCATTCTGGTCGTACCACCGTTTCATATCCTCCTGGCTTGCTTCCAGGTTCTCCTGAGCGAGACTCCTGAAGCGGGCAGTCTGGTTTATTAGTGCCAGCATGTAGCTAAATACATCCTGGGGTGGTTTACTAGGAGCTTTCTCCAAAGCCTCCTTCACCAGACTGAGCGGTCCCCTCACAGGGTGGCCATAGATGAGCTCAAAGGGGCTAAAGCCAAGTCCCTTTTGAGGCACCTCCCTGTAAGCGAACAGAAGGCATGGCAAGAGGACATCCCACTTACGCCTCAAGGGCTCTGACAGGCCCTGAATCATGCCTTTCAAGGTGCGGTTGAATCTCTCAACCAGACCATTACTTTGGGGGTGGTAAGGGGTGGTGAACTTGTAGGTTACCCCACACACCTTCCACAGAGACTTCATATAAGTGGATATGAAGTTTGTACCTATATCAGATACCACCTCCTTGGGGAACCCCATGCGGGTAAAAACCCCCATCAAGGCACGTCCCACCACGGGGGCAGTGACCGTCCTTAGAGGAATGGCTTCTGGGTACCGCGTGGCATGGTCCACAAAGACCAGGATGAACCTGTTGCCCATGGCTGTCTTGGGATCCAGAGGCCCCACAATGTCAATTCCTACCCTTTCAAAGGGAGTACTGACTACAGGTAAAGGTTGGAGGGGAGCTTTGCATTTCCCCCCACTCTTGCCACTTGCCTGACAAGTCTGACAAGACCTACAATAAGCAGCTGACCGCTTGTGCATCAAGGGCCAGTAAAAGTGGGAGACAAGCCTCTTATAGGTCTTGTCCTGCCCTAGATGTCCTGCCAAAGGCACATCATGAGCCAAACCCAGTAGGAAGACCCTAAAGCACTGGGGTACCACCAGCATACGAGCTGACCCAGGCTCAGGAACCTTAGGCTCACTGTACAGGAGGCCATCCTCCCAATAAATCAGGTGAGTACCTGGCGCCTCGCCAGCCGCCTGGGCTGCAGCCTGCTGCCGCAGCCCCTCAAGAGTAGGGCACTCCTTCTGCGCTGTGCAGAATGCTTCCCTGGTGGGTCCCCCTTCCTGCTGCCACTGCGACAGCTCAGGGACCTCCCCCAGTTCAGCCACCTGCTCCCCTGTAGGTTCCGGGGCGTCACCCTCAGGCTCCGCCTCCTCCCGGACTGTGGGAACCTCGGGGCCGGTTTCCCGCGCCCCCTGCCCTTCCTCTTCTTGGCAGTCCCCTGGGCCACTGTTTCAGGCTCCAGGGGCTCTTGACTACCCTGATTGGCTGCCATAGACCGGGTGGATACACATACCCACCCAGGCAGACCCAACATCTCCAAGTGAGACCTGTGTTCCACCTCCTTCCAAGGGGAATCCTCCAGGTCGTTACCTAGCAAACAATCAACAGGCATGGTTGGACTCACAGCTACTTTCCAGGAACCTGAGACCCCCCCCCCATTCAAAGGGAACCTGCACCACTCTGCAGAGGCGCTCAGAGTTGTCTACCGCAACTACTTGGTGAAGTACCCGGGGATCAATCTGCTCTTCAGACACCAGGTGACTCCTCACTGTAGTCACACTGGCTCCTGTGTCTCTCAGAGCCTCCACCCTCTGTCCATTGATGGTCACCCATTGCCTGTACTTCTTAGTGTTATCAGGCACTAGGTTTCTCTGGACCATCTCACTGTCCCCTAGTGAGACAAGGGTCATTTCTGCTGGTTCCCACCCACCTGAAACCAACTCCTCCCCAAGCGCTACACTGGCCAAACCCTGGGACGGTGCACCAGTGGGTGCCGGTGTACTTTTGGGGCATTTGGGGTCCCCCCTCACATGACCCACCTGGTCACATGCATAGCACTTACGTGGGGGACCACCTGCCACTGGCTTCCCTTTGGACAACCATGGCTTCTTTTCACTGGGGGGTTGGGAATCCTTACCCTGGGAATCAGTTTGGGGCCCTTTAGAGAACTCCCCCTGTTTGCCCTTACCCCCCCTTTCTTCTGAGAGGGACCCTGCCCAACCTTGGCGTGGTTTCCCCCATACCTCTTTTGGACCCTGGTGCTCTCCCAGCGGTCCGCTTCCTGCGCAAGCTTCCTGGGGTCAGTCAGCTTGCTGTCAATGAGGTGCTGGCGCAGCTCTGGAAAACATAAACTGTACAAGTGCTCCCAAGCAATTAAATTGTAAAGCCCCTCATACCTGTTTACCTTACTGCCCTTCACCCAACCATCCAGTGACCTGCAAAAAGAATCAACACATTCCAACCATGTTTGGGATTCCTTTCTCTTGTAGGATCTAAACTTCTCCTTGTACTGCTCAGGGGTGAGACCATACCTGGTGAGTAAGGCCTCCTTCATGACAGGGTAGGTGAGACTCTGAGCATCCCCTATGGCCGTCAGTGTGTCCCTCCCCTCTGCCTCAAAATGCTTCCACAGGCTGCCCCCCAATGAGCTTCAGGGACCAGGTTCATGTGGAGAGCTGACTCATAACCCTTGAACCACAAGTAGATATCATCCTCCCTCTTATAATCCCTCACAAGGTCTTTTGGGATGTGTACCCTTCTCTCAGGCTGCACTGTAGGATTGCTGCCACCATCTCTACTGGACTGGCTTCTATGATCCATCTCTTTCAAGCTAAGCTCATGAGCCATTGCTAACTTCCTCTCCTCAAGGGCTAGCCTCCTCTGCTCCAATTGGTACTCCCTTTCTGCCTGTCTGTCCTGTAACTCTTCAGGTGTCAGACCCTTGGAGGATACACTGCTACTTGCCCTAGAGACTCTTTCCCTGGGAATAACAGGCCCCCCACTATACCATTATGTACTGATTGCTCTCCCTCCTCATCCTCATCCTCCTCCTCATCCTCAGTGTGCTCTCCAGTGCTTCTGGTTGTCACCCAGGCCCTCAGCGCCTTTTTCAGCTCATCCTTCTTGGAAGAGCTCTTAATGGGACAACCAAAATTTTTACAAAACTGCTTTAGCTGAGCCTTGTTATAACTATCCAATTGCTTCAGGTCAAAAACAGCTTCAACTGGTGCATCTCCAAGTAGAGACATGATAAAAGGTTAAAAGAGTGCAAAGTTCCAAATGCAGAAAAGCAAGTTCTCAAATGAAGTTCCAGAAAAGTCAATCACCGGATCAGCGAAAAAGGAAACTGAATGCAGAGCAAAAACAGTCCAAATAGAGAAAAACAAAAATCACAAGACTAGTAGTATGTGGTCACGTAGTGGTCTGAACTCCAAACAATAGTGTACACTTAATCACTGTATGTCAAGTACAAATACAAGTCCAAATCCCAACCGCTGATCACCAATGTTAGAAATGGGGTCTTTGATTGACAGTCAGGTTACCCCCTGTTCAAGCAAGGACCCTCACTCTAGTCAGGGTAAAAGAGAATAACCCTCAGCTAACCCCTGCTTTACCCCTTGGTAGCTTGGCAGAGCAGTAGGCTTAACTTCAGAGTGCTAGGTGTAAAGTATTTGTACCAACACACGCAGTAACTTAATGAAAACACTACAAAATGACACAACACCAGTTTAGAAAAATAGGAAATATTTATCTAAACAAAACAAGACCAAAACGACAAAAATCCACCATACACAAGTCAAGTTATTAATTAAAAATCAAAAAGAGTCTTTAAGTAGTTTTAAAAACACACTAGCGTTGCTAGAGTGAAAATGTACCTGGTGTGCGTCAAAAATAACCCTGCACAGGCGGGTGTGCGTCAAACATAACTCCGCACGGTGGTACTTGAGTCAAAAATCCAGCCGCACGATGATTTGAAAATCCCGCCGCGCAGGTTGCGATCTCCCAGCCTCCGTCAGCGATGCTGCGCGTCGTTTCTCCTGCTCCGTGCGTCGATTTTTCGGTCGCGTTTCCTGCAAGTGTCGTTTCTCAGCTGCGGAGCCGGCGGCGCGTCGTTTTTTTAGCCGCAGATCGGAGTTGCGTCAATCTTTTTCCCGCACGGCGCTCTGTGCGTGGATTTTCTTGTCTTTAGGCTGCCAGCTTCTCCTTTCAGGGTCCCAGGATCTGGATGAGCACCACAGGGCAGAGTAGGAGTCTCTCCAGAGACTCCAGGTGCTGGCAGAGAGAAGTCTTTGCTGTCCCTGAGATTTCAAACAACAGGAGGCAAGCTCTAGATCAAGCCCTTGGAGATTTCTTCTCAAGATGGAAGGCACACAAAGTCCAGTCTTTGCCCTCTTACTCTGGCAGAAGCAGCACTGCAGGAAAGCTCCACAAAGCACAGTCACAGGCAGGGCAGCACTTCTTCCTCAGCTATCAGCTCTTCTCCAGGCAGAGGTTCCTCTTGGTTCCAGAAGTGTTTCTCAAGTCTGTAGATTTGGGTGCCCTTCTTATACCCATTTTAGTCTTTGAAGTCACCTTTCTTCAAAGGGGACTCACACCTACTTGTGAAATCCTGCCTTGCTCAGGCAAGGCCTCAGACACACACCAGGGGGTTGGAGCCGGCATTGTTAGAGGCAGGCACAGTCCTTTCAGATGAGAGTGACCACTCCACCCCTCCCTCCTAGCAGAGATGGCTAATCAGGAAATGCAGGTTACACCCCAGCTCCCTTTGTGTCACTGTCTGGTGTGAGGTGAAAAACAACCAACTGTCAAACTGACCCAGACAGGGAATCCACAAACAAGGCAGAGTCACAGAATGGTTTAAGCAAGAAAATGCTCACTTTCTAAAAGTGGCATTTTCAAACGCACAATCTTAAAATCAACTTTACTAAAAGATGTATTTTAAAATTGTGAGTTCAGGGACCCCAAACTCCACATGTCCATCTACTCTCTAGGGGAATCTACACTTTAATCATATTTAAAGGTAGCCCCCATATTATCCTATGAGAGAGACAGGCTTTGCAACAGTGAAAAACGAAATTGGCAGTATTTCACTGTCAGGACATATAAACCACATTACTATATGTCCTACCTTATCCATACACTGCACCCTGCCCTTGGGGCTACCTAGGGCCTACCTTAGGGGTGCCTTACATGTAAGAAAAGGGAAGGTTTAGGCCTGGCAAGTGGGTACACTTGCCAAGTCGAATTTACAGTGTAATAATACACACACAGACACTGCAGTGGCAGGTCTGAGACATGATTACAGAGCTACTTATGCGGGTGGCACAACCAGTGCTGCAGGCCCACTAGTAGCATTTGATTTACAGGCCCTGGGCACCTCTAGTGCACTTTACTAGGGACTTAACAGTAAAACAAATATGCCAATCATGGAGAACCAATTACGTACACATTTTAAACAGGATCACTTGCACTTTAGCACTGGTTAGCAGTGGTAAAGTGCCCAGAGTAACAAAAACAATAAAATCAGAGTCCAGCACACATCAACAACTTGGGGAACAGAGGCAAAAAGTTAAGGGAGACCACGCCAAGGATGAAAAGTCTAACAATTACAATGTAATATTGTGCTACAAGATGGCTGTGATTTACTGTTTCTTTAAACATTATTATATCCGGAACCCTCAAGTAGATTTTTGTTGTTGAGGTGCCTATTTACAGATAAAAATTAAGCCAATTTTGTATAAGTTGGTGTTGGATTTTTATTTTATTATGTGTTCATCTTATTCACCTGTTTTGGTATGTCTTTACACTTCACACTTTCTATAAAGCATGACTGCTCTGACCCATAGCTACCCAGGACTGAGCTAGGGTTTTCCAAAGGAACCTGACTGGGCCTGATATGAATGTGTGCTTGTATTACACAGTGAAGTTGTACAGTCCCATCATATAATAAACAACTTTCTGCACATCTTCCATAACAGCTGCTGAGTGTCTATCAAGACTGTGAGAATAACTGTTCATCACCTAATCTCATATCAAGTATAGGTAATTTTCTGCAGAGCTTACAAAGTATTATTTATGATGGTAGTCTATTGTTTTGTTCCATAGTATTTTCTGGTTGTCATCCCAATGCCCATTGTACTGTAAATAACTGGTCTTTCTAGTTTTGTCCTCAACACGCGCCATCATTCTGATCCCAGTTTGCTCCTGTTCCAGCCTTCAGCATCTGTTCCATCCATCTCCTCCCATGTTTAAGGCACTTACTTGTACATTTTAAACTCCTCCTTCAGAATGTCCTTTTCACTACAGAGAGAGAGGGCCCCCTTTTGTTTCTTTAAGTCATAGTTACAGTGTGGGTCCTAGCATTAGCCTTGTGTCATGAAACCAGCTTTTAAATTGATCTAGAAGATGTGTTAGCAACTTGGTACAGTCCATTGTTACCATTCCATAAGACATCAAAACCATACTTACACAAATCATAAACCATTATAGTGTACCTTTCCAAGGAATAATATATGCAAGATATTGGCATTATCATAACTATTTGAATCATATCTAAGTAAATGCTAAAGCCCTCAGAGTAAGTTCTGAAGACACTAGAACCCCTGATAGTGCTCCAGGACCAAACCAATGGCAGAATGTATGCTGTACAAATGCACCAAACATATAACACAATCTAGCAAAGGCATCTTTATTTTCTAAGGGATATTTAAGTAGGGTAAAATAGAAAGAGCAAGACATGAGAAAAACATGAAATTAAACAATCAGAATCTAATATAGCATATAGAAAGAATCCCTTTTGTGAGGACACCCTAGCATAATTTTTATAATTAGTGAAAACTACTAAGTAAGAGGCATCTAAGTGTAAGAACCCACCAGTCTGAAGTACTCTGAAATTACGAGGATTCCCAGTTGTCTAAAGATTCTAATGCGCACACTCCTTTGAAACTACAAACTGTATGTATATGGAGCAAAGGAAGACCTGATCAAATACCACACTAAACCAGACTGTATATAGAAAGGTTGAGGAGAACAACTAGAGCAAATGAGCAAAATAATGTTGAAGACCATTATAACATCTTCTAAATCAGGTTATCATAGGAAGCTCAACTAATATGCAACATTTCTGAACAGTAGGCTACTCAGCAATGAAAGAACCCCAAGCCCAGCAAAGGAACAGTGGGAGAAGTCTGAACAGTTACAACAATTAGGAACATTAGTAAGGTTAATTCACAAGTCATGCACATTATAAAAAATATAATTACATCTGCTTGTCTTTGCTTGTACGGAGCCTGGGGGAGAGAATATACAGAGGAGAATGAGATGTAAGGGGGAAAGTGTAGGAACAAACAGAATCCATTTTAGCTAATATAGCAAGTTTATGAAAATGTGGCACAATTAAATTACTCTAATAAACGCACTTATGCACATCATATTACATTCATCTTAACTGCAATTGTATTTATTTTTTTTGATCCAACCTAAAAACATTATTTATTCATGGAAAAATATTTGTCTAGAAAACAAATTCTATATTCACTAAAAACACCTTGCACATTAATGCAGCTTTATTAATCAAGAAATTATTTAGCTAAAATCATCATCATTTTCAGTTGCTGATCCTTAATACTCTCCATTCCCATGGATCTCTCTTTTCATCAATTTATTTTTAGCCTTACCTTTGTTTTATATCTACTAATCACACACTCACAGATTTTTATCAAAAGGGTGCATATTGATTTGAAAGCATTTCCTCCTACATTATCAAGCCATTCACCAACCTTAACAAAACACTTCACTAACTCACTAAATCATGAACCTATAGTTTTCCATAAGACAGGTTCTTCAAAATATTTAAGGCCTGATTTAGATCTTGGTGGTATTACCGCCATGTCAGCAGATTTGAAATCACTGTCAAGTTAACAGTGTTCCACATGCAGCATTACATGTATTGTGGCTGAGCCGCAGACCACCACGATGGAGTGCTCTTCATTGCCGTCAGACTTGCAGGTTCCTGCCTAGTCTATTTAGATCCTACAGTCCTGCAGGCGGTGTAATGACAGCAGATTGCTGACGGAGAGGGACCAATGCGGGATCCATTGGGCATTTTACAATGGCAGTGACTGTCTCAAAGAGGTAACTGACACATGCCCACACATACTGTACCTTAGCCATATGTGTCCACAGTCGCACAACATATAGCATACACACTATTTTCCATTGCTTGTGACATCTACTTGCAGAAAACACACACTGCCATACATCTATGACACAACATACACACACCATTGATACTGCACACACACACACAACACAACCACAACAACCAACACAATGACACACCCATCCACACAAATACATGCACACAAAGGCACAATTGCACACATCAGAACAACAACCACCGTACAACCATACAACAACAACACACACCTGAACGTTGCACACAACAACACAACACACAACCCAAAACACACAACAGGCATCAGACCCATATGCATGTGACACACACGTAGACACACCCACATCACTGACTCCAGCTCCCTCCACCTCAACCAGCCAATCCCCTCTCATGCACACCTTCACACACTGACTCACAGTCACAACTGGACTCACAACATTACATGTACAGAATCACTTGCAATGTGCACACATAGACATGGTGACAAGTGTGATGCCATTGTAATTGTGATGCCAGCATTCATTTGGCAATGAAAACTGACACCACAATAACAATTATGTATGTGTACAATATGTGTCTCGTATCAATGTGTCTCCATCAATCACAGACACAAGTGTGTTTCCAACATATGCATGTCAGTGATATTTTATGAAAACACTTGTGGCATGTATAATTCTGCAGAGGGCCCAAGCTCATGTGCAGTGCCCACACAACGTACACAATACATGTAGTATCCAGAGTCTGGCAATGGCGGTGGTGTGTCTTCTGTGGTCCAGTGGCAGCAGCGACAGGAGGTGATGTCCAGTGAGGTCCAGTCTATAACAGAAGCAGAAATATGGAAAAGGGTATGTTTTGTGCCCCTCCCCCCTCCAATCCGCTAACTCAAGTGAGGAGGTTGTACCACCGCAGAATAGCTTGGCAGTGAGGTACATCCAAACCTGCTTGGCTGTAAAGGTGGCTGGAGTCCCACCATCAGCCCCTATTTCCAATCCACCCTCAGGAAGCTGGAGGTTCTTGGAGGAGTTGGCAGGACTCTTTTCCCTATGATCCCACCACATCTAAATTGGGAGGGTAGGCCACCTAGTAGGCGGATGGGTTTTCTGTTAAACATCAACAGCAGGACTGTTATGGCCAAGATATAAATCAGGCCCTAAATCTCATATAAAAGATTAGCCAGATTAGTAATAAAACAATCAATACCCCCACTGTTTTCCTTAATTAACATATAATGCTTCTTAACCTTTCTTACTTCATAGACTCCACCCTCTTTTACCCCCCCCAAAAAAAATCTAATGCTAAATGATTCTGCATACCCATGGCTCTTTTAGCCATCATCTCTACATTTACTTGCTTCAATGACCCTGCCGTATTTGCTGCAGGCTTATATACAGCATAGACAAATGGAATTGTAGCACCTAATATATCTGAACTACTTGGTGACAAATTGAAATAAGTAGCATTCCTGCATACAAAATAATGTTCCCTCAACATTGCCTCTCCACCTTGCAAACAGCTTCTACTTTCTCAATAAGTTCTATCACACACACACTCTCCTACAAATTAAACCTTTCCTCCCATTAATGGGCTGTGCCTTACCATACACAACTCACCTCTTCGTTCTTGTTCCATTCACAATCTGAGTTGTAAACTTGACAACCTGAATTCCCCCTCTTCCTTTATCTGCTCTATTATATATTTAAATTGGGGGACAGCAATTTGTTTGGTAAGCATTTGGGAGCCAAATTCTGGAAGATCTTGCAAATCATGTATGCATATTTGAAGGAAATATACTTCTTTGCCAGAAACCAGTGCAGTTGGCAAAGGTATCCAAAAACTGAGGCCCTCATTATGAGTTTGGCAATTTTCGGGCAGGACCACCATGCAAAATGCTGCCACCATACCTGCTGGTGGTACAGTGACCACAGTATTACGAGTCACAAAGAACAAATCACCCAAATACAGCCACAAAGCCAACACTGCCAGGCTGTTCGATGGTGAAATGCTGACTGGTCAACTGCTGGCCCCGCCATGCGGAGCCCATTCTGAACACCCTGTTACGAGTCATTTTCAGCACAGTGATACATGCATGGCAGTAAACCAATGGCAGTCCACACTGCCGCGGTACAGATACACACTGCCAATAGCAGCCAACACCCCATTGGACAGTTTGAATACCCCACACCTGAAACACATACACACACCTGATCACGGCACCATATAATACCCCCCTCACACAAACAACCTTGTGCAATTACCATGACAAGCCATGGAGACATGAGCCATGAAGTACGCCCCATACACAACAAACACCTGCACATTTCACACTTTGCACACACCACCATAACCAACACCCACATCCAAACATCCCCACACCACCAATCACCCCGCACTGCACCCTACCCGTACAGCACACACACCCAACGTGTCTCACCAGAAGCATCCGCAGTTCACAGACAACGAGTTGCAGGTCATAGTGGACGAGATCATCAGAGTTGAGCTACAACTGATGGGAGTCCAGGTCCAGCAAACATCATTGGCCAGGTAAACGGAGTTATGGCAGAGGATTGTCGAGAGGGTCAATTCAGTCGGCACCTATCCACAACCAAGGGAGGATATCAGGAAGAGGAGGAACGACCTCGAGGGAAAGTCCGTTCCTTGGCATCCAGGCACAGGATCACCCTGAACAAGACTGGCGGTGGGCCTCCACCTCCACCCCTTGACTTAACATCCTGGATGAAGAAGGTCTTTGACATCATGCACCCAGAGGGACTTACTGGAATTGACCGAGGGCTTGACACTGTAAAGGCACAATGGCCCTCAGGCAACAACCTCTCTTAACAGCATGCCTACCCACCCACCACCAATCACCTATCTATCCCATCCAACACTACTGCAACCCTCCAATCACCCCACACCCCTCCCTTGCATGCTGCACCACCACTCTCCCACCATACCCACACACTCCCCCGATGCACAGACAATGTTAAGAACCACAACTCCCACAATGCATCACACCCCACACAGCTAAAAATAACTGTACCACTCCACAGTGGGACATCTGCATGGACAACCATATCACAGCCCATACTTACTGTCTGCTACGATTGACTCCCAACACATGCAATGACAGCAATGACAACCACCATCCACAACCCATCATGGCACATAGAAACCATGACACAGTCCCCATAACCAAATCAATGTCTGCAGTGCCACAGCTGTCACTTCCATCACTGGGAAGCAAATAAAGCCACTGCCTGCACCACACCATGAAAATGACAACTACACATACACATACAAACTCTCCCTCTTTCCATCCACATTTAACCTGCCACTGCCACCCAGCAGAGGCTGCCAGACTCAGACAGAGGTCCACGTGATGAAGACCCCAGTGGATGTCTGGATGGGGATGAGTTGCCTGGGTAATCTGGGGTGACTGGTTAGTCCAGTCCCAGCAGCCCCACCCTGGAGAAACTGGACTTCCCATCACATGTGGCTACAACACCTCAGCCAGCTCCTCCTCCCCAAAACTGTGCCCCAGGGACATTTCAATCAGAAGTGTGCCCATAGTACAGGGGCCAGAGTCAAGGGCACACACCCCAGATAATGAAGGTCCTGGTGCTACTGGGAGTGGGCACAGGCAGAGGGGGATAGTGGCAGTGGGAGGGGATCAGTGGCCCAACAGACGGGGCAGACACAACAACTGGTTGCCTAGAAGGCCCTCACCCAAATACTGGGTGCATACCACCAAACCCAGGGCACCATGGCCCAGATCCTCGCCACTGGAAGGAGAGACAGAGGTTGCAGAGTGCATACCTTTAGGAGGCTATGCAGCAGTGGCAGACCCACAATATCACCCTGGCCTCCATGGCAGGTGTGCTGAAGGAACTCACCACCATCTTGCGTGAGTCCTTCTCCCACCAGCAGGCCCCTTCCATGAGCCACATCACTTCTGAGCCCCCCACGACAGCAGCAGCTAGTGGAATGGAGGCCCTGCCAAAGGACCCACAGGACACCAGCAGCCCATTACCTGTAGCCAAAGAGCCCCCACGCAAGCGAGGACGTCCAACCAGATATCCTGCCGGAAGTGATGCCAAGACCAAGACCACCATCAGGAAGTGACCCTCTCCTGAATATTCTCCATTGTGTGTCACTGAGGCACCCTGCTGACTATCCACTGTCATGTGTCCATACTCCCATGGCCACCATACTGGACCTCGACTACCCACAGCTGGTCTAAGTACTCTCTTGACCCCATGAGCCCACCCGCCATGACCCCACTCATCACCCATTGAACTTGTACATCCCAAATAAACACCATTGACCAAAATTACTGCCTAAGGCCCTCATTATGACATTGGTGGTAAAAGCCGCTTACCGCCGCGCAGAAGACCGCCACCACACCGCTGCGGCGGCGGAATTCCGCCACAGCTATTATGACCCACAGTTCGGAATCTGCCAAAATTCAGACACCCACACAAGTCCGCCGCATCAAAGGTCAGTGATAAACTGGCGAAGACAAAACCTCCACCGTCACGCCAACAGAAATACGCCCACACTATCACAAAAGACGAATCCACGCAGCGGTCTTTCAACCGCGGTATTCCATTGGCGGTACACACCGCCGCGCTCAAAATACACACGCATCTACAAAACACTACCACATTGGACAATTCTAAATACACACACCAGATACACATACACACACCATTCCCACATACCCAATACAATATAAAACACACACTCACATCACCCACAACCCCTTATGACAACAAATCATGACCAAAAGCCAGAGAGAGACACCACCATCAACAACACTAGCATCCACAGGCACACAACACCATCACCCACATAACTTCCACGCACCTCACACAACACCCCACTACATATCAGCACACTTATCACCCCACACACCACAACACACATCACCTACACCACCCCATGGCACGGAAAAGACACCCCAGGTTCTCAGAGGAGGAGCTCAGGGTCATGGTGGAGGAAATTGTCCAGGTAGAACCACAGCTATTCGGATCACAGGTGCAGCACACCTCCATTGCAAGGAAGATGGAGCTATGGTGAAAAATAGTAGACAGGGTCAACGTAGTGGGACAGCACCCAAGAAATCGGGAGGACATCAGGAGAGGTGGAACGACCTATGGGGGAAGGTGCGTTCCGTGGTCTCCAGACACCACCTGGCGGTTCAGCGGACTGGTGGCAGACCTCCACCTCCTAACAACATGGGAGGAGCAGGTCTTTGCGATTCTGCATCCTGAGGGTCTCGCAGGAGTAGGTGGAGGAATGAACTCTGGTAAGTCAAACCTTTAACTACTTCATCCCCCACCCACCTGCATGCTATCACCTACCCCCACCCTCGCCCTCACCCCATCACTCCTACTCCTCACAAATGTCCCACTATCACAAACCACACATCCCAAACCCAAGCCCTGCATACAACACCAAAGCATGGACACCCATTACTAAAGCATGCCCACTGCACATACCCATACACCCCCCTAAACCATCATCAAACAAGGTCCCACACAGGAATGCTAGCACTGGGGTACACGGTCACCCACCCATTGCACACCTTGACACACACAGATGCAATAATCATGCCTTTATACCCCTGCAGGACCCCTACCCAACATCACCGGACAGGAGGGTCCAGATATGTCCACACCACCAACAGAAGAGGCCCACAGTGATGACAACACCTCTGTCCAACTGGACCTAGATGACCAACCCGGCCCATCGGGGACCTAGGGACAGTCGGTTCCCCTCACCCAGTCACAGGCCACTACAGAGCTTCCCCGCTCTGGAAACACCAGCACAGCACCCACCCAGCGGGCCCATACCTCCGTCCCCAGGACACGGGGAACTGGGAGGGCTGCTGTGCGACAGGGGGCGGACAGGCCCAGGGAACCCACTCTTCATGAGGCCCTCTCCTCCATCATGGGAGCCTACCACCACTCCCAAGAGACGATGGAAACAGTACTGGCCAAGTTTCAGGAGACCCAGCGCCTGCAGGAAGAACAGTATATGGGCTTTAGGGAGGAACTCAGAACCATCAATTCCACCCTGGGCACCATCGTAGGGGTGCTGAAGGAAGTACTTAACACCAGGAGGGACACTGTGGCACTACAAGGGGCCCCTGACTCTAGCCTGGACGATGAACTGCCCACCACCTCCGCCGGTGCTAGTGGACAGGAGGCACCGCCACAGGACCACGACACCAGCACCCCACCCCCTGCAGAGGGAGAACCACCTCGCAAATGGTCCCTGAGATCCAGGAACAAGACAGAGAATGATGCCAAGACCCCGCCAAGAAATGAGACCTCCGTGATTGTCATCCTACTGTCCCACTTTGTCACCCTATCTATCCTTAAACTGCCCCAGCTCCACTTCCTATGCCCATTTGGGCAATGCACCTGTGAGACTAATATACTGGACTCTGCCATGGACATTCCTCCGCCATCACCCCTCACCATTTTGCTACCCCCTCCAATTTTGAGCACTAAAATAAACACCTGTAAAGCACAAAACAATCTGGAGTTTGTCTGTGATTTCGGAGTACTGTATTAGCAATAACTGTGGCAAAAAGCTCTTTCATTTGTAATGTCAACATACCTATGTCACACAGCTCTAGTCCATGAGGAATCAAAGCAGATGTCACACTGTGGGACCCAGATCTGTGAAATCGTAAGGGAAAGTGACAACTCAGTGACCATACACTGGGTGAAAAAGACAGACAGTAGAGAGGTAGTAGTGTATAAGCACATGTAGTAGGCAGGTTTGTATTCTTACCTGTGTTTCACTGGAAATATTGCTAGATCACTGAGTCCCTGTTGTCCATGTCTTCTTCCTCTGCTTCCTCATCTTCACTGTCCACAGGCTCCACAGCTGCAACAACACCGCCATCTGGAACATCCTCCTGCAGAAAGGGCACCTGTCGTCGCAAAGCCAAGTTGTGAAGCATACAGCAGGCCACGATGATCTGGCACACCTTCTTTGGTGAGTAGAATAGGGATCCACCTGTCACATGGAGGCACCTGAACCTCGCCTTCAGGAGGCCGAAGGTGCGTTCGATCACCCTCCTAGTTCGCCCATGTGCCTCTTTGTAGCGTTCCTCTGCCCTTGTCCTGGGATTCCTCACTGGGGTCAGTAGCCATGACAGGTTGGGATAACCAGAGTCACCTGCAAATGGCGAGGGACAACTGTTAGACACACACTAACCTGGAGGGATATCCCCAAACCCAGACAACCATTCCCACTGACTAGCTTCCAGGTTCTCACCTAATAGCCATACATGGTGCCTCTGGAGTTGACCCATCACATAAGGGATGCTGCTATTCCGCAGGATGTAAGCGTCATGCACTGAGCCAGGGAACATGGCATTCACATGGGAGATGTACTGGTCTGCCAAACATACCATCTGTACATTCATCAAATGATAACTCTTCCGGTTTCTGTACACCTGTTCACTCCTGTGGGGGGGGACCAAAGCCACATGTGTCCCATCAATGGTACAGATGATGTTGGGGATATGTCCCAGGGCATAGAAATCACTTTTCACTGTAGGCAATTCCTCCACCTGAGGGAAAACGATGTAGCTCTGCATATGTTTCAGCAGGGCAGAAAACAATCTGGACAACACGTTGGAAAACATAGGCCGGGACATCCCTGATGCTATGGCCACTGTTGTTTGAAATGACCCACTTGCAAGGAAATGGAGCACTGACAGCACCTGCACTTGAGGGGGGATTCCTGTGGGATGGCGGATAGCTGACATCAGGTCTGGCTCCAGCTGGGTACACAGTTCCTGGATTGAGGCACGGTCAAGCCTGTATGAGATTATCACGTGTCTTTCCTCTATTGTCGACAGGTCCGCCAATGGTCGGTACACCGGAGGATGCCGCCATCTCCTCACATGTCCCAGCGGACGGTGCCTATGAAGGACAACAGCGAGCACAGAGTCAAACAACTCAGAGGTACGTACCCACAGCTTACACAGAACACCATTCATACTCAAAAAGTGGCCTGTATGTGTGTTGAGTCTAGGCCTAGGTATGTGTGACGGAGTTGAAAATTAAGCCATGTGGGCCCCTGAAATGGCGGCTGCCTGACCTCTAAAGTGGGACAATGAGAAGTGAGGTAACTGCGCTGGCGTTGTACACCGTTGCGGACGTGTCTGCCATTTTCTATCTGTTCAATCACTCGATACCTGATCTTCGACAGGAGAGGACCTACACTGCAAGTGCTGCTGTGACCTTGGTCTGGAAGAGACAATGACTCGAGTGCCTGGGGAAAGGGCCCCTGCCTTCACATCGGAGGAGTTGGAGAAACTCGTGGATGGGGTCCTCCCCCAGTACACGCTACTCTACAGTCCTCCAGACAAACAGGTGAGTACACTGGGAGCATGATGTATGGGCTATGCCTGTGTGGAGAGGGGTCGATGTAAGAAGGAAGGGGGGAGAGTGTGGCGTGCATGAAACAACGGTGAGTGCATGTGCCACATGGCAAGGGCAGGGATGGGGGCCAATCAATTTGACGGTGCAGTTGTTAATAACTTTCTCTTCCCCCTGTACAAATCATGTAGGTCAGCGCCCAACAGAAAAAACATATTTGGCCTGCCATCGCCAAGGACGTCCGGACCCTGGGGGTCTACCACAGACGGAGCACCCACTGCCGGAAAAGATGGGAGGACATTCGCCGCTGGAGCAAGAAGACGGCGGAGGCTTAGCTAGGGATGGCCTCCCAACGTGGGAGGGGTGCCTGTCACACCATGACCCCCCTGATGTTCAGGATCCTGGCAGTGGCATACCTGGAGTTGGATGGGGGCTTGAGGGCATCACAGCAGCCACAAGGGGGTGAGTACACTCGCATTCTGCTGACTTTGCACGCAGTGGAGGGGTCTGGGTGGGGGAGGTGGGCTGTAAGTTTTCCTAGGCCAGGGCGAGTTCCGTAGGCAAGGTCCCTTCGTAAGGCAGGTCATGTGGCACCCCACCCCACCTCTTTAGAGTGACAACTACACCTAGTCATGCCCCTGTGTCATCTATGTGTGCAGATGTCGTCCATAGCCTTGTAGGCCATTTCCCAGATATTGAACAGTGGAGCCCAAGAGCGTGGCGTAGTGCAGGGGGCTTGTGTGTCTGTCGTGTCCGCCAAATGTAGCGGTAATGCATGCACTCAACATGTCTTTCTTCAGTCGTCCCCCCCTTTTTGTGGTCTCCCTGTTCTTGTGTGCATTAGCATCACCAGGCGGAGGAGCAGTGCCACCGGAGCAGGAGGGAGCTGCATTCCACATGGCCATGGAGGGCCACACTACGGACTCGGAGTTCACCAGTGGGACGGAAGGCGAGGGGAGCTCCACGGCAGGGACAGGAGCTGAGACCAGTGACACAGACTCGTCCTCTGATGGGAGCTCCCTTGTGGTGGCGGCAACATCTGTGCCCCCCCATCGACAGGTACAGCTGCCACCCCCCCTTCCAACACTGCCCTCACAGCAGCCCCTCAGCCTTCGCCCCGTGCCCGCTCACCCGGGAGGGTGGGCATCACCTTCGCCCCAGGCACCTCAGGCCCTGCCCCAGTCACCCCTGCTGCCCTCAGTGAGGAGGCCATTGACCTCCTCAGGTCCCTCACTGTTGGGCAGTCTACCATTTTGAATGCCATCCAGGGTGTAGAAAGGCAGTTGCAACAAACAAATGCATTCCTGGAGGGCATTCATTCTGGTCAGGTGGCCCTTCAGCGAGCTTTTCAGACTCTGGCCTCAGCACTGATTGCAGCCATTGTCCCTGTCTCTAGCCTCCCCCCTCCAACTTCCTCCACCCCGACCCAATCCCCTGTACCTCAGCCTATCCCAAGTACACCTCTAAACCAGCATGCACACACATCAACACACAAGGGAAGCTCAGGCAAACAGAAGCACCACACATCCCACAGGCACTCACGCAAGCATCACACACATGCAGACACACCAACATCCACTGCCTCCACTGTGTCCCCCTTCTCCTCGTCTCCCTCCCCCTTGCCTGTCTCATCTACACTCACACCTGCATGCACTACCTCTACAGCCACTACGTCCCTCTCCAGCACAGTCAACACCACACCCCGCTCACGTGCAGTCACCCCCCCCACTACCATTCACACGTCCCCTGTGTCCTCTCCCAGTGTGTCTGTGAAGCCCCCTCCAAAGATACACAAACACAGGCACACACCCACCCAACAGCCACCCACCTCACGACAGCCTCCAGGCATGTACCTTCACCCAAAGTCAGCAAACGAACACCTCATACAACCACAACCTCTTCCTCCACTCCCAAACCCCCTCCAGCTACCCATCCCAGTGTGTCCAAAAAACTTTTCCTGTCCAACCTCATAGGTCCCGAACTAGCACCTCAGCCACAACATGTCTGGGACCAGTGGTGCCTGTAGTCACCGGAATCTGGAGTGAACCGGTCACCAGGGCAGCCAGTGTGGCACGGAGCCACAGCACAGACAGTCCCCCACCTTTGAAGCATCAGAAGTTGGCCAGTGCCCGGCGGGAGAGAGGGAAGACTCCAGCCACCAAAGCCACTCCCAGGGGTCCCGGTGGGAGTGTGGAGTCAGCTGTGACACCTTCCAAGGTGGGGAAGGGCCACAAGAAACCCAGCAAGTCTGGGAAGAGCAGCACAGCGGAGAAGACCGCCATCATCCCCAAAGCCCAGGAGGCCACCGCCAGCACCAGTCCAGCTGCACAGGAGGCCACCGCCAGCACAAGCCCAGCTGCCCACCGCCAGCACAAGCCTAGCTGTCCAGGAGGCCAGCACCAGCCCAGTTGCCCAGGAGACCACCGCCAGCACAAGCCCAGCTGCCCTGGAGGCCACCGCCAGCACCAGCCCAGCTGCCCAGGAGGCCACCGCCAGCACAAGCCCCGCTGGGCCATGAAGGACCGCCAGCACAAGCCCCGCTGGGCCATGAAGGACTGCCAGCAAATGCCCCGCTGGGCCATGAAGGACCGCCAGAAAAAGCCCCTCTGGGCCATGAAGGACCACCAGCAGCTGAGTCCCTGCAATGCAGACCGCCGTCTCAAGCACCGCTGAACAGGGCACCACCATCTCAAGCACCGCTGAACAGGGCACCGCCGTCTCAAGCACCGCTGAACAGGGCACCGCCACCTCAAGCACTGCTGAACAGGAAACCGCTGTCTCAAGCACCGCTGAACAGGGCACCGCCATCTCATGCACCGCTGAACAGGACCCCGCCGTCTTAAGCACCACTTAACAGGGCACCGCTGGCTCATGAGCGCCAAGGGCACTGACGCTACTGAGTCCGTCATGGGCAGAATGAAGCCCTCTGGGCACAAGGCCCCCTCCAGAACCAGTGGAAAGATCCATCCACTACCTCTGTCCTTAGCAGGATGAAGCACTCTGGGCACCATGCCCCCTCCAGAACCAGTGGAGACTGTTATCCACTTGAGAGACTGTGGCTTTGCACTCCCAGGATGGAACAGGGGGCAAACCACCCACTGTAGAGACTTGAGGGACTGTGGCTTTGCACTCCCCAGGATTGAACAGTGGGCAAGCCACCCACTGTATAGACTTGAGAGACTGTGGCTTTGCACTCCCCAGGATAAAGCAGTGGGCAACCCACCCACTGTAGAGACTTGAGAGACTGTGGCTTTGCACTCCCCAGGATGGAACAGTGGGCAACCCACCCAGTGGAAAGACTTGAGAGACTGTGGCTTTGCACTCCCCAGGATGTAACAGTGGGCAAGTGGCCCCCTCGTGGATTTGGCGTCGTGCACTCAAGCGGCTGAGGTGGCCCCCCTTTCCCTCCTCCTGAGGTGCCTGTTTAGTTGCTGTCTGATGCCCCTGCAGTGTTCTCTCCGTCATGGTCAGGGATCTGCTGTGGGCTGTGATGTATTACTATGCATTGGTGTGTGTGTTGTAGTGGGTGAGGGTGGGGGTGTTGCGTGTGTATGTCCCTGTTTTTTCCCTCCCCCCTCCCCTGTGTCGTAGGTGCAGTACTCACCATGGTCTTCGCCACAGGCGTTCGTGCTCCTGGTAGAGGAGCAGGAAGACTATCGCAGGTAGAATTTGGAGTTCCGGGTCCATGGTGTCCTCGTTCCTCGTGGGGTGCGTAGAGGTGAGCGCTTTCCCTTCGAAATTCCTGTTTCCGCTGTGTTTTTATCCGCAGTGAATCCGCCCCGGAAAAGGTGGCTGATTGGCCTGTCATAATAGTGTGGGCATACATTGTCTCCCGCCTGTCTGTTGGCGGTGACCACTGCGCTGTTTGTTTGTACTTCTGTGGCAGTCGGAGTGTTAAAGTGGCTGTCTTTGTTGGCGGTTTCCGCCACGGTCGTAATTGCAAAATTGTTACCGCCGGGCTGTTGGCGGTCTTACCCCCACTTTAACACCATCCGCCAGGGTTGTAATGACCACCTAAGTCTTTAATAGCATGAGCATGAAAGATACAGCCATTACATGTGCAAAGATTAATCCATTGTCCTGTCAATGTATGTGTAAGTGACAGAGGGGGAGCAATATGTAGAAAGGATCACAGTGGAGCAGGCAGTTGCTGGAGAGATGGGTCAAGGGAGGCAACTGGTGAGGCACCACAGCACAGAGTGCACCACAACAATGTTACTGAAAGTAGAACAAGACAGGGACATCAATCACTATAGGCGTTACATATGCCAAATCAACACACATGTACTGTAAGCACAGGAAGCTAAGGTAGAGATGGCAAATCAAGTCCAACACAACAGCAGAATGAGAATAGCACTGACCTGTGCACATGAGAAACCAAACTCATGGCCACATGTAACGCCCCCCCAGCCACCGAGAGTCAGATCTCCAATACCTACAGTTAACACAGACAGCAGGTGATAGCATGGCACAAGGCAGACAGTGGAACCGGACATATACCATACATGGACGTATTGCCATATTTACTCTGCTCTAGAGTCAGCTGCATCCTCATCATCACTCCCTATGTCCCCTTCATCAGCCACCTGTACAGCTGCCACCTCCTCTGCATCCAGCAATGGGATGTGATGTCTCAGGACCAGATTGTGTAGCTTGCAGCAAGCAGCAATGATCTGGCACACTTTATATGATGAGTAGAGTAGGACACCTCCAGAGATGTGTAGACACTGGAATCTGGCTTTCAGCAGGCCAATGGTCTGATCAATCATCTGTCTTGTACTACCATGGGCCTCATTGTACCTGTTGTCTGCAGCTGTAGTCAGATGCCTCATGAGTGTCAGTAGCCAAGGAAGGTTGGGATAGCCAGAGTCACCTGTGTGCACAGAGGTAAGAGCCATGTCAAAGTCCTGGGGAGGGGTGCCGTCAGATTCTGAACCCCGTAATGGCCCGCATTTTGGCAGTGGCCTACCCTGAGGTGGATGGGTGTTTGAGAGCAGCACAGAAGCCATGAGAGGGGTGAGTACACACTATCACTTATGATGTGTGTTGCCATTGTAACTCTGGGTGTGCACTATTGTGAAGCTGTGGCGTGAGTGCTAGGGGGATTCATGTAAACTATTGGTATTAACCAGCCGGGCAGGATTCACATCATGGATGTGTGAACATGCAGTCTGTGAATGGAGGCAAAGCCAGCTCTAATGTGGTATCTGTGTTGTCACCTACTACCAAAATGTGCTAGGCAGTACATGCCACCAGGAAAATAGCATCTGTGGTGTCAGACCATTATAATCAGTTGATGCCATCCACTGTGCCTGGGATGACTGTTGAGTCCTCAATCTGCTGCCAGGTACAGTATGTATAGTGAGGTAGGGATGGCCAAGATATCACTGTGGAATTTGACAATGGCCTCAATCTTAAATTAGTAGATGTAAAAGCAATGTTTTTAGAGAAATGTTTAGTGACTTGTTATCAGCTGCCATTATTTCCATAGTAGAAGAAAATGCATTGCTTTTGTTTTCTGAGTGTTGCCGGTCATGAGACTGAGCAAATTAGGTAAGTATAATTGCAAATACATGGGCTCAAGCTGGGGGCAATAACCCTGAGGGCCCCCACGCCACTCAGTACCTTGGAAATGGATGCTGTCGACAAGCTCGCTTGGAAGCGGGGAGAGCCGGTGTCTCACTCCTGATTCTCAGGCCTGCGGGCTTGGAGGGGCATCAGCATTGTCCTGGCAATGGTGCAGGGGTTGTGCTAAGGAATCCTTACATAGCAGAAACACAGTGCCTCTATGAGACATATAGGCTCCCACTGGGATGCTGATTGTTTGGCATACTGGCCTCTGCAGTAGTGCGGGAAGAACGGTAAAGCAGATTGAATCCAAACAAGGAGTGCAGAGTTAAACGTAGTTGTCACTGTTTAGCAACACCAGCTGTCAGTCCAGCAAACAGGGTGAGGAGAGCGACGAAGCAGGATCATTGAAAATATGGAATGCTGACTTGATCATAGCGCTCACCCAGTAGCTACACCAGCTGACGATCCGGTGCAATTCCCAAAAGCAGAGCACTTGTCTTTGTAGATTGACTGCTTGTAGTAGAGATGCAGATGCTAGCAGATGTTGAGGTCATTGATGTCCCTGAGAACTCGGGCAGAACAGGGGGCAAGCCAGCAAGCCCTTGGAGTCACTCTGAATTTAGTACTCGATTCTGTGGCAGGGCAAAGGTCAGTAGGCAGTAGGGCAGCTCAATAAAGTAGGCAAGCAGTTTCTAGAACAGTCAGCCACAGCAGACTGGCAATCGTTCAGAACAACATCCTTTACTCCAGTAGAGTAGCTTTCAGGTCCAGTAGTGTATTAATTTGGGGGTGAGAGACCCAGTACTTTACTCAAAACTGCATTTGATGAGTTGGATGACTTCAAAGGATTTCTCTGAAGTACACAGGTCTCCCTTTCAGCCCATACCTCACTCCAGACTATCAGTTAGGGGTAAGCAGTGCTTTGTTTGGGCTCAGGCCATTATCCTTTGAAGAGCTTGGGCCTCACTGACCCATGGTGGCAGTCTGACCGCCACAGTCGTGGTGGTCCGACTGCCACATTATGACCATGGCAGAACCGCCATGGTCCGACCACTGACACCGCCAGGCTGCCACCAGCCTGGTGGTCCCAGCGGTTGTAATCCGCCAGGGCAGAGCTGCAAGCAGTGCTGTCCTGGGGATTACGAGTCCCCATACCACCAGCCTTTCTATGGCAGTGTAACCACCATGGAAAGGATGGTGGTATAGGGGTGTCAGGGACCCCTGGGGACCACTGCACTGCTCATGCACTTAGCTTGGGCAGTGCAGGGTCCCCCATGCACAGCCCCGTTGCGCGTTCCACTAAATGAATTACGGGCAGTGGTATGCGCGATGGGTGCTGCTGCGCCCGCCACACCGCCACATTGGCGCTGGCTCCATTAGGAGCTGGCGTCAATGTTCAGGCCCTGTTCACGGCAGGGCCAGCGGGCACAAACGCTGGTTCCACTCGCTGGCCCTGCGGAGAACTCTTAATAGGGCTGGCGGTGTTCAGGCTGCATAGGCGGCCAGATGGAGGAACGAGTTTGGCGGGAGGCCTCAGCCCTTAGTGTGTGCCCTTCCCATCCTCCCTGCCCAGGAAGACAAATCAGTATGCCGATGAATGCAGATGCAGTTGAGTGTTCTGTGTTCTGGGTGTCTGGAGGCAATGCACAAATATGTCTGTCACCCAAACCAGATGTGTATTGGAGACAGGCTGTCAGGTACACAGAGCAGTGAAAGCAGAGAAATGGCAACTTTCTAAAAGTTTAATTTCTAAAATAGTAATAGTAAATATGACTTTGCCATAAAAGAGGATTTATCAACACCTTTCCAATGATATAAAACATGATGTAGCCACATTATTTCTGATCAGGAATTACAGTTTACAGGGATGTTAAGGAATTCCCACAGCAGGCCTGTGGGAGGAGTAGGCCTCACAGTAATAAAAAGCATCTTTGGGAGTTTTTCATTACCAGGACTGGTAAAATTCAAAAGTACTTGTCCTGTCTTTTACTTATATAGTATCCTGTCCTATGGGCTACCAGGGACTATCTTGGGAGTTTGAATCTTGTTAAGAGGTTTTAAATGGCAAGTCGCAGAGGCAGTGAAACTGCACACACAGGCTTTGTGATGGCAGGCCTGAAATAAGTTTACAGGACTGCTTGAGTGGGTAGCAAAATTGGTGCTGCAGGCCCACTAGTAGCATTTAATTTACCGGCCCTGGGTATATGGTATACCATTTTACAAAGTAATTTCAATATGCCAATTGCGGATACACCAATGTTACCATGTTTAGGTTTGAAGAACATGCTTTTTTAGCAATGGTTAGCAGTGGTAAAATGCTCAAAGTCATAATGCCAACAAAAAGCCACAGCAAAAAAACAGATGAAAGGCAAAATAAGTCTGTGGTAAGTCCACCCTAAGGATGCCAGGTCTAACATGTGTCCCCCCAGCTAAAAGTTGGGAGAGATACCCAACATCTAGGGATTTCTCATCATTAAACGAGATAGACCATCAGCAGTGGTGTGGTCTACCCCAGACCTGTGCTCTACCCTGAAGTCCAGACCCTGTAGGGGAATGAACCACCTCAATAGTTTTGGATTTTTACTCCTCATTTGCATGAGCCACCTGAGGGGCCTGTGGTAAGTCTGAATCAGGAAGTGAGTACCGAACAGGTATGGACTGAAATTCTTCAAGGCCCACACCACAGTAAAATCTTCCCTTTTAATAACACCTCTGTTCCATGGGAAGTAACCTCCTAGAGAAGCAGGCTACAGGTTGATCCAGGCTTTCTTCATTGAACTGGGATAAAACCTCCCCTATGCCATGCTCTGAGGCATCTGTCTGAATGATAAACATCTTGGAGAAGTCAGCGGCCTTGAGCACAGGGGCTGTGCACATGGCATGCTTCAGGGAGTCAAAAGCTCTTTGGCCTGCCTCTGTCCATTTCACATTTCTTGGCTGCTTCTTAGAAATCAGCTCTGTCAAGGGAACACAATGGTGCTGTAACTCTTGACAAACCTCTTATAGTACCCAGTGGTGCCCAAGAATGCTCTGACCTCAGTCTGGGTCATGGGGCCTCCCAAACCTTGATAGTTTCTATCTTGGCCTGGAGGGGATGCACCTTACCCCTGCCGACCAAGTGCCCCAAGTAAACAGAAGACTCCTGCCCTATCTGGCACTTACTGGCCTTGATAGCCAGGCCTGCCTATTGAGAGGCCTGAAGCATGTTTGGGAGGTGAAATAGGTGTTTCTTCGAGTTGTTACTGAAGAAAGCTATGTTGTTCAGATAAGCAGCTGTGAAGCCCTCCAAGTGCCTAGTTCACCAACCTCTGGAAGGTGGCAGGAGCATTTATGAGACCAAAAGGCAGTACACAAAATTGGTAATGGCCCTCTAGGGTGGACAATGGTGACCTCTCCTTGGCACCATCTATTAAGGCAATCTGCCAGTACCCTGATTTGAGATCAAAGGTACAGAAGCATTGGCCAGCCCCTAACCAGTCAATCAGCTCATCAGCCTGGTGGGTGGTGAGATAAGCATCTCTCTTGGTCACAGAATTTAGAACTCTGAAATCCACACAGAAACTCAGTTCAGGTTGGTGCCTTTTGCGGCAGCTTTTGGTACCAGAACCAAAGGACTGCACCAAGGGCTTCTGGAGGATTCTATCTCCCCCATATCCAGCATTTTGGAGACTTCACTCTTAATGCTGGCCCTCACCTTATCCAACAGTCTTTAACACTTATTCTGGACATGGAGCCTGTCCTTTGTGAGCACATCATGGGTACACAGGTGGATAGTCTCAGGAGTAAAGGAGAACAGTGAGGCAAACTGCCCTAACGCTTGGCAACAGTAGATTTGCTGCTCAGGAGTTAGATTGGGGGAAAGGATCACTCTTTCCACAGACCCATCCTTCTCCTTGGAGTCTAAGAGGTCAGGGAGAGGTTTAGTCTCCTATTCCATGCCTCCACCTTTCACTAACAGCATGGTGAGCTCAGAACTCTCGAAGTGCGGCTTTAGGCAATTGATGTGGAGCATCCCAAGGGGTTGTCTAGAGGCCTTCAGGTCCACCAGGTAGGTGTCCTTGTCCATCTTCTCAATCACCAAATAGGGCCCAGTCCAGTGGTCCTGGAAGGACTTCATGATCCACAGGTTCCAAATCCCACACTTTCTGCCAAGGCTGGAACTCCACTGTGGTAGAATTTGGGTCATACCACTCATTCATCACAGCCGGGCTGGCTGCCAAGCTGTCAGAAGCTTGCTTCCACAACTTAGCGTTTGGCTTTGGAAGGCCAGCATGTAGCTTACTACAACCTGGGGAGGTCTTCCTGGGAGCTTGCCCCAGCCTTCCTTGACCAAACTCAGAAGTCCCTGAGAGGGTGCCCATATAGAACCTCAAAGGGGACAAAACCCACTCCCTTTTGTGGTATCTCCCTGTATGCAGACAACAGGCATGGCAAGAGGATATCCCACATTTTCCTCAAGGCCTCAGGAAGGCCTCTTATCATGCCTTTGATGGTTCTGTTGAATCTCCCATAAAACCCATTGGTTTGTGGGTGGTAAGGAGTGGAGAACAGGTAGGTTACCCCACACTCCTTCCACATTGACTGCATGTATGCAGACATGAAGTTGATGCCCAAGTCAGTCACAGCTTTTTTGGGGAAACCCACTTGTGTAAAAATCCCCATCAGGGCACTTGACACCACAGGTGCAGTTGTGGTCCTCAGAGGGAATGTCTCTGGGTACCTAATGGCGTGGTTCACCAAGGCCAGGGTAAACTTATGACCAAAGGTAGTTTGAGGATCCATGGGCCCAACAATTTCAATGTCCGCTCATTTAAAGTGTTTGCAAATAACAGGCAAGGGATTAAGGGGGGGGGCTTTCAGCATCTTCCCTGTCTTCCCACTGGCCTGGCATGTACAACACATCCTACAGAATGTATATGAGGAAGTTTTGATCTTGGGTCAATAAAAGTTGGGGACAAATTTTGCAAAGGTCTTGCCTTGTCCCAAGTGTACTGCCAGGGGAATTTCATGAACCAGCTCCAGTAGTAGGGCCCTGTATCATTGGCAGATTACCAGGGCCCTTTGTTGTCCCATGCACAGGAGCCTTAGGCAGAGTAAATGTGATAGCTCCCAGGGACATCACCTGCTGCTTGGGCTTTAGCCTGGTGCCTCATGCACTCAAGGGTTGTACACTCCCACTGAGCCCTACAGGAAACCTTCATGGTGGAGTCATCCAGCAAGTGGAGCAGTGCCCTCCTTAGTGGACTCCAGGGTGGCCATTGCAGGTGCCCCATTTTGGAAAATGGGTTATTGGTAAGGGCAGGTAGGTACCTACACTTAGCAACAGGCCACTAACCTCCACTTAGGTCCAGTTAGGTCTCAGTAAATTAAACCCAACTCAACCCTTGGTAGCTTGGCAACGAGCGACAAGGCTTAACTTAGGAGACAGAGTGTAAAGCATTCAAATATCACAAAACAGTAATTAAATAAAACACAGGAAACAGTTTAAAAATCCAAATCCAATTTATAAACATATATTATATTGTTATCTTTAAAATGACACAAAAACGAATAAAATCAGATAAGGGGAACCGGAGATATGAATTTTTAAATAATTATTGTTTTTTTAGCGCCTAGAAACAAAAAGCGCCAATCGGGTCATCTGGTTGCCCCTCGACTGGGGCAAAGTCCAAGTTTAAGGCTGACCACGATGAAGCCCGGCTCGGCTACAGGCCGCTGGAGGCCTCGGTCAAAAGTTTACCTTCACACTTAGTCGTTTTTCTGAAGATTTTCTTCAGCGGGACTAACCTGCCAGTCCAATCCGACCTCCTGGAGCCCTTCTCCGGATACGAGTGGCGGGAGGATTTTTACCTTCGGACTTAGTCGTTTTTTCGATTTGAAAATCCTTCGACCGGGGTGGATCTGGATCTTGATCCGATGTCCTTGGAGCCCCCCTCAGAGACGCTGGCTGGGAGGTCCCGGTTAACTTTTTACCTTCGGACTTAGGTGGTCATTCCAACCCTGGCAGTCGGTGTTAAGGCGGCGGTAAGACCACCAGCAGGCCGGCAGTAAAAAAAATGGAATTATGACCATGGCGGAAACTGCCAACATACACAGCCACTTTAACACTCCGACCGCCAAGGCGGTACAAACAAACCGCAGCGGTAACCGCCAACAGACAGGCGGAGGACAATGTACCGCCCATAGAATTACAACAGTCCAATCCACCACTTTTCCGGGGCGGATTCACCACAAATAAAAACACAGCGGAAACAAGACTTGGAAGGGAAAACGCTCACCTCTACACACCCCACGAGGAACCAGGATGCCATGGAACCGGAACTTCAGATACTCCCAGCCTTTATCTTCCTGCTCCTCTACCAGGAGCATGAACGCCGGCAGCACAGGGGAGGGGGGAGGTCAAAAACAGTGACACACACGCGCAATACGCAACACCCCCACCCCCACCCTCACCCACTACAACACACACATGAATGCAGCATGATACATTACAGTTACCCCCCCCCCCAACCTCCCCTGGAAGAATGCAAGGACAAAAGGAAATGAGTTGAATAAATGTAATATATTCAATTACATAAATCAAAAATATTTACATATTTATACATTTACACTATAAACAATTATATACACCAAGAACACAAGTCCAAGGGATTCCACCATCATAGTCCGTGGACCACTGGGCCCGAAAGGCATGGGTGAGGCCCACAGTCAATACCAGAACAAGATGGAGAGAACACTGCTGGGGCATCAGATAGAAATAAAACAGGCATCTCAGGGGAAAGTGAAGGGGGGGGAACCTCAGCTGGATGAGTGCACGATGCCAGGTCCACGAGGGGCTCCATGCCCACTGTTCAATCCTGGGGAGTGCAAAGCCACAGTCTCTCAAGTCTCTACAGTGGGTGGGTTGCCCACTGTTCAATCCTGGGGAATGCAAAGCCACAGTCTCTCAAGTCTCTACAGTGGGTGGTTTGCCCACTGTTCAATCCTGGGGGGTGCAAAGCCACAGTCTCTCAAGTGGATAACAGTCTCCACTGGTTCTGGAGGGGGCTTGGGGCCAGATGTAGCAAAAAAGCAATTTGCGACTTGCAAATTGCGAGTCCCTGCGACTCGCAATTTGCAAGTCGCAAATTGCTATGCAGTACGGTGTCTCAGAAACCGACTGCAACTCGCAATGGGGTCGCAATGACCCACCTCATGAATATTCATGAGGTGGGTCGCAAATTGTGGCCCCATTGCGAGTATAGGCACTTGCTAACATGGAGGCCTGCTGACGTCAGCAGACCTCCATGTTAGCGACCTGCTTTTAAATAAAGCAGTTTTTTTTTTTAAAATGTAGCCCGTTTTCACTAAGGGAAAACGAGCTGCATTTCAAATAAATCCGAAACCTTTTGTTTCGGTTTTTTCAGGGCAGGGAGTGGTCCTTTGGACCACTCCCTGCCCTGAAAAAATGTTTTGGGGTCCAGTCTCAAACGGGAAGGGGTCCCATGGGGACCCCTTCCAATTTGCGAGTGGGTTACCATCCACTTGAAGTGGATGGTAACTGCGACTCCATTTGCGACCGCGTACGCGGTCGCAAATGGAGTTGCATACCACTGCGACTCGCAAATAGGAAGGGAACACCCCTTCCTATTTGCGATTCGGAAATGCATTTTGCGAGTCGGTAACGACTCGCAAAATGCATTTCTGCATAGGAAACACGCATTTGCGAGTCGCAAACGGCTGATTTTGCCGTTTGCGACTCGCAAAGTGTTTCCTACATCTGGCCCCTGGTGCCCAGAGTGCTTCATCCTGCCAAGGACAGAGGTAGTGGATGCCTTTCTCCACTGGTTCTGGAGGGGGCTTGGTGCCCAGAGCGCTTCATCCTGCCAAGGACAGAGGTAGTGGATGCCTTTCTCCACTGGTTCTGGAGGGGGCTTGGTGCCCAGAGCGCTTCATCCTGCCAAGGACAGAGGTAGTGGATGCCTTTCTCCACTGGTTCTGGAGGGGGCTTGGTGCCCAGAGCGCTTCATCCTGCCAAGGACAGAGGTAGTGGATGTAACTCTCCACTGGTTCTGGAGGGGGCTTGGTGCCCAGAGTGCTTCATCCTGCCAAGGACAGAGGTAGTGGATGCCTTTCTCCACTGGTTCCGAAGGGGGCTTGGTGCCCAGAGTGCTTCATCCTGACAAGTACAGAGTTAATGGATGTAACTCTCCACTGGTTCTGGAGGGGGCTTGGTGCCCACAGTGCTTCATCCTGCCCATGGCGGCCTCAGTAGCATTGTAATCATTGGCTCTCACTGTCCTGCGGTGGTGCTGGCGGTCTTGTCCTGGGCAGTGGTGCTGCTGGTGGCGGGGTCCTGGGCAGCGGGGCTGGTGGCGGTCTTTTCCTGGGCAGCGATGCTGCTGGTGGCAGTCTTGTCCAGGGCAGCAGTGCAGCTGGCAGCGGGGCTGGTGGCGGTCATGTCCTGGGCAGCTGTGTCTTGTCCTGGGCAGCAGTGCTGCTGGTGGTGGGGTCCTGGGCAGCGGGGCTGCTGGTGGTCTTGTCCTGGCCAGCGGTGCTGCTGGTGGCGGTCTTGTCCTGGGCAGCGGTGCTGCTGGCGGTGGTATTGTCCTGGGCAGCGGTGCTTCTGGGGGTGGGGTCCTGGGCAGCTGGGCTGGTGGCAGGCTTGTCCGCCGTGCTGATCTTCCCAGACTTGCCGGTTTTACTGTGCCCCTTCCCCACCTTGAATGGTGTTGCAGCTGTCTCCACACTCCCAACTGTACCCCTGGGAGCTGCTTTGGTGGCTGATTTCTTTCCCCTCTCCCACCGGGCACTGGCCAACTTTTTATGCTTGACAGGTGGAGGACTGTCCGTGCTCTGGCTCCTTGCCACACTGGCTGCCCTGCTGCCTGGTGCACTCCAGAATCCGGTGACTAGTGGCACCACTGGTCCCGCTGATGTTGTGGCTGAGGTGCTAGGTTGGGACCTGGAGAGTCTGGCCCTAGGAGACGGAAGGGGTGGAGGAGGTGAGGGAAAGAGGTCAAGGTTGGCCAGGAAAGGTTTCTTAGGAACACTGGGACGGGTAGCTGGATGGGGTTTGGGAGTGGAGGAAGAGGTAGTGGTTGTAGGAGGTGTGCGATGGTGACTTTGGGTGAAGGTGCATGGGCTGGAGGCTGTTGTGAGGTGGATGGCTGTTGGGTGGGTGTGTGGTTGCGTTTGTGTACCTTGGGAGATGGCCTCACAAACACACTGGGAGAGGACACAGGGGACGTGTGAATGGTAGTGGGGGTGGTGACTGAACGTGAGCGGGGTGTGCTGGTGGGTGTGCTGGTGTTGGACGTAGTGGCTGAGGATGTAGTGCATGCAGGTGTGAGTGGAGACGAGACAGGGAGGGAGGAGGGAGACGAGGAGGAGGGGGACACAGTGGAGGCAGTGGATGTTGGTGTGTCTGCATGTGTCTGATGCTTGCGTGGGTGCCTGTGGGATGTGTGGTGCTTATGTTTGCCAGAGCTTCCCTTGTGCGTTAAGGTGTGGGCATGCTGGTTTGATGGTGTGCTTGGGATAGGCTGAGGTACAGGGGTGTGGGTCTGGGTGGAGGAAGTTGGAGGGGGGAGGCTAGAGACAGGGACAATGGCTGCCACCAGTGCTGAGGCCAGAGTCTGAAAAGCTCGCTGAAGGGCTGCCTGACCAGAGTGAATGCCCTCCAGGTATGCATTGGTTTGTTGCAACTGCCTCTCTACACCCTGGATGGCATTCAAAATGGTAGACTGCCCAACAGTGAGGGACCTGAGGAGGTCAATGGGCTCCTCACTGAGGGCAGCAGGGGTGACTGGGGCAGGGGCTGAGGTGCCTAGGGTGAAGGTGATGCCCACCCTCCTGGGTGAGCAGGCACGGGGCTAACGCTGAGGGGCTGCTGGGAGGGCGGTGCTGGAAGGGGGGGTGGCGGCTGTACCTGTAGATGCGGGGGGGACAGATGGGCCCGCCACCGCAAGGGAGCTCCCATCAGAGGAAGAGTCTGTATCGCTGGTGTCAGCTCCTGTCCCCGCCGTGGAGCTCCCCTCGCCCTCCGTCCCACTGGTGAATTCAGACTCCGTAGTGTCCTCCTCCAGGGCCATGTGGGATGAAGCTCCCTCCTGCTCCAGTGCCACTGCTCCTCTGCCTGATGATGCTAATGCACACAAGAACAGGGAGACCACAAAAAGGGGGGGAAACAGAAGAAAGACATGTTGAGTGCATGCAATACCGCTACTGTTGGCGGACACGACAGACACAGAAGCTCCCTGCACTACGCCCGCGCACTTGTAGTCCACTATTCAAGCCCCGGGACATGGGTTACAAGGCTATGCCCGATTTCTGCACACATGGATGTCACAGGAGCCTGACTAGGTGTAGTTGGCACTGTACGCAGGTGGGGTGGGGTGCCACAGGGCCTGCCTCAAGAAGGGTCATTGCCTACTAAACTCGCCCTGGCCTAGGGGAACCCACAGCCCACCTCCCCACCCAGACACCTACAATGCACGCTGAATCAGCAGAATGAGAGTGTACTCACCCCCTTGTGTCTGCTGTGATGCCCTCAAGTGCCCATCCAACTCTGGGTACGCCACCGCCAGGATCCTGAACATTAGGGGGGTCAAGGTGCGACGGGCACCCCTCCCACGTTGGGAGGCCATCCCCAGCTGGGCCTCTGCTGTCTTCTTGCTCCAGCGGCGAATGTCCTCCCATCTCATTCGGCAGTGGGTGCTCCATCTGTGGTATACCCCCAGGGTCCGGACTTCCTTGGCGATGGTACGCCAAATGTCCTTCTTCTGGTGGGCTCTGACCTACAGGAATTGTACAGTGGAAAAAAGAGAAGTAATTACCATTTGCACCGGCACAGTCACTGGCCAGCATCCCTACCCTTGCCATGACGCACATGCACTCACCGTCGTTTCATGCACGCCTCATTCTCACCCCCACTATCTTTCATCCACCCCACTCCACACAGGCATTGCCCATACAGCATGCTCACAGTGTAGTTACCTGTTTGTCTGGAGGACCGTAGAGTAGCGTGTACTGGGGGAGGACCCCTTCCACGAATTTCTCCAACTTCTCCGTGCTGAAGGCAGGGGCCCTTTCCCCAGACACACAAGCCATTGTCTCTTCCAGACTGAGGTCACAGCAGCACTTGCAGTGTAGGTCCTCTCCTGTCGATGATCAGGCATCAAGTGATTGAACAGAGAGAAAATGGCGGTCCTGTCCGCGGCGGTGCGTACCGTCACCGCCGGCGTACATCGTCATTGGCTCCTGGGACCCATAGGGTCTAATCTTGCCTACTGTGACGGTGTACAACGCCAGTGCAGTTACCTCATATCCCCCATCCCACTTTACAAGTCAGGCAGCCCCCATTGCATAGGCCCACATGCCATTATTTTGGACTGCATCACACATATCTAGGCCTTGCCTAAACACTCATACAGGCAAATTTCGATTTGCTAATATTTTCAGAGTAAGCTGTGTTTACGTACCTCAGAGTTGGTTGACTCTCTGCTCGCTGTTCTCTTCCCCAGCGGACGTAGGCAACGTCCGCTGGGGCATGTGAGGGGATGGCAGCATCCTCCAGTGTACAGACCGCTGGTGGACCTGACGACAATGGCGGAGCGACATGTGATCATCACCTACAGGCTTGATCGTGCCACAATCCAGGAAGAGGACATCGACAACAGGAACACGGTGATCCTGCAATACTTCCAGTGAGACACAGGTAAGAAGACAATACTGCCTGCTACATCTGATTTCAATCTACTACCTCTCTACTGTCTGTCATTTTCGCCCAGTGTATGGTCACTGAGTTGTCACTTTCCCTTACGATCTCACAGATGTGGGTCCCACTGTGTGACATCTGATTTGTTATCTCATGGACTAGAGCTGTGTGACAGGTATGTTGACATTACATTTGAAAGATCATTTTGACAATGTAATTGCTAATATACTATTTAGAAATCACAGACAGAAACCTGATTGTTTTGTGATTTAAGGGTGCTTATTTAGGTGCTCAATATTGGAGGGGGTTGTAAAATGGTGAGGGGGGATGGTGGAGGAATGTCCATGGCAGAGTCCAGTCTATTAGTCTCACAGGTGCATTGTCCAAAGGGGCATAGAAAGTGGAGATGGTGCAACTTAAGGATAGACAGGGTGACAAGGTGGGACAAAAGGATGACAATCAGGGTGGTCTAATTTCTTGGCAGGGGTCTTGGCATCGTTCTCTGTCTTTGTCCTTGATCTCAGGGACCGTTTGTGGGGTGGTTCGCCTTCTGCAGGGGGTGGGGTGCTGGTGTGGTGGTCCTGTGGCCGTGCCTCCTGTCTACTAGCTCCAGCGGAGGTGGTGGGCAGTTCATCATCCAGGCTAGTGTCAGGGGCCCCTTGTTGTGCCACAGTGTCCCTCCTGGAGTTCCTTCAGCACCCCTACAATGGTGCCCAGGGTGGAATTTATGGATTTGAGTTTCTCCCTGAATCCCAAATACTGTTCCTCCTGCAGCCGCTGGGTCTCCTGAAACTTGGGCAGAACCGTTGCCATCGCCTCCTGGGAATGGTGGTAGGCTCCCATGATGTTGGAGAGGGCCTTGTGGAGAGTGGGTTCCCTGGGCCTGTCCTTCCCCTGTCGCACAGCAGCCCTCCCAGTTCCCCTGTGTTCCTGGGCCTCTGTCCCCTGAACCATGTGCCCACTGCCATTGCCCCAGGTCACTGTTGTTGTTGGTGTGGTGGGTTAGCCTGGGTTCCCTGTAGTGGTGGACACACTGCTGCTTGATGTGTCCTGGGGACAGAGGTATGGGCCCGCTGGGTGGGTGCTGTGCTGGTGTTTCCAGAGGGGGGAAGCTCTGTAGTGGCTTGTGCCACTGTGAGGGGAACCAACTGTCCTGAGGTCCCAGATGGGCCGGGCTGGTCATCTAGATCCAGTTGGACAGAGCTGCTGTCATCACTGTGGGCCTCTTCTGTGGGTGGAGTCGACATATCTGGACCCTCCTGTCCGGCGACGTTGGGTAGGGGTCCTGCAGCGGTGTAAAAGCATGATTATTGCATCTGTGTGTGCCATGGTGTGCAATGGGTGGGTGACCGTGTACCCCAGTGCTAGCATTCCTGTGTAGGACCTTCTGTGATGATGGGTTAGGGGGGTGTATGGGTATGTGCAGTGGCCATGCTTTGGTGATGGGTGTCCATGCTTTGGTGTTGCATGCAGGGCTTGGGTTTGGATGGGTGGTTTGTGATATTGGGACACATGTGAGGAGTTGGAGTGATGGGGGTGAGGGCGAGGGTGGGGGTATGTGATTGCATGCAGGTTGGGTGGGGGATGAAGTAGTAAAGATTTGACTTACCAGAGTCCATTCCTCCAGCTACTCCTGCGTGGCCCTCAGGATGCAGTATAGCCAAGACTTGTTCCTCCCATGTCGTTAGTTGTGGGAGAGGAGGTGGGGGTCCGCCGCCAGTCCTCTGAACCGCGATGTGGTATCTTGAGACCACGGAATGCACCTTCCCCTGTAGGTCGTTCCACCTCTTTCTGATGTCATCCCTAGTTCTTGGGTGCTGGCACACTGCGTTGACCCTGTCCACGATTCTTCGCCATAGCTCCATCTTCCTAGCTGTGGAGGTGTGCTGCACCTGTGATCCGAATAGCTGTGGCTCTACCCGGATGATTTCCTCCACCATGACCCTGAGCTCCTCCTCAGAGAACCTGGGGTGTCTTTGAGGTGCCATGAGGTGGTGTGGGTGATGTGTGGGGTGGTGTGTGTTGTGATGTGTCGGGTGATATTTAGAGGTGTGTTGTGTGAGGTGCGTGGATGTTATGTGAGTGATGGTGTTGAGTGCCTGTAAATGCTAGTTTGTAGATGGTGGTGTCTCTCTCTGGCCTTCTGTCGCAATTGTGGTCATAGGGGTTTGTGGGTGATGTGGGTGTGTGTTTTATATTGTATTGGGTGTGTGAGAGTGGTATGTGTATGTGTATCAGGTGTGTATATTTGGAATTGTCCAATGTGGTAGTGTTTTGTAAATGTGTGTGTATTTTGGGCGTGGCGGTGTGTACCGCCAATGGAATACCACGGTTAAAAGACCGCTGCGTGGATTCATGGGTCATGATAGTGTGGGCGTATTCCTGTTGGCGTGACGGTGGAGGTTTTGTTATCGCCAGTTTACAACTGACCTTTGGTGTGGCGGTCCTGTGTGGGTGTCTAGGTTTTGGCAGATTCCGGGCTTTGGGTCATAATGACCGTGGTGGAATTCCGCGGCCGCGGCGGAGTGTTGGCAGTCTTCTGTACAGCGGTAAGCGGCTTTTACCGCCAATGTTGTAATGACCCCCTTAATCTCTTTTTTGGAGATTTTCTTTACCGGGACGAACCTGCAAAGCAGGCCAGGTCATGGTTGAGGCAAGCCGGCTATAGTTTCCGCGGTGGGTCGGTCCCTCTATGGAGCTTTTTTTCAAAAGTTCTCCAAACTTCTCCAAACTTCTGGGACTTCTCCCAGATGTTATTTTATGGTTCTTTTCGGGTCCATAGCTCACCCCAAGGGTCCAGAAGCTCTGAGATGATCCTTGGGGGTTGCTGACTACAACTCCTAAAATTCACCTGGCGCAAACTCCTTTTTGGCCACTGGGCAGTGGTCAGCTGGTTGATTTCTTCAGGAGTTGGTGCAGGGGACTCTGGTTAGCAATTTGTCACCTGTAGCAAACAGGGAGTCCCTCCTTGAACCAGTTGAAGCCAGGCAAATTCCTTCTTGTGGTGAAGCCCAAGTGTGCAGCTGGTGCAGTCCTTATGAGTGCAGGTTCCAGGTGCAGGCCGGGGTCCAGCAGGGCAGTCCTTCTTCTGTAGTTTTTCCTGGTAGGGATGCGGTTGGGAAATGTGGTGTGGGTGCAGGTCTGCCAGTTTTATCCTTGCTCCTGGGTGAAAAACAGGGGGTCCTGATTCTCCAATCAGGAGCAGGGTCCTTCTCCCTGTGATGACCACTTCCTGGGAAGTGTGGCAAAAATCAATCCCAGGAGGCAACATTCTTCAAAAATCCATCATGGCTGAATCTGATTTTTGGAGGTTACATCTGGCTGAGCCCACCCACTGGTGTGGCTAAAAATCATAAACACACCCCTCTCCTGCCCTCTCCTAATCTAATCAAGGGGGCACCTAGTTGTCTGGGGTTGCAGGATGTGGGGGCGTTGCTGGGGTGCTCCAAATGTCCTTCTCTACCTTTGAAGACCAGTTTGACAGCCACCCATCTGCTGAGGGGAAATTCCCTCCCACAGGCACATTTCTTTGTGTGAAGCCAGGCCACTTCACACCTCACCAAGGCAGCCTGGCCAGGCTGCCAGAGGCTGGCCAATCAGAGCACAGCAGCAAAAACAATGCAGGGCTGAAATTGGCAACTTTTCAGGTAACGTTTAAAACTCTTTACCTGAACAAGTTATATTAAATCCCACGACTGGAAGTTGTGGGATTTATTTTAACAATTAATTTGATACCAAACTCTTGGTATCCATTACTTAAGGGGATTTTAAAAATTCAAATAAAGTCTCCCCATTGTAGCCTATGAAGGGCATTCACTACAATGAGGGAAGAACAAATTTGGCTGTTTTTACCTCACCAGGGCTTTAAAACTACTTTATAAGGTCCCTGCTTATAGTTACATGGCACCCAGCCCTACGGGCACATCGGGCACACCTTAGGGGTGACTTATATGTAAAAATAAGGTAGTTTAAGACTTTGGAACTACTTTTAATTTCAAAGTCAAATTTGCTTATAACTTTAATTTAAAAACAGCCAGCAAGGCAGGCCTGCCTTTAAAATGACACTGGGCACCTCAGCAGTGCACCTATGGGTGAACTACTTATGCTGTGGTCCCTAAACCTACATGCCCTACCATATACTAGGGACTTATAGGTAGGTTGACTTAGCCAATTATAATTAGCCTACTTTGCATATTGATTTTACATAGAGCACAAGCCCTGGGACTGGTTAGCAGTACCCAGGGCACCCTCAGAGTCAGGAAAACACCAGCAAACAGTGGAAAATGGGGGCAAAAAGTTAGGGCGCCTCTGCAATCAGCCCTGTTTTCTCACACCCCATCCATCTCACTGGGGTACACTCAGGGGCTGGTTTCCATTGCCCTCTGCCTTTCCACTTTTTAGAAGCTGGCTGGGCCATTTTTCCAGACTCCAGCCCTTTCTGACTCCCCTCCTGGGCGCCCATGGACTCTGTGGTAGCACAGATCCAATCAGGTAAACCCAACATCTCACATGAGCCTTGAGTTCCGTTTCTTTTCAGATAATGGACCCCAAGTCATTACCCAACAAACAGTCTACAGCATGGCAGGGCTCACACAACCTTCAGAAGTCCTAACCAGCCCCCCCACTCGAATGATCACCAGCCATGGGATATTGACCCTATCTGCTGCTCAGGAGTTACAGTAGGAAAAAGGATCACTTCTTCCACAGACCCATCCTTCTCCTTGGAGTCTAAGTGTCACGTTTTCGGGCGGGTCTGATCAGGACTTTGGTTGGAACACCCCCTGAGGTCACCGAATAGCCTAAAGAGGTAGTACACTGGGGCAGAGGAGCAGCTAAAGGCATACACGGAAAGGACAGCTATGGATAGGCACAGGAAACAGGAAAGTAAAAGCAGAGCAACCCTTGTGTGAATAAACAGGAAACGGATTCCCAGTGGACAAACACGCTGGGGTTGTACACAGAGTAAGGCGCAGAACCTCCCACAGTGACAGGGAATCTCAATGCCTCTGTGCAGTTTGCTCTTACAGATAGTCACCCTGCCAGCCCCATAGAAAGGAGGCAGCAGAAGTGATTCCGTCTCTGGACCCTAGAGCACAAACAAGGATAGTACTTACATACACAGGACACGCTCTTGTGGGTCCAGCTGGAAACACAGTGGCGATTCCTGAGAAAACAGCAATAGCACACTGTCACTGTTAGGCACGAAATACAACGTATAACACTGGACAAGGATGGGGGCTGGAATTGCCTCCTGGAAACCAGGAGCCAACCCCAGTACACAGGAGGACACGTATACACTGGTGAAGACTGATAGAACACTTACCAGACACAAAGAACCAAGAAGAAACAGAAACAGAAGGGAACAAACAAAGAGGCAGAGGCAAGAACAAGGAACAGGCTCAGGCTGAAGCCAAGGCGGGTCTAGGACTTGAAAACAGGGCGCAAACTTCTGGCTGGGACAGACAGAGACAGGACTGGGAAACTGAGAACAGGCTCTGGCTGGAACAGGCAAGGACAGGACTGGAATACAGGGAGTAGGAAATGAGCAGTAAACAGAACTGGGAAACAGAGAAAAGGTTCAGGCTGAAACAAGGCAGGAGCAGGGCAGAGAAACAGGGAGCAGGCTTTGGAAGAAACAAACAGGTACAAGGCTAAGAAGTAGGGAGCAGACTCTGGCTGGAACAATCAGGAGCAGGGCAGAGAAACAGGAAACAGGATCAGGCTGGAACAGAACAAGAACAAAACTGGAACACCATCCGACAAGGGGTCTGTAACACAAAGGAATTGAAGTCTGATGCACGATGGGGAGCTTGAGGAAATGGCTGCTTATAAGCAGTTCCAAGCTGGGCTGCACAGGAGAGGTTTCAGGTGTGTGTGGTTTCGGACACTTGCAAGTCCTGGAGGAGAGGATCCAGTGAAAAGGAGCAACTGGACTTCTCCCATTGAAAACAATGGGAAACAGAATCCGGGTTTTCCTGACTACCAAGCTGTGCATTATGGGATTTGCAGTCCCAAGAAGCAAATGTAGTCCTACACAAGTGAACCATGGAGAAAAGAGAAACAAACAGGAGTCAGCAAGGGACTCTAGATAGGTGTTCAAGGTGATTCCCAGGCTTCTGACAGTCCCCTTACAGCGCCCCCTGGAAATGGGACAACCGAGTCGTAACACTAAGAGGTCAGGTAGAGGTTCACTCCCCTCTTCCTCTCCTCCATCTGTAACCAATAGCATTTCTCTGTTGTCACCACCAACATTTGGTGGAATGCATTAGGAATCACCGGCTCTTGGGACACCAGCTGACTCCTTACTATGGTTATACTGCCACCTGTGTCCCTCACAGCCTCAACACCTTACCCATTGATGATGACCAATTGCCTAAGCTTTGTAGTATTTGAAGGCATGTGGATCTCAGGAACCATCTCTCTGTCACTCAGGGACACTAGGTTAACCCCACTAAACTCCTTCCAATAACTAGGACAAACCACCTCCTCCATGGCTACACTAACTGCCCAAGGGGTTTTCCCTCCAGTGGGAGGTGGTGCTCATTTTAGGAACTTGGAATCCCTTTTGTAGTGTCCATACTCACAGCACTCATAGCACTTCGGAGTTTTGGGCTGCTGACTTTTGTCAGGGTAGTTTTTCTTTGGATGGCAGATTGGGAATGAGAATCAGACCCTTTCCCTTTCGAGTTGTTTTTTGGCCTTCAGAGAATTCCTTCTTTTTATTGTCTTCCTCTTTCTTCTGTTGGGAACCCTGGCCATCCCTTTGGGATTTCCTTCACAGATACGGTCTTCAACACTCCGGTGCTGCCCCAGATGTCTGCCTACTCAGCAAGCTTCCTGGAGTCAGTCAGCTTGCTGTCCACCAGATGTTTCAGCAGCTCTGAAAAACATTTATCAAGAATGTTCTCCTTCACAAATAAGTTGTACAATTCTTCAAAAATATCAACCTTGCTGCCCCTCATCCAGTCATTCAGTGCCTTATGAGCATAATTCAGAAAACCTATCCATGTTTATGTGGAGAGTTTGTGACTAGCCCTGAACCTGTTACTATGTTACTTATACTTCTCAGTTGTCAAACCAAACATTATGACTGGAATGGCCTTCGTGGTAGTGTAGTTGGTCTGGTCCTCTACCTCCAACTTAAGGAGTGTGTCCTTCCCCACTGTGAGCATGCACCACCAGTGACTAACCTCCCGCTCAGGCCTCTTCTGGGACCCTATGTCATTTCATAGCTACTTGATAGGATGCCAACCATTTATCAAAGGCATCCCCCACACTATAACTGGGGTACCATATATTTTGGGAAATGGTATCTGGACTCTCTTGAAGACCCTGAAGGTATGGTGTCATCATTACTGTTGTTGATGGGCCCCATTTGAAGGGCTCTTATGTCCAGCTCACTTAGGTTGAGCTCATGGGCCACCCTCCTTTTGGCCATGGCCAGCCTTTTCTCCTCAAAGCCTACTCATTCTCTAATTTGGCAAGCTCTAACTTCAATTTCCTCTCCTGTTTCCTGTCCTCCAGCTCCTCTGGGGACTGGTTCCTAGATGAGACACTACTACCTGTTCTGGGTACCACTACTACAGCTGGCAAGCTGTTGGTCCCTTCCACAGGCAATTCCAAATCTGCATTGACATCCAGGGTCAGCTCCACATCCTCTTCAGGAATTTCCTGCTCATCATCCAGGTCACTACCCATTGTACCTTGGGACTCTGCCCAAGCCCTTAAGGCTTTCTGGTGAACCCCCTCATTGAGACATGAAATTGCTTGCAAATTACCTTCATCTGAGACACGGTATAAGACTCCAACAATGCCAGATCACCTCAGATTGAGACATGTTTTATCAGAAAACATCAAAAAGGCCAATCAGTGAGAACTGAAAATTAAAAACACCAATTAATACAGTCCAGACAAAACCTTTGCCAATCAGGAGTAATAGGTTTGAATTGGTCTAATAATTATGATATGGTATTGCACAAACACAATTCCTATCCTCACCACTGATCACCAGTGTTAGAAATGGAGTTTATGGCTGTCAGAGTATGTACTCTATACAAGCAGGAATCACCACTGTAGTCAGGGTAAGTTAGATGCACAACTAAATTAACCTGTTCTCACCCTTTGGTAGCTTGGTGCAGAGCAGGCAGGGTTAACCTAACAGGCAATGTGTAAAGTATTTGTGCAGCACATTCTCACGGTAATGCAATGAAAACACCACAAAAAGACTACACACTGGTTTAGAAAAATAGATCTTTATCTGAATATAATGGGAGCAAATTGACAAAAATCCAGTCAGTAGATCATGAGATATCAATCTTAAAATAGTAGATGTAAAAGCAGTGCTTTTAGAAAAATCTTTAGAAACTTGTTTTCAGATATTGTTAGTTTCACAGTAGAAAAAAATACATTGCTGTTGTTTTGTGGGTGCGACTGATCATGAGACTGTGTTAATTACATAAATAGAGTTGCATTTCTGGTTGTTTGAGCCAGGAGCAGTTACCCCCAGGGCCCGCACCCCGCTCAGTTCTTTGGAAATCAATGCAGTCGACAAACCTTCTTGGATGTGGGGAGAGCCAGCATTGCACTTGGGCTTCTCGGGCTAGAGGGCTTGGAGTGGTGTTGGCATTGTCCTGGCAACCACGCACTGGTTGTGCTGAGGAATCTTCCTTAATACAGCAGTTACGTGCAGAGCAGAAAGACTATGGCTCCACACGGCACATAGGGGGTCATTACGACCCTGGTGGACGGCGGAGAAGCGGCGGTAAGACCGCCAACAGGCTGGCGGTCAACTTTTTGCAATTATGACCATGGCGGTTACCGCCATGGTCAACCGCCGCTTCTCCGTTCCGCCCGCCAGGGCGGAGACGACCGCTGGGCTGGAGACCTGGGTCTCCAGCCCGGCGTTTGTCACTATACCGCCGGCGGTATTTGGACCCGGCTGACCACCATGGATTTCATGCAGTTTGGAACTGCCATGAAATCCATGGCGGTAAGCACTATCAGTGCCAGGGAATTCCTTCCCTGGCACTTATAGGGGTCTCCCCCACCCCCACTCGACCCCCTCTCCTACCACCACCCCTCCCACACCCCAAAGGTGGCAGGACCCCCCTCCCCACCCCAACCCCCAACATAACATCACTCATTCACACACGACACGCACGCAGGCACCACCAACACACATACACGCACACAAACCGACATACATGTCAACATCCACACACACAGTCAGACAAGCACACCCACATTCAAACATACACGCACACAACCATACAGACATACCTACAGGCATACACACACTCATTCCCAAACTCACAACACCCCCGCAAGCATACAGGCACTCACACCCCCCACTACATACACACACGCACAACCCCATGCACGCACACAACACACAACCCCCCCCCCAACCCCCTCCCCTAACGGACGATCGACTTACCTGGTCCGTCGATCCTCCGGGAGGGGACGGGATCCATGGGGGCTGCTCCGCCGACACCACACCGTCAACAGAACACCACTACGCCGAAACACAGGACGTGATTCGGTGGGCGGTGTTCTGTTGACGTGGCGGTGGAGGTGGAGCAACCTCCAGTTCCCCGCCGACCGTCAGTATGGCTGTTGTCGGCTCTCCATCCGAAAAAGGACGGAGAGCTGCCAACAGTCATAATACGCCGAGCAGAAAACCGCCACCACTGGCGGTCTTCAGCACGGCGTTCCCTCGGCGGTCTTGACAAAAGACCGCCGAGGTCAAAATGACCCCCATAGGGGGTGCTGATTCTTCAGCGTATGGGCCTCGGAAGTAGTGCGGGGAGAGTGGTGAAGGCAAACATAGAGCATGGACTCCAATATAGCCCTCACCCTATGGCAACACCAGCTGACACTCCGATACACAGTGCAGGGGGGCTGCGAAGCAGTTTAATGCAAACACAAAGCACTGAGTTGATCCAAGCGCTCATCCTTTAGCAACACCAGCCGACGGTCATGCTTACTTCACAAAATTGGAGTGCTTGTGTTTGTAGATTGGTTGCTTGTAGTAGAGATGCAGATACCAGCAGATGTGGAGGTCTTTGATGTCCCCAAGACCTCGGGGAGAACTGGGATCAAGCCAGCAAGCCCTTGGAGCCCTTGGAGTCCTAGTTTCTGTGGCAGGGCAGAAGTCAACAGGCAGACGAGCATCTCAGCAAAGCCAGGAAGCAGTTCCTTAAAACAGTCAGTCATAGTAGATTGGCAGTACTCCAGCACATCATCCTTTTCTCCAACAAAGTTACCAAAAACTGCCTTTGATGTGTGGGACGACTTCAAAGGATTTCTCTGAAGTACACAGGTGCTCCATGTCAGCCAAGCCCTGGCTCCAGATGGTCAATTGGGGGTTATCTGCCCTTTGTGTGGGCTGAGGCCCTACCCCTTGAAGTGTAGGTGTGAGCCCTCCCTGCCCAGGAAGACCTAACAGTATGCAGATACGGTTGAGTGTCCTGTGGTGTGGGTGTCTGGAGGGAATGCACAAATGTATCTGTCACCCAGCCCAGCCCTTTCTAAAAGTGGCATTTCTAAAATAGTAGTATTAAATAAAATGTTATCATAAAGGAAGATTTATCTTTACAATTCCAGTGATATGAAACAATATGCAGCTACTGCTATCTGATTAGTAATTGCAGCTTGAAGGTACATTAAGGAACTCTTAATGCTGGTCTATGAGAAGAGTAGGCCTCAAAGTAATGGAAAAACAACTTTGGGAGTTTTTAATTACAAGGACCTGTAAAAATCAAAAGTACATGTCCCACCTTTTACTTACATAGCACCCTGCCCTATGACCTATCAGGGGTGGCTTACAAGTAAATCAAATATGTCAATTGTTACCATTTTTAGGGGAGAAACACATGCACTTTAGCACTGGTTAGCAGTTGTACAGCACTCAGAGTTCTAATGCCAGCCATAAGATCCAGCAAAAAACAGGAGGTGAAAGGGAAAAAGTCTGGGGTAAGACCACCCTATGGATGTCAAGTCTAACATGTTTGTACAATGAGTGCTGCAGTCCCATTAGTACTATTTAATGTACAGGGCCAGGGTATATGGTATACCACTCTGAAAGGGATTTACAGGTAAATATGCAACTCAGATGTAAGTCAGTCTGATCACATTTAAAGGAAAGAGCACAAACACTTTAGCACTGGTAAACAGTGTTAAAGTGCACTTAGGGGCATATTTATACTCTGTTTGCGCCTAATGTGCATCAAACATTTTGACGCATATTCGGCGCAAACCTATCACAATATTTATACTATGACGCCAGACCCCGCGAACGTCAAAATCCCTCCGTGTGCGTCATTTTCTGGATGCGGGAAACCGCCTTGCATTAATGACATGAAAGGTAGCCGTTCCTGTCCAAAAAATGACTTTAAGGCCTGTGTGCCTTTTTTATACTCCTGCGTCATTTTGACACGCAGGAGGGGGATGGCCTTAAAAAACGGTGCACAGCCTGATGTGCGTCGTGTTTTAACGTCTGGGTGAGGGCAGGCGTTAAGGGACCTGTGGGCTCATTTCCATGGAAGCAGTCCAGAGGTGCCTTTCCCTTCCCCCAGGGACACCCCCTGCCACCCTCACCCACCCCTGGAGGACACCCATAGATGGGGGGATCCATCCCAGGTAAGTACAGGTAAAAGTGGCATAGGGGGTCCTAACTTGGGCCCACCTACATGCCACTGTGCCCAAGTCCCCTGGGCATGGCCAGAAGTCCCCTGGACATTGCCATGGGGCAAGGGGGCATGACTCCTGTCTTTGCTAAGACAGGAGTCATTTCAATGGGGGTTGTGTGTCAAAACATGGCGAAATTCCGTTTTGAGCCATTATTTTTTACTCTAACCTGACTTGCACCATTTTTTGACGCACAACCCCCATTTTCCCGGCTAAAGTCTATCCTTAAATAAGGCGCCTGCCTGGTGTGTAGGAATGGCGTTAGCAGGCGGTAAATGTTTTGACGCAAACCAGCGCCGCCGCTGGTTTGCGTCAAAAAGTATAAATATGGGCCTCAGTCCTTTAGCAATCAAAAGCAAATTTCAGAAAAATGTGGAGGGTAAAGACAAAAGGTTTGGGGGAAGACAACCGTAAGGCAGACAACTCTGTGAGTCTATAGTTAGTAGGTCCACAGGGGTTCAAATTAGACCTTTTTTAACAGTAGCCCCATGATTTTTATTTTTTAAGAAGAATGGACCGATCCCTCGTGACGAGAGGAGCTGATGATTTGACAAATCAAATGTGCTATAGATTTGCTACAATATTTGAGATTTAAAGTTTGACAGCCATCAATGAGACAGCCATAAGGTTTGCTGGAGCATGTAATTAAGTGGCAACTTTCATTAACAGCAGCCTTGTGAGGTAGTCCTGGAGATGGAGGGCTAGTAGTATATGTGTGTAAATATTATCACTTTTCATTATCTTATTACATAAATCTAGGGATAGTTCAGCAGGTAATTGTTGAGAGGGTTTGATGTCATTACCAACGAAGACTTTAAAAAGTTCAAGAGTTTTTATGAACAGAGAGAATCTTATTTGAGTAATAGATTTACTTGATTTTCCTAATCAGATGATTGTATTTACAAATGTATCTTAGGCACGTAATTTTATCCTGGGAGTTATAAGATTTGCATAATATTTTTCTAGATTTTGCAAAAGTAATTTCTCTGTTTTCTGTGTGCCTGACAGCCGAGGACTAGACAAATATTTATTTTTTATCAATTTAGGGGCCTATTCACAGACTGCACTTTCCCTACAAACTATAAAATGTCCCATCTTTTTCTGTGTGGAGATCTCTTCCCCACCTGTGCAGCCTCTGCACATGTAAGTATACATTTTAGTAGTAAATATAGGAGGGGCAGATGAGTGACTTGGAAAATGGGGAATTACACACCTTGCTAAGATATGTAAATAAACACCTTACTTGATCACACAATCCTGCTCTGTTTTCTTCATTCTCCATCACATGTGCCTTAGGAATGTGAGTATTACCTTAGGAAGCATGTTACAAAGACAAGTCTGATACTTCTGATGCAACATTACATGTGATGCGTATGATTGTACAGCAAACATCACACACATATAAAAAATAGTCATCTCTTGAATTTCACATATGAAGGACAAAATCAATGGACCACAGCGTATGACTTACATCCACGTTTCCAACATGGTCTACTGTAGCACATGATACACAACTATGACATCTCTAATCATAAAGTAAATAATCACCCCATAAATGAGGCAGTGGATGTGAAATATCAGTGGAAACAGGAATGTATGAACAGACCCCTGACATTAGTAAGTGTGACACTTGCAATCTCTGCAAGGAGCTTGTCTGACAAGGGGGGCATCATTTGTGAAAACGGATAACATGAGTCTCCCAGGTGTGACAAGCAATTTTCACAACACATGCCCTGTGCAGTCCACCCCTGGAAATCAGTCATGCCACTGCCATGTGTTACGTCTCTGCCCTCCCATCTCTAGGGGACGCTGTAAATGGACTATCTGTACCCTGGGAATCATCATTAACACTCACTCAGAGTCCATTTCTGACTCCTGTTTGCTTCCCTTTTCCATATGGCATGCTATAGAAGAACTACATTAGCTTTCATGGACTTCAAGACCCATAATGCACTGCCTGGTAGTCTGTAAGACTTATAATCTTCTGTCCATTGCTTCCTATGGGAAAAGTCCGGTTGTCCCTTTATACTGGATTCTCTCCTCCAGGACCTGTGAGAGACTGAAGCTGCACACACCTGTGACCTCTCTTGTGCAGCCCAGTCATGCGACTCTGCCCTGGCCTTGCTGCTGCCTGGAATTGCTTAGAAGCTGCCATTCCCTGAAGCTCCTCATTGTGCATTTGAGTATGATTCCTTTGTGTTCCAGACCCCTTGTTGGATTGTGTTACAGTCCTGATTCAGCCTACATCTGCTCTCTGTTTTCCCAGTCCTGTTCCTGCTTGTTCTAGTCAAGGTCTGCTCCCTGTTTCTCAGCCTTGTTCATGTTTGTTTCAGCCAGAGCCTGCTTTCTGTTTCCCACACATGTTCCTGCCTTTGCATCAGCCTGAGCCTGTTCCCTGTTTCTGGCTTTACCTCCTAGTTGGTTCCTTCCCTTTCTGTTTCCTCTTGGGTTATTGTGTATGGTAAGTGTACTATCAGTCCTCATCTGTGTAGAAGTATTTTCCTTTGTACTTGGGTTGGCACTTGGTTTCCAGGAGGCAAATCCAGCCCCCATCCTTTGTCTAGTGTTGCATGTAGTCTTTAGTGCCTAACAGTGACAGTGTGCTATGGCTGTATTTCAGCAGAAAGTTCTGAGCCCTACCATTTGTACAACCTTAGTGATAACCCCAGTGTATTTGTCCATTACTGACCAGTTCCATATTTGTTCACACTAAGGTTGCTCTGCCTTCACCTTTCTGTTTTCTCTGCCTCACCACAGCTGGCCTTTCCCCTTGTATGCCTTTAGCTGCATTTCTGCTTTGGTACACTACCTCCTTGCGAGATGATTTGTGATCTCAAGTGGTGCCCCAATGGAGTCCTACCTACACCCGCCTGAAACCGTTAAATCATGGAGCCCAATCCTGGGTACACATGCTAACACACTTCTGTGGAATGCACATCTGAAAATATGTGAACACATGCAGCCAGGGCATCAGGTCCACCAGAGCAACACAAGTAACATAGGTCATTGTAATGAGTCAAACTGACGTGTAACAAACATTTTATGGGTGCTATTAAGGCACAGTGTCTCAAAAACAGTACGTACCAAACATGTACACATGTCAGACATTTGTGTAGTCCACACACAAAAGTCACCATGAAGTCGTAACCAACAATTAATGACATATGAGGGGTAACATATCCTACATAGCACTCATCAGCCATCCTCAATGATACCTGAGTTTTGTTTGTCGTGTGAAATGTAATGTCCCAATGTCAAACAACTACACACATCACATGAGTCAACACATATTACAAACACATATCATGGCTGTTGTAGATCACTGATTGCCATCAGATGTAGATACCCATATGGAACACATTCATACATTTGCATAACGTCCAATGTATTGCATGCCGTTCCTTCAGAACCACACACATTGTTGTTATAGATCATTCACACCCAAAACACACAGTTGCATGCTCTACCACATGTGGCCAAGCACTATACCACACACTGCAGGCCATACCATCCTATCTTCATATTGATACAAGGTGCATACATGTTAAATATTAGAAAATCACGCAATTACAGATAGAGTAAAAAATATTGACGCAAATGCGTCAAAAAATCACGCAAACGCCAACTAACCATAAATGGGCCCTTAGCGTGAATTCCACCTGCGCACCACACGCATGCGGATATCGATTGAAATTGAAGTCTATAGGTAATGCGTGGTATTTTGCTGCACATTTAGGTTATGCATCGAAAATACTCTCACAAACATCGTATGCATAAAAAAAAACATGCATAACGGAAAACGGGCCACAAAGGAGACAGTAAGTGATGTAATAGGAAATCCTGTTTACAGGCATGGTACAATGGGTGTACTTTCACTTTACAGTCTGTGCTATTTCTTGACTGTGTGGCTCTGTCTCAGTGTTGCTGGTGTCTCGATTGTGTTTATTGTATCTTGTGGTGTCTCTCTTGTGTCTTTTGTGAAATATGTTGGTTTCTTGTACCTGTGTATGTGATTTTGTGCAGTTTAGTGTTTTTCATATTGTATTTGTACTGTTGGGTGTCTGTCTGGGGGTTAGATTAGTTGGGTTAGTTGGGATTCTTAGGTTTAAGCTGTAAGTTTCCTTTATTTTATTTTCCTTTGCTCTTTTTTTTACACATTCTCAATTTGGATTTGTTGTTCAGGGACATGTCGTGAAGGGGGAGGCTGACCCGCATGGGGGAAGAAGAGCTTGGGGGCTTTGTGTGGCTGGTGTGCCACTTCCAACCCTTGATGCTTGAGATGGGTGGGCATGTGATACAGGGGTACCACACAGAGGCGAGGCAGGGGCAAGGTGCTCTACCGCCTCAAGAGCATCTATCATTCAAGCAGGAATGATCACCAGCTAAAGCATCGCTGAGCTGACCTGATGGCCAGAGAGAAGGATCAGCTAGACCACCTGGGTGTGGTGATTGGTGGCCCTGTTGGTGAGCATCATATTGACAAATGTGTACAGTAGAATGCTCTTGAGTGACAGTAGCAGATGTGTTGATGTGCTGCATGTAATGTTTGTGGCCAGGTTGAATGCAAGCAGAACAAAGTGTTAGTGTCACAGTACTGAGATGGAGTCCACGTATCTATACATGTTAACAATGCAGGCCTGAGGTTTGTTGAGTCATGTCTGACTATCACTTAGGGCCACATGTACAAAGCTATTTTTAACTGTCACAAACGGCCCAGTTTTCTGAACATGTGTGTTTACGTCAAGATTTTTTTTTTTATTCCAATGCACATACCTAACTTTGCCATTCTGCAATCACATTGCCGAATCACAAAAAAGGGTTTGCTAGTGGCATTTCGTGGCGTTGCCTTCCCGTTTGTGAGTCACAGTCAGCTGATTGATTGTTTGGTCGCTGCAAATGCCGTCATAAAACAATTGCAGTTACCACAAGTTTCAAGTTGCTGCTAACGAATTCGCAAAAGGGAAGGGGTCCCCATAGGATCCCTTCCCCTTTGTGAATGCATGCAAAAAAACATGTTTCTGAGCAGACAGTGAACCCACGGACCACTGTCTGCTTTAAAAAAAAAAAGTAAAAGTTATAATATTTGTTTTTGACATGCTTTCTGTTTACCCTTAATGAAATAAGGCTGTGTTTAAAAAAAAGAAAAAACATCTTTATTTGAAAGCAGTCACATACATGGTGGTCTGCTGAGCCCAGCAAGCCAGCATACCTGGGAGTGCTGCCATTCCCAAAGGGTCTGCAAAATGATACCAACCTCATGAATATTCATGAGGTCGGTCATATGCTACCCTATTTGTGAATTGCAAACAGTGTCATTGACAGTGTTGTACATCAGATTATCCTACTCGCAAATTGCAACTTGCTAAGTCTCGAATGGGCGTCTCACAAAATCTGATCTTTGTACATTTGGCTATGGCAACACTTGTGCCCATGCATTCTGTCAGCATGTCACATTTCACTGTATCGGAACAACAAAGTGGTCAATCCATGTTTAGTGCTACATTGTCATCATTACACGCACCTGATCCCTGCCATTATGTTGGCAAAGGGAGAATACACAGCTTAGGGGATACTGCCAATGGGGCATTTGTTACTAACATACAGCTGTGCCACATCTGTCATGGACCACTGAATGCATGATAATTGCAGACTGAAAATTGAGCCACATGTCCATCACACAGTAACTCAGTGTCCCTTAATGCACAAGCCAAAATACCTGAGTCACTTGTATTGAAGTGCACCAGGGAAGTGCCATTGAAATTGTCACCAACATACAAATCATGTCATGGAGTACCATCTGAAATAGATTAGCCACAAATGGTTCTAGTAGGGTTTAGCACCACATGATTGTTAGGCTCAGTGCATGTGTGCAGATGTGTGGCTATCACTCACTGGAGTGTCAGTGTCAATGTGAGTTTGCAGTCGTATGTCTGTTGTACTGTCTACATGCAGGATCACCAGCTCCCTCATGTAAAATGTTACACACTGTGATGTGTTGTCCACACGTATGTAAAGTGATCTGACATTAAGCATATATTTCCTTTCCATGTCTTACAGGTGGACTTGCCCCCTATACCATCGGGCAAGTGGCTAGATTTCAGGACCCAGAAGTATCCTGTAAGTGTGACAATGTCAGTCCTGTGTATTGATTGCGGCTGTTGTGTGAGTGACACTTGTGTGTTGCACTCATTGCAAGATATGATGAGCTGGCACGTGATCTGATATCTTACTCGGCTGGATGTTGACATGGGCCCTCATTACAACCCTGGCGGTCGGTGTTAAAGCACTGGTAATACCGCCAACAGGCCAGCGGAAAAAAGAAAATGGAATCACGACCATGGTGGAAACCGCCAACATAGACAGCCACTTTAACACTCCGACTGCCACGACGGTAGAAACAAACAGCTTGACGGTCACCGCCAACAGACAAGCAGAAGACAATGTACCATCCACACTATTATGAGAGGCCAATCCGCCATCTTTTCTGAGGCGGAACCAACGCAAACAAAAACACGGCGGAAACAAGACTTGGAAGGGAAAACACTCACCTCTCCACACCTCACGAGGAACCAGGACGCCATGGAGCCAGAACTCCAAATACTCCCTGCGTTGGTATTCCTGCTCCTCTAGCAGGACAACAAAGACGGCGGTGACAACCACGGTGAGTACTGCACCTACAACACAGGGAGGGGGAGGGAAAAGAGAGTGACACACACATGCAACACCCCAACCCACTACAACCTACACACAAATACATGCTGCAACATTACATTTACACCCCCCACCTCCCCTTCAAGAACGCAAGGACAAAAGGAAATGAGTTGAACGATTGTAATCATGAAAAAAACAGTAGTCAAAACTCGAAATACAGTATATACAATTATGTACACCAACTACACATGTCCGGATAGTGCACCAATTATTGTCTGTGGTCCACTGGGCACACAATGCATGGGCGAGGGCCGCACTCAATACCAGACTTCAAATGAAGAGAACACTGTAGGGGTCATCATATGGAAAAGAAACAGGCACCTCAGGGAGAAGGGAAAGGGGGGCACCTCAGCCAGATGAGTGCACAACGCCACTGCTCAACGAGGGTCTCCATGCCCACTGCTTTATCCTGGGGAGTGCAAAGCCACAGTCTCTCAAGTCTTTTCAGTGGGTGGTTTGCCCACTGCTGTATCCTAGGGAGTGCAAAGCCACAGTCTCTCAAGTCTCTCCAGTGGGTGGTTTGCCCACTGCTTTATCCTGGGGAGTGCAAAGCCACAGTCTCTCAAGTCTCTCCAGTGGGTGGTTTGCCCACTGCTGTATCCTGGGGAGTGCAAAGCCACAGTTTCTCAGGTGGATGCCTTTCTCCACTGGTTCTGGAGGGGGCTTTGTGCCCAGAGTGCTTCATCCTGCCAAGGACAGAGGTAGTGGATGTAATACTCCACTGGTTCTGGAGGGGGATTTGTGCCCAGAGTGCTTCATCCTGCCAAGGACAGAGGTAGTGGATGTGATACTCCACTGGTTCTGGAGGGGGCTTTGTGTCCAGAGTGCTTCATCCTACCAAGGACAGAGGTAATGGAAGCGGACTCTGTGGCATCAGTGCTGGCGGCGGACTCTGTGGCATTGGTGCTGGTGGCAGACTCTGGCAGCAGTGCTTGCGGCAGACTCTGTGGCATCGGTGCTGGCGGTGGACTCTGTGGCAGCGGTGCTTGCGGCGGACTCTGTGGCAACGGTGCTGGTGGCAGACTCTGTGGCAGCGGTGCTGGTGGTGGTGCTGGTGGCGGGCTCAGTGACTGCGGTGCTGGCTGTGGGCTCAGTGACTGCGGTGCATGTGGCGGTGCATGTGGCAGTGCAGGTGGCAGTCTTCTCCGCCGTACCGGTTGGTGTCGACGTGGCCTGAAGGTGTGACACTGGTCCCATAGTCGGTGCCACCATGCCCTCTCCTGACCTGCCCTTGATTTTCTGGCCCGTCCCCACCTTGGATGGTGGCGCAGCTGTCTTGCCACCATCCCCTTTTGTTTTCCCTGAGCCTTTGGTGGCAGGTGTTTTCGCCTTCTTCCACCGGAATGTGGGCAACTTTATTTCTTTCTCCGGAGGCAGAATGTCCTTGCCCTCGCTACGTGGCACACCGGCTGCCCGGATGCTTGGCGCACTCCAAAAGCCCGCTGTTGCTGGGACCACTGTGCCCAGTGATGTGGTGGCTGAGGTGCTGGGTTGGGACCTCGAAAGCCCTAGGGGACAGACGGGAGGAGGTGTAGGGAAGAGGTCAGGTGGACTCACAGACACACTGGTAGAGGACACAGGGGATGTGTAAATGGAAGTGGGGGTGGTGGGTGCACGTGACCGGTGTGTGCTGATGGGCGTGCTGGTGATGGAGGTAGTGGCTGAGGCTGAGGATGTTGTACATGCAGGTGTGAGTGGAGACAAGACTGGGAGGGAGGAGGATGACGTGGAGGAGGGGGACACAGTGAAGGCAGTGGATGTTGGTATGTCTGCATGGGAATGATGCTTGTGTGAGTGCCTGTGGGATGTGTGGTGCTCAGGTTTGCCTGAGCCACCCTTGTGTGATGAGGTTTGTGCATGCTGGTCTGATGGTGTGCTTGGGATAGGCTGAGGTACAGGGGATTGGGTCTGGGTGGAGTAAGTTGGAGGGGGGAGGCTGGACACAGGGACAATGGCTGCTATCAGTGCTGAGGCCAGAGCCTGAAATTTTCTCTGTTGGGCTGCCTGGCCAGAATGAATGCCCTCCAGGTATTGCATTTGTTTGTAGCAAATGCCTCTCGACACCCTGGATGGCATTCACAATGGTAGATTGCCCAACAGTGAGGGATCTCACGAGGTCAATAGCCTCCTCACTGAGGACAGCAGGGCTGACTGGGGCAGGGCCTGAGGTGCCTGGGGCGAAGGAGATGCCCACCTTCCTAGGTGAGCGGCCACGGGACACACGCTGGGGGGCTGCTGGGAGGGCAGTGCTGGTAGGGGGGGTGGCGGCTGTACCTGTTGATGCGGGGGCACAGAGGGGCCCGCCACCGCAAGGGAGCTCCCATCAGAGGAGGAGTCTCTGTCACTGAAGTCACCCCCTGTCCCTGCCGTGGAGCTCCCCTCGCCCTCCGTCCCACTGGTGGCTTCAGACTCCGTTGTCTCGCCCTCCAGAGCCAATTGGGATGCAGCTCCCTACTGCTCCGGTGCCACTGCTCCTCCGCCTGACGATGCTATTGCACACAAGAACAGGGAGACCACAAAAAGGGTGTTCAGTGCATGCAATACCACTACAGTTGGCGGACACTACAAACACAGCAGCCCTCTGTACTATGCCATGCACTTAGAGTTCCTAGACTAATCACAGGGCCATGGGGTACAGAGCCTTTGCCAGATTGCTGCACACATGGAAGTCACAGGAGCCTGACTAGGTGTAGATGGCTCTTACTACTGGTGGGGTTGGGGTGCCATATAGCCTGCCTCACAAAGGGTCCTTGCCTACAAAGCCCGTCCTGGCCTACGGTAACCCACTGCCCACCTCCCCCACCCAGACACCTCGTAATGCGCGCAGAGTCAGATGGATGTAACGGTACTCACCCCCTTGTGGCTGCTGTGATGCACTCAAGCGACCATCCAACTCCGGATACGCCACCGCCAGGATCAGAAACATCAGGGGGGTCATGGTGCAACAGGCACCCCTCCCACGTTGGGAGGCCATCCCCAGCTGGGCCTCTGCCGTCTTCTTGCTCCAGCGGCGAAGGTCTTCCCATCTTTACGGCAGTGGGTGCTCCGTCTGTGGTGGACACCTATGGTCCGGACGTCCTTGGCGATGGCACGCCAAATATCCTTCTTCTGGTGGGCACTGACCTAGAGGAATAGTACAGGGGAAAAGGAAAAACTTTAACCATCTGGATTGTCACAGTCATTGGCCCACGTTCCCACCCTTGGCCTGACGCACATACACTCACCATCCACACATGCAGGCCTCAGTCCCCCCATATTTCTTCCATCCACATCACTCCAAACAGGCATTGCCATGCAGCATGCTCACAGTGTACTCACCTGTTTGTCTAGAGGACCGTAGAGAAGCGTGTACTGGGGGAGGACCCCATCCACTAACTTCTGCAACTACTCCGAAGTGAAGGCACGGGCCCTTTCCCCAGACACAGGAGCCATCAACGCTTCCAGACTATGGGGGTCATTACAACCCTGGCGGTCAAAGACCGCCAGGGCTGTTTTGGCGATTGTACCGCCAACAGGCTGGTGGGGCAATCTTTGCTATTTTGACTGCGGCAGAAGCGCCTCGGTCGCATGGCTGGGGCCGGCAGTTTCCCGCCTCATTTGCCCCGGCGGTGATAATCCGCTGCTGCCCAGGGGATTGCGAGTCCCGTACCGCCAGCCTTTTCCAGGCAGTTTGAACCGCCAGGAAAAGGCTGGCGGTGCGGGGGGTCGCGGGGCCCCTGGGGGCCCATGCAGCTTTTCACCGTCTGCTATGCAGACAGTGAAAAGTGCGTCGGGTGCAACAGCACCCGTCGCACGGCCGCAACACCGCCGGCTCAATTTGGAGCCGGCTCCTGTGTTGCTGCCCAGTGGTGATCTCATAATGACTGCGGCTGGAGTGCGGCCGCATTGGCGGCCGCCCGGCGGTCAGATCTGCCCGCCAAGGTCATAATGAGGGCCTGAGGTCACAGCAACACTTGCAGTGTAGGTCCTCTCCTGTCGAAGGTCAGGTATCAAATGAGGGAACAGACAGAAAATGGCGTTCACGCCCGCGGCGGTGCATACCGTCACCACTGGCGTACATCGTCATTGGCTCCTGGGACCCATTGGGTCCAATGTTAGCCAATGCAGGATTGCGCTGCGGTCTTTGACCGCCTACCGCGACGGTGTAGAACGCCAGCGCAGTTACCTCACATCCCCTTGTCCCACCTTACAGGTCAGGCAGTCGCCATTTCAGGGGGCCACATGGCATTAATAATAACTGCGTCACACCTATCTAGGCCTTGCATACACACAGTTACATGCACATTGCGGATTTACAAATGTTTGCTATTGACGTTTAGTTATACCTCAGTGTTGGCTGACTCTCTGCTCGCTGTTCTCCTCCATAGGGCACGTCCGCTGGGGCAGGTGGTGAGATGGCGGCATCCTCCGGTGTATAGACCGCTGTTGGACCTGTTGACAATGGAAGAGAGACACGTAATAGTCACATACAGACTTGATCGTGCAACAATCCAGGAACTGTGTACCTAGTTGGAGCCAGACCTAATGTCAGCAATCCGCCATCCCACAGGAATCCCCCCTCTAGTGCAGGTCCTGTCAGTACTCCATTTCCTGGCAAGTGGGTCTTTTCAAACAACAGTGGCCATTGCATCAGGGATGTCCCAGCCTATGTTCTCAAACGTGTTGTCTAGAGTGTTGTCTGCCCTGCTAAAACACATGCACAGCTACATCGTTTTCCCTCAGGTGGAGGATTTGCCAACAGTGAAAGGTGACTTCTATGCCCTGGGACATATCCCCAACATCATAGGTGCCATTGATAGGACACATGTGGTCTTGGACCCCCCCCCCCCACAGGAGTGAACAGGTGTACAGAAACCGGAAGAGCCACCATTCAATGAATGTGCAGATGGTGTGTTTGTCGACCAGTATATCCCCCATGTGAATGCCAAGTTTCCTGGCTCAGTGCATGACGCTTACATTCTGAGGAATAGCAGCACCCCTTAAGTGATGGGGCAACTCCAGAAGCACCATGTGTGGCTAATAGGTGAGGACAAGGGCCCTATACCCTGTGAATAGTTGTCTGGGTCTGGGGTTGTCCCTAAGGTTTAGTGTGTGTCTAACAGTTGTCCCTCGACATTTGCAGGCGACTCTGGTTACCCCAACCTATCATGGCTACTGACCCCAGTGAGAAATCCCAGGACAAGGGCAGAGGAACGCTACAATGAGGCACATGGGTGAACTAGGAGAGTGATCGAAAGAACCTTCGGCCTCCTGAAAGCCAGGTTCCGGTGCCTCCATATGACAGGTGGTTCTCTCTACTACTCACCAAAGAAGCTGTGCCAGATAATCGTGGCCTGCTGTATGCTGCACAACCTGGCATTGTGACGACAGGTGCCTTTTCTGCAGGAGGATGGTCCAGAAGGAGGTCATGTGGCAGCTGTGGAGCCTGTGGACAGTGAAGAAGAGCAGGCAGAAGAAGAGGATATCGACAACAGAAACAACATTATCCTTCAATACTTCCAGTGAGACACAGGTAAGATGTCACTGCCTCACACCTCTCATACAATTGTTAGACCTATCATATGTCAGTCACTTTCACCCAGTGTATGGACCTTGACTTGTCACTTTGCCTTTCCATTTCACAGATGTGGGTCCCACTGTGTGACCTCTGCTATATTACCTCATGGACTAGAGCTATGTTACATCGGTATGTTGACAATACAATCGACATTGCTATATTCCATTATTATTGCAAATGCACATTTGTGAAAGCACAGACTAACTCCAGCTTGTTTGGTGATTCAAGGGTGTTCATTTCAGTGCAAAATAGTGGAGAGGGTTGTAAAATGGGCAGGGGTGATGGTGAAGGAATGTCCATGGCAGAGTCCAGTCTATTTGTTTCACAGGTGCATTGTCCAAAGAAAACTGTGCATCCCTGTATTGTAATGTACATGTAGGACTGTATGGGTAACTGTCCCCCAGCATCTAGCCCCATAAGTTGTACTCCATTTATGTGACACTTATGTGGTATGCAATAGGCGTGCATGCAAGTCAAGGCCAGATGTGTGCTGGCACCAATGTGGGTGATTTGGGAATTGTGTTGCCAGATCAGGTGTTGATGGTTATCCACAACTGGACACATGAATGTAGATGTGAATGGCCTATGGATATATTATTCGCAGGTGGCAGCCCTCCTCACATGTGTTCCACTCACTAACTCCATGTACAAGTGGACATGCCTTCGTGGTTGTCCTCGACAGTTGTGATGATGTATTGCATGCCCATCACCCCTGAGGCATAGGGGTAGGGGAAAACATATATGTAGGTAGATGTAATGGTCACAATGTAGATGGCAGTCATCTTATTTAAGCATGCATGTGTCCCAAACAACACTGACCCCTTATGATTAGCAACTGCATACCATCATGCCAATTACATCTACAAGTCACTTGTCTTGTGTGCTTTGAAGTTGACTCAGATGATAAAGATTAGTCAGCCTGGCCCATGTGAAGTAGTTGCTGCCTCTACATTGTGACATATTGCACTACATCAATGCACAGATCACTTTATTTGGTCCACCTCTTGTTGTGCTTTGCTGTGGTGACATGATGGATAGGCAGCGTTGCCATTATGTACATCAGGGACATTGTATTATCTGGACTGTGATTCGGACTGCATGTGCAAATTGGGGCAGAGTGTTAGATTATCATCTGTACATGCATCACATAATGATGACACTGATGGTTGGCTGTCTCATTTTTACAGCTACCAACATGGCTGTTGCGGAAATCATTGATTTCCAAAAGCAGGCAGTGCAATATCGACATATTTTGAATGTTGAGTGTGGGTACGGAAAGATGGCACGGCGCTATCAAAGCGAGTGAGCCACAGAGGAACGGCAGGCCTTCATCCAAGAGGGACCGGCAGTGGCCACAAAGGTTGTAGCCACCACCACACCTACACAGAATACCACAGCCACCACCATTACATCTGCCCCACCTGCTGCACCACCAACCTCTGCACCACAGACTACCACACCTGCTGCAATGGACATGTCGGCAATAGGGGAGCTCCAGAGGGTCTTGAAAAAGGTCCTCAAAAAGCTAGACGGCATTCAGAAGGATGTGGACAGAAACACAAGGAGACTGAAGGCCATCAAAAAGACATTGAGGAGGGCCAACCTGTGAACTCTTGCCTCCCCTCACCCCTAGTTCAGTCCCCTCCCTCCTCATTCCTCATCCTGTTTTGTGGTGGGTTTAAGGAGTTTAGTGATAGCTTAGAGTAGGGTAGTTGTTTAGATAGGATAAGTGGGTTTGGGGGTGGTTTTTCATAATAATACACGTTAGTTTGTGGGTGGGTGGGTGTTGATGTTGGTGCTTTTGTGTATTTAAAAAACAAATTAGGAACAAAAATAAAAATTTGTATCTATTTGTTTAGTATTAGGTAGTATATGTTTAGGGTTAGTGTTGGACTTTTCATCCTTGGTGTGGTCTCCCTTAACTTTTTGCCTCTGTTTCCCAGGTTGTTGATATGTGCTGGACTCTGATTTTGCTGTTTTTGTAACTCTGGGCACTTTACCACTGCGAATCAGTGCTAAAGTGCAAGTGCTCCTATACAAAATGTGTCTGTAATTGGTTTATCCATGATTGGCATATTTGATTTACTAGTAAGTCCCTAGTAAAGTCACTAGAGGTGCCCAGGGCCTGTAAATCAAATACTACTAGTGGGCCTGCAGCACTGGTTGTGCCATCCACATTAGTAGCTCTGTAATCATGTTTCAAACCTGCCACTGCAGTGTCTGTGTGTGCAGTTTTAAACTGTAAATTCGACTTGGCAAGTGTACCCACTTGCCAGGCCTAAACCTTCCCTTTTCATACATATAAGACAAGGTAGGCCCTAGGTAGCCCCAAGGGCAGGGTGCAGGGTGCAGTGTATGGTTAAGGTAGGACATCTAGGCCCTGATTCTAAGCTTGGCGGGCGGCGGGCGGCAGTAGCCGCCCGCCAAGCAGGAACCGCCAGAAGACCGTACCGCGGTCAAAAGACCGCGGCGGTCATTCTGGGTTTCCCACTGGGCTGGCGGGCGACAGCCGAAAGTCCGCCCGCCAGCCCAGCGGGAAACACCCTTCCCACGAGGAAGCCGGCTCAGAATGGAGCCGGCGGAGTGGGAAGGTGCGACGGGTGCAGTTGCACCCGTCGCGAATTTCAGTGTCTGCAAAGCAGACACTGAAATTCTTTGTGGGGCCCTCTTACGGGGGCCCCTGCAGTGCCCATGCCATTGGTATGGGCACTGCAGGGGCCCTCAGGGGCCCCACGACACCCCATACTGCCATCCTGTTCCTGGCAGGCGAACCGCCAGGAACAGGATGGCAGTATGGGGTGTCAGAATCCCCGTGGCGGATTCCCATGGGCAGCGGAAAGTCGGCGGTACACTGCCGGCTTTCCGCTTCTGGCCGCGGCTGTACCGCCGCGGTCAGAATGCCCGGCGGAGCACCGCCAGCCTGTTGGCGGTGCTACCGCCAACCTCCGCCCTGGCGGTATTTACCACCAGGGTCAGAATGACCCCCATAGTAATGTGTGTTTTATATGTCTTGACAGTGAAATACTGCTAAATTCGTTTTTCACTGTTGCAAGGCTTGTCCCTCTCATAGGTTAACATGGGGGCTACCTTTAAATATGATTTAAGTGTAGATTCCCTTTGGGAGCAGATAGACATTTGGAGCTTGGGGTCTCTGAGCTCACAGTTTAAAAATACATCTTTTAGTAAAGTTGATTTTAAGATTGTGTGTTTGAAAATGCCACTTTTAGAAAGTAAGCATTTTCTTGCTTAAACCATTTCCGTGACTCTGCCTGTTTGTGGATTCCCTGTCTGGGTCAGTTTCACAGTTGGGCTGGTTGCACCTCTCACTAGACAGTGACACAAAGGGAGCTGGGGTGTAGTCTCCATTTCCTGATGAGCCATCTGTGCTAGGAGGGAGGGGAGGAGTGGTCACTCACACCTGAAAGGGCTGTGCCTGCCCTCAAACTATGCAGTCTCCAACCCCCTGCTGTGTGTCTGGGGCCTGGCCTGGGCAAGGCAGGATTTCACAAACAAGAGTTACTTTTCTTTGAAGTAAGCCTACTTCAAAGGGCAAAATGGGTATAAGAAGGGCACCCAAAACCACAGACTTTAGAACAGTTCTGGAAATGAAGAGGAACCTCTGCCTGGAGAAGAGCTGAAGAGCTGAGGAAGAAGAGCTGCCCTGCCTGTGGCTGTGCTTTGTGGAGCTATTCTGCAGTTGCTGCTTCTGCCTGTGATAGAGGACAAAGACTGGACTTTGTGTTGCCTTCCTTCTTGTGAAGAACTCTCCAAGGGCTTGATTTAGAGCTTGCCTCCTGTTGTTTGAAGTCTCAGGGACAGCAAAGACTTCTCTCTGCCAGCACCTGGAGCCTCTGCTGAAATTCTTACTCTGCCAAATGGTGCCCATCGAGTTCCTGAGACCCTGCAAGGAGAAGCTGGAAGGCAAAGAGTGAAAAATCCACGCACCGACTGCCATGCGGGAAAAAGATCGACGCAACTCCAATCTGCGGCTGAAAAATCGATGCGCCGCTGGCTTCGCGGCTGAAAATCGACGCTCGCCTGCAATGTGACCGGAAGATCGACGCCCGCAGCTGGAGAAACAGCACGCAGCATCGCTGACGGAGGTGGTTGAGGTCCCGCGATGCGTGGTTTTCGGATCACTGTGCGGCTGGATTTCTGATAAAAACACCATTGGGCATGTAATAACAACGCAAGGCCTGCCCGGACCTGAGAATGCTGACTGGATTGACGCATCGCTCTCCTGCAGAGAGAAGAAACCACACACGCCGATCCAACTAAAGGAGAAACAATACAAGGTCTCACTCGTGAGAGATATCGATGCATCGCAAACCCTTTTTGATGCACACTCGCCCGTGCAGGGTTATTTTTGATGCACCCAAGGTACATTTTCATGCTAACAGCCTTAGCATTGTGTTTAAAATTACATGAAGACTCTTTTTGCATTTTTAGTGATAACTTGACTTGTGTATTGTATATTTTTGTCATTTTGGTCTTGTTTTGTTTAGATAAATATTCTCTATTTTTCTAAACCTGTGATGTGTCATTTTGTAGTGTTTTCATTAAGTCACTGTGTGTGTTGGTACAAATACTTTAAACCTAGCACTCTGAAGTTAAGCCTACTGCTCGTGCCAAGCTACCAAGGGGGTAGGCAGGGGTTAGCTGAGGGTGATTCTCTTTTACCTTGAAGAGAGTTGTGGTCCTTGCTTGGACAGGGGGTAACCTGACTGCCAACCAAAGACCCAATTTCTAACAGTTAGTATATGATGTCCTGCATGTGTCTTGTCATATAAGGGGGGTGGGGGGCAAATGTTTAGAGTGTTTTGTTAAATGTGGTAAGTAAGCTTAGCATAGGGTAGTTAGGGCCAGTTGTGGGTAATGTATAGTTAGGATAGATTAGGTTAGTATAGGTGTGTTACATAGTTTTAAGTTCAGTTCCATACATAGATAATACAAATTTAGGTACACCCTTACAGCATGTGTCAAATGCTTGGGGCTCAGGATCTTTGCATAAGTGTACAGTACCAATTGTCTGTTGGCCTGTGAATTCCATCCTGCATCCACATCCCTCTCTTGACATGTTAATTCCCACTTCCAACTGAGCTGTCACATTGGCAGTTACACCAGATCTAAATCTCAATGCATCTGCCATCGATTGTACCCACCACTCAATGTGACTATGGTTCACATGGATTGGACCGGTAGGTGTGCTTTTTAAGCTGTAATTGTGTTGATCCTGTGTTGTGATGTTGGGCACTGTGGGATGTCTGCCCGTAGCCTGAGGTTTATGTCAACACTACTAAACTGAGTAGTGCCAATTTCAGATGAGGTCAAGTATACAAATTTCACACCAATGTGTTTTACTTGTACTCCCAGCTGATGTTATTGGCCAAGGACTCTTACACAGCCATTCCTGCTCTAAATAGTCGGTAAGGCATGTATGTTTTAAAGCAAATGTTACATACACAGTGACTTGCTTGTAGGGGATGTGACCAGCATTGACGTTCATCTTGTAGATACCTTGTGCGTAGATATCTGCCCACATTTTTTCTGCACTCTGGTATTGACACTCTGTTACCATAGACCTATTAAATGCATCACAAATCTCCATCAAAGTAGATATGCCACATTACACAGAGACTAAGTGGTTGTGTAGGTGCTGTTTATTTTAAAGTGCTGTAGTGCAATTTTTACATAGTCCTGATCTGTGACCCCAAATGTGTAAACCATTCTGTTGTGACGCAACACAAGTGCAAGGTTGAGGGACATGTGATTGGACATGCTGAGGTGAAGTGTAGTTCAGTGCAGGGGAACATGAATTGCAAATAGAGTAGTGATAGACATTTGCAGTCCATAGTGGAAAGTTTAACAGTGTGTTAAGAGTGCATGTCACAACCGTAGCAACACTGGCAAGTTGTCAAACACAGGACAAAGGGAAATCAGTGCCCATGTGGCATGGGCTGGTGCTACTGTGTACTCCTACGGGTGAAGATGATCTGTTCCACATCTTCATCCTCTGATGTGTGTGTCGTCTCCTCTGCCCTTGATGGTGGTGGGTACAGGGGACCACACACACTTCAGTGGTTGGAGAAGGGGACACCTAATTCACAGCAGCTGCCATCTGTGGAACTACATATGGCATCACTGCAGCAAGGCGGAGCTGTTGATTATTGAGCATGGCAGCAACATCCCTATGGTAGGCAGCCATGTCTGCCCTGAAGGAGGCCAGTTCCCCGGGCATGGAGTCCTGCTTGTTGTTATGAATGCAGCAGCAAGATTGGGAGGGCAGGCGTTGTCGCAAATCCCTCACGGCAGGGGTTAGGTCCCTCACACACGGTTGGACTCCATGCAGTAGGGCTTGTGTGAATTGTTTGGCTGGTGTCTGTTCTGCGGACGTTATCATGCACATGCGCATTCCTTCAAGGCTGGCTGCCATATTTTGCATCCCCACCCGCACCTCCTTGGCCAGCTTCCGCTGGACTCCCACTACTGTCCTTGCAAAGGTGGTCCATGTATCATCAGAGCCCTTAGCTGTGTTTGAGCTGACAGGTCATACTATTGGGGTGGTGTGTGGGTCCTCTGGGATAGTTGCTACATGTATGCTCCTCCTTGTGACTGGAGGTGGTGCCTAGAGGGTTCCCAGGACATCTTGGAGGGTTTCCTGGCTGACGGTTGTCAGCTGGTCATTCAGGCCATCAGGGTAGTCCAGGACAGGCAGATCCACAGGAGAGCCATAGTCCTCTGCAATGAGATATTGTACAATTAGTGTGCCAGTGGTAATGTGACATCACTGACTTCTTGATGGTGGTACATTGTCATCTTGGTTCCAATGCATTGATCCTGTCATTCATGTTTTCAGTCTTTCAGCCCTATGCCCCACCTGCATGTCACATGTAGTGAAGGGCAGTTTGAACACTTGTCTGTGTCACATCCTGTAGGTGTGGATTCTGTCCAAATTGTGGCTTGCCTCCTTCTTGTCTTCATCAACCCTCCCTCTGTTTCCATTTTCATGGTGAGGCCTTGCAATGATTGTTGGTGTGCTGATGCCACAGCACCACACATGACAATATGGCCCTGTCCCAGTCTATCATTTTTCACATACACCTATGCGGTGCTGAGACCTAGCACCACACCGTGCATGGCATTTCCATGAGACAATGCACGTGTTACCATTGGTAGTTTCTTATGTTGATGTTTGTGTATGTGTGCTACATTGCATTGCACTGATGGACCTGGCAGAGTTCTGTTTCCACTTGTGACTGTGCGGGTGTGCTTGCCATACTACACACATATGTCCTCCTCCTCAATGCAGTTGTCTTAGCACTATCATACCTGAGATGTTGCATGGTGGCATTACAGCTACTATGACACAAGCACAGGGGTAACCCCAGGGATGGCCAGCATAGGTATGAGATTACTGCTGTACACATCATTATCTATGTGACAGTGCCGGATGGTTATTGAGTCTATGGACATGACTATTTGACAGGAGTTGCATTTGGATAGGGATTGATCGGGATTGATCACGTAGTCATACTGAACCCTCATTTCGAGTGTGTTTGTTCCATGGGCACCTAACTGGCATTTCCTAAGTGACCAGTGTACACAGCACAGGTAGTTGTGGCAAATGTTGTCAATGGGGAATGCCGCTTGAAAAAATGGCCTGAGACTGGGCATTGTCCTTTAGTTTACATTCTGTCCTTTTTGACACTATTGCGGGGAAAAATGGCGCATTTCCGATTTGCGACGTGTTTCCATGCAGTAAACCAGATTAGAGTCATTTTTCCTGCGTTAACACCATTTTGCCTTACTACAAGATGCAATGGTTAGCATCAGAAAAAAATACTCTAACCTCTTCTTAGCATCACCCAGCATCAAAGTATAAATATGACACACATGTGGCATTAAAAAATGGTGCTAGACAGTACTAAACGTTTTGACGCAAAACTGCGTTAGCGCAGTTTTGCATAAAAAAGTATAAATCTGGCCCTTAGTCTTTCAGACTTCTAGGTGATATACATTGATTTTTTTAAACAGCATGCAGGTGTGCTGTCTAAGGGTCCCATTTATATCTTGGCAGATGAATCTGGTCCATCGAGAATAGATGTTCCATCCATCCTCCATCGTGACTGTCTGACTATCTAATTTATATGTTGTGGTATGACCGATGAAGCTTAACAAATCTCCTTTGTCGCATTTAGATGCAGACTCCTTTGTCAATGGAGTCATTCCCCTAAAGTAGCTTACTGGGGGATTTTCGCAAGAACTCCACACACGACTGGGCAGTTTCAGACCTACAAAAGGGGAATACAGACCCTACCTACATTACTATCTCAATCTTTCACCATGGATCTGATGTTGCAGGGCTTCACTCTTCATTATGTATGATGACCCAGAACGTCGCCATCGTCATAGGAAGTATGTCATTTTATTTTTAATTTACTCATTACTAAATGTGATGCACTTACTTAAAAAAAAAAAAAACATAACATACCTAAACATATATTTTGTCCTCACTCATGTGGTATTTGTTTTTATCCATGTAGAATGTTGACATGCACCCTTTATACTTTACATTTTTGTCAACCAACATACATTTTTGTGATATACACACATTAATATCAATTATAAATTTGAGTAAGCCTTCGTCAATATGACAGAGGCACACCCAAAATGAACAATGCATATTATACCTTTAGATGGCTGGAAATGTAGAAATGTAAGTGTTAGCAGGTCAGACCTTAATAAGTGAACTTACAAGGGGACGAGAATAGGTTGATTAACCTTTTGACTCGCGATTAAGATGTTCCTACCATAACTCCAGTACATATAGATTAATAATCAATAACAGAAAGCACAATATTAACAATCAATAGTAATCAATACCATTAATAATCAATAGTCAGTAATTGCCACGCACCATTACCTTTCAGTCATGAATAACCACACCTTTAAGTAATCACTATATTAACAATGCTAAAGTCATGTAGATTAATACCAAAATCAAACGAAACACATACAGAAACAATACTGGCTGTCTAGAGCAGTGGAAGAAACGTAATCTAATTAAAGCTTGAACTGTGACACATTCTAAGGTTACAGTGTCAATTAATAACAAAGTCAACTGCATCCAAGTGATTATATACATTCAAGTTCAGCAGAGAAATTCATCAAGCATTATTCCCTATTGGCAGAATTTCATTAGTGAGGATCCTTAACTAACACCAGATTAGCATCAGTATGTTGGGATTCATGCAAAACAATTTAGTTACACAAATTTGGAAAAATATCTAACTATGGCTCTATCAAAACAGTGCAGTTGGTACCTAGAAAGAAAAAGCAAATATGCTTGATAATCAACAGTCTAATTCATAATACCTATCCTCAATGTGGATCAGCAAATTGAGTCAGTCTTCGCCCTTAGGACATTAGTCGATCAGCAAGGCATCAGGATTCAGCATCAAAGTTCAGAAAACACAAAGGGGGTCATTACGACCCTGGCGGGTGACGGAGAAGTGGAGGTTTTACTGCCAACAGGCTGGCGGTAAAAAAATTGGAATTATGACCATGGCGGTTACTGCCATGGTCATCCGCCACTTCTCCGTTCAGACCGACATGGCGGAGACGACTGCTGGGCTGGAGACTTGGGTCTCCAGCCCGGCGGCTGTCACAAGACCGCCGGTGGTATCATGACCTCGCTTACCACCATGGATTTCATGGGGTTTGGAACCGCCATGAAATCCATGGCGGTAAGCACTATCAGTGCCAGGAAATTCCTTCCCTGGCACTGATAAGGGTCTCTGCAACCCCCCACCCCCTCCTCCGAGTCTGTCCCCAACACTCCCACCCCCCCCGCTTCCCCCAAATGTGGCAGGACCCCCCTCCCCATTCCTATCTCTGACATCACAACACAGACACACACCCGACACGCATGCAGACACCACCAACACACATTCCCGCACACACAAACAAACATGCCAACAGACACACACACAGTCATACACGCACACCCTCATTCAGACATACACGCACACATCCATACAGACATACATACAGACAGACACGCACACATTTCTATTCACACTAAACCCTGCTTGCATACACGCACTCACACACACCCTCTACATACCCACACGCACACCCCCATGCACCCACACATCACACAACACCCTCCCACCCCTCCCCTAACGGACAATCAACTTACCTTGTCCGTTGCTCTTCCGGGAGGGGACAGGATCCATGGGGGCTGCTCCGCCACCAGTACACCGTCAACAGAACACCGCCACACCGAATCACAGATGGAGGACTGCCAGCAGTCATAATACGCCGAGCAGAAAACCGCCACCACTGGCGGTCTTCAGCACAGCGGTCCCTCTGCGGTCTTGTGAAAAGACCGCCGAGGTTGAAATTACCCCCAAAGTCTTTAAGCAACAAAGTTAAGCACATCTCTTGTCAAGACGCACAAGAAAATATTGACCTTTCGGCCAGCTAGAAAATGGGCAATGATGGTGTCTTCTCCTGGTGCAGTCTCGTTAAGTCAAAATCACTAAAACTATTTCCCAAATCCCTATTGGTCAAGGGATCGCATGTTCACTCTTTGTCCAATAAAACTAAAACTCCAAATCTATGAATTCTACCATTACTCTGTTCACATGTCACTGATTGGTTTTCCTGCAATGTCCTTATCATCCAGATCATCAGGTAACAATATTGTTGCAGCTTCTATTTCAGTCAGTGTCTAGATTGTTCTCCTCCTGAGAAAGTCAGTCTCACACACATTACACACAAAATGTTACATTAGCATGTTACATTAGCAAGAACAGCATCTTCTAGCGGTCGGTTCTCATGAGAAAGCTTCTCAGCTATGAGCACATTTAGACAATACAATGGAAATTCACAGTTTATCTCTCTAGGACAGCCACTTATTAAACGTTAACAAATACAGCTTGACATGAGGCCTGGCAAGTAGGCCATGACCTTCGCTACATTAAGGCCTAAAATTAATAAGGCTAATAGAAAATGCATAGCCCTTAATATGACATATGACTACATTAGTCAAACATATATTCAACATTTCACAGTATTAGAATATTAATAAGTACACTTCGTGAACATTGGATGCCACTCATCGTAATCTCATTTTCAAATGCATGAATTATTTTTCTACATTATTATTTTCTACACAAATCCATTATTAAGAATACATGAACACTCATTAACAATTTTTATTAAAACATCTGCGCTAGCATAAGTAAACCTACATAAGAGATTTGTATGACACACTTAGATGTGTATGTAATAGTGAACTCACATTTCAATTGTAAATATATATTATATCTAGAAAATTCATAGTAAATATTTCAAAGTATCTCACATCTTAATTTTCTTGATTTCTCAGTTATCTAACCTTTTGAAATAAATTTGAGAAATTAATCTGTTCTAATTTATAATCAACATCCCATGAGATATCAATACCTGTAAACAGGCTTTTTGACAATTATCATGTTAACTTCATCTCAAAAACCCATATGCGTTATCTAGAACCCAAAAGCAAATATGAACCATTATGTCATATAATTATAATATAATGTGAGACAACTGTCTCACATAAAACAAAAAAAAAATTGTGAAACAAAAAAATATATAAAAACATAAATTATATATATTTTTCAAAGTAGCATCACAGCTACATATTCTTGCTGGTGGAAGGTAGGTTCCTCAAATAATTATTGGGTAGTGGGTGAATCACTTTTAAGGGGTTTGGTAGTAAGAGAGGATGTTTGGAAGGGGGCGTAAGTGTTGATGGGATGGGTATAGTGAGTGCTTTGGGTTAGAGGGTGTTGTGCTTGTGGAAGGGAATGGGTGTTGCTGGTATGTTGTGCATGTCTATTGTGATATGATCCTGAGTGGTTGTTGTTTTGGATATGTGTCTAGGTATGTGCTGTTGTGTGGTGTGGGTTTGGGTGTTTGTTTGGGTTAGGTGATGGTTTGGGTGAGGGTGATGGTTTAGGTGAGGGTTTGTGTTGGGTGAAGGTGTGGCTGAGGAAGTTGGTGTAGGTGTGTGTTAAGCTCAGTGTGCCTGTCATGTTTGTATGGTATTTGTGGCTAGAAGTCTGGTGCTGGTGACGATTGGTGGTTGCATGTCTATATGTGTGTTGGATGTATCTGTAGTGGTGGATGTGGTACTTGTGGTGTGAGACAAGGCTGCGTACTTGCTCCCACACTGTTTCTTCTATTCATCAACGCATGTATCCCCTACCTTCTGGAATGTTCTAGCGATGCCCCCAAATTGGGAGGGTAAAAGATTCCATGTCTCCTATTTGCGATGACACTTTGCTAATATCACAAACAGCTAGAGGTCTCTCTAATTTGCTCACAAGTTTTAAGGATTTTTGTAAAGATCATGGGTTAGAAATTAATTCATCAAAAACTAAATACATGGTGTTCGGGACAAAAGCAAAAGATGAGGAGACCCTTTTGCCTAGAGGGTGTCATATTGGAAAGAGTGGGTGCTTTTGGTTATTTAGGTCTATAATTAGAAGATTCACATAAATGGCATGCTCACCTTCAGAAATCAGCAATGTGTTTGAAACAAAGGGTGACTGGTGTTGTGAGATTCGCAGCTAGATCCCCAGATTTGCCATGACTCCTGCTCTAGAAATATATAAATCTCAAGCAAGGGGGGGCCCTATATGGAGCTGAGTTGTGGGGCCACTGCAACCTGGAAGATTCGGAAAGGGTGGAAAATTCCTTTTTAAAGATGTTGCTAAGAGTTCCCTCTATTACCCCATCCTTGCCTATCCGAATGGATTTAATTCTTCTCCCAATTAATCAGATCGTCACACTAAGGCCACTGTTGTTCTGGATTCGTCTATGGTCACTAGATTCTCTTACCCCATATAGGCTTGGGTTGACCAACTTGGTGAGCACCAACTTTACTACAAAAATCAAGTGGTGTGCTTACGTAGAACGGACCCTTGAAGGACGCATTTTGGCTTAATGTCCAAACTTTCAAATTGGCAGAAGTTTCGCCCTCTTCCATGACTGGTAGTTTTCTACAAATTAAATGCCACTATGAGCTTGAGCACTATATGGGTACATTACTCTCCCCACTTGCACGTGCTCTGTATATCAGATTTAGAATAGGGTCTCTACCCTTGTGTACCCTAACCTATAAATGGTCCAATACAATCAACAGGTCGAAGTCATGTCCAATGGGCTGTGAGAATGAAGAATCTGTGATCCATGTCCTCTTCCAATGTCCTGCATACCGCAAACAGAGGGCTCTTTGGATCATCCCTTTATGTAAACGAATGGGTTTTAAGAACTGCTTACCAGCTTTGAGAACATTTAAATCAGATCAATCTGTGCTAATGGCGTGTTCTTTGGCAAATATTTTTGAATCTATCTGGCATTTTAGACTTGGGTGGTCATTACAACCCTGGCGGACGGTGTTAAAGCGGCGGTAAGACCGCCAACAGGCTGGCGGTAAAAAATTGTAATCATGACCGTGGCGGAAACCGCCAACAAAGACAACCACTTTAACACTCCGACCGCCACGGCGGTATAAACAAACAGCGTGGCGGTCACCGCCAACACACAGGCGGAAGACAATGTACCGCCCACAGTATCACAACCTACCAATCAGCTACCTTTTCCGGGGCGGATTCAAAGGGAAAACGCTCACCTCTACACACTCCACGTTTAAGGAGGGCACCATGGACCCGGAACTTCAGATTCTGCCAGCGCTAGTCTTCCTGCTCCTCTACGAGGATCATCAATGTCAGCGGCGAAGACCACGGTGAGTACTGCACCTACGACATAGGGAGGGGGAGGCAAAAACACAGGGACACACACACTCAACACCCCAACCCCCACCCCGACCCTCACCCACTACAACACACACACCAATGCATATCTATACATTACAGTAACACCCCCTAACCCCCCCTGGAAGAATGCAAAGACAAAAGGAAATGAGTGGAACCATTGTAATATATCAAAATACAGTAAGCAAATATATACATATATATATATATATATATATATATATATATATATATATATATATACACAATAAACAAAATATACACCACGATTAGTAGTGCAGGTATTGCACCATTCATAGTCCGTGGACCACTGGGCCCAAAATGCATGGGCGAGGCCCACACAAGATACCCGATCCAAACGGAGAGTACACTGCAGGGGCATCAGATCGAAATACAACAGGCACCTCTGGGGGAAGGGAAGGGGGGGACCTCAGCCGGATGAGTGCACCACGCCAGATCCATGAGGGGGCTCCATGCCCATTGATGTATCCTGGGGAGTGCAAAGCCACAGTCTCTCAAGTCTCTACAGTGGGTGGGTTGCCCACTGTTCAATCCTGGGGAGTGCAAAGCCACAGTCTCTCAAGTCTCTCCAGTGGGTGGGTTGCCCACTGTACCATTCTGGGGAGTGCAAAGCCACAGTCTCTCAAGTCTCTCCAGTGGGTGGGTTGCCCACTGTTCAATCCTGGGGAGTGCAAAGTCACAGTCTCTCAAGTCTCTACAGTGGGTGGGTTGCCCACTGTTCAATCCTGAGGACTGCAAAGCCACAGTCTCTCAAGTCTCTACAGTGGGTGGGTTGCCCATTGTACCATCCTGGGGAGTGCAAAGCCATAGTCTCTCAAGTGGATGCAGGACTCCACTGGTTCTGGAGGGGGACTGGTGCCCAGAGTGCTTCCTCCTGTGCAGGACAGACGGAGTGGATGCATGTCTCCACTGGTTCTGGAGGGGGACTGGTGCCCAGAGTGCTTCATCCTGTGCAGGACAGACAGAGTGGATGCATGTCTCCACTGGTTCTGGAGGGGGACTAGTGCCCAGAGTGCTTCATCCTGTGCAGGACAGACGGAGTGGATGCTGTTCTCCACTTGTTCTGGAGGGGGATTCGTGCCCAGAGTGCTTCATCCTGTGCAGGACAGACGGAGTGGATGCATGTCTCCACTGGTTCCGGAGGGGGACTGGTGGCCAGGGTGCAGCACACACCCCGTGACGGTCCCAGTTGCGTCACTGCCCCTGTCGCAAATGGGCTAGCGGTGCTTTCCATGGCGGTCTTTGCCCTGATCAGCGGTCCTTGCCATGGCGGTCTTTGCCCTGTTCAGCGGTCCTTGACCTGTTCCGCGGTGCTTGAGTTGCCAGTGTCAGACCTGTTCAGCGGTCCTTTCCATGGCGGTCTTTGCCCTGTTCAGCGGTCCTTGCCATGGCGGTCTTTGCCCTGTTCAGCGGTCCTTGGCCTGTTCAGCGGTGCTTGAGTTGCCAGTGCCAGACCTGCTCAGCGGTGCTTTCCATGGCGGTCTTTGCCCTGTTCAGCGGTCCTTGGCCTGTTCAGCGGTGCTTGAGTTGCCAATTTCAGACCTGTTAAGCTGTGCTTTCCATGGCGGTCTTTGCCCTGTTCAGCGGTCCTAGGCCTGTTCAGCGGTGCTTGCCAAGGCAGTCCCTCATTGCCAAGCAGGGCTGTGGCTGGCAGTCCTTCATGGGTCAGCTGGGCTGTGGTTTGCAGGGCCCTCCTGGCCAGCTGGGCTGTGGCTGGCGGTGGCCTCCTGGGCAGTGACTCTGTCGGTGGCCTCCTGGGCAGTGACTCTGGCGTTGGCCTCCTGGGCAGTGACGATGAGGCTGGCAGTGGCCTCCTGGGCAGTGACGATGGGGCTGGCGGAGGCCTCCTGGGCAGCGGGGATGATGGAGGTCTTCTCCGCCATGCTGCTCCTCCCAGACTTTGGAGATTTCTTCTGCCCCTTCCCCACCTTGGGAGGAGTCACAGCTGAGTCGACACTCCCCCCGGGACCCCTCTGAGCGGCTTGGCTGGCTGGAGTCTTCCCCCTCTCCCACCGGGCACTGTCCAACTTCTGGTGCTTCACGGGGGGGACTGGCTGTGCTGTGGCTCCGTGACACACTGGCTGGCCTGGTGGCTGGTGCACTCCACATACCTGTAACAACAGGGACCACTGGTACCGGATAATTGTTGGCTGAGGTGCTAGTACGAGACCTATGAGTTGGACGGGGGGGAATAGGTAAAGGGTGGACAGGAAAAGTTTTTGGGAGACACTTGGACGGGTAGCTGGAGGGGGTTTGGGACTGGAGGAAGAGGTGGTGGTTTTAGGAGGTGTAACTTTTGTGGATTTGGGTGCAGGTGCATGGGCTGGAGGCTGTCGTGAGGTGGATGGCTGTTGGGTGGGTGTGTGCCTGCGTTTGTGTGTCTTCGGAGGGGGCGTCACAGACACACTGGGAGAGGACACAGGGGACGTGGAAATGGTAGTGGGGGTGGTGAGTGCACGTGAGCGGGGTGTGGTGGTGGGTGTGCTGGTGCGGGACGTAGTGGCTATAGTGTTAGTGCATGCAGGTGTGAGTGTAGACGAGACTGGGAGGGAGGAGGGAGACGAGGAGGAGGGGGACACAGTGGAGGCAGTGGATGTTGGCGTGTCTGTATGTGTGTGATGCTTGCGTGAGTGCCTGTGGGATGTGTGGTGCTTATGTTTGCCTGAGCTTCCCTTGTGTGGTGAGGTGTGTGCAGGCTGGTCTGATGGTGTGCTTGGGATAGACAGAGGTACAGGGGATTGGGTCTGGGTGGAGGAAGTTGGAGGGGGGAGGCTAGACACAGGGACAATGGCTGCCATCAGTGCTGAGGCTAGAGTTTGAAGGGTTCGATGAAGGGCAGCCTCCAGATTGCCCTCCAGGAATGCATTTGTGTGTTGCAACTCCCTTTCTACACCCTGGAGGGCATTACAAATGGTAGACTGCCAAACAGTGAGGGACCTGAGGAGGTAAATGGCCTCCTCACTGAGGGCAGCAGAGGTGACAGGGGCAGGGGCTGAGGTGCCTGGGGTGAAGGTGATGCCCACCCTCCTGGGTGAGCGGGCATGGGGCGAAGGCTGAGGGGCTGCTGGGAGGGCGGTGCTGGTGGGGGGGTGGCGGCTGTACCTGTAGAAGTGGGGGGCACAGATGTTGCCACCACCACAAGGTAGCTCCCATCGGAGGATGAGTCCGTGTCGCTGGTTGCAGATCCTGTGACCGCTGTGGTGCTCCCCTCGCCCTCCGTCCCACTTGTCTATTCTGAGTCCATAGTGTGGCCCTCCATGGCCATGTGGGATGCAGCTCCCTCGTGCTCCGGTGCCACTGTACCTCCGCCTGATGATGCTAATGCACACAAGAACAGGGAGAACACAAAAAGGGGGGGGGGACGACAGAAGAAAGACAGGTTGAGGGCATGGCTTACCGCTACAGTTGGCGGACAATACAGACACAGCAGCCACCTGCACTACGTCGCGTTCTTGGGCTCTACAGATGCAATTCCTGGGAAATGGCCTACAAGGCTATGGACGACATCTGCACACATAGATGACACAGGGGCATGAATACCTGTACTTGGCACTCTACAGAGGTGGGGTGGGGTGCCACATGGCCTGCCTTACGGAGGGACCTTGCCTACGGAACTCGCCCTGGCCTAGGGAAACCCACAGCCTTCCTCCCCCACCCAGACACCTTACCTGCACGCAAAGTCCGCTTAATGATAGTGCACTCACCCCCTTGTGTCTGCTGTGATGCCCTCAAGCGCCCATCCAACTCAGGGTAGGCCACCGCCAGGATCCTGAACATCAGTGGGGTCATGGTTCGATGGGCACCCCTCCCACATTGGGAAGCCATCCCCAGCTGAGCCTCCGCCGTCTTCTTGCTTCAGCGGCGAATGTCCTCCCATCTTTTACGGCAGTGGGTGCTCCGACTGTGGTGGACCCCCAGGGTCCGGACGTCCTTGGCGATGGCACACCAAATATCCTTCTTCTGGTGGGCGCTGACCCACATGACATGTTCAGGGGAAGAAGAGAAGTCATTACCAACTGCACCGTCAAAGTGAGTGGCCCACATCCCTACCCTTGCCATATGGCACATGCTTTCACAGTCCTTCATACATGCAGAACTGTGCCCCCTTTCTTCTTACAACCAGCCCTCTCCACACAGGCATAGCCCATACAACATGCTCCCTGTGTACTTACATGTTGGTCTGGAGGACCGTAGAGTAGCATGTACTGGGGGAGGACCCCGTCGACAAGCTTCTCCAACTCCTCTGCAGTGAAGGCAGGGGCCCTTTCCCCAGACGCACGAGCCATTGTCTCTTCCAGACCGAGGTCACAGCAGCACTTGCAGTGTAGGTCCTCTCCTGTCGAAGATCAGGTATCGAGTGATTCAACAGCTAGAAAATGGCAGGCACGTCCGCGTTGGTCACGTACGCGCCGGTGCGTACAATCACCGCCGGCGTACATCGTCATTGGCTCCTGGGACCCATAGGGTCCAATGTTAACCAATGCAGCATTGCGCCGCGGTCTTCGACCGCCTACCGCGACGGTGTACAACGCCAGCGTAGTTACCTCACATCCCATTGTCCCACTTTACAGGTCGGGCAGCTGCCATTTCAGGGGCCCACATGGCCTAATTACCAACTGCGTCACACATACCTAGGCCTTGTCTCACAACACAAATACAGGCCACATTTTGTGTATGAATGGTGTTCTGTGTAGACTGTGGGTACATACCTCTGAGTTGTTTGACTCTGTGGTCGCTGTTGTCCTTCATAGGCACAGTCCGCTGGGACATGTGAGGAGATGGCGGCATCCTCCGGTGTACCGACCGCTGGTGGACCTGTCGACAATGGAGGAAAGAAGTTTGATCATCACCTACAGGTTTGACCGTGCCACAATCCAGGAACTGTGTACCCAGTTGGAGCCTGACCTGATGTAAGCAATCCGCCATCCCACAGGAATCCCCCCTCAAGTTCAGGTGCTATCAGTGCTCCATGGCATCAGGGATGTCCCAGCCTATGTTTTCCAACGTGTTGTCCAGAGTGGTGTCTGCCCTTCTGAAACACATGCGGAGGTATATTGTTTTCCCTCAGGTGGAGGACTTGCCTACAGTGAAAGGTGACTTCTATGCCCTTCGACATATCCCCAACATCATAGGTTCCATTGATGGGACCCATGTAGCTTTGGTCCCCCCCCCCACAGGAGTGAACAGGTGTACAGGAAACGGAAGAGTTATCATTCCATGAATGTACAGATGTCATTGCTAATACACAATTTCGAAATCACAGACTGACTCCAGATTGTTTTGTGCTTCAAGGGTGTTTATTGAAGTGCTCAATATTGGAGGGGGTTGTAAGAGGGTGAGGGGGGATGGTGGAGGAATGTCCGTGGCAGAGTCCAGTCTATTTTTCTCACAGGTGCATTGCCCATATGGGCATAGGAAGTGGAGCTGGGGCAGTTCCAATATAGACAGGGTTACAAAGTGGGAAAGTGGTTTGACAATCAGGGTGGTCACATTTCTTGGTGGGGGTCTTGGCATCGTGCTCTGTCTTGTTCCTGGATCTCAGGGACCTCTTGCGGGGTGGTTCTCCATCTGCAGGGGGGATGCTGGTATGGTGGTCCTGTGGCGGTGCCTCCTGTCCACTACCGCCGGCGGAGGTGGTGGGCAGTTCATCGTCCATGCTAGTGTCAGGGGCCCCTTGTAGTGCCACAGTGTCCCTCCTGGTGTTAAGTATTTCCTTCAGCACCCCTACGATGATGTCCAGGGCGGAGCTGATGGTTCTGAGTTCCTCCCTGAATCCCAAATACTGTTCCTCCTGCATGCGCTGGGTCTCCTGAAACTTGGCCAGGACCGTTGCCATCGTCTCCTGGGAGTGGTGGTATGCTCCCATGATGGAGGAGAGGGCCTCGTGGAGAGTGGGTTCCCTTGGCCTGTCCACCCCCTGTCGCACGGCAGCCCTCCCAGTTCCCCTGTGTTCCTGTGCCTCCGTCCCCTGGATCGTGTGCCCACTGCCACTGCCCCCAGGTCCCTGTTGTTGTAGGGGTGGTGGGTTATCCTGGGTTCCCTGTAGTGGTGGACACACAGCTGATTGACGTGTCCTGGGCCTGGAGGTATGGGCCTGCTGGGCGGGTGCTGTGCTGGTGTTACCAGAGGGTGGAAGGTCTGTGGTGGGCTGTGCCTGTGTGAGGGGCCACGATGGTCCGGGCTGGTCATCTGGATACAGTTGGACAGAGCTGCTGTCATCACTATGGGCCTCTTCTGTGGGTGGGGTGGAGATGTCTGGACCCTCCTGCCTGGTGACGTTGGGTAGTGGTCCTGCAGGAGTGTAAAAGCATGATTATTGCATCTGTGTGTGTGTCATGGTGTGCAATGGGTGGGTGACCGTGTACCCCAGTGCTAGCATTTCTGTGTGGGGGCTTGTGTGATGATGGTTGAGGGGGGCGTTATGGGTATGTGCAGTGGGCATGCTTTAGTGATGGGTGTCCATGCTTTGTTGTGTCATGCAGGGCTTGGTGTTGGGATGTGTGGTTTGTGTTATTAGTACATTTGTGAAGAGTTGGAGTGATGGGGAGGGGGCAAGGGTGGGGGTCTGTGATAGCATGCAGGTAGGGTGGGGGATATGATACTTAAAGGTTTGACTTACCAGAGTCCATTCCTCCACCGACTCCTGCGAGGCCCTCAGGATGCAGGATCGCCAAGACCTGCTCCTCCCATGTTGTTAGTTGTGGGGGAGGAGGTGGGGGTCCGCCGCCAGTCCGCTGTACCGCCAGGTGGTGTCTTGAGACCACGGAACGCACCTTCCCCCGTAGGTCGTTCCACCTCTTCCTGATGTCATCCCGATTTCTTGGATACTGTCCCACTGTGTTGACCCTGTCGACTATTCTTCGCCATAGCTCCATCTTCCTAGCTATGGACCTGTGATCTGAATAGCTGTGGCTCTACCCGGACGATTTCCTCCACCATGACCCTGAGCTCCTCCTCCAAGAACCTGGGGTGTCTTTGCTGTGCCATGGGGTGGTGTGGGTGATGTGTGGGGTGGTGTGTGTGGTGATAAGTGTGGTGATATGTAGTGGTGTGTGGTGTTTTGTGCGTGGAAGTTGTGGGGGTGATGGTGTTGAGTGCCTGTGGCTGCTAGTTTGTGAATGGTGGTGTCTCTCTCTGGCCTTCTTTCTGAATTTTTGGTAGTAGGGGTTTGTGGGTGATGTGGCTGTGTGTTTTATATTGTATTGGGTGTGTGGGAGTGGTGTGTGTATGTGTATCAGGTGTGTGTATTTGGAATTGTCCAATGTGGCGATGTTTTGCATGTGTGTGTGTATTTTGAGCACGGCGGTGTGTACCGCCAATGGAATACCACAGTTGAAAGACCGCCGCGTGGATTCGTGGGTCGTGATAGCATGGGTGTATTTCTGTTGTGACGGTGGAGGTTTAGTTTTCGCCAGTTTCTCACTGACCTTTGGTGTGGCGGACTTGTGTGGGTTTCTGAATTTTGTCGGATTTCGAGATATGGGTCATAATAGCTGTGGCGGAATTCCGCGGCGGTGTGTTGGCGGTCTTCTGCACGGCGGTAAGTGGCTTTTACCGCCAATGTTGTAATGACCACCTTGGTATTTTAAAAAACAAAATTTAGCAATAGATATTAGAAGTAGGCAATGCAGTTTACAGCTGTGAAATATAACACATGGTTAGCAACACATTTTAGACATTATATAGATAATACTGCATGCCTCCAATATATTCTTATATTTATGAACATTTTTAGGTATTGTATCTCGCTGTTTTAAATCTCTTTGATTTTAGGGCACTATTTTAAATCTTAGTGTTTTTATTTTTATTTTCACCTCTTCGATTGATTTGTATTTTGCTTTTATGGTAAATTTTTACCGAAATAAAGTGATGATGATGGATGTGGTGCTTGTTCGCCTGTCTGTAAATAAATAGGTATGTGTTTGTGTGTATTTCTGTGTGTTTTTTTCTGGTTGCTGGTGTGCAGCTGTGTCGCTGGGGTCTGGGGTTGGGCTTGTTAGGAAAGAGGAGTATGGTTGTTGAATCTTAGTTGGAGGATCGGTTTGGGAGAAGAAGGGTCCAGAGAAGAAGGGTAGGTGGAGGTGGGTGGGAGGTGGTGAGGTCTGAGGGTCCTCTGATGCAGGTCCTGCCTCTCTGAATTGCACACTGCACTGTGTCTGCTATTCTGGAAAGCTAATAACTGGGTAAGGTAATTACTTAGCACCTGCTTGGCACACATTAGTGCAGTCTGTCCTACAGAGAAGCTTCTTAACAAATCAATAGTCTCCTCAGATATCACTGCTGAGTGGACAGGGGTAGGAGCTGAGGTGCCTGGGGGAAAAGAGACCGTAGCCTTTTTAGGGGCAGTGTGTTGGCCTACTTGGGGAAGTAGAATGAAGCGTGGTGATGTTGCTGGTGGTAGACAATGTAGGAAGTCCAACTATCATTATGGGGTCCACTACCACAAGGGTCTGCTCATATGTGAAGGCCTTGAAATCAGACAATGTTGTGGCCTCCTCTTTGATCCTATCACCCTCCATGCTGCTGGGTCCTTTGAATTTGGTTCCATGACCTTCTGACTCATAGAGGATGTCCTGTTCACCACCTTCTTGGCCAGTGTCTGCTTCACTAGCTCAGAAGGATGCTTGTAAGAGAAAGAGAAAAGGTCTTACCCAAATGTACAGTGCTTTTACAATATTTTTTTATTTATTATGGACTATTCATAAATCAAAACTAAGGGCCAGATGTATGAAAGCATTTTGCATTTGCAAACAGTGCGAATGCCCGTTTGCGAATGCAAAATACCATTTCAGAATGTATGAAATACATTCTGAATGCAATTTTAAGGAATCGCCAAAGCGATTCCTTAAAATTGCGACCCTGTTTAGAGAGTCACAAATTGCGACTCTCTAAATTAGAAATCGCAAATAAGGATTCCCTATGTGCGACTCCTTAGCACATGTATGAAGCAATTCCTAAATGCGATTTTGGCATTTAGGAATCGCTAATTACCACCAAGTTGAACTTGGTGGTAACCATGTGCAAAATTTAAAAGTGCATTTAAAATGCATTTTTAAATTGTACATGTAAAGCACACATGCCCTTTTGGCATGTGTGCACCTTTCATGTCCTCAAAAAGAAATTTGGGGTGCAGCAGAGGGGCCTTAGGCCCCCAGCACCCTGGGGTTTTGCATTTCCAAAATTCCAATTTCTGGTTCAGAAATCGCAATTTTGGAAATGCAAATAAATCGCAGATATGGGCCAACAGGCCCATAGGTGCGAATGGGGGCGGTATCGCAATTTGCGATTCGGTAATAGCATTTGCGATGTTTAAGAAATCGCTATTACCGATTCGCAAATGTGATACATGGCACTTTGCGAGTCGGAAATAGCGATTTCTTAAAAATCGCTATTTCCGAATCGCAAAAGGCCTTGATGATACATCTGGCCCATAATCTCATCATCACTTTGTTTCTTATTTATTAGAATTTTTTTTAACAAGTAACCGATTTTTATTAATGTGAAGGGGTGACTTCGTCACAGATGTGCCTGAGAAGCATTCAGCCATACAACAACTGCCGCTGAATAAAAATCACATGCGGTGTAGTTGACAAAATACCTTGCATGCTTGTGACAGAGTAATCCATCTACAATAATAATAATCGGGCCCCAATTGCAGGTATGTGGCAGTATGACACATTTTTCTATGGAAGGAAACATCACTTAGGGGGTCTTATGACCATGGTGGTCTACACTACAGAATACAGCCAATTTACTGCCATCACCACCAGTTCGGTCAGGCCACCACGGACGGCGGGAGGCACCTTCAGGCCATGTTTCCGCCAGACAAATTACGAAGTTACACACCCGCCAAGGTTCCCGCCACTCTCACACCACCACAGAAACCCTGGCAGAAACCAACAGTATAAATAGAGACACTCACCTTCAGGAAGCCATACCCGTTCGGAACAGCATTGGGAGCTGAACTAGACATCTTCCTGCTGCTCCTGCTTGGCAAGCGACTCCAGAATAAGCAACGACAACAACAGCAACTGTGATTACACACACTTACCTGTCACTGTCGCATAATGCCAAGGTTGTGAAGCACACACAACATACACATCCAGTATGGGTGGCAATGGCGATACATATACGTACTCCTATACTGACACACACATTCACACAAGCACATACACACACGCACAGACTCAGTACACACACCACAGCCAACACACACTACCAAAACACACACCGAGCCTGACACACACCTCACCGGCACTATCAAACACAATATAACAACACCATTGTACTAATAAACACAGTCACACATCTATACAACGAGCCATACTTCACACCACGCAAACATGTCAAACAGTAGTTGGTGGATGTTTTGGGTACATGTGTGTGACAGGAAAGCTTGTGTGTGCTGGGTGTCTATTGGGAGGATGAGTGTGGGTGTTTATGTGTCTTGGGAGGGGGGAAGGAGGTGGATGATGCTGTGTAGGATGGGTGACTGTCAGTTGGGGTAGTGACTGCGGGTATGGTGGATGTGTGATTGTGGTATCTGTGGATGTGGTGACTCGGTGGATATCTGCGGGTCAGCTACTGTGCTAACTGTGGATAGGACTGGTGTCGTGGCTGTATCGGTGAATGTGGGTGTGGTGTCTACAGGTGTGTCAGGTGCAGTGTATGTGAAAGTGGGGGAGGCGGGGGAGTCTGTGCAGGTAGAGGCTCTTGATATCTGCAGGTGGGTGTTGTTTGCCTGTATGCCTGTGGCGGGTCTTGTGGTGCTTGTGATTGTCTGTGGAACCCTTGAATGTTGAGGTGGATGCATGCTTGTCTGTAAGTGTCCTCTAGCTGGGAGGGGCAAGGAGGGGTATGGTACTGGGAAGAGGAAATAAGGGGGGACAGAAGACAAATGGTAACTGGCTGCCGTCAGTGTGGAGGCCTGAGCCTGAAAGGATCTCTATAGCCCAGCCAGCACACTCTGAATGCCCTTTAGAAACACATTGCTCTGTTGTATCTTGTTGGAAAATGGGTTATTGGTAGGGCAGGTAGGTACCTACACCTAGCAACAAGCCACTAACCTCCACATAGGTACAGTTAGGTCTCAGTAAATTAATCCCAGCTCTACCCTTGGTAGCTTGGCATCGAGCGTCAAGGCTTAACTTAGGAGACAAAGTGTAAAGCATTCAAATATCACAAAACAGTAATTAAATAAAACATAGGAAACAGTTTAAAAATCCAAAACCAATTTATAAAAATAGCTTATATTTTTATCTTTAAAATGACACAAAAACGATTAAAATCGGTTCAGGGGAACCGGAGATATGAATTTTTAAAGTATTATTATTTTCTAGCGCTTAGAAACAAAAAGCGCCAATCGGGTCATCTGGTTGCACCAGGACCGGGGCAAAGTCAAACTTTCAGGCCGACCGCGATGGAGCCCTGCTCGGCTACAAGTCGCGGGAGGCCTCGGTTAAAAAGTTACCTTCTGACTTAGTCTTTATTTTGAAGTTTTTCTTCACCGGGACGAACCTGCCAGTTGAATCCGACCTCCTGGAGCCCTTGTCCGGATACGCGAAGTCGGTTTCCTCGGTGGTGATTTTTACCTTCGGACTTAGTCGTTTTTTCGAGATGAAAATCCTTCGACCGGGGTAAACCTGGATCTTGATCCGACGTCCATGGAGCCCTTCTCGGATACGATGGCTGGGAGGTCCCGGTCAACTTTTTAAGTTCGGACTTAGTCTCTTTTTTGGATGTTTTTCTTTACCGGGACGAACCACGAAGTCAGGCCGGGTCGCGGTTGAGGCAAGCCGGCTAGAATTTCCACGTCGGGTCGGTCACTTTATGGAGCTTTTTTTAAAAAATTCTTCAATCTGTTCCAAACTTCTGGGGCTTCACCCAGATGTTCTTTTAAGGTTCTTTTGGGGTCCACAGCTCACCCCAAGGGTCCAGAAGTTCTGTGATGGTCCTTGGGGGTGCGGACTTCAACTCCCAGAATGCACCTGGCACAAACTCCTTTTTGGCCACTGGACAGTGGTCAGCTGGTCGCTTTCTTCAGGAGTTGGTGCAGGGGACTCTGGTTTAGCAATTTTTCACCTGTAGCAAACAGGGAGTCCCTCCTTGAACCAGTTGAAGCCAGGCAAAGTCCTTCTTGTGGTGAAGCCCAAGTGTGCAGCTGGTGCAGTCCTTCTGAGTGCAGGTTCCAGGTGCAGGCCAGGGGTCCAGCAGGGCAGTCCTTCTTCTTCTTTAGTTCCTTTCTTGTTGAATTCTGGAGGGGATCTGAGGCGTGGGTGCAGGTCTGCCAGTTTTATCCTTGCTCCTGGGTGAAAAGCAGGGGGGCCCTGGTTCTCCAATCAGGGACAGGGTCGTCCCCCTGTGATGACCACTTCCTGGGAAGTGTGGCAAAAATCCATCCCAGAAGGCAACAGTCTCTAAAAATCCAAAATGGATGAATCTGATTTTTGGAGGAGAGATCTGGCTGAGCCCACCCACTGGTGTGGCTAAAAATCATAAACACACCCCTCTCCTGCCCTCTCCTAATCTAATCAAGGGGGCACCTAATTGTCTGGGGTTGCAGGATGTGGGGGTGTTGCTGGGTGCTGCAAATGTCCTTCTCTGCCTTTGAAGACCAGTTTGGCAGCCCTCCCCCTTCCTGCCTCACCATCTGCTGAGGGGAGATTCTCTCCCCCAAGCACATTCCTTTGTGTGAAGTCAGGCCACTTCACACCTCATCAAGGTAGCCTGGCAGAAGCTGCTGTAGGCTGGCCAATCAGAGCACAGCAGCAAAAACAATGCAGAGCTGAAATTGGCAACTTTTTAGGTAAAGTCTAAACTTTTTACCTGAACTAGTTATATTAAATCCAACAACTGGAAGTTGTGGGATTTATTACAACAATCAATTTGATACCAAATTCTTGGTATGTAACATTTAAGGAGACTTTAAAATTTAAAATAAAGTTTGCCCATTCTAGCCTATGAAGGCCATTTACTTCAATGAGGGAAAAACGAATTTGGCTGTTTTTACCTCACCAGGGCTTATAAATCTATTTTTATAAAGTCCCTGCTTATAGTTACATGGCACCCAGCCCTAGGGGCACATAGGGCACACCTTAGGGGTGACTTATATGTAAAAATAAGGTAGTTTAAGACTTTGGAAGTACCTTTAATTCCAAAGTCGAATTTGCATATAACTTTAATTTAAAAGCAGCCAGCAAGGCAGGCTTGCTTTTAAAATGACACTGGGCACCTCAGCAATGCACCTAGGTGTGCACCACCTATGCTGTGGTCCCTAAACCTACATGCCCTACCATATACTAGGGACTTATAGGTAGGTTAACTTAGCCAATTATAATTAGCCTAATTTGCATATCCATTTTACACAGAGCACAGGCCCTGGGACTGGTTAGCAGTACCCAGGGCACCATCAGAGTCAGGAAAACACCAGCATAAAGTGGAAAATGGGGGCAAAAAGTTATGGGGCCTCTGCAATCAGCCCCAGTTTCTCACATATCTGAGTTGCCAGTCCCTGGATGGCATTCACAATGGACGACTGACCCACAGAAACCGAACTCAGGAGGTCAATAGCCTCCTCACTGAGGGCAGCAGTGATGACTGGGGCAGAGGTGCCTGCAGCGAAGGAGATACCCACCCTCCTAGGGGAGCGGGCATGGACAAATGGGCAGGGAGCTACAGGGAGGGCAGTGGTAGTAAGTGGGGTGGTGGACAAAGATGGTGCTGGTGTGCCCTTAGATGGGTCCACCACCACCAGGAAGTGTCACTGGAGGAGGATTCTGAAGATGATGATGCAGAAGATCTGGTCTCCTCCGTGGCAATCCCCTCACCCTCCGCGCCACTGGGTCCCTCACTGTTGGTGGTTGCAGCCCCACTCGCCTGTGCCCCTTCACCTTTGACTACCGATGCTGATGCACACATAGAGACAGAGAGGGAGGGAAAGGGTTATCATATTCCCCACATACACTCATTTAAACATGCACAACTGTTGGTAAACACTTCCAGGCTAGGCAATCCCTGTTGGCATTACACATATCCTACATTATGTCATAACTTGTTACAACTGTCCACCCCCTAATGTCAACCCTCACACCCACATCTGATTCCAAGTAAGTTTGCACAACTGGAGTAATCATATTGAACACCTGTAAAACCTGTAAAACCATGTCAGCATGCTATTTGTGCCCTTCCACAAGTAGACATATCAAACAGATTTCAGATCACCTATTAGAAGAGCAGGTGACTGATCACAACACACCATGCATGTCCTGAGATAACACCTGACCAGTCCTTCTCAATTAATAATGTTCCTTGATAGTGTAGACTATCCTATTCACAGACCATACATCACCTGCCATATATATCACATGGCTGGATGACTCCCTATACATATATGGCAACATGGGTACCTGAAATGAAGCTATAACAAGAGGGACTTCCATATAGGTGACAAATGATGAGAGGAATACAAGTCATAAGTCTGAAGTACAGGCATGGCATGACTTTGAGAAAGTAGCCTCTTTCTAGCATGGTTACCCCCACTTTTGGCCTGCTTGTGAGTGTGTGTCAGTGTGTTTTTACTGTGTCATTGGGATCCTGCTAGCCAGGACCCCAGTGCTCATAGTTTGTGGCCTAATGTATGTGTTGTCAGTAGTGCTTGACTGTGTCACTGAGGCTCTGTTAACCAGAACCTCAGTGATTATGCTCTCTTTGCTTTAAATTTGTCACTATATTCTTGTGACTTCCTTTACTAATTTCAATTGGCACACTGGACCCCCCCCATAAGTCCCTAGTATATGGAACCTAGGTACCCAGGGCACTGGGGTTCCAGGAGACCCTTATTGGCTGCATCATTTCTTTTGCCACCCATAAGGAGCTCAGACAAACCCTTCCACAGGCCTGCCATTGCAGCCTGAGTGAAATAGTTATTTCACAGCCATTTTCAGTGCACTTAAGTAACTTATGAGTCACCTATATGTCTAACCTTCATTTAATGAAGGTGCAAAGTTATTAAGTCTGAAGGCACCTTTGCACTAGCAAAGGTGCCCCCACATAGTTCAGGGCCATTTCCCTGGACTTTGTGCATGCGGGGATGCCATTATACGTGGGCACTACATAAAGGTCAATACCTATATGTAGCTTCACAATGGTAACTCCGAATATGGCCATGTAAGGTATTGGGGAGCCAATTCCATGCATCCTCGGGGCTCCATTATGAACCCCCAATACTGCCAAACCAGCTCTCTGAGGCTTGCACTGCAGCCACAGCTGCTGCCACCTCACAGACAGGTTTCTGTCCTCCTGGGGTCTGAGCAGCTCAGTCGCAGGAAGGCAGAACAAACCATTTCCTCTGAGAGCAGGGTGTTACACCCTCTCCCTTTGGAAATAGGTGTTACAGGCTGGGGAGGGGTAGCCTCCCCCAGCCTCTGGAAATGCTTTGGAGGGCACAGATGGTGCCCTCCTTGCATAGGCCAGTCTACACCGGTTCAGGGACCTCTTGTCTCCTGCTCTGGCACGAAACTGGACAAAGGAAAGATGAGTGACTACTCCCCTGTCCATCACCACCCCAGGGGTGGTTCCCAGAGCTCCTCCAGTGTGTCCCAGACTTCAGCCATCTAGCTTTGCAAGGTGTGGGGGCACTCTGGAGGGCTCTGAGTGGCCAGTGCCAGCAGGTGACATCAGAGACCCCTCCTGATAGGTCCTTACCTGATAAGGTAGCCATTCCCCCTCTCAGGGCTCTTCAGGGTGTCTCCTGTGGGTTCTCTTCAGATTCTGCTTGCAAGTTTCTTTCAGGAATCCTCTGCAACTACTACTTCATCCTCTGACCTCAGATCAACTGCAGCCTGCTCCAGGAACCACTGTAACAGCAACAAATTATCAACAAGGGATACTTTTCTTCTGCAACTTTAGCTCCAGCCAGCAACTGCAATAGTTTCCATGGTGTGCACGCTCTGGGGACTCCCTGTCTTCATCCTGCACCAGAAGGCCCGAAGAAATCTCCCATGGGGTGACGGAGTCACTCCCCTGCTCACGCAGGCATCTTCCAAGACGACGACCGGTACCCTTGGACTCCTCTCACAGCAACGAGTGTGCTCCGAAGGACACAGAGGGTGGACCCCATGAATAAACTGTCCTAAGGTCCTGCTGATGCAATTTGGAGGAGTTAAGACCTTGCCTTACCTGAGAACGACAGTACCCCTCTGTACAGCATCTTCTTCACCTCCTGAGGCCTCTGTGCACTATTTGCAAAATATGTGCGCAGCCTGGCCCAGGTCCCCAGCACTCCATCCGGCAACGCTCAACTCACTGAGTTGTTGTCCGGTGGCATGGGACCTTCCTTTATTGTGCTGCACTAACTGCGTTTTGCACCTTCTTTGTCCCCATGTCCTGGGACTCCCGTGGGTGCCGCCTGGCATCCTGAGGGCTCTCTAAAGTGCTGAGAGCCCTCTCTTCCTCCTCACACAGAGTTGAGGCCCCCAGGTCCCTCCTGGGTCCAGTTAGCGCCATTTTGACACAAAATGCATATTTGTCGTAACCAAGGCTTGTTGGCGACTGACAACATGAAATCACATCTGCATCCATCTTCACGTCAATGGACATCTTCTGCATTATGTTCTTCTTAGGGTGCGTTCCGGACGTCTTCGTCCAACTGGGGACTCTTCTTTTGCACCCTCTTCTGGGTTGGCAGGGGCTCCTGCCCTGCCTGGAACTTCTTTCGACTTCTGGACTTGGCCCCCTTCTTTTGCAGGTCTTCAGGTCCAGGAATCCAGAAGTTGTTGTTTGCAGACTTGGTTGGTTACTGCAATATCCTAATCATGAGGTGTAGTGTGTCCTAAGGAAACTGTGCAATACATTTCTCCTGCTTTTCTGGGTTCAGGGGTGGGGCAATTTACTTACCCTTACTGTATTCTTACTCTCCCAGCGATTCTTCACACACTACACTTGTCTAGGGGGGAATTTGTGATTCACATTCCACTTTCTTAGTATATGGTTTGTGTTGCCCCTGTACCTATTCTCTCCTATTGCATTATATAGCATTTCCTATTGTTTGCACTATCATATGTCTAATTACTTACCTTATTTTGGTGTCTAGTGTATATACTGTGTATAATACTTACCCCAGAAGGAGTATTACCTCTCAGATATTTTTTTGGTACTGTGTCACCCAAATAAATTACCTTTATTTTTGGTAACACTGAGTATTGTCTTTACTTGTGTATAAGTACAGTAAGTGATATTGCGTGAGCTTTGCATGTCTCCTAGTTCAGCCTAAGCTGCTCTGCCACAGCTACCTCTATCAGCCTCAGCTGCTAGAACACTACTACTTCACTAATAAGGGATAACTGGACCTGGTATAAGGTGTAAGTACCCAAGGTACCCTCTACAAACCAGGCCAGACTCCTACAATGACATTCACACATTCACAGAGGGTCATTTGCTGACACAAAACACAGCCTCCCCACATCTCTGCATAAATGCACGTGCAGCTATGATGGCCTACAAAGCACACATGATACATCCTTAGGAAGTTACTGAGTGTTGTCTCGCAACAACTACACTTCAGACAGCCATAATTGACATCATAGGCCAACTACTATTCCACCTGACACGCAGTTCCAGTTCCAGGACTTCACAACATGAGTAAACCGACATTAATCACACCACACCTGACTAGTGAGTCTATGTACCTATCTCCAGACTACACATATTGCACACCAAAATTACATGTACACATGTTGAACACATGGACCTACACAACTCCAAATGCATATACATTTCCCTTTGCAACAAATACCTTCTCAAGAAATGGTTGCTTAAAAATACCATTACATCATGATCATGAAAGTAATTCTATACGAAATTCTCAACAGACTGGACATATCAGCTAGGTCAAGGTTAGCAAACATTGTCTCACTTCATATGTTTTGTCTCTAAGTAAGCATTGAGACACGATGTAGGCACAATATTACACAGGTTGCTAAGGAATTGGTAAAGCATTGCCATACGTCGCATTGATATAGCATATTGTAAAAGGCAAACTCTGTCAAGGAACTCACCTCCTCTAGAACCAACCCATTGGGACAGAGAAGAAATGCCCACATGTCAATCACATGGAAGATCATGATGAGTCTAAATACACAAATCAGACACCCAAAGGAGAATGTCCTATTGTTGCAACCTCCACATACATCATTGAATAGAGATGAATGGACCATGGGTATATAGCAACAAACACAAATATGTACTATCCTACACAGGCCAAAACTGTGTTGTGTTGTAATTGAGATGACAGTCTCACATGTAGCCCATACCTGAACCAGTACTAGTTATGTATTGACCCTGTACCAAATAAGTGAGTCATCCAGTTGACACAACAGGTGATCAGCACATGTGGGAGTGGTCAGACTCCTTGGAGCCAGTAACACTCATATGCAGATGGATGGACTAGGTTAGAGTCAATGGGTATGGTGAAACTCCAGCTCACATCCATAGAAATATCAGGATTGAGCAAACCATGTGACATTAACATTTGAGCATCTCCACATGCAATCAGAATGATGTCTTGATACAGGAGTCCAAAAATTTCACATAGCTCACCATGATACCAGATCCACATCTGTTACATTGGCAAGGTGGTACCAAATGATTCCCACTAGTCTACAAACATTTGACAGCAACCAACATACAACCAGAGGCAAGTATGAGGAAACAGTCAGCACTTACCCCCTTTGTGGTTGCTGTGCTGCCCTCAAATGACCATCCACCTTAGGGTAGGCCACTGCCAAAATACGGACCATTAGGGAGGTCAAGGTCTGACGAACACCCCTCCCTCATTGGGAGGACATCCTAGTTGGGCCTCTGAGGTCTTCTGGGCCCAGCGTCTCATGTCCTCTCACCGCTTGCAACAATGGGTGATCTGCCAGCTTTGGACCTCGACGGTCTGCACTTGCTTCACAATGGCACACCAGATCCCTTTCTTCTGATGGGAGTTTTCCTGCATCAATGACACAGACAAAAGGAGAAAGTTAGGTACACATGCCCCATACAAGCAGGAGCTGACACAGCACAACTGTAACAGCAAGTAAGCACAGATATCCATCCTCTCAGCACACACGCCTGTATAGTGTGCCACGTGTAGGCATCTACTCCAACAGTTCACAAAGCCTACTCACCGTTACACTCATCACCAATCACACATGGCAGGGGCATTGAACTGACCTGTTCCTCTGGTGCCCCATATAGCTGTCAATACCGGGGTAGGACCTCCTCAACCAGCTTATAGGTACTCTTAGGTACATAGGGTCAGATAACCATATGCTAATTTTATTACATATGTGTGATCAGTGCAGGACTGCACAGTCACCCACACTTTTCCTGATATGTCTTAAGTCCAATCCGACTCACATTTCTACCAATTTGCTGCAATAATGGTGTAAGATGTGCATTTCTGTGTCTGTATTGTTTGTGTAAGCACTGCTACGCAACCCCTACACATGTTAGGTGTCTGCTACTATTCCATGTGCTACTGTCGTGTGCCTATTGCAAGACACACTGTACATTCTCTCCTATATATATATATATATATATATATATATATATATATCCTGCCATGAGGGAAATGAGACAACCACCAGTGTACCGTTCACTGGTAGACCTGGCAACCATGGAGGACAGGCATGTCATTCAGACCTATCATCTGAATCACCAGACCATCATGGATCTATGTAGACAGTTGGAGCCAGATCTGATGCCACGCAATCATAATGCCTATTGCATACCTCCCATCATTCAAATATTGTCAGTGCTACACTTCATGGCCAGAGGGTCATTCCAGAATACTGTCGCCTTAACAGCAAGGATGTCACAGCCCATGTTCAGTCTGGTGTTGAGGCATGTACTGTCTGCTTTCTTGAGACGCCTGGACAGCTACATCAGATTTCCTCAAAGAGCAGTTATGGCCTATGTGAAGGTGGACTTTTATCAGATGGGACAGATTAATCATGTGGTATGGGCCATTGATGGCACCCATGTATCCCTGGTCCCTCCCACTGTCAATGAACAAGTGTATAGGAACAGCAAGAACTACCACTCTATCAACGTGCATGTGGTATGTCTGCTAGACCAGTACATCCCCAAAGTGACAGCCAAGTGTCCAGGTTCAGTGCATGACTCCTACATTATGCAGAACAGCAATGTCCCACACATGATGGTATGACTACACACAGAGAAGGCCTGGCTGGTTGATAAGTATGCATTATAATGTGTTATTATGCATTGTGAACTGTCATCACTATCTGCCCACTCGCTGACCCTTCAATTTGATCAGTTCTACCACTGTGTTCACAGGTGACTCAAGCTATCCAAACCTTTCTTGGTGGTTGGCACCTGTGAGATACCCAGTCATGCCAGGGAAACTCTGCCTAAATGAGGCCCACAGGATGGCAAGGCGTGTCACTGAACAAACCTTCAGCCTCCTCAAGGCAAGATTTAGGTACCTGACCTATCTGGAGGTGCTTCCCTCTACTCGCCTCACAAGGTTTGCCAAATCATCATAGCCTGCTGCATGCTCCACAATCTAGCCCTGAGGAGTCGGATACCATTGCTAGCTGATGACGGTGAGGCAGCTGTACGTGTAGATGCACATGCTGACATGGAACGTGATGAAGAGCCAGAGGAAGAAGGAGCAGCTGACTATGGGACAGAGTTCATCAATCACTTCCAGTTACATACAAGTATACGGGATGGGCCTTTCCTAGGTTTGTCTGTGCAAAATTAGAAGTGAATAGCTGATATTACACCGCCTGACCTTTGACATAAATGATGGTATAATGATGTCCAATGCCTATGTGTGAGTGGTAGAAGCAGACAGTTATAATGTGTGTACAGTATCATTGATTCACCTCTAACATGTATTGTAACAACTGATTCCAACATTTTCTTTGCAAATGGACTGACATGTTTAGATCTGGATTATCTGCATTCCCCTATTCCCATCTCCTCCCATCCACTAGATGTAGATTTCATCTGAGGGTCTGCTTCCTAAAGCTTGAGGCATGCATTGTCGGTAGTCAATGGTGATTGAGTACAGTTCTGAAAGGAGTACGTGACAGATAGCCCATCCTCATGGTACTCTCTGTCTTGCTCTAATTGCAGATGACGCGACAAATGTTTAGCTGGTGTTACTGTGTATTTCAACCTCACTCGCTGATATCTGTCAATGTACATTACTTTTGTCATGTGTGTCTTGCTGAGAGAGCCTCTGTCTAAAGGCAATTACACTGGTAGTTCAAATCAGGGGGGCATAACCAGCACTCACTTGTGTAGAAGGACAGATGTTATTGGAGCATGAAATGCACATATACAAATTTTTGGTTCAAAAGTGATTTATTTTGCATTACGTTTTTGTGACATGTGAAAATAATGTGAAGTGCATAACAATCAGGTGATGAGTGGACTCATGGTAGATGGATTTATCAGAGTATAAACTACAACTTTGGGTCACACAAGTCAAGTGTCCTCATATCAAGGGAATATGGAGTTCTTTCTCAGTTCAGTCAACAGGGAATATCAGTGGGACACAAGGGTGACAACTCAGGAGAGGTTCACTTCCTGGCAGTTGGTTTTGTATTGGCATCACCTCCAGCAGGATGGTTAGATCGCCTTCCATGTTTGTGGGGGATAAGTTCTTCAGCTACAGAGGGAGGAGTGTCTGAGGCTTGTGGTTCCCGTGGCAGGGTGTCCATTCCACTGGCCGCCAATGATGTAGAGGGGACAGAAGTCATATTGCTAGGGGAATGGGTCTGAGGGTGGGTGGCTTAACCACACAGGGTGCTGGTCATGTCCCTCAGCACTCCTACTATGGAAGCTATGGTGACATTGTGTTCCTGCCACTTCTGTATGTCCTCCTGGTGGTATTCCCTCTGCAGCCTTTGATTCCCCCCACAACATGGTGAAAATCTGTCCCATCCTGTCTTGGATATTTTGGTTTGCTCCCTGGACTTGGGAGATGGTATCCTGGTCAGTGGAATCCCTTGGGTACCCCATCCTCTGGCCCACAGCATCCCTCCCATGCCGGCTGCCCCAGGTGCCTGTGCTCCTGGCACAGTGTGCCCACTGCCAGCGTTAGCAGGACCATCATTGCCTTGGGTGCCAAGTTCCAACTCAGGTCGCTGTAATGTGGGGCACTCAATAGATTTAACAGTCCTTAGGACACAGGTTTAGGGGCACTTGCTGGGCTGTGATATCACAGCAACAGGGGTGGGGGGATTGATGTGGGCCGGGTGAGGCTGGGAGTCGTCAACTGATCAGGTGTTCCGGATTGGCCAGGTAGGTCGTCACTGTCCAGACATCCAGGTGTGTTGTCCTCACTGTGGTCTTCATCCCGAGGAGGGCTGGCAGTGTCTGGTATCCTCTCCATGGTGGCAGGGTTACCTGTGGATGGAGTGAGGCACAGAGTACAGTTGAGTAAGTGTGTTTGGTTCCCTCTTTGAGAGATGCAGACAGTGGCTTACAATGATTCCCTGCAACAACAATGATAGATGCTGCACAGCATAGCTTGGTAGTACATACAAGTTTGTGACAGGAGTACAATACTCCATGTTGGGTGCTGGCATCAACGATTAGTACATATGGCACTGCTGATGGGTTCTATTACTATCTGATACTTGACATGACTCTTCGATTTTGGTACCTAGTGTGTATTCAGGCTTGGTAGCTGTCACAAAATGTGGCTGCACATTGCACAATGATGTCCCATTGGGACCACAGTATGTAAGTATGCAGGGTCATATTCCTGTCTGTGGATATTGTGCATCTACATGGAGTCTGGCATCTTACTTTCCAACCCATGGTAAGTTCATTACAGGCTTAGGGATATTGATCAGTGTCCATTTGGAATTGTCACTGAACAGTAGCTGTGTTTAGCCTTTCTTGCCATTGTGATGTGCCATTGCATTGCTGTCATTGCCATGTACTGGTCCTCAGTCATACAGTCTAGGTGTAGGTAGTACAATAGTCATACATGCATGAAATATGACATGATTTGCAGATTGCAGGTTTTCACATAAATGGTTTGTGCATTGTGGGAGTCGTAGTGATAGGATTAGGCTGTGGTATCTGTGCCCTTGCCAAGGCTGTGTGGGCAGTAGGTCTGTGTGAGGTGGTGGCATGCAGGAGAGGCACATTGGGTGATTGGTAGCTAGGTGTAGGGGAACAATCAATTAATTAGGGGTATTTGGGTGGTGAGGAGGCATGCAGGACACATCAGTTGTGTGACATTGATGTTGTGGGTACCTACCAGACTCCAGTCCTCCAGGTATTCCAGTCAGGCCCTCCGGATGCAGTATCTCCAAGAACTTCTCCTCCTAAGATGTGAACTGTGGGGGAAGAGGTAGGGGCCCACTGTCAGGCTTGTGCATGGCTATCTGTTGTCTCAATGCCATGGAATGCACCTTCCCCCATAGGTCGTTCCACCTGTTTCTGATGCAAACTTTCTAGGAGTTCCCAGTTGCCAGGACCTGTTAATGGCTCCACCATTAAGAATACATTTTCTACCAATACAGTGAACAATGAGGATCTAAAGGGAGCACATAGACTTGAAGGTTTCAACTGCAAATTCAACAACCTATCAAACAATCGTCGAACAATGTCCTCTTCTATAGAAATTAATAATAGAAATAGTTTGGATACACACAATCAGACAAGGTAATGATCATTCACTGATAGTGTCATGTCTCTTAATCAAAATAATATAAAATGCAGCAAACTACTTAAATGTTTGTTTATATTATAAAATTTGAAGCATGCTAGAACAGAAAAGATCTGCACTATCCATATCTGAAAGTGTGAGAGTTCTGAATTTTGTAACGTGATTACTAATGATTTTGATATACTAAATATATAATAGATTAACTTGTAAAACGGGTGACTTTTGAAAATGGTTGCCACAGTTCATTTTCTGTTCGTAAGTGAGCAAAATTCGAACTAGATGATGTGGTTATTTTCCATAATTCAATTCTTACATAAAAGTGCATTCGGTGCTTTAGTAGATGTGTCCATAGCTACCCCTAGTGGGCTGCTGAATTATGTCTTACAAGGCCATGTGTTAACTGATCATTGCATAAGTTGAATGTTCTATTGTTTGAGAATGTTACTAATACGTGATTTTTCCCTCGAGGATGGAATTGAAGTTTGTAACTGTAAAAGTTTCTTCCTGAAAAGAGAAGTTTGGGCGAGAAGGAACAATGGAGCTACAGACGAGACAGAAGAGGAAAAGTTACTGTTGAGAAAATGTTCTAGTTCATGTAGTATTGTCGTATTTTAGGACATCAATTTAGTTTTCTATTGGTTGAACCATAACACACCCCATGAACTGATCAATCATAAGGTTTTAGAGATTAGTATAACAACCTAGGTGGGATTTTCTAGAGTCAGACGAGATGAGATTGCAGATTTTAGTGGAGAGATTGAAGCCATTAGATACCAGTGTTCCTGTAACAGTGTGGGTTTAGCTGTTGTTAGGCCCAATTCTCCTGAAGATTTACCTGATGGTGTCCCCTTGCTGAAGTAGACTGCTTGTTGCAATCAATTTTGGTAATGAATGTAATTGTAATGTTATATGTGCTCTCTTTTGCTTCCCTGGTACCAGCTGCAACTTATAATTTGCTTGCTGCATATGAATAATATTTTTTTATTTGTTAACCCGAGCTAAAGAGTTTTTTCTAAATTTGTGTTTATAAATTATTTTTACATGAAGTCCAACATGTTAATGCTAATTTGTGGTTAGTGAGGGAATTAACTTGAAATGTTCATGACTTACATTGACATCTTTTGAGTGTTGTACTAATGTATACTTTGTGTCACAGTGCCCTTTCCTCGGGATCTGCACGCTGCTGACCAAAAGGCCTACCTCCCGGCATCACCAACCCAGAAAGCTATCAGAGCGCAGAGTATTGATGAAGCCAGGCAGGGGAAGGGAATTAGGGTAGGGAACTGCAGGGAGAGAGATCTGAAAAGAAAATGGTTAGGACAAATATGCATATACTCTTTCATCACAGTATAAACTCACCAAAAGACTCTGGAACAAAGGCGTCTCCGTGATATCGGATTGAGACCCTTTGTGAACTGGGCGTAACCCCTTCTTTGAATCACGGAGCAAGAACGAACTGCAATCTCTGTACCTAAAGAGGTTTGGACTATGATCATACTCTGAATATTAACCATCTAACAATTATGCTTTCATAATATAAACGTTTGATTTAAACGTTTATCTCACATATTATACTTCCCAAAAAACAATGAAACTACAGCTTGATTTACCCAAGCTCTTTCACATTTGCAACTGAGGTTTTACTAATTGAACTTGAAGCACTTTGATCGTCATGAATGAAGTGCTTTACTCATTATGCCAGGGGTGCTTCTACTTGTTTTGCGTGAAGCGCTTTGATTTTCGTGCCAAGGGCGCTTTACTCGAGTGGCCTGAAGTGCTTTGTCGTGCCAAGGGCGCTTTACTCATGTGGCCTGAAGCGCTTTGAGTGTCGTGCCAAGGACACTTTCCTCGTGTGGCCTGAAGCACTTTGATTGTTATGCCAAGGGCACTTTACTCACGTGGCCTGAGGCGATTTGATTGTCGTGCCAAGGGTGCTTTCCTCGTGTGGCCTGAAGCACTTTGATTATCATGCCAAGGGTACTTTGCTCACTTAGCCTGAAGCGCTTTGATTGTCGTGCCAAGGGCACTTTACTCGTTTAGCCTGAAGCGCTTTGCTCATTGTGCTAAGGGGCGCTTTACTCATGTGGCCTGAAGTGCTTTGCTTGTCATGCCAAGGACGCTTCACTCGTTTGGCCTGAAGCGCTTTGATCGTCGTGCCAGGAGCGCTTTACTTTTGGTCTAAAGCATTTTGCTCGTTTTGCAAAGGGGCGCTTTACTTTTGGGAGCAAACAACCCCCTTCAAGATTTGACTCATCAAGACCTTAATGATACGAGTACGACCTACTTGTTTTTTAATTCACCATGGAAACAAGGATACTCTGACATGCTGCCACTCTGCCACGCAGGAAATCCGCTTTCTTCAGAGGAACTCCCCACGAGGTCTAACTGCACTGAAGTCTTCAAAATAGTGAGCATGTGCTTGGGTGTGGCTGGGCTTTATAGGCCTGCTACAACTCAAGTTGGCCGCTGCCTCTAAAAACATGGGAGATGTAGTCCATTCATAGAATGCCATTGATAAGTGCATCTTGTCCACCAATGTCCTCACCCTGCAGATACATGAGCTTTACCACAGGGCAGGCGACACTGATGATCACTTCTGGAGCAAGCAGGGATGAAAAACGATGCGCATGATGCGCCGCAATTATGCAAAGCAGAGGTCAGGGCGGGTCCTGAACCGCGCACAGCCATATTCCTGACACTTTGCCATTTTTACCAGTTCTAGTATTATTAATAAGTGTTATTCTTTTGGAGATTATTTGCTTGATGGTTTTGTTTAAACTGAGATATATAAGATGTTCTAATCAACCACTATTAATTCTATATGCTTATCATTTGTGTCTGAGAGTAATTTTCGTAACCTTAGTGTTGTTAATCTAGGGAAATAAAATGTATAATTCTTTAAATAAACTGGTCTGGTTATTGTTTGAGGTTGAATATTATTGATTATATTGATTATTGTTGATGCTTACATTGCTCATTGATGACATCCCCTCAAACCTATGTCACTTCAATCCATTGACCTAATGCGTAGAATCAACTATGCAGTAGAAATAATAGCTAGGATTCCATGGCACTGCAGCAACAGCAGCTTTTTAAAATACATTTACAAAGCAATCTATACAATGTACTTGGTATATAAATCTGCACAGATATCAGAATAAAGTATTTGCATGTACATCACTTACTTACATGATGTAATCTAAAGTTAGGTAAAATACCAGCATAGCAAAAAACAAAGAACAGATGTTACAGCACCTTTCAACATGATGGTAAGTTACACACTAATATTAACATATACCGTACCTTAATTTCTTTAATATTGTAAATAGTTGTGAGCATCTGAATGTTTTGCCAAAAATGGAAATATTAAGATACAGTATCCCAAATTTTGCACGTACAATACTTATAACTCCTGATTTTCTAACGTTATAGTCGTGCTTTGACAACTAATATAACTACTTACGTTGTGCCTTTTGAAAAAATAATGTTAGTAATGCAACAGCAATACAAATGTGATTGTATGTATTCACTTGTTACTGTTGTCTGGCCTACACATCCCTATCAACCTGGAAATAGGCCACCAGCAAGATGCAGGCCATTAAGGGGGTCAGTGTATGCCACACCCATTTCTAGCTGTTATTTTGGTCCAGCATCACAGGTCCTCCGTTTATATGGTTCCTACAAATTAAGTAGGGCTGTGTATCTGATCAACATTAACATCAGAGTGCAAAGACCGTGTATCACTTTGGGAAATGTTGAAACAGTTCCTAGCTAGCTCACAGTGCTCCCTAACCACACCAGGGTACAGGTGGGTTACGCAAACACAAACATGACTACTCAGGTTCCAAAGGAAATTGTAGAAACAAATCTACCCTTTTGTTGTCATTCAGAGTACCTAAGACACAAGAAAGATGGGAAAGATGAAAACAATAAATTTAGAGCATTTATTGCAACAAAATGATTCTTGCATAAACAACATGGGCTGTGATTACTAGGCAAACAACACAAAGCATGGCAATCAGCATTACAAAGATGGTGAAAACATAGGCAGTTCAACCATGGTCATGGTATTGTGTTAATACACTCCTATCTGTAACTAGACAAACTTCTAAGAGCACAGTGGCAGTACCCTCTGCCAGATCATTTTGGAAAATCCAACCCCCTCATACCTGGGTAAGATGAACCAAGAAGCTAGGAAGCTGGTCTAGTGTAATGCAGGCTTTTTGTCCTATGGAGGGTAAAGATAAAATTCTGGACCGAAATCAGTGTCAGACTAGCTGCATCACGGGCCACGTTCCAGGAGAACCCCATCGGAAGAGCTTCTCTACTGCATATGGCGCAGAAGCAATTTTCATAATACAACCACGACTTGTGTCACACTGTGTCAGAGGTGCAAGCTCAACACTATCATATTTCTACCAGTATGGACCTGTCTTCATGGACAATCAGAATACTTAGGGCATTGCGTTCTGTGTGCTCAGCCATGGACGGAATCTACAGACAAAAAACAAGCAACATGTACAGAGATTTCTCAGTACATTATTGCATGCATAAAAAGCCAGGTAAAAAGGTTGACGACAGAAAGGAATTGCTAAGAAAAAAGTGCATTTTGAAATGTAGACTCTACGCGGGCCATAAAGTGTTTTATCACATTCCCACCACTTATGGCACCATAGACTACCGAGGTTATGGACCCCCAGGGTGTTTATTTTCTTTGTCGTGTCCCACCAGATATTTTTCTTATGATGGAGGCTGACCTATATATTGAGAACAAAGGAAACAAAAATAATATGAATTGTTAAGTGCGACCACATGAATACTCATATATATTAACATTTAAAATAAATTGATATATCAAGTTTAAATCATTTTTCACTCTATGATTATAGGAGTTGTATGTAATAGTTCAGTACTTCCTTTGGAATAGTAATATTGTATGTAAAAGTACATATGTAACAAATATTGGGGGTCATTTTGACCTCGGCGGTCTTTTTGAAAGACCGCCGAGGGACCGCCATGCGGAAGACCGCCAGTGGTGACGGTTTGCAGCTCGGCCTATTATGACCGTTGGCAGCTCTCCGTCCTTTTACGGATGGAGAGCTGCCAACAGCCATACTGGCGGGAGGCGGGGAAGTGGAGGTTGCTCCACCTCCACCGCCACACCAACAGAACACCGCCCAGTGAATCACGTCCTGTGATTCGCCGTGGCGATGTTCTGTTGGCGGTGTGGTGTCGGTGGAGCTGACCCCATGGCTCCCGTCTCCTCCCGGAGGATCATCGGACCAGGTAAGTCGATCGTCCGTGAGGGGAGGGGGGTGGGGGGTGTTGTGTGTTGAGTGGGTGCATGGGGGTGTGCGTGTGTGTATGTAGAGGGGGTGTGTGAGTGTGTGTATGCTTGCGGGGGTGTTGTGTGTATGGGAATAAGTGCGTGTATGTCTGTGGGTATGTCTGTATGGATGTGTGCGTATATGTTTGAATTTGGGTGTGCGTGTCTGACTGTGTGTGTGGATGTAGGCATGTATGTCGGCGTGTGTGCGTGTAAGTGTGTAGATGGTGCCTGCGTGCGTGTCGTGTGGGTATGGGTGATGTGATGTTGGGGGTCGGGGTGGGGAGGGGGGCCCTGCCACCTTTTGGGGGTGGCAGGGGTGGTGGGGTGGTAGGGGAGGGAGTCGGGGTGGGGGTGGGCTAGACCCCTATCAGTGCCAGGGAAGGAATTCCGTGGCACTGATAGTGCTTACCGCCATGGATTTCATGGCGGTTCAAACCGCTGGAAATCCACGGCGGTAAGCTGGGTCCGAATACCGCCGGCGGTCTAGTGACGGCCGCTGGGCTGGAGACCCAGGTCTCCAGCCCAGCGGGTGGAAGGAAGAACCGGCGGATGACCATGGCGGTAACCGCCATGGTCATAATTCCACAAAGTAAGACTAACAGCCTGTTGGCGGTCTTACCACCGGTTCTCCGCCTTCCGCCAGGGTTGTAATGACCCCCATTATGTTTTTCCTCTCTTTCTCTCTCTCTATGGCAAAATCTATGCGCCTAAAATTTAAAATGTTAATCAAAATAATTATGAATATTAATAATTATTTTACAAATTATCTCTATCTCTCTCTCTATACATATAGATATATACACACATAAATATATATATATACGTATATTTATATATATATATTTAACATCAACATTATAAATTTATACATTTATACATTTACATTTATTTAAATGTTTATGCATTCATATATTAATGTTAAAAATATATACATGTATAAAAATTAAAAACATTTATATAAACTACCTTATTAAACGGTGTAATTAAATACCCATTATTCCATAATGAACATGGACAATGATTAATAAAAGCATTACAAATATTTAAACATAATAAATAATTAAGATGTTGGCTCTTACAAAAGCTAGAGGATATCCTGTAAATATAAATCCAGCTAGTTACACATTTAGCATTGTTATATGTTCCTATTTCAAACTTTGTATACATATCCTAAAGTTTGACAATTAAAATGTTGTTAGATAATTTTTTTAAAGTAAATTCATATAGTGTGAATATCAAACTATAATGAGGGCCTGAAAATACAGTAAAAATATTAATGCCCTCAACATTATTGCAAACGTATGCATGTACACAAAATATTTTATATTTCACATGCTAGTTGACTTCCTAAAAATGAACATTAAATTTAGTAAAAGGAAATAAAACATTCTTAGTTGTTGCTCTGGCAGCTGGCTGTGCTAGGACAAGACATCACCTGTTAAGAATTTCATTTCCTCTAGATTAAGAGTTCCATTTCCTCTAGGATGAAGTCTGGGGCCTGTCTCCAGTATTGTCTGCCATTGTAGCTAGCAGAGTTCGGGGAGCAGCAGTGCTGGAGGAGGTCTGCACTGTACCAAGGTTGGGAGGCAAGTGAGGAATTGTTAGAGATACAACTGTAATTGGCTTGATTTTTCTCAATCACACCATGTTACCCTATTGGTGTGTATGTCGTGGACAGACAGAAATTCAAATAGATGTACAGTGTTCACATGTCAAGCCATGCAACCACTTGGGATAATGGATGGAGCTTGGTGGCGCATCCATCGCCCGAGCTCCGAAACACAATCAACTGCTCCATCAGTTCGGGCACCTTCCCTGAGGACTGGAAACACGCCAAAATATGCCCTCTCCTGAAGAAACCTTTGGCCAACCCATCAGAACTAAAGAATTTCCAGCCCATCTTGCTGCTTCCCTACCCCGCCAAAGTACTGGAGAAAGCAATCAATGCACAATTACGGAATCTCATTGAGGCCAACAACTCCCTGCCAGGTCCCAGTCTGGCTTCCGCAGCAATCACAGCATGGAGACAGAACTCCTGGCAGCCACTGATGACATCCAATTACTCCTAGACCATGGCCACACCGCAGCACTCATACTCCTCGACCTCTTAGCAGCATTCAACACGGCATCCCACAGTACTCTGTGCACCAGACTCCACAATGTAGGAATCCACAGAAGAGCCTTGGAATGGATCCACTCCTTTCTCTCCAGGAGAACGCAGAGGGTCAGACTCCCACCCTATACTTCCAGACCCACAAGAGTCAACTGCAAAGTCCCCCAAGGATCCTCACTGAGTCCTACACTGTTCAACGTATACATGGTCCCTCTTGCTGCCATCGTCAGATGCCACGGTATGAACATCGTGTCATATGCCGATGACACACAACTCATCATTCACCTCACCGAAGACCTGGACACAGTCAAAATAAACTTTCACTGAGGCATGGAAGCTGTCGCCACCTGGATGAGAGAAAGCTGCCTGAAGCTCAACTCTGACAAGACGGAGCTCATCGTCTTCAGAAATGCCACCTCCTGGTGGCCCACATCCTTCAGTGCCCCCCTGCATCGAGCGAGCATGCTGCAACGTAGGAATCATCATCAACTCCTCCCTACCCATGACATGCCAGGTAAACTCTGTCACCTACTCCTACTGGCACACACTCTGCAAACTTTGGAAGATCTTCAGATGGATCCCAGCAGACTGTTGCAGTACAGTCACCCAAGCCTTAGTCACTAGGAAGCTTGACTACTGCAACGCCCTCTATGCCGACAACTCAATTAGGAACATCAAAAAACTTCAACTCATACGGACCACTGCCACCAGACTCATTCTGGACCTCCCTCACCAAGAACACATCTCCCAACACCTGACGAGCCTCCATTGGCAACTGGTCGAGAAGCGAATCACCTTCAAGCTTCTCACCCACACATACAAAGCTATACACAACTCAGGACCTGCCTACCAGAACCACTTCATCTCCTTCCACACCCCCGCCAGATCCATCTAGCCCGCCCAGATGGCTCTGGCCACCATCCCTCACATCTGCAAAACCACCACTGGAGGATGATCTTTCACCTACACTGCAGCAAAGAGCTGCAACAACTCCCCCTGCACCGCAGACAAAGCCCGTCGCTCACCATGTTCAGGAAGAAACATGGTTCTTTTGATGAGGCCCCTCCCTTCCCCTCCTGCGCCTTGAGACCCTCACGGGTGAGTAGCTGCGCTTTACAAATATTGATTGATTTTAGGTGAACCATGTTTAGCTTGTGAGAAGGTCACCCAGAGCAGCTAAAATCGTGGTTTATCTGTATGAAAGTGGAGTTTTTCAATGACAAGCATCACAGAATGTAATTTAAACATATACTGGGGATACATTTCTTTATTAGTATACCTACACATTTTGCCATTTAAAATAAAGCCCCATTGACGGAATTAATATTTTATGTTAAAAGAAATTACTATAACTAATGTGAGGTCACATACCCATAGCTGACAAGTTTCCTAGGTCCATGCGTGATATGCTGGGCCAGTCATGTTTTTTTTATTTTAACTTTGAGAAATGTAGAATAAAGAAGACTACACGCCCCACATTTCTGATGTAAAAACTGGATTGGAGCAATAGGTAACACATGGACCTGGGAAGCATGACAGTGCTGCATACACTTTTAGTTATTATATTATATGTATATACATTTTGAATAATGATATTATTGTGCATCATAAGAAAAAGGTCATTTATATATTTATTTGCACAAAATCTTTTTTGTCCTTTTAGACCAGAGATGACACCTGGCAGAGTGAGAAGACACCAGCCAAGAGGAGTCCGTCACTAACCAGACCGTGTCACCGTGCAAGAAAGGGATATTATAAAAAAAATATAGACTGAACTGCCAAGCTATATTGCATGTAGCTCATCAGCTCGAACATCAACCTCTGTCTTGTTGTCAACACCCCATGGCTATTATACCACTAGCCAAAACTATGGAAGTACTACACTTTGCAGCCACTGTTTGCAAATTGTCATGGGATGTCAAAACTTAATGTTGTCTGCTACAGCAGTTTCCTGCTGTGATGATCAGCCACAGGAAAATGTGTATACTATTTCATTCAATTTTCTCCAAATGTTTAAACTCCTAACAAGATAAAGGCAGAGTTTTATGTTATACATTAGGAGGCATACCACATGTGGCTGGTGCCATTGATAGAACACATGTTACTTTAGTTCCACCACACAACAGAGAACAAGTGCATTGCAACAGTCAATCAATGTGCAAGTAATCTGCATCCCAGATCTTTAAATCACAATAGTATCTGTACAATTTCCTGTATCAACCGATGATTTCTTTGTGTTACTCAATAGCAGTATACAACAGCAAATGGCACAACTTGGAAATGAGAAGGCTTGGCTTACTGGTAAGTTGTACATTAAAATGCATGAAAACAAATAATGACTGTAAGATATAAAATAAATAGGAAATCTTATATTTTTATTTATTCTTCAAGGAGACTGCTTATCCAAACCAATCGTGGTTGCTACCACCTCTTAGAAATCCAACGCTGCCAGAGGAAGTCTGCTTTTATGAGGCACATGGTAGAACTAGGAGGAAAGTGGGATGCACTTTTGGGCTCTTGAAATCAAGATTTCATTGTCCGGCAGAGCCCTCCTCTACTCACCTTATAATGTGTGCCAAATAACAATTTTATGTTATATGCTGCACACATTGTCCTGTGGTGGTACACCCCTTTCATTCCAGATCATGACTACCATGTGAATGCCCAGGGTGACGTTGAAGGTTTGCAAAATGAAGAAGGCAGTGGTGAGGAAAAAGGAAATGACCTGAGACAATATATAATAGACAACCTTTTTCATGAGGGTATTACTGAACATTAATAAATAGTTGTTTAATGTTTCCGTATTTCTTAAAGTCAATTTTAGTTGATCATTAAGGTGGATGTCTTCTAATAAGTACTATAAAGTTGCCAGTACATGCTGATGTGTTTCATCATCATCAATCCAATCTGTGTTCGGTTAAAAAACATAAAAGATTTTACACACAAACTCAGCATTGCATTACATCACAACAATTATATCATGTTAAAATAACAAATCCATTCAGTACTTCAGTCATAAATTTCATCATCTTTCAAATTCATGATTAATAAGTAAACATAAGGTACTCGTGTAGCTCAGCAATTCCCTCTGCCTAACCATCCCATTTCAATATTTGAGACCACAAAGTACCATGTACTGATGTACACGTAAACATGATCAGAGTGCTCCTAGTTATCACAGACTCGATCAGACCAACCTATCTCTACAGTTAATGTCAAAAAGTACCTAATGCAAGTAAAAACAGCTAGTATAATCATAGTATTTATAATCCTCATAAAGTGAGATGAGTACCTTGTGCAAATGTAAACATTTCCATATTACAGAGTGTACTCCTCTTCACTGCCACATTTACAGTGCGTGTACTTATTTCTCCACCAAGGGCCTGATTTAGAACTTGGCAATGGGTTACTCTGTCACAATGCTGATGGATATTCCGTCCGCCAAAATCTAAAACCCATTATAGCCTATGGGATTTAGATTTCGGGGAACGGGATATCCATCACTGTTGTGATGGTGTAACCAACCCACCAAGCTCTAAATCAGGCCCTAAGTTCCTCAATCTCACAGCTGCAGCAATACATTTATAACTCACCATACAAATATATTTCACCTGTAAGAGCTGTACATAAACCAGTGCTGGCCTCCATCTTCTAATGTAGAGCAGAATTAAGAAATATTTCCTTAGTGCAACATATAATTTACAAAAAAAGAGAAGTTGCAACGTAGACTGACTTGAATATGAGTTGCAAGGGCAAATTTCAGTAACAGAATCATGATATGTATTGCTAGGATATGCAACCACAAAATGGGCTATGTTCAACTCGAACCTTATTAAATAAAATGTTTGTGATTGCGGTAACGGGAACAAAAGATAGGGTTCCATCGAATCTGTAGTTACTAGTGGGAGGTAGCCAGAAACACCCATTTTCCCATCACTGAACACTCTTCTTGCCTTTTACATGCAGCTGGGTAGTCTTGTTTCAGCTGGTTTTGGAAATGTTGGAAATGCACTGCAAGGTATAAAAACAGTCAGCTCTCTCTAGTATGGCAAGTTGAACTTGTACATATGTAGGCCATGGGACGCTGTGTCCATTATAAAACCATAAACAGTATTTAATTATATTGTGAGAAGTGTTTTGTGTTTGGATGATGTGTTTATTTATGTGTAGCCTACTCCCATAAGTGTTAAATGACAAGATAAAAAAATGTAAATAGGAAAAGTGATGTCCTGTGATCCGAGGATGTCAATCGTAGTGTAAGTGTGTAAAATCAAATAATGAAATGGATCTTCCACATTAATGTTGTACGTCTTATCACAATGTCATCTTGTGTTGCACCAAAGAATCACTGGTGAATCTTGGATCAGGTAAGGGACTTTAAACTGTATTATACAGTTGTAAAATTGAAACTACTTGTGTCATGGTATGGTACTTTGTACTGTTCTTCCATAAACATTTACAGAGTGTTGGAAGTATTGCAATGTGTGTTTGCATTAATGTAGTTGTATGTAAATGTGTAATATTATGAACATGGTGTGCACCTAGACTCTTCCTTACACTTAGATTTTCTGACACAAAGAACAAAAGAGCATTGGCTTTTTATTTTATTTTAAACAAATGTGTATAACATTAATGATTTTGTGTTATTCAGCATGCAGTTACCCCACAATATAGCAAGCTTTAAATTATAATGTTTAAAAAAAATCTGATTGTATCATTATTATGTTGACAAATAGAAATGTTACATATTATTGATATATGATGTTATACACACTATCTTTTTAAAACTATACCTGTGGCATACAAATATAAGGAAGTGTGGCATCCATTGTGTGCTACCTTACACATAGGCTTATATCACTCCCTATAGGTGTTATTTTAGAGTGCTTATATCACTTTATAAAACGTTTCAGAATTCTTTCTTTATTTCAACCTGTTTTTAGCCAAGAAAAATAATTAAAACAACTATTAAATATATTGAAAAATATACTTAAAAAATAACTAAAATGTTATTTTTAACTTTACAGAAATATTTTTTCAGACACTCAATTAAAAGGATGAGGGGCATATATTGTCAGGGTAAAGACACAGTAGTTCGGAACCAATGTCTACAATAGATCTTTTCAACCCTTTGCAAGTGTGTGTAATAAATTGTCCAAGTTTGAATGATAGATCCTCACAGAAGGAATTTCGGTCTTGCAACTCTTGGTGGTGGTCTTGGTGGAATCACCTTCCACTGGTCCAGCCAAACAATCCTTCCTGAAGTCTGATGTACCCACAGTTGCAGAGTCCACGGGGATGACATGTGTCTCCAGGGGCTGCAGAGCCTCTCTTTCAGTGGAGGAGCTTAGAGGAGTGCTGGCTGATATTGGAGGATTACAGAAAGGGGAAGGGGAATCTCTAATAGCCCTACATATATCTGTAAATCCTTTCTGAACACCCCAGAAAAGGAGCAAAAGATAGAAACTGCCTCTCCATAAGTTCATTGTTCTCCCTCTGCAACTGTTTTTCCTCCCTCTGGAGCTGATTGCTTTCTTTGAGAAGCCCTATGTCCTGGCCCATCAGGTCTCCATTTCTGGAGGCTGTTCCAATGATATTGTGACCCATAGTTTCTCGAAAACTATGGGCATCAGTTACCTCACTCAGCTGTCCCAATGTTGGCCTGTACCTACCCTCAAATATCTGTGGTCTTTGGTCAGTGTGCACTATGACAGTGGGTCCTGGCTCAACTACAGATATATGTATTGCCAATACAGGAGCAAGGACTGGGGTACACACTACAGAGGTAGTAGTGATAGATGTTTGAGAACAGGGAGCAGAGACAACTATATGGTATTGAGAAGGGACAGGCACTTCATTACTAGACGTAGGAATTAAAGGGTGAGTGAGGCTCACCCTAGCAGTCTGACCAGACAAATCTTAGGGAACAGACTACTCCTCATCACGGTCCAGACCAGCAGGAGTTATGTCTTCACTGAAGGCTTCTGCAGGAGTTGGATTGGTGGTTGAGATATCTTAAGCAGCGTCCTGGACTTCAGTTCTGGAAGATGGTCCAATGAAAGTACAATACAATAACATTTACAATCTTATCTTTATAATACATGGTTGTAGAACATTTATCCATCTGATCTTCGGTTCCGAATGCTTTTTCCAAAGGATAAGCTCCTATTCTTAGTGATATCACAAAACTCCATCATGAGTTCCTAAGGGAGAGATTTCAACATAATTTTGTCCTTAAATATCAATTCTTTAGTGTGACTGAGGTGAAGTCCTCCAACACAAATATTACATACATACCATCAAGTAAGGTGCACAAGATTGATATGACATCAGTCATTTAATTCAACAAAATGCGTACAATTACCTTATCATCATATTTTCACATACATCATCAATAATGTGTAACACAAAGTCATATGGATAGTTTGAGTAACACATTACAGCTTTATTGATATCAATATTTTGGACAACAAGGCATTAGCTATTTTGCTATAACAGACAATTGTGTAAATTTACTAAGATTGTAAGATGGCAGATGTATGTGGACTGGCCAATACTGCATGGACCCATTTGTGTTGCAAAATGTTACATAAGTAGTTGTACTTATTAGTATATAAACGCTGATAATAAACTGTTAATTAGAATGTGAAACTAAGTAACATAAAAGTGATAATATCCTTGGTATAAGGTCACAGACGTAGTTACTTATATGTAAGCTGCGCTGTTCTTCAGACTATTAGGAGTGATTTGACATGCACCTTTCTCATTACAATATTGGCATTCAACGTATCACATGCTTTAATATCTGTATGGCATCAAACATAATTTTGAAAGGCTAAAGGCAGCATAAGAATGCAGTAGTAAGTCTATTAAAGCATAGACACCATGGAGCATAGATTACATATAGCTACCATTGAGGGTGAGAGACAAAAGGCTAAAGTAACACATCTTGCAGTATTACACACTTTGAAAATTGCTACATAGTTTTATAGATAAGTGTGACACCGGTCTACAGCTGTTATAAGTGCAACATATAGCATGATGCAAATTTAAAATGGTCTACATTAACTTTATCTAACATGATGTATTATGACAGATGTAGTCATTGACCACTAACACTTTTGAAATGGTAGTGGACTGTAAGTAAAAATCACTAAGGAATTAAAAGAGCTGTCTCTGATAATATATTATGTATTAGTTAATCTAAAGAAAAACATGCTATTGTTTTTTTAAAAGGCCCACACAAGCAAACATGCACCATGGCTTATGTTAACAGTAACGAAGATGCTGGGAAGATACAAAAAACATTACGGGTACTCATATTAATGGGTAAATATACATGGTTCTACAGACTATATAGTGAAAAGTAAGATATTATATATGAAGTACCAACAGAGATTGAAAATAGTTCACTGAATACATAAAATCAAAGCATTCATTCAGGTAAAGCTACACTTTAAAACAAATTGTGGTACAACTAATACATATAGAAGTATAAATAGGCTGAGGTCACAGTTGCCGAATGACATACAGTAATTGAACTTACCAGTCTTCAATCCTCCAGGGATTCCTGAAAAACCTTCAGTGTGGAGGATTCCATTTATCTTCTCAAGGCATGAGGTTCATGGGCCTGGGAGAACCACCACCAGTCTGTCAGTCCTCTAGGTGGGCTTTTGAGGCCTGGGAGTGTTCTTTACCCTGGAGATCATTCCAGCACTTCTTAATTTCCTCCTGTGAACACCTGTTCTTAGATACAGAATTCACTCTTGTGATAAATCTCTCCAGTATCTAACTTTTTTAGGTAAAAATTGGATTTTTAACAAAGGCACTAAACAACTGTGGTTGTACCCTAATTATTGCTTCCACCACAAAGATTAGTACTGTGTCTGAAAATCTGGGGTACCTTCTTCCCGACATTGTGCGGACATAAATAAAATTATACAAAAAACAAGGTTAGTAGAGGGAAAATATATAAAAGAGGTAGTATAAGACAACAAATACACCCTATATCCTGCAGCTACCAAAAAAGACAAAAGATTGTGGTGTGGAAAAGGGTGTGTTTTATAGTGTGGTCTGCAGGAGTGAGTCAGTTGTGCATTCATCTCAGGTGTGTGAAATATGCATCCTTCATTAAGATGCATGGTGGGCAATAAACCACCACTGCAACACTGACAGAGGGCTCTCTTGTGAGTTTGGCGGTCTGAGGACCTCCAAACCCATGGTGGCGATTGTATAGCTGCACTCCTGGCAGTCCGACTGCCCAATTACAGCCCTGGTTGTCAGACCACCACAAGGATCATGAATTCAGTGGGGTGGCAGTGATCGGGATTGTAACCAGCCATGGCGGTGCTAAACTCAGTGCAGGCTAGCTGATTGCAACACCACTTTCTACCTACCTTTTGACGGCAAGGACCCCTCCATGAAAAGGCTGCCAGAAAGCCAGTGCCGGGGCTAGAGGGGGAGTCTGCACTGTCCATGACATGGGCAGTGCAGTGGCACCCAGGCCCAGCACCATTGGAATGCGCACAGTGTGCATTCCCAGGGTGCTGGATGGCCCCCCTGTGCGGCAGCATTGTCGCCACACAGTTTCCACTAGGCTGACTGGCAGAAACCTTGCTCAGCCCAGTGGAAAACTTGTAAGGGGTTTGGTGGGTAGACCACCAGATCAACGGCCGTCTCCTCGTCACAAGTCTGGCAGTCGGGTTTTCCGACTTCCAGACTTGTAATCAGACCCAGAATATTATCCGAGGGCAGATGAATGTATGCCAGGGACAGAGGACAGCCACTGGTTGGATGGTAAAACCTCTATCAAAGCTGACAAAGATTTTCTGCTGTGTGTATATATATGTATATGTGGCATTTGTCAAATAAATATTACTTATTCATTCGCTTATAGAGAGCCGATCTTCTTTTAAGAAGGAGGAGAGGGTTGGTATATTATTATATATATATATATATATATATATATATATATATATATGTATATATATATATATATATATATATATATATATATATATATTTATTTATTTATTTATTTATTTTTCTACCAGACGCATCCTCCCCGCATGACGGGGGTGGATTGAAACCCCTGTCATAGATTTGAATCTCACCCTATTACTTTTAAATCTGATCACAAGAAGATTGCAGTTTACAGCTAAACCGGACAACACAATTTCATGTAGTTATTAGTGATTTTCAGCAACATTGAATTCCTTTTGATTATTGTTAAACAACTTTTTTAGGCCATTCTTCTTGTTTGATTGACTTTCTATCAAGGCTCACTTCGTATAATGTTACTCCAAGCATGTTATAAATTTTACTTACCATTTGAATTTGTTTGATGTCCTTTTCTGGTTCCTACATTTCTTTTTAAAAAGTGTGACACTGCAACATATTGCAACTGTAATTTACATAGTTCTCTTGAAAAAGATCCAGGGTCAAAAATCTGTGAGCAAAAACGGTGACAAATGCCATTCAGCAAAATACATTTCTTTTGCTCATGAGAGTCTCTGTGGACTCATCATTACAATGCAAGGTCAATGACTAATGGCGTGCTAAGGGGCAGATTTACAGGAAAGTGGTGCATCGGTCCCGATGCACCACTTTTCTTGCGTCCCCCTACCACCACCTAAGGACACCTTGGTTGGGCCATATTTATGATACGACACACCAGGGCAGTTGTTAACACAATGGCTTCAACATTTTTCACATTATTGTGGTGCTTTGCTGCACCAGCATCAAAAATGTTGACGCTAGTGCAGCAAACACAGTGACAACCATAGGTTATTATGGGTGCATCATTTTAATGACTGCCTTCAGCAGGCATTAAAAATGATGGAAAAGATTACATGGTAAAATGTTGTATATTTCATTGCGCCATTTCAGGTCTCCCTGCATGGGAACACCCCCCTTGCATACATTGTGCCAGGGGCAGGCATAATGTTGCACAAGGGATTACAAAGTGGCGCAATGCATGCAATGCCCCACTTTCTAAATATGGCGCAAGGTAATGGTCTCCTTAACGCCACATTAGAGTAACAAAGATGACGCTAGTGTGCCACAAGGAGGTGCAAGAGGCTTGTAAATATGCTCCTTAGTTTCAATGAATTTGTCAGAATTGAATTTAAGCATGCCTACCATATAGTTTGTTAAAGGATAATGTACTTATATAAAGATACTCACATATAAATCAGTGCCTAAATATTCAGTGAATACCCAAAATAAAGAATGAGATGTATTTGTGAAAACCTTGAATGTGCAGAAAATGCAAACAATACACAAATACATATTTCACGCTTATGTCACAGTGCAATGTCTTGCTGAAAAAAACAAGAAACCATTTGTTACACTGACTTTTGGTCCTCGAGAGAACTTTTTTGGACAGTGACCTAAATAGAAGACTGGGAGACATTTATTTTACTGAGGGTTGGGATAAGGATTTCACATTTAACATTTCCTTAGTACAGTCCTTCATCTGTAGCTAAATAATGAAGGGACGCTTTGGAACATCTGAGCTGTGAAACTAGGTAAGATTGTTCAAAGGCAGGATCATATATGATGCCTTTGTAATTATGAAGCCTAGTTTGGTGGCGTGGTTGGCTTATCAATTTTCTCAATGGTTTCAAGCTATGTCTGTGTTGATATGTGAGGAATTGGGCAAAAGGAAATGGAAAAGATGCTGACTTTTTACCTGCAAGCGGGCACGTTTCCTCTCAATGTTGTCACTCTTGCCACTTTTGGACTTACAAGAGGCCCAGTGAGTGGAGAAGCTTCTGATCTATGGCAGTTGTGTCCGCATCTTTATAGAATAAGTACTTAAATTACTCTTTTCAAGAGAATATAGCATCAGAAATTATTTTTCTGACACACACAATACCCCTGCATCAGATTAGGAGGTCTATTACAGTGATTTCAGGAGTGGTGAAGTGTAAGTAATTGCAGAGCTGGTATCAGCAATAGTTCCTGTGGACACATGCACCATTCACTTCAGATGTGTAAGTAAAAAAAGTAATAAGAACCCCTTGACAAATTGTTTAAGCCTTGCATTGCTTCAAGGAAACACCACTTTTTGAATTGAAAAGGTACAGGACCCTTGGGGACAAATTGGTTCATTCTAACACTGAAAAGAAAACATCTAGACCCAATCTGAGAAATCTACTGTGGTTACCACCCATCACTGGGCATAGACGATGTGGAAACTGTCTGGCTGTGGATCGAAGAGGTTGAGTTCAAATACAATTACATACTAACTAATCATAATGAATTCATAAATTCTAGATCAAAGAATGCCATCTATTGCATTCTTTGCCCATGTAAAAAGGCGTATAACGGCCAAACCAGAGAAGAAGTGCGCCATAAAATCAGTCAACATAAGTTGAGAACTAGGTGTCGAAACATGTCAGCTCCACTGGTTTAACATTTTATGGATCTCAAACATGTCATAACAGATCTTAAATGGACACCACCAAGGAAGAAAAAAAAAAGCAATGACAAGTCTCTACTAAGAGAAGAAGCTGTCATGATTATGAAACTGAGAACAGCAGAAACAGGCTTGTAATGTCCGAAATAAGTAATTTGTAATGCATCCAGACCACACATGCTCAGTCATGGCTTGCTGCACTTTAAAGGGGTGGGGCAGGTGCAGTGCACAGGAGGGGGCAGTGGTGGGGGACATTCAATAAACAAAATAAAAACGTACTGCTCTGTTGCCACCACGCCGCTCCTCTTTCCCTTGTCACTGCAGGCAGGCACAGGGTCTCCTCCTGCCTGGTGGCCAATCCTGCCGCTGCTCAGAACAGCGTTAGGCAGACTGGGACCCTGTGCCTGCTCTCTCCATCCAGGCAACACAGAGCTCGGCTGGAGAGAGCACAATGTGCATGTGTGCTTGGCCAGCACGAGATGGCCGGCCAAACATACATGCGCATCGAGGGAAGTGCACAGAGCAGTTCCCTTGTCATCATCATCTCCCATGGCACCACCCATTTCGCAACTAAAAGATAATGATCATAGTTTATTATCCTTTTGTTGGGAAAGGTTTACAGCTTCAGCTGCTGACGCAGGGGCGATGCACCATAGTGGCGGAGCAGCCCCTGCAAATGCTCATGTCCCTTGCACATTTCCTTCTAACCTGATAATAAGCTCCATCCCCCATTCATTAGGATGTGCCCTCATGAATAACTTCACCACGTGTCACAACCATCCAGACGTTGGTGACTGCAACATACGGGAGCATCACCATCTGCACACCATTTACAGTAATAGATAATGAGAGGTTGGAATAGAGCATTCCCTGTCAAATGCTAAAGGCAGGTCTATGGTGCGAATATGGCATGTACTACTCCACAGTTTTACCACAAGGGAGGAATATCCCCTAGATTTTGTTTGGTAAATAGAGGCTATCTTAGAAGGCAACCTGTGGCAATAACCATACTGCTAATTGTCTCAATTGATGGAAATCCCTCTTGAAACTACATTTGCATTCGACAATAAGATGCCACACCTACATCACAGTAGGACGTTCAATGTCAACACAATCAAACAGTGTTGCCAGATTGGGCTATTTCCTGCACAAATGAGTGATATTTTTCCCATTTGTGTGGATAAAAAAACAAATTGAGGGGTGCCTAACTGTTGGGCGCTTATTAGCCCGTTGTGTGGAAAATTGTCTGCGGGGCGGCACCACCAGCAGCGGATGTGCACTCACTACTCTCAGACAGGCAGCCACACAAATGTCACCCAGCGAATCAGCGACGCCCACGCGTGCTGAGGCCCACCACATCACTACCATCACCCACCCCCCCATGTGAGAAGAATAGAATATATATTAAAAGGACTCACTCAATCATTCATGGCTGTGTGCGACTAGCGGTGGTGGGCAGGACCGGGCTGCCTTTCCTGAGTGACAGCGAATGATTGTGCGATTTGCAGCATGCGTGCAGCATTGATTGGACAGTGTGTGCTGTCAGTCAGTGTGGAATGTAGTCTGGAGTACTGTGGAAAAATTGATACAAATTATTTATAATGTATTACTACAACACATGCAGCAGCCGGCGGCAGGACATGTGTGGATGGCTGTAAACTGCTACTAGTAGTACAGACAAAGATCATATTGCTTGGTTGCATGGTGTACCAGTCCAAATTATTGGCTTGCCCCGTGGCGCAGTTTAAAAGCTGTAATAGTGCGCATGTGGGCCCTCTTGTGCGCGTGGTGACCATGCATGGATGGAACTTGCACATGGCGGACGCCGACTTGTGTGCCCTGCCCAGAGTGAGAGATTGGGGCCCGAGTGAGACTCCCCCATTTCTGTTGTGTGGGCAACATGGCCCCAGGGCGCTGGGTGCCACCAAAGACAAAGTTCCAAGTCCAACAACCTGCTGCCCTGTCCCCCCAACACTGATGTGCGGTCACTGCAGAATACAAGGTAAGGTAGGTGTGCAGCGCCACGGCTGCCTGGAACTTAATTCTCAGAGTTAAATGTCACGACCAAGCCCGTAAATTGATGTCATTTGATTGTTTTAATTTTACCTTTCCTTGCCTCAAGATGCCTGTGTCACTCTTGTGGCTGTGCTCTTCTTCGCTGGCTTGCACTCAATAGCATGCACTTGCAGTGGTCAGAGGGGTGTGGGTTGGTGGAGGGGATTTATTATTTAAAAAATGCGCACAACTGGTTAATCTGCTTTGGCTCAGAGCAGCTACTGGTTGAATTGATAGAATCAGTGTTTCATTTGTAAATAAAAAGGTGCTGGTGTCCTGCCCTCCTCTTATACATGCGGCTTCTGCAATTAAATGTGCTAACACAGAATACTGAGGCAGCGTAACCCTGAAGCCATCTCAGGCCTCTTCAATCCATTTAAAGCCACTTCCTGCCTCTTCATCTCACTCTTGCAGCTTTCTGCTTTCTCCAATTGTGATGCTTTTTCATTTTTCCTTCCTCCGTCTTTCTCATATGTGTCTTTTGCACACAGTAAATGCTTGTGGCAGAAAAACAAGAGCCGGCCCTCAAAAATAAGTGCTGGTGCTCTGCACCGGAAACTACAAGCAAAACTTAAGAACTGGATGGAATCACATGGAGATCTGTGATGACAAAGAGTTATTGTTGTTGACTCAGAATACAAAGGGGTTACCAGTTGAGCTGTGCAGTTTGTGATTTTAAAGGCAGTTAAATAAAAATAAATCATTACTTACAGTTTGGATATTACTTAAACCATTTTATCTGAAACCTATTTGCACATTAGATAGCAGTCTATCTTATAATGCATGTAATGCAAGTTTACCCTAATAACTTACATTTGCATTAACAACACACAAGCCACAATTCTCCATTGCACCAACCAAGATTTCATTCTATGGCTTTTTGGTTACACACCAACCTTTTAGTGCAATACCTAGTAGAGGTTTCATAATATACAGTGATTAACTTAACTTTTCTATTTGTTAATTTGAGGCATGAGTTATGTATGTAGCTACCTGAAAGAGAATATTTTGTTTTTTTTAGCCACACATTAAACCCCGCCCTACTGCATGCAGCATCACTGTTCCCATACTTTGTTAATGCACTTTGAGCTGTGTGCTCAGCTGATGTATTCATTTATTTCACTCCAGTTGCAGGCAGTGCAAGCAAAAATGTGGTCTCATTGGCTGAGAGAAGCGAAATGATGGTACATGGTCAGTGCTCAGCCTCACTGGATGGTTCTGTTTGTGATCTCAGTCAGTGGATAAATTATTTACATCACTTGTTGTCTTGCTCTGCTCAGCATACCCATACTTGCATTGGACACAAAGCACCAGCCTTTACCAATAATTTAAGTTTAGGGTTGCAGAGTTTGGGACACTGTATTCTGGCCTCTGGTAGGAATTTGCAGAACGGTGTCTGACTGTTGCATCACACAAACTGCCTTTTTCACCTCACACAAGGATGTATTTTTCTGTAGGGCCCTGTTGACCTCCAAAGTCCAGGGCAGAGGTAGCCCACTAATACAAGCATAGGGTTAGTACCTGAGTACATCTGAAGGAGGCAGGAAATTAGTGAAATGCTGGTCTGCTGCCAATTCAATGAAACGTCCAGAAAGTAGAACAGAAGTGGAACAGACTACAGATACAACCTGGGAATGCTAGATGGCCACTCGCTCCAATGCCAAAACTGGTGTCAAAAAGACTGCTGTGAACTTGATCAAAAATTAAGGTGATCAAAAATGAGTGCTGTGAACTTGATTAAAGTGACGTTCATGTTAAAGCGGTCCTGAGAGAGGACGTTCTAGGCGCACAGTGAGCGCCCATCTTTGACGCATGTCTGACAATAAGGGGACACTCCCTCTCCTGGACACCAGAGGCCAGTAGCCTCTAGGGATAGGGCCCCCTCCCAGGTAGCCCCCTGGCAAGGTAGGCCCCCCTATATATTATTATATATATATATTTTCCACACTTATTCATACACTGAGCATGAGTAGCAGGGATCCTTCGCCCTGATGAATGCCCCGAGACCTTCCAGAGCTCATTACTGAGGGCAGAAACATGTCGGCTCCTTCCTCCTAGATAGGTGACCCTGTGAGTCCTTGTTCTCACAGAGGTGTCCCAATCTCCACTTTTTAACCACATCAAACAGAACCTTTTATTAAATATTTACACAGGTATCTGTTTAGGTGTTTTTATTCCTTAGTTTAGCTGGATCCCTCTATTTCCAGAACCAGAATAAATTTACGCACTCCCTCCTGTTCCTTTAACAGTGAGGTCGAGTTCCCCCAGGTGGCATTGTCCTACCTGGGTGGGGCTAGGTGGTCATATGATGAAGCATGACACTATATAGTGTGTGAGACCACCTAGTCCGTAAAGGAAATTCCCCTCCTTTTTCCCCACCGTGTCTTCCAGACCCTCTACAGCACCGTGGTTAACTGATACCTCGCCTCTAATTGAGGACAACAAGGGATCTGGTGTTACAATTGATACACCACTGATCCATCCCTCGTTAAATTAAAAGAACCCCGTACTCCCTGTTGTGATTTTAAAGTGACGTTCAGCCAAAAGCTGTGACTCTTAGAAAGGATCTAACCATACTTGACTGAATAAACCATTTGCAGCTTCACTTGACCAGGCATATTTACTTACCGGTGAATGCCTCACACTCTGAAACAAGCATATTGTACCCTAGGATGTGGCTACTGCCCTTGCTTTCTGTCTTCAAACAAAGGAAAATAATCTGCTTGCTACAAAGGGCTCCAATGCCAAAACTTTACCAGCCATTTTACTTATCAGTGCATGCCTCGCACTCTGAAACAAGCATATTGCAGTATAGGAAGTGGCTACTGCCCTTGCTTTCTGTCTACAAAGGAAAATAATCTGCCTGCTACAAAGATCTCTAATGCCAAAACCGCTGTCAAAAGGACTGGCTTGAACTCAATCAAAGCAGTGTTCAGCCAAAAGCTGTGAAATCTAGAATGGATCCAACCATATGTGAATGAATGAACCATTTGCAGTTTCACTTTACCAGCCATGTTTACTTACTGGTGCATGCCTCACACTCTGAAACAAGGATGTTGTGGCCTAGGCTGTGGCTATTGTCCTTGCTTTCTGTCTACAAAGGAAAATAAACTGCCTGCTAGAAAGCGCTCCAATGCCAAAACAAGTGTCAAAAGGACTGGTGTGAACTTTATCAAAGCGATGTTCAGCTTTATGTCTAAAAGCAAAGGAACATAAAGTAGCTGCTACAGGCTCATATGTGAAAAGGTGTGTCAAAGAAAGACTGCTGTGCACATATCAAAGTTTTACATGTCTCAGTAATTCCGTATTTACTACTTGTTCCAGTTTGCTGCTCATAAGAAGTGAGTGACCATTTTTCCATGTTTAATCCCATTTTCATGTGTAATGCAATTAATAATTTAGGCACTGTGACGTCCACATATTTGCTTAAAATAGAAAGTTGATTTATGCTTTAAAATGTTTGCTTCAGCCTGAGATTGCATTATTTCAGTGTTAAAGGTTTGGCATACTTTTTGGGATGGGACGGTTCATTTTGGTCTTCCTTTGGGCTGGTCGTTCAACAGCTTCGGGCTTTAGAAAGCTTTTAAAATCTGGCAACCCTGAAGTCAAATACTGCATGGCTGTCTGTCTGTAAGGACTGGACAAAAGAAGCACAACGTCGACATCTACATGTGCCTGCTACGAAACATTGACCAAAGAGTTGGAGTGACGAGGCTGGTTCCTGACTCAACAACTGGTACGGAAAAGCACAGGTACCTCGTCAGCCACTAACTCCTCAGCCCTTTCATTTCATGTCCCCTTTATAGTTTAATACAGGTGAGCATTGTGTAATTTTTCTCAAAGCTCTTTACAAGGCTCACCACCATAAAATAAGGATGGGTCCCCCACTGCAATCTTTTCCTCCAGTGTTTGTTTGATGCACGCTCTTCGTGTTCCGTCGGCCTTTCCTGAAATAAGTCAGCCTGCATGCGTTTTTTCTATCATCATTAGCACACACCTCTCGGATACTGGCCATTATGACGGGTCATTTTACATTTGTTATCCTTACCTGAAGACAAGCTTCCATGGAACATGAATCCGCACTCCTCGAACTCTCCTTCCTCCTCCCCCCGCATATGAACATTACAACAAGTGCCTGCCTCATTTTTAGTCCTGACCTTACATTGAATTTCACTTATCCAAGTTGTTTTTTATCTTTTAAGTCACCATGGTGTTTAAAGATTGTTAAAGTGGGGATAACATTCACTTTTAATCTTTATCCAACGTTACACTGTTGGTCATATATATAAATGCATCTTTTCACTCATTATGTCGAGATGACAACTCTTAACTATGCCATGATAATAACCTCCTCTAAAGCTGATCCCAATCCTGCGCAGTTCAAAATGCGGCAGCGATTTTCCACGTGAGAGAGATGAAGATGCCTTTTCCCAACCCAGTAATAAGAGGCATAAACCAAAGACTTGGCGGTAGTAATAGACATAAGCACATAGAAAATTGGACCCTATTTTACTAGTTCCTCTCCTCACAGCGAGCTTTTGGGGTATTCTAACCCCAACATTACTCTCCTCAAGGGTAGCTTTTCAATACCATCCAACTTATGGTTCTGGGCAAACGTTTACTGATCTTTGTTTAATTTCTTTATCTATTTTGTGTTTATGTTTGTCTGCAGAGCAATGCATACAGGATTGTTACATCACTGTATATTCTGTTTACTATTGGTTTGAAGCTATTTTGTACTATGAGGCTTTTTGTGTATTTTTATTAGTATTGACTTATATGAATCAGATATCAATTTAACGTACACACAGTATTCATGTGCTATTTTGTGTATTTTTATAAAAAAGAAATTAATAGCCAATGGGGGTCTCTGCTCTATAGTTGAACTAAGAGATCAAAGGTATCAAAGGGTCTCGGTATGAAAGGATTTATTTCAGGCACAAAAATCTCTGGCACATCTGTGGCTGCCAGCTTCTGCAATATAAGGGAAATTGACTCTTCCGGCCAACCACCATTATTGTACATTCAAGACCCCACCACAAAAGAAGATATTTGTTATATGCTTGAGAAAGTAAAAAAAAAAGTCCTTTCTGAAATAGATCACTTGCTATAGAAGACAGAGTTAATGGTAGATCAGCTAAAATGACAGTAGCAGACCACAGACACAAGCATGACAAGTTAGACATGTGTATGAATGAACTTCGGAGACAGCGCTATATCATCCAGTATAAAATTGATGATGGTGAGTATAGATTGCATAGATTGCAGAGGAACAATGTTAGAGTTTGTAGTATCCCACACACAGATCATAAGGGGTACATTCAAGTATTGTTTCACTGTTGAGGAGACCATTCAAGGAAACTCGATGGTCAGAGTTCTTACCGCATTCAAACTTAAGAACAATCTGGTCCCAGATGTACCTGCTCGAGTGCATTTTTATTCAGTTAAGAAGACATCCTAAAATCAGCCAGAAGAACTGAACCTGTTGTCTTTAGGGGCACTACTTTGCCAATTTACCAGGATATTTCAGTCATGCCTTCAGCTAAGTCCAAGATGTTTACCACAGTGGCTAATCATTTGAGGGACCACAACATTTCCTATAAGTAGGGATTTCCTTTTAACCCCTTGCACGCCATGGACGTAATGGTTATGTCCATGGCTGCGCCTGTGAGGCGCCATTAATGTAACCATTACGTCCCTTTAACAGCCCTAGGGGGAAGCGCTAGCGCTCCCCCCGAGGGCTGCTCCCCCATCCCCTCCAGGTCAGGGCTGGAAGGGGAATGGGAATCACGATGCGATCGGGCAGACGGAATGCCCACTAGACACCAGGGAATTAGTGTGTGTGTGCTTCTGTGTGTGTTTACTGCATGGGAGAGCGATCCCTTGGGCAAGGGTCGCTCTCCCTTTGGGGGCAATGCAATTTTCGCCATTTCTGCCCCCCTTGGGGGCAGATTGGCCTTATTTTTAGGCCGATCTGCCCCCAAGGGGGGCAGAAAGCTACTAGACACCAGGGATTGTTTTTTGTTGTTATTTTTTGTGTGTTGGGGGGGTGGCCCCTTGGTCAAGGGTCGCCCCCCAAAGGGGGCAATGTAATCTAGGCCATTTCTGCCCCCCTTGGGGGCAGATTGGCCTAGTTTTTGTAGGCCCTTCTGCCCCGAGGGGGGGGCAGAAACCATGAAGATACGAGGGAATTATTATAATTTTTTTGTGTTGGGGCGGTTGCCCCCTTGGGCAAGGGTCACCCCCAAGGAGCAAAAAGTACTATTGGGCAGTTCTGGCCCCCCTGGAGGCAGATCGGCCTACTTTTTTAGGCAACTTAGCACCAGGGATCATGTGTGTGTGTGCTTTGTGTGGGAGGGTGGCCCCTTGGGCAAGGGTCGCCCCCCAAAGGGGGCAATGTAATTTAGGCCATTTCTGCTCCCCTTGGGGGCAGATTGGCCTAGTTTTTGTAGGCCCTTCTGCCCCCGGGAGGGGCAAAAACCATGAAGATGCCAGGGATTTTTTTGGGCAAGGGTCTCCCCCAAGGGGCAAAAAGCACTATTGGGCAGTTCTGCCCCATCAGCCTATTTCTTTTTTTTTTCAGGCCCATCTGCCCTCAAGGGGGGCAGAATCCACTTTGCGCTAGGGGGCATGTGTGTGTTTTGTGTGGGGGGGTGTCCCCTTTGGCAAGGGTCACCCTCCAAAGGGAGCAATATATTCTATGGCATTTCTGCCCCCTTTGAGGGCAGATTGGCCTATTTTTTTTTTAGGCCCATCTGCCCCCAAGCAGAGAACAGTAGACACAAGGGAACCTTTAAAAATTGTTGGTGGCAGGGTATTTGTCACCTGGCGAAGTATTTATGATTATAACAGTTTATTTCTTCTTTTTGTTCTAGTTCAAAGCTTTTGCATCCTTTGCTGTGGCCTGTTGCAGTTTTGGCAGTGGTTGCCCTGCAGTATGCGTAGTTGCATGTTTTACGTAAGTAAATACATTTACTCCAAAGGAGTATTGTTGCCATGCATGAATGACATGTTTGTAGGTGGTGTACTGAATGCAGGATTGTGAAATTGTCCTTAGGTTTATGCACAATGATTATTGCGTTGTCTTCTGTCTAATTTGCTTTTTTTCTCTTTCTAGTGGGATATCATTGGTGATTGCTGTGGCTGTGCAGAGTATCTGCTGGTGAGTTAAGCTTTTTCAGACAAGTGAGTGGTATAGTGTTTGAGTATATAACTCTTAGTGATAAAGCTACACTTTGTTTGTTACTTATCTTACACAGTGCTGGTTGTTGGTGGTGCATTTGTCCAGTTCATTTTTGTAGGAAGGATCATGGCTAGCCATTGGATGACCGCTCAGCTGGTTGTTGGTGTGCTTTTTGATTCGTCATTAGACCATGATTATGAGACTGACTCTGCATCTGAGGCAGAGGAGGAAGTGCAAGATTCTGGAAGTGAATTTTCTGTCAGAGAGGAATCATCTGATGATGAAGCCACTCTCAGTGCTGATGAAGGACCTGTTTTAGAGGAGGACACAGATGAGCCAATGGTGCAGGAGCCAGCAGCTGAAAGGCTTCCCATTGGAAGACCTGACACGTGGGTTGCACCAAACATGGAGCAGCTACAGTTGCCTGCGTTGACTGGTTTCCCAGGTTGTTGAGTTAATACGGAAAACGTTTTGCCGTCAACTTTTTTGAGTTGTTTATGGACAATATATTTTTGGAAGAGATTGTTGAGCAGACTAATTTGTATGCAGTGCAGTAGTTGAGGGACAACGCTGCCAGATTTAGGCCACACTCTGGAGCTAGCAGGTGGATACCCACAAATCTGGAAGAGTTGAAAAAGTTCTTGGGTTTAACTTTTTTGATGGGGCTGATTAGGAAGCCATCCCTGTCTTCATATTGGTCTACTAGTCCCTTGATGCCAACTGCTATATTTCCTGCCATCATGAGTCGTAACCGGTATGAGCTTCTTCTTCGGATGTTGCATTTTGTAGATAATGCTTTAGCCTTGCCACAAGATCACCCAGATTCTGACCACCTTTTTAAGATTAGACCTGTCCTTGATCATTTGGTAGATCGGCTTTCAGAGATCTATGTTCTAGGAAAGAACTATCTGTAGATGAGTCTTTGGTCCTGTTCAAGGGACGTTCGTTTTTTCGGCAGTACATTCCTAGCAAAAGGGCACAGTATGGAATTAAGATGTATATGCTGTCTGAAAGTAGTACAGGATATGTTTATAATTTCCGTGTCGACACTGGTAGAGATTCCAATATTGACCCCCTGGTTGTCCAACCACTTTTTGAGTTAGTGAGAAAATTGTGTGGGAACTTGGTAGATGACTGTTTAACAAAGGTCACCATTTATATGTAGATAACTTCTACAATGGAGTTCAGTTGTTCAAGGAGTTGTTCAGAGTGGACACTGTTGCTTGTGGCATAATCCGCTCTCATTGGAAAGGCTATCCAAGAGAGCATGTCTGTAAAAAACTTGAGATGGGACAGTGCAGTGCCTTGCGGAATGATGAGCTGCTAGCTCTGAAATTTGTAGACAGGAGGGATGTGTACATGCTAACTACCATCCATGATGAGAGTACTTCACCTGTGGCTGTCTGGGGTCAAGTTGCTGAACTGCGCAAACCTGTGTGCATTTTAGACTATAATAAGCACATGGGTGGTGTTGATAGAGTAGATCAGAGGTTGGAACCTTAAACTGCTGCTCGTACGTCTTATGTTTGGTATAAGAAATTAGCGGTTTACCTGTTCCACTTGACAACTTTGAATGCTTTTGTTGTGTTCAAGGTTAGCTCACCAGAGTCAAGGATGATATTTGTGAAATTTCAGGAGTCTATCATAACGAGCCTTGTTGTGCTGCAACAGGCAAGAGTTCCTAGAGAAGCAGTGGTGGAGGATGTGGCTAGATTGAAAGTTCGTCACTTTGCTAAGCACATTCCTCCCACGGCCCAAAAAAACGTTCTGCTAAGAGATGTAGAGTCTGTGCTCGAAGAGTTTTCAGGAAGGAGACTAGGATGTACTGCACTGATTGTCCTTCAAAGGCTGGGCTGTGTGTGGGTGGCTGTTTCAGGAGCTACCACACACAGAAGAATTATTGGGAAATTCCGTTAACGTATACTGCTGTTTTATATTTTTATATGTTCAGTTTCACAGTTGGCAATACTGTCATGTTTTCAGTTAGAGCTGTGCCAGCCAAACGCCAGTCCACACACTCATCAGCTGGTGTGATTGCTGGATCAGGCACGTGGGCATATGAAAGTGATGGGCCCTTGAGTGGCGTTGTCTGTCGATGCAAGTGTTGTAATGTGCTCAGCCCGTGGCTGGCGGGGTGAATGGTCTTGTGCATGTCATGGATGGAAGATGTGTGAATGGACTGTAAAGTGGTTGGTGCCTTGTCGTGGCTTTACAGCTCACGAGCTGTGAGTCATTGGTTCAGTTTTTTGGCCTTTCAGTTATTAACAGTAAATTTCATTTTTATGAAACCTCTTGTTGATAAAATTTGATCCACTTGACCATCACTCACCCTTGTGCCAAATCCAACCAGTATGTGTGGTAAAAATGACAAAACCTGCTCCGCTGCAATCAGGCGTCACAGCACACCTGTGACATGCTAGGTGTCTCAGGTGGGACCACGATGATGAAGCATGCCACCAACTTGGTTGGTGGCTGAGTTTTTTTTTTTAACATACCAAAGTGCGTTTCTTTTCACAATTTTAGTTTTTGGAACAACACATAAGTAGGTGGACACATCAAATTGATCTTTTGCAAAACTACCTGTGTTTTGGGGGCACCTATGTTTTTGGTCCTGGCTGTGTCCTTCATCTAGGGAAAGCTACCAAACCCATACATGTTAAAAAAATAGACACCCCAAGGAGCTCAAGGATGTGTGGCTTGCCTGGATCCCCCAACACTTTCTTATCCAGACTCCTCTGCAAACCTCAACATTTGCTTAAAAAAGCATATTTTCCTCACTTTTCTTTGTAGGATCACCGCTGCAGCACAAATTTCCTACCACCCAGGGTTCCCATCAGTCTCCCAAGTAAAATGATACCTCACTTGTGTGGGTCTCTAAAGCAGAGTCAACCTAAAAGATGTATAAAAGAAAAATATGTGCTTATCAAGTCGCTGAGCTATCCCCTCAATCTCTACAGGTTTTGGGCATTTTTCTGTTGCAGACACCTGGGCCACCCACACAAGTGAGATATCATTTTTATTGGCAGACTTGGGGTAATGCTGGCTGGAAGGAAATTTGTGGCTCCTTTCGGATTCCAGAACTTTCTGTCACTGAAATGAGAGGAAAAAGTGTTTTTATTGCCAAATGTTGAGGTTTGCAAAGGATTCTGGGTAACAGAACCAGGTCAGAGCCCCACAAGTCACCCCATCTTGGATTCCCCTAGGTGTCTAGTTTTAAAAAATGGGAAGGTTTGCTAGGTTTCCCCAGGTGCCGGCTGAGCTAGAGGCCAAAATCCACAGGTAGGCCCTTTGTAAAAAACAGCTCTGTTTTCTTTGTGAAAATGTGATGTGTCCACATTGTGTTTTGGGGCATTTCCTTTTGTGGGCGCTAGGCCTACCCACTCAAGTGAGGTACCAGTGTTATCAGGAGACTTGGGGGAACGCTGGGTGGAAGGAAATTTGTGGCTCCTCTCATATTCCAGAACTTTCTGTCACCGAAAAGAGAGGAAAAGGTGTTTTTTTGGCCAAATTTTGAGGTTTGCAAAAGATTCTGGGTAACAGAACCTGGCCAGCACCCCACAAGACACCCCATCTTGGATTCCCCTAGGTGTCTAGTTTTCAAAAATGCACAGGTTTGCTAGTTTTCCCAGGTGCCGGCTGAGCTAGAGGCCAAAATCCACAGCTAGGCACTTTGTAAAAAAACAGCTCTGTTTTCTTTGTGAAAATGTGATGTGTCCACGTTGTGTTGTGGGGCATTTCCTTTCGCGGGTGCTAGGCCTACCCACAAAAGTGAGGTACCATTTTTATTGGGAGACTTGGGGGAACGCTGGGTGGAAGGAAATTTGTGGCTCCTCTCATATTCCAGAACTTTCTGTCACCGAAAAGAGAGGAAAAAATGTTTTTGGGCCAAAGTTTGAGGTTTGCAAAGGATTCTGGGTAACAGAACCTGGTCAGAGCCCCACAAATCACCCCATCTTGGATTCCCCTAGGTGTCTAGTTTTCAAAAATGCGCAGGTTTGCTAGGTTTCCCTAGGTGCGGGCTGAGCTAGAGGCCAACATCTACAGCTACGCACTTTCCAAAAAACATGTCAGATTTCAATGTAAATATTTGATGTGTCCATTTTGTGTTTCCTGTCGTGAGCAGTAGGCCTAACCACGCAAGTGAGGTACCATTTTTATTGGGAGACTTGGGGGAACACAGAATAGCAAAACAAGTGTTATTGCCCTTTGTCTTTCTCTACATTTTTTCCTTCCAAATGTAAGACAGTGTGTAAAAAAGACATCTATTTGAGAAATGCCCTGTAATTCACATGGTAGTGTGGGAACCCCAGAATTCAGAGATGTGCAACTAACCACTGCTTCTCAACACCTTATCCTGTGCCCATTTTGGAAATACAAATGTTTTCTTATTTTTCACTTTTTATATTTCGGCAAATTAATTGTTGTATACCTGGTATAGAATTAATCCCCATTGCAAGGTGCAGCTAATTTATTGGCTCTGGGTACCTAGGGTTCTTGATGAACCCACAAGCCCAATATATCCCTGCAACCAGAAGAGTCCAGCAGACGTAACACTATATTGCTTTCAAAAATCTGACATTGCAGGAAAAAGTTAGAGTAAAACGTGGAGAAAAATGGCAGTTTGTTTACCTCAATTTCAATATTCCTTTATTTCAGCTGTTATTTTCTGTAGGAAACACTTGTAGGATCTTCATGAATGGCCCCTTGCTGAGTTCAGATTTTTGTCTACTTTCCAGAAATGTTTAGCGTACTGGGGCCCAGCATTGGTTTCTTACCCATTTCTGCCACTAACTGGAAGGAGGCTGAAAGCACAAAAAATAGTAAAAATGGGGTATGTCCCAGTAAAAAGTGAAAATTGTGTTGAGAAATTGGGTTTTCTAATTCAACTCTGCCTGTTCCTGAAAGCTAGGAGGATGGTGATTTTACCACCACAAACCCTTTGTTAATGCCATCTTCAGGGGAAAAACCACAAGCCTTCTTCTGCAGCCCTTTTCCCCCATTTAAAAAAAAAAACGATTTTTTTTGCTGTATTTTGGTTAATTTCTTGGTCTCCTTCAGGGCAACCCACAAAGTCTGGGTACCTCTAGAATCCCTAGGATGTTGGGAAAAAAGGACGCAAATGTGGCATGGCTAGTTTATGTGGAGAAAACGTTATGAGGGTCGTAGCGCAAACTAAAATAGCAGAAAAAAGGTTTGCCACCTGAGGGGGAAAAGGCCTGGCAGCAAAGGGGTTAAGCTTCGCTTCCAGTTCCAAGACAAACAAATCTGAGTTTTTTCAAAGGATGATGCCAAGAAGCCTCTCAATCTTTCAGCCAACCACAATGTCTCCTGTGCTTCCCCACCTGCTTTACAACCCAAACGGAAGCAAAAATGCTCCCTATGTCCCTTCAAAGTGCCCTGTCCAAGGCCCAGAAGCTATGACACAATGGTGATGTTGACTTGGGGCATGCAGCTTTCTTTCTTTGTCATTCCTCCCTCCAGCCCTCATTTCTTTGACAGCTTCCTTTTCTTGATTTTCTTTCTTAACTATTGCCATCCACTGCGAAATGATGATGTGACATATGGTAGACACAAGACATGGAGAGGTATTTGATGGGGCAGGGTGAAATACTGCTACTAATGTGGCTAGCTCCTACACATCTTCTCCCTTGTTTATGGGGCCTAGTGCACTATAACTTACTAGAGAAAATTGTACTTAGTGTCACCGCTTTGTGTTTTTCTTTATGTGCCACTATTCTGATGTTTCATGACATGTTAAAAACAGTGGGATTGGTTTTATTGTTATTTTGTTATATAGCACGATGTTCGGTGAGGAGAGGAATTGATTGAGTTGAACAATAATTATTTGATGAATCCTAAGGGTTTACTTAGTTTTTGGTTTTTGAAGGTACAGGATTTGGACTCCCCATGTAAGAGAACAACATTCCTGAAATGGCTGTTTACCAAAGGGTCTGATGCAGTGCTCCTCGAAGTAATTAAACTTCTAGCAATATACATACATAGATAACAAACTGTTGTATAATCTTTCCGGCATTGTTCCACTGCATCCACAAAAAATATAATATTAATACAAACTGGCATCCCAATGGTGGTAGATTCAGTCCAAATAGATAAGGAAGGACAGATGGTTGGAGTATGGGGTGCTCCTTATTAACAAGCATGAGCCATAATTTTGATTTAGGGCCCCAGTGAACATAAATAGGCATTCTTTACCCAACTCTGTACCTATTTTGCCCAACTCTATAACTCTTTACCCAACCCAGCAAATATCATCAATGATCACATATTCTTGGACTCAGACTTCAATGCCACTCTTTACCGTACAATCCAGCCCCCACTCCTCCCCAATAACTAATTCAAAGACTTTAACACTGAAATCTAATTGATTTATGGTGCCACCTTCACCCTAATGATAGGGATGAAACCTTTTGTTCCAATGTTCACAAATCCCACTCCCATATAGATTATTTTTTTAATTATTTCACTCAGTTAAGCAAAGTCTCAGATTACACAATAGGAACATTAATATTGACTGTCAGTGCTCCAGCTATGTTATTGCTTGAGTTCTCAACCAATCAATCAATCAGTGTTTATCAAGTGCAGATACTCACCTGTTAGTGTCTCAAGGCGCTAGAGGGGTGAGCGTAGCGTGTACCGGAGGTGGATTAAAAAAGCCATGTCTTCAGTTCCTTCGTGATGCTCGGGAGGGAGGTGGTTTGTCTGATGTGGATGGGTAGGCGGTGTCTACGTGGTAGGTGAAGTAGCGTCCTCCTGTTCTGGTTTTCCTGATGCAGGATACTTCTGCGAGAGAGAGCTGGGCTGAGCGTAGGGCCAAGTGGGGTACGTGGAAGTTGAGTCACTAGTTAAGGTAGGCTGGTCCGGTTTTGTGGAGGGCTTTGTGTGCATAGGTGAGGATCTTGAAAGTGATTCTTTTCTCTATGGAGAGCCAGTGCAGTGTACGTAGATGTTGCGAGATGTGGCAGAGTTGGGGTGGATCGTGGATCAATCTGGCGGCAGCATTCTAGATGTTTTGCAATTTGCGGGTGAGTCTTTTGTTGATTTCGGCGTAGAGTGCATTGCCGTAGTCCAGGCTGCTAGTGATGAGGGCATGTGTGATGGTCTTTCTATGTTCGAGGGGGATCCATTTGAAAGTCTTGCGTTGGAGGCAGAGGGTGCGGAAGCAGGTGGAGGTGACTAAGTTGATCTGATGGTTCATGCTGAGGTTGGGGTCCAGGATAATTCCAAGGTTGCAGGCTTGGATGGTGGGGGTGGGCGGTTTTCTCCATGCATTGAGTTGAGGGCCCAGGATGAGTACTTTGGTCTTGTTAGTGTTGAGTTGAAGGCAGCTGTCTCTCATCCAGTTGGCGCCTGCTTTCATGCCTTCGTGGAAGTTGTGTCTGGCCTTGTCTGGTTCGTTGGAGAGGGAGAGGATGAGTTGGGTGTCATTGGCATAGAAGATGATGTTTACTCCGTAGCTTCTGACGATGGTGGTTAGCAGGGCCATGTAGACGTTGAACAGCGTGGGTTGAGAGAGGATCCTTGGAGCACTCCACAGGTGGTGAGTGTGGGTTCTGTGAGGAAGGAGGCGAATCTCACTCGTTACGTTCTGCCAGAGAGGAAGGATTGGATCCAGTCAAGGGCCTTGTCTCTGATGCCGGCTTCGTTGAGTCTTCTTATCAGGGTGTAATGGGCTACTGTGTCGAAAGCTGCCAGGAGGTCAAGTAGGATGAGTGCCACTGTCTCTCCCTTGTCTAGTAGGAAGCAGATGCCATCTGTTTCGGATAGGAGGGCTGTTTTGTTGTTGTGGTTTGCCCTGAATCCAGATTGGGAGATGTTGAGGATGTTGTGGCTTTCTAAAAACGTTCTCACCCACACAGATCCAGATTAATTGCTACAGGAAAATAAACATAATAGCATGTAGTAACCCTGTTTTGTGAACCAAATTCAAACAGGATTTTAAAAATGATTTGAAAGAACATCAAATTCAGTAGATTACATGGGCCATTACCTGGGACACTGCAAAGGCTTTTATGAGGGGCAAGCTTATTGCTCACACCACTACTTTCATGCACCCAAGGAGAGTGTACTATGAAAAGAGTAATAAGGCTGAAAAATTATCAGCCTTCAAAATTAGACTGGCCCACAATAGAAACTATGTTCATAGCACCCTTAACACATCATGGCTACCAACCAGGATGTCTTGGATCCCTTTGCCCAGTTTTATCTGAGCCTTAATGGGAAAGAGTGATCAGATTCCCCTTGCCAGGAGACATATTTGCAGAATCAATCAGGTCGTACTTGTATAGCTCGGCTTGTCACCCGAGAGAGGTATCCAGCTGCTTGCTGCAGTTATTAATCAAAGAGCCAGGTTTTGAGCCCTTTCCTGAAGTGGGTCAGTGAGGGTGTGGTTCAGAGTTGAAGAAGGAGGGCGTTCCAGGCTTTGGTGGTGAGTTGGAAGAAGGTACGTACTCCGGAGCAGTTTCCGCATATGCAAGGTATCTGCGCAAGAGTGTGGTGTGTGGAACAGAGGTTCCTTGGGGATCGATGGAAGAGCAGGCAGTGGTTCAAGTACGAGAGTCCCTGGTCATGAAGAGCATTGTAGGCATGGGTCAGGAGTTTGAATTGGCATCTCTTCTAGATCAGGAGCCAGTAGAGGTCCTTCAGATGCTGAGTAATATTGGTTCTCTTGGGCAGGTTGAAGATCAGGTAAGAACTTCAGTTTTGTCTGTGTTGAGCTTAAGACAGCTGTCCCTCATCCAGGGAGATATGTTTTTCATACAGTTGTGGAAGTTGGTCTTCGCTACGGTGGGGTCGACTGAGATTGAGAGGATGAATGTGTATCGTCAGTGTAGGATATGATGTTTGTGAAATCTGACTATGTTTGCGAATGGTGTCACGTAGGCGTTGAAGAGGGTTGTGTGGAGGAATGATCCTTGGAGGATGCCACAGATGGTGTGCTTAGCTTGTGAGGTGAAAGGAGGGAGGCAGACTTTCTGGGTGCGTTGAAGGCTGCGCAGAGGTCCAGCAGAATCAGGGCGGCTGATTCCCCTGTGGCGAGAACGTCACATGTTGCAGTGATCTGAGCGGTCTCTGTGCTGTGGTTGGCTCTGAATGCCGATTGGGAGTGGTCCAGTAGGTTGTTTGTTTCCAGATGTTTGGTGAGTTAGCGGTTGATGGCCTTCTCGAGGAGTGTGTCAGGGGATGGTAGCAGAGAGATAGGGTGGTTGCTTTGGAACTTCTTGGGGTCTGCAGAGTGTTTCTTGAGGAGGGGTCTGACCTCCACGTGTTTCCAGGCTTCAGGAGAGGTGGCTGTGGCCATTGAGGCGTTGAGGACATTGGTGAGCTGGCGGCTGATCTCTTCTTTTCTGATGTTGAAAAACCAGTGGCAGCAGGGGGAAGTAGGTGCTTCTGAGTGGATGGAGTTCATAGGTGCGGCTGTGTTCACTGTGCTGAGTTGTTCCCATGCGGTGAGTGGGTGGTCGGCAGTGGTGGTTGATGGGATGTTGTGGAGGATGGAGAGATCAGGGTGAAGTTTCAATAAATGGTTTCTGTGTTGTTGTGGAAGTGGTGAGTGAGGTCATTGCAGAGTTCCTTGGAGGTGGGGATAGAGTATTTGGTGGCTAATGGGCCAGTGAACTCTGACAATGGTGAAGAGTTCCTTAGTTTGGTTGATGCTGTTCTCAGTCTGGTGGGTCAGGGCCTCCTCCTTTGTGGATTTAATCTGGCAGTGATAGTCACTGAAGGCTGCACTTCTGTTTTGACATGCTGAGTTCAGGGGTGTACTAGCTGGCTCATTTGGGGGGTTTGTGATTGTGGCTGGCTGGTTGGGGAAACTTGGTTGTGTGGTTGGTCATGTGGTGCTGAGGGCATCGTCCATTGTTGCTGAGTGACCTTGGTCCAACTGCGTAGGGGTGCAGTGGCAGCTGGGGGTGGTGTGGGCAGGTACGGCAATGGTGAATTGTATGATTGAGTCCTCCAACCAGGTGAGTTCTGAGGTATGGCTGTATCTGATTATGAGTTGTGGGTCCATTTTAGTATGTCTGGTTAGAGGAGTTTCGCTTTGCTTCTGCTTGTGGGCCAGTGCCCTCTGAACTAGATAAACATGTTCTGTCTTATTATTCAGTTTTATTCATTTTAGTATTGCTTGCAGTTCTTGTATTTTAGGAGAAATAGTTTTATTTTATAATCATATGCCATTTGCTGAAAGCATCAATATCAGTAATATACGTATTGGACTGCCATCATGTCCCTTTGCTTCACGTTAAACAAGAACAGAATGTGAACATGTCAGACATTTTGTTATGATATTACTGATCCAGGTTAGAACACACAATCTACCGCCTAGGTACATACCCACATCAGGATATCTGCATGAACAATAACATGGGCCTTATAAAAACACTCTGTGAGAGCATAGTCATTAGAGGGGGTTCTAGCCAGGATATTCAATCTATACTGCTCTTGACTTTGCAGCAGACCTCATCCTTTGTGTCTCTACACCGCCTGATTTGAGGAATGAAGGACAACCTTGTTCTAAGATAATGATGGTTGGGGCGCTTCTCATGGACATGGCTTGGGAAGGTTAGGTTTATCATGCCTTGCTCTCTTTAGGGTAGCTAATATGTTTTTTAGGGGGAATTCGTGCATTCATGTTTATTGCAAAATGTTGGGATGTTTCATATTGCTAATTCTCAGAATCCTGATTTTGTCTCTTGTCATTATTCAATCATGGCAGATCATGTATTTTATCGTAGATTGCAGTCTTTCCAATAAACGTATTGAAAACTATCCTGCATCTCCTTTCTTACATGTGTGTATGTGTGTGTAAGAGACTTATTGCTAATGAGAGAACTGGGTACAACTTGTTCTACCATGATTTTTCCCTGAGAAAATCTCAAAGTCCATGCGCTAGGCCGCCAGAAATCACCTTTAGTAAATGTGTGCTGGTGAGGTGCTACTAGAAAGCTATAAGGGTTGGGTCGACAGCTGCCAGCTGTTGTGGGAGTGACTCAGTCACTTACAATTAGAGGTGCTGCCGCCCCTAATTCAGTAGTCTTGTAGAAATATGAGAGTCCTTACGACATGGTGCCACCAATGATTGTGTAGTCACTGATCTATGAGTCTCCTGAGTATCTCTGTCTCACGCACACTAAGGTACCCTAAAGACCTGTAGTCTTAGGGACAATCCTCCTCAGCTAAATAGGGAGCACCTATTTAGGCCATAGGTTGTTTAAGCTAGAATATTAAAAGAGTTTATTTTCTCCCCGTTGGTGTTCGCAACTCTGATACCTCCTATTTAACATTACAAAAACGGTTAACATTCCGGAGAACTACAGACAAGCAATTACGCAGTTTTGTATAGCCAATAACTTAACAGATGAGGTCAGGGAAGTCACATTTGTTGTAGAAGCTTATTAAGCACGCCAAACAGAAATATTTTATTCTTGTGTCACTTTTCCTAAAGTGAACGACAGTACATAATAACGATCACGCCACAAAGGTACCAAGCTCATCAACATTTAGAAATATCACTTTCTTATCAAGAGCACCAAAAATGGTTTAATGGTGCCCATCCACATGTATTACAACCTGTGATATTAGGTCCTTTAAGTAATGACAGACCAATGTTACTCACATTTTTCACCTATATACCACATCCCAAAGTACAGGCTATGCAAGTAGCTGGCATACACACACTTTATTATGAGCTAGTAGCAATATATAGACGATGATACAGTTTGTGATGCAGACTTTAAACACCGCCCCAGTGAGGGCTGCTCTATCTGTCCACCAATTGGCCGTCATAGGACTTAATCCGCAAACAGTACATTCAATAATGGGCAAAGCACCCATGGAAGGTTAGCGGACCCTGTTCTGGATAGCAGAAAAACAAATGAGCTGGAAGCAATGTTTCCCCACATGGGACACCAAGATAGACATAGAATTCTCTCAATGTGCTTGTCCTTCGGAATGGTTCCCTCAGTGGAAGAATGCGCCGCTTGGGGTACAGTCTTTGCCGCAAATTACACTACCACACATGGTACACCTACACTTGTCAATTTGCCAGAAGTTTTCAAATAAATAAAAAATGAACACCGGACAGCCCTAGCCCTGGACTTGTGGATAAAACTGGTGTGTAATTTCAACAAAGTCTCCTCAATAATATTAGGTGACCTTAAAGGGGAATCATCAGCATTGGATATTCTCCAATGGCTCTGGGAAATTCCTCAATAGAACCAGGAGCACAAGCTTCCTATAAAAGCCGAGATAGTCTAGGGGCCAGTCCAATTAAACCACAAATTCAGAGTACCACCATAAGGAAGGTACCAAACAAGCACAAGAGGGTTCTAAAAACCCTGGGATAGACAGAAACAAAATAAAGATTAAAGAAGTCAGAGAGAAGATTCCCCACATCCAGAGACCTCTGAAAGAAAATATAATCTCCGAAATATTGAAACTTTAAAAACTCCTGATGGATACCAATATACTGATACACGTCCCTCTCATTCCTTTCAGGACATACCAGATAAACAAACTGAGAGAGTTGGCTGGTCAGAACGCCGCATTGACTAAATGAAGCCGAATAAGTACTTTTCACGTTCCTCAGAACCTTATGTTAAAAAGGAGGATAAATCTCCCCAACAAAAGCCCCAATTCAAAAAGAATAAAAGTGAAAGCAATTCCCATTAAACATGCCAGCAATGTTGAGAACACTGATGAAGAACAGGCCATCTGCAGTGACATTGATGGACAGCACAGCAAAAGTCATGATTTGTCGCCAGAGTCTTATAGATCATCTGGATGTGACAGCAACTAACAACTTTCTCATCATAGAGACTGCAGACAGGCATGCCAGCCCAACTGATAAGGTTTAGGAATTAAATATCCAAACCGAGGAAGACAGAGAGAGCACCATTGAAGCAATATTTTGGGAAAATCTGAACTGTGATAGTCTTTTGGTAGAAAAAGATTGGCCACCTGAATTTGTCCACAAGCTCCTAAGTGAGGAAGATGTAATTTTGCCTTCTTTCTCAGTCCTAGTTTCAGACGCAGTAAAGGAAGTCTATGCGGCTCATTTAACTTTAGCGCAGGCTCCTGCGCTGTCACGCAACAACGTGGACTGGGATAAAGATTTACCCTCCCATGTAATACCTATTATGTCAACACGCATGCCTCACGCTCTATATCCCATTAAACATGAGGCTAAAGCTCCAGTGAGAGAGATTCTCATACAACTTGAGTACTAGGGATTGATTGGACCCTGTGTGTATGCAATGAATAACCTGTTATTCCCTGTTGCAAAACCAGACCATTCCTATGGAATAGTATTAGATTACAGGCATGTAAACAGTCACACACGCACATACTCTATACAAAAATGCACACAGCATAGCACTAATTAACAAGATAGTGCATGAAAAATATAAAACAACCTTGGATATTTCCTATGTTTTTTTCTGCCACAACCTAGCACCTGAAAGTTGGGACTATATCGCACTAGGCTCACAGCAGTACTTTTGTTGTTTGCCTCAGGGGTATAAGAACAGCCCAGGGATGTTTTCAGTCAGTGTAACATCAATATTACATGATATTGATTCTGAGGCGTTGTCCCATGTGGATGAGCTTTATCTCACAGACGATGACCTCAACATTAATCTGATCAGGGTCAATTGGATTGATCTTTGATTCGCTGCCCAGGGCTATACATTCACTTTCAAGAAAACAAAAATTGCTTTTCTCAGTGTCCTATTTCTGGGATACAAGTTGTGAGATGAAGGCAAGAGCCTGGCCTGCACTTTCTAGAAAAATATGTGCAACTATAGCCACCAAATACCATCAAGAAATTGGAGTCATCCCTGGGTTTCTTCGACTTTGGCAGAACATACATAGCTGATTAAATACAACGCATAAACCCTCTTTATGACTTAATTCATCCAGATTTTTTGAACAAACATTGGACATTTTAACGTACATGCATCCTTAGAGAAATTCAGAAAGACATGCAAGAAGCAAAACACTTAAACTCACGCAACAACAGAACAAACTTGGTCATCAGAGTAATTGCTGGTGCCATTGGGTTCACCTATGTCACTTTCAATGAGGGTGACACAGTACTCATAGCACACAAATCTCATTTGTATTCAAATGCAGAACAATGCTTTGCATCCACAGAGAAGATGCTAACTGCTGTACAGATGGCTTTCTTTAAGGAGAGGCCACTAGCCCAAGGAAAATGCATCATTGTCATTACCCTGGTGCCAACCTGAGAAGCTGTTACCAAAGCAAGCTTTCCTAATGCTAAAGCATTACATCCACGCTGGAATCAATGGGCAACCTCCCTGCCTCCACTGATGTTGATTATATTTTCGATCCAAATTTACAAACATAAGAATTTCTCCTATATGAGCAGGAGTCTCCTACACCTATAAACACCCTACCACTTGATCAATACCACAATACCATTTACAGTGATAGTTCAGCACAACCAGCTGTTCTCAAACAAGGTTGTAGAATGAGACACTAGCTGCTATGAAAGCTTTGGATGATGGCAAACCTTTACCAAAAGCATATTCAGCAAAATACACATACCGTATTAGTGCTCAGAATATTTGAATTTGCCACCATTCCAGGGGTGAGAAATCATGTGATTCCCAACCAAGATTAAAGGTCAGATATCATCAAAGCAGCTCATGAGGGTGTTGCTTCAGCTCACCCAAGTGTGGTGGCCACAATTCCTCTTTTGCAAAAACGCTTATGGTGTCCAGGTCCATACAAACATACCAAGCAATATGCCCTTTGTGGGGACATTTGCCATCAAATAAAAGGGTCCACCATTAAACGCTCACTGCAGACATCCCTCTTAGTGTCAAACAGACCACTACAATGGGTGTGCCTGGACCATTGTGGTCCCTTACAACCTGATGGTGCATACAAATACATCTCAGTCATTGTTGACTCCTGTTCTAGATTCCTGTGGGTATGGCCACAATGGTTGGCTGACACTCTGTTATTAAAGAGTTGCAGGTCTTTATCGGTATATATGTGTTTGTAGCATTCCAACCAGACCAAAACCCTGCTTTTGCTTCAAAGGCATTCAGGGACACCATGAGGACTATGGGTGTTGAAATCCATTACTCTTTCCCATACCATCCCAAGGTTAATTCAGTTGTGGAGAAGAGGAATCAAGACTTAAAGCAATCCTTTACAGCAAGACTGTTATGTTCAGACCCTAGTTTGTTTCAACATCTATATGGGGTCCAGAGAGTATTAAATAACCTGCCCAGAAGGTTCTTGGGAGGTTGCACCCCTTATGAGGTGTTATTTGGGATACCTATATATGCCCCAGATCTAGATGGTCGTGGAGTGGTGGCAGATACACCGTTTGACATGAATGAACATGTTGCTGTTTTACAGGAACTACAACAATGTTGAGATGAAAATTCATCCATCTGTACCATTACCTTTGGAATAACGGACCCACTCCCTTATCACTATCCAACAGGACATACCCCTACAAGCAGCAAACTATTTTTCTGCAAGCACCAATGTATACAACAATGCTACAATTGCCTCCTGGAGCATGGGGAGGGTGGAGAACAAGCTTTTGTTGATTCTAGTCAACACTTCACTGACAAGACAAGCCCAAGATGTAGAACCATATTACTCTAATTCAACACAGACTGACGGCATTGTCTACTATGAACTGCCACAACAAGTGGATCCATCCACTAATTCTGTTTCGGCTCCTGTGTTTGCACAGACCTCTTCTTGTTAATTAATTTAAACTGATGACTTTTCTTCTGGTTCATATGGGTCTATAACAGAAACTGTATCAAAGACATGGAAGCTGTACATATGGCTTACAAATAACTATTTGGTTTATCCCTGGTATTTCTCATGGGTACTGTTCAAATTGCTTGCCTTTCTGTTTTGCATTGGTTTTGTTGTCGTTTTCATTCTCTTGATAAATGGTCATTATCTTCCTGAACACTCTGCCGTTGAACCTTACTTATCTAATACAACTCAAAGAGACTTGGCCCTTGTGAACAGTACAGCAGTCCTGATTCAAGATGGGATTGTTTGGGACAAAATGCCCTTCGACATATATGGTCCTACTGCAGTCATTTAAATTCCATATGTGTTTAAAATATCAATGACTGATGTTATTACACCTGGTGTTTATAATGACTGGGAGATTAAAATAGTTGATTCAATGCTTGCTGAGCTAGACTAATATACTGTTTTTGAAAGTGAAGATGTGTATATGAACGCAGTGAATTATGGGGAAATGTTCTGTTATAACCATTGGGGACATTATTTTCTGCACCAAGCTAGTAAACCTAGATTTGTTTTTGACTACACACAATGGGAACAATGTCTGACTCCACCTGTGGGGAGTGCCAAAACATATGTAGAAATGCTGACCCATATTATTTCAAATTAGCATCTTCTAGAATGATGAACATATTGAAAAAACTGAAATAAAAGTGATTTACTCAGATTCCTTTGTTTCCTGACATTCTGTTGAGGGCTACGAGTAGAGGAAGAACACTATTGATGTGAAAAGCCCATAGGGAACTAAAGATTGGCACAGATGGGGTAGGGAAGCTTTGTTCCAAGCATGCCTTCTTCCTTTCTAAATGATATTGTCAAATGAAACAGTTCAACAAACATCATGCTTGGGCTTAGCAAAAATTAAAGAGATGAATGCGCCCAGTATGCCACACCAGCTAAATCTCACAGTTGGCAACCGTTTTTAAAAGTCACTGAAGATCAACTAGCGGTTAGGGTTCACAATGGTACTTTTAATTCCCTGAGGTACCTTTGAAACCCGGCTGGTGGTTATTTTGGCCAAAAGGCACAAATGGCTGCCAGGCACCTTTTGTTAATTCTTCAGGGGGTTTTAAAGCATGCCGGTCAGTCCCTCACTATGTCTCCATTTGATTATTGGACCTACATACAGTGTGGGTAAATTGTGCTACCAATGGTTATGTTCCTCCAACTTAGCAGCTATAAAACAACATCTTAGTCTCCTTTCTGAGTAAATAGACTTACAAGATTTCTTGTTAAGACCTAGTAAGCCACACTCAAAATGTTTCCTGTATGCCATTTATATTGAGATTTGGAAGCTTTCTCAAATGGAAGCTGCTGCATGTTTAAGGCAGATAGATAAGGAAAACATAGAAAAGGCTTCAGCTGTTGTTAATAATGGCTTGAATACCTTGTCCAACAGAATTTCAACCTTAAATAATATTGTGTCATCTGTGATTGACATCATTCAGAATGGTGCGTTTTTTCTACAACATGGGCAGAGTCAATTGCGTTACATCATACAGTTAGGTTGAACATTGTACATTTTAAAAATGGTTGCGTAGCCTTGAAACACATAAACATAAGCAAATTATTTGCCACTTTTTATTTATCCAGGGAACAACAGACAATGGCTAAAGAAGAAGCTAGTTGCATCATGCTTAACATTGAAAATTTAGAAAAGTTGCCTTTTACTCTGGCAGACATTCCTTCTGCAGCATAGTTAATACATGGAGTTATAAATTTCAACCTTTTGTTTTACAAACTGTTTGAAACTTTTGCTCTAGGCATATATGAGCGGCTAGGAGACAGTTACAGCCACGAAGTGTGATAGCTGCCTTTCGATTTCAAATGTCTGAAAGGCGAAACAGAGATCTTTCTTAGCAGAAGTGATAAAAGACTACTGTTTGTCATTCTATGATTTGTAAGTAGGTGTCCTTGCACAGCCTTTGCAATGCTGAGATCACAAGCTGTACATATCATCTGAAGGGTACTCCAGTCCCTTTGATTGGTCAAATATTTCAGATACTTTCAAATGGAAGTTACTTGGTTCTGAACTATGAAAGCTGCTTCGGTATGAAGCCTGTCATTTCGGTTTCTCAAATGGTAACTTGTTGCAGCCATGTTTTATTCCCTCCCACACAAGAGATAAGAGTAGCAGAATTGTGGACCCACATTGCTACTTTTAATGTGAATTTTGACAAGCTGAGCAGACTAAGGCCCTCATTATGACATTGGAGGTAAGTCCCGCTTACCGCCATGCCAACTGCCACCAACATACCGCTGCAGCGGCGGTTTACCGCTACCCATATTATGGCCCACACATAGCAATCCATCACTATACAGACACACACACAAGTCTGCCAGCTCAAAGGTCAGTGATAAACTGGCGGTATCCAAACCCACACTGCTACGCCACCAGAACCATGCCCACAGCATTATGACCCATGAATCACCGTGGCGGACATTTAACCGCGGTAATCCATTGGCGGTACATATCGACGCGCTCAGAATACACACAACCTAACAAAACAACACTACATTGGACAATTCAAACTACACACACCTGACACACATACAAACACCACCCACACACCCACACCACTATAAAACAAACACCCACACTTCCCACAACCCCTTATGACTCAAAAATATTGCCAACTGAGAGAGACAGACCAACAGCACCCAGAGCCACAAAACACCATCACCCATACACCATCCACGTGCCTTACAGCACACACCCCAACACATCACCCCACACACCCTCACACACACCACACACTACACCCATGGCACCACAAAGACACCCCAGGTTCTCAGAGGAGGAGCTAAGGGTCATGGTGGAGGAAATCATCCGGGTAGAGCCACAGCTATTCGGATCACAGGTGCAGCAGACATCCATTGCCAGGAAGATGGAGCTATGGCGGAGGATCGTGGACAGGGTCAACGTCGTGGGACAGCACCCACAAACAAGGGATGACATCAGGAACAAGTGGAATGACCTACGGGGGAAGGTATGTTCCGTGCTAGCAAGACACCAGATAGCAGTACAGTGGACTGGTGGTGGACCCCCACCTCCGCTCCCACAACTAACAACATGGGAGGAGCAAGTCTTGGCAATACTGCATCCTGAGGGCCTGGCAGGAGTAGCAGGAGGACTGGACTATGGTAAGTCAAATCTTTACTACTTTTACCCCCCCACCTGCATACCATCATATACCCTCAGCCTCACTCCCATCACTCCACCACCTCGCACATACCCCACCATCACAACCCACCCCTCCCACAACCAAGCCCTCCATGTAACACCAATGCATGGACACACATCAAAGACCTGCATGGACACCCATCACCAAAGCATGCGCACTTGAGACAATCACCTAGCCCACCAAATCACCACTCACACAAGCCTAAGCTGCCAGGGCAATAACAACCATAGAGGGCAACACACCCATGCACAAGATGCCACACAGAGAAACAATAACACTCCATTTACATCCCCACAGGTCCCCCACACAACGTCACCGGAGAGGAGGTGCCAGCAACATCCAATCCACCCCCCCAGAAGAGGCCCACAGTGATGACAGCAGCTCTGCACACCTGGATCAGGATGACCAACCTGGCTCATCAGGGACCTCCGGACAGTCGGTTAACCAGGCACAGTCCCATAAAGTGGAGAAGTGTGGCTCAATGGTTAGAGCGGCAGACCCTGATGCAGAAATCTGGCCTGGGACCAGGGTTCAATTCCCGCCTCGGCGGGTCTTGGGCTCAATTTCCTCAGACCTGAAAATGCTCGCATCGGTGCCTAATCTAATTCATGGGTCCCACTCTGTAACTCTGGGCAATAGCTTGCTTAATCTCCACAACGGCCCCAACAGTGCTGGGATGCCTGGCTTCACCTTGGAGGTTGTCCAGGAGTGGGCACCTCACAGGGAAAAGCCAGGAGAGGTTCCACAACGGTATGTGTACAGCGCCTTGAGACCCTAACGGGTGAGTAGTGCGCTATACAAGTATGAAGTTTACAGTTTTATACCACCACAGAGCATCCCCGCTCAGGAAACACCAGCAGAGGCCACAGGACACGTCAATCAGCAGTGTGTCCACCACTACAGGGACTCCAGGCCACCCCACAAGCACAGGACGATCAGGGACCTGGGGTTAGTGGCAGTGGGCACATAGTCCAGGGGACAGAGGCACAGGACAACAGGGAAGCTGGGAGGACTTCTGTGTGACGGGGGAGGACAGGCCCAGGGAATCGACTCTCCATGAGGCACTCACCAACATCCTGGGAGCATACCACCATTCCCAGCAAATGATGGGACAGATACTGGCCAAGTTGCAGGAGACCGAGCGGCTGCAGGAGGGACAGTACCTGGGGATCAGGGAGGACGTTGAGGGACATTCACACCACCCTGGTCACCATTGCGGGGGTGCTGGCAGACATGGCCAACACCATGAGGGTGGCAGTAGCACACCATCGGGCCCCTGACACTAGCCAAACCGATGAACAGCCTTCCACCTCCGCTGACGCTAGTGGACAGGAGACCCCACCACAGGAACAACAGGCCATCAGCACTCTCCCCCTGCAGAAATAGAACCACCCCGCAACGGTCCCTGCGATCCAGACAGAAGCCAGACAATATTGCCAAGACTCCCGCCAGGAAATAAGACTCTCCTGAATGTCACCCTTGTGTCCCACTGCTCCACTTCCTTTGCCCCCTTGGACAGTGCACCTGAGTTGCAAATAGACTGGAACTTTACCATGGACTCTCCTCAACCACCACCCCAGCCCATTGCAATATCCCCTCCACTTATTAGCACATAACTAAACACCCTTATAAAAAATACAGGTATGGAGTCTGTCAACTGATTGAACTATGTATTCGTTTAACAAGCTGTAAACATTGCAATTCAACTGTACAGTAATGTGTACATAGGTATGACCTGTAGTTGGGGACAGTCAACACACCAGGAGCCAGAGTGGGGCACAGATATCTGAAAATAGACATACCAAAGGGAACAGTAAGTGGTCATAGTAATGGAAAAATCAGCCTGCCAGTGAAAATATCCAGCGCAAAACTGTCAATGGAAGGTGAAGTTACAGTGTCTTACCTGTGTCTCACTGGAAGTACTGTCGTATGATTGCTGTTCTGTTGTCGTCATCTTCCTCCTCGTCCTCTGCCTCCTCTTTATTACTGTCCACAGGGTCCACTGCTGCCACACGCCCATCTCCAGCCTCATTCTCCTGCAGAAAAGGCACCTGGTGACGTAAGGCAAGGTTGTCCAACATACAACGTGCCACAATGATCTGGCAGACCTTCTTGGGTGAGTAGCACAGGGAACCACCTGTTAGATGGAGGCACCAAAACCTAGCCTTCCTCTCTATAATCCTTCTTGTTCGCCCATGTGCCTCATTGTAACATTCCTCTGCTCTTGTCCTGAGATTCTCACTGGGGTCAGTAGCCATGAGAGGTTGGGGTAACCAGAGTCACCTGCAAATATCAAGAGATACCTGTCAGCCAAACACTAACCCTTAGGGCCAACCATATACCCATGCACCAAAATACACTGGGTGGGAACCATGGGCTCACCTATTAGCCACACCCGGTGCCTCTGGAGTTGAGCCATAACAAATGGGATGCTGCTATTCCTCAGGATAAAGGCATCATGCACAGAGCCAGCATACTTTGCATTGACATGAGAGATGTACTGGTCTGCCAGGTACACAATCTGAACATTCATCGAGTGAAAGCCCTTTCGATTTCTGAACACCTGTTCATTTCTCCGGGGGGGACAAAGGCAATATGTGTACCATCAATTGCCCCAAAAATGTTGGGGATATGTCCCATTGCATAGAAGTCAGCATTCACTGTGGCCAAATCCTCCACCTGGGAGAAAAAAATGTAGCTGCGCATGTGTTTCATCAGGGCAGACAAAACTCTTGTTAGCACTATTGAGAACATTGGCTGTGACATTCCTGCTGCCAAGCCCACTGTCACTTGGAAAGAACCAGTTGTCAAGGAATGGAGCACAGAAAGCACCTGCACAAGAGGGGGGATCGGAGTGGGGTGACGGATAGCAGATATCAAGTCTGGCACCAGTTGGGCACACAGCTCTTGGATTGTGGCCCTGTTAAGTCTGTAGGTGAGGATAATGTGCCTGTCCTCCATTGTTGCCAAGTCCACAAGGGGTCGGTACACGGAGGATGTCTCCATCTCCTATTGATTAGCAACTGTTGCAATCTAGGGGGCAAAATGATGAGCATCTGGTCAGTATTCTACATTTCCTAGCTGTACACTGCATTGCATGTTGTGACTGAAACAGTATGTTTCTGGATAGGCCCAAATGGTGCCTAAGTGTACTGTGATGCAGTTAGGTGCCACAGAAAGGATTGACAGATTGATAGCTCTTTTTCGATACTGTGGGTGGTGGTGCATGGCCATACTGGCTGTTCCTACATACATATGTTTTATATGTTTTCAACATAAGGAATTAAAGATTTTGGATTTCGGTTCACTGTGGACTATTATTTGGAGTGCCCTGGTATCTCTGTTTTCAAAATTGACTTTCCAGCACGGCTCAAATTAAGTTTTCCTCCTTTTTTGATCTATGCAATCAAATACCCTTGGTGGTTGGGTATTTCTACCAGGTTGGCACCCTTCCAAGGACTGGCTGCATCCATTATTGGACATTGTTCTTTTGTTTCAGATGTGCAATTTTTTAACATCAACCACCAATATATTAATTTCTATCAGGTGCCATGGCCCGCCCCCTCTGAAATGGCATCTGCGTGTCCTATGTGGATGGACAGGTGGAAATGAGGTAATGCCGCTGACATTGTGTGCTGTTGCGGGAGGCGGTCGAGTACCACTGTGCAACTCCTCATTGGTTGTCTATGGGCCCTATGGGTTACAGTGGCCAATAGTGATGTACGCCCCCAGTGACGGTACGCACCGCCGCGGACGTGACTGCCATTTTCTGTTCTCTCACTTGCTACCTGACCTTCAACAGGAGAGGACCTTCACTGCAAGTGCTGCTGTGACCTGTGTCTGGAACCAACCATGGCTCGAGTCACTGTGGAAAGGGGCCCTGCCTTCACCGCTGCAGAGTTGGAGAGACTGGTGGATGGGGTCCTACCCCAGTACCGAATGCTGTGTGGGCCTCCAGACCAACAGGTGAGTACACTGTGAGCACGATGCATGGGACATGAAGGCATGGAGGCTTTGTGTGAGGGCTTCATGTAATGGGGGGCGGAAGGGTCCTGGGCAGCGTGCTGCATGTATGGTGGGCAATGTCTGTGCGTAAGGGGATGGGAGGGATATGGTGGGCCATGAGTGCAAGAGGCTGGACGGTATGGCTGATATCTATTTCTATGTTTATTTGTCTGCAGGTCAGTGCCCATCAGAAAAAGGGTATTTGGTGTGCCATTGCCAAGGAGGTGCAGACCCTGGGGCTCTACGGCAGGCAGAGCACCCACTGGTGCAAACAGTGGGAGGACCTGAGATGTTGGGCACGGAAGACGGCAGAGGCCCAGCTGGGGATGGCCTCCCAATGAGGAAGGGGTGCCCCTCGAACCCTCACCCCCTGCTGTTCCTCATAGTGGCGGTGGCCTACCTGGAGCTGGATGGGTGCTTGAGGTCATCACAGCAGCCACAAGGGGGTGAGTACAGTTTCCAAATCTGTAAATTGCGCATGGTGGGGTAGTCTCCGGGTGGGAGATGTGGGCCTGTGGGTGCCCCTAGGAAGGCAGGACATACATTGCATGGTAGGTCCCATGTTGGGCAGGGCTCTTATGTGAAAGTCCTCTAACCAAGCTAGTAGGCCTCCACTACTGGACCGGGGTCTGTGGGTCTCATGTATGTTGCTATTGGCCTTAAGTGTGCCTGTCCTAGGGCTGGTAACTAGCATCATGACTTGTAGTGCATTGCATAGTGCGTAGGCCTGTACCCTGTGTGAGTGTGCTGTGTACGCCAACGGTGGTGTTGGTGCAGTCATTGACCGAGTGTATCCTTTGTCTCCCCCTCCTTTTTGTTTTGTCATCCTGTCCTTATGTGTATTAGCATCATCTAGAGGAGCAGCAGAGGCACCAGTGATGGCCGGACCCCACATGGCCCAGGAGGCCGAACCCACCGAGGGTGAGGGCACCAGTGGGACAGAGGGCGAGGGGAGCACCACGACAGAGACAGGAGAGGACAGTTCTGACAGTGATACCTCCTCCGATGGAAGCTCCCGGCTGGAGGCAGAAACCTCTGTGCCTACCCCAAATACAGGTACAGCCACCACCCCTGTACCAGCACCGCCCTCCCAGCAGCCCCTCAGCGAGTTTCCTGTGCCCGCTAACCCAGGAGGGTGGGCATCTCCTTCGTCGCAGGCACCTCAGGCCCTTCCCTAGTTAGCCCTGCTGCCCTGAGTGAGGAGGCTATTGACCTTTTGCAATCTGTCTCTGTTGGGCAGTCAACCATAGTGAATGCCATCCAGTGGCTGGCAGGCCATTTGCAAAAAACAAATGCATTCCTGGAGGGCATTTACTCTGGCATGGCAGAGATCAATCCAAGCTCTGGCCTCCTCCCTATTGGCAGCCATTGTCCCTGTCTCTAGCCTCCCCCCTCCAACTTCCTCTACCCAGTCCCATTCCCCTGAACCCCAACCTATCCCAAGCACACATTTAGACCAGCATGCACCCAAGACAACACACAGGAGTGGCTCAGGCAAACACAAGCACCACACATCATCCCACAGGCACTCACACAAACAATCCAGAATCAGACACACCAACATCCACTGCCTCCACTGTGTCCCCCTCTTCCTCGAAGTCCACCACCCTCCCAGGAGCGTCTCCACTCGAACCTGCATGCACTTCATCCTCATCTACTACCTCCATCACCTTCATGCCTATCACTACACACACCTCACTGGCAGTCACCACCCCCACATCCAAGCACATGTCCCCTGTGACCTCTTCCAGTGTGTCTGTGATCCCTCCTCCCAAAGTACACAAACGCAAGCACTCAGACACCCAACAGCCATCCACCTTACAACAGCATCCAGCCCATGCACCTGCACCCAAACACAGCAGACTACACCTCCGACAACCACTCCCTCTTCCTCCACTCCCAGACCTTCACCCTCTCCCCCCGTGTCCCTAAGAAGCTTTTCCTCTCAGCCATTGACCTCTTCCCTACTCCTCCTCCCCGTCCTTCACGTCGGGACAGGGTGGTCAGAACCCAGGCTAGCACCTCAGCCACCCAGTCCTCCACCACAGTAGTGTTTGCAGCTACTGCAGGTGGAAGAGGGTTCAGGGAACCAGACATAACCACTGACAGCTGTGAAGGACGCTGCAGGCAGGAAGTTCAGGGGGCCTGGTTCAGGGACTGAATCTGTGCCCCTACCACCAACCATGGTGGTTCAGCCGCCCGAGGCTGCAGGGGAAGGGCTGGAGCCTCCCCCCACCACAGGCATTCCCGACACCAGCACTGCCACTGCCACCACTGAGCAGCAGTCACCACCAGTGGGCAGTGTGTAGACCTGCCTCCATGGACTGTAGTGTTCCTGACCCAAGCAAATCCTGTGGGTGTGACACCCAGGTGAGAGACCTTGACCTTGCACTCCCCATGTGCTTCATCAATGGGCACAACGCCCCCCAGAACCAGTGGAAGAAGGCATCCACTCACCCCCTCCTTGCCAGGATGAAGCACACAGGGCACAAAGCCCCCTCCAGAACCAGTGGAAAAAGGCATCCACTCACCCCCTCCATGCAAGGATGAAGCACACTGGGCACAAAGTCCCCTCCAGAACCAGTGGAAGAAGGCATCCACTCACCCCCTCCTTGCCAGGATGAAGCACACTGGGCACAAAGCCCCCTCCAGAACCAGTGGAAGAAGGCATCCACTCACCCCCTCCTTGACAGGGTGAAGCACACTGGGAACAATGCCCCCTGCAGAACCAGTGGAGAAGCCCTCCACTTGAGAGACTGTGGCCTTGCACTCCCCAGGACCAAGCAGTAGGCAAACCACCCACTTGAGAGACTGTGGCTTTGCACTCCCCAGGACCAAGCAGTGGGCAAACCACCCACTAAAGAGAGTGTGGCTTTGCACTCCAGAGGACCAAGCACTTGGCAGACCACCCACTTGAGAGACTGTGGCTTTGTACTCCCCACGACCAAGCATCGGGTAGACCACCCACTTGAGAGACTGTGACCTTGCACTTCCCAGGACCAAGCAGTGGGAAGACCCACTTGAGAGACTGTGGCTTTGCATTCCCCAGGACAGTGTGATTGGCATGTTGCCCCCTCCAGGACCAGTGGTGTTAATCCATCTTCTGGTGGAGGTGCCCCCCCATTTCCCATCCCCTTTAGGTGCCTGTGTATTTTCGACCTGATGACCCTGCAGTGTTCTCTCCGTGTTGTTGCAGGCCCTGTGGCCCATGGACATTGTGGACTGGGGAGTGTCCCTCCATTTGTATATATGTATATACTGTTTTGATTTTAAGGACGTATTTCTAGTATTGTGTCTTATTACACTCACTTTAATCAATTACTTTTGTCCTTGCATTATTCCTGAGTGGTACGGAATGGATATGCAATGTTACTGCATCTGTTTGTGTTATGGTGTTGGTGGTGTTGCTTATTGCATGTGTGTGTCACTCTCTTTTTCCTCCCCTTCCCATGTGTGCTAGGCGGCAGTACTCACTGTGGTCGTCTTTGCCGGTGTTGGTATTCATGACGAAGAAGGAGTAAGGCGAGCATGGGGAACACCTGAAACTCGGGCTCCAGGGCAGCGTGGTACTTTCTTAAGTCTCCACGGGTTAAGTCTTCAAAGATCCAACATGCCAGAAACTGATTTTTGGAGGTTAGATGTGGCTGAACCAACCCACTGGTGTGGCTAAAAATCCTAAATACACCACTCTTTTACCCTCTCCTAATCTAATCATGAGGGCACCTAATTGTCTGAGGCTGCAGGAAATGGGGGAGGTCCTAAGCTGCGCCAAATGTCCATCCTGGCCTCTGAAGATCAGTTTAGCTGCTCTCCTCCCATCCGGTTTCACCATCTGCTGAGACAGATCTCCTCCCCCAACACATCCTTTGTGTTCAGCCCAGGCCCTTTCACACCTCATCAAGGCAGCCTGGCCAGGCTGCCAGAGGCTGGCCAATCAAAGAAGGTCACAACAGAGCTGAAATTGGTAACTTTCAGGCAGAGTTTTAAAACACTTTACCTGAACTATTATATCAAATCCAACAATGGCAAGTTGTGGATTTATTATAACAATTAATTTGATACCAGACTCAAGGTATCTGTCTCTTATGGGGACTTTGATAATTAAAATAAAGTCTTCCCATTTTAGCCTTTGGAGTCCATTCACTACAATGAGGGAAAAATGAATTTGGCTGTTTTAACTCACGAGGGCTTACAAAACAATGTTTATGAGGTCCCTGCTCATAGTTACATGACACCCAACCCTAGAGTCACTTAGGGCACACCTTAGGGGTAACATATGTAAAAATAAGGTAGTTTAAGACTTTGGAAGTACTTTTAATTCCAAAGTTGAATTTGCATATAACTTTAGTTTAAAGCTGCCAGCAAGGCAGGCCTGCCTTTTAAATTGCACTGGGCACCTCAGCAGTGCACCTATGGGTATACTACCTATGCTAGAGTCCCTAAACGTACATGCCCTATCATATACCAGGGACTTATAGGTAGGTTGATACTGCCAATTATAATTAGCCTAATTTGCATAACCATTTTACACAGAACACAGGGCCTGGGACTAGTTAGCAGTACCCAGGGCACCATCAAAGTCAGGGATACACCAGCAAAAAGTAAAAAATGTGGGCAAAACATTAGGGGGGCTCTGCAATCAGCCCTGTTTTCTCACAATCAATATTTAATAACAGTCTAGATTTTAGATATAAAGGTTTTGCCTATTGCGTAGAACACATATTTGTTTTATGAAGAGTTATCATTTTAGTACTGTGTATTCTAAACTACATAAAATAAACATGATGATGATGAACCTTTACACATATCCAGAGTAATATAAGTTTGATTATACCTTGGATTTTATGTTAGGATGATCTACACTATGTATCAGTAATGTAGACAGATGCATCACATGATTCTACGGTATATTGTGCAGGCAGATAAGATTTAAAAAGCTCTACTACTAAGACAAATTTAACATCATACACATTAAAAACTTTAAATGGCATTTATAAATAAAATGAAACAACTGGAAATCTGAATCGATAATGCTCGACTAACTCATCATCATTTGAATCTATCTAGCGTCATATTAAGAGTTGCCCGGGTTACTTAGTTATGTGCAGTAACTTCTGTTACAACATTATCACAGTTATACGTTTCTCAGAAAACACTACCCATCACAGTTTTCTCCAGGTAAATATCACAAGGTCACTCCTGCCAATATTCAATGAGCAAAACCGGCACAGAAAATACTGGGCCATACTGATTTTGGTGTGGTAAGCATAAAAACCCTCATGGTATACCCGTTTTCTCAGGCACATCTTGTAATTGGAATTATTTATGTGATGTGAGGGCACTTGAAATAAGGCTTTTAGAGTCAGTGGTTCAAGGATGTGTTTAAAATAAGCATGAGTGAAATATCATTTAGGGCAGTGTTATCTTGCGTAACTTCCGGGATATTACGTTACTTTGAAGCATAATGCCTGAGAATACGTCTTTACGCCACGTCGTTTTGCCTCGGTAAAACAAAAGCACTAGGGGAACACATAAACAACGCTAAATGGCTATATTGAACATGAGCAGCTGTTGTTTCTATCATCGGGCACCAACAAACAACATTAAATTAATTTTGAGTAGCGTTTTTGCATAAATTGAGTATTTAAGTAAGTTTTTTGGTGCAAACTGCATATTTTATATATTTTTAATTATTGATTTATGTTTTTTACTATGGAAGTGCCATAGAACATGAGGCTATTATGCATAAAGTTCGCTCTTCCTGTCCTGACGACTCAACCCTAATTGTTGTTGATCCTTTAAATTCTGAAGGGATACCTGACTTAACTTTTGTTTACAATATTTGCTGGATCAACAACCTTTGTAGGGTCAGGCCTATGAGGGAAAACTTGAAAGGGCAATGGACATATTAGGATGGCGAAGAGTAGTTGTTATTTCATACTTTCCTTATGTTTTTGTTACTATTGATGATTATACAGTGGCGTTTTTCTGTTTTAGAATTGTCTGCTTTAGGCCAGTATTAGTGTATTTTAATGGATTTGTCATTGCAGCTGTGCAAGATATATTTTAGAGGCTTGTGGATGGCATTTAATTCTTGCTACCTTTTTCTTTGCTCTCAACTACCTTCTTCCCCATGTGCTTGCCTACCATTTTGTATGTGTGGGCGATGGTTGATTAATGTGTACTTTGTAATGTGCAGTTTTTAAAAGCCTATGAATGGTGTAATTGTCGACAAAAGCGATGCTTTTGTTTTGGCATTATAAATATTTATTTTTTTACCAATGTATTTTTAAGTTTTCGTGTTGTGCTATTAGTTGTTTATCTTGGTTTATTGTGCAAATTCTCATTGCTGCTATATTGGCCAAAGATTGGCTGAGACCCATTTTGGGTACAGATCTGTGTAATACCTTCCATGTGAAGCTGCAAGGGTTTGTTGGTAAAGATAGGGGAGGGAAAAGTGGCTCCAGCGGGGCAGGTAACCAGGTAACCAGGTTTCCTTTTTATCCTCCATTGTTCCCATGTGCTCATAAACCAATCAGTAAAAAATGTGTACCTTAAAGGATCTTAAAGTACCTTAAAGGCAGCATTTTGGTTTTGTTCATCATGTCTTCTACCTTGCCAAGCCATGCCCTAATTGACTATTTTGTGACACCATTGTGTGCATCAGAGGTGGATATCTTGTCTTTTTTTCTCAAAGCCCACTCCACCATTTGGTGAAATCAGTTTGTGCCTTATACTCAGCCATCTTCTTATGATTTCCATGACTTCTGCCTTGAAAATAAAAGTGCTCATCTAACAAAGTTGTAAAACCAGTTGTGTGTGTGGTTTCTGACTGGTAACCATTTTATGCCAGTAATAAAACGTTTTACTGGAAGCACTGTATGTGCAAGGGCCCTTCTGAAGTCTGTAGATGATGTTATGTTCCTTTTTTCATATATTTCCTGTAATTATATTGTGCTTGTGGGTTGGTTGTAGAAGGCTGTAGCTATAGGTTATTATCATTTTGAATTAACTTAATTTGTTTTCCGCAGCCTGGCCCTTGTTCCCATGGTAGTCCTGTGGGCTCTGGATGGTCACCAGGTATGCTATTCCATGTTTTTATTTTTCCCACATGTATGAATACTGGGGCCCTGGCTAGCAGGATCCCAGTGAGACAGTAAAAACACCCTGACATATACTCACAAACAGACCAAAAGTGGGGGTAACAAGGCTAGAAAGAGGCTACCTTCCCACACAACCCCCCTCCCCCAACGAAGGACAATCATGCTAACCTTGGCCAGTTGAGTCTTTATTGTCTAAATGCTCTGCAATAGATTGGTTACTCCCTTTATCATCCACTATATGGTTACTTCCCTATGGGGATGTAAACTACCCTGTTTGAAGTTTTTTAGCTAGCCAACAATGTGAAGTTATATTCTCAGAGTTCCTATTAGTATGTTTAAGTCTAGAGCAGTGGGAATTTTCCACTGGACCTATATCAAGTGATGAGAATGCCAGACAGGGATGCTTTCTCAATAAAGCCATAGCTGGGCAAAAATGTTATCCATGTGGCTGTCAGAGAGAACAGGGTTGCTGTTTCTCTTGAGTTGGAGCAGGGCAGGGATGCTGTCATATGAGCTCCACACTAGGGCAGGGCTGCTGTCCTAAGTGTTGTGAGGCAGTGCAGGGTTGCTGCACTAAAGTTTCTCTGGGAGGGTTAGAGGGATGCTCCATGTTAACTAAAATGGTGCACTTTTTCTCACCTATATTAGTTATCCCACAGAGAGGCGGTTCCACCTCAGGGACTACAGCTGTGCCAGCTGATGGTTCCCCTGGTACAGGTGCCACCCCAGGAGAGGTTTCTCCCACCACAGGAATGGTATCCTGAATGGTAGGGTGGATAGGGGATACTTTGATGCCCTTTTCACCTGTTGTTGGAGAAGGATCCTGAGTTTTCAGGCCTTTTTCTCTCCTTTGCTTTTTCATTTCAGCTGAAATGAGAGGAATCAATTCCTCAGTGATACCCAGCATGGCTGCATGGGTATTAAACTCTACCTCAGCCCAACCTGAGGCCTCTAGGGCATTACCTAAGAGACAGTCTACAGGTAAGCTAGGCAATACTACCACCTGCTTAGGGCTAGTAACTCCACCCCAACTAAACTGAATTACAGCTAAGGGAAGGAACTTAGTGGAGTTATGGAATCAATAATTTTGTACTGTTGTCCAATGAAGTGTTGAGCAGGAGACACTAGGTTTTCAGTCACCAAAGTTATACTAGCACCTGTGTCCCTGTAGGCCTGAGCCTCAACACCATTTATTGGAACTGCCTGCCTGTACATATCCATTGTAAGGGGACAAGCAGCCAGTGTGGCAAGGCCAATGCCACCAGGTGTGACAGAAACTGTCTTGAGACTGACTACCCCAGTTTCTATGATGGACCCATAAGTGAACCCAACTACACCCTTATTTTGACTGTTGCCAGCAGTCCCACCACTATTACCACTACTGCTAGGGGCACTAGAGTTTGATGTATTAGTGGTGGTAGGCTCAGAGGGTTTACCTGGGCAGGACTTATCCCCTGGCCTATGGCCTTTATTTTTACACACATAGCACCAAGGCGTTTTAATGTGTGTGGGTTGTGAAGAAGAAGAAGTTGATTCATCTCTACCCCCTGAAGAGTGTTTAGACTTTGAAGAAGGATCTTTAGCTTTACCCTTATCCCCATGCTTATCCTGAGATTTCTCACCATCTTTCTTCTTGCCATCCCTGTCACCTCCTGTATGAACTTTTCTGTTCACTCTTGTTCTGACCCATTTGTCTGCCTTATGTCCCAATTCTTGGGGAGAGGTCAGATCTGAGTCTACCAAGTACTGGTGCAACAAATCAGACACACAATTGTTCAAAACATGCTCTCTCAGGATTAGATTATACAGGCTTTCATAGTCACCTTACTACCATGTAACCAACCCTCCAATGCCTTCACTGAACAGGCTACAAAGTCTGTCCAGTCTTGAGAGGACTCTTTTCTGGTGTCTCTGAACTTAAGCCTGTATTGTTCAGTGGTTAAGCCAAATCCATCCAAGAGTGCATCCTTCAAAACTTTGTAGTTATTAGCATCACTTTCTCTGACAGTAAGGAGCCTATCCCTACCCTTACCAGTGAAGGATAGCCACAAGATAGCAGCCCACTGCCTATGAGGGACCAACTGTACCATACATGCCCTCTCAAGTGCACCAAACCACTTGTTAATGTCATTCCCCCCCCTTGTAAGGGGGGGCTATCTAATGCAGGTTTCTGGAATCTTGCACTCTAACAGGATTGCTATCAAAAACACTGCTGCTGCCACCATGGGGAACTAACCCCAACCTCTGCCTTTCCCTTTCCATATCCAGAGATTCCCTGCCTAAAGCCAGCTGCTGCTGTTTTAGCTTCAGCCCGGCCTCTTCCAACCTCAGCTTTCTGAGTTCCCTTTCCATTAAGTTATCCTTAGGGTGGGAGGCTTGGGAATTGTGAGACACAGAAGAAATGTGAGAATTGACAGAGAGAGACCTGTCCCTAACTCGCTGGACTCTAGTAACCTGGTCTTTAGGAGTAAAGTGTGCTCTACTAGTGTGTGACCCCCTCCCACTACCAGGGTCACTAGGTGGCCTGCTAGCTGACAGGTTCTTGGACGAACCCTCCCCAGCAACCTCAGGGACTCCTCTGAGTCTGACTGGGTACCCCCCTCTTCTACCTCCTGTTCCTGGGATGGGCCAGGCAGGTTCTGGTCATTTTCTAGGAGAAGGCTAAAGAGAAACTCTTTGGTAGGATTCTTGCCAATGCTTAAACCTCTTTCTATGCAGAGACCCCTCAAACATTTAAAGTATAAACTCTCATATGTGTCTGAACAACTGTGGGAGTAAGCTCTACTGCAGACATGATTGAAAACGTTTAGGACTGGGAGAGAAAGAAAAAAACGTTTTTGGAACTTTTAAAAGAACAGAGAAAAACTTTTTCAAACTTTCTGAAAACTTTTAAAAGTTTCAGAACTTTTCAGAATCTTTTTAGAAAGTTTTAGAGAAGGAAAGTTAAACTGTTTAGTTCAATGTGTATATCTTGAAGTATTTGGTATATGTTTTTCTTATAAAAAACACCAATGACAAAGTGGTAAAGCAGTTACAAGTACTTATCCCACCGCTGCCACCAGTGTAGGAGGCTGGCCTGGCTTATAGTGGGTACCTTGTGGTACTTACTCTTTGTGCCAGGTCCAGTTATCCCTTATTAGTAGATTAGAGGTGTTCTAGCAGCTTAGGCTGAGAGAGGTAGCTATAGCAGAGCAGCTTAGGCTGAACTAGGAGACATGCAAAGCTCCTAATGTACCACTTATATCACTTAGCACTATATCATGAGAAAACAGAATACTCAGAGTTACTAAAAATAAAGGTACTTTGTTTTAGTGACAATATGCCAAAAGTATCTCAGAGGATATACTCACTTAGGAGGTAAGTAATATACACAAAACATACACACACAAACCAAATCAGGTAAGTAAACAGTTAGAAAAGTAGTGCAAACACTGTAGAACACAATAGAATGCAATAGGAAGAAATAGGCCTAGGGGCAACACAAACTATATACTCCAAAAGTGGAATGCGAACCACGAATGGACCCCAGGCCTAGTGTAGTGTTTAGAGGGTCGCTGGGAGTGTAAGAAAACACTAAGGGTGTCCAAGATACCCCACCCCAAGACCCTGAAAAGTAGGAGTAAAGTTACCCTACTACCCCAGAAAGACAGTAAAGTCAAGGTAGGGGATTCTGCAAGGACAACAACGGACTGCAAGCACTGAAGACAGATTCCTGGACCTGAGGACCTGCAAAGGAAGGGGACCAAGTCCAAGAGTCACACAAGTGTCCAAGGGAGGCAGGAGGCCACTAAACCCTGGATGAAGGTACTAAAGGGTTGCCTCCGGGTGGAAGAAGCCGAAGATTCTGCAACAACGGAAGGTGCCAGGAACTTCTCCTTTGGTCAGAAGATGTACCACGGCGTGCTGGAGGATGCAGAGTTGTTTCCATGCAGAAAGACCACAAACAAGCCTTAGTAGCTGCAAGAGTCACGTTTGAAGGTTTTGGGTGCTGCCAGGGCCCAGGAAGGACCAGGAGGTCGCCCCTTGGAGGAGGAGACAGAGGGGGCGCTCAGCAACACAGAGAGCCCATGCAAAAGCAGGCAGGACATGCAGAAGCACCTGAACAGGCGCTCAGAAGTTCTGAGGATGGCGGTCGACCCAGCACAACAAAAGGGAGTCCCACGAACTAGGAGTCCAACTCATGCCTCTGGATGGAAGAAGCTGAAGATTCTGCAACAACGAAAGGTGCTAGGAACTTCTCCTTTGTGCAGAAGATGTACCACTGAGTGCTGGAGGATGCAGAGCTGTTTATTTGGAGAAAGGCCGCAAACAAGCCTTGCTTGCTGCAAAGGTCACGGTTGAAGAAAAAGGATGCTGCCTGGGCCCAGGATGGACCAGGATGTTGCCACTTGGGAGAGGGGACCGAGGGGGACCTCAGCAACACAGAGAGCCCATGCACAAGAAGGCAGCACCGGCAGAAGCCCTTGAATACAGGTTCAAGAAGAATGAGCACGGCAGTCCTCTCAACACTACAAAAGAGGGTCCCACGAAGCCAGGGGTCAACTCAGTGAGTTGAGCAATGCAGGACGGAGTGCGGGAGACCTGGGCTAGGCTGTGCACAAAGGATTCCTTGCAAAAGTGCACAGAAGCCCTAGCAGCTGCAGTTCACATAGTGCACCGGATTACTGTTTGGAGAGGGGAGGCAAGGACTTGCATCCTCCAAATTTGGACTGTTGGACCACTGGACAGTCTGGGTCACTTGGGTCCACCACCTGTGTTCCAGGGGCCACGCTCGGCAGGATGAGAGGGGTCCCAGAGTACCGGTGACATTGAAGTTGCTGGAGCAGGGGGAAGACTCCGTCAACCCACGGGATATTTCTTTGTGGCTTCTAGTGCAGGGTGAAGGCAGGCAGCCCCCAAAGCATGCACCACCAGGAAGCAGTCAAGAAAGCCAGCAGGATTAGGCGCTACAATGTCGCTGGTAGTCTTCCTGCTACTTTGTTGCAGTTTTGAAGGTGTCCTGGAGCAGTCAGTGGTCGATCCTTTGCAGAAGTCGAAGAGAGAGGTGCAGAGGAACTCTGGTGAATTCTTGCAAGTCGTTATCTGAGGAAAAGCCCACAGGAGGGCTAAATAGCCCTCAGAGGAGGATTTGCCACCTAGTGAGGTAAACAACTATCGGGAGGGGTCTCTGACGTCGCCTGCTGGCACTGGCCTCTCAGAGGCCTCCAAAGCGCCCTCACACCTCTGGATCCAAGATGGCAGAAGTCTGGGACACACTGGAGGAGCTCTGGGTACCACCCCTGGGGCGGTGATGGACAGGGGAGCGGCTACTCCCCTTTCCTTTTTCCAGTTTTACGCCAGAGCAGGGACTGGGGGTTCCCTGAACCCGGTGTAGACTGGCTTATGCAAGGAGGGCACCATCTGTGCCCTTCAAAGCATTTCCAGAGGCTGGGGGAGGCTACTCCTCCCCAGCCCTTAACACCTATTTCCAAAGGGAGATGGTGTAACACCCTCTCTCAGAGGAAATTCTTTGTTCTGCCTTCCTGGGACTGGGCTGCCCATACCCCAGGAGGGCAGAACCCTGTCTGTGGGTTGGCAGCAGCAATAGCTGCAGAGAAAACCTCAGAGAGCTGGTTTGTCAGTACCTGGGGTCCATAGTGGAGCCTCGGGGATGCATGGGATTGCCCCCCAATACCAGATTTGGCATAGGGGGACAATTCCATGAACTTAGACGTGTTATATGGCCATATTCGGAGTTACCATTGTGAAGCTACATATAGGTATTGACCTACATATAGTGCACGTGTGTAATGGAGTCCCGCACTCACAAAGTCCGGGGAAATGGCCATGAACTATGTGACGGCACCTCTGCTAGTGCAAGGGTGCCCTCACACTTAGTAACTTTGCACCTAACCTTCACCAAGTGGAGGTTAGACATATAGGTGACTTATAAGTTACTTAAGTGTAGTGAAAAATGGCTGTGAAATAATGTCTGCGTTATTTCACTCAGGCTGCAGTGGCAGTCCTGTGTAAGATTTGTCTGAGCTCCCTATGGGTGGCAAAGGAAATGCTGCAGCCCATAGGGATCTCCTGGAACCCCAATACCCTGGGTACTTAGGTACCATATATTAGGGAATTGTAAGGGTGTTCCAGTGTGCCAATTAGAATTGGCAAAAATGGTCACTAGCCTATAGTGACAATTTTAAAGGCAGAGAGAGCATAAGAACTGAGGTTCTGGTTAGCAGAGCCTCAGTGACACAGTTAGTCACTACATAGCTACACACATTGAGGCCACAAACTATGAGCACTGGTGTCCTGGCTAGCAGGATCCAATGAGACAGGCAAAACAAACTTACATACATGTAAAAATGGGGGTAGCATGCCAGGCAAGATGGTACTTTCCTAAACATAGCCTTTCCAAGAGACCAAATACTATTAGGTAGACCCCCTGAACCGGATTCCAGAATGTTTTGCACTTCATACTCCCAGTCTCTTTTAACCGACACAGGTGCAGGGTCAGTAGTGCAATTGGTTGAAGCTGGCTTTAGAAGGGACGTGTGAAATAAAGGGTCAATACAAAGGGTGGAGGGGAGTTTTAATTTATAAGTTACTGGGTTAATCTTACATAGACCTTTATAAGGATCGATATATTTTGGGTGGAAGGTACTTGGATTTTTTAATGTAAAATATTTTGTTGAAAGCACACAGAATCATTTGGTCCTACCCTATGTTTCTTGTCATAGTGGAATTTATGTTGTTCTTTAGCCCTGTTTACGTGTGTAGTTATCTTTTTATGAATTTGATACATATAATTCATCGTATCTTTTACTGCAGGTAAATCTTGCATGGTCGGCAGATCTACTGGTAAAAAGTTGGGATGACAACCATAGAGTCCTGAGAATGGCGTGGTGTCTGCAGAGGAGTGGTATGAGTTATTATGGCCCTCATTATGACACTGGAGGTAAGTACCTCTTACTGCCATGCCGACTGCTGCCAACATACCGCTGCTGCGGCTTACCGCTACCCATATTATGACCCACACATAGCAATCCGTCACTATACAGACACACACACAAGTCCGCCAGACCAAAGGTCAGTGATAAACTGGCGGTACCAAAACCTACACTGTTACAGCAGCTCAGGATGCCTGGTTCTGGATGACCAACCTGGCCCATCAGGGATCTCCGGACAGATGGTAACTCAGACACAGTCCCATACCACCACAGAGCCTCCCCCCTCTGGAAACACCAGCACAGCACCCGCCCAGTGGGCCTATACCTCTGTCCCCAACTCATCAATCAGCAGTGTGTCTGTCGAGACGGGCCACTCACCTGAAAAGCAGGATGTCTGCAAGGGCGATGGTATGCCCCCGACCTCCTGGAACCCCTCTCGGCACTTCCTGGTGGACACAGAAACCCCGGCAGGCGTCCCAAAAGGAAAGGGGGAGTGGAAGCGAAAGAGACAAAACACTGCCACGTCTTGCCGGTCCAGCCAGGCACCCTGTATCTTCGGGGCAGGTCATTGTTAACAGAGTGATAGAAGAGTTAGTGCACTCGACTTCTTTGAAACTGAATCTCTCATTCTGATATGGGCATGGGAGCAGTAGAAGAACACCGGGATGCTCCAGCACTTTTCTTGGAGAATAATAACTGTTGGCCCAATTACTAACACTGCATTACCAAAAACCCAAACTGAGTACCATAACAATAAGTACTACGACTGTAGGGCTGGCTTCACAGATATTCACTGTTGCACACTACAATTAGAACTGTGGTTGCTCTTATCATGCACAAGAAAGACAAACAAGGGCATGAATTATATCACGTATAAATGTCCTGCATGCATAGGGTTAAACTAAAAGGAACAAAAACAATCCAAGAAATACAAATGTTCACTCTGGTTTTAAACAGTTAGGGTGGCACAGTTTGATTTGGTTTCACTGTGTGTGGGAAAAACCCTTCAAAAGCAAATTCCTCAAACCTGAAACACACGCATGAATGACACAACTTAAATCCAGGAGTTATGCTATTAGAGAAAGAAAAGTCACGTAAATGCTCTTTTAAAATTGCACTGTCACTTTTTGTAGGACTTGAGCTCAAGCAGACTTCCTGAACCACATCTAGGCAAGTAACTACAATAACAATGTAGAATGTTCAGAAAATCATTTGTCTCTTCAAGATAAGCACTCTGCCAAAATATGAGGTCTGAAATACACCAGCTGTTCTAGGAAAGCGCAGCGCTCACAGAACAAACTCCCTGGAGAACACTAGTCACTTAGCTGCAGTCTTTTCCAGAGTGCTGGAGGAATGCCTGATGTCAATTGGTACTGGAATGAAGAAAATAATTGCCTCAAAAGTCCTGAATATGCAGGGGCTGGACTGCCAAATCAGATGCTGAGATCAGGAAGCAAAACAAAGCCAAGCAGGGAGGCATGCATCACTGTTATTTATAGCCCATCAGGAAAGCAGTTGAGTTTCCACATGTGGATGTAGAAGCACATGTCTACACCACACTCAATTAGAAGCACATGTCTACACCTGCTTACATTAGCAAACAAGCATTGGTAAAATAAGCATTGATAAAATCAATTGTGTAACACAGCACATTATGTTTACTTAGAAATATGAAGGTTTAACCAAGAACAGAGATATGATTTAACACTATTCCCTGGGGATGCTGACAGATAATGCAGGAGGCACCTTGGTGATTCCTCCACTACATGGACCCCAGGAAACCCCACAAACACAGGACGATCAAGGACCTGCGGTCAGTGTAGTGGTTGCACACAGTTCAGTGGGCAGAGGCACAGGACAACAGGGAACCTGGGAGGACTGCTGTGTGACAGGGGGAGGACAGGCCCAGGGAACCTACTCTCCATGAGGCACTCACCAACATCCTGGGAGGATATCACCATTCCCAGGAGACGATGGGCCATATACTGGACAAGTTGCAGGAGACCCAGCGGCTGCAGGAGGGACAATACCTGGGGATCAGAGAGGACCTGAAGAACATCCACACCACCTTGGTCACCAGTGCAGGGGTGCTGGCTGACATGGCCAACACTATGAGGGAGGCAGTGGCACACCAACAGGCCCCTGACACTAGCCAAACTCATGAACAACCCTTCACCTCCACTGCTGCTAGTGGACAGGAGGCCCCGCCACAGGAACAACAGGCAACCAGCACCCCTCCCCCTGCAGGAGAACCTCCCACAAATGGTCCCTGCAATCCAGGCAGAAGCCAGAGAACATTGCCAAGACCCTGCCAGGAAATAAGACTCTCCAGATTGTCACCCTTGTGTCCCACTCTGTCACCCTGCCCACCTTGACCTGCCATTGTCCCCCTTCCTATGCCCCTTGGACAATGCATCTGTGATACAAATAAACTGGACTCTAACCTGGACTTTCCTCCATCATCACCCCAGCCCACTGCACATCCCCTTCTACCTCCTAGCACTTAAATAAACACCCTTTGAAAAAATACAAGTATGGAGTATGTCAAATGATTTAACTATGTATTCGTTTAACAAGGTTTAAACACTGCAATACAACTGTACAGTAATGTATACATAGGAATGACCTGCAGTTGGCTGCAGTCAACACACCAGGTGCCAGAGTGGGGCACAGATATCTGAAAATAGAGATGCCAAAGGGTACAGTAAGTGGCCATAGAAGTGGGAGAATCTTCCTGCCATGTACAATGTCAAATACAAAACTGTCAATGCAAAGTGAAGTTACAGTGTCTTACTTGTGTGTTACTGGACGTACTGTCGTATAATAGCTGTTCTGTTGTCCGTATTATCATCCTCTGCCTCCTCATCTTCACTGTCCACAGGGTCCACTACTGCCCCACGTCCATCTCCAGCCCCCTCCTCCTGCAGAAAAGGCACCTGGTGTCTCAAGGCAAGGTTATGCAACATGAAACATGCAACAATTATTTGGCACACCTTCTTGGGTGAGGTGCACAGGGATCCAACTGCTAGATGCAGGCACTGAAACCTGGCTTTCAGGAGGCCGAATGTCCTCTCAATTATTCTCCTTGTTCGCCCATGTTCCTCATTGTAACGTTCCTCTGCCCTTGTCCTGGGATTCCTCACAGGGGTCAGTAGCCATGAGAGGTTGGTCTAACTGGAGTCACCTGCAATTATCGAGGGGCACCTGTTAGACACACACTATCTGCATATTCGAGTGAAAGCTCTTTTGATTTCTGAACACCTGTTCATTTTTCCGGGAGGGTTGGGGGGGCACAAATGCAATATGTGTACCATCAATTACCCAAATAATGTTGGGGATATGTCTCATTGCATAGAAGTCAACTTTCACTGTGGCTAAATCCTCCACCTGCGGGAAAACGATGTAGCTGCGCACATGTTTAATCAGGGCAGACAATACTCTGGTCAGCACTATTGAGAACATTGGCTGTGACATTCCTGCTGCCAAACCCACTGTCACTTGGAAGGAGCCAGATGCCAAGAAATGGAGCACAGATAGGACTTGCACAAGAGGGGGGATCCCGGTGGGGTGACGGACAGCAGATATCAGGTCAGGCTCCAATTGGGCACACAGCTCTGTGATTGTGGCCCTGTCAAGTCTATAGGTGAGGATAATGTGCCTGTCCCCCACTGTTGACAAGTCCACCAGCGGTCTGTACACGGGGGGTGTCTCCATCTCCTATTCATCTGCAGCGGTTGTAATCTAGGGGGCAAAACGGGGAGCAGTTGGTCAGAATTCCACATTTCCAAACACTACACTGTTTTGCATGTTGTGACTGTAATAGTATGTTGTTGGATAGGACCAAATGGTGCCTATGTGTACTGTGATGCACTTAGGTGTCATGGCCTGCCCCCCCCCCCAATGGTGTCCACCTGCCCTGTTTGGAGGGACCGGTCGAAATGAGGTAATTCTGCTGACGTTGTGCACCATTGTAGGAGGTGGTCGAGTAACGCCGTGCAACACCTCATTGGTTGTCTATGGGCCCTATGGGGTACAGTGGGCAATGGTGATGTACGCCGGCGGTGACGGTACGCACCGCCGTGGATGTGACCGCCATTTTCTATCTGTTCACTCTCTTGCTACCTGACCTTCAACATGAGAGGACCTACACTGCAAGTGCTGCTGTGACCTGTGTCTGGAACCGACGATAGCTCGTCTCACTGGTGAAAGGGCCCCTGCCTTCCCCGCTGTGGAGTTGGAGAGACTGGTGGATGGGGTCCTACCCCAGAACCAAATGCTTTAGGGGTCTCCAGACCAACAGTTGAGTACACTGTGAGCACAATGCATGGGGTATGAATGTTTGGAGTGGTGTGTGCAAAGGCCTCACGTAGGGAGGCGGTTGATGGAAGGGTTCTGGGCAGAGTGATGCATGTATGGTGGGCAATGTCTGTGCGTAAGGGCATGTAAGGGCCATGGTGGGTGTAGTGCTTCTGTTCTTATCTCGTAATCAGAGCTTACAGAACATATCAAGAATGCACTTCTGAGTTCAAAGAAGACTTTTATTGTTAATTCTTCCCCAACCGCAAGTTCGTAAGAGACGAATTAATAGATTTCAAGCACACGTTTTAATGAAAACAAAATATATTTCAATTGCAATGTACACAACAGATTATATTTATAAGATATTGAATGCAAAGCAAAACCAATACTTCACCGTGTGAGAAACTATTTACAGCTTCATCTTTCTAGGGTCTGCAAGTTGATGACTCCTGGTCAACTGCGAGAAAGAGATAATCTACCCACACGGGAGGCTGGCAACTGGCGCCAAGTTCCAGTCTGAAGTCAGGCAGATTCGAATCTAATTCTCTGAAGCCCTGAGACATCCGTTACAAAGGTGTGCCCCCTCCTCTCAGACTCGGGAAAACTACGCAAGCCTTTGGAGACTGGCCAGATTTCCTAGACTGCTCCTCTTCCCAAGCTCAAGCAGAGAGAAAAACACCCAATGTACCCTCTCTTATCAGGTCTAGTCTACTGTGAGAAGAAAACAGCTTGGTTCATCTTGTGCAAAAACACAGCTTGGAAAAATACAGCTTGGATTCTCAACTGCAATGTCTAACTCCACGTTAAAGGCAATAGGCAGCTAACCTAAATATCAAATGCAATGTCTAGTGTCATGTCAAAGCCAATAGGCAGCTGAGCTGAATACAAAATGCAATGTATAATATCAAGTCAAAGCCAATAGGCAGCTTAACTGAATACAGAATGCAATGTCTAATATCATGTCAAAGCCAATAGGCAGCTAAGCTGGATATAGGATGTAATATCTAATAGCATGTCAAAGCCAATAGGCAGCTAAACTAAATACAGCATGTCAAAGCCAATAGGCAGAATACAGAATGTAATGGCTAATGCCATGTCAAAGCCAATAGGCGGCTAGGCTGAACAAAACATATAACGTGCTACTGGTGAACATTGAGCAACTAATATGCGCAGTGGTGAAACACAAAGTCATTGGTCAAACCTAATCAAATAGCAGGACAGTGGGCCATGAGTGTAACAGGCCGGACGGTATGACTGATTCCTTTTTCTATGTATCTTTTTCTGCAGGTCAGCGCCCATCAGAAAAAGTGTATATGGCATGCCATCGCCAAGGATGTGCGGACCCTGGGGGTCTACGACAGGCAGAGCACCCACTGTCACAAACAGTGGGAAGACCTGAGATGCTGGGCAAGGAAGACGGCGGAGGCCCAGCTGGGGATGGCCTCCCAATGAGGAAGAGGTGCCCATTGAACCCTGACCCCCCTGGTGGCCCGCATACTGGCGGTGGCGTTTCCGGAGCTGGATGGGCGCTTGAGGGCATCACAGCAGCCACATGGGGGTGAGTACAGTTTCTAAATATACTACTTGCGCGTGGTGGGGTGGTATCTGGGTGGGGAATCTGGGCCTGTGTGTGCCCCTAGGCCAGACCAGGCCAGACATTGCAGGGTAGGTTCCATGTTGTGCAGGGGCTGATGAACTTCACCTCAAACCAAGCTAGTTGGCATCCACTACTGGGCAGGGGTCTGTGGGTCCTAGGTATGCTGCTATTGGCGTTAGGTATTACTGTCCATGGGCTGGTGCCTAGCATTGTGACTGGTAGAGCATTGCCTAGTGCGTAGGGCTGTTCCCTGTGTGTTTGTGTCGGGGACACCAATGGTGGTGTTGTTGCTGCCATTGACCAAGTGTATCCTTTGTCTCTTTCCCCCCTTTTTGTTTTGTCACCCTCTCCTTATGTGCATTAGCATCATCTGGTGGAGGAGCAGAGGCACTGGTGATGGAGGGAGCTGCATCCCACAGTACTCATGAGGCTGAATCCACCGACGGTGAGGGCACCAGTGGGACGGAGGGGGAGGGAAGCACCATGGTGGAGACAGGAGAGGAGAGTTCGGACAGTGATACCTCCTCCGATGGAAGCTCCCTGCTGGTGGCAGACACCTTTGTGCCCACCCCAACTACAGGTACAGCCACCACCCCTGTACCAGCACAACCTTCCCAGCAGCCCCTCAGCGAGTTTCCCGTGCCCGCTCACCCCGGAGGGTGGGCATCTCCTTCGCCCCAGGCACCTCAGGCCCTGCCCCAGTTAGCCCTGCTGCCCTGAGTGAGGAGGCTATTTACCTCCCGCGATCCATCTGTGTTGGGCAGTCAACCATAATGAATGCCATCCAGGGGCTGACAGGCCATTTGCAACAAACAAATGCATTCCTGGATGGCATTCACTCCGGCATGGAGGCCCAACAGAGATCAATCCAAGCTCTGGCCTCTTCCCTGATGGAAGCCATTGTCCCTGTCTCTAGCCTCCTCCTCCAACTTCCTCTGCCTGGCCCCATTTCCATTCCCCTCAACCCCAACCTATCCCAAGCAGACATTCAGACCAACATGCACCCAAGACAACACATAGGAGTAGCTCAGGCAAACACAAACACCACATATCATCCCAGATGCACTCACACAAACACCATCCAGATGCAGACATAACAACACCCACTGACTCCACTGTGCCCCCCTCCTCCTCCTCATCCACCACCCTCCCAGCAGCTTCTCCAATCACACCTGCGTGCACTACATCCTTATCACCATCACGCCTATCACTACACACCCCTCACTGGCAGTCACCACTCCTACATCCATGCACACGTCCCCTGTGTCCTCTCCCACTGTGTCTGTGCCCCCTTCCTAAGGTGCACAAACGCAAGCACTCAGACACCACACAGCCATCCTCCTCACAACAGCATCCAGCCCATGCACCTACACCCAAACACAGCAGACACCTCCAACAACCACTCATTCTTCCTCCACTCCCAAACCTTCACCCTCTTCCTGCCCCAGTGTCCCCAAGAAGCTTTTACTCTCTCCCATTGACCTCTTCCCTACCCCTTCCCCCCTGTCCTTCAGGTTGGGCCAGGGTGGTCAGAACCCAGGCTAGCACCTCAACCACCCAGTCCACGGCCACAGTATTGTTGGCAGCTACTGCAGGTGGGAGAGGCTCCATGGAACCAACCATCAGCACTGACAGTGTGCCTGCACCAGCTGCCAAGGAGAAGGTCAAGGAGGCACCACCAGCTCCATGGGGAAGGTCAAGGGCCCTGCATCTGCAGGCAGGACAGACAGGAGGCCTGGTGCTGGGACTGATTCTGAGCCCCCACCACCAGCCATGGCGATTCAGCTGTCCAAGGCTGCAGGGGAAGGGCTGGAGCCTCCCCCCACCACTGGCATCCCCAACAACAGCACCGCAACCAGCACCACTGCCAGCAGCACAACCCCAGTGGGCAGCCGTCCGAAGCTGCAGGGGAAGGGCTGGAGCCTCCCCCCACCACTGCCTGCACCACCACCAGCACCACTGCCAGCAGCAGCAGCCCCAGTGGGCAGCCGTCCGAGGCAGCAGGGAATGGGCTGGAGCCTCCCCCCAACACTGCCAGCCCCGCCACCAGCACCATCACCAGCACCAATGAGCAGCCATCCTGGACCCTGCAAATCCTGTGGGTCTGACACCCAGGTGAGAGACTGTGACCTTGCCCTCCCCAAGATCTTCATCACAGGGCATAAGGCCCCCTCCAGAACCAGTGAAAGAACCCATCCACTCACCCCCCCCTTGCCAGGATAAAGCACACAGGGCACAAGGTCCCCTCCAGAACCAGTGGAAGAAGCCATCAACTCACCCCCTCCTTGCCAGGATGAAGCACACAGGGCACAAGGCCCCCTCCAGAACCAGTGGAAGAAGCCATCCACTCACCACCTCCTTGCCAGGATGAAGCACAGAGGGCACAAGGCCCCCTCCAGAACCAGTGGAGAAGCCATCCACTCACCCCCCTTTCTAAGATGAAGCACACAGGGCACAAGGCCCCCTCCAGAACCAGTGGAAGAAGCAACCTACTAGAGAGACTGTGGTCTTGCACTCCTCAGGACCAAGCAGTGGGCAAACCACCCATTTGAGAGACTGTGGCTTTGCACTCCCTAGGACCAAGCAGTGGGCAAAACACCCACTTGAGAGACTGTAGCCTTGCACTCCCCAGGACCAAGCAGTGGGCAAACCGCCCACTTGAGAGACTATGGCCTTGCACTCCTCAGGACGTCGCACAGGGAATGTAGCCCCCTCCAGGAACAGTGGTGTTGTACCATCTTCCAGGTGAGGTGCCCCTCCCCATTCCCCATCCACCTGAGGTGCCTGTGTATTTTCAACCCGATGCCCCGGCAGTGTTCTCTCCGTGTTGTTGCAGGAGTCAAGTGGGGCCTTGGCCTTTGTGAGGTGGCCCTGTGGCCCACAGACATCGAGGATGGGTAGTGTCCTTCCATTTCTATATATGTATATACTGTTTTGATTTTGAATCACAAATTTCTACTATTGTATCTTATTACACTCACTTTAATCAATTCCTTTTGTCCTTGCATTATTCCTGAGGGGTACGGGGTATATATGTATTGTTATTGCATCTGTTTGTGTGTCTGGTGTTGGGGGTGGGGGTGGGAGTGTTGTGTGTGTGTGTCACTCTTTTTCCTCCCCTCTCCCTTGGGTGCTAAGTGGCAGTTCTTCGTTGACGTTGATGTTCGTAGTGAATGAGGAGGTATACAATCATGGGAAATATGTGCAACTCGGGTTCCATGGTGTCGTGGTTCTTCCTTGAGTCTCCAGAGGTGAGTCCTTTGCCTTCTGTGTTCTGTTTCTGCCATGCTTTTGATGTTGTTGGTATCGCCCCGGAAAAGGCAGCGGATAGGCCTGTCATAATAGAGTGGATGGTACATTGTCTTCCGCCTCGCTGTTGGCGGTTACTGCTGCAGTGCTTATTGCTACCGCTATGGTGGTCGGTGTGTTAAAGTGGCTGTCTGTGTGGGTGGTTTCCGCCGTGGTCATTATTCCTTTTTTTTACCGCCGGCCTGTTGGCAGTATTACTGCCGCTTTATCACTGACCGCCAGGGTTGTAATGAGGGCCAATTCAGATAACCACAGTAAGTCTACCCATGCAACGTCTGCATCATTAGCATAACACCGTAGAAATTGTTTCAATGTTTGATTAAGTCTCTCCGTTTGACCGTCAGTTTGTTGATGGTAACTCGTGGAAAGGGTGGCTGAGATATGAAGCAAGAGCACCATGTCTGCCAGAAACTTGATGAAAACTGACTTCCTCGATCTGACAGAATTACTTTTGGCAGACCATGTAAACAAACAACTTGTAGAAATAAGGTGGCAAATTGACTAGACGTAGGTAAAGATTTAGTAAGACTATTGATTATCACCAGAATTACAGTGTGTTGTTGTACTTTTAGTAGACCAATGATAAAGTCTATAGATATATGTTCCAAAGGCCTTGATGGAGTTGCTATGGGCTGTAACAAGGCTTTAGGTTTGCTATGATCTGTCTTACATCACGTGCAGACTTCACAGTCTTGAATCCATTGTAAGGCGGCTTTTATTAGCATTGGCCACCAAAAATGTTGTTGCATGATTTCTACTGGTTTTTTTGGACCAGGGTTTCCTGCAATAGGATTGACATGGGACCAGATAAATGCAGTTTGTTGAAGTCCTTGAGTAGGCAAGTATACGTTGGAATCATATAATAGTAAACCCTCTTTAATGGAATTATTCTCTCACCTCTTGAGCCAGTCTGACCAACTTGTAATTGGAAATTCCTGTTGTACTTTAGTGAGGAAGTTTTCGGCAGATGTAACACATACTACCTTTGAAGGTGTTATAATTGATTGTGGATGTCCGTTGACTCAAGTCAAGGAAGAGGTTTGTCGGGACAGAGCATCGGCCTTTCTTGTGGACCCCTGGTCTAAATGTGACAATGAGATCAAATTCAGCAAAGAACATCATCCAACGCAGTTGTCTCGGGGTCAAGACTCTGGCTGATCTCATAAACTGTAGATTTCTATGATCTGTGTATACTATGATCGTGTGATCTGCCCCTAAAAGATAATGCATCCATTCTTTGAAGGCATCACGTATAGCCAATAGTTCCTTTTCTGCAATGGTGTAGTTTTGCTCTGCATTGTTCAATTTCTTAGACATGTATGCCATGGAATGAAGTTGTCCTGTATCTTTGTGGAATTGTGATAAGATAGCCCCAACTGCTACATCAGAAGCATCTGCTTCTGTATGAATGGCCTTTTGGTATCAGGGTGAGTTAACAGTGTGTCAGTTGTAAAGGTGTTTTTTCATACTTAAAAAGCTTGTTCTGCTTCATCTGACCAAATGAATTGTACCTTTTTCCGAAGCAATCTGGTAATACGGGCCACTGTTTGAGAAAAATGGTTAATGAAGCGCCGGTAAAAATGAGCAAATCCTAAAAAACACTGTACGTCTCTTACAGATTTTGGTGTAGGCCACTCTGTTATGGCTTGTAATTTCATTTCAGTCATTTGCAATCCAGAGGGTCTTAGAATTACGCCCAGAAATTCCACCTTGGTAACATGGAACTCACATTTTCTCAGCTTACAATACAAGGAATGTTTTCTTAGAATCCATAGGACTTGTTTTACATGATTTTCAGCCACAGACTCTGAAAATAGGAGTATGTCGTCTATATAGACTATAATAAAGCAGTCCAAAAAATCTCGCAACACGTCATTTAAGAAAAATTGGAATGCCGACGGGGCATTACAAAGACCAAAATGCATGACTAAATATTCAAAAAGACCATACCTTGTTTTAAAGGTGGTCTTCCTTTCATCCCCTTCTCTAACGCAAACTAGTCTTGCAGATCTAGTTTGGTTCTATGACTGTTGATTTAACTTGATCTAGCAACACCGGAATAAGAGGAAGAGGATACTTGTTTTTCACTGTGATTTTATTCAGCGCTCTATAGTCAATACACATTCTTAACTCTTTGTTAGCTTTTGGTACGAAGAAGAGTGGAGAAGCTGCAGGTGAGCGCAAGGGGAGAATAAACCCATTGGCAAGATACTCATCTAGATATTGTCGTAGGTATTTATTTTCATTTTCAGAAAGGGCATATATGCTACAATTGGGTACCAAAGAACCTGGAAGTAGATCAGTTTGACAATCATATGACCTATGGGGTGGAAGAGTAGCTGCTTTTTGTTTACTGAAAAAATCTTCAAATTGTAGGTATTGAGGAGGAAACTCCATTTCTCTGCTGCAGTGGCAATCTGTGCAATAGGACTTGTAATTCTTCCAGGATTGGATTGGATAAAACAGTGACTGGTACAATAGCGAGAGGAAGACTGTACTTCTCTTGTTTGCCAGTTCACATCAGGGTTATGCAAAACCAACCATGGCATTCCCAAAATAAAGCCGTATTGTGGGGCTTGGATAACATCGAATTGAATACATTCAATGTGTACTTGACCATTTGTGAATCGGCAAGTCATTTGAATTGGGCCTAATCTCATAGTCACTGGTCCTCCAGATATCAATTTACCATCAACTGCTTGGACTATTTCAGTAGTTGCTTTGCGCATACACTGGATACCTAACCTTTGGACTGTTTGGAGATCCACAAAATTACCAGTGGCACCTGAGTCGATCAATACCTGCAAGATGTGCGAGTTCTTTTTAATTGCAAATTACACAGTTAGATAAAAATGAGACTTGTGATTTGTTGCACATGAGTTTATTGAAGGGAATGCAAGTGTCCCCAAGAGTTCTTGGGTATTCTAGTTTTACCGTCACTGTTTCCACTGTGGAAGTGGAACTCACCTTCTCTGGGCTAAAACATTTCCCTTTGGGTTTTATTGTACATTCCTTGACAAAGTGGCCTTTGCGACCGCAATAAAGACATTGTCCATTACGTGTACGCAAGTCTTTCTCTTCTTTCGATATTGATTGTCTGAGAGTGTCAATTTCCATGGGCTCTACACTTGACTCAAGTGGCATAATTTGTGTCTTTGACCTCTCAGATTGCCAACCTGTTCTTTCGATTTTCCTTTTTTTCCTTTTTTTCTCAGCTAGACGATGATAAAGTCTTAAGGTGAGAATGATTAATTTGGTGTAGGTATTAGGTTGTGGGCCTATCTGTGCTAAGACATCTTTTTAAATCATCTTTCAGTCCTTGATAGAACAAAGCTGATCACTTTTCTTCAGGCCAAGAAGTTTCAGCAATCAGACGATTAAATTGAGACAGGTAAGTTATCAGATCTTTGTTCCCCTGCTGTAGTTCCAGTAATTCTCTATCCGCACATAGAGTCACAGATCGGTGATCAAAAACAAATTCTCCCACAAACCTTTGCCAGTGGTATAATAGGGAACTGTCATGTCGTACCAATGGAACTGTCTAGGCGGCTGCATCACCGGATAGATATGATACTAAAAATGCAATTCTTGATTGGGCATCAGGAAAGGAGGCTGGCCTACAGGTAAAATGTAGTTCTACTTGGGTTAGCAAGATTTGCACCTTGGTTGGATCCCCAGAAAATCTTTCGGGGGGATAAAGGGATTTGTGTTGGTATATTCACTGCAATATTAGTGGGGGTTTGTTGGTTGGCATGCTGTGTTTGCAAATAACCTGTACCACCCTGTCCATTCCTCACTTGTTGTTGTAACTGACTTACTCTATCTGCAATCAACGCTGCAGTTGTTTTGGACTCCAGAATATCTTTTTGCATTTGTGTAATTACTTTCATTACATCATCTAAGGTAGCCATGGTGAGATTCAGTACAGACCAGGAGGAGTTTAATTTGTGGGCTCACTATTCTGTCAGGTGGAGCAACACTTCCTCAGGGTCTGTATGAAGCTCAACAGGGCCCACCTCCAGATACCTCCAAATCTGAATGCTCTTACAGCGCAGATTCTTGGAGTGATCTCATGAAGGAAAGGGGTCAGCAGGGAAGGAGACCTGTAAGAAAAATAATCGCACAAAATATTCTTACTATTCATTCATAGCAATTCTAGAAGAGTTGTATATGTAAATATCCCAGTGCGGGATTCATTTACCACTTTTCATAAACTTCTTTTCCTATGGACAAATATGAGTCGTCCTCATCAAAGAAACCAAACTCTTGTAATCTCTGCTGCAAATTCTATTTCAATTACAAGATTTGTGCAGCAATTTCCAAATGAGTTCACTGAACTCGCGTTCATACAAATTATACCATCATTCACACTTGTGATTTCAATGTGAGTCAAAGATTCATAAACCAATATACACTCCACAGCAATACCCAAAATATCAAGCAACTAAAAAAATGGTGCATTAATGGTTAGTGGCCGTTCGCTCTGCAATAATCTTAAAACACCAAGTGAAACGAACCTTGGGCGTATGATAGTTTGGGTTAAAACAGTAACACTCCATGTGCCGTAGCAATAAATGGCCTTAGTGTACAGTACACGACCTGTCCTGTGATTGCGCGTAATAGGAAACAACTTCCTAATTCCCACACATGCTCTGCCGAAGAGGAGGATATGCCCAGGAAGACAGAAGATGCATTTTTATCAAAGCTGCGATAAAACTGGAGGTGAAGAGGAGAAGGCTCTTCGAAGCCGGAGCCTCACAGAGGAGAACAAAATTGGCACAGGGAATCAGCTGACTTTCAGAAGGAATCCGGAAAAGGATAGTGAGCATTGGTTGTTGGGCGGGGCCGGTTTTATACTAGGTGCCACACTGAGACTGCCACACCCAAGATGGTGGCTGTACAGCCTGCTGGGAATTGTAGTCTCCTACAGACTACTACAAAAACAATAGAGAATGAAGCAGCACAACACTAGCTCACAACTATATGGACCAACAAACATTTGTCTAAAAATGCAAGACATGCCAAATAATACCATTAGATGTATCATAAGGTAATAAAACAGTTTAATAAGAAAATGAGCAACGAGACCACCAGTTGGCTTTGCAGACGGCTTCATGAGCTTTCCCACAAGATGGTTTGGCACACAATGGTAATAATGAGCGTGCAGGTAACTTAGCTGGGGCGGGCCCTAGATCGCGCACCAGCCCTGTTCTGACAAAAACATAGATTCCCTTTGGGAGCAGATAGACATTGGAGTTTGGGGTCTCTGATCTCACAATTTAAAAATACATCTTTTAGTAAAGTTAATTTTAAGATTGTGTGTTTGAAAATGCCACTTTTAGAAAGTGAGCCTTTACTGGCTTAAACCATTCTGTGACTCTGCTTGTTTGTGGTTTCCCTGTTTGGGTCAGTTTGACAGTTGGGCTATTTGCCCCTCTCTCTAGACAGTGACACAAAGGGAGCTGGGGTGTAACTTAATTATCCTGATGAGCCATCTGTGCTAGGAGGGAGGGAACTCACACCTGACAGGGTTGTGCCTGCCCTCACACAGTGCAGTCTCCAACCCCCTGGTGTGTGTCTGGGGCCTGGCCTGGGCAAGGCAGGATTTCACAAACAAGAGACACTTTTCTTTGAAGTAAGCCTACTTTAAAGGGCAAAATGGGTATAAGAAGGGCACCCAAAACCACAGACTTTAGATCACTTCTGGAAATCAAGAGGAACTTCTGCCTAGAGAAGAGCTGAAGAGCTGTCTGTGTCTGTGCTTTGTGGAGCTATCCTGCAGTTGCTGCTTCTGCCTGGTGAAAGGGGACAAAGGCTGGACTTTGTTGTGCATTCCTGCTTGTGAAGAAATCTCCAAGGGCTTGTCCTGAGCTTGCCTCCTGTTGTTGAAGTCTCAGGGCCATCAAAGACTTCCCCCTGCCAGCACCTAGACTCACTGCTGAGACTCTTGCCCTGCCAAGTGGTGCCCTATCCAGTTCCTAGGGCCTTGACAGGTGAAGCTGGCAGACCAGCCCTGAAAATCCATGCACAGACCGCCATGCAGGGAAATTTCCGACACAATCTCTGAGAGCGGCTGAAGAAACGACGCGGCACAGGCTCGAGCCCGGCACCCGTCACTAGGCCGCCCATGGCATTTTGATCCCGCCCACCGTCATGGTTTCCTGGTTTCTGTAGCGCTACAGAAACCATGGCGGTAGGCACTATCAGTGCCAGGGAATTCCATCCATGGCACTGATAGGAGTCTCCTCAGACCCCTCCCAATCCCCAGGGCCCTCCTCCACCACCCTCCCTGTCCCCAAAGCCCTCTCCTATTCCCCTCCCCCTCCCGCCCGCCCCCACAGATGCACACATACATGCACATACATACGCAGGCATATACACACACATACAAACATTCACCACGCATGCATACATTCATACACACACACAGCAACACTCACAAACATACTTCCAGGCACACAAGCACTCACACGACACAACAGGCACATACACACACACTCATGCACAAAAGCATTACAGATGCATGCACGCAAGAACCCATCCACTCACCCCCCCCTTGCCAGGATAAAGCACACAGGGCACAAGATCCCCTCCAGAACCAGTGGAAGAAGCCATCAACTCACCCCCTCCTTGCCAGGATGAAGCACACAGGGCACAAGGCCCCCTCCAGAACCAGTGGAAGAAGCCATCCACTCACCACCTCCTTGCCAGGATGAAGCACACAGGGCACAAGGCCCCCTCCAGAACCAGTGGAGAAGCCATCCACTCACCCCCCTTTCTAAGATGAAGCACACAGGGCACAAGGCCCCCTCCAGAACCAGTGGAAGAAGCAACCTACTAGAGAGACTGTGGTCTTGCACTCCTCAGGACCAAGCAGTGGGCAAACCACCCATTTGAGAGACTGTGGCTTTGCGCTCCCTAGGACCAAGCAGTGGGCAAAACACCCACTTGAGAGACTGTAGCCTTGCACTCCCCAGGACCAAGCAGTGGGCAAACCGCCCACTTGAGAGACTATGGCCTTGCACTCCTCAGGACGTCGCACAGGGAATGTAGCCCCCTCCAGGAACAGTGGTGTTGTACCATCTTCCAGGTGAGGTGCCCCTCCCCATTCCCCATCCACCTGAGGTGCCTGTGTATTTTCAACCCGATGCCCCGGCAGTGTTCTCTCCGTGTTGTTGCAGGAGTCAAGTGGGGCCTTGGCCTTTGTGAGGTGGCCCTGTGGCCCACAGACATCGAGGATGGGTAGTGTCCTTCCATTTCTATATATGTATATACTGTTTTGATTTTGAATCACAAATTTCTACTATTGTATCTTATTACACTCACTTTAATCAATTCCTTTTGTCCTTGCATTATTCCTGAGGGGTACGGGGTATATATGTATTGTTATTGCATCTGTTTGTGTGTCTGGTGTTGGGGGTGGGGGTGGGAGTGTTGTGTGTGTGTGTCACTCTTTTTCCTCCCCTCTCCCTTGGCTGCTAAGTGGCAGTTCTTCGTTGACGTTGATGTTCGTAGTGAATGAGGAGGTATACAATCATGGGAAATATGTGCAACTCGGGTTCCATGGTGTCGTGGTTCTTCCTTGAGTCTCCAGAGGTGAGTCCTTTGCCTTCTGTGTTCTGTTTCTGCCATGCTTTTGATGTTGTTGGTATCGCCCCGGAAAAGGCAGCGGATAGGCCTGTCATAATAGAGTGGACGGTACATTGTCTTCCGCCTCGCTGTTGGCGGTTACTGCTGCAGTGCTTGTTGCTACCGCTATGGTGGTCGGTGTGTTAAAGTGGCTGTCTGTGTGGGTGGTTTCCGCCATGGTCATTATTCCATTTTTTTACCGCCGGCCTGTTGGCAGTATTACTGCCGCTTTATCACTGACCGCCAGGGTTGTAATGAGGGCCAATTCAGATAACCACAGTAAGTCTACCCATGCAACGTCTGCATCATTAGCATAACACCGTAGAAATTGTTTCAATGTTTGATTAAGTCTCTCCGTTTGACCATCAGTTTGTTGATGGTAACTCGTGGAAAGGGTGGCTGAGATATGAAGCAAGAGCACCATGTCTGCCAGAAACTTGATGAAAACTGACTTCCTCGATCTGACAGAATTACTTTTGGCAGACCATGTAAACAAACAACTTGTAGAAATAAGGTGGCAAATTGACTAGACGTAGGTAAAGATTTATTAAGACTATTGATTATCACCAGAATTACAGTGTGTTGTTGTACTTTTAGTAGACCAATGATAAAGTCTATAGATATATGTTCCAAAGGCCTTGATGGAGTTGCTATGGGCTGTAACAAGGCTTTAGGTTTGCTATGATCTGTCTTACATCACGTGCAGACTTCACAGTCTTGAATCCATTGTAAGGCGGCTTTTATTAGCATTGGCCACCAAAAATGTTGTTGCATGATTTCTACTGGTTTTTTTGGACCAGGGTTTCCTGCAATAGGATTGACATGGGACCAGATAAATGCAGTTTGTTGAAGTCCTTGAGTAGGCAAGTATACGTTGGAATCATATAATAGTAAACCCTCTTTAATGGAATTATTCTCTCACCTCTTGAGCCAGTCTGACCAACTTGTAATTGGAAATTCCTGTTGTACTTTAGTGAGGAAGTTTTCGGCAGATGTAACACATACTACCTTTGAAGGTGTTATAATTGATTGTGGATGTCCGTTGACTCAAGTCAAGGAAGAGGTTTGTCGGGACAGAGCATCGGCCTTTCTGTTGTGGACCCCTGGTCTAAATGTGACAATGAGATCAAATTCAGCAAAGAACATCATCCAACGCAGTTGTCTCGGGGTCAAGACTCTGGCTGATCTCATAAACTGTAGATTTCTATGATCTGTGTATACTATGATCGTGTGATCTGCCCCTAAAAGATAATGCATCCATTCTTTGAAGGCATCACGTATAGCCAATAGTTCCTTTTCTGCAATGGTGTAGTTTTGCTCTGCATTGTTCAATTTCTTAGACATGTATGCCACGGAATGAAGTTGTCCTGTATCTTTGTGGAATTGTGATAAGATAGCCCCAACTGCTACATCAGAAGCATCTGCTTCTGTATGAATGGCCTTTTGGTATCAGGGTGAGTTAACAGTGTGTCAGTTGTAAAGGTGTTTTTTCATACTTAAAAAGCTTGTTCTGCTTCATCTGACCAAATGAATTGTACCTTTTTCCGAAGCAATCTGGTAATACGGGCCACTGTTTGAGAAAAATGGTTAATGAAGCGCCGGTAAAAATGAGCAAATCCTAAAAAACACTGTACGTCTCTTACAGATTTTGGTGTAGGCCACTCTGTTATGGCTTGTAATTTCATTTCAGTCATTTGCATTCCAGAGGGTCTTAGAATTACACCCAGAAATTCCACCTTGGTAACATGGAACTCGCATTTTCTCAGCTTACAATACAAGGAATGTTTTCTTAGAATCCATAGGACTTGTTTTACATGATTTTCAGCCACAGACTCTGAAAATAGGAGTATGTCGTCTATATAGACTATAATAAAGCAGTCCAAAAAATCTCGCAACACGTCATTTAAGAAAAATTGGAATGCCGACGGGGCATTACAAAGACCAAAATGCATGACTAAATATTCAAAAAGACCATACCTTGTTTTAAAGGTGGTCTTCCTTTCATCCCCTTCTCTAACGCAAACTAGTCTTGCAGATCTAGTTTGGTTATATGACTGTTGATTTAACTTGATCTAGCAACACCGGAATAAGAGGAAGAGGATACTTGTTTTTCACTGTGATTTTATTCAGCGCTCTATAGTCAATACACGTTCTTAACTCTTTGTTAGCTTTTGGTACGAAGAAGAGTGGAGAAGCTGCAGGTGAGCGCAAGGGGAGAATAAACCCATTGGCAAGATACTCATCTAGATATTGTCGTAGGTATTTATTTTCATTTTCAGAAAGGGCATATATGCTACAATTGGGTACCAAAGAACCTGGAAGTAGATCAGTTTGACAATCATATGACCTATGGGGTGGAAGAGTAGCTGCTTTTTGTTTACTGAAAAAATCTTCAAATTGTAGGTATTGAGGAGGTAACTCCATTTCTCTGCTGCAGTGGCAATCTGTGCAATAGGACTTGTAATTCTTCCAGGATTGGATTGGATAAAACAGTGACTGGTACAATAGCGAGAGGAAGACTGTACTTCTCTTGTTTGCCAGTTCACATCAGGGTTATGCAAAACCAACCATGGCATTCCCAAAATAAAGCCGTATTGTGGGGCTTGGATAACATCGAATTGAATACATTCAATGTGTACTTGACATTTGTGAATCGGCAAGTCATTTGAATTGGGCCTAATCTCATAGTCACTGGTCCTCCAGATATCAATTTACCATCAACTGCTTGGACTATTTCAGTAGTTGCTTTGCGCATACACTGGATACCTAACCTTTGGACTGTTTGGAGATCCACAAAATTACCAGTGGCACCTGAGTCGATCAATACCTGCAAGATGTGCGAGTTCTTTTTAATTGCAAATTACACAGTTAGATAAAAATGAGACTTGTGATTTGTTGCACATGAGTTTATTGAAGGGAATGCAAGTGTCCCCAAGAGTTCTTGGGTATTCTAGTTTTACCGTCACTGTTTCCACTGTGGAAATGGAACTCACCTTCTCTGGGCTAAAACATTTCCCTTTGGGTTTTATTGTACATTCCTTGACAAAGTGGCCTTTGCGACCGCAATAAAGACATTGTCCATTACGTGTACGCAAGTCTTTCTCTTCTTTCGATATTGATTGTCTGAGAGTGTCAATTTCCATGGGCTCTACACTTGACTCAAGTGGCATAATTTGTGTCTTTGACCTCTCAGATTGCCAACCTGTTCTTTCGATTTTCCTTTTTTTCCTTTTTTTCTCAGCTAGACGATGATAAAGTCTTAAGGTGAGAATGATTAATTTGGTGTAGGTATTAGGTTGTGGGCCTATCTGTGCTAAGACATCTTTTTAAATCATCTTTCAGTCCTTGATAGAACAAAGCTGATCACTTTTCTTCAGGCCAAGAAGTTTCAGCAATCAGACGATTAAATTGAGACAGGTAAGTTATCAGATCTTTGTTCCCCTGCTGTAGTTCCAGTAATTCTCTATCCGCACATAGAGTCACAGATCGGTGATCAAAAACAAATTCTCCCACAAACCTTTGCCAGTGGTATAATAGGGAACTGTCATGTCGTACCAATGGAACTGTCTAGGCGGCTGCATCACCGGATAGATATGATACTAAAAATGCAATTCTTGATTGGGCATCAGGAAAGGAGGCTGGCCTACAGGTAAAATGTAGTTCTACTTGGGTTAGCAAGATTTGCACCTTGGTTGGATCCCCAGAAAATCTTTCGGGGGGATAAAGGGATTTGTGTTGGTATATTCACTGCAATATTAGTGGGGGTTTGTTGGTTGGCATGCTGTGTTTGCAAATAACCTGTACCACCCTGTCCATTCCTCACTTGTTGCTGTAACTGACTTACTCTATCTGCAATCAACGCTGCAGTTGTTTTGGACTCCAGAATATCTTTTTGCATTTGTGTAATTACTTTCATTACATCATCTAAGGTAGCCATGGTGAGATTCAGTACAGACCAGGAGGAGTTTAATTTGTGGGCTCACTATTCTGTCAGGTGGAGCAACACTTCCTCAGGGTCTGTATGAAGCTCAACAGGGCCCACCTCCAGATACCTCCAAATCTGAATGCTCTTACAGCGCAGATTCTTGGAGTGATCTCATGAAGGAAAGGGTGTGGGATGGGGTCAGCAGGGAAGGAGACCTGTAAGAAAAATAATCGCACAAAATATTCTTACTATTCATTCATAGCAATTCTAGAAGAGTTGTATATGTAAATATCCCAGTGCGGGATTCATTTACCACTTTTCATAAACTTCTTTTCCTATGGACAAATATGAGTCGTCCTCATCAAAGAAACCAAACTCTTGTAATCTCTGCTGCAAATTCTATTTCAATTACAAGATTTGTGCAGCAATTTCCAAATGAGTTCACTGAACTCGCGTTCATACAAATTATACCATCATTCACACTTGTGATTTCAATGTGAGTCAAAGATTCATAAACCAATATACACTCCACAGCAATACCCAAAATATCAAGCAACTAAAAAAATGGTGCATTAATGGTTAGTGGCCGTTCGCTCTGCAATAATCTTAAAACACCAAGTGAAACGAACCTTGGGCGTATGATAGTTTGGGTTAAAACAGTAACACTCCATGTGCCGTAGCAATAAATGGCCTTAGTGTACAGTACACGACCTGTCCTGTGATTGCGCGTAATAGGAAACAACTTCCTAATTCCCACACATGCTCTGCCGAAGAGGAGGATATGCCCAGGAAGACAGAAGATGCATTTTTATCAAAGCTGCGATAAAACTGGAGGTGAAGAGGAGAAGGCTCTTCGAAGCCGGAGCCTCACAGAGGAGAACAAAATTGGCACAGGGAATCAGCTGACTTTCAGAAGGAATCCGGAAAAGGATAGTGAGCATTGGTTGTTGGGCGGGGCCGGTTTTATACTAGGTGCCACACTGAGACTGCCACACCAAAGATGGTGGCTGTACAGCCTGCTGGGAATTGTAGTCTCCTACAGACTACTACAAAAACAATAGAGAATGAAGCAGCACAACACTAGCTCACAACTATATGGACCAACAAACATTTGTCTAAAAATGCAAGACATGCCAAATAATACCATCAGATGTATCATAAGGTAATAAAACAGTTTAATAAGAAAATGAGCAACGAGACCACCAGTTGGCTTTGCAGACGGCTTCATGAGCTTTCCCACAAGATGGTTTGGCACACAATGGTAATAATGAGCGTGCAGGTAACTTAGCTGGGGCGGGCCCTAGATCGCGCACCAGCCCTGTTCTGACAAAAACATAGATTCCCTTTGGGAGCAGATAGACATTGGAGTTTGGGGTCTCTGATCTCACAATTTAAAAATACATCTTTTAGTAAAGTTAATTTTAAGATTGTGTGTTTGAAAATGCCACTTTTAGAAAGTGAGCCTTTACTGGCTTAAACCATTCTGTGACTCTGCTTGTTTGTGGTTTCCCTGTTTGGGTCAGTTTGACAGTTGGGCTATTTGCCCCTCTCTCTAGACAGTGACACAAAGGGAGCTGGGGTGTAACTTAATTATCCTGATGAGCCATCTGTGCTAGGAGGGAGGGAACTCACACCTGACAGGGTTGTGCCTGCCCTCACACAGTGCAGTCTCCAACCCCCTGGTGTGTGTCTGGGGCCTGGCCTGGGCAAGGCAGGATTTCACAAACAAGAGACACTTTTCTTTGAAGTAAGCCTACTTAAAAGGGCAAAATGGGTATAAGAAGGGCACCCAAAACCACAGACTTTAGATCACTTCTGGAAATCAAGAGGAACTTCTGCCTAGAGAAGAGCTGAAGAGCTGTCTGTGTCTGTGCTTTGTGGAGCTATCCTGCAGTTGCTGCTTCTGCCTGGTGAAAGGGGACAAAGGCTGGACTTTGTTGTGCATTCCTGCTTGAGAAGAAATCTCCAAGGGCTTGTCCTGAGCTTGCCTCCTGTTGTTGAAGTCTCAGGGCCATCAAAGACTTCCCCCTGCCAGCACCTAGACTCACTGCTGAGACTCTTGCTCTGCCAAGTGGTGCCCTATCCAGTTCCTAGGGCCTTGACAGGTGAAGCTGGCAGACCAGCCCTGAAAATCCATGCACAGACCGCCATGCAGGGAAATTTCCGACACAATCTCTGAGAGCGGCTGAAGAAACGACGCGGCACAGGCTCGAGCCCGGCACCCGTCACTAGGCCGCCCATGGCATTTTGATCCCGCCCACCGTCATGGTTTCCTGGTTTCTGTAGCGCTACAGAAACCATGGCGGTAGGCACTATCAGTGCCAGGGAATTCCATCCATGGCACTGATAGGAGTCTCCTCAGACCCCTCCCAATCCCCAGGGCCCTCCTCCACCACCCTCCCTGTCCCCAAAGCCCTCTCCTATTCCCCTCCCCCTCCCGCCCGCCCCCACAGATGCACACATACATGCACATACATACGCAGGCATATACACACACATACAAACATTCACCCACGCATGCATACATTCATACACACACACAGCAACACTCACAAACATACTTCCAGGCACACAAGCACTCACACGACACAACAGGCACATACACACACACTCATGCACAAAAGCATTACAGATGCATGCACGCATTCACACACAGTCACCCCCACCCCCACGCACACACGCACACAACACTCCCACCCCCCTCTCCTGTCAGAGAACCCGACTTCCTACTTGCATGGGGTCCTTCGGCAGGAGATGGGACACGGCGCTGCTGCCAGCAGCAGCATCGGCCAGCAAAACACCACCAGGTCGTATCATGGAACATGATACAGTGTTCAGTGTTTTGTTGGTGTGGGCAGCGCCACCTTACTCCCATCCGCCGCCATGGAATTCCGGCTACAGTCATAATGGCATTGATGGTCGGTAGCCACAGCGACGGTATGTTGGCGGCCGTCGCCATGGCGGTAGTCGGCATTTGCCAACAAGGTCCTAATGAGGGCCTGTGTGTGTTGGCACAAAATACTTTACACCTAGCACTCTGATGTTAAGCCTGCCTGCTCATGCCAAGCTACCAAGGGGGTCAGCGGGGTATACCTGAGGGTGATTCTCCTTTAACCTGACTCGAGTGAGGGTCCTTGCTTGGATAGGGGGTAACCTGACTGCCAACCAAAGACCCCATTTCTAACACTTGTCAACTACAGCTGCAGACAGTAGAAAAGTACTCAAAGAGCTCTCTAGCATGCTTCCATTAATTTGCACAACAACTTGTACTCCATAGTGCATAATTCCTTACTGAGAAGTAATTCATTTTTATTTTTTCACTAACAGTGTCTGTTTAGGTACTAGAAACACCTTTGAAAGAAAAAAATATGAAATCGCAGTTTTTTAAAAATCTGCTTTAATTCTTTTCTACGAGACAGTCAGGCCATATTTATACTTTTATAGCACCACATTTGTGTCATTTTTTGTACGTTTATGCTGCTTTTGCATTAAAAAATTACGCAAATGCGGCACTAAAAAAGTATAAATATGTGCCTCAGTGTTTTCTTTATGTGAGGTATATGTGGGTGCACAAATAAAATTGGCCCTGTGACTCTCCTAATTATAATCAAATCAAAATTCAGTGTCCCTAGGGGACCAGCAATATAGTGCTTCTGTGACACCCACTACCTACTTTCGAAGAAGTGTTTGTTTAGAGAATTGTTTACAATTTGTCTTTTTCATTTTTGTTTTTCTCAATATAGCTATTCCTGCTGAATGACCACCAACCAGTCAGGAGATAGCAGCCTGTCTAAGGCGACTGAGGCTGGAGAATAGCCAGGCAGAATACTGGTAGTCCCAGCTCAGCAGCACGCTAGCCCCTGCCTCCCAGCCACTACATCCCCAGTGCCGCCAGCTTTCACGGTCCAAGACTGCACCTGCTGCTACCCCCTTCCATTCAGAGAGAGCATTGCTCCGCCACATCCTGTAGTGGATGGACCGGGTGGAGAGCTGGCTTTCTAGGATCGAGCAGAGCCTGGATCATCTCCGGACCCATATAGACAGTGCCCTCTTCTGAGAAATGTTTTAATTATTTCTTTGGGTGGGAGGGACTTATGGGTGGCGAGGATGGGGAGGGAGTTTGGACGGGGTTTTTAAAACCTTCTCATATTGGACTTTTCGTTGGACTTTTTGGAGGCAGGGTTATTTGATAGGGTGAGGGGTAGGCCTGTTGTGGACAGAAAAGGTGGGTTTTGTATTTGTTAAAAATAAAAAGGGGATCATTTATTTTACTTGATTTATGCCTCTAATGTTTATTTTTGTATTTTAGTTTGCCCTGCTGTCTTTTAGTGTATCCTGTTTTTGAAAATTTGCTTAAAAGAGCGCATGTCATTTACTTTTACCCTTGCTCTACTGCCCTTGGCAACTATATTGCCCACTAGGGGATAGTTGGCATGGGCTATTTTGCCTACAAAAACCTAGATACAGACAGACATCTTCTTCAGTAGAAGTTAGTTACTAACTAAACAAGTTAACTTCAACCCATAGCTATTCTCTTACCTGAAGAAATGAAGAAATTGATTCCTCTTACTGCAGGGTTTTCCCAAGGTGGTATCTTAAGGGGGCACTAGGTAGTAGTAGAAGCAGGCTAGCATGCTAACAGGGAAGACAGAAGGTGCCACTTCACCTATGTACACTCCAACTTGAGGATTAATCAAAGCGCTATCTATCACTGTCAACTAGATTTAAAGAAAACAGAGATTTAGTGGGTCATATTATATCATAGCATTAGGAGGAGGGAGACCTGAGTACCACAATGACAGTATTTGTCACACAACAAAGTGGCCTGATATGATAATAAAAATAAGCAATATCAATTTCTTCTGAGCAAGGATGGGGAGCAAATATTTAAAAACTAAACTTTGGAAATGAAATCATGGGATCAGGAGACTTTGGCTCAGAGTCAACAGTGGCCGGACAAGGTTAAAAGTTTACACAACACACAACACACAACACAACAGGCTTTAATGATGATGTTCATGGGGATAGTGTGGAATATTGCTCAGGTAAGAAGAGGTCCTGCAGTGAGTTGGTGTTGCTTTCATCACATCAGCCTCAGCAAGTGTGTGATTCATTTATGGCGTAAAATTAAGTCACACCTCAATAAATCAGACAACCTGGGGGAACATGGATAGGGGGCTTGATGAATGGATGGGAAAGGGGTTTTGGGGAAAGGTGTAACAAAGGCAAAGGCTACATAAAAGAAACTAAGCAGCACATCAACATCAATCTATTGTGGAAGGAAGCGATGAAGGGATAAGTCTGACACAGTTTAGTTAAATGCAGTGCAAACAATCCTTCTGCCCCAGAGAGACCCAAGATAGTACATCTTCTATGTTTGAAAAGTACAAATTATGGAGGATTGAAGTTAACCAACCGAGTTCTAAAAATTATGATTGCTAAAAGGAAAATGATATTGTAATTACAAATTGGGTAGTGCATCTTCATTCTTCTAGGAATGTTTGTCACTCTTGGGTGCCTGGCTGAACCTGTACGGTAGGTAACCTAGGGTCTTGAGCTTTTACCAAGTTTTAATTGTGCAGTAGAGGACTACAAGAAGGCCTGCGTATTGAGAAACCATTAACTGTACTATAGAGTAAAGAAGAACGACAACAGGAAGTAAGGTGAGCTTCATGAGGAATCAGGAGTATACCAAGAAGACTCAGAGGCAGAGCAAGAACATAAAGGGGAGTTTCATGTTTGAGACAGCAATGCAGTACACACTCAGCAGCGTTTCCCAAATTAATGCACCTCTCTCCAGCCCACAAAGCTTCTAGGCCTCAGAGTCTTCGTCATCATCATGGTTTCTTTAAGTCAATCACTTTATCCATCTAGCTGTTGAGGTAGTACTGCCCTGAGTCCTTCCATCCTCCTCTGGATTCTGATGAGCTCCAACCCAGTCCTATGTGTAGTCAAGTGCACTGCTGTTAAAGAACAATTAGAGAAACAAAAATTATATTTTTTATAGATTTGTGTTTGGTAACTAAAGTGATTGGTCTGGTCTGAGAAACCATAAAAAAGGAGTGGACGGTGCAGGTAAATTTCATTAAGTTTGAAAGACCAATCATTTTTAGGAAAAAATGATCACCCCTCAACCCTCAAACATTGCAACTCACGTTTATAAATTTGTTTACCGCTATCCCTCACTGTCAGCCATCACTTACATCATCAATCATCACTCAATGGTTCAATAGTTAGTAGTTACCTCTTCCAATCCAAGTATGGTGGTTGAACAAAACATTATCTCCTCCATTGGTAGCAAGTACTAACACATTGGAATTTGGCATTGGCACTGCCAGTATTTTAATCAATGATCTTCTGGGGCAGCCCTGCTAGGTGATGTAAAAAAAAGAATAGACAATGGCATGCGAGAGAGACAAAAGTCAAAAGAACAGATGATGGACAGAATGCTGAACAATGCAAAAATTCACTCCCAGTCACAATGATGTGGGTTAAATCCATTGTTTTTTTGCCCACCATGCCACCCCAGTTTGGACATAGCCAAATGTAAATCAATCTTGACCCTGTTCCGCATGGAAACAGTCTAGCCTGAGCTGCCAGGCCAGGTCCTCATTGAACCACAATCAAGCATTCTGGGACTTGTTTCAGGGTATCACCCTTCATCAGCCAGGCTAGCTTGAACCCTGTTGTGCAGTGAGCATGGGACCCACGTCTGAGCATACCTGGCCTAGCAGTTTGTGCTGGACTGTTCCAATGGGGAGCAGAGTCAAGGCTGATTTGAATATGGCTGGGTCTAAACTGGATTGGCATGGTGAGCAAAAGAATGACGTATTCAACCCATATCTGTGACGGGGGGGGAGTTTGAAAAGTTTCAAAACTACAGCCATCATCTTGTTGTGGTGCTATATTCGCCCAAAGTGGTTAGGGTATGCCCAGACATGACTGGCTGATGAGTTGGTGATAACCCAAAACCAGTCCGAGGATGCTTGTTTCTGGTCCAATGAGGACCTGGTCTGGCAGTTCGAGCTGGACTGTTCCCATGATTAGCATGGTCAAGACTGATGTGCATATGGCTGGGTCCAAACTGAGGTGGCATGGTGAGCAAAAAAACAATGGATTCTACCCAAATTTGTGACTGGGTGTCAGTGTTTGAAAAGTTTCAACACTCCGTCCACCATCATGTTGTGTTGCTATGTGAGAGAGGCAAGCATCGTCTTCAGTGTGCTGAAGGGAATGTGGGGGCTTCTTCACTGCGCACGGGCCTGTCTCCAATCTGTCTGTATAATATGTGACTAAAGAATGGTGGGACAGCATTAATCTGACACAAACATAACGTTCCACTAGCAATTTCTGTTTTGCTAAGAAAGAAGTACAACAAGAAAAACTAAAAAGTTCTATGGTGGCACTGGCGCACTCAGTCCGGGAAGTAGAGTTCATCCACAAACTCAGGTGGTTCACCCTGATCTTGGTCAGCAAACATACTTGATTCTGACCAGTCATACTCTTCGTCCTCCTGTAGTGTTTCGGGAACAGTGTAATCAGATGGTATAAAATGCTGGTTCATTTTGATCATGGTTAATCTCTCCACATTATAAGGCAAGAGACTGGTCCTTCTCAATGTAGCAACTGCACCAGCTGCACTAAAAACACATTCATCAGACATGCTAGCTACAGGACAAGCCAGATACTTTATTGCCAGCCTGCTGAGCTCTGGCCATTGTTGCATCTTCCCATACCAATAGAACAGTGGGTTTTGATCTACAAACACCTCTTTCGGGTCATCCAGATACTCCTGGAACATCCTCTGAAGTGTCAGTGGTGCTGCCACTTGCATGACCGTTTTTTACCGTCACCTCTTCACTGGACTTAAGACCTTGCACTTGAAACCAAGCCAATGCAGAGGTTGGGTCAGATTCTTCTGATGCTGTTGTTGCCGGTGTTGGCTGCTGTGAGACAAGACTGCCCTCTTTGGAAGTTGAAGACGGCACTCCAGAACTGCAGAGTGGGACTCTGAGTTCTAACTGTTCTTTTTCCAGTTCCCTGACTTGATCAACAATCCACCTCTTCTGTTTTGAAACACCCCCTTCAGGAAAAGGAATGAAAGAGGAATTCATTGTTTTATTGCATGGATCGAGTAGGGTGGCCCAGATGTACTCTTGGGGTAAGATATTTTATTTTGCAGCCTTGCATTACAAGTCAAGCAATAGCTTAGGTTCTCAAACAAAGCATGCACTACTGGATTTTCGTTCACACTTCCGAGTGCGAACCTTTAGAAACCTTCTTTAGCTGGTCCTGTAGCAGATGCAACAATGGGCTAGCTTGGCCCATTGTATTGTCCTACTTGGTAACTTCCTCCATGAAAAGCTCAAAAGGAACCGCATCTGTGTAAGGCATTTACCTTGGCCACATTTGTCCACATCCATGGTCATAGCTTTCCCAATGGCATCCCCTCCTCTTAAAATGATATAGGCATTGATCTATCTGTACTGCTCAAACCGATGTTGCAACATATAACAGGTTGAGTTCCAACCTGTGGGCACCTCCTGTATCAGGGCTTTAATTGGTACTCTGTTACCACACTGAATAATCCGCAACTGTTTCCGGGCTTCGAAGAATGGCTGAAATGATTTCAGATTTGCCTGCAGGTGATCAGTATGTTGCTGACTTTGTCTTCCTTTTTGAGAAAGTCTTGCACAACCAGGTTGATGCAGTGCATCAGACATAGGACCCTGAAATAGCCACTGTCTGCCATAGCCTTGACTATGTAACTGCCATTGTCCGTGGCAACAAATCCAGTTTGAAGACCTCTAGGTCGCAGCACTTTAGATACCTTGCTATTAAATTTGTCTAAGATGTTTTCAGCTGTGTGTGATTTTTCCATGGTGAACATGACTAGTGTTGCATGCCACCTAACGCTCTTAAAACTTTCTTCAGGGCCAAGACCTATAGATAGCTTTTGCTTTACCTCAACAAAAGAGATCCAGTTTGCAGTGATGCACATGCAATCAGTTGCCTGACAACTGGTCCATATATCTGCTGTCAGGTGGATAGTGTGGACGACATGTTGCTGCAAAGCTTACCCAATCAGTTGCAGCACATTGTTATGCATTGCTGGAACAGAAACTCTAGCAAAATAGGTCCGACTTGGAACCTTCCATTTTGGGCAGATGGCTGACACAAACTCCAAGAATCCCACTTCTTCCACAAATGAAAAAGGGAGGAGGTCCAGAGCTAATGTTTTTGCCAACTTCCCATTGTACAAATATGCCATTAGGTGGTTGCGGTCATAGAACCCTAAACATGCCTGTAATTGTAGCCTTTATTTTCTTCTTTTGTGGGGCCACTGGCACAGACAACGTTTGAGATGTAGGTGGTGTTAGAGTCAGGCTCTCATTACGAGTTTGGTAGAAACCAGACTGCCACGCCAACAGTGGCGGTGAGACCGCTGCCAGGCCGCGGTGCAGACCGGCATATTATGACTACGATGGTGAACCCAATGCAACACAGTCAACTTTCCGCCAGAGTTTTCTGACCACCCCTGGCGTCAGTAGCCATCTCCAGGCCAGTGGGAACTAATTCACTGCCCACCATATTATGAGTCAGCAGACTGTCATGATTTCTGGAGAAGTCTGACTGCCCGAAAAAGCCTAGTGGAAACCAAAAGTATAAAAGGAGACACCTCCAAGTACACAGACGTGTCCCCGCAGGCCATGGCAAATGCAAGTCTTACCAGTGTCGTATCTCGCCATACACCTTCAGGACCAGCGACAAAGACAACAACTTTAAGTATCGCCGCCTTGCACACACTGGGGGGAAAGGCAGCACTACACACCAAACACAACACACTCACCTGGCACGGACAGCAAAGGCCAGACACACATGCAAACAATCGTACCGTACCAGCACACACACGTGCACACATAAAATACACTAATGAAAATGCCAAATACATACAACAAGCCAAATGGTCATGTGCCATACACACAGCACAACACACACGCACACCACCAAGACAGTCATAGACATCCAAACACAACACCCAACAATCCCACAATCACAACAACATCAGAGACACACAAACACAGTCATAGACAGGCAAGTCCAGAAACACCACCCAGCCACACAAACAAAAAGCTGTATGTAGTAAGAACACACAATCAATATCACTGAACAGACATCCAAACAATGACACAGGTAAGATGGCAGGTACAACCAACATACAAATGAATTCACAGATGCAGCACCATACACACGGACTCACACACCACTACCGTACAATGCCAAAAGCCAGCATACAAAACATCACAATACGCACATGGCACAAGTCATCTACCCAGCGGATGCAACAACACAGACACAACCCATACACAAACAACACACACCATAGCACACAGATATCACACCACCATGTAGAAGGAAACCAGGACAAGTACTTCACCTTTCCATCCACATTTCTGTGGGCAGTTGTATTCCACGTTATCAATATGAAACATAACTATTTACAAAATGGGCATACTAGCCAGTCCTCTATCCAAATGCGCCCTAGGCACATAGAGCACATTCCATAGCCCCAACTTTACTCCTGACTACAGATAGGCCTCTACGTGAAAGGGGCATCAATGAGGCAGGCAGGCACCTCAGGGGTGGGTGTGGTGGGAGCTTGGGTTTGGATCTGGGAAGGGGTGGGGTTTTAGCCTTCAGTTTGGATGGTGGGGGAGGTTGTTTGGGCTTTAGGGTAGGAGTAGGCATATCAGATTTGGATGGGGCAGCTGTTTTGTAGGGGAAGGGGCATGGACACTCTTAGGGGGCACAGGAAGACTGGGAGGTGGAAAGGCTGGGTAGTGGCAGGGGGACATGGCGTTTAGGGGCAACACAGGGTTGGACCGGAGAGGGAATAGGTCAAGGGAGGCAAGGAAGACTTTCTTTGGACATGGGGGTGGCCATATGAAAAAGGTTTAGGAGTGGAGGTAGAGGGAATGGTTGCACGACATGTTGGTGTGCTGGACGTGGATGCAGGTGTGAGCAATGTGTGCTTGTGTGCGGTGGGTGTATGTTGGGTGGGTGAGTGAGGGCATCTGATTTTCTTTGGAGGAGAGGGGGACAAGATGCATGGAAAGGGAATGGAAGATGTGTGAGTGAATGTTGGGGTGGTGGCTGAAAGTGGGGTGGATGTGCTGCATGTGATAGTAAGGGTGGCCATGGTGAGTGAAGATGTGGTGTGTGGGGTGGGTGTCTGCATGTCTACTCTTCTAGTGTCTGAGGGTATGACAGGACTGGTGGCAGGATCAGAGTGTGATGATGCAGTGACAGCAGGAGTGAGTGGTGCTGTGACTGTAAGGGAGGATGTGGTGGGGAGACAGTGTAGGAAGTGTCTGTTGTCGTGTTTGCTGATGTGTGTGGTGTGTATGCATGCTTGTGGTGTCGCTTGTAGTGCCTGGGTCTGTCTTTGCGTGCCTTGTCTGTTGTTGTAGGTGAATGCTGGTGTGTAGGTATGCTCCGGATGGGTGAAGGGTGAGGGGTCTTGGATTTGGAACAGGTAGCTGAAGGGGGATGGAAGATGCCATCAAATAGAAGGCCAGAGACTGAAACGATCTTTGTAGGCCAGCCAAGGCACTGTGAATGCCTTCCAGGTAGGCATTGCTCTGCTACATCTGGAATGCCAGTCCCTGGATGGCATTCACAATGGTTGACTGCCACACAGAGATGGACCTCAGGAGGTCAATAAACTCCTCATTGAGAGCAGCATGGCTGACTGGGGCAGGGGCAGAGGTGCCTGCGGCGAAGGAGACACCCACCCTCCTGGGTGAGCAGGCACAGGCAACTGGGTGCAGAGCTACAGGGAGGGCGGTGCTTGTAAGTGGGGTGGTGGACAAGCTTGATGCTGGGCTGGTCCCAGATGGGTCCGCCACCTCCAGAGAGCCACCAGCAGAGGAGGAATCCAAAGATGATGTTGTAGCTGCTCCAGTCTCCCCGTAGTGCTCCCCTCATCCTCCTTCCCACTGGCCTCATTGGCATCGATAAACTCTGCCTCCTGGGTCCTGTGGGATGCAGCTTCCCCACTCGCTGGTGCACCTTTTCCTTCACCATAACCAACTATATAACCTATTATCTCACATCTTCACCCAGGAGACAATATTGAACATCCTACATGCCTGTCATATGTCATACTCACATGTCTATTAATTTACTCCATGAACATACTTACCTACATGTCAATCATAACACAATGGAACAAAAATAAACTTCAGTGTAGTGTATACACAGATGATATGACAGGTATGTGTGGAAAACATTTTGTACAGATGTCCATTTATATTGCAATGAATCCCCTTTCAATATACACTACACACACTTGGCATAACCAAATACAGAGCCAACAAAATTACTTTGGCTGAGTAAAGTAGACTCAGGGATAGAGGACGAAGGTTGTAGAATGCCTCAACATTGAAGTTTGTCTTAATTGCAGTTTACTTTTTGATACAGCACCACCACATCAATGCTTGCATGCTTTTAGAAAGCTAGTGCACATCACTGCAACACAATTGGAGTGACAACCATGACTGTTTACTCCTCTAATTCCATTAGACCTCATCAATGCCTATGTCCAGTAAGGGACACTGTAGAAAACCATACAAATGGCATCTAATAGTTTGCACTTACCCCCCTGTGGCTGCTGTGGTGCCCTCAAGCGCCCATCCAACTCTGGGTAGGCCACCACCAGTATGCAGGACATTAGGGGAGTCAGGGTCTGACGAGCAACCCTTCCTCGTTGGGAGGACATCCCCAAGTGGGCCTCTGTGGTCTTCTGGGCCCAGCATCTCAGGACCTCCCACCGCTTCCTGCAGTGGGTGCTCCGCCAGCTATGGACTCCCAGGGTCTGCAGTTGTTTGGCATTGGCTCTCCATAACCCTTTCTTCTGATGGGTGCTGACCTGCATGGGAGGCATAGAAAAAAGAAGAACATCATGTAGATGATACAAAACATCATCAGCATTTGCCGACATACAGCATACAAAGCACATGATCATACTCATTACACCGTACACCGCATACATGAATAGCATACTATTTCACCTTGCAGACATCCCATTTCAATGTGCACACACTTTCGCCGTCAAATACCAAAAGTAATCAAACGTTATACTGACCTGTTGAACTGGAGCCCCATATATCTGTCCATACAGGGGTAGGACCCAATCCACCATCTTATCCAGTTCATCCAGAATGAATGCTCGGGACCTATCCCATGCAGTAAGTGCCATTGTGACTCCCAGATACAGGACACAACAGCTCATTCAGTGGAGGTCTTGCTTGCTTGAGTGTCAGGAGTGAAGTGAGCTGGGTTATACAAAATGGCAGTCACGGCCACCGTGGTCATGACCGTCACCGCCAGCAGTGATCATCATTGGTCCCAGTTTCCCCTTAGACATCAATGTTAACCAATGAGGAGTTGCACAACTGTTCCGACTGCCTTCCGCCATGATGACTCCTGCAGGCGGAATAAGGTCACTTTCATCTGTCCTCTGCATGCAGGACAGGCGGCTGCCATTTTGCATTTTTTAATGAATTTTATGTGACCCCACTGGATCATTACTTGAGTATTTGCATAATATGCTTAATTTAAGGTGTCAGCTCATTGACACTCACAAATGAAGTGGGTGTCAGCTGGCAATACTTCAGGTGTATGTTAATATCTATGTAAAACATTCTGTACTGTGTAACATATAGGAAGCTTTTGTTTGTTCATGACTTCAATTCCTGTACACGTCCTTCTGTCACAAATATGGCAATATGAGGTACTGCCATGCCTTGGTAGGAATGGTGTGTGGATAAATGTTTCCATCTGCAACATGCCTGACATCTTGCAGGACCAATCCTTACTGACTGTCCTATGATATTTATCGGTCACAACACTAAGAAATGTACTGAGTATTGTTTGTCCCCCTGCCTAGATACCCCCAAATAGGAGTGATGAGGAATGCACCAGTCTACCAGCCCCTAGTAGACCTAGAAACAATGGAATAGAGGCATATTATGATGACTGAACCGTCTGACTATCATGGAACTGGTTGCCCAGTTGCAGACAGTTCTCCTGCCAGCCTTAAGGAATCCCCAAGCCATCCTTCCAACTGTACAGGTGTTGTCTCTCCTGCATTTTTTGGCTAGTGGCTCATTTCAGGTGATTGTGGGACTGGCTGCAGGGATGTCACAGCCGATGTTCAGTGTAGAGTTACAGGATGTGCTGGATGCCCTACTAAAGCCTATGAACAGGTACCTAAGGTTCCCACAACGTGCAGAACCGAACACTGTTCAGGCTGCATTTTACTACATTGATCATGTGCCACATGTAATAGGCGCCATTGATGGTACTCACATCACCTTGGTTCCTCCGAGGGCAATGAACAGGGGTACAGAAACCATAAGAGTACAAATGGTGTGTCTTACAGGCCAGTATGTATCACGTGTGACTGCAAAATTCCTTGGTTCAGTACATGATTCCTACGTCCTCAGGAATAGCAGTGTCCCTTCATTGATGTTACATCTACAGCGAGAAAGGGCCTGGCTCACTGGTAAGTGTATTGTTGTCCATATCAGACTGCTGAACTACCGCTCTACACAGTCAGCTCTATGCCTATCACAGTTTGCTAATGTACTATTCTTATGTCTACACAGGTGACTCCGGATACCCCAACCTGCTCTGGCTCCTGACTCCAGTTAGATATCCAACTACAGATGGGTAGGACAGGTACAATGAGGCACATGGCCGGATGAGTCATGCCGTAGAGAGGACTTTAAGCCTATTGACAGCAAGATTTTGTTGCCTCCATGTGTCCGATGGTGCCCTACAGTACCGACCGGGGAAAGTCTAGAAGATCTTAGTTGCATGTTGCATGTTGCATGCTACATGATCTGGCCCTCAGAATGCACATCCCACTGTTGGAGGAGGGAGCATTGCTGCAGGAGCTATAGCTGAGGCTGGTGACCCTAATACTAACGAGGAGGCAGACGAGGAGGAGACAGCTGACAACAGGACTGAGCTAATTCACCAATACTTTAAAGGATTCTCAGCTATATGTGGTCTAAAGTTTAATGAACAGTTGAAGCCTGTATGGAAAATGTGATTTTGTCCTTCAATGTTGTATGCATCAAGGTGTATGAGGAGACTACTGCCTTCCATCTTTGTTTTCAAACTTGAAGAGATGATGACTTAACATGAGGGGAAGTGTAAATGCAATGCTGCCATTACATCTCATCCTTATAGATGTACTCACGTTGTATGGTCCTAAGTCTGAATTGATAAGACAATGGAATGTACACATCTTTGAATTGTCCTGTTCAGCAGCCCTAGCATTTTGTACTCTGAGCTGCTGTCTGGCATCTACCTGCTATTGACAATGCAAGGTGGTGTACTGTTGGGGATGTCACCTATATGGAATGATAACATTACTTTGCATATGCGTGACTGACAGTCCTAGCCTGTAGATATGTGGTGTCCTACCTGCTACAGCATGTATGCTGTGTATGTGAAATACTGTTGTATGTGTATTATACTGACCTACATTAGTAACTTCATTTAACCTTTTCCGTATTTAGGTTTCTATTCAGGTCACATGTGTGTTTACAATCTGTTTCCTGACATGACTGTTGGCACCCTTGCCATTGGATGTTACTACCATATGGATGTACTGAGACACTTGCTGGAAATTCCTACAACATCTGTCACTCTAACAAACTTGTTGGACAGATATGTGTATTTGATTACCAAAGATGTTACTTTAAACAATAAAGACACATATACCATTACTTGTGCTTATTAGTCTTTATTTTGTGTTTCACATCACAGTTATGAGGAGTGGGTTCATGGTTTCTGAAATCCTCAGAGTGGGTGGTCCAGCTGTTGGCTTCACAGGTCCTATATCCATGAGCCTGGGGATAATGGGGTTTGGCATTGGACAGTCAACAGGGTGTATCAAGGGAGAATGTTCAGGAGAGGGATCACTTCCTGGCAGTGTGTTTGGTCTTTGACCCAGGTCCTGAGGATGTCTGGATGGATGACGTCTTTTGCGGGTGGTTCCTCAGCTGCAGGGGCAGGGGTGCTAGTGGCCTGTGGGTCCTCTTGCTGGGCCTCCATTCCAGTAGCTGGGGCAGATGTTGAGGACACAGGTGTTATAAGGCTACTGGATTCTTGCGAGTTCAGTGAGCACCCCTACAATGGAGACCACGTGGCATTGTGTGCCTGCTACTGCTGTGTGGCCTCCTGATGGTATTCCCTCTAAAGCCTCTGGTTCTCCTGCTAAGTGATGACTATCTGGCCCATCGTGTCCTTGGATTGCTGGTAGGCTCCCAGGACTCTGGAGATGGCCTCCTGGCCAGTCGTGTTGTGTTGCTGCCTCATCCCTTGACCCACAGTTGCCCTCTCACTGGCCCTTGCCCCCTCCCACTGGCACCAGGACTTTCATTGTCTTGGGTTTGAGGTGTCAACTCCAGTCCCTGTACTGTGGGACACACTGATGATTCATCTGTCCCTGGGACACAGGTTTGGAAAGGTGGACTTGACTGTGCTGTAGGTTCCACAGGGGTTGGGGATTCAGTTATGGGCAGGGTGAGGCTGGCAGTGGTGGGCTGACCATTCCTGCTGATGGGCCAGGTAAGTCCTCCCTTTCAAGACATCCAGGGTATTCTTCCTCTGTTGGACCTACTTCCAGTGGCTGGCTTTCAGTCTCTGGCATCCTCTGCTGTGTGGCAGTACTTTGGATACCTGTGGAGTGAGAGGAAGGGGGTTACATGATGGTATAGTAGTTGTGGTCCACATGGATAGTTGCTATCATTGCCTGCAATTGCTGACCAATAATGGCATTGACAGTTTCTTGACAACTGCTAGTGTTTGGGTGTTTTAGAAGGTGGTATTGTATTTTTTTCCTATATAGTTATGATGGTCTTGACTGCTGTCAATGCCATGTACTGATGTGCATTCAAAATTTCTCAATGGTGAAGGGGGGTGACATGGTTATACGTGCAGGTGTCGAAATGTGGAGTGGAATCAGCAGTTCTACAATGGTTGGGATTGTGGCATTGTGGTAGTTGTAGTACTTGCTGCAGTGTGAGAAATCCATGCACTAGGTGGGCCTGTGTGGGAATGGTGTGGCATGCACGGGAGGGTATTGGGTTCAGGGTGGACTGGTGGATTGGTGCGCATAAGGGTGGTGTGAGGGGGTGACAGTGGGGTGGGGGTACATGCTGTGCAGGAGTACATAGGGCCCGGTGAGTCTTGTTGATTTACCAAAGTCCAGTCCTCCTGGTATTCCGATCAGGCTCCCTGGCTCATCAGGCTCTCTGGGTTATGATGTCCAAGACCTTCTCCTCCCACAATGTGAACTCTGGGGGAGGAGGTGCGGGCCCACCGCCAGTCTTCATTATGGCAATTTGGTGTTGTGATGCCATGGACCACACCTTCCCCCATAGGTCATTCCACCTTTGATGAAATCCCTTGTGTGTGGATGGTTTACCACTGCGTTCACCCTGTCGACGATTCTCTGCCATAACTCCTTTTTCCGGGCTATGGATGTCTGCTGGACCTGTACTCCAAAACAGTTTGCTCCACTCTGACGATTTTGTCGACCATGTCCCTTAACTCCTCATCTGTGAATCGTATGTGTTTTTGTGGTGCCATAGTAGTTGTATTGTGGGTGGTGCGGTGTGTGATGTGCAGGGATGCTGGGTGTTTTGTTTGTTGGGGTGTGGTTGAGTGCTAGGGTGTGCATGTGGTTTGTGGTGTTTGTGTGCTGTGGTGATGTGTATGCTGTGTTGCTGATGCTGTTGTGTGATGCATGTTCAGTGTGATAGTGCCTATGATATCCAGGTGCAGTGTCTTCTGTTATTGCAGTCTCTATGTCAAACTTTCTGGATGCAAAGGATTGTGGGGGTGTGTAGGGGTGTGTTATATAGTGCTGTGATCAGGTGTGTGTGGTGTGTGTATGTGCATCAGGTGTGCGATATTCGTATTGTCCAATGTGGTGTGTTCTGGTGGAGGTGCGTTTTTGACTGCGACGGTTCAGACTTCCAATGGATTACTGACGACCAAGGTGCTGATTTGTGAGTTGTAATATGAAGGATGGGGTGTTGTCAGTATGGCGGTTCTGGCAGTGGAACTGCCTCTCTCCCGCCATCATTCAGGCCAACGATGTTGGATTTTTGGCTGTTTTTGGTTGGTGGTCTGTTGGTGACTCGTAATACGCCAGTCTGAAGATCACCATCACTGGTGGTCTTTAGGGGCCCACTTAGATGGCGGTCTTTGGAAAATACCACCAAATTCATAATGAGCACCTCAATGTGTGTTGTGGTGCAGTCACCACATGCCGTTGTATCTCCATCTGACTCCGAGTCTTCCTTTGCCATTGTAAGGTCGCTGAGGCAGGTGATGCTGGTGATCCCCTTTGCATGAAATTGTCACCATCTTATTCCTCACCTTCCACCGTGATTTGACCAGTTGTAGCTGATGTTTCCTGGCTCTCCTCACCTTCACAGCTGCAACCACGTTCAGGGTTGCATGATGTTTCTTCATATGGGTCGTCTGGCCTCCAGGATCATGATGTGAACCAGCCTTACCTCGATGAACACTTGCTTGGCAAATGGAGCATATTGCAATGTTCTCCTCCTGTCTGTTAATCGTATAAATGTCTCCCATTGGGGAGGAGTACTTTCTTATTGGGCCAATGCCAATGTGTGAAGAAGAAATGAAGGTAGGTGGGTGTGTTGATTGCCTCTCTGCAGTGCATACTTCTACTGAGGTACGAGTTGGTGCAGATCTCTGACGGGGCCTTTCAAATAAAATGTTTTTTACTCCTGTTGCATTCACACTCACGAGCGGGACTGTTTTGACTGCCATCGCAGCAGGAAGCATGATGAGTAAATGTGAAGTCTCATGCACAAGGCCAGAAACAGCGCAATGGAGTGCATAGTCTTGCGCATGCTCTCTAGTGGCCCAGGATTATCGTGGTGCTCATGTGAGAGCACCAAAACCCAACTTCACCCACGTAAATGAACTCCGCTCCATGCCGGATTGCGGAGTTTGGGAACTCCACACTATTCCATATAACACAAAGTGCCTAAATTCTGCAAACTTTCCTGGCAGAGAGGATTTCTATGCCCAGGCCTAGTAAGTTGGCCCCATGCTGAAGATGAATCGTACATTCATACTCTCTGTGGGGTGGCAACTGCTTTGCTTGATGTTTACAAAATATGAATGAATGAACTAATTAATTGAAACACATTTACAGAGTTCACCAATGTTCTACAGAGTGCCCAAGCACTAATAACTAACAGCAAAAAGAGGATTAATCTAAAGATGGACTCTGAGTTAAGTCTATATGTCTAACATAGGACTATGGGCCAGATGTACGAAGGCTTTTGCGCCTCTCAAACTGCTAAAAATGCAGTTTGCGAGGCGCAAAAGGCTGAACGCGATGCAGAATCACATTTTGCGAGTCGGTACCGACTCGCAAAATGTGATTCTGACTCGCAAATGGGAAGGGGTGTTCCCTTCCTATTTGCAACCGCATCATGATGTAGAGTTGCTTTGTGACCGCATAAGCGGTTGCAAACCAACTCACAGTTACGATCCACTTGAAGTGGATAGTAACTCATTCGCAAAAGGGAAGGGGTCCCCTTGGGACCCCTTCCCCTTTGTGAATGCTCACAAAAATATTTTTTCAGAGCAGGCATTGGTCCTATGGACCCCCCTGTTTTTCACCCAGGAGCAAGCATAAATATGGCAAAGCTGCACCACACCTCAGATCCCTACAAGGATGATCAGGAAAAGAAGAATTGCCCTTCTAGACCCCTGACCTGCACCTAGACACTGCACTCTGAAGGACTGCACCAGCTGCACACTTGGGCTCCACCACAAGAAGGACTTTGCCTTGCTTCAACTGGTTCAAGGAGGGACTCCCTGTTTGCAACAGGTCAAATATTGCTAACCAGAGTCCTCTGTTTCAGATCCTGAAGAACCTCACCAGCTGACCACTGTCCAGTGGCCAATTTGACGTTTGAGCCAGGTGCATTCTGGGAGTTTCAATTCACACCCTCCAGGAACAACTCAGAGCTTCTGGAACCTTGGGGTGAGCTGGGGACTCCTAAAAGACATAGAAAAACCTTCTGGAAGAAGATCCAGAAGTATGGAGAAGATTGGAAAACTTTTTGGAAAAAGATCCATAGAGGGACCGACCCGCCATGGCGACTCTATCCGGCTTGCCTCAACTGCAACCCAGCATGACTTGCAGGTTGGTCCCACTGAAGAAAATCTCTGAAAAAGTGACTAAGTTTGAATGTAGAAAGTTGACCGGAACCTCCTGCGCAGTGTATCTGAACAGGGCTTCAGGGACGCTGGATCAAGATTCAAGTTTGCCCTGATCGAAGGATTTTCATCTCGAAAAATTGTCAAAGTCGGAACGTAGAAATCTTCACGGAGGTCTTGTGCGACGTGTAATCGAGGAAGGGCTCCAGGGAGGTCAGGTTGGACTGGTGACTTCGGCCCGCTGAAGAAAATCTTCAAGATAACGACTAAGTCTGAAGGTAAACCTTTGACCGAGGCCTCCCGCTTGCTGTAGTCGAGCAGGGCTCTATCGCAGTCAGCTTTAAACCTTGACTTTGTCCCGGTCGAGGTGTGACCAGATGACCAGATTGGCGCTATTCGTTTCTAAGCGCTAAAAAACATTAATTCTTTAAAAATTCATATTTCCGGTTCCCCTTGTCTGATTATTTTCATTTTGGTGTAATTTTAAAGCAAAAAAAATGTCATCTACTTTTTTTAAATTGGTGTTGGATTTTTATTGTGCTTTGTGTTTAACTTATTTACTGTTTTGTGATTTTTAAATGCTTTACACATTTGTCTCCTAAGTTAAGCCTTGTTGCCAAGATATCAAGAGTTGAGCTGGGTTTAATTTATTGAGACCTAACTGGACCTTAGTGGATGTTAGCAGCCTATTGCTAAGTGTAGGTACTTACCTGCCTTTACCAATAATCCACTTTCCAATAATTTCCCTTAATAGGTACTTCACCTGGCATAAGGTTAGGTTGCTTGCTTCACATTTATACATTAGCCACTGATAAGACTTGCACAACCCGGTCCTATGCACAACTCTCTGTAGTTTGTACAAATACCTTACACATATTCCTGAAATCAGCAGGCTGGTGTACACCATCACAATAATGTGCACGGTCACACTTTGACTGAAACCATTTGTGAGTTATCAATGCATTATTGATTCTTCAACAATCTATAATGTCTCAGAATTTCAAATGATCTTTTAGAAATAAAGATCTGCACCTAATCAATCTCTGTTGATAGCACTATATGATAACTTGCAGCATGTGTACAGAAATCCACAGGTAAATACCGCGCTGCAAGCAGAAGCTTCATTTTTTCTCACATATTTTGAAAACAGGTCTTTGATTTAAGCTACAGCCTATTTGTAACATGTGTCTACAACTCACACTTGTCTTGTTCAGTCACTACTTTGCTTACATGAAGTACTATTTGCACTTAAAGGTTTACTGGTAGTAAAACCGTGCACCTTTTTACTTTTACCATATTGTGTCAGACTTGTCTCCGGTAATAAAATATTTCTATTTTGGACATGTCATCTATACATATAATCAATTTATGCTGTATATACTTGTAGACCTTTTACTACCTGCTTTGTTTTATTAAATGTTCTAGGAGGGGATTGAGTAATTTGAGGAGTAGTAGCTGGGATTATGTTATCAGGGATGTCATCAATGATGTCATTTAACATGTTATGAGTGATATAATTTGTGCGGTCATAAGCATTGCATTACAGATAAGCAAGTTATAGCTATTTTCTGAACTTTATTTGGCACATTTCATAGTTTTATGGTTTATAAATGTTAGTCTTTAACCGATTTCAACACCTATCTAACATTTAACTGTATTGTCACTTCCTCAATTGCTTTGTTTAGACAGTTAAAAAATATATATAAATACACCTTAAAAGGTCTTTCCTATCCCTCAGCCTCATTTTGTGCTTAGTTGGTTCTAAGACTGAGGGTGGATAGCCTTTAGCTTGAAATCTTTTAATCAGCACCTTTTGTTCCTTTAAAAACATATCCAGATCACTAAAATTCCTTTTGGCACTGAGGAGTTCACCAAATGGAATAATGCTGCACTTAAGTTTTTTTTTGGTGACTGCTCTTAGACTGAAGTATACTATTCCAGCTGGCCTTCTTATGAAAAGGAGTAGTAGTTTCATAATTATTGTTAATTTCTACTCTAATATCTACAATCCAAAAAGTAATTGAATGGTTACTGACGGTACCAGTAAAATTTAAATTGATGTCAGTGTAATTAAATATCTCTATAAATTCTATAGATAGTTATTCATCACACTCGCAGACAATAAAAAAGTTGCCTATGTACCCTGCATTCAAGAAGATAGGTACCAACTGTGAAAAATTGGGTTGCTGGTTAAGCTTTCAAGGCACCACCAAAAAACATTCTCCTTCCTGGTGACCCAGACGGAGGAAATAGTTTTTGTTCCAGACCAATAAGTGAGAAACAGTGTAAGGTGATGGCCTGATGCCACAACAGTGACAAGTTTAAGCCCAGGGAAAATTTGTCTATATCCCAGATAATCACATTATTTTATTCATCAGGCCTCACTAATTTCACTCAGTCTGAAAATTGCAGTTTTACCTTGCATTTTAGACTACAACCTGATTCTTTGCTAGTTGCCTACATATAACCTGCAGAAAGGCTTGTTTTCAACAGGTATCGTTAATGAAACCGATCCGTTTTCTCATCCTTATTTCCTGTAACCTCATTTTTCACCTTAGTAGACATAACTGTGCAGCGACTGTCGAGGCTGAAGTGTTATTTTATGTGTTAATTAATACAAATATTGCGAGTAGGATTTTTACAACCTAGCCAAAGTAAAAATATGGCATAGCAAAATATTATTTTGGTTTGATATTTGCTGTGTTTATTTACTGGTCATAAATCGTTCTCTACTTTGTGGCAGCATATGCTGTCACCCAACTTCACTGGACAGAGCCTGTGACATGCTCGAACCTGAGGTAACTAAGCTCTATGAAAGCTATCAAACATGAACATATTGTTGTTCAATATGCCAATCATCTGCAATGACATTCTATTTGTCCCAAATCAAACGTTTCAAAAGCAAATGGCTCTAAAATGCCCATTGCCATTGAAATAATATTAATGAGAATCATTTGGTTTGAATCTGCATTAAGTCCACTTTTTCTTCTGTTAAAATTGAGGTGGCCACCTGGTTTGCCATTTTCCCCTCCTACTTTCAAAACCAGCATTTCCCATTCTCTTTTTGTCAATTTCCCTCTTTTACTTTGACTCCTTTTTGATTTTCTCATCTTATGGGAAGGGTGAAGTTCATTTAAATATACATATTTTGGTGAAGTTGGTTTTTGAATTGTGAACTTGGAAAAGACACTTTTAGAAAGTGAGCATTTTCTTGCTTGACCATTCTGTGCCTCTGTCTATCTGCTTAATACATGTCTGGGTCAGGAAGACAGTTGGGCTGTTTGTGCATAAACTCTAGACAGTCAATACAAATGTAGCTGAGGTGTGCCGTGTCTCCCTGCACTGGAGTGGTGGGAGGAGCTGACAATTGCACCTGAATGGGACTGTGCTTGTCCTCACACAAAGCAGTCTTCAACCCACTGGAGTATGTCTGGGGCCAACTGAGGGAAAGGCAGGGTCTTATGCACTACAAAGACTTTTCTTTGACGTTTGCCTACTTCAAAAACAGAAATGGGTATAAGTACTGGACCTCTGACACCACATAGTTAGAATAATTCTGGACTGAGGACATTCTGCCAGAAAGAAGACCTGGATGATGTAGTGGGGACTACCACTCTGCCTGTTGCTTTGTTGTGCTGGCTTGCTACTTCTGTCCTGTGAGTGAAAGGACTAGGCTTGAAACTCTACATTCTGCTTTCAAAGGTTCTCCAAGAGCTTGGACTGAGCTTGCCTCTTGTTAAGAAGTCTCAGGGACATCAAACACTTCATCTGCAACTGCCTGGGCTCTTCTGCTGAGAACCCTAACTTGAAAAGTGGTGCCAACTCCAGTTCCTGGTCCCTTGGAAGTGCAAGCTGGTGATCTGAAGTAGAAAATCCACACATCAATGTGCCACACCAGAAGAATCCACGCAGCACCTGTCTCGCAGTTGAAAAATCAAAGCAGTGCCTTTCTCATGGCTAAAGAATTGACCCACCACCTGTTTCATCTTTGTCCTGTCAACACAGCACATCTGGATTTTCCATGCATCATCCCTAGGTGCCAAATCTTCATTAACCCCGCTCCACAGTAGGGAACCGAGGCTGTATGTCCAGAAACCGACATATCGCCTTTCGTGTAAGGAAATAATTGATGCATCACCTCCCCTGCCAGTAAGGAACTGATGCATCACTTTGCTTTTCCAGCACTTATCTGTGGTCCACATCGTCTTTGTTTTTGATGCACTCTGGGTACTTTGTGCTAAAGAGATACATCCATTGATTCATATGGATTAAGACTTGCTTAAAAGTTTTAAAAGAGATACTTTGACTTGTGTATCCTAGAGTTTTGTCGTTTTGGTCTTGTTTTACCAAAATTGGTGTGGGTCCTTTTGTGATGTTTTCACTGTGTTGCTGTGTGTGTGTGTACAAATACTTCACACATGTTTATGAGATAAATCTGATCTCTTGAGCCAAACTACCAAGGGGTTGAGCAGAGTTTATCTTAGCCATGTGACTCCCTTGGACTCTACTTGAACAGAGTGTAAACCAGTGCCAACTAGAGACCCCATTTCTAACAGACAACAAGCATTGGCAAAGCAAGTTGCCGGGCTTTTAAAGCTGAGGCCTATTGGCTTTGCTTCTGCTTACCTTAAACAGTTTTCTAACTTCATGTATTTTAATAGGTGTACTAAAAATCCCTTTATCAGTTAGTGATTACCTAGATTACCTATTATTAATGTTCTTGGATCATCCCACAACTCTTCTAGGCTCAAGCCTTGAACTAATTTAAATTACCAAAAGGGGATTCATTGGTATCCTAGAGTATTGTTAGTGTTTTGGTGCAGTAGAGAGCAGGTCAAAGTCTTTTAGCCTTTTGGATTCTATGTAACCTCTATCAAAAAAATAATAATCACTGCTTCCAAGTCTACAGGCATCACTATCTAATCTTGGTACTGGGAATTTAGAATTCTGTTATTTGAAGCTGTAGACAAAAGTCACCCGTCTGCACTAGGTCTGCTTCTGCATTTCTGAAACAGCAGCCAACATTACTCGCCACGGTAACCCAAAAAGAAATACTGGTAGAACATTCAGTAAAAAATGCTCATACAAAAATAAGTGCTTCAGACGGACCTTGGCCATCATTATGTCCCTTAGAATGCCTAGAAATATGATATTTCTGTGTAAGGAAAAACTAATACAGCTCAATCAGCTATCAAAAGTGCATTAAGTAACAGCCTCACCTATAAAGATGTGTAGGCTGAAAGACTGACTAGAGGCATGAAGGGTGTATAGTTTAACACTTGTAGAGACAACTCATGTGTATTATGCTTTAGATATTGAAAACATGTCAAATATGTAGAGTAGTAGATTGCTTATTCAAGTCTTTAGGAAAGTACCATCTTGCCTGGCATGTTACCCCCATATTTCACTGTATATATGTTGTTTTAGTCTATGTGTCACTGGGACCCTGGCAGGCAGGGCCCCAGTGCTCATAAGTGTGCCCTGTTTGTGTTCCCTGTGTGATGACTAACTGTCTCACTGAGGCTCTGCTGACCAGAACCTCAGTGGTTATGCTCTCTCTGCTTTCCAAATTGTCACTAACAGGCTAGTGACCAATTTCACCAATTCACATTGGCATACTGGAACACCCTTATAATTCCCTAGTGTATGGTACTGAGGTACCCAGGGTATTGGGGTTCCAGGAGATCCTTATGGGCTGCAGCATTTCCTTTGCCACCCATAGGGAGATCTGACTATTCTTACACAGGCATGCCAGTGCAGCCTGAGTGAAATAACGTCCATGTTATTTCACAGCCATTTACCACTGCACTTAAGTAACTTATAAGTCACCTATATGTCTAACCTTCACCTGGTGAAGGTTAGGTGCTAAATTACTTAGTGTGTGGGCACCCTGGCACTAGCCAAGGTGCCCCCACATTGTTCAGGGCAAATTCCCCGGACTTTGTGAGTGTGGGGACCATATCACGCGTGCACTATACATAGATCACTACCTATGTATAGCGTCACAATGGTAACTCCGAACATGGCCATGTAACATGTCTAGGATCATGGAATTGTCACCCCAATGCCATTCTGGCATTGGGGAGACAATTCCATGATCCCCTGGGTCTCTAGCACAGAACCCGGGTACTGCCAAACTGCCTTTCCGGGGTCTCCACTGCAGCTGCTGCCAACCCCTCAGACAGGTTTCTGCCCTCCTGGGGTCCAGGCAGCCCGGCCCAGGAAGGCAGAACAAAGAATTTCCTCTGAGAGAGGGTGAAACACCCTCTCCCTTTGGAAATAGGTGTGAAGGCTGGGGAGGAGTAGCCTCCCCCAGCCTCTGGAAATGCTTTGATGGCCACAGATGCTGCCCATCTCTGCATAAGCCAGACTACACCGGTTTAGGGATCCGCCAGCCCTGCTCTGGCGTGAAACTGGACAAAGGAAAGGGGAGTGACCACTCGCCTGACCTGCACCTCCCAGGGGAGGTGGCCAGAGCTCCTCCAGTGTGCCCCAGACCTCTGCCATCTTGGAAACAGAGGTGTTGTTGGCACACTGGACTGCTCTGAGTGGCCAGTGCCATCAGGTGACATCATAGACTCCTTCTCATAGGCTCTTACCTTTCTTACTAGCCTTTCCTCCTTCCTAGGTTGCCAAACCTCCTTCTCTGGCTATTTAGGGTCTCTGCTTTTGGGAATTCTTCAGATACCGAATCTAAGAGCTCACCAGAGTTCCTCTGCATCTCCCTCTTCACCTTCTGCCAAAGGATTGACCGCTGACTGCTCAGGACACCTGCAAAACCGCAACAAAGTAGCAAAGATGACTACTGCAACCTTGTTTCGCTTCATCCTGCTGGCTTTCTCGCCTGTTTCCTGGTGGTGCATGCTCTGGGGGTAGCCTGCCTCCTTCTTGCACCAGGAGCTCTGAAGAAATCTCCCGTGGGTCGACAGAATCTTCCCCTCCTACATTGGTTGTGCAGCGGTGAGATAAGTACTTGTAACTACTTATCACTTTGTCATTTTGTACTTTTCATAAGAGAATAATATACAAAACAAGTTCAGTGTATGTACACCTAACCAAAAAGTTTTGCTTTTCTTCTCTTACACTTTCTGCTAAGTGCTGAAAAGTACTCCTAAACTTCCTAAAAGTTTCAAAAAGTTTCAAAAAGTTTTTTTTTCTGCTCTTTAAAAAGTCCTGAGACTTTTTCTCTCTTCTCACTGTCCCTAAACCTTCTTCTATCATGTCTGATGTAGGAACGTCTCTTAAAATGGTCAATACAATATATGACAATCTTAACTTCAAGAGCCTAAGGAGTCTCTGCATTGATAGAGGTTTAGTGGTAGGAACGAACCCTTCTAGAGAATCTCTGTTTAACATGCTCATTGAGAATGATAAGGCACAGGGTGGCCCTTCATCTGAGAAGTTAGTAGATAGCTCACACTCTGACTCAGGGGAGCCCCTTGAGAAAGGTGTATAGGGTTCTCTTCCAAATCTGCCACTTAGCAGACCACCTAGCAATGCTGGTAGTAATAGAAGCTGTTAGAAATGGGGTCTTTGGTTGACAGTCAGGTTACCCCCTGTACAAGCAAGGACCCTCACTCTAGTCAGGGTAAAAGAGAATCACCCTTAGCTAACCCCTGCTTACCCCCTTGGTAGCTTGGCAGAGCAGTATGCTTAACTTCAGAATTCTAGATGTAAAGTATTTGTACCAACACACACAGCAACCTAATGAAAACACTACAAAATGACACAACACAGGTTTAGACAAATAGGAAATATTTACCCAAACAAGACAAGACCAAAACGACAAAAATCCGACATACACAAGTCAAGTTATGAATTTTTAGAGATTAAACTCAAAAATAGCGCTTAGAAACAAAAATGCTTTGATGAGATGTTAACACGGCGTTGTGACGGAGTCGTTCCCAACAAGCTGACACCAGCGGCGCCGGACACGGAGTCGTGTAGACCTCCAAGTACAGTGCCTTTGGTGAAGAGTGAAAACAAGCCGATGCGCGAAGTCGGGGATCGCGGCGTCTGTGCGAAACGTTGAATCCACGCACTTCGAGCGGCGTCAGTCACGATGTGGTGCAGCGACTTCCACGGAGTCGCGGACTTCAGTGGGGCTGCAGCGGCGTCGGGCCTGCGAAGAGCATTGCGTTACAGCGAAGGTCACGGCGTCGGGTGCAGGCGGCGTCACCGGATTCAGCAGCGGCGTCGGTCCGGAATCGTCCGAAGTCGATTTCCTTGGATTTCCACCAGCTTTCCTTTCAAGGGCCCAGGGACTGGATAGGGCACCACTTGTCAGAGCAGGAGTCTCTCCAGAGACTCCAGGTGCTGGCAGAGAGAAGTCTTTGCTGTCCCTGAGACTTCAAACAACAGGAGGCAAGCTCTAACTCAAGCCCTTGGAGATTTCTTCACAAGATGGAAGGCACACAAAGCCCAGTCTTTGCCCTCTTACTCTGGCAGAAGCAGCACTGCATGAAAGCTCCACAAAGCACAGTCACAGGCAGGGCAGCACTTCTTCCTCAGCTATCAGCTCTTCTCCAGGCAGAGGTTCCTCTTGGTTCCAGAAGTGTTTCTAAAGGCTGTAGATTTGGGTGCCCTTCTTATACCCATTTTAGTCTTTGAAGTCACCTTTCTTCAAAGGGGACTCACACCTACTTGTGAAATCCTACCTTGCCCAGGCAAGGCCTCAGAAACACACCAGGGGGTTGGAGTCGGCATTGTCAGAGGCAGGCACAGTCCTTTCAGATGAGAGTGACCACTCCATCCCTCCCTCCTAGCAGAGATGGCTAATCAGGAAATGCAGGTTACACCCCAGCTCCCTTTGTGTCACTGTCTAGTTTGAGGTGAAAAAGAACCCAACTGTCAAACTGACCCAGACAGGGAATCCACTTACACGGCAGAGTCACATAATGGTTTAAGCAAGAAAATGCTCACTTTCTAAAAGTGGCATTTTCAAACGCACAATCTTAAAATCAACTTTACTAAAAGATGTATTTTTAAATTGTGAGTTCAGGGACCCCAAACTCCACATGTCCATCTACTCTCTAGGGAAATCTACACTTTAATCATATTTAAAGGTTGCCCCCATATTATCCTATAAGAGAGACAGGCCTTGCAACAGTGAAAAACGAAGTTGGCAGTATTTCACTGTCAGGACATATAAACCACATTACTATATGTCCTACCTTATCCATACACTGCACCCTGCCCTTGGGGCTACCTAGGGCCTACCTTAGGGGTGCCTTACATATAAGAAAAGGGAAGGTTTAGGCCTGGCAAGTGGGTACAATTGGCAAGTCAAATTTACATTGTAAAAATACACATACAGACACTGCAGTGGCAGGTCTGAGACATGATTACAGAGTTACTTGTGTGGGTGGCACAACCAGTGCTACAGGCCCACTAGTAACATTTGATTTACAGGCCCTGGGCACCTCTAGAGCACTTTACTAGGGACTTAACAATAAAACAAATATGCCAGTCATGGAGAACCAATTACGTACACATTTTAAACAGGAGCACTTGCACTTCAGCCCTGGTTAGCAGTGGTAAAGGGCCCAGAGTACAAAAACAGTAAAATCAGAGTCCAGCACACATCAACAACCTGGGGAACAGAGGCAAAAAGTTAAGGGAGACCACACCAAGGATGGAAAGTCTAACAGAAACTCTAATCGTAGTAGGGATGCTTTTGTTCCTGGAGGCCAGGTTGTTAGAGAGCAAGCTGTTAGGGACAGGTCTCCCTCTGTTAATTCCAACATATCCTCAGTATCCAAGCATTCCCAACCCACCCACCCTGAAGACAACATGTTAGAAAGGGAACTCAACAAGTTGAGAGTGGAAGAGACCAGACTGAAGCTTAAACAGCAACAGCTGGCTCTAGACAGGGAATCCCTAGATCTGGAGAAGGAGAGACAGAGGTTGGGGTTTGGACCCCATGGTGGCAGCAGCAGTATTCCTGATAGCAATTCTGTGAGAGAGCATTATTCCAGGAATCTGCACAAGATAGTTCCCCCTTACAAGGAGGGGGATGACATTAACAAGTGGTTTGCTGCACTTGAGAGGGCCTGTATGGTACAGGGGGTCCCTCAAAGGCAGTGGGCTGCTATCCTATGGCTATCTTTCAATGGAAAGGGTAGGGATAGGCTCCTTACTGTTAGAGAAAGTGATGCCAATAATTTTGCAGTTTTGAAGGATGCACTCTTGGATGGATTTGACTTAACCACTGAACAATACAGGATTAAGTTCAGAGACACCACAAAAGAGTCCTCCCAAGACTGGATAGACTTTGTTGACTGTTCAGTGAAGGCCTTGGAGGGGTGGTTACATGGCAGTAAAGTTTCTGACTATGAAAGCCTATATAATCGTATTCTGAGAGAGCATATTCTGAATAACTGTGTGTCTGACTTGTTACACCAATATCTAGTGGACTCAGATCTGACCTCTCCCCAAGAATTGGGAAAGAAGGCAGACAAATGGGTCAGAACAAGAGTGAACAGAGAAGTTCATACAGGGGGTGACAAGGATGGCAAAAAGAAGGATGGTAAGTCTTCTGACAAGGGTGGGGACAAATCTAAAAATGAGTCTTCATCAGGCCCACAAAAACACTCTGGTGGGGGTGGTGGGTCCAAGTCCTCTTCTAATCAAGTAAAAAAGCCTTGGTGTTATTTATGTAAAGTAAAAGGCCATTGGACAACTGATGCCAGTTGTCCAAAGAAAAACACCAAACCTCCCACTGCCAAAACCCCTATTGCAACCTCTAGTGCCCCTAGTAATAGCAGTGGTGGTGGGAGCAAACCTACTAATAGGCAATCCAAGGGAGTAGCTGGGCTCACTTTTGGTAATTTAGTTGGGGTTGGTCTTGTTAGGGAGACCACAGAGGCTGTGTTAGTCTCTGAAGGTGCCATTGATTTGGCCACCTTGGTTGCTTGTCCCCTTAATATGGATAAGTACAAGCAACTTCCCCTAATCAATGGTGTTGAGGTTCAGGTCTACAGGGACACAGGTGCCAGTGTTACCATGGTGATATAGAAGCTGGTACACCCTGAACAACACCTACTTGGTCACCAGTACCAAGTGACAGACGCTCTTAACAACACTCTTTGCCACCCCATGGCTGTTGTAAATCTCAACTGGGGGAGGGTTACTGGTCCAAAGAAAGTTGTGGTTGCCTCGGATTTACCTGTAGACTGTCTACTATGGAATGATTTGGAGACATCAGCTTGGGCAGAAGTGGAGTTGGAGGCTCATGCAGCAATGCTGGGCATTCCTGGGCATATTTTTGCTTTGACAAGGGCTCAGGCCAAAAAGCAAAAAGGACAGGGTGACTTGGATCCTGGAACAATGGACCAAGTGCTCCCTAAAGCTAGGGGTAGCAAGGGTAAATCCCTACCCACTATCCCTCCCTCTATAGATGATTCAACTTCTGAGGAAGAAGAATTTCCTCCCTGTGCAGAACCTTCACCAGAGGAGCTGGCAGCAGACACTGCTGAGCTTTTGGGTGAAGGGGGGCCTGCTAGGGAAGAGCTGGGTGTGGCACAGCAATCCTGTCCCACATTAGAGGGTCTCACAGCGCAAGCAGTCAAGCAGCAAAATGGGGATGTCAGTGACTCACATAGAGTTTACTGGGAGGACAACCTCTTGTACACAGGGGCAAGGGACCCATAACCTGGAGCAGCCAGGAGATTGGTCATCCCCCTGCAGTACAGAGAGTTCCTCCTAACTCTGGCACATGACATATGGCTGGGCATTTGGGCCAGATTAAAACATGGGAAAGGCGTGTCCCCCTGTTTCACTGGCCTAGGATGTCAGAGGACACAAAAGATTTTTGTAAGTCTTGCGTGACCTGCCAAGCCAGTGGCAAGACTGGTGGCACTCCAAAGGCTCCCCTTATTCCACTACCTGTGGTTGGGGTTCCCTTTGAAAGGGTAGGGGTTGACATGGTTGGCCCCCTTGACCCTCCTACTGCTTCAGGCAATAGGTTTATCTTGGTGGTAGTGGACCATGCCACAAGATATCCTGAAGCAATTCCTCTAAGGACCACTACAGCACCTGCAGTGGCAAAAGCCCTCCTGGGAATCTTTTCCAGGGTGGGTTTTCCAAAAGAGGTTGTATCAGACAGGGGTAGCAAATTTATGTCTGCATGCTTGAAGGCCATGTAGAAGGAATGTGGTGTAACAATCAAATTCACCACACCTTATCATCCACAAACAAATGGAATTGTAGAGAGGTTTAATAAAACTCTCAAAGGAATGATAATGGGACTCCCTGAAAAACTCAGGAGGAGATGAGATGTCCTGTTACCTTGCCTCCTTTTTGCTTACAGGGAGGTACCCCAGAAAGGAATGGGCTTCAGCCCCTTTGGGCACCCTGTAAGAGGTCCCCTAGAGCTCCTAAGCAAGATATAGTGGACTATGGCGGTTATTCCAACTTTGGCGGGCGGCAGTAGCCGCCTGCCAGGCGGGAACCGCCAATCGGCCGCCATGCGGCCAAAAGACCGCTGCCGGCATTCCAACATTCCCGCTGGGCCCAGCGGGCACTAACCAAGTTAGCGCCCGCCGGCCCAGCGGGAATGAGGCCGCAACACAGAAGCCGGCTCGGAGCCGGCGGTGTTGCGGCCGTGCGACGGGTGCAGTTGCACCCGTCGCGCTTTTCACTGTCTGCTAGGCAGACAGTGAAAAGCTGGCCGGGGCCCTGTTAGGGTACCCCTGCACTGCCCATGCCAGTGGCATGGGCAGTGCAGGGGCCCCCAGGGGCCCCAGGACACCCCTTACCGCCAGCCTCTTCCTGGCGGTGAAAACCGGTAAGGGGGTCAGAATCCGGATTCGCCCAGCCGGTGTAAAAACAGCGGGAAACCGGCTGCCCCTGTTTTCTGACTGCGGCATAACCGCCGCGGTCAGAATGGGCTTTGAAGCACCGCCAGCCTGTTGCCGGTGCTTCCGTCAATCTGCGCCCTGGCGGTCCAAGACCGCCAGGGTCAGAATGACCCCCTATGTACTTGGCCTAAGATCCAGAATGGCGCAGTACATGAAAAAGGACAGTAAAAACCTTCAGGCCAGCCAAGAGCTCCAAAAGCAATGGCATGACCAGAAGGCTGTTCTGATTCAGTACCAACCAGGACAAAAGGTGTGGGTATTGGAGCCTGTGGCCCCAAGAGTACTCCAAGACAAATGGAGTGGACCCCATCTCATTGTTGAAAAGAAGGGCGAGGTCACCTACTTGGTTGACCTAGGCACTGCCAGGAGTCCCCTTAGGGTGATTCATGTCAACCGCCTAAAACCCTACTATGACAGGGCTGATCTCACCCTGCTCATGGCTACAGATGAGGGACAGGAAGAAGAAAGTGACCCTCTCCCTGATCTCTTCTCTTCCACAGAAGAGGATGCTCTAGTGGAAGGTGTAGTTTTGGCAGACCGTCTTACTGCTGAGCAGAAAGACAACTGCATAAATCTCCTATGTCAGTTTTCTGAACTCTTTTCAACTGTGCCAGGCACCACATCTTGGTGTGAGCACACTATAGATACTGGAGGCAGCATGCCTGTCAAGAGTAAAAACTATAGGAAGCCTGACCATGTCAGGGACTGCATAAAGCAAAAAGTCCAGAAAATGCTTGACTTAGGAGTGGTTGAACATACTGAAAGCCCATGGGCCTCTCCTGTGGTGCTTGTACCAAAGCCTCACTCAAAAGATGGAAAAAGGGAGATGAGGTTTTGTGTAGATTACAGAGGTCTCAACCAGGTAACAAAAACTGATGCTCACCCTATACCAAGGGCAGATGAGCTCATAGATACACACTGGTATCTGCCAAGTATCTAAGCACCTTTGATTTGACTGCAGGGTATTGGCAGATCAAATTATCAGAAGATGCTAAAGCAAAAACTGCATTTTCGACTATTGGAGGGCACTATCAATTCACAGTAATGCCCTTTGGTTTGAAAAATGCACCTGCCACTTTTCAGAGGTTGGTGAATACAGTCCTGCAAGGGTTGGAGGCTTTTAGTGCAGCATATCTGGACGATATAGCTGTCTTTAGCTCCACCTGGGATGATCACTTGGTCCACCTGTGGAAAGTTTTGGAGGCCCTGCAAAAGGCAGGCCTCACTATCAAGGCTTCAAAGTGTCAGATAGGGCAGGGGAAAGTGGTTTATCTGGGACACCTGGTAGGTGGAGAACAGATTGCACCACTTCAGGGGAAAATCCAGACAATCCTGGATTGGGTTCCGCCTACAACTCAGACCCTGGTGAGAGCCTTTCTAGGCCTCACTGGGTATTACAGGAGATTCATTAAAAACTATGGCTTCATTGCAGCCCCACTTAATGATCTCACTAGCAAGAAGATGCCTAAAAAGGTATTGTGGACAGCTAGCTGTCAGAAAGCTTTTGAGGAGCTCAAACAGGCCATGTGCACTGCACCTGTCATAAAAAGCCCATGTTACTCCAAGAAATTCAGTGTTCAAACTGATGCATCTGAATTAGGGGTAGGGGCAGTCTTATCACAACTCAATTCTGAGGGCCAGGATCAACCTGTTTCTTTTAAAAGCAGGAGGTTGATCCCTAGAGAAAAGTGTTGGTCTGCCATAGAGAGGGAGGCCTTTGCTGTGGTCTGGGCACTGAATAAGTTGAGGCCATACCTGTTTGGCACTCACTTCATTGTTCAGACAGACCACAAACTTCTACTTTGGCTAAAACAAATGAAAGGTGAAAACCCTAAATTGGTGAGGTGGTCCACATCTCTACAGGGAATGGACTATACAGTAGAAAATAGACCTGGGAGTACCCACTCCAATGCAGATGGACTCTCCAGATATTTCCACTTAGACAATGAAGACTCATCAGGTCATGGCTAGTTTTATTGTCCTTCGTTTGGGGGGGGGGTTGTATAGGAAAGTACCATCTTGCCTGGCATGTTACCCCCATATTTCACTGTATATATGTTGTTTTAGTCTATGTGTCACTGGGACCCTGCCAGGCAGGGCCCCAGGGCTCATATGTGTGCCCTGTATGTGTTCCCTGTGTGATGACTAACGGTCTCACTGAGGCTCTGCTAACCAGAACCTCAGTGGTTATGCTCTCTCTGCTTTCCAAATTGTCACTAACAGGCTAGTGACCAATTTCACCAATTCACATTGGCATACTGGAACACCCTTATAATTCCCTAGTATATGGTACTGAGGTACCCAGGGTATTGGGGTTCCAGGAGATCCCTATGGGCTGCAGCATTTCCTTTGCCACCCATAGAGAGATCTGACTATTCTTACACAGGCCTGCAAGTGCAGCCTGAGTGAAATAACGTCCACGTTATTTCACAGCCATTTACCACTGCACTTAAGTAACTTATAAGTCACCTATATGTCGAACCTTCACCTGGTGAAGGTTGGGTGCTAAGTTACTTAGTGTGTGGGCACCCTGGAAATAGCCAAGGTGCCCCCACATTGTTCAGGGCAAATTCCCCGGACTTTGTGAGTGCGGGGACACCATTTCACATGTGCACTATACATAGGTCACTACCTATGTATAGCGTCACAATGGTAACTCCGAACATGGCCATGTAACATGTCTAAGATCATGGAATTGTCATCCCAATGCCATTCTGGCATTGGGGAGACAATTCCATGATCCCCCGGGTCTCTAGCACAGAACCCGGGTACTGCCAAACTGCCTATCCGGGGTCTCCACTGCAGCTGCTGCTCCTGCCAACCCCTCAGACAGGTTTCTGCCCTCCTGGGGTCCAGGCAGCCCTGGCCCACAAAGGCAGAACAAAGGATTTCCTCTGAGAGAGGGTGTAACATTCTCTCCCTTTGGAAAAAGGTGTGAAGGCTGGGGAGGAGTAGCCTACCCCAGCCTCTGGAAATGATTTGATGGGCACAGATGCTGCCCATCTCTGCATAAGCCAGTCTAGAGCAGTTTAGGGATCCGCCAGCCCTGCTCTGGCGTGAAACTGGACAAAGGAAAGGGGAGTGACCACTCCCCTGACCTGCACCTCCCAGGGGAGGTGCCCAGAGCTCCTCCAGTGTGCCCCAAACCTCTGCCATCTTGGAAACAGAGATGTTGCTGGCACACTGGACTGCTCTGAGTGGCCAGTGCCATCAGATGATGTCAGAGACTCCTTCTGATAGGCTCTTACCTTTCTTACTAGCCTATCCTCCTTCCTAGGTAGCCAAACCTCCTTTTCTGGCTATTTAGGGTCTCTGCTTTGGGGACTTCTTCAGATACCGAATGCAAGAGCTCACCAGAGTTCCTCTGCATCTCCCTCTTCACCTCCTGCCAAAGGATCAACCGCTGACTACTCAGGACGCCTGCAAAACCGCAACAAAGTAGCAAAGACGACTACTGCAACCTTGTATCGCTTCATCCTGCCGGCTTTCTCGCCTGTTTCCTGGTGGTGCATGCTCTGGGGGTAGCCTGCCTCCTTCTTGCACCAGGAGCTCTGAAGAAATCTCCTGTGGGTCGACGGAATCTTCCCCCTGCAACCGCAGGCAACAAAAGACTGCATCACTGGTCCTCTGGGTCCCGTCTCAGCACAACGAGCGTGGTCCCTGGAACTCAGCAACTCTGTCCAGGTGACTCCCACAGTCCAGTGACTCTTCAGTCCAAGTTTGGTGGACGTAAGTCCTTGCCTCACCACGCTAGACTACATTGCTGGGAACCACGTGATTTGCAGCTGCTCCGGCTCCTGTGCACTCTTCCAGGATTTCCTTTGTTCACAGGCAAGAATGGGTCCCCGACACTCTAACCTGCAGTGTACAACCTTCTGAGTTGTCCTCCGGCGTTGTGGGACTCCCTTTTGTGACTTCGGGTGGACTCTGGTTCACTCCTCTTCTAAGTGCCTGTTCCGGTACTTCTGCGTGTGCTGCCTGCTTCTGTGAGGGCTCATTGACTTGCTGGGCGCGCCCTCTGTCTCCTCATCCAAGTGGCGACATCCTGGTGCCTCCTGGGCCACAGCAGCATCCAAAAACTCTAACTGTGACCCTTGCAGCTAGCAAGGCTTGTTTGTGGTCTTTCTGCATGGGAATACCTCTGCAAGCTTCTTCATGATGTGGGACATCCATCCTCCAAAGGGGAATTTCCTAGTCCTCTTCGTTCTTGCAAAACACCAAGCTTCTTCCATCCGGTGGCAGCTTCCTTGCACCCTCAGCTGGCATTTCCTGGGCTCCTGCCCACTCTCGACACTGTCGTGACTCTTGGACTTATTCCCCTTGTCTTACAGGTACTCAGGTCCGGAAATCCACTGTTGTTGCATTGCTGGTGTTGGTTTTCCTTGCAGAATCCCCCTATCATGACTTCTGTGCTCTCTGGGGGTTGTAGGTGCACTTTACACCTACCTTACAGGGTCTTGGGGTGGGCTATTTTTCTAACCCTCACTGTTTTCTTACAGTCCCAGTGACCCTCTACAAGCTCACATAGGTTTGGGGTCCATTCGTGGTTTGCATTCCATTTTGGAGTATATGGTTTGTGTTGCCCTTATACCTAAGTGCTCCTATTGCAATCTATTGTAACTTTACACTGCTTGCATTACTTCCTTTTGCTATTACTGCATAATTTTGGTATTGTGTACATATATCTTGTGTATATTTCTCATCCTCATACTGAGGGTACTCACTGAGATACTTTTGGCATATTGTGATAAAAATAAAGTACCTTTATTTTTAGTATATCTGTGTATTGTGTTTTCTTATGATATTGTGCATATGACACCAGTGGTATAGTAGGAGCTTTACATGTCTCCTAGTTCAGCCTAAGCTGCTTTGCCATAGCTACCTTCAATCAGCCTAAGCTGCTAGAAACACCTCTTCTACACTAATAAGGGATAACTGGACCTGGCACAAGGTGTAAGTACCTCTGGTACCCACTACAAACCAGGCCAGCCTCCTACAAAGTCAAAATATGTAATATGTGCTTTAGAAATCACCATATTACAATGCATAAGAAATAGGTAGCTTCTGGAATACTGATGTCTTTGACATAAACTTAGGTCCTGATCTTGATACCATTTCTTTCTGGCTTCCAGCTGGTGCACGAATGCCAGCCTATTCCGTCTAAGGCCCTGAGTTATAGGGGTTTTGGTAAATAGGTAGCATGTTTTTTGGTGAGAGGGATAACAATCTCCATTACTAAAGAAATTCTACCCAGAATACAGTGTGATTGATTGAAAGCATATTCTAACAGCAACTAGGTTGGGGAACAAATCAAATAATACCAATCTGAGTGTAGCCTACTGCATGCAGGAGAGTTATTCCTTTGTCAAATGCACCTATTTAGGTTTTAATATCTTTTACAGCTATCACATAAGTAACATTTAGGCCGTCATTACAACCGTGGCTGTCGGTGTTAAAGCGGCGGTAATACCACCAACAGGCCGGCGATAAAAAAAAATGGGATCACGACCACGGCAGAAACCGCCAACACAGACAGCCACTTTAACACTCCGACCGCCATGGCGCTAGTAACAAACACCGCAGCAGTAACCACCAACAGACAGGAGGAAGACAATGTACTGCCCACCTCATCACAACCCGCCAATCTGCCAGCTTTTTCTGTGCGGTACCATCGCCATTAAAAGCACGGCAGAAACAGAACCCAGAAGGGAAACCACTCACCTCTCGACAGTCATCGAAGAACCAGGACTTCATGGAGCCCGAGTTACAGGTCCTGCCCATGCTGGTCTACCTCCTCATCTACCAGGAACACGAAAGGAGGCGGCGTAGACCACTGTAAGTACTGCACCTAGTACACAGTGGAGGGGGGGAGAAAAAAAAGTGTGACACACGCACACAACATGCAACACCCCCACCATCACCCTCACCCACAACACCATACACACAAACACATGCAACAACATGAAATTTACACCCCGTAACACCCTGGAAGAACGTAAGGACAAAAGGAATTGAGTGAAATCAGGGATCTATTAGAAATAGGCAGCTATACGTAACAAATAGAAAAACAGTATTTACAAAAATATACAATATGTACATGAGGCCGTACATTGTCCCTTCCAAATGTCCATGGGTCAGTGGGCCAAAAATCATGGGCCAAGCCCACACTTGAATCCTGCCTCAATAAGGAGAGAACACTGCAGGGGCATCAGGTCGGAAACACACAGGCACCTCAGGGTGACGGGGAAGGGTTGGCACCTCAGCCGGAAGATGGGACAACGTCACTGCTCCTGGAGGGGCTCCATTGCCACAGCGATGTCTTGGGGAGTGCAAAGCCACAGTCTCTCAAGTGGGTGGTTTGCCCACTGCTTGGTCCTGGGTAGTGCAAAGCCACAGTCTCTCAAGTGGGTGGTTTGACCACTGCTTGGTACTGGGGAGTGCAAAACCACGGTCTCTCAAGTGGGTGGTTTGCCCACTGTTTGGTCCTGGGGAGTGCAATGCCACAGTGCTTCATCCTAGCAAGGGGGGTGAGTGGATGGCTTCTCCACTGGTTCTGGAGGGGGCCTTGTGCCCAGTGTGCTTCATCCTGGCAAGCAGGGGGTGAGTGGATGCATATCTCCACTGGTCCTGGAGGGGGCCTTGTGCCCAGTGTGCTTCATCCTGCCAAAGAGGGGGTGAGTGGATGCATATCTCCACTGGTTCAGGAGGGGGCCTTGTGCCCAGTGTGCTTCATCCTGGGAAGGAGGGGGTGAGTGGATGCATATCTCCACTGGTTCTGGAGGAGCTTGTGCCCAGTGTGCTTCATTGTGGTAAGGAGGGGGTGAGTGGAGGCATATCTCCACTAGTTCTGGAGGGAGCCTTGTGCCCAGTGTGCTTCATCCTGCCAAGGAAGGAGTGAGTGGATGTATATCTCCACTGGTTCTGGAGGGGGCCTTGTGCCCACTGATGCAGCACTTGAGGTGTGGCAGTTCACATTCCCTCACCTGGGTGTCTGAGGCACGAGATTTTCAGGGACCAGGTTGCACGATAGTCCATGGAGGCAGGGCTAGACTCCATTCTGTGGCGGCCAAGGCTGCAAACTGGTGGTAGTGCTGGTGCTGATGGGGGTGCTACCAGTGGTGGTGGGAGGCTCCAGCCCGTCTCCTGCAGCCTCGGACGGCTGCCCACCGGGGCTGCTGCTGCTTGTAGTGGTCCTACTGTCAGTAGTGCAGGTGGCGGTGCTTGCGGTGGGGCTGCTGGCCTTGCTGGCCATGGTGCAGGTGCTGCCAGTGGTGGAGGGAGGCTCCAGCTCTTCTCCTGCAGCCTCCGGCAGCTTCCCACTGGGGATGATCCTGCTGACAGTAGTGGTGCTAGCGGCGGTGCGGTGCAGGTGGTGGTGCTTGCAGTGGGGCTGCTGGCAGTGCTGCCTGCGATGCAGGTGGCGGGGCTGGAGGTTGTGCTGGTAGGCACCAGGCCTTCACCTGCAGCCTCCGATTGCTGAAGTGCCTTGCCTTGGGTTTTCTGCCCCTTCCTCACCTTGGCAGATGCTGTTGTGACCTTGGCTCTGGCATTTGGAGTTTTGGAGGAGGCCTTGCTGGGTGGTTCGTGCTCCTTGCCCTTGCTGCATGCTGTCCCCTTCTTCACCTTGGCAGGTGGTGGAATGGTTTTGTCCTTTGCAGGGGTTGGTGGCACACTGGCTGGGCTGACGGTTGCCCCCTTTGAGCCTCTGTGAGTTGCAGGTGCCACAGCGGACACCAACTTGGTGGCTGAGGTGCTGGCCTGGGTTCTGTACATCCTGGCCCGAGGGGAAGGACTGGGGGGGAGGGGTTGGGAAGAAGTCAATGTTTGCCAGGAAAAGCTTTTTAGACACACTGGGGTGGGAAGAGGGAGAGGGTTTGGGAGTAGAGGAAGAGGGAGTGGTTGTAGGAGGTGTCTGTCTGCTGAGTTTGGGTAAAGGTGCATGGTCTGGATGCTGTTGTGAGGTGGATGGCTGTTGGGTGGGTGGGTGCTTGTGTTTGTGTACTTTGGGAGGAGGGGTCACAGGCACACTGGGAGAGGACACAGGGGACGTGCGCCTGGATGTAGGGGTGATGACTGCCAGTGAGGGTTGAGTAGTGATGGGCGTACTGGTGATGGAGGTAGTGGGGGAGGATGTAGTGCATGCAGGTGTGAGTGGAGACGATACTGGGAGGGAGGTGGACGAGGAGGAGGAGGGGGACACAGTGGAGGCACTGGATGTAGGTGTGTCTGCATGGGGATGGTGCTTGTGTGAGTGCCTGTGGGATGATGTGTGGTGCTTGTGCTTGCCTGAGCCACTTCTGTGTGTTTATTTGAGTGAATGCTGGTCTGAAGGTCTGTTTGGGATAGGCTGGGGTTGAGGGGATTGGGACTGGGTGAAGGAAGTTGGAGGGGGATCTAGAGACTGGTACAAGGGCTGCCATCAGTGTAGAGGCCAGAGCCTGAAATGCTCTCTGTTGGGCCACCACACCAGAGTGAATGCTCTCCAGGTATGCATTTGTTTGTTGCAAATGCCTCTCAACACCCTGGATGGCATTCAGAATGGTTGACTGCCCAACAGTGAGGGATCTCAGGAGGTCAATAGCCTCCTTACTGAGGGCAGCAGGGCTGACTGGGGCAGGGCCTTAGGTGCCTGGGGCAAAGGAGATGCCCAGCCTCCTGGGTGAGAGGGCACAAGAAACACGCTGAGGGGCTGCTGGGAGGGCGGTGCTGGTAGGGGGAGTGGCGGCTGTACCTATTGTTGGGGTGGGCACAGAGGTATCCGCCACCACCTGAGAGCTTCCATTGGAGGAGGAGTCACTGTCTGTGGTCTCCCCTCCTGTCCCCATCGTGGTGCTCCCCTCGCCCTCCATCCCACTGGTGCCCTCACCCTCGGTGGATTCTGCCTCCAGGCCCATGTGGGATGCAGCTCCCTCCATCTCCGGTGCCTCTGCTCCTCCACCAGATGATGCTAATGCACACAAGGACAGGGTGACAAAACAAAAAAGGGGGGGGAGACAGAGGATACACTTGGTCAATGCCAGCAGCACCACTACTGTTGGCATACACAACACACAGGGAACAGCCCTATGCACTAGGCCATGCACCACCAGTTACTAAGATAGTCACCAGCCCATGGGGTATAATGCCTAACACCATTATCTGCACACCTGAAACCCACAGGACCCAGCCCAGTAACCTGCCTACTAACACTATTGGGGTAGGAGTGCTTCAGAGTCTGCCCAACAAGGGACCTACCCTGCCATCCTCATCCTGGCCTAGGGGCACCCATAGCCCACATCCCCCACCCAGGTACCTCTTAACGCGACAGCAAATTCAGGATTCAGAATCTGTAATCACCCCCTTGTGGCTGCTGTGATGCTTTTAAGCATCCATCCAACTCCGGATAGGCCACTGCCAGGATGTGGAACATCAGGGGGGTCATGGTGCGATGGGCACCCCTTCCTCATTGGGAGGGCAGCCCCAGCTGGGACTCCGCCATCTTCTTTGCCCAGCGGCGCAGGTCCTCCCAGCTTTTGCGGCAGTGGGTGCTCCGCCTGTCAAAGACCCCCAGGGTCCGCACCTCCTTGGCGATGGCATGCCAAATACCCTTTTTCTGGTGGGCGCTGACATGAATGGAAAAGACAGCAGAAAAGAGAATTAGTCAACCGTCTGGACCGTCACAGTAATGACCCACAATATCTCTCCCATCCCCTGACGCACATACATTGACCACCTAACATGCAGCACTCTGGCCAGGACGCACCTGCCCCCCCCTACATGTGGCTTACCTACAAAGCACTCCATATATTTATGGCCCACGCATCATGCTCACAGTGTACTCATCTGTTTGTCTGGAGAACCGTAGAGTAATGTGTACTGGGGCAGGACCCCATACACCAGTTTCTCAAACTCCTCTGCAGTGAATTCAGGGGCCCTTTCCCCAGACACATGAGCCATTGTCGCTTCCAGACACAGGTCACAGCAGCACTTGCAGTATAGATCCTCTCTTATTGAAGGTCGGGCAGCGAGTGAGTGAACAGATAGAAAATGGCGTTGATGTCTGCGACGGTGCGTACCGTCACCGACGACGTACATTACCATTGGCTCCTGGAACCCATCGGACCCAATGATAACCAATGCGAAGTTGTGCGGTGGTCTTTGACCACATACCCCAACTGCGCACAACGACAGCAGAATTACCTCATTTCCACTTGTCCCTCCTCACAGGTCAGGCAGCCGGCATTTCAGGGGGGCACAGGCCATGGCACCTAATTGCGTCACAGTAGACATTGGCACAGCAACTGATTGTCGGACTCACATCTTGTTTCTATAAGGTAAATAAATCATCATTAGTGCAATAGATGTGTGAATATGACCCTCTGCTCACCGTTTTCTTCCATAGGATTCAACTACTGAGGCTGAATATGAGATGGCGGCATCCTGCGGTGTACTGACCCCTGGGGGACCTGGCGACAATGGAGGACAGACACATTATCATAACCTGCAGACTTGATCGTGCCACAATCCTAGAACTGTGCACCCAATTGGAGCCAGACCTGATGTCAGATATCCGCCAGCCCACAGGTATCCCCCCTCTAGTGCAGGTCCTGTCAGTGCTCCATTTTCTGGCTAGTGGTTCCTTCCAAAGAACAGTGGCCATGGCATCAGGGATGTCCCAGCCAATGTTCTTCAACGTGTTGTCAGCCCTGCTGAAACACATGCGCACCAACAAACTGTTCCCCCAGGTGGAGGATTTGGCCACAGTGAAAGCTGGCTTTTATGCCCTGGGACATATCCCCAACATCATTGGTGCCATTGATGATACACATGTGCATTTGTCGTCCCCCCCCCGGAGAAATGAACACGTTTTCAGGAATAGAAAAAGCTATGACTCTATGAATGTGCAGATGGTGTGTTTGGTGGACAAGTACATCTCCCATGTGAATGCCAAATATCCTGGCTCTGTGCATGACGCCTTTATCTTGAGGAATAGCAGCATCCCATATATGATGGGCCAAATCCAGGGGCACCGGGTGTGGCTAATAGGTGAGCCCAAGATCCCCACACAGTATGAGTAGGTGTCTGGGAATGGGGTTGTCCCTAAGGGTTAGTGTGTGCCGAACAGCTGTCCCTCAATATTTGCAGGAGACTCTGGTTACCCCAACCTCTCATGGCTACTGACCCCAGTGAGGAATGCCCGGACAAGGAGAGAGGAACGTTAGAGTGAGGCACATGGGCGTACAAGGAGGATTATTGAAAGGACCTTCAGCCTCCTGAAGGCGAGGTTCTGGTGCCTCCATCTCACAGGTGGCTCCCTGTACTACTCACCCAAGAAGATGTGCCAGATCATCGTTGCATGTTGCATTTTGCACAACCTGGCCTTGCGACGCTAGATGCTTTTTCTGCAGGAGGATGTGCCTGGAGATGGTCTTGTGGCAGCGGTGGAGCCTGTGGACAGTGAGGAAGAGGAGGCACAATAAGAAGATGTTGACAACAGAAGCAATATAATTCAGCAGTACTTCCAGTGACACACAGGTAAGACACTGTAAGTTCACTTTACATTTCAGTTTTCTGTTTGACATTGTACATGGCAGCCTGTTTCCCTATGTCTATGGCCACTGACTGTACCCTTTGGCATCTCTATTTTCAGATCTCTGTGCCCAACTCTGGCTCCTGCTATGTGTACTGCTGCCCACCAAAGGTCATTCCAAAGTATATTTCACTGTAAATTTGAGTAGTAATGCTTTGATAATGTTGTACTAATATATATGTGAATCATTTGACAGACTCCAGATTAGTATTTGTTCCAAGGGTGTTTATTTAAGTGTTCATAAGTAGAGGGGGATGTGCAATGGGCTGGGCTGATGGTGGAAGAAAGTCCATGGTAGAGTCCAGTCTCTTGGTATTACAGGTGCATTGTCCAATGAGGCATAGGAAGGGGAGTAATGGCAGTTCAAGGTGGACAGGGTGACAGAGTGGGACAGAAGGTTGACAATCAAAAGAGTCTTATTTTCTGGCGGGGGGTCTTGGCAATCTTCTCTGGCTTCTGCCTGGATTGCAGGGACCGTTTGTGGGGTGGTTCTCCTTCTGCAGGGAATGGGGTGCTGGTGGCCTGTTGTTCCTGTGGCGGGGCCTCCTGTCCACTAGCACCGGTGGAGGTGGAAGGCTGTTCATTGGTTTGGCTATGTCAGGGGCCCGTTGTTGTGCCACTGCCTTCCTCATGGTCTTGCCCATGTCAGCCAGCACCCCTACAATGGTGACCAGGATGGTGTAAATGCTTTTTAGGTCATCCCTGATCACCAGGTACTGTCCTTCCTGCAGCCGCTGGGTCTCCTGCAACATGGCCAGTATCTGGCCCATTGTCTCCAGGAATGGTGGTATGCTCCCAGGATGTTGGAGAGTGCCTTGTGGAGAGGGGGTTCCCTGGGCCTGTCCTCCCCCTGTCGTACAGCAGTCTTCCCAGCTTCCCTGTTGTCCTGTGCCTCTGTCCCCTGAACTAAATGCCCAATGCCACTGACTCCAGGTCCTTGATCGTCCTGAGTTTGTGGGGTTGCTTAGGGTCCCTGTAGTGGTGGACACACTGCTGATTGACGTGTCCTGGTGACAGTAGCATGGGCCCGCTGGGTGGGTGCTGTGCTGGTGTTTCATGAGGGGGAAGGCTCGGTGATGGGTTGGGACTGTGGCAGGGGAACCGACTGTCCAGAGGTCCTGGATGGGCCAGGTTGGTCATCGTCATCCAGGCGTGCAGAGCTGCTCTCGTCACTGTGGGCCTCTTCGGGGGGGGGGAACTGGATGTAGCTGGCACCTCCTCTCCGATGACATTGAGTATGGGTCCTGTGGGGATACAAATGCAGTGTTAGTGTATCTGCGTGTACCATCTTGTGGATGGGTGTGTTTCCCTGTATGATTGTGATTTTCCTGTCAGCTTGGCCTTGTGTGAGTGGTGAGTTTGTGGGCTGGGTGAGTCTCTCTACTGGGCAGGTTTTATTGATGGGTGTCCATGCAGGTCTGTGTTGGGGGTCCATGCATTGGTGTTACATGCAGGGCTTGGTATTGGGATGGGTGGGTTGTGATGGTGGGGTATGTGTGAGGTGGTGGAGTGATGGGGGTGAGGGGAGGGGTAGGAGTTTGTAATGGCATGAAGGTAGGGTGGGGGGGGATAAAGTAGTAAAGATTTGACTTACTAGAGTCCAGTCCTCCTGCTACTCCTGCGAGGCCCTCAGGATGCATTATTGCCAAGACTTGCTCCTCCCATTTAGTTAGTTGTGGTGGATGAGTGGGGGCCCCCTCCAGTCCTCTGTACGGCTACCTGGTGTCTTGCAACCACGGAACACACCTTCTCCTGTAGGTCTTTCCACTTCTTCCTGATGTCATCCCTTGTTCTTGGATGCTGTCCCACAGCGTTGACCCTGTTCACAATCCTCCGCCATAGCTCCATCTTCCTTGCAATGGATGTCTGCTACACCTGTGATCCGAATAGCTGTGGCTCTACCCGGGTGATTTCCTCCACCATGACCCTTAGCTCCTTCTCTGAAAACCTGGTGTGTCTTTGTGGTGCCATGGATGTGGTGTGAGTGATATGTGTGAGGATGTGTGGGGTGATGTGTGGGGTGATGTGTTGGGGTGTATGCTGTGAGGTGCGTGGATGATGTATGGGTGATGGTGTTCTGTGGCTCAGATTGAGTGGGTGCTCCTGGCTTGTGTCTCTCTCTGTTGGTGATTTTGTTTTTCGTTGAACGAGTTGTGGGTAATGAGGGTGTGTGTTTTATAGTGGTGTGAGTATGGGGGTGTGGTGTGTGTATGTGTGTCAGGTGGGTGTAGTTTGAATTGTCCAATGTGGTGGTGTTTTGTAAATGTGTCTGTATTTTGAGCACGGCGGTGTGTACCGCCAATGGTTTACTGCGGTTGAAAGACCGCAGTAGTGATTCGTGGGTTGTGATACTGTGGGCGTATTCCTGTTGGCGTAACGGTGTGGGTTCTGCTATCGCCAGTTTATCACTGACCTTTGGTGTGGCGGACTTGTGTGGGTGTCTGTATAGTGGCAGTTTTCTCAGTGTGGGCCATAATACCCGTAGCAGAATACCGCTGCAGTAAGTTGCTGGCCATCAGCACGCGGAATGTGGCATTTACCGCCAGGATTGTAATGAGGGCCTTAGTCTAACAAATATTGTTCCCTATTAAAATTATGTTTAATTGAACTGGTTTAATAACACGGTCTGTAACATTTACAAATTAAATACAGAAAGAAGTGATTGTCCTACATTCTGTAAATGCTTGTGTTGTATTTAGAACAAGCCAGTAGACAATAAATTTAACTTCAATTTTATGGCAATTTACAGAAGCTCTTATTATGCATTGCTTAACTTGCTTTATTAAAATAGCAGCAGTCAAAAGAAATAAAAAAAACTACTAGTCCCATGAGACTTATCCATAAAAGCCAACAGGAACACAACTGTAGTCCAACTGAATAACCAATCAGGACAGGAGACCCCTGTAATACCTATCTTGATTGCAAACTGTCCTCTTTTCATGCTGCTTGCTGTAAAGATAAGTATATATACTTCTCTTTAAAACTGCTGAATCTTTTATGCTGTGATATTAATAATAAGATAGTATCCTAAGGTTTATTTACATGTTATAAGCTTTTCTTTTATAATACGAGTTGTTATATTTCTCTACCTCAGACCTCATTTGGTTCGGCCCAACTATTCCTTGATTGGGGCACTTGCTTTTGTGCTGCTATTGGCTAGCCTATCACACCTTTGTACCTGTTTTTCTCCTGAGGTATTCCATTCCTTGGCGCTATTCATTCTTCAAATCAGCTCCGGTCATCGCTTGCTCCTTCTTTCCGACTCAGAGCTTCAGCGACGCCCCTGGGCAGGGCTGGAATTTGGGCGTTCCCAGTTCCTCCTCTCCAGGCGAAGGCTCCACCTTTTGGCAAGGGTTTTTACTCAGCTCTGCAGCTTTAGCTCTTTCTTCATATTTAATCTCATTTCAAGTATACTTTTCATTGACAAGTACTAAAAGCACTTGTTTGTAATGGAAACAAGGGGTGTTGATACATTTTATGCACAAAATGACATTGAAGTAGAGGAAATTCAATAGAAATTATATGACTTTATCCAGCTGTCTGTAAAACAGGCAGTGGATTCTTCTATGTCTAAGATAAAATACAGTAATTAATATTATGCCAAAAATATGTTGGCCCTGTCTGAGGGGGGAAGCAGAAAACCTAAATTAATGTCTGTTAACTATCTAATGTTGTCAAGGATTCTTCTTCTCACAAGGGGAAAGAAAGACCTTGCAGTAAATCAAAAAGCACTTTTTGGTCAGTGAGGTTACCTCATATGTGGTTGAAGGTACAGTATTGTTTCTCCAAGGCCTCCTTCCAAGGAGGGGGCATTTTATTCTAGAGACAGTAACACCAGTACTAAGATTGTGATTTCCGTTATTCATGGTACGGATGATAATACCTATTATTGATATTGATGATAAAAATGATAAGGGTGCTTGTTGGAAATGGCCCTTCTGCAGGGTTATCCCCAGACTTTTTGCCTTCCTCCTTCTCTTTTTCTGACCTCATTTTTGCCTGATTTTAGACTCTGCGCACTTTACCACTGCTAACAAGTGCTAAAGTGCATATGCTCTCTCCCTTTAAACATGGTAACATTGGATCATACCCAATTGGACTATTTAATTTACCCATAAGTCCCTAGTAAGGTGCACTGTATGTGCCCAGGGCCTGTAGATTAAATGCTACTAGTGGGCATGCAGCACTGGTTGTGCCACCCACTTTATTAGCCCCTTCACCTTGTCTCAGGCCTGCCATTGCAAGGCCTGTGTGTGCAGTTTCACTGCCACTCCGACTTGGCATTTAAAAGTATTTGCAAAGCCTAAAACTCCCCTTTTTCTACATATAAGTCACCCCTAATGTGTGCCCTAGGTAACCCCTAGAGCAGGGTGCTGTGTGGGTAAAAGGCAGGACATGTACCTGTGTAGTTTACATGTCCTGGTAGTGTAAAACGCCTAAATTCGTTTTTACACTACTGTGAGGCCTGCTCCCTTCATAGGCTAACATTGGGGCTGCCCTCATACATTATAGAAGTGGTAGCTGCTGATCTGAAAGGAGTAGGTAGGTCATATGTAGTATGGTCCAAATGGTAATACAAAATCCTGCTGACTGGTGAAGTTGGATTTAATATTACTATTTTAGAAATGCCACTTTTAGAAAGTGAGCATTTCTCTGCACTTAAATCTTTCTGTGCCTTACAATCCACGTCTGGCTGGGTTTAGTTGACAGCTCCTTGTGCATTCCCTCAGGCACACCCCAAACACAGGGTACTCAGCCTCACTTGCATACATCTGCATTTTGAATGGGTCTTCCTGGGCTGGGAGGGTGGAGGGCCTGCTCTGACACAAAGGACTGCCACACCCCCTAGTGGGACCCTGGCAGACAGGATCGAACTGAAAGGGGACCTGGTGCACTTCTAAGCCACTCTTTGAAGTCTCCCCCACGTCAAAGGCACATTTTGGTACAAAACAGGGCCTCTGCCCTACCACCTCAGACACTTGCTGGAGAAGAAACCTGAACCAGAACCTGCATCCTGCCAAGAAGAACTGCCTGGCTGCCTAAAGGACTCACCTGACTGCTTTCTACAGAGGACTGCTGCCTTGCTTTTGCCCTGCTGCTTTGCTGAACTCTTGACCTGCTGCAGAAGTGCTCTCCAAGGGCTTGGATAGAGTTGGCCTCCTGTTCCCTGAAGTCTCAGGACCAAAAAGACTTCTCTCTTTCAACTGGACTCCTTGTGCGGCAAAGAAATTTGACGCACAGCTTGCTCCGCGGTGAGAAATTCACTGCACACTGACCCGGGACGACACCGCTCGACTTTGCAAGGAAAAGATCGACGCGGCGCATGCGGTGTGACCGGAACTTCGATGCACAGCGCACCCGGACAATGCCGCCCGATTTCCAGAGAGGAAATCGACGCAGTGCCTGCTGTGAGGGAGAAAATTCCACGCACAGCCCACTGGAACGACGCACAGCCGGACAACAAGCCCAGGGTTCCACGCACAGACCCCGGGGTGTCTGAAAACCCTGCGACTCACAGAGGAGACTGTCCGCGTGCCGGAAATCGATGCAACGTCTTCCCTGTGTGAAAAATAACGACGCAAGTCCGTGTGTGAAGGGGCGAAACCGACGCACACACCATTTTCCACGCATCTCCTCCTCTGCGGCCCTTTGCGGAGATTTTTCACTCCAAACCAGGTACTTTGTGCTTGAAAGAGACTTTGTTTGCTTTTTAAAGACTTAAGACACTTTATATCACTTTCCAGTGACATCTTTACATTTTCATATTGCATCTTTTATCGTTTTGACCTGCAAATACCCAGATAAATATTATATATTTTTCTAAACACTGTGTGGTGTATTTTTGTGGTGCTATATTGTGTCATTGTATGATTTATTGCACAAATACTTTACACATTGCCTTCTACGTTAAGCCTGACTGCTCAGTGCCAAGCTACCAGAGGGTGGGCACAGGATAATTTGGATTGTGTGTGACTTACCCTGACTAGAGTGGGGGGCCTTGCTTGGAGAGAGGGTAAACTGACTGCCAACCAAAGACCCCATTTCTAACACTGATGATTCTGAGTTTTGGCTGGGTCTCAAGCAAAAGAAGCGAATAATGTTATCTCCCAAAGTTGATCCTTTTAAATCCAATCCTGTTTTGGATTTGGAAGGACTGCCCTTTGTTAATCCCAAATCTATTCATCACCTTAACTCCACTGAATAGTTTCCTTTAGAACATGTGGGAGAATATATTTCTAGTAAATTACATTTACTATTGTGTTGGACTTTTTTGCTTATGCAGGGTCATCTCCAATCTTTTGGCTCCTGCCTCCTATTTTTTGTGAACTGTTGCTGTTGGCTTTTGAACGCTGAGCACTTTACCACTGCTAACCAGTGCTAAAGTACATATGCTCTCTGTGTAAATTGTATGGTTGATTGGTTTATCCATGATTGGCATATTGGATTTACAAGTAAGTCCTTAGTAAGGTGCACTAGAGGTGCCAGGGCCTGTAAATCAAATGCTACTAGTGGGCGTGCAGCACTGGTTGTGCCATTCACATAAGTAGCTCTGTAATCATGTCTCAGACCTGCCACAGCAGTGTCTGTGTGTGCAGTTTTAACTATAAATTCGACTTGGCAAGTGTACCCACTTGCCAGGCCTAAACCGTTCCTTTTTTTACATGTAAGGCACCCCTAAGGTAGGCTCTAGGTAGCCCCAAGGTGCAGTGTATGGTTATGGTAGGACATATAGTAAGGTGTTTTATATGTCCTGACAGTGAAATATTGCTAAATTCGTTTTTCACTGTTGCAAGGCCTGTCCCTCTCATAGGTTAACATGGGGGCTACCTTTAAATCTGATTAAAGTGTAGCTTCCCTTTGGGAGCTCATGGACATGTGGAGTTTGGGGTCTCTGAGCTCGCAATTTAAAAATTCATCTTTTATTAAAGTTGATTTTGAGATTGTGTTTGAAAATGCCACTTTTAGAAAGTGAGCATTTTCTTGCCTATACCGTTTCTGTGACTCTGCCTGTTTGCGGATTCCCTGTCTGAGTCAGTTTGACAGTTGGGCTGGTTGCACCGCACACTAGACAGTGACACAAAGGGAGCAGGGGTGTAGTCTGCATTTCCTGATCCATCTGTGCTAGGAGGAAGGGGAGGAGTGGTCATTTACACCTGAAAGGGCTGTGCCTGCCTCACACAATGCAGTCTCCAACACCCTGGTAAATGTCTGGGGCCTAGCCTGGGCAAGGCAGGATTTCACATTCAAAAGAGACTTTACTTTGAAGTAGGCCTACTTCAAATGAGAAATTGGGTATCAGAAGGGCACCAAAAACCACAGAATTTAGAAACACTTCTGGAAATAAGAGGAACTTCTGCCTGGAGAAGAGCTGAAGAGCTGAGGAAGAAGAGCTGCCCTGTCTGTGACTTTGCTTTGTGGAGCTATCCTGCAGTTGCTGCTTCTGCCAGAGTAAGAGGGCAAAGACTGGACTTTGTGTGCCTTCCATCTTGAGAAGAACTCTCCAAGGGCTTGATTTAGAGCTTGCCTCCTGTTGTTTGAAGTCTCAAGGACAGCATGACTTCTCTCTGTAAGCACCTGGCACCTGGAGTCTCTGGAGAGACTCCCACTCTGGACGCTGGGTTGGTCATCCAGTTCCTGGGACCCTGAAAGGAGAAGCTGGCCACCTAAGAGGAGGAAATCCGCGCACAGAGCGCCAGGCGGGGAAAAGATTAACGCGATTCTGATCTGCGGCTGAAGAAACGACGCGCTGCCAGCTCCGCTGCTGAAAATCGACGCTCGCTGGAAACACGACCGAAGAATGACACACGGAGCAGGAGAAACGCCGTGCAGCATCGCTAATGGACGCTGGGAGATCGCAAGCCGCGCTGCGTGCTTTTCGGATCACTGTGCAGCTGGATTTCTGACGCAAGTACTGCTGGGCGTGTAAAAACAACGCAAGGCCTGCCTGGACGCGAGAGTGCTGACCGGATCGACTCATTGCTTTCCTGTGGAGAGAAGAAACCACGTGCCCCAACCTGATGAAAGGAGAAACAATGCAAGATCCCACTCATGAGTGGAATCGATCCATCGCATGCTCTTTTTGACGCACACTCACCCATGCTGGGTATTTTTGACACACCTGGGGTACTTTTTCATGCTAATAGTTTTAGTGTGTGTTTAAAACTACTTAAAGACTCTTTTTTGCATTTTTATTGATAACTTGACTTGTGTATTGTGGATTTTTTATTGTGTTGGTCTTTTTTTGTTTAGATAAATATTTCCTATTTTTCTAAACTTGTGTTGTGTCATTTTGTAGTGTTTTCATTAAGTTACTGTGTGTGTTGGTACAAATAATTTACACCTAGCACTCTGAAGTTAAGCCTACTGCTCTACCAAGCTACCAAGGGGGTAAGCAGGGGTTAGCTGAGGGTGATTCTCTTTTACCCTGACTAGAGTGAGGGTCTTTGCTTGAACAGGGGGTAACCTGACTGTCAACCAAAGACCCCATTTCTAACATATTGGATAAACAAACTAGAGAAAAATTTAAGTTGGAGTGTCCCAGACCATCTTAACCGTTTAACCTAACTTCCACATCTTTCATAGATACAAACGTGCTAACCTTCTTCTCCAAATTTGGAAAGGATCACATGAAGGGTGTTGACAAGGCTTGGTCAACCTGCCAAGACAAATTGTTGGACAAGGTCAGTCCTGTTACCTGCATCTTTGATTTGGCAGAATCAGCCATATTAGATAATATGTCAATTGATTTTGAGGAGTTATCTATATGGATTCAAAGAGCCTTCTGTCTCTTAGGGAACCCTAATTTAGCTATCACAGATACAAGAAGAACAGGTTTACGTTTAAAACTTGATCCAAAATTTGCCAATCTTGCAACCTTAAATCCTGGAGTAAAAAGTCAAAGGTCAGCTTTTACGCGATTCTTTTATTGAAGGACTCAGCAAATATGTTACCACATTTGCTTCATAAGATAAAGCTCAACAATCACAAAGGAAGTTTTTGCCCAACAAGTTTTTGCCAGGGCCAGCAGAGACAGAAGCCATTTTGCCAGCCACAACTACAGAAATCAAAACTTCAGAGACTTCAATTACTGTAGCAACCAAGAATTCAGACCCCAATTCTATCCTCAAAGGAGTAGGGGATTCCTGAACAGAAGTTAAAGGAGCATCCTCAGGTAGGGCTTTTTTCTGTTACTTTTTCAGTCATTTAAAGTTCTTCCTTCACAAATGGCAATCAAACTCGGCAGATCCCTGGCTGCTAAACACTGTTCAGGGCTATTATTTAGAGCTCTATTCCATGCCTTTTCAGACCCTAACTCCAAATCCTTTAATTTTCTCACAGAACATGGCTGCTTTGGTAACAAGAGAGATTCTTTCTCCTTTACAAAAACAAGAAATTCAAGAGACTTACCTTCACCTCAAGGAATTTATCAGTTGTCTTTTTCTTCTCCTAAAGAAAAACATAAAGTGAGACCAGTAATAAATCTGAGGGAGCTCAATCAATGTGGTGTCTACCATCACTTCAAGATGGAAACCATTTTTCATCTCAGAGATTCTTTGTTGCAAAATGACTGGATGGTCCAACTAGAGCTACAGGACACATACTTAACTATTCCAGTTCATTCCTCATCCAGAAAGCCCCTTAAATTCCAGTAGCAGGGAATAACGTATCAATTTTCTTCTCTCCCCTTCAGTATTTCTTAAGCATCTTGGTGCTTTACAAAGATCATGAAGCCTGTTGTAGCCTTCCTCAGGTATCTGGGTCTTTGCCTAAATATATACCTAGCTGATATCAGTGGCGGGTGGAGGGGAGCAGTGGGAGCACACACAGCGAGGAGGTCACTGGGGCAAAAGGAGGTTTTATAATAAGGAAATAAAACTTACCTGGTGCAGCATTGGCCTGAGCGGGCTGGTTTACTGCTCGCTCAGGAACAGGGAGTCTGTGCTGTTTCTCCAACTTTTTTGTCAAAAACAGCTGGGTTGGTGAAACACATGTACGCATGTCTGTTTGGCTGGCCTAAGACGGCCAGCTAAACTGGCATGAGCACTTAAATGCACTCTACTCCACTCTTCTTCCCCCTCCTCCCTGCACACACTGGCTTAGCCAGCAGCTGAAAAATAAAACTATAATAAAATATTGTTTTATGTTTCAGCTGCTGACTCTGAGCCAGTGTGGCGACACTCCTCTGCCATTGTGGAGGAGGTATGACTGGATATTATTTAATTAATGAGTCAAAGTCTAACAACTCTTCAATCTCAACTTGAAACAATGTGCCCTCTATACCAGGACCTAGGTTTTCACATCAACAATGTAAAATCGATTCTCTCTTCTTCCAAATAAATGGTGTTCCTAGGTTTTCTAGTCAACTCAGAGTCTGGAACCCTTCATTTACCCATCTCCAAGGTCGGAGAGATACAATTTAAAATTTCCCATATTTTTCGGACATTGTCCATTTCTCCCTGGACTCTTTCCTGGATTGTAGGTCTTCTGCCCTTGTCGATTCAGACCATTTTTCTGGGACCTCTTCATTATCGAGCTCTTCAGAGATTCAAAATACATCATCTTCATCAGGGCCTTGCTTGTTCTAATCTAGTTCAACTAGATAGAGAATCCCGCGTAGAACTTCAAGAGTGACTCCACCATTTAGATGACTGGAATGGCAGAAGGATCTTTGCCTTGGCCCCAGATCTTGTCTTAGAATCCGATGCAAACCTGACAGGCTGGTGCACTGAATGTGGTCATATCTCGACTAGGGCACATGGTCTGACACAGTCAAAACTGCATTTAAATTGTTTAGAGATGCCTGCAGGGTCTTTTGCAATCCAGAGCTGTACAAAAGACAAACTAAAATATTCCATTCTCCTCCGCACGGACAATATTACAGCTGTAAGATTTATCAATGACATAGGTGGCACAAGGTCCAAACCTGCTGCAGAACTAGTGAAACATTTTTGGGAGTTCTGCCTTAATCACAAAATCTCATTTTAAAAGAAACATGTTCCAGGCGCACTCAATGCCATTGCCAATTGGCATTCGTGGTTTCACATGACGCCAATGACTGAAGACTGCATCTATCTATTTTCCACTTTTTTAAATTGCTAATGAGGTCCCCTCCATACAGATCTCTTTGCTTCCAGACCATGGTCTGTATTTATACTTTTTTAGGGCCACATTTGCACCACTTTTTCACGCAAAAACGGCGGAAACTTACAAAATGCTATTGTATTTTGTAAGTTTGCACCGCTTTTGCGGAAAAAAATGACACAAATGCGGTGTTAACAAAGTATAAATATGGGCCTATATTCTCAGCTTCCTCAATTCTTCAGCTCGAGACCAGACCCATTAGCCTTGCCAACAGATGTGTTTCTCCAGGATTGGTCTCACAACATCAATTATGTTTTTCCTCCCTTCATCATGATCAACAGAGTCCTGGCCCAGGTCAGCCGACAATACGATGTTCTAGTAGTTCCCTTTTGGCAATCACAGGTATGATAACCTCCCCTTCTGGAACTGTCGATAGATTATCCAACCTTACTTCAGAATTTTTCCATCCTACTTCTAGCCACCAATAGGATCAGCCACAATCATTTTGAGCAAAACACTATTTCTATCCGCATGGAGCTAGCAGGACTGCCCAATTTAATCCAGGTATTTCAGCAGAAACTGCAGAGTATATGACTAAATCCTGGGCTTCAGGAACTACCAAGGCTTACAGATCAGCCTGGTATGTACGGGCAAGCTGGTATCTGAGAAGTTCTGTTGACCCTTATCAGCAGATGTCACCGTCATAACCAACTTTTTACTCTCTGTAGCTAGAGGAGGCAATACTTACTGTACGGTCAATGTCTGCAGATCTGGAATCTCTGCAAACCCTACATGAATCAACAGAAAACCCATTGGGGAGGACCCGCTGGGTTGTCGTCTGTTAAAGGGAGTAACATTTTGTAATCCTCCTCTTCCAAAATGTAGTCAACTATGAGATGATAATTTGGTTTTCCGAATTTTCACAAATTGGCCAGACAAAGCTTCTCTCTTTCTTAAAATGTTGTCTTGTAAATTAAAAATATTGGTATGCCTTATGTCTTTCTGATGTCAAAGCTTCGGACTTTTCTTCTTTTCAGTTTACCCCTTGAGGTGTATTTTTTAACGTGAAGAAACATACAAAAACAAATTTAACTTGTGTGTTTGACTATTTCTTTCCTGAACATCTTCAATTATGTGTGGGTAATTGTTTGAAACTTTATGAACACCAAACTAACCATCTCCGAACATCCTCTGACACTGAACTCCTCATTTCCTTCAAAAAACCTCCAAAACCACCTTCTTCCCCTGCCCATGACCGTTGGCTTAGGTAGGTTATTTCTATAGCTACGATTTACACCTGTATTTTTGGAGCTTACTCCTCCAGTGGGGCCATGGCATTCAAAGACTTTAGGGCAGGTTCCCGTTTTGAGAACATTCTGAAATCAGCTGATTGGTCAAATGATAACACATTTTGCACTTTTTTTTGCAAACCTGTTCATACTGCATCTTCAATGGTAATAGACATGCTGTAAACAATCATATTAGGTGCCTTCATCACATCATAAAATCTAGATTTTCCTAGATTCATGAAAGAAAGTCATAATTTTAATAAAGACGTGGGGTTGATTACTATCCCACCTCACCATATGCATTAACAATGTTTTTCCCCACCCTGCAGGGATAGTTGCTACAACAAGTACAATTGCAGAAGATTCCTTCTGTGACCTTCCATCACCATGAATCCTCCTGCTCTTTATGGGGAAACTTTTGCGACCTTGGACTCAGCTCTTCCAGATGCTTTGCTTCAAGTTCCAGATTATTGGACTTTAATCAGGACATGTTCACTTTTGTTTCAGCAGTTTCTCTTGTTTTTCTAATTTTACCTTTGTTCCATACTTCTACATGACTTCTGACATAAGAAAAGAGAACTGTTTGCAGTCAAGATAGGTATTATAAGGGGTCTTCTGCCCTGATTGTTAATCCACGTGGACTCCAGTTCTGTTTTCTGTGGCTTTTGTGGCTAGGCCTCATGGGACTAGTATTTTTTCCATTTCTCTTGACTGCTACTATTCCAATGAAGCAAGTTAAGAGATGCATAATACTTGCATCTGTTTTTTTTAAATACAATTAAGCTTTCCTCCATTAAAATAGGAAAATCTAGATTTCGGGGTAAATTCAAAACATCAATCCAATGTTTTTATATGCATTGGTTCTATACTTCTTCAGCATCTTCAGCATGAGTAAAGCATTTCATTTAGATATATTTGTTAATGTATTTTTGGTATATGTTCAAAGAAATAGAAATTGGTCATCACATTGTACCTCACCATACAACATGTACATTGCTTGTGAAGGATCATTATTTTTCAACAAATCTGGACACATTGAAAACTATAATAATGTATGTCACATGCATCTCCTAAACGAGGTGACCTATTCAGGGATGGAGAAGCAAAGTGGCTTAATTAAATAAAAAAACAGACAGAGAACGGAGCACGAGGTAGGATACACACACAAAGGGAAATTCGTATTTCAAAACGGACCTTGGTAAGTCCGTTAGCAAGTGTGATAGCCCCTTGTAGTGTTAAGAGCGAAGCTAACGAACTTACCAAGGTCCCAGGTGTCTGTTGGGTCCACTCAGCAGCAGAACATGTTAGGTCAGGAAAATCAAGAGACACCAGTTATACCTTGGTGCATGAGGTCAGTATAAAGGTAAAATGTGGGCACATAGGAATTTGTTTGACACCACTCATACATGGACTTATAGGGCCCACTCAGGAACAAAAGAATCTGCATCCCAATCTTTTGGTGAGAGCAGCATTGATAAATATAATTGTTTTTTTAAAGTCTCTAAAGACAGAAAGTCCATATTGGGCCAAAAAGTCCCTTGAATGGCTCACAACAGTGTCCTGTCTCATTGTTTTTCTTTTACAGTGTGTTTGTTTTGTTTCCCCCCAGTGAGTCCAATAATCAATCACGATCACTGATACACCTCCATGTTGCATACACGTAGACACCACAGCATTGCTCTAAAGTCAAGAAAACACTCTCTGTTTGGTCATTGTGGGACTAGTGGAAATACAGCATGATTCCTGCTGAAGGCACAGGTCCATTTGCCTGTCTTTATTAGAGGTAGCGGGCCTGCCCCATATTAACATTTTTACACATCTCTCTAGACTGTTTGTTAATATATGATTAGGATATGTGTGGAGAAGAATGAACACTTGAGAGGAACTGGGATTCACGGTTAGAGTCTCCCTGACTACCTTCCTTCTGTCAGACTGTGGACTGTGCTAAAGTCCAGTTGTGCTAAAGAGAGACATCAATTGATTCCTATGGATTAAGACTTTGTTAAACTTTTTAAAAGATATATTTTGAATTGTGTATGCTGGAGTTGTGTCGTTTTGGTCTTGTTTTACCAAAACTGGTGTGAAGTCCTTTTGTGATGTTTTCACTGTGTTGCTGTGTGTGTGTGTGTACAAATACTTCACACATTCCCCTGAGATAAATCTGATTGCTTGAGCCAAACTACCAAAGGGTTGAGCAGGGTTCATCTTAGTCATGTGACTCCTTTGGTCTCTATTTGAACAGAGTGTAAACCACTGCCAACTAGTAACCCCGGTTTTAGCAGACAACAAGCATTGGCAAAGCAAATTGCCAGGTTTTTAAAGCTGAGGCCTATTGGCTTTGCTTCTGCTTGCCTTAAACAGTTTTCTAACTTCATGTATTTTAATAGGTGTACTAAAAATCCCTTAATCAATTAGTGATTACCTATTAATAATGTTCTTGGATCATCCCACACCTCTTCTAGGCTTAAGCCTTGAACTAATTCAAATTATCAAAAGGGGATTCATTGGTACCAGAGAGTACTGCCAGAGTTTTGGTGTAGTAGAGAGCAGGACAACGTCGTTTAGCCTTTTGGATTCCATGTGCCCTCAATCAAAAAAATCTCTGCTTCCCAATCTACAGGCAACACTACCTAATTTTGGTACTGAGATTTTAGAATTCCATTATTTGAAGCTATAGACAAAAGTCACCCGTCTGCACTAGGTCTGCTTCTGCATTTCTGAAACAGCAGCCAACATTCCTCACCACGGTAACCCAAAAGAAATACTGGTAGAATATTCAGTAAAAAATACTCATACAAAAATAAGTGCTACAGATGGACCTTGCCCATCATTATGTTCCTTAGAATGCAGAGAAATATGGTCTTTCTGTGTAAGGAAAAACTAATACAGCTGAATCAGCTACCAAATGTGCCTTAAATAACAGCCTCACCTATAAAGATGTGTAGGCTGAAAGACTGACTAGAGACACGAAGGGTGCATATTTTAAACCTTGTAGAGACAACTCATATGTATTATCCTTTAGATCTTGAAAACATGTACAAATATGTAGAGTATACGATTGCTTATGCAAGTCAAAAGATGTATTATGTGCTTTATAAATCACCATATTACAATGCATTATATAAAAGAAATAGGTAGCTTCTGGAAGACTGATGTCTTTGAAATAAACTTAGTGACTGTGACAAACTTTACGGTCCTGATCTTGATACTATTTCTTACCAGCTTCCAGCTGATGCAAGAATGCCAGCCCATTCCATCTAAGGCCCTGAGTTCTTGGGTTTTGGTAAATAGGTAAGATGTTTTTTGGTGAGAGGAATAACAATCACCATTACTAAAGAAATTCTAACCAGAATTCAGTGTTATTGATTACCAGCATATTCTAACAGCAACTAGGTTGGGGAACAAATCAAATAATACTAATATGAGTGTAGCCTACTGCATGCAGGAGAGTTATTCCTTTGTCAAATGCACCTATGTAGGTTTTTATATCTTTTACAGCTATTACATAAGTAACATTTAGTCTAACAAAAATTGTTCCCTATTAAAATTAGGTTTCATTGAGCTGGTTTAATAACACGGGCTGTAACATTTACAAATTAAATACAGATAGAAGTGATTGTCCTAAATTCTGTAAATGCTTCTGTTGTATTTAGAACAAGCCAGTAGACAATAACTTAAACTACAATTTTATGGCAAGCTACAGAGGCTCTTATTATGCCTTTCTTAACTTGCTTTATTTAAATAGCAGCAGTCAAGAGAAATTTAAAAAACTACTGGTCCCATGAGACTTATCCATAAAAGCCAACAAGAACACAAATTTAGTCCAACTGAATAATATATATCATATAGAGAAAAGAATGCACACTTGAGAAGAACTGTAATTCACAGTTAGAGTCTCCCTGACTACCTTCCTTCTGTCAGACTGCGGGCTGAGTATGGAACAAGAACCCAGTTGTAAGCCTTTAAAGGAGAAGAATGCTCTCCATTGCTAGAGGAGAATGCTGGGCAACATTTTACAGAGAAGAACCTGTCCAGAAAGAGCTGAACAGCCTAATTACGTAAGGACCTGTGGAAGACATTGCAGTTGTGCAGTCTGCGCCACTGCATGAAACAACACCTGTACTGGGAAACACCTACAACTGTCTGCTTCACTCAGTGCTTTGGGGAAGGATTTTCACCAGCATAACTGCTTGAGCCCTTTTTGTCCCTGACCCTGCTAGCACTGCAGGGAAGCCAAAGCCTTTCTTTATATATTGTCTCCTGGAACTTTGACAACCCCTTCGGTTAGATCGCTTGTCTGAAAAAATCCAACAGGACACGCTGAGTCAATAACCGCATACTGTATCTAACTCAGTTGTGTAAATGTATTGATTTCAACTTCAAGTCCATACCTCCAGCTCTGCTTAAGGTAAAGACTGTGTACATTGGAGTCCAATTCCCCAGTGCTGTGGACCTCCTCCAACATAGAGAAAATCCAACTGTGACCTGTGGCTTCGAAGACACAGGGCTGCAACAGTGGCAATTCCAACATAAAAAACACACTAATGCACTCACATATTTTTGCTGAAGGTGGGGGCAAAGGAGCATAATGACTACCCTCAGTGAAGACTTACTTATGCTTGTATGTGGATATGTCTTGACATCTTGCCTACATCCATGGTCAAAAGAATCATCTAAGTAACAACTGCAAAGAATGATCTTTTGTTCTGGATGCCATACCACAAATGTGTCATGGTAATATTTCCAGAACATTTTTTAAAGTGTTTTGGTTGGAAATGCACTCTGAACATGACGAATTTCAGATTACCAAAGTCCATGCATTGTTGTAAAGCAATGGCACCAAGGCTAGAGAAATGAAAGTGAGAATGCTGATGCTCTGCAAATTCATACACCTGTAGTGAGAAAGGTTCAGGTGTACTTTATGAACTCTTGAGGTGATGAAGATGCAGCTTCGTCTGCATTTCTACAAGAGCAGAAGAGGGCAATTGCACTACATTTACACATTTGAGATGGGAATAATGCAGCTGTAATATTGCGGAATGGTTCCTGAAAAGACAAAATAGTAACAAACCACCTAAATTGTAATGGAAAGCTTCAAAAACTTACTAAACCTAGCTAATGTGTAACTCAAGCCCAACAGTGCCAGATGAATACAGGATTGTTCAGAGAAGCCAAAATAACTGATGTTCAAAGCAAAACGATGCCTTTACCATGATGCTTTACATATGTGAGGAACCTCTGACTTGACCCTTCAAAGACTGTCAATATCACCACTTCCCACAGCCCACAATACATTTTTCAGAAACTAAATCAATAGGAGTTTGTTTGGCACACATGGACATGGATAAACCCTACATACTGTTGTAGTACTGTTGCTGTATGCAATACTAGTCTCTCTGCTTCTTTCTGGTTAAAAAAATACTTATGCAAAAAACACAGATTCTGAAGTATTTCATTTTATGACATTATTATAGTGTGCTATAGGTTAAAATGTTAGCATTACGACCAGAATTGTTTTATGTTGTTTTTTGCCAGTAATGGTTATCTGAAATTCCGTAGCTCTCTCAAATTCCTGCTCATGCTCTTAAAGCATGACCCTTAGCTGACAGCCATGCTAGAGGCAATTGATAGGCATGGCTTTATTGGATTCAACAACCCAGGCTTGTCCAGTAACCATGTGTTGCAAGACCTTATGCCCTGGTTTTGCAGCTTTCTGTATTTGATAATGTTTGGCAACGTTGAGTCTGCACCACTGTCTAAATGCGCTGTTCCTGTTGATTGCATTCTGCATGTCACAGAGGATATGCAGATTTTGAGAGTGCATCAAAGTATCTGGTTAGTCAAAGAAATGTTAGAAATTAACAGAGACAATAAAGACAATGACAGGAGGAGAAAGGAGAAAGCGATAGGGGCATAAGCAGATATGGAGGCAAAGCAAAAAAAGAGACGGATATACAAAGAAGAGTTCTAAAGAGAGAGAAATGGAAAGAAAATGTACACATATTAAGGCTTAAGAGATGGACTACACCAAAAGGGAGAATACGCATTTGGGGTGGGGGTGAGAGAAAAGAAGATGAGAAGAAATAAATATAATGTAACCTGTGACAAGAAAGATGATAATGAAAACAATTCCAAGGTTAGAGATGACCATGGGTTCAACCAACAGATATTCCACTTCCTGAAATGGCAAATGACAAGAGCAGATGTTTGTTATCCTGCAGTACTTGTTTTCTGTTCAGAGGAGGCAGTACTCTACTTCTGGAATTCAAATGAGTTTGGGATTAGGATTGTTGTGTTTATCTATTCCTCTCACTTCCCTGCTTGCTGCAAGACAATAGAAACTAGTATACCTGCAACTCAATCTTTTCCTTACACTATAAATAGTTCTTGTTGTCCAGAAACTTTCTCAATTCAGATTCTGATTTGGTTTGATTTAACCCAGTCACTCTTAATGGTAACCAGTTTCATGCATGTATTATTCTTTCTTCTACTCAGATAGTACTGAATATTTTCTCAGTCTCACTCCAGATATTTAGTTATCAACCTCAATGGTATCCATGTTATTGACTTCAGGAGGATAAAAGGTTAGTCTGACTTGCTGGAATTCAAACTTTTGAACATAGGAGCAAACAGAGATCATTGCAGGGATGAGTCCACTCAGCTTTACAAGAATTCCACTGAAGTTCATTCATCATGCATCTATAAAATTTCCACTGACATAAATTGAAGCAGGTTGCAATCAATGTTGCCAAAACGTTTTTTATAGAGTGTATTACTACTTAACATTCTCCAGATACCAGTGGTTATGGATATGTTGAACGTTTTTGTATTGAACCTTTGTTAACGTAGCACCTTGGATGATCACACTTCTTGCTCAGTTTCTGTTTTTTTTTAGTATCTGTACAGTCAACGTCCCTCTAAATTAGTGCACAATTTCAGACCACAGGAGTGCTTATGCTTATCCTAGAGAAAGAATGTTTGATGGCAGCTAACAGTCAGGGGTACTATTTCGAATTCTTGAAATACAGAGTAACATTCAAAGGGCTATTCAGAGAGGAATCTTAAAATGTTGAGTAATATACCCATGTAATATACCCTTAAAATGTGAGTAAATTTATCTCACAATGCAAGTAACTTTATTCTCAGATGTGAATAGTCCAAAGCATGAAAGTTACTCAGAAGTGTAAAATACATGTGTAAATTACTCAAAACTGTAAGTTTTCTTTATGAATAACGCCTCCAGTTTATGAATAGCCCCTAGGCCCTTTAATTTGATGAAGACATGTAAATTACACCTTTGGAATACATTTACAACCTGATTTTGTGGCAATCGAAAAAGTAGCAAACTTACTCAAAAGTATAAATTACTTAACAGTTTAAGTCCTCTTTGTGAATAAGGCCCTTTGTGTGTTAGGAACCCCAGACAAGAGGTATTCTTCCCCTTGAATGTAAGAAAGGTGATTCACGTATTAAGGGCCTGATTTAGACTTTAAATATTTTGTCAACTGAGCCTTTGTTGGATCTGTCAATAAGAAATGTCTTCCGATGACCTAGCAGAGTAGGACCTGAAATTCCACAACTTAGCAGGATTAATAGAGTAATGTGTCACTCACTGAACCCACTGTATAAATTGTCTTCTTATTCTGAGAACACCAATGCTTGCAAGTGTGCTTAAAAATGCATTATTGGTTGTATATCTTTGAGAATAATGTCATCCCATATAATGATTTTGTAGAAGAAGAGGGAAGGGAGTCCCCACAAGTAGTTTTTAATCTTCTCTGAAGATGGCTCTGCCTCCACCATAAGCCCCATCCCCACCCCCAAAGGTTGGGTCTAGTTGTGCCCCTGGACTAAGCTCATTGAAATATGCTAATATCAATACCACATGGATGCAAGGATGTCATCTAATAGTCCCTACCCCCATGGTTTCCGTGGTGGTACAGAAACCATGGCGGTGGGTGGGGTCAAAATTCCATGGGCAGCCTAGTGACGGCCGCTGGGCTGGAGACTGTACTCTCCAGCCCGGCGGTCGTCACCGCTGTGGCGGTCGGTGTGTTAACTTGGCGGTTTGGCTTTGGCCAAACCTCCAATGTCATAATAGTGGAGGTATGTACCGCCAGCCTGTTGGCGGTACTTCCACCACTATTACACCAACTGCAGTAATGACCCCCAATATTTTTTAAAATAACCAATATTTTTGAAGACTTTCAAAGCAGTAAGTCATTTTTTGTCTGTGTGTACAAAGTCCCACTGAAGTCTGACTGACATCTCAAAATAACAGAATGAAAGCACCCTTATACAGCTATTTATCAAAAAATACATTTGGCCCCCCTTAAGCTAAATGCCAGAGCTCAACTAAGGTTGTTCTTTAGCCTGCGGTTAGAAAACACTTCAAGATCTCTTTAAGGGCCTGATTTATAAATTTTCAGCACCACATTTGCATCATTTTTTGATGCAAAAGGGGAGCAAACTTACAAAATATAATTGAATTTTGTAATTCGATGTCAGGACTGGAGGCTCCGATTATGCTTCTCTTTCTATGCTTTAATATTTGTAGCAGCCAATTAGAAAGAACTTCTTTATCAAACTACATATCCCATGAACCCAAGTATAACACATGATCAACCATAGAGACCAGCCCTATGAAACCTTCATGACGTAAAGCCACTCCCTCTTTCTTTGCTGCTCCGCAGCCAGTTAAGTCATTTTTACCTTAAGCGTGTTAGTATATTGATTTATTCATTGCTTTAAATGCAATCGCGCTCATGCGCCCATTCGCCCACGGACCCATGTTTATATTGACTGTATTCATTTTGTCACTGTATTGGCCGCCCCCCCGTTTATGTGGAGAAAGAGTTTGTCTCCTTGAGAGAGAGGACCTTGCTGCCTTGCTGCACAGTCCTCTTTTGATTTCCATTGTTGAGGACGCACCTCGGCGTACGCGCGAGCTGGAAAGCGTTCTATATCTCGTGCCTGCTTGCTGACTTGCGCATGTTTGTTTAACGGAGCACGATCCACTGAGGAACTTCTGAGGAAGGGTTTTGAATTCAGCCTCCAGCCACATTCAGTTTGGGGGTTTTCCTTCTTCTTTCAAGACCCCATTGCTCCTGATGAACGTCCTGACAGACTGAGCTCTGTCAATGTTGTAAAATATTCTGAGGCTTTGCCCAGAGCTTTATTACGGTCCTCCCTCCACACTCAAACTAATCTTCGACCTGATTTGGGGTTTTTATATCCTTGTTACACTCCTGCTAAGCTCCCCCTTGATTCCCTTTGGGGCCCCATACCCAGTTGGTGACCCTGCTCTCTGGGTCAGATTGGACAACATGTCACCTCTATTTACATTCCAATCATGTATGTGGAATACCAGGAGGGGGATGAGAGCTATTATTATGACCCAGTACAAACAAGCTCATTTGAACAGAACCTGGTGCATGCGGTGGGTGCGGGAGTGCACCAGACTGTTACTGAAGCCTTAGCCAAGGCTATAACTCAGTTGAAACATCACCCTTGTGGGTTTTCTCAGCAGCAGGGCTGGCTTCCGCCCCCACCCCAGGGGCATGATTGAAGGGTCCAGAGTCACTCCCACAACACTACCTTCTAAAGAAATTCACTCTGAAGCTTTTGAGAAACTGGCAGCCTCCTTAGCTAGTGAACACCCTTACAGCATGCCTTCAGAGTCCCGTGCAGAACGGTTCGCAGAAGACTCTGACGCATCTTCCTCTTGGAACTCTTCAAAAGAAAATTCATAACCTCCACCCAAGCTCAAGGCAAAAAACCAAAATACCTCAGCTAGTAAACATAATGTAACGTTTAACCTTTGAACCAGGGGAAATTATCCACCCCAGGTTTACTGCTTGGGTGCCCCCCTCTGAGGTGGCTGACTATGTGAAATCTCACACTAGACAAGATTTCGACAAGGAAGTGCACATATGCTTGCAGTCAGAGAGCCCCAGACCTGATCTCCCTGACAAGGTAGCAGTGACTCCAGAGGAAGACCCCTCCATGGTAACATATTTAAAGAAATATACTAAAGACCCAAAAAAGGGACTTGACAGAGCTTGGAAAACCTGTCAGGATAAGCTTTTTGACTTGTCAAGGCCCTTGACAAAAATTCTGGAACTGGCTTATCAAGCAAAAGGGTCTAATACTCCGATGAATACTGAAACCCTTATAGGTCGGGCACAAAGTGCGATCTGTCTGTTGGGTAATACCAACTGCGCGATTTCTAATGAACTTCGCCGTGCAATTTTGATGAGCTAGACCCAAAATTAGCTCTTCCGAAGTGGGCCTAGCAGCACGTGGCCTTTTATTCGGTGCTCCGTTCCTTAAGGAACTCTCTAAATTTGTCACCACTTTCTCCAACCAGGATAAGGCTCAGGGTTCGATCAAGTGAGCACTGCGCTCACTTTTTGCACAGGCTGGATGCTTCAGGAGGCGAGCGTTCAGCCGCAGTTATCAGAATTCGTCCAGAGACAGCTTTCAAGAGGTAGAGGTGGCTATCAAGACCAATCTTCCACCTTCTACCCCTCAAGATGGTCCTTCAGAGGGCATTTCCGTAGAGGAAGATTCAGTGGTGTGGCTACTGCCATCCAGGATTCCTCTCCCTCTGGTGAGATTTATTCCGTGGGCAGAGGTTTCTTTGGGGGGATGCACAGAGCTATTTTCTCAGAATTGGCAAAAGATATCCAACGATCCTCGGGTGTCGGAATCTGTTCTAGGTTTCAGGATAGAATTCTTTCAGACTCCCCAGCAGTTAGCCCTCCCCAACGCGATGTATTTTTCCCAGTTAGATCGGATTTTCATTCGAAAAGAGGTTCTATCTCTTCTGTCAAAGAATGCAATAGAAGAAAACGATCTTCATCACCGGGGGTTTGTAAGCCACATCTTTCTGGTTGACAAAAAAGGAGGCGGCTCCAGGTTAGTGCTCAATTTGAGGGAATTCAACCAGTGGATTCTTTACCGCCATTTCAAAATGGAGGGGGTCCATTTGTTGTGAGACGTCCTTTGGATAGGAGATTGGATGGTACACTTAGATTTGAAGGACGCCTACCTGTCCATACTTATCTTTCCTCCCCACAGACGCTTCCTCCAGTTTCGATGGGAAGGAAAGATTTACAAGTTTAAGGTTCTCCCCTTTGGTCTTTTGTCAGCTCCGTGGTGCTTCACGAAGCTAATGAGGCTAGTTGTCGGATCTCTAAGATCCAGGGGTGTTCGTCTTATCATTTACCTGGACAACACAATAATTCTATCCCAATCTCCTCAAACAACAGTTATTAATTTGGAATGGGCAATCTCTCTTCTTCAGGAATTAGGGTTTGTGACCAACGTTCAGAAATCCATCCTGATGCCTAGACAATCTATAGAATTCCTAGGCTTCTTAGTGGATTCTCCTTCAGCTCAATTAATTCTTCCTCCTTTGAAAGTGAAGAACATCAAGAGAGAATTGAGACTAGCCTTGTCCAAGACGAATATATCCTTGAGGTCTCTTGCTCGACTAGTAGGACTTCTAGCCTCTTCTATTCAGGTGATTTTCCCAGATCATCTACACTACAGGTCCCTCCAATGCCTGAAGATCATGCACCTGAACAAGGGTCTGTCCTATTCCCAATTAGTTCCCCTCTCAGAAGAAGCAAGAATGGAAATCTTTTGCTGGCTAACCCACATTGAAACATGGAACTCCAGAGCCATTTTCCACTCCTCCCCGGACCTAGTCATAGAGGCGGATGCCAGTCTGTGGGATTGGGGTGCCCGTTGCGGCCAAATCTCCACAGGGGGTCGTTGGTCTTGGAAGGAACTATCGATTCATATCAATTGCCTGGAACTCTTAGTGGGATCTTTTGCAATTCGCAGCTTTACGGCGGGCAAAGCAAAATCCTGCATTCTTCACAGTATGGACAATGTTTCAGCGGTTCGCTATGTGAACAAGCTGGGAAGGGCGCGATCCAAATTACTGACGGAAATTGCCAAGGACTTTTGGCCTTTTTGTCTCCAGAATCACATGTCAGTGACAGCGGAATACCTTCCAGGTCAACGGAATGTGATAGAGACTTGGCACTCCCAACATTTAAAGGATGCCAGTGATTGGAAACTGCATCCACAAATTTTCAGAGCCATCATGCAGAAATGGGGCTCTTGCAATGTCGACCTCTTCCCTCACGATTTAACACTCAGCTTCCGACCTATTTCAGTTGGCGTCCGGATCCAGGAGCAAGAGCGATGGATGCTTTCCTCCAGGACTGGATCCCATTCCTCTCCTATGCATTTCCCCCTTCCGTGATGATTCCCAGGGTTTTAGCGCATCTTCAGAAACAAGAAGCAGAAATGGTGTTGATCTCCCCCAATTGGAGAGCCCAAACCTGGTTTCCCATCATTATGGAACTGTCCTGTGCCCCTCCCAGTCTCTTACCCTGGTGCTGGAACCTACTCCTGGGCCCAGTGGGGTCTCCTCATCCATTGATTCTATCGGGACAACTGTCACTCCTAGCATGGCACCTTTCAGGCAAAGCTGGAGTCTCCCAGGCCTTTCGAAGGAAGCTCAAGAATTCATCAATCAATCCTGAGCCCCCAGTACTCATAAACGTTATGCCTCAGCTTGGAGGCGCTGGTGTAGTTGGTGTAATTCACAGAGTGCAGATCCCTTTAATTCTGATTGCTCCCTGATATTGAATATTTTTGTGCCCTTAGCTGCTTCAGGGATGGCATATAATTATATTAACCATTTTTGATCGGCAATATCTGCTGGTCATGTTTTCATTGAGGCGAGACCAGTAGGTCAATTACCTGTTGTTTGTAAGTTGATCTGTGGCTTAAGGATGTTGAATCCTCCCCTTCCTAGGTATTCAGAACTTCAGGATGTGAATGTCATTCTTCAATTTATAGATTCCTAGCCTTCCAATAAATATTTATCTAGGAAACAACTATCTGCTAAGCCCACCATGCTACTCTGCCTTCTCTTTTGTAAACGAATATCTGACGTCAAAGCTTTAGATTTAGCAGGGAGACGTTTTTCCCCTGATGGGGTATCGTTTGTTATATCTCGGAGAACAAAATGCAATACCAGGTTGGTATCTTACCCTGCATTTCCAGTCAATAGCAAACTTTGTGTGGTGCAATGTTTCAAGGATTACAAGGTGAGTACAGCCGAATTTTACTCAGATATGTTGGGCCAACTTTTTATTTCACTTCAGAGACCATTTCGTCCAGTCTCCTCAGCAACCCTAGCTAGATGGGTGAAATGCATCTTGTTGGAGGTTGGCATTGATGTGTCTAAATTTGGAGCTCACTATGTGAGCGGTGCTATGGCAGCAAAGTCTTTTGCCCTTGGTTCTCGTTTAGAGGATATATTAGGCGCTGCAGATTAGTCTTCTGATTCCATGTTTAAAAAGTTTTATTATGAACCTATTTTCGATATTTCTTCAGTTGTAATAGCAAGACTTTAGCATGATCGGAGCCTCTGGTCCTGATATGGAATGTAACATTTTCTAGCTATCGCGTTTAGAATTTTCAATTTTAGTAAGGACACAGAGGCGAGGATTATGAAAACCCATTCTTTGAATATCATAATTTATAATGTTTTTCACTGTATATTCTATATTTACAAATGTATTGATGTTATCTTTTCTCCCACCCTGATTATAATGTTGTATGGTTTATAAAAAATAAAAAAATACATATATAACATTTCTGATTGTCCTGTTTATAAGACAGTGTTTACGGCTATTCTTTCTGCATTTTCTGATCATAGGTCAAGAGGACAAATGATTGACTTCTCTTCAGCGACTGGGGCTCTTCTATGGGATTCAGACTTCATCGACATCGTTGATGAGATGGACCAGTTACCTGGTTCAGAAGTTTGGTTTTGTTTGCCTGGACTTTAAAATTCTATTTTGCTTGTGAGACTTTCGCCATCAGTGCATTAACTGCGTCTACTCACAAAAAAAGAGGAAGTGGCTTTACATCGTGAAGGTTTTATAGGGCTTGTCTCTATGGTTGCTCATGTGTTATACTTGGGTTCATGGGATATGTAGTTTGTTAAAAAAGTTATTTCTAATTGGCTGCTAAAAATATTAAAGCATAGAAAGAGAAGCATAATCCTCGCCTCCATGTCCATAATAGAATTGAAAATTCTAAACGGGATAGCTAGAAAATGTTACAGTTTGCGTCGCTTTTGCGTCAAAAAAAGTGGCGCTAAAACAAGTATAAATCAGGACCTTATTTTTTCCTTTTTAGGCAGCACAGAACAGGAATCCTTCCTGAGGTTGAGCGATAAAAGGATAGAAGAATACATATTTTTTTAAAAACCTTCAAGAAGGGATTTATAAACCCTCCTTAAATCCCACCAAGACTCTTGTGGGATCTTCTGACTTCCGGTCTCTACAAATCACATTGACCCCGTTAGTAACCCAGAAAGTTTACGTCAACTGACCGGATCTGGTAGATTTTCTTTCTGATTATTCATGTTTGTCTATCAGAACATTTGGCCCTTGTTCCCAGGAGCCCTTGCTCGCCTCTTCCATCCTTGCAAGTAAAACAATGGCAAAAATATAGAGTTTTCCTGTAATGTTCAGAGGAAATCACAGTGCTTTTATATATTACTCGGCAAGGCATTTCACCCACAAATGTAAGATAAAATGAAGGTGCCAAATGTAAATGGTGGAACCAATAGTACACCAATTATTTGGCATACTCAGGGCCATATTTATTCTTTTTGATGCAAATCAGCGCTAGGGCAGATTTGCATCAAAAAGTTTACCACCGGCTAACGGCATTCCAACGTGCCAGCCATGTACCTTAGTTATGGAATGATGTTAGCCGGCGCTGCGGCCTGGTTAGCGTCAAAATAAATGACGGTAACCGGACAGCGGAGGCGAAGGGAAGACTGGGGGTTGTGCGCCAAAGAATGGTGCAGGTCAGGTTAGAGTAAAAAATAACCTGACTTGCACCATTTTTTGACGCACAACTCCCATGGAAATGACTCCTGTCTTAGTAGAGACAGGAGTCATGCCCCCCTGCCCAATAGCCATGCCCAGGGGACTTCTGTCTAGCGCCAAAGTATAAATATGGAGTTAAGTTTGCACCGAATTTGTGTAAAAAATGACACAAATCCGGCGCAAACAGAGTATAAATATGGGCCTCAGTCTGAATAGCATGATTTTAAAATTGTGATATCTGCCGGTTGATTTTGACATCCAGTTTTTACACATTAAAGTCAAGGAGATCGGCAAAGTTCATACCTATGCATATGGTCTGTCTTTTTACATTTTTGCAGGTTTCTTTTTTACAATATTACACATATATTTATTTTATTGTGAGTGCAACATTATACATAAACTCAGTCTGATAACGTAAATGTTTAAGCATTGTACGTTTCAATGTTTTAGCCTAAATGGGTAAATCCTCGACATAGCCAGTAGATGGCAGTGCAATCCCGCTTTAAAAATTATTTTACCGTTTCCCCTGAAAAATTGTATATTCGTGTCAACTGAAAATCTATGATTAGATGCATATTTGGCTATGTTAACGCGTTAAGGGGCGCAGCGCTTAGATGTGTGGTGGTTGAAGGGATATGAGCTAGACCCATAGTTTAGGGTTTAAGGTAAGCTAGCAGCTTTGAGCTGCTATGCAGGTTCCTTGATGGTATTGCTTACGATTATAGCGAGTTTAGGTGGTTACTGGACTGAGCTGACCAACCTGATATTTTGTTTACATTTTTTTTTTTTTTGAGGGGGTGGGAGGGGTAGCAGCATTGGGTTTCTTACTCTCTGGCATTGTGGAAAGAAGCCATCTAATTGGGTGGTTAATAAAAACAGATATTCACAAATACTCTTCTTTATTCTTTAATAATAATAATCATAATAATAATATGACAATAGAAGGAGGTGCAATTATTACGTTTCTACCCAGGTACTTGGGCCCGTATTTATACTTTTTTTAGCGCCGCATTTGCGCCGCTTTTTGACGCAAAACGGCGCAAACCTACAAAATACAATGGTATTTTGCAAGTTTGCGCCGTTTTTGCGTCAAAAAACGACGCAAATGCGGCGCTAAAAATACGGGCCTTAGGCCCGTATTTATACCATTTTTGCGCCGCATTTGCGTCGTTTTTTGACGCAAAAACGGCGCAAACTTGCAAAATGCCATTGTATTTTGTAGGTTTGCGCCGTTTTGCGTCTAAAAGCGGCGCAAATGCGGCGCTAAAAAAAGTATAAATACGGGCCTTAGTTTATGCTACTTGGAAAGGAAGGGTCTGACCCCTGGAAGTGAAATACTTAATTAGGGGAGAGGGTGTGGCGTAAGGGCCAGAGTTGCTGACTTTATAGCTGGGGAACCCCGTTTGAGTCTCAGAGTAGGCTCAACATCCTGTGATTCTGGGCAAATCACTTATTCTACCTGCACCTACCAAAAATATATGGGGCAGATTTAAGCGCCTCCTTGCTCCACATTAGTGTCATATTTTGTTTATGCTAATGTGGACCAACGAGGCCAAAATCGCTGCCCCAAATTTACAAAGTGGGGCAAAGGGCATTCCCCTGTTACGGGGGTTGAAAAAATGTTGCAAAGAAATCTAAGAGGTTTCTTTGGGTCATTTTTTCAGAACTTTTAACGCCTGCTCAGAGCCTGTGATGTAACATTTCAGCATGGGCTTCAAGCACAGAGTACTGGAGAATAACAAGTGTTTCTGTTGGATGCTAGATCACAATGTCTTAATCATTGAGCAGTGAATGTATAGTTATAATGCTGGATTGGTGTGGTCAGGTGGCTTAACTATTTGTGTGCATATCTTTTAAATCAATGAGATGTACCCCACTTGATGTTTAGTGCTAGGGCCATATATGCAAAAGCATTATTGTGGTCAGAAAGCCCGATTCAGCCACCAGTAAAAATGTTTTTCCTTATGTACAGAGCACAACTTGTGATTCAATAGCATGTTACCAAATAGCAATTTGATTTTAGCAATTCATATTTGGAATGGGAGTGTTTATGGTGTCCCTTCATAATACTGAATCGCAATGGTATGCATGAATGTTTTGCGACCAAATAACTGTTACAAAACATCCATATTTGCAGACACCTCAAGGGTGGTGACTTAACACTGCCTTGTAAATAGGGGCCTTTCCTACCCAGTTTTCTGCGGCAGAGGGTCGTGCAATGGTTGTTGCTGTGGGCGTTTCACTGAACCACCCATTGCTTTTAATGATGCCCCATATTTACAAGGAACTGTAAATCTGAGTCAGCGCCAAAAACTAACGCTATCCCAGGGGTGGTGTTAGCATGGCACAATGAGGAGAAATACATTTATTTCTCCTAATTTTTGTTTTTTCCATGTTTGCTGCATTCTGCAGCACACTTAGAAATAGCAAAGTACCTTGGCTCATATTTATACTTTTTCAGAGCCACATTTGTGTCATTTTCTGATGCAAAAGCGGCGAAAACTTTCAAAATACAATACAACGCTAATGTGGCGCTATATAAGTATAAATATGGGCCCTTGAATGCTTGTTTATGTGCAGGGGTGTGTTCCTTCCTGCATTAAACATTCATTCAATAATAACGATGTGCTACTTCTATGTGTGCTGCATTCTGCAACACACTTAGAAGTAACAATTAATTATTGTAGATTGTTTAATCCCTTCTATGCAGACATCCTTGCACTGTCGTGCAAGGATGCCTGCATTGGCGCTGGCAGCTGAATTTAGCACCAGTGCTAGGGGAAGAACAGAGGTGTGCCATATTTGTATAAACACAACACATCCCTGTGTTACAGAAGTGACGCAGTGCGGCACTGTCAGTTTTGACACAGTGAGGCGTTGTGCCACTTTGTGTAAATATGCCCCTTAATCTTTAAAAATTCATGTATTGACTTCTGCTTATTGGATTTTTGTTGTGTTGGTCTTGTTATACTCAGATAAATATTCACTAGTTTTCTAAACTGGTGTGGTAGTCTTTCTTTGGTGTCTTTCCCTGTGTTACTGTAATTTATGTGTTGCACAAATACTTTACACATTACCTCTTAGGTTCAGCCTGATTTCTCTGGGCCAAGCTACCAGTGGGTGAGAACATGTTTATTTAGTGTCTGTATCTGACTTACCCTGACTAGAATTGTGGTCCCTACTTAGACAGGATGCATACTGCTGTCAGCTAGAGATCCAATTTCTAACACTACCTCATTAGTATTCATGAGGTAGGTCGATTATGACCCCATTAGGAATTGCTAAATTAAACTAAATGGGTTTCATACGTTAGGAATTTCAATTTTGTAATTGCGAGTTGCAAATAATCGCAATTAGGAAATCGCAATCCTTAAAATTTGTGGCCTAAGTGTGTATGGTGTTGCTGACTATGTTACTCAATGAAAAGATGAAGTAAAAAGTAAAAAGTATCACACAGGTTGGCGATACCTGGTTTGACCTCAATAAACAGCCAGTGTAAACACTGTGATTCAAGTTCAGTTAAGCAATCACTTCCCAAATCTATGGTAGCTCTCAAGTTTGCAAAAAGACATAGGATTTAACAAAAGGCAAAGGGTTAATGGGTGACAGTTTTAGGTCTGGCGCCATTCAAGACCTTTTTAAAAAATATGTCCCAGATTTGAGAGGACTTAGCACCTCCTTGTGCCACGTTAGCGTCATGTTTTTTACACTAATGTGGCCAAATGAGGCCAAAATCACAGCTCCATATTAACAAAGTGGCGCAATGCATGCACTTTATAACCCCTTGCGCCACATTATGCCTGCACCAGACTTAATGTATGCAGAGGGGTGTTCCCCTGTTAGAGGTCCACCATGTCATTTTTTTTAGCTACTTCTAACACCTGCACACGCGTTAAAAGGGGGCACACCATTGCTTTCAATGGGCCCCTAAGTACTGTGCAGGATTAGTGCCAGAATTTTGGCATTAATCCTGCACAGTATGACTATAGCATCAATAATTTCAGTGCTATTGCCCCTATCCTGCGTCATGGTGCGCCTTATATTAAAAACAGCACACACATGGTGGTGGTAGAGGGTCACTAAGGGGTGTAAGAAAAGTGGCGCTGCATTGAATGCAGCGTCACTTTTCTTAAATCAGGCCATATAAATGCAATATACTTATTTTAATGGTCTTTTAGCCACTTTTCTTCATCCATTGGTCTGCCCCTGTGTCATGCACATTTTGCTTCTGCCCACTAAAGCACACAACATGAAGCATGAGGTCAGCCCGAATGTATGTCGGAACAATGCATGCTGGAACAACGCATGCCTGAACAATGAGGCTGGAACAACAACTGCGTTATTACCACTAATGCCTTTACTACGAATGCCTTAACAACGATTTTTCGTTGTAAAGGCATTCCTGGTAAAGGCATTAGTGATAGGCATGCATGGTTCCAGCATGTGTCCCACCTGGTCCCCCACCCCCACTCGTAAAAATTACAGCGACCCCCCACTCCCTCCCCTAAAACCACGCCAACCCCCCACCCTTGCCCCTAAAACGACCCCAACCCGCACCTCGTCCCTAAAATTACCGTGACCCCCACCCTGCCCCTAAAACCTAAAACTACCCCAACCCCCACCCCATCCTTAAAACCTATACTACCCCAACCCCCACCCCTAAAACCTAAAACCACCCCGCCCCTAAAACTACCCGAGCCCCCCACCCTGACCCTAAAACCTAAAACCCCCCCACCCTGCCCCTATAATTACCCGACCCCCAACCCACCCCTAAAACCTAAAACCACCCCAACACCCTGCCCCTAAAACTACCCGAGCCCCCACCCCGCCCCTAAAACCTAAACCCCTCAACCCCCTCACCCCACCCCTAAAATTACCCGACCCCCCAACCCACCCCTAAAACCTAAAACCACCCCAACCCCCACCCCTAAAATTACTGCAACCCCTCACCCCGCCCCTAAAACCACCCCAACCACCACCCCTAAAACTTAAACCACCCCACCCCTAAAAACCTAAACCACCCCAACCCTCCCACCCCAAATACTAAAAATACCCTACCCCCCACCCCGCCCCTAAAACTAAAAATGCCCTGACCCCCCTCCCTGCCCCTAAACTTAAACCACCCCAACCCCCACCCTTAAAACTAATAATACCCCTCCCCCAAACCTAACCCACCCGACCCCCACCCCTAAAACTAAAAATACCTCAACCCCCACCCCGCCCCTAAAACTAAAAACACCCCTCCCCTCCCTCCCCGCCCCTATACCTAACCTGCCCAGACGCCCCCTTCTCTAAGACTAAAAATACCTCGACCCCCCACCCCTAAAACTAAAAATACCCCGACCCTCCCTACCCCCGCCCCAAACCTAAACCTCCCCTAAAACAAATAATAACCCGACCCCCTCCCCTAAACCACCATGAACCCCAAAACAAAAAATACCCCAACCCCCCACCCTCGCCCCTAAAACAAAAAAATACCCCTCCCCAAACCTAAACCACCTGACCCCCCACCCCTAAAACTAAAAATACCTCGACCCCCCCACCCTGCCCCTAAAACTAAAAATACCCCTCCTCTCTCTCCTTGCCCCTAAACCTAAACCGCCCAACACCCCCTCCCCTAAAACTAAAAATACCCTGACCCACTTCCCATGCCCCTAAACCTAAACCGTCCCTAAAACAAAAAATAACCCAACCCCCTCCCCTAAACCACACTAACCCCCAAAACTTAAAATACCCCAACCCTCGCCCCTAAAACTAAAAATACCCCTCCCCCAAACCGAAACCACCCGACCCCCACCCCTAAAACTAAAAATACCTTGCCCCCCCACCCTGGCCCTAAAACTAAAAATACCCCTCCTCTCCCTCCCTGCCCCTAAACCTAAACCGCCCGACGCCCCCTCCCCTAAAACTAAAAATACCTCAACCCCCCACCCCGCCCCTAAAACTAAAAATACCCTGACCCCCCTTCCCACGCCCCTAAACCTAAACCGTCCCTAAAACAAAAAATAACCCGACCCCCCTCCCCTAAACCACCCTGACCCCCAAAACTAAAAAGCCCCCTTCCCCGCCGCTAAAACTAAAAAAAAACGACCCTCCCTTCGCCCGCCCCAAACCTAAACCTCCCCTAAAACAAATAATAATCCGACCCCCTCCCCTAAACCACCCTGACCCCCCAAAACTAAAAATATCCCAACCCCCATCCTTGCCCCTAAAACTAAAAATACCCCTCCCCAAACCTAAACCGCCCGACCCCCCTCCCCTAAAACTAAAAATACCTCGACCCCCCACCCCACCCCTAAAACTAAAAATACCCTGACCCCCCTTCCCATGCCCCTAAACCTAAACCGTCCCTAAAACAAAAAATAACCGGACCCTCTCCCCTAAACCTCCCTGACCCCCCAAAACTAAAAAGCCCCCTTCACCGCCCCTAAAACTAAAAATATCCGACCCCCCAGCCCCTAAAACAGCCCCACTTACCTGCGTGATCGAGTCGTCCTCCTCAGCCGACTCCCTTTTTCTGTGCCTTAACCACGCATGTGCGTGGTTCAGCACATGCGTGGTTAAGGCAGGAAACAATGAAGTCGTGATTAACGAAAGTGGTGTTCCGCTTTCGTTGTCCACAACTTCATTGTTACGGACTCGTCGTTAAGGCCGTTTCCCGGTCAGCCCACTTCAGCCACTGGATATCTCATTTTGAGTGATTGCATTTTGCACTTTCACAAGAAGAAAATCAGCACAGCGGGCTCCCTTCTGTGCCAATGTTTTGGTTTTTATTGTATTACTTCAATGTTGCCTTTGTGGTTGTAGCCTAATGTGAAAACAGGAAGCTTTATACCATCCCAAGTCACATTCCACACTTTATCAGCTCATGTCTCCTGCCAACAGAGGTGTAAATTATCTGACTTTCTCAGATAAGCAAAGGACACTTCAAAAGGAATTTCTCTTCATAACAGACAGGTCCTTATGAAACTGTTCTGTATTAAGTTATCCAAAGCTTCAATACATTTGACTTCTTAAGTGGACAACTCTTCAGAACTTGTTTATTCTGGACTCAGCTTCAGCAATGGTGCTTTAATAAATTTGTCCAGAAGAAAACGTACTTTCTTCCTATGTTATGTATATAACATACTTATCCATTGGTCTGTGGTTGCATCATTCACAATTTTCTTCCACCCACTCCAGCATGCATTGAGACGCAATTCTTAAGCCCATTTCAGCCACTGACTGGCTTCACTATGACTCATGGCATGCTGCTCCTTCACAAGGAAGACATCAACACACAAAGTTGTTGCTTTCAGTGTCAGGGAGTTCTCTCATATTGTCTGATGTTTTGAGATCAAAATAACACTTTTTCCTTTAGCCAGTGAATCTTTTTAGATTAATGAGTGCTGGGCAGCTTCTTGAACATTTATGTTTTATAACAGCTGTGACAAAACAAAGCAAAACAAGAATTAACATAAGGCTGGCAGCCAAAATGAAACCTATTTGCTTTGCCAATGTTTGTTATTGTCTGGTGTGAATGTGTTCAGTAGTGCTGAAGACATTATTGGGCATATTTACAAGCCTCTTGAGCCTTCTTGAGCCATATGATCGTTATTTTGTTATGCTAATGTGGCGTGAAGGAGGTATTTTCATCACACATTAAAGCTATGGCGGCACTAAGGTGGCCTTTTCCACCTCACTGGTGCAATGCATGCATTACACTACCTTGTAACCCTTTGCGCTACATGATGCATGCGCCATGCATAATGTATGCAAAGGGGGTGTTCCCCCGTTAGAGGGACAGAAATAAGAGTAATCAAAGGGATTTCTTTGTGTCATTTTCAGCGCTTTTAACACCAGCTCAGTGCAGGCATTAAAAGGAGTCACACCATTGTTTACAATGGACCTCTATGTAGTGTCCAGAGTTAGCACCACCCTGAACAGTTCAGCAACAGCGTCAAAAATGTTGATGCTATTGCCGCCTACCCTGTGCCATGGTGAACCGTATCTTAGATACGGCACACACATGGTGGCGGTAGTGGGGCACTGAGGGGTACAAGGAAAGTGGTGTGGCACTGGGTGCAGAGCCACTTTCCTTAAATCTGCCTCATACTGTGTTCATGAGACGTGTCAGAGGTCCGAGCCCTTTATCGCCAAACGTGGCTCATAGCCAAGCGGAGACCACTTCACAGCGAGATAACAATAGTTTTACATAAAAACCACGGTGCATATCACAAACTTGACAAAATGTGACAATGTGGTGGGCACAGGCCTCAAAGTCAAACAGACCTGAGAAGTTTTTGTAACTGGCACGAATTTTATAGGTGAATAACTGAAGAAGGGGTCTAAAAGATGAGCTGTAGGTCACACTCTCAGACACCTCATTCTAATAAAGTACACATGCCACTCTTATTTACACAAGCACCAGACACCCCAAAAATGATCACAAACAGTTATATACAAATGCAAGTCAGTGGATCCTTCAGTGCAAGTCCTTGGAGAGGTAGAGTTGAATATGTATAATCAATAAATGCTGAAGCAGAGAGGGGCTAGATCTTGTCGCCGAGCCTGACTTTTACAAATTAATTTCTGATTGGTGCACCAGAGAGGATCCAGGCATCTGATACTCTGGGGCATATATACAAGCCACTGGTGCCTCCTTGCGCCGCCCTAGCATCATTTTTTTTTACGATAAGGTGGCATCAAGGAGTCCTTTTCCCCATGCAAGATTTACAAAGTGGCACAATGCAAGTATTTCGCCACTCTGTAACCCCTTGCCCCACATTATGCCTGCTCCAGGCATAATGTATGCAAGAGGGGGGTATTCCTCCTTTAGGAGGCCCAGAAAAATGGTGCTATTTTTAACGTCATTTTTAACACCTGACTTAAGCAGGCATTAAAGTGACATTCCCAATGTATTTAATGGGCTTCCCTTGAATTTGGTGGATTAGTGATTTCTGGTGCTAATCCACCAAAGCGCCACAATAGCGTCAACATTTTTTACTCTATTAGCCTAACATGCACCATGGTGTTGTTATGGGGGGTGCAATGGGGCGCAAGAAAAGTGACACCATTTACTTGTAAATATGCTGATAAGATTCTAATTATTTATATATTTCATGCAGAGAATCCGCAGAACTAACAGATCTAGAGTCCCCTCTTTTCACAAAAAGTGAAAAAATCATATATAAGGGCCAGGGTAGATTTACCCTGCTTCCGTAGGCCTGGGGTGTGGGCAAAATATTTTTTGGGAAAATTGACTTCCTGCCATTTATTTAAAAAAAAGCAGGGTCTGAGAGGTCAGTGCAGTTTATTGATAGGTGAAGGGGGCTTGAAACCGCCCTCCTTGAACCTTATCGACCCCATCCACTGGGGCCAATTTTAAATTAAGGTATGGGGGTGTGTAGATCCTCTCGCCTAGACTTTTAGAAGCCCCAGAGGCCCCATCTCCCAGAGCTGAGTTTTACATTTTGGGAGAGTGTGTCCGACCCCCAAACATGTGTTAATCACAGGACCCTATCCCCTGGTGCTGTATGAGTGGTGCAGTGTCCCCTAGGCAACAGCTGTCTTCTCTGCCCTGAAGAGTGGGGGCGGAGACTAAAAACTTTACTCCCTGTCTGCACTCCCCAGGACAGGGAGCACTATTTTTCCTATGTCCGGACTGGACCACAGAAATAAGCAGTATGGGAGTAAAGAAAAAAAGGTGGGTCAAACCCAGGAACGGTGCTGGCTGGGGACCTGGCAAAAGCTGTGGGGGCCTTTTGGCTCCTCCCATGCCCCCCAAAAGTAGCTGTGTTGGGAGTGCACCGGGGCACCCACTTTATAAAGAAATTGCTAGCTAACACCAGCACCCAGTATGGGTGCTGGCTGGGGTACCGGTCAGGGCTGAGGGGGCCATGCCCGTCCCCCCATGGCTCCCAATAGCTGGATAATTTGTGGGAGCCCCAGTTCTTCTACAGTGTTAGAAATGGGGTTCTTGGTTGGCAGTCAGGTTGCCCTCTGTCCAAGCAAGAACCCTCACTCTAGTCAGGGTAAGTCACACACAATCCAAAATCAGCCTGTGCTCCCCCTCCGGTAGCTTGGCACGAGCAGTCAGGCTTAACTTAGAAGGCAATGTGTAAAGCATTTGTGCAATAAATCATACAACACCATAGTATAACACCACAAAAATACACCACACAGTATTTAGAAAAATATATAATATTTATCTGGGTATTTGCAGGTCAAAACGATCAAAGTTGCAATATGAATTTGTTAAGATATCACTGAAAAGTGATATAAAGTGTCTTAAGTCTTTAAAATCTCCTCAGAGGGCCACAGGAGAAGAGATACGTGGAAAAAAGGTGTGTGCGTCGATTTCTCCCCAGCACACGCAGACTTGCGTCGTTATTTTCCACGCGGGGAAGTCGTGCGTCGTTTTCCGGCGCGCGGACAGTCTCTTTCTGTGGATCGTGGGGATTACCAGATGGCCTGGGTCTGTGAGTGGATTCTCCTGCTTGTTTTCCGGCTGCGCGTCGTTCTGCGGGGCTGCGCGTCGAAGTTTTGATCTCACGGCAGGCGTCGCGTCGATTTCTCCTTGGAAGTCGGGCGGCGTTGTCCTTGCGAGGCCATGCGTCGAAGTTTTGGTCTCACGGCAGGTGTTGCGTCGATTTCTCCTTGGAAGTCGTGCGGCGTTGTCCTTGCGAGGCCGTGCGTCAAAGTTTCGAGCTCACGGTAGGCGTCGCGTCGATTTCTTCTTAGAAGTCGGGCGGCGTTGTCCTTGCGAGGCCGTGCGTCAAAGTTTCGGTCGCCCCGAAGGCGTCGCGTCGATCAGCGTCAGTGTGCGGCGTTTTTCTTGCCGCGGAGTAAGCTGTGCGTCGAAAATTTCGCCGCACGGAGCGTCCAAGTGAAAGCAAGAAGTCTTTTTGGTCCTGAGACTTCAAGGAACAGGAGGCAAGCTCTATCCAAGCCCTTGGAGAGCACTTTTACAGCCAGACAAGAGTTCAGCAAGGCAGCAGGCCAACAGCAAGGCAGCAGTCCTTTGTAGAAAAGCAGACAGGTGAGTCCTTTGAGCAGCCAGGCAGTTCAGCAAGGCAGCAGGCCAACAGCAAGGCAGCAGTCCTTTGGAGAAAAGCAGACAGGTGAGTCCTTTGAGCAGCCAGGCAGTTCTTCTTGGCAGGATGTAGTTTCTGGTTCAGGTTTCTTCTCCAGCAAGTGTCTGATGAGGTAGGGCAGAGGCCCTGTTTTATACTAAGTTGTGCCTTTGAAGTGGGGGTGACTTCAAAGAGTGTCTAAGAAAATGCACCAAGCCCCCTTTCAGTTCAATCCTGTCTGCCAGAGTCCCAGTAGGGGGTGTGGCAGTCCTTTGTGTGAGGGCAGGCCCTCCACCCTCCCAGCCCAGGAAGACCCATTCAAAATGCAGATGTATGCAAGTGAGGCTGAGTATCCTGTGTTTGGGGTGTGTCTGAGTGAATGCACAAGGAGCTGTCAACTAAACCTAGCCAGACGTGGATTGAAGGGCACAACAAGATTTTAGTGCAAAGAAATGCTCACTTTCTAAAAGTGGCATTTCTAGAATAGTAATATTAAATCCGACTTCACCAGTTAGCGGGACTTTATATTACCATTCTGGCCATACTAAATATGACCTTCCTGCTCCTTTCAGATCAGCAGCTGCCACTACAACAGTGTATGAGGGCAGCCCCAATGTTAGCCTATGAAGGGAGCAGGCCTCACAGTAGTGTAAAAACGAATTTAGGAGTTTTACACTACCAGGACATATAACTACACAGGTACATGTCCTGCCTTTTACCTACACAGCACCCTGCTCTAGGGGTTACCTAGGGCACACATTAGGGATGACTTATATGTAGAAAAAGGGGAGTTCTAGGCTTGGCAAGCACTTTTAAATGCCAAGTCGAAGTGGCAGTGAAACTGCACACACAGGCCTTGCAATGGCAGGCCTGAGACAGGGTTAAGGGGCTACTGAAGTGGGTGGCACAACCAGTGCTGCAGGCCCACTAGCAGCATTTAATCTACAGGCCCTAGGCACATATAGTGCACTCTACTAGGGACTTATAAGTAAATTAAATAGCCAATCATGGATAAACCAATCAATAGTACAATTTACACAGAGAGCATATGCACCTTAGCACTGGTTAGCAGTGGTAAAGTCCCCAGAGGTCAAAAGCCAACAACAACAGGTCAGAAAAAATAGGAGGAAGGAGGCAAAAAGTTTGGGGATGTCCCTATCAAAAAGCCAGGTCAAACATACAGTAACTGTAAATCATGCCCTAAGGTAACTATAACTCATACTCTTGCCATGAGCAGCCTTTACAACAATATTGTCATATCAGATGTTGCAGTCATGTTGTCAATGTTGTTATAGAAAATGGCATAGGTGATTTAATACATAAGGTAATTAGCAGTGCATGGCTAGGTCGTGAGTTATTGTTACTTTAGGGCACAAGGTATAGTTACTTGAGATAACTATAACGGGTGAATTTCAGTGGATATGTGTGTTTAAAATTGTATGTTTTAACTGGCATGACTGAAATACCCTTGCCAGGGCTGCCGAACACACTTGGGGGGTTATTACAACTTTGGAGGAGGTGTTAATCCGTCCCAAAAGTGACGGTAAAGTGACGGATATACCACCAGCCGTATTACGAGTCCATTATATCCTATGGAACTCGTAATACGGCTGGTGGTATATCCGTCACTTTACCGTCACTTTTGGGATGGATTAACACCTCCTCCAAAGTTGTAATAACCCCCTTGGTATTGAGCTATGCTCGTCTTAATGTACCTCCTAGTTACCAATTATCTCTGATGCCAACAAAGATTACAACAGAGTATGGCAGTTGAGTATTAAGTTCAAAACCATTGCTTTGTCAGTTCGAAAACCCTCCTTCACTTAAATGTAGTGTTTACAGTGCTTTCTTACATTTAGACAGACATCTAATGGGAACAGCCCAATCAAGTTATGAGAAGAACAGGAGAAAGTCTTTAACTCCATAATGGACTCCGGTTCCAGCTCTGGTACCAAGTTCTTCTCAGGGTCCTTTGACAATTCATTAAAGAAACGTTAACATTCCTATGCCTTTGCCAGCTTTGACTTGTGTACGCGTAACTCATATTATTGATCCTTTAAGGATGCCAGACATGATCTCAACCTCATGTTTCCTCCAGATGTGCATATTTTCTGATGCATTCATCTGTCGCCCTCCAAGCAGAATGTGTTACTATTACTTTTGAGTAAGGCAACAATAAGTGGGGAGGGAACAGAGACAATGAAAAGAGCAGTTTCATTGCTGGGGCTCCAAAATGAAATTTAACAATTCTCAGAAGGGTAAAGACTCTCTTGCATCCAAATGTGCCGAGTAGTGCAGTTAACACAGGGCTGCAACAGTGTTGAAATGTCAAAAGTGATAATATTTAAATTGAGTGGCATGGCTTCTTTAACCCCATGTGTGTGTGTGTGTCTGCAAATGGCTGAAACACACACACCCTCACTGGTGTGGGCCATAAACAGTGGCTGACGCCAGGGAGGCATTTTTAAAAATCCTCTGTGCTTGCACCAGAGGATTTTTTTTTGTAATTTAATACCCATCGGGAGACAGGGAAGAGCTTCTGTGTCTCCTCCCACCCACCCCTCTATGATGTCGCTCTATGACGTAAGTGTGCCACAAGGCACGCTGAATTCATAATTTGTTTTCCCCACCAGAGCAGGAAGAAGAAGAAAGGCCGCTTTCTGCTCTGGTGGGGAAAACGGGCCCAAAAGGGCCACCCCAGCCTTTAGGAAGGCCTTGTTTATTAGATGAACTTTAAATATATATAGGAAGCAATGTATTCTTTTAAAAATTGCAGAGTTTGATTTTTGGTTGTCCAAGCATAATCAAACAGCATATATATTTCATTTGTTTTAAAATGCAGGTAAGCTGGCTTTACTAATTCACTCAGCAATTCACATAAATAAAATACAGATCTGTTCTTTGAAGCAGGCATATAAACCTTTTCTGCTACTTTATAGCGTCAAAACTGACACTAGACAAAAGTCTGATCTCTTGCATTAAACATTTACTGTCACTGTGATACAGTTGAATTTCACAGTATTTGACACCCTTTCTGAAATATCTTTAGGGGCATATTTATATTCCGTTTGCGCCGAATTTGCGTCGTTTTTTTCGACGTAAATTCGACGCAAAACTAACTCCATATTTATACTTTGGCGTTAGACGCGTCTAGCGCCAAAGTTCATGGAGTTAGCGTCATTTTTTGGCGTGAACACCTTCCTTGCGTTAATGAGATGCAAGGTAGGCGTTCCAGTCTAAAAAAATGACTCCCAGGCATGTGCGTGGTATTTATACTCCCGGGCAAAAATGAGGCCCGGGAGTGGGCGGGGCAAAAAACCCCGCATTTGCGCCTGAATTTAACGCCTGGGTCAGGGCAGGCGTTAAGGGACCTGTGGGCTCAGAATGAGCCCCGAGGTGCCCTCCCCTGCCCCCAGGGACACCCCCTGCCACCCTTGCCCACCCCAGGAGGACACCCAAGGATGGAGGGACCCACCCCAGGGACATTAAGGTAAGTTCAGGTAAGTATATATATATTTTTTTTTTTGTGGCATAGGGGGGCCTGATTTGTGCCCCCCTACATGCCACTATGCCCAATGACCATGCCCAGGGGACACAAGTCCCCTGGGCATGGCCATTGGGCAAGGGGGCATGACTCCTGTCTTTGCTAAGACAGGAGTCATATTAATGGGGGATGGGCGTCGTAAAAAAATGGCGCAAATCGGGTTGAGGCGATTTTTTTGACTCAACCTGACTTGCCCCATTTTGAGACGCCCATACGCCATTTTCCCCTACGCCGGCGCTGCCTGGTGTACGTGGTTTATTTTCACGCACACCAGGCAGCGCCGGTCGGCTAACGCCGGCTAACGCCATTCTATAAATACGGCGCCCGCATGGCGCTTCAGAATGGCGTTAGCCGGCGCTAATTTTTTTGACGCTAAACTGCGTTAGCGCAGTTTAGCGTCAAAAAGTATAAATACGGGCCTTAGTTTCTAAGGAATCACTGGAAAAAGTGAAAATCAAGACTGCACAAGTTCCCTCCAGTGACTTGTATTTCTTGCTCTCTGTCATGTTGTAATTACCCTTTTGTGTGGGTTCACTGTTTGGGAGATCTATAAATGTGGCAGCAAAAGGTTGTCAGAAATATTTTCAAGAATAAAAATTGGATAGTCAATCCTTGACAAAATATTTCTTTTTTCAAGCGACATCTGTCTGTTTAATGTGCTACAATGAAACTATACTAACCCATAGTTAGCCAATGTAGATCATCAAAGTTTTCTGCATACATGAAGTGTTCTATAACACTAAATGAGTGTATCACCAATAAACTAAGTTGTACAGCTTCACAGTGAGTAGAAAACTTACATTTTTACGTTACGCATAAATAATTCTATGTAAACCAAAAAAAATGTGCAGGCTGTATCAATACCATCAACAGCCGAGCACAACAACCTGAAATGCACAAACGTACAACACCTGCCCACAGGTAATCAACTTTCAAGAAAAGTTACAGTACGAAACAATACTGTTTTTACCCGCAGCAGTTGACAATGCATAAAAATGTATGAGAACTGTAATCCTGAGTGTAATTGCGAGGGGCCAGTGAGGGGAAGGGTGTAGGTTGAGATGTACCTAAAAAGAACAAAATATAATGAAACTATTATGTTGGTCTTTCACTTTCAAGCAAATAGATATAAAAAAGGATGAACATACCTTGAATGAAAAATAAATGAAAGTTAAAGTAAACGACGGGAAACACAATCTTTTACATTGTAAAAGTTCTATTGGGTAATGCGATCACTGCAGATGTCTTTGTGTGTACCCAGTCACAGAACTGAATCCTGGTTGGTGTAGGGGAAATTAGTGACTTGTTTCTCTGCCTGCAGCTGAAAGCCCTGTGAATATGCAAGTTATTATATTAAAATGTTATTGCACACAATGCAAAACTGACTTTTTAAAACGAGATTTAGGGCCTGATTGAAAGTACAGCAATCGGAGGACTGCTGTACTCACAGTGACAGTCCAGCAGCCAGTCCTTAGCAGTCCAATTGCCAGATTAGGATGCTGGTGACCAGGCCCCCACAAGCCCGCCACCACTGCCAGGATCATGGATCTCGCTGTGGCCGCGGTAAGGAATGCCATGGTCAAGCGGGGTGGTGCAGATGCTTGCGCCACCGTGCTGACTACAACCTTCTATTCCGCCTAGCTTTTCATGGCAGGGACCCCACCATGAAAAACTAGGCGTATTGGCGGTCCGGCAATCATACTGCCAAATTCATAATAAGCCCACTGGGCCTAGATGTACAAAGTCCTTTTGCATTTCTTAATGGTCCGAATCAGTATTTTGGGCTGTTAACAAATGGAAAATGGCCTTTTCTGATGTATGATAGCCTTTAGGAAATCACAAATTGTGTTTTCTACCATGTAGAAATCACAATTTGTGATCCCCAGAATAGAAAATCTCAAATAGAGATTACCTATTTGCGATTCCTATTCTGATGAACAAAGCATTTCTTAAATGTGATTTGGGCATTTGGGAAATACAATGACAATCGATGGTAACCATGTGTAATTTAAGAAAGGCACACCAAAATAATTTTTATTACATTGAAATAGGGCACACACATGCCCCTTGGGCATTTATGTGCTCTCCATGTGCACCAAAATTGTTTTGGGGTGCATGTGGGGGGGACTTTTGCCCATTCCCATCCTTGGTTTAGCATTTCCACTATTTGGGGAATGCAAACAGGCTCATTGACATAAATGCAATGAGATTCCTTAATTGCAATTTCCTAATAGCGATATTTACTTTTATGAAATCGGTATCTCTGTGCATAGCATTTTGCATTTCCTAAATAGTGATTTCTATGAAGTCTCTATTTAGGAAATGTAAAGTTGCATTTTAGTACATCTGGCCATTTGTGTTTACAATATAACAAGTGCTTTCAAAATTTATATTTATAGAAATATGCAAATAGACTGTACATAGCTAAAAAAATTGTATCTCCATTAGAGAGATGCATTCCAGAACCTAGCTGAAAGCACTTGTATATTAATTAATTTAAACAGAATAAATCTTTGTCACCATGAAGCCTCAAGTGTCTTTATTATTTAGTTATATACTGGCTTTCAAGTAGCCTTTAATTTTTCTGATTAACCAGTTGCACACATATATTTCTTTCATGCAGCAGGCACCCTGGTTGGAAGGCTTGCTTCTCCTTTAACTGCATGCCTCTCATTTGGCTTCACAGTAGCTAGGATCCCCTCTCTTCCCTTTCAGCCAGAGGCACTTCAGAGTCAGCATTAACCCTTTACAAACCATTTTTTTTCAATACAAAATTAGGGCAACTGTTTTTGTAAAATTAAAAAAATTGGTAACTTTGTTCTCAGAACATCCCTTCCATTTCGGCCACAGGCTACTGGTGATTGTATACACGGAGGCAGCTTGGGGCTTGAACAGGTGCATATAGGTAAGTGATGATTTATGCACTTTTTGTGGTGCTAACTTCAGTTGGTGTGGGGCTGATGGAAATCCACTTGTGCTTACTATGATCTCTTTCAAAGACTGCCATAATGTTCATAGTTCAAAAGTTATTCAAACTCTGCTCCGATGACACGATTAATAGACAAACTCAGCACATTTTGCCAGTCGTGCATGAAAAACTTCTGTTCGTCTAAGGCTCTGCAGACAGGGTGGTCGTCTGTGTGCAAAGCCTAAAACAAACAGGGGTGAGATGTTGCCAGATGTTGGAGGTTCTTCTGTTTACTGAGCATCGTGAGCTCTGCAAAGGTGACATTCAACTCACATTTGATTTCACTTTCCAGAGAATGCAACTTTTACCCCTTAGCTGCTGGGCTTTCTCCCCAATGCTTAGCTCTTTTTGGCTATTTCGGGTAGTTTGCGCTTGAGCCTCCATAATATTTTGTTCACATAAGCAATCCACGCCAAAGTTAAGTCTTTTTTTCCCAACATCCTGGGGATTCTAACGGTACCCAGAGGTTGTGGGTTTCCCTGGAAGAGACTGAGAAAATAGCCAAATACAGCGAAAACTTGTTTGTTTGGGGAACAAATGGGAAAAAGTACTGCAGAAGAAAGCATCTGTTTTTTTCCCTGCAATGGGGATCAACAAAAGGTTTGTGGTGCTAAAATCACCATCTTTCAGGAACAGGCAGACATGAATCAGAAAAACAAAGGTTTCAACACAGTTATGGCATTTTACCGGGACATACCCCATTTTTACTATTTTTTGAGGTTTCAGCCTCTTTCCAGTTAGTGACACAAATGGGTGTTAAACCAATGGTGGATCCCAGACAGCTACACATTTCTGAAAAGTAAACAAAATTTGAATTCAGCATGGGGTAGAGCCCTCAAGGTTTAAAGTAAAAAATAACCGTTGAAATAAAACAAATTGAAAAACACAGCCATTTTCGTCTACGTTATCTTCTCTAACCTTTTCCAGCTGTGGCAGATTTTTTAACACAATATACCGCCACATCTCCTGAACCCTTTTGGTTGTAGGGAGATATAGGGCTTGTGGGTTTAACAAGAACCCAAGTTAGCCAGAGCCAATAAATGAGCTGCAACTACAATGGGTTTTCATTGTATAACAGGTATACAGCAACTTATTTGGTAAAATAGAAAGAGTGAAAAATATATATCAAGGAAACCTATGTATTTCCAAAATAAGCACAAGATAAGGAGTTTGGAAGCAGAGGACATTTCTCAAAATGACTTTTCTTACACACTGTCTTACATTGAATGGTACAAATGTAGAGAAAGATAATTGGCAATAACACTTGTTCTTCTATTCTGTATTTCTCCAAGTCTCCTGATAAAATTGGTCCCTTACTTGTCTTGGTAGGCCTAGTGCCCGCAACAAGAAAAGTCCCAAAACCCAGGGTGGACACATTACATTTTTCCACTGAAAACTGATTTGTTTTTGGCAAATTTCATAGCTGTGAATTTTGGGCTCTACCTCAGCCGGCACCTAGGGAAAACTAGCAAACCTATACATATCAGAAAACTAGACATGTAAGGGAATCTAGAATAGGGTGACTTGTGGGGCTTTCACTAGGTTCTGTCCCCCAGAATCCTTTCAAACTTCCCATTTTGTCTAAAAAATAAATGTTTCTCACATTTCGGTGCTGCAAAGTTATGGAATCTGAGGGGAGCCACAAACATCCTTCCATCTTGCATTTCCCCAAGTCTCCCAATTCAAATGGTACCTCACTTGTGTGGGTAGGCGACAAGAAATGCCCCAAAACGCAACATGGAGACATCTCATTTTTCCACTGAAAACTGATGCATTTTTCGCAAAGTGCCTAGCTGTAGATTTTGCCCTCTTGCTCAGCTGGCACCTAGGGAAACCTTCCAAACCTCTATATTTTTTTAACTAGACAACTAGGGAAATCCAAGATAGTGTGACTTGTTGGGCTCTCACCCGGTCTGTCACCCAGAATCCTTTGCATTACTGAAAATCAGGCTAAAAAACACTTTTTCCTCACATATCGGTGATAGAAAGTTCTGGTTTCTGAAGGAGCCACAAACATCCTTCCACCCAGAATTCTCTTAGGTCTCTCGATTAAAATGGTACCTCACGTATGTGGGTAGGCCTAGTGCCCACGACAGGAAATGCCACAAAACGCAACATGGACATGTCACATTTTCACACTGAAAATGGACGCTTTTTTGCAAAGTGCCTAGCTGTTGATTTCGGGCTCTAGCTCATCCAGCACTTGGGGAAACCAAGCATACCTGTACATTTTTTTTAAACTAGACACCAGGATGGGGTCACTTGTGGGGCTCTCACCAGGTTCTGCAACCCAGAATCCTTTGCAACTTCAAATTGTGTCTAAAAAACACATTTTCCTCACATTTTGGTGCTGCAAAGTTATGGAATCTGAGGGAAGCCACAAACATCCTTCCATCTATTATTTCCCCAAGTCTCCCTATTAAAATGGTATCTCACTTGTGTGGGTAGGTCTTGTGCCCGTGACAGGAAACACCCAAAAACACAATGTGAAATTCTGGTTTCAAAGCATAAATAAGCACAAATACTTCTCAAAGTATCTGAATATTAAAACCAAGCCTTATGAAGGTGGGCCATAAAGCCTTTGCACAGCACCAACAGCTTATACGGTTTGCCCACTGCTTGGTCCTGGGGAGTGCAAAGCCACAGTCTCTCAAGTGGATGCCTTCTTCCACTGGTTCTGGAGGGGGCCTTGTGCCCAGTCTGCTTCATCCTACCAAGGATTGGGTAAGTGGATGCCTTTCTCCACTGGTTCTGGAGGGGACCTTGTGCCCAGTCTGCTTCATCCTGCCAAGGATTTGGTGAGTGGATGCCTTTCTCCACTGGTTCTGGAGGGGGCCTTGTGCCCAGTCTGCTTCATCCTGCCAAGGATAGGGTGAGTGGATGCCTTTCTCCACTGGTTCTGGAGGGGGCCTTGTGCCCAGTCTGCTTCATCCTGCCAAGGATTGGGTGAGAGGATGCCTTTCTCCACTTGTTCTGGAGGGGCCTTATGCTGAGTGATGCAGCACTTGGGTTGTGGCAGTTCACATTCCCTCACCTGGTTGTCTGAGGCACGAGATTTCCAGGGACCAGGTTGCATGATAGTCCATGGAGGCAGGGCTAGACTCCATGCTGCGGCGCCTAAGGCTGCAAACTGGTGGTGTTGTAGGTGCTGGTGCGGGTGCAGCCAGTGGTGGTGGGAGGCTCCAGCCCGTCTCCTGCAGCCTCGGACGGCTGCCCACTGGGGATGCTGCAGCTGACAGTAGTGGTGGCAGCGGCGGTGCAGGTGTTGGGGCTTGCGGCGGTGCCTGTGGCGGGGCTGCTGTCGGTGCTGCCTGTGGTGCAGGTGGCGGGGCTGGCGGTTCTGCTGGTGGGCACCAGGCCTTCACCTGCAACCTCCGACGGCTGAAGTCCCTTGCCTTGGGTTCTCTGCCCCTTCCTCACCTTGGCAGATGCTGTTGTGACCTTTTGGAGTTTTGGAGGAGGCCTTGCTGGGTGGTTCGTGCTCCTTGCCCTTGCTGCATGTTGTCCCCTTCTTCATCTTGGCAGGTAGTGGAATGGTTTGGTCCTTTGCAGGGATTGGTGGCACACCGGCTGGCCTGACGGGTGCCACCTTTGAGCCTCTGGGAGTTGGAGTTACCACAATGGACGCCGACTTGGTGCTGAGGTGCTGGCCTGGGTTCTGGACACCCTGGCCTGAGGGGAAGGACGGGGGGATAGGGGTAGGGAACAGGTCAATGTTTGTCAGGAAAAGCTTTTTAGACACGCTGGGAAGGGAAAAGGGAGAGGGTTTGGGAGTGGAGGAAGAGGGAGTGGTGGTAGGAGGTGTCTGACTGCTGAGTTTGGGTGAAGGTGCATGGGCTGGATGCTGTTGTGAGGTGGGTGGCTTCTGGGTGGGTGGGTGCTTGCGTTTGTGTACTTTGGGAGGATGGATCACAGACACACTGGGAGAGGACACTGGATGTGGGGGGGTGACTGCCAGTGTGGGGAGAGTAGTGATGGGCGTGCAGGTGATGCAGGTAGTGGATGAGGCGGTAGTGCATGCAGGTGTGGGTGGAGACGATACTGGGAGGGAGGTGGGTGATGAGGAGGAGGGGGACACAGTGGAGGCAGTGGATGTTGGTGTGTCTGCATGGGTATGGTGCTTGTGTGAGTGCCTGTGGAATGATGTGTGCTGCTTGTGTTTGCCTGATCCACTTCTGTGTTTGTTTGATTTGGGTGAATGCTGGTCTGAAGGTGTGTTTGGGATAGGCTGGAGTTGAGGGGATTGGGACTGGGTAGAGGAAGTTGGAGGGGGGAGGCCAGACACAGGGACAATGGCTGCAAACAGTGCGGAGGCCAGAGCCTGAAATGCTCTCTGTTGGGCCGCCACGCAGGAGTGAATGCCCTCCAGGTATGCATTTTTTTTATTGCAAATGCCCTGCTACACCCTGGATGGTATTCAGTATGATTGACTGCCAAACAGAGAGGGATCTCAGGAGGTCAATAGCATCCTCACTGAGGGCAGCAGCGCTGACTGGGGCAGGGCCTGAGGTGCCTGGGGAGAAGGGGAAGCCCACCCTCCTGGGTGAGCGGGCATGGGAAGCACGCTGAGGTGCTGCTGGGAGGGCAGGGCTGGTGGGGGGGTGACAGCTGTACCTGTTGTTGGGGCAGGCAGCTCCAGGGAGCTTCCATCGGTGGAGGAGTCGCTGTCTGTGGTGTCCCCTCCTGTCCCCATTGTGGTGCTCTCCTCGCCCTCTGCCCCACTGGTGCCCTCACCGTTGGTGGATTCGGCCTCCAGGCCCATGTGGGATGCAGCTCCCTCTGTTGCCGGTGCCTCTGCTCCTCCGCCAGATGATGCTAATGCACACAATGACAGGGTGACAAAACAAAAAGGGGGGGAAGAGACAGAGGATACACTTGGTCAATGCCAGCAACACCACTCCCGTTGGCGGACACAACACACAGGGAGCAGCCCCATGCACTAGGCCATGCCCAACCAGTTACTAATATAGTCACCAGCCCATGAGATACAATGCCTAAAGCCATCAGCTGCACACCAGAAACCTACAGGACTCTGCCCAGTAGTAGATGCCCACTAACACTATTGGGGTAGGAGTGCTTCATTGCCTGCCCAACAAGGGACCTACCCTGCCATTTTCTTCCTGGACTAGGGTCACCGATAGCCCACAGCCCCCACCCAGGTACCTCTTAACGCACGCAAAGTCAGGAGACAGATTCTGTACTCACCCCCTTGTGGCTGCTGTGATGCCTTCAAGTGCCCATCCAACTCCGGATAGGCCACCGCCAGGATGCGGATCATCAGGGGTGTCATGGTGTGATGGGCACCCCTTCCTCTTTGGGAGGCCAGCCCCCGCTGGGCCTCCGCCGTATTCTTTGCTCAGCGGCGCACGTCCTCCCACCTCTTGCGGCAGAGAGTGCTCCGCCTGTCAAAGACCCCCAGGGTCCGCACCTCCTTGGCGATGGCACGCCAAATACCCTTCTTCTGGTGGGCGCTGACCTGCAGGGAAAAGACAGCAGGTAAGGGAATTAGTCAACCGTCCGGACCATCAGATTCATGGCCCACCAGATCCCTCCCATTCCCTGACGCACATACATTGTCCACCTTACATGCTGCACTCTGGCCAGGTCGCCTCTGCCCCCTCCCCACATGTGGCTTACATACACAGCACTCAATACATTCATGGCCCAATCATCGTGCTCACAGTGTACTCACCCGTTTGTATGGAGGACCGTAGAGTAACATGTACTGGGGTAGGACCCCATCCACCAGTTTCTCCAACTCCTCCACAGTGAAGGCAGGGGCCGTTTCCCCAGATAGATGAGTCCTTGTCACTTCCAGACACAGGTCACAGCAGCACTTCCAGTGTAGGTCCTCTCCTGTTGAAGTTCAGGTAGCAAGTGAGTGGATAGATAGAAAATGATGGTCACGTCAGCGGCGGTGCTTACAGTCACCGCTGGCGTACATCGCCATTGCCTCCTGGAACCCACAAGGCCCAATGATAACCAATGCAAAGTTGCTCCACGGTCATCGACCGCCTACAGCGATGGCACACAACGCCAGCGCAATTACCTCATTTCAACTCATCTCTCCTCACAGTTTAGGCATCTGCCATATCAGGGAGGCACAGGGAATGCCATCTAACTGCGTCACAGCAGACATTGGCACGGCAACTGACCTTCGGGTTAAAATTTTGGTTCTGTAAAATAACCAAATCATCATTAGTGCAATAGATGTGGGAATATGACCATCTGCTCACCGTTCTCTTCCATAGGCTTCAACCGCAGAGGCTGAATATGAGATGGCGGCATCCCCCGGTGTACAGAGCCCTGGTTGACCATGCGACAATGGAGGACAGACATATTATCATTACATACAGACTTGATCGGGCCACAATCCAAGAACTGTGTGCCCAATTGGAGCCAGACCTGATGTCAGCTAACCGCCAGCCCATAGTTATCCCCCCTCTAGTGCAGGTCCTGTCAGTGCTCCATTTCCTGGCATTCTTGTTCATTCCAAGCAACAGTGGCCATGGCATCAGGGATTTCTCAGCCAATGTTCTCAAACGTGTTGACCAGAGTGTTGTCTGCCCTGCTGAAACACATGCGCAGCTACATCGTGTTCCACCAGGTGGAGGATTTGGCCACAGTGAAAGATTACTTTTATGTTCTGGGTCATATCCCCAACATCATTGGTGCCATTAGAAAAAAGATATGGATAGTGCATGTTGGAAAATGGGTTATTGGTAGGGCAGGTAGGTACCTACACCTAGCAACAAGCCACTAACCTCCACATAGGTACAGTTAGGTCTCAGTAAATTAATCCCAGCTCAACCCTTGGTAGCTTGGCAACGAGCGTCAAGGCTTAACTTAGGAGACAAAGTGTAAAGCATTCAAATATCACAAAACAGTAATTAAATAAAACACAGAAAACTGTTTAAAAATCCAAAACCAATTTATAAAAATAGCTTATATTTTTATCTTTAAAATGACACAAAAACGATTAAAATCGGTTCAGGGGAACCGGAGATATGAATTTTTAAAGAATTATTACTTTTCTAGCGCTTAGAAACAAAAAGCGCCAATCGGGTCATCTGGTTGCACCAGGACCCGGGCAAAGTCAAACTTTCAGGCCGACCGCGATGGAGCCCTGCTCGGCTACAGGTCGCGGGAGGCCTCGGTCAAAAAGTTACCTTCTGACTTAGTCTTTATTTTGAAGTTTTTCTTCACCGGGACGAACCTGCCAGTTGAATCCGACCTCCTGGAGCCCTTGTCCGGATACGCAATGTGGTTTTCCTCGGTGGAGACTTTTACCTTCGGACTTAGTCGTTTTTTCGAGATGAAAATCCTTCGACCGGGGTAAACCTGGATCTTGATCCGACGTCCATGGAGCCCTTCTCGGATACGATGGCTGGGAGGTCCCGGTCAACTTTTTACGTTCGGACTTAGTCTCTTTTTTGGATGTTTTTCTTTACCGGGACGAACCACGAAGTCAGGCCGGGTCGCGGTTGAGGCAAGCCGGCTAGAATTTCCGCGGCGGGTCGGTCCCTCTCTGGAGCTTTTTTCCAAAAATTCTCAAATCTTTTCCAAACTTCTGGGGCTTCACCCAGATGTTCTTTTAAGGTTCTTTTGGGGTCCACAGCTCACCCCAAGGGTCCAGAAGTTCTGTGATGGTCCTTGGGGGGTGCGGACTTCAACTCCCAGAATGCACCTGGCGCAAACTCCTTTTTGGCCACTGGACAGTGGTCAGCTGGTCGCTTTCTTCAGGAGTTGGTGCAGGGGACTCTGGTTTAGCAATTTTTCACCTGTAGCAAACAGGGAGTCCCTCCTTGAACCAGTTGAAGCCAGGCAAAGTCCTTCTTGTGGTGAAGCCCAAGTGTGCAGCTGGTGCAGTCCTTCTGAGTGCAGGGTCCAGGTGCAGGCCAGGGGTCCAGCAGGGCAGTCCTTCTTCTTCTTTAGTTCCTTTCTTGTTGAATTCTGGAGGGGATCTGAGGTGTGGGGGCAGGTCTGCCAGTTTTATCCTTGCTCCTGGGTGAAAAGCAGGAGGGCCCTGGTTCTCCAATCAGGGACAGGGTCGTCCCCCTGTGTTGACCACTTCCTGGGAAGTGTGGCAAAAATCCATCCCAGAAGGCAACAGTCTCTAAAAATCCAACATGGATGAATCTGATTTTTGGAGGTTACATCTGGCTGAGCCCACCCACTGGTGTGGCTAAAAATCATAAACACACCCCTCTCCTGCCCTCTCCTAATCTAATCAAGGGGGCACCTAGCTGTCTGGGGTTGCAGGATGTGGGGGTGTTGCTGGGTGCTGCAAATGTCCTTCTCTGCCTTTGAAGACCAGTTTGGCAGCCCTCCCCCTTCCTGCCTCACCATCTGCTGAGGGGAGATTCTCTTCCCCAAGCACATTCCTTTGTGTGAAGCCAGGCCACTTCACACCTCATTAAGGCAGCCTGGAAGAAGCTGCTGCAGGCTGGCCAATCAGAGCACAGCAGCAAAAACAATGCAGAGCTGAAATTGGCAACTTTTTAGGTAAAGTCTAAACTTTTTACCTGGACAAGTTATATTAAATCCCACAACTGGAAGTTGTGGGATTTATGACAACAATCAATTTGATACCAAATTCTTGGTATGTAACATTTAAGGAGACTTTAAAATTTAAAATAAAGTCTGCCCATTCTAGCCTATGAAGGCCATTTACTTCAATGAGGGAAAAACGAATTTGGCTGTTTTTACCTCACCAGGGCTTATAAATCTATTTTTATAAAGTCCCTGCTTATAGTTACATGGCACCCAGCCCTAGGGGCACATAGGGCACACCTTAGGGGTGACTTATATGTAAAAATAAGGTAGTTTAAGACTTTGGAAGTACCTTTAATTCCAAAGTCGAATTTGCATATAACTTTAATTTAAAAGCAGCCAGCAAGGCAGGCTTGCTTTTAAAATGACACTGGGCACCTCAGCAATGCACCTAGGTGTGCACCACCTATGCTGTGGTCCCTAAACCTACATGCCCTACCATATACTAGGGACTTATAGGTAGGTTAACTTAGCCACTTATAATTAGCCTAATTTGCATATCCATTTTACACAGAGCACAGGCCCTGGGACTGGTTAGCAGTACCCAGGGCACCAACAAAGTCAGGAAAACACCAGCAAAAAGAGGAAAATGGGGGCAAAAAGTTATGGGGGCTCTGCAATCAGCCCTGTTTTCTCACACAACCCCCCCCCCCCCAGCCCACACGCCCAGGAGACTCAGCCCAACCCTGGGAGAGTCTTCCTGGCTTGTTAGGCGAGGAAGACAGTGAAGAAAACTGGCTGTCCCTTTGCAGGGCCTACTCTGCCTTATATCCTCCTGTCAGGGTCACTCCCTATGGGTAGTGAAGCCATCCCAACAGTAAAAGGACCCAACTCAAACTGAAACTTTCCTCTAGGGGGGTCTTCCTCCTTTCTCTCTGCCAACTTGGGTAGTGAGGTGCCCACCTCCCCTACTCCAAACTTTGCTAGGGCAACACCTAGCTTACCCAAAGAGGTCACCCAACACTTGAGCAACCCCACCATGACCAATAGGGTCAGGGGGCCTACTTTGCTATTGGCCCTGGGGTCTGCCTCCCAGGCCAAGTACAGTGCTGCCAGGAAGGCTAGCACCCAGCAGAGGCTACTGACAGCTGTCAGTACCCAGAACCACACCCTAAGCTCTCCACTGACAGGTGGCTGAGCTGCTTTAGGGGCATCTTTGGGGTCCTGGCACCCCTCTTGCTGTCTTGAGTGGGGGGCTACCACCTCCTGTGGCAGACACCCTCCTTCCACTCTCCCTTCTGTCAGTGCAGGGGCAACACCTTGCATCTGGACAGCTGCCTGACTACTCAGGACTTCCTTAGGGTCAGGGGAGGCCTCACCAGTGCCAACTCTGGGCTTCCCCCTTACTGGGGCAGAGGGCCCTTGGCTCCCTGGAACTCTCTTTAAGAGTGGCCTACCCTTCCTTTTCTTCTTTCCTTTTCTTGGGGACCCCTGTCTCCTCACTGTAGGGACTGACTCCCCAGGACTTTGGGTTGGGGGGGCGCCCTGGGCGACCACCCCATCTGTGACCAGACTCACCTCTGGGAGGTCATTGCCCAGGATACAATCTAGGGGGAGGTCAGCACTGACTACCACCCTAATCCAGTCAAGGATACCCTCCCTCTCTAGGGGCACTATGGCTACAGGTTTGGAGGTGACCTCCCCTGTGGGTATCCTGACTTTCTTTGTCTTTCCTGGGACATACATGTCTGGCGTCACTAACCGGTCACTCACTATAGTGTGACTGGCACAGGTGTCCCTCAGGCCAGTGGTAGGGATCCCATTCACTTGAATGTGGTGGAAGTGCCTACTCCCACCCTCAGGGATCACCAGCTTACCATCTGGTGCTGTCTCCCAGCACAATGCTAGGAGGACTTCATCATCTGAGGAATCCTCCTCTATGGCTACACTGGACAGCCCAGTGCTAACCACCTTCTTTGGACATGCTGCATCTCCTCTGAAGTGACCTGTCTGCTGACAGTCAAAGCAAGCCCTACTGTCCAAGAGCTTTTTTAACCCTGGGTCTAATTGTCTCTGCTGGTCAGAGTGGGATTTACTCTCCTCCTTCTTAGGGTTCTGGTGTACAGAGGGAGTCTCTGTGGTGGGCTTACCACCTGCCTCCTTAGGTTTTTGGGGACCTGTCCCCCCCTTCTTGGAGTCTCCCCCCTGGGACTTGACAACCACCCTGGTTCTCAACCACTCATCAGCTGCCTCCCCTAGCTCTCTAGGGTTGGTCTGCTTAGAGTCCACTAGATGCTGGCGTAACCTTTCTTGGGTACAATTGGTCAAGATGTGCTCTCTCATGAGCAGATTGTATAACCCCTCATAAGTATCTACTTTGTTACCAATAATCCAGCCCTCTAGTGCCTTTAGTGAAATGTCCACAAAGTCAACCCAAGACTGGGTACTGACCTTCTGGGTGTCCCTGAACTTCATTCTATATTGCTCTGGGGTCCGACCAAACTTCTTGGCTAAGCACCTCTTCATACTAGGGTATGAATCTGCCTCTTCCCCCCTTAAGGTCAGAAGCCTATCCCTCCCTGAGTTGGGGACCAACTCCCACAAAAGGGAACACCAGTATTGAGGCCTAACCCTTCTCATTTGGAGTGCCCTCTCAAAGGCCCCCAGCCACTTATCTATGTCATCCCCCTCTACATAAGCAGGAACCACCCCCTTGGGTAATCTGGGGCAAACTCCCCCACCCATGGACACCTCAGCTTCTTTATCGCTGCTTCCGTCTCTTTTCTCTTTGTATGCCCACTTTTTCTTTTCTAGGGCCAGCTTCTCTGCTTCCAAAGCTATGTATGCTAGCTGGGCCTCCAGCTCTCTTTCTCTGATGGATGGGTTCTCTCCTCCTGAAGGGACCCTCTTCCTACCACTAGCTTTGGGCCTGCCCCTAGTGACTGTATCTACTGAGGACTGTTCTTCCTCGTCCTCACTTAGGGTCAGATGCCTTCCCTCCCCTGAGTGGTTAGAGCTTGCATCCTCCCTTCTTTCTCCCTCCTCTGGAGCTTCTTCTGACTCCACCTCTTGGGCCTCAGCCCATGCTGTCAGGAATGTGATCAGGATTTGCTTCCTGAGATCAGTGGTTGCAGGCAACCCTCTTTCAATACACAACCCCCTAAGCTGGACTACTGTCAGTGTGGGTAGGCTAGCCAGATCAAGCTCCATGGTTCCCTAGTTTTGTGTCAACAAAAACTTTTTGCAAAAATTGGAAACAAGAATTTAGAAAAATTACAAAAATTCAATAATTGAAATTAATCCAAATTAAAAATTAAAAACAATTTTTGCACTAGGACAATTTAAAGGATTTTTAATTTGTTTTACCTAAAACTGTAACGTGATATTGAACACAAGTACAGGATCCCGTCGCTGCTTCCAATTATGTTGGAAAATGGGTTATTGGTAGGGCAGGTAGGTACCTACACCTAGCAACAAGCCACTAACCTCCACATAGGTACAGTTAGGTCTCAGTAAATTAATCCCAGCTCAACCCTTGGTAGCTTGGCAACGAGCGTCAAGGCTTAACTTAGGAGACAAAGTGTAAAGCATTCAAATATCACAAAACAGTAATTAAATAAAACACAGGAAACAGTTTAAAAATCCAAAACCAATTTATAAAAATAGCTTATATTTTTATCTTTAAAATTACACAAAAACGATTAAAATCGGTTCAGGGGAACCGGAGATATGAATTTTTAAAGAATTATTACTTTTCTAGCGCTTAGAAACAAAAAGCGCCAATCGGGTCATCTGGTTGCACCAGGACCGGGGCAAAGTCAAACTTTCAGGCCGACCGCGATGGAGCCCTGCTCGGCTACAGGTCGCGGGAGGCCTCGGTCAAAAAGTTACCTTCTGACTTAGTCTTTATTTTGAAGTTTTTCTTCACCGGGACGAACCTGCCAGTTGAATCCGACCTCCTGGAGCCCTTGTCCGGATACGCGATGTGGGTTTCCTCGGTGGAGACTTTTACCTTCTGACTTAGTCGTTTTTTCGAGATGAAAATCCTTCGACCGGGGTAAACCTGGATCTTGATCCGACGTCCATGGAGCCCTTCTCGGATACGATGGCTGGGAGGTCCCGGTCAACTTTTTACGTTCGGACTTAGTCTCTTTTTTGGATGTTTTTCTTTACCGGGACGAACCACGAAGTCAGGCCGGGTCGCGGTTGAGGCAAGCCGGCTAGAATTTCCGCGGCGGGTCGGTCCCTCTCTGGAGCTTTTTTCCAAAAATTCTCAAATCTTTTCCAAACTTCTGGGGCTTCACCCAGATGTTCTTTTAAGGTTCTTTTGGGGTGCACAGCTCACCCCAAGGGTCCAGAAGTTCTGTGATGGTCCTTGGGGGGTGCAGACTTCAACTCCCAGAATGCACCTGGCGCAAACTCCTTTTTGGCCACTGGACAGTGGTCAGCTGGTCGCTTTCTTCAGGAGTTGGTGCAGGGGACTCTGGTTTAGCAATTTTTCACCTGTAGCAAACAGGGAGTCCCTCCTTGAACCAGTTGAAGCCAGGCAAAGTCCTTCTTGTGGTGAAGCCCAAGTGTGCAGCTGGTGCAGTCCTTCTGAGTGCAGGGTCCAGGTGCAGGCCAGGGGTCCAGCAGGGCAGTCCTTCTTCTTCTTTAGTTCCTTTCTTGTTGAATTCTGGAGGGGATCTGAGGTGTGGGGGCAGGTCTGCCAGTTTTATCCTTGCTCCTGGGTGAAAAGCAGGAGGGCCCTGGTTCTCCAATCAGGGACAGGGTCGTCCCCCTGTGTTGACCACTTCCTGGGAAGTGTGGCAAAAATCCATCCCAGAAGGCAACAGTCTCTAAAAATCCAACATGGAGGAATCTGATTTTTGGAGGTTACATCTGGCTGAGCCCACCCACTGGTGTGGCTAAAAATCATAAACACACCCCTCTCCTGCCCTCTCCTAATCTAATCAAGGGGGCACCTAGCTGTCTGGGGTTGCAGGATGTGGGGGTGTTGCTGGGTGCTGCAAATGTCCTTCTCTGCCTTTGAAGACCAGTTTGGCAGCCCTCCCCCTTCCTGCCTCACCATCTGCTGAGGGGAGATTCTCTCCCCCAAGCACATTCCTTTGTGTGAAGCCAGGCCACTTCACACCTCATTAAGGCAGCCTGGAAGAAGCTGCTGCAGGCTGGCCAATCAGAGCACAGCAGCAAAAACAATGCAGAGCTGAAATTGGCAACTTTTTAGGTAAAGTCTAAACTTTTTACCTGGACAAGTTATATTAAATCCAACAACTGGAAGTTGTGGGATTTATGACAACAATCAATTTGATACCAAATTCTTGGTATGTAACATTTAAGGAGACTTTAAAATTTAAAATAAAGTCTGCCCATTCTAGCCTATGAATGCCATTTACTTCAATGAGGGAAAAACGAATTTGGCTGTTTTTACCTCACCAGGGCTTATAAATCTATTTTTATAAAGTCCCTGCTTATAGTTACATGGCACCCAGCCCTAGGGGCACACAGGGCACACCTTAGGGGTGACTTATATGTAAAAATAAGGTAGTTTAAGACTTTGGAAGTACCTTTAATTCCAAAGTCGAATTTGCATATAACTTTAATTTAAAAGCAGCCAGCAAGGCAGGCTTGCTTTTAAAATGACACTGGGCACCTCAGCAATGCACCTAGGTGTGCACCACCTATGCTGTGGTCCCTAAACCTACATGCCCTACCATATACTAGGGACTTATAGGTAGGTTAACTTAGCCACTTATAATTAGCCTAATTTGCATATCCATTTTACACAGAGCACAGGCCCTGGGACTGGTTAGCAGTACCCAGGGCACCAACAAAGTCAGGAAAACACCAGCAAAAAGAGGAAAATGGGGGCAAAAAGTTATGGGGGCTCTGCAATCAGCCCTGTTTTCTCACAGTGCACAACTGCGCAAGGTCAGTAAAGTCCAGTTAAACAACGTTGTCTTTTAAAAATCTTCATTTTTTATTATTGCTTTTTCTTGAACAAATGAGCAATCAGCCAACACGTTTCGTCCTACACAAAAGGACTTCTTCAGGGCTGAAATGTAACACAAAAAGAATGTATATATCACACCAGGACAGAAAAAACACAACAAATACAAACAACAAAAGAAAATGTACAAAACATACAAAAAATATATACAAAAAATCACCTCTAATACACATACTTATGGTCATAAAGAACACATAATCATAAGAGACAAGGGACACATGCTACCAGGATGTTATTCACACATATATTCGATGAAGACATATATATTAATATATCACATGACACATATTACTAATATTTACAATGCCAAAATACAAAAAACAAAATATAAACACCAGTTTTTATTTTTCTTTTTTTTTTTTTTTTACAGGATATAATCTACATAGTTCTAAAGCTTTTTATAATATCGCCATCATTCTGTAATTTTTAACAATATATTTATTGAAAAGAAAAAATAATAATAATACATTTTTTATATATAGAGAAATAAATATGATATCAAACTCATCATACCTTATATTTGCATGGTCTTTAAATTGATTGTCTTTCCATATTATTGGAATTAAATTTCCAACCTATTATTACTAAAAAGAATGACAACACTATGTAATATCCCACGGATTGAGAAACGAGTAACAACCAAAATTATCAACTACCCACACAAATTTAATATTTCAAAATTTTCAAAAGATGGAGAATTTAAAAAGAGGTCAACAAACTCCATAAACAAATAGCCCTACATAAATGGCCAAAAATGCCACAAAGAAAGACCACCAAGAAGAGCCCATAATATAATTTAAAAAAAACACAAGAAATTGCACTCTAAAGATAATACCCAAAGCTTTTAAGAATAAATATATAAATATAGCTATTTCTATTTTACAAAAAACAACAGCTCATAAACCATAACCCCACAAACCTACAAGTGCTTAGACAAAAACATATATTTATAAATTCTAACACCACACATGTACTAATATGCCCTTGATTCGTGTTATTAGTACAAAACAATCCCAATGGGAGAGGAAATTAATAGGCATACTACAAAACAGCGTTCCACAGGATGACATTTACAAAGAAAAGGCATTTGCGGTTTAGGTAAATTTAAATGCATAGTCATCGATATTACTGCCTGAAGGGTCCGTGAAGCATGTGAAATTGCAATCAATTAGTGACCGCTTACCCCACAACATAAGGGATCAGCCATGTCCGTCCCGGTCGGCAAAGAAAGTTAACTGAGCCCACCTTGACATCCGCTTGTAAACCCTGGGCAATCTATATAACAAGATTATATGACACAGGTGGCATACTCATTGCTATGGCGACCGTTCTGGAAAAAGAATAGTCGCCATCTTAGGTAAACAGATCGGCCATTTTTGAATGGTGTCATCCATTCTATAAACAGATGTATAGGATCCATCTAGCATTGCACAGGCTTAACAGGAGTTTTGATAAAGCCCTAAAAAAGAAAAAAGAAACTGATACTCTTCACTAACAGGACCCAAGATGCATATAAGTTGCTATAGCGACTATTATACGATAAAATTACTCTTCATATCGCATAACTACATCAGCCATTTTGAACTGGTGTCAACTATACTGAGAACCAACGGAGCCTAAGATATTCTTTTAATAAAGCCCTAAAGTATAAAGCTTACAGACTATGCCATGTTATATTAACATGACATAGGAAAAGCCACGAAAAACGGATCGTTTTAAAATGTGGTGTCAGCCATCTTAGAAGGATGTAATCAATAACGTAGATGGTGGCAAAACAAGCAGGAATATTGATAAGACATTGTAGGGGCTTGAAAACGATTTTAATAAAGCCCTACAAGATAAGAAGAGAAAGACAATCTGTTATGAATAACACACAGGAAACATACCCATCGCTATAGCGACCATAGTACCATTGAAATATTTGTCATAATGGATAAAGGCGTCGGTCATTATGAACTGGTGTCAATTATACTAAATGTATATAGATTATATGACAATTATGGCCCATCATCTATTGGGGGTGAGCATCCAATTCAGAAAACCCTAAAATTGTGAAATTCTAAAAAGAAATTAGCCAGCAGGGGAAATAAAGAGAACAGAGACCTAACAAGCGATGCCTATTTAAAGGAAATAATGGAATTCTTCATCTGTATTGTGGCCCATACTCATGGCGCATAGGTGGCATATCCATGCTGCCTCTCTGCGCCGCAGGGTCAATCCTCTGTCACACCCTCTTTTGTTTGGTGGTACCGTATCAATCCCATGAAACCAGATCTTATTGTCATCTGTATGTTGTTCCAACATATGCAGTGACAGAGGATATCTAATGTCTTTATTCTTAATTGCACGGACATGTTCTTGTATATGGAGTTTGAGAGGCCTTATAGTGCTGCCAACATAGATTTTACCACATCCACATCCTAAAATGTAAACAGCATATCTCGTTTTACAGTTGATGAACTGTTTGATTTCATAGCTTTTACGAGAATTGTAGTAGAACTTTTTGATCTTATCAAAAGCTACAGATGTTGCACTCATGACAGAAAAAAAACTAGTGGGCCCATAGGTAGCAACGTAGATGATTTATTTGTAGCAATATAACTAGGGCACAAGTGATCCCTAAGGGTTCTACCCCTTTGATAGATTATCTGAGGCTTTTCGGAGATACAATTACAAATATTAGGTATTTCCAATAGTAAATGCCAATGCTTCCTAATGATTTTATATATGTCATTACTTGATGTAGAGAATTGGGTAACAAATCTCACAAGGGCCTGCTCCTTTCTTCTTTTGTCACTATTACTATTATTCATTACAAGCGTATTGCTTCTCATTAGTTGTCCTACTCACTTTTCAGCTTTTGTCAGGATATGTTCTCCATAGCCTCGATTTCTGAATCTTTGTTTGGCTTTATCGACATGTGTAGTGAATGTCTTGTTGGTGCTACAATTGCTTCTTATGCGGACCATTTCTCCGAAGGGGATATTGTTGATCACAGACTTAGGATGGGCAATACTGGCATGTAGGACACTGTTACATGAGGTAGGCTTTCTAAAGAGAGTGCTCTGTATCTTATTCCCTTCAACATAGAATGAAATGTCAAGAAAGTCAATCTGTTCCTTGCTGTATTGTAGACTGAGTTTGACATTAAAGGGGTTATCATTAAGAAACATATGATACATCACAAGTTGCTCAACAGAGCCTTTCCATATGAGTATAATATTGTCTATGTATCTTCCCCAAAAAAACAATTAATCAGTCCATTGGGACGCGTGCTTACGCCAGGCATGCTCCCTTTCATACCAACCCATGAAAAGGCAGGCATAAGAAGGAGCAAACCTGGAACCCATCGCAGTCCCCTGTATTTGATGGAACCACTGACCATCATGTAAGAAAAAATTCTTTGAAAGAATGATATCAATCATTTCCATCGCCATGGTATTATGTTGCCAATGGTCTGCTGTCCTAGTACATATAAAAGCGTCAACCGCTCTAATCCCGAACTGTTTATATATTCAAGTGTAAAGATTAGTAACATCCATGGTTACAAACATCAGGTCATCAGACCACTCAAAATCATCAAATGTATTTAATATGTCTTTACTATCTTGTATATATACAGGTAAATTGTGTACAAACGGTTGTAAAAATGTGTCCACATATTCAGATAGTCTTTCTGTGGGGGAAGAATTCCCCGAGTTAATGGGTCTACCAGGAGGAAACATATCTCCTTTATGTATCTTGGACAATACATAGATACATGGGAAACATGGTTCATGTACTTTCAAATACTAATATTCCTCATCTGAAATAAGGTCACTCTCTTGCCAGTCATCCAATCGCATATTAATGAAATCGCCAAGCGATTTCATTGGATTCTCAGTAATGCGTTCATAGCACACCTGTGGTTCTAAAAATTCTGGACCCATGTAATTTACTTTGCCACAGCAGTACGATTTTAGTATCAAAAGACCGATAATGACTAGTACACTAAGCATGAGCATTTTCGCTCAATTCCAGCAGCGTTTTCACCTCGAAATCGCCATTTTCGTCCTGCACTCGTGGCTCCCATTTTATACACGGCAGCCATTTTTAAAAGTTGCCCTCACATAGGCTTATAATACAGTCAGATTTGATTCCAAGGACACGTACACCTTGATTGACTTTTCTCTGACCTGGGCAAGCTGGAACCATTGCCTCAGGCCAAACCTGTTTGGTCCGTCCCTCTCCCAGTGGCTGAATCAGATAGCATCAAGGCACACCATGCCATAAAACCCTTATTATCGCTCACACACCCTGCCTAATCTTGCTCACACCTGCACCTGCTCTTTTCTTCTTCTTACTTTACAAGGGGGAGGTGCCCGTTTTTATTGGGGGTCCACACTTATCTGATGTAAAATACTAGGCCTTGCCGGGTAATTTATTATGGGTTGGATGACATGAAATATGAGGTTACATCATGACACTGTTTTTTCCTTTGTAGTGAAAACATGTGAATGACCAACCAAAATGTCAAGAATGTTTGCCTGAAGCTTAAAAAACTGTATATAAGGAAACCTGACTTTGCATTGAAACACAGTCTCCTGAGAACATACAAACCGTGCTGTTGTACTTCTAGGACGCTTGTTACTTGGCTGCAGCCAATAAATTCGATCTTTGACTTCACCTAGAAGACTCTGAGTTACTGTGGTCTGAATCAGGAAAGTACCCGAGGTCTTTGGGTGTACCCTGGCACCGCTGGGTTACCGGATCAGTACCGGTTCTGAAAAACCCAGTACCTCAGTTGGCGCCCAAACGTGGGGCGATACCAGCGGTACCGGTCCAAGCCTGAGGTCCGTGGGGAGCTTCGTGTGAAAATTCTGGAGGAAGGCCGCCACTTCATCGACCCCTGCATGTCGACGTGGTCCGAAAGTCTTTGCTGCGAGGTTCCCCGCTTCCCGACGGCTACGAAGGACTGCTGCCCTGGCTATCGCCCTGATTTGGACCCTTGATGTTTGGTAGAGCGAAACGATAAGACGAGTCTTCTGGTGACATCATCGATATTTTCAGTTAAGTATAAGTGGAGCGTCTCCCAGTCCTTAGTTGGACACTTGGTTTGGTCCTTAGTTGGACATTTGATTTAGTATCCCTTCGGGATCACTTTGATTTGGAACTTGCAAGTACCAAAGCCGAAGGACTCGTGTATTCACGAGACTATCGTAAACGATAATCCTTTGAAGTTTGAAGTTAGACTAGTGAGCGAAGATGCCTGGTCTTAGCAGACTTGGAAATTTGTTTTGTCTTGGTTGTAAAAGGGACTCCCAGTTGGAGGACTCATGTCCGGTTCCTCCGATTGAAACTCCAACCTATGAACTATATGTGAAGCACGGAGTAGGCCCCATCATGTTTAATAAAGTATGGGTCCGCTATTCTTGGAAATAATTGAGAAAAGTTTTCTTTTTTTCTTGTAAATATGACTTACAACTAGGATCTGCAAACGGTTCTGTAAGTAAATTGCGACGGCGCTATTTATGAAAAATGGCTAAAGCGCGCTGTATTGTGTGTACTGAGTGTTTTCTGTTTATATCTGAAATGAGCTCAATGTGTGTTTGTGGGTCTTTTGATGTTTACAGTTTGTTAAGTAAAATGTTGGTTAATTAATATTAGGTAGAAACTTAGAAAAAATCCAGAAATGAACCATGTGACGTGCTAACATAGCTATATGTTGCTCTTTAATTTATAGAATGAGCAATTGTGCACATATACAAAACTGCCGTTAAATGCTTAATAAATTAGAAAACACATTCAATAGATATAAATAGGGCCCCAAAAAATCGAAATTATCTATTTTTGCAAAAAAAAAAAATACATTTACAGCATTTTTCTTAGATGCATTGTATTAGATGTTCACAGGCAAACTTTTCAGCTGCAGTATATTTGATAGGAATGTTCAATTCAGCCAGCACTTTCCCAGTTAAACATGGGTGGAATTTTGCATAACCTTCCTTTTAAATGAAAGTGGCGCAAAAATGTGACGCATTTCAAGTTAGGCTTATGCGCTTAGGCTTGTGAGTTAATGTATCCCAAATAATAGGCAAGGGATGCAGCTTGCTTTTATATGTGGAATTATCACCAAAAAAAGAATAATTTATTTATTTTTTTTTTTTTTAAAGAAAATTATTAATTATGGAAAAATTATTAAAAAAATAAGTGCCTTTCAAAATCGTTTTTTAATATTTATAAAGCTTAATACCTATACTATGACCTCCTAACATTAAAATTTAATTTAATTTATGTTGCACCGCTAAAATGACATTTGTATGTGCAATTTTCCCTTGGCGCAGGAGCAAACAAGCTCATTTCTATAAAGTATAAGTTAATATTTTCAATGGCTGACTCATGGATTGTGTAATAGACATTCTGGTAATGCATATTATGCAAGAAAATTGTAGGATATTTATTTTTTAATGCCTAAAATATCAAAGTCGATTTTGGGCAAAAGCACTGTTTAAACTGCATTTTCTTTCATTCAGAGTACTTTTTAAAGTGTCTCAGGCTTCAGTAAATGCATACATTTAGGTTTGATATATATATTTGCAGGTTGTGCCTTCTTATGATTCAATGAGTCAATGTGCCAGTACAAAGGCTTGTCTTAATATCAAGGTTGAAGGTTCTAACTTCAGCTGGGCCTACTGAGACGTTCATTCATTCGAGGTTGATGAAATATGTACCATTGCATGGGATTGCAATAAGCATTTATTCTAACAACTGGTATGTGTGTTATTAAGGTTTGTGAATTATTCACAGTAAATGTAGTTTAATAATCTGGAAATAGAGATAATTTTTTTAGCGCCTAAAAAGGATTTTTTTTTTTTTTTAAATAGAGTGAATTATTGCAGGTTAGAAGGAAAATAGGAAAGCCTACTGTCTTTGACAGATTCAGAGTGGCAGAAGCTAGGAGAGCTACAGAGGCTGGCTCAAGTCACGCTGCTGAGATGCTATCTTTAGTTTTCCCATAAACAATGGAGGAGGCTGTCATGTTGACACTTGTGACCTTTTAAATTAGGGCCTTGTTTCTGTGAAATGCAGAATGACCCTACAGGCCTCAAAAAGTGGGATTTCTGGTTTCTCCAGAAGAACATCAATACAATTAAAGAACTTAATTCCAAAGGGAAAATATTAAAAAAAGGGGTATCTTCAAAAGTCCCAACATCATGTTAAATGCTCTGCAGAACTGATACATTTGTGTCTCCGCTCTAAAAAAATAAAATGATGCCTGCTAGTTGCTTTTATTTGACAGAAAACAAAGTGTTGCATTAAGTCTTAGACAGAAAATAAGATGCAGCCCTTTTCTAAAATTTTGAAGGCTACATGCCTTAATGAGAACGATTTGCCAATTAAGACTTAATTTTCACAGTGGAAATTGTAGGTGCCAAATTAATATGGAGTGTCAGTGTAACAATTTTTACTTTTAGAAAGGTAAAACTAAGGTGGCTTGATGTTGCGAAGTAACTGACACGAGGGTAACAGTTACGTAATGGAAATTTATTTTCATGTATTTGGTCCTATCATGAATTGTTCTTGCTGGTCCTGTATGTTAGAAGAGAAACAGTAAAGTTATATATGACAGCAGATTTCCATTGCCTGGTGATCTACTGTCAAAAGGAGGGTAAGGATTTTAAACCTGACAAATTAAACAGGCTCAAATATTGGGTTTTGGGCTGCAGGTTTACAGTGCATAAAGTACATGACATAGTGTTGTGTGTCACCGCTTATTCACACATGCTATTGTTTTGTCTATGCTTTTTGTGCTTGATACACAGCAAGTATATCTGATGGCTTGACGTTTTGTGCGTTTTTATTATTTTTTATTTGTTTTTTGCATGTTTGTTGCTGCTTTTGATACTATTACAAGCTCCCCTGTGTTGTGAGGGGATGGTCATGACGATGCCCATCGCTACGCAACAGTTGGTTGAACTTGTTCTGGTTACTAAATTCCACAGATAATGATATTTCATGCTGGGAACATAAAAGACAACACTTCACCAGTGCATGTCTATTTGGCTATAATGGTATTGAAGGAAAATAAAAAGAGGTATACAGGATCAAAGTGTGTCACCTGCAGTTAGTCACGTTACTGCCCCTTCCCTTAAAGGAACAGGCAGCCCTACATTTATGTAGCCTTGATTGGACCTAAGGATGAAATTATAGATCTGTGACTCAAGGTGGCCTAATTTCTATATTACATTAGTTAATGATGTTCTGTTTCCTAAGTAGCATATGGCTTTCGTTCCTTAAAAGAAAACCAGGTTTCATTTTTTCCTGAAGAAGGAACTGAAACATTAGCTAGGAGTACCGTATATGGTGTAGTCGCCAACGGTAGAGTTAAAATTTGTGTAACTTTGGCCTTTGTGTATCACCCGTACTCTCGGTGTTGTGTCACATGCCTGACTATCACCCAAATATTTTTTTTTTTTTGTTCTTCCTATAGATTTTTTCTTTTGTTACTTCCCCTGACCAATGTCGCATCATGCTTAGTTATTGAGATTTTAGCTATGTCCTAGTCCCATTTCTCTTTTTCGAATTCCTTTCACCAGTCAGCCCTTTTATTATTATTGATGTATTGTTCAGGTTCACATTTCCAGACTGCAGTGATGTACCAGGGACCCCCATGTTATGTATAATTCCCTTTGGTATGACCAGACTGGTTTTCAAGAATTTGCCTTAGGCCTGCTTCAATGTTTTCCAGCCTGACTGTCAGGGTAGCGATAGACTGGTTAACTGACTCAATATTATAGTAAGACAAGTTTTCCATTTCAATAGGAGATATCTTATGTTTACCTTTTTGAACATGACGAATTTTCAATGTCTATTTTAATTTGGTTTTCGGTTCCCTTCTGATCCTGCTACTTTAATTTTTGGTGGGATCAGATGTGTCCTAATCATGCAAATATCAGGACCCTCTAGTTCTTGTCTTTTTGTTTGCACATTTGACTATTAGCCTGTGTATTGCATAGTGCACCTGATGCACAGTTTTTAAAGGAAGGTTTCTACATGTCCCTGATAATCGGTATCATGTGATTTCTCTATTGAGATGTTCTAAGGTAAGGAGGAACACCTAGACTTAATCATTGAGGAAAATATGTGTTTACCCCATTAGACAATGCCACTGTGTGAGGAAATCCATTCAGATAGAATTGTCATGTAGCTATAGATGACAGAGAATAATGGAGAGAACCCAATTAAAGATGCTAGAGACCCTGTTTTGCCCTTCTGCCTTTGTCTTTGTATTTTATGCCCATGGTGTGTGGCTACTCCTTTGAAGATTGCAGACCACCTGCTTGCAGTCCCCTTGCTAAAAACCATGAACTGTTTTTTTTACTAAATTGAAGGAAACTAACAACTGTGGCACATTTCCTACGTCACTAGATTCTGCGGGTATCAAGTCATAATAACCTGCAGGAATTTAAGCCTAATTCCCATCAGTGACAGCTACAGATGAAAGACGGACGTCTTGGCCCTACAGTCTCAGCACCCAGAAAGTAGCAAAGCTGGACAGCAATCGCCAGCGCATGGTATCGTACTTGCTCCATCAGACGGCGTTGGACATCACAAAACCAAAGTTTCAGTGTAAAGGAGCTAAAGAGAAGGATTCCTGTTGTTGATGGCAGAGCTGTTTTGAGGTTTCATATCTCTACCTGTCATGTGCTGGTAACCTCTGACAGTGTGCAATCCCTTGAGCCCCTTGGCCTGAGTTTTGGCCACACACCCCCTTTTCTTTGCTCCAACGGAAGAAGGGCAGTGCACCGGAGATTTCAAGTTTGGAAAAAGGCACTATATTGTGGTGCCCATGAAAGAGCAGCTTGAGAGTCCGCTGACACTAAATAATGAGAGTTGGAGTCTGAAAGTGCTGCTGAGCTTGAGCTATTTCCCAATTAATGGTGCTTGGGTCTGCACGAGATGATTTGTGCCCTTGATCAATGAAGAGCACATTGTTTGTAGTGTCTGCCACAGAGGAGAGACACTGGTGCATTGCTTTAAGACATTGAGACTTTCGAGTGAGCTGTGGGTGTTTGCCAGGAGGGCACTCCAACTAAGCAGTACTTTTCTCACGAAGAGGCCTGAATTGAGAGGCCCATGCGAAAGAAAACAACAAAAGAAAATTTGATGGACAATAGAAGCCTGCCAGAGAGGCTTTTTGAACGGACTCTGGGCATAGTTGGTTTCACAAGAGGTTTCCGTGTGATTGTATAGACTAGGTGTTAGGAGACTGATTGTTTTGCTGGCATTGTTTTAAAGTACTATTCTGTTTAGTAAAAGCAGAATAAAGCCCATTTTCTGTGGAAAGAGTACCCCCTTTTCACCTTAGAGCATTGATGAGAGTCACCGCTGTTCCACCTGAACATACAAAAAATACTGAAATGCAGAGGAGCCCTAAAAGTGTTACTAGATAATTTTATGATTTGCTTTTTGGTTAGGGTTGTGAAAAATTATTATTTCATTTGTAATAGTGGTCACTACTTTCTCCTGTTGTCTATATGTTCTTAATAACGTGTTTTCTAGTGTCTTTTAAACATGACGTTGTCATTTATGGGTGGGATTGTTTTTCTCTACTCAATTGACTTCTGCACCCACTTCCCAACCTATGTCTTTTCCTACTATTGTTTCTTTGCACTCTTTTCACCCTTTTCCTGAACATGAGCAGGTTAGAAGATCAGAATTCGTAAGCAATTCTTTTGTACAGCTTCTGCATCAACACTAGTTAGTAGTGAACATCACTAATTGTTGGGTGTGTGATCTTATGCCACCTACTGCAGATAGAGGTATTCCTTATTTTGTCCTGCCATATGTGGCCTTTTGTGCTACTTCATGTTCGAGGAGACCTGTCCAGAGAGAGTTACCAAGTACTAGAATTTTGCTCCAGCAACATCTCCATGGCCTTATAAACATAGACCTGGACTCAGATTAGCATGAGAATAGGTTTATTGCCTATGTAAGGGCAAAAGGAGGGTTTGTGGTTCTAAAAATTCTGGACCCATGTAATTTACTTTGCCACAGCAGTACGATTTTAGTATCAAAAGACCGATAATGACTAGTACACTAAGCATGAGCATTTTCGCTCAATTCCAGCAGCGTTTTCACCTCGAAATCGCCATTTTCGTCCTGCACTCGTGGCTCCCATTTTATACACGGCAGCCATTTTTAAAAGTTGCCCTCACATAGGCTTATAATACAGTCAGATTTGATTCCAAGGACACGTACACCTTGATTGACTTTTCTCTGACCTGGGCAAGCTGGAACCATTGCCTCAGGCCAAACCTGTTTGGTCAGTCCCTCTCCCAGTGGCCGAATCAGATAGCATCAAGGCACACCATGCCATAAAACCCTTATTATCGCTCACACACCCTGTCTAATCTTGCTCACACCTGCACCTGCTCTTTTCTTCTTCTTACTTTACAAGGGGGAGGTGCCCGTTTTTATTGGGGGTCCACACTTATCTGATGTAAAATACTAGGCCTTGCCGGGTAATTTATTATGGGTTGGATGACATGAAATATGAGGTTTCATCATGACACTGTTTTTTCCTTTGTAGTGAAAACATGTGAATGACCAACCAAAATGTCAAGAATGTTTGCCTGAAGCTTAAAAAACTGTATATAAGGAAACCTGACTTTGCATTGAAACACAGTCTCCTGAGAACATACAAACCGTGCTGTTGTACTTCTAGGACGCTTGTTACTTGGCTGCAGCCAATAAATTCGATCTTTGACTTCACCTAGAAGACTCTGAGTTTCTGTGGTCTGAATCAGGAAAGTACCCGAGGTCTTTGGGTGTACCCTGGCACCGCTGGGTTACCGGATCAGTACCGGTTCTGAAAAACCCAGTACCTCACACCGTGTCATTCAATTGTCTGTTAATTTCCTGAATGTAGTCTACTTTATTCATTAGTACTACATTCCCACCTTTGTCTGCCTCCCTAATAACCAACAAAGGATCAGATTTTAGGGAATGTAATGCTTTCCTCTCCATTTGGGTCAGATTGTCATTGCTAAATTTAAAAATGTTACTCTTATTTAGATGCATACACATGTCGTTAGTCACTCTAGTGCGGAAAAGATCAATGTTGGGATGTGTTCCAAAAGGCACACATTTTGAAACTGGTTTAAGTCCACTATTGACCTGTGTATCTTCCTCAATACTCAGATCGTATCTTAAACTGTTTATGTCCACACTAGTATCATTTGTAAGTGACATGAGCAATTGCAAATCTTGTAAATCAGACACTGTATAAGACAGAGCGGGCGGTGACTCGACTGCCAAACGGCTAGACATATGCATGGAGTTGAAATGGTCCTTCAAATTTAAAAAACGTGTAAATTTAAATACATCAACAAAAATGTTGGTAGGATCGGCCATTTGTGTTGGACAAAAGCCCAATCCTTTACTAAGAAATCCATATTCATCTTTATTAAGTACATGATCAGATACATTAACAATCACTAGTTGTTCTTGCTCTAAAGTCTGGTCAATGGTTGATGTTACAATATAACCATCGGCATTTGTCGGATTACGTATAGTTAGTTTTTCTTGGAGCGTGTTTGTACCCCCTGAGAGTCTAAACCTGTGCTTTTTTTTCCCTCTTTTACCTCCCCTTCTGGTCTTTCCACTCTTTCTTTTCGTACAAATTTGCTTCCTAATCTCAACCTTTCCATCTCCACTAAAAAAGGAGATGGATTGCGAACTGGTAGTGCTAATGTCGATGCAGCACTGGATGTGGTGCTTTCAAAAGAACCCACAGAAATTAAGCTGGCTGAATCAGTATCCGATGTCTAAATCCGTGTTCTCTTACTCGCCACAGGTGTTTTTAAATGATCGTATTTCCGTGCAAACGTATAAATACGACCTTCTCTGTAGTCAATCTCATCCCGTTTGATTTTGCATAGTTTCTTATCACGCAAGGATATTTGGTATTCATCCATTACTTTGTCCAATATCTCATAATTTCTCTTAACGGCATCTTTCAAATTCATATCCTCAATACTTTTCTCCAATTTATCAACGTCTCCTTGTAATATGGAGGTTTTTTTCTCAGAATGTTTGATCAGGATGCGCATCATCGTAGACGAGGGACTCTGCAAATTGTCTTCCCACTCTGTCAGGATTCCTCATCCAGATTCTCGAATGTGGGAAAGATAAGAATTCTTAGGCCTCTTGGAATTCTTTTATTTTCAATATATTTTTGTAGTGTGATACCGTCCCACCATCTGGCCATCTCCTGTTTCTTCAATCTCTCTAATTTCTGAAATTTGGATTCTAAACCTTCTTGACCTATAGTAATAATATCACTTCCGTTTGTACAGTTTGATTACAAAAAAGGTCCCTCGCCATTTCTTCATGTTTTCTCAGTGAATCGAGACATTTTAGTGAAAACACAAAAAATATTTCACTTATAAGTGGTATGACAGTGCAAAACAAGAAAAAAAAAACTCGAAATAAACTGCTACTAAATTGGTGGCGGGTTAAACCTTACAAAAGCACCTGTCTTGGACTACCATAAATATTAAAACTCTATGAACTATATTGTCGCCCAATATCTATGGCTATACCTGTGCACAAATCATGGCACCTGCCACCACAGGAGCAATCCTGAAAGGATTACATGCAAAAAGATATGGATAGTGCACCACTGCGCAAAGTCAGTAAAGTCCTGTAATACAACGTTGTCTTTTAAAAATCTTCATTTTTTATTATTGCTTTTTCTTGAACAAACGAGCAATCAGCCAACGCGTTTCGTCCTACACAAAAGGACTTCTTCAGGGCTGAATTGTAACACAAAAATAATATATCTATCACACCAGGACAGAAAAGACACAATAAATACAAAAATAATTTAACAACAAAAAGAAAATGTACAAAAACATACAACAAACATATACAAAAAATCATCTCTAATACACATACTTACGGTCATAAAGAACTCGTAATCATAAGAGACAAGGGACACATACTACCAGGAATGTTATTCACAAATATAGTCGATGAAGACATATATATTAATATATCACATGACACATATTACTAATATTTACAAAGCCAAAATGCAAAAAACAAAATATAAACACCAGTATTTTTTTTTATCGGCCCACTAGGTTTCTTTATATGTCATGAGTGCAACATCTGTATCTTGGGTATCGATAAGATCAAAAAGTTCTGCTACAATTCTCGTAAAAGCTATGAAATCAAACAGTCCATCAACTGTAAAAAGAGATATGCTTTTTAAATTTTAGGATGTGGATGTGGTAAAAACTATGTTGGCAGCACTATAAGGCCTCTCAAACTCTGTATACAAGAACATTTCCGTGCAATTAAGAATAAAGACATTAGATATCCTCTGTCACTGCATATGTTGAAACAACATACAGATGACAATGAGATCTGGTTTCATGGGATTGATACAGTACCACCAGGATTGACCCTGCGGCGCAGAGAGGCAGCATGGATATGCCACCTACGCGCCGTGAGTATGGGCCACAATACAGATGAAGAATTCCATTATTTCCTTTAAATAGGCATCGCTTGTTAGGTCTCTGTTCTCTTTTTCCTCATGTTGGCTAATTTCTTTTTAGAATTTCACAATTTTAGGGTTTTCTGAATTGGATACTCACCACCAATAGGTTATGGGCCATAATTGTCATATAATCTATATACATTTAGTATAATTGACACCAGTTCAAAATGGCCAACACATTTGTCCATTATGGCGAATATTTCAATGGTACTATGGTCGCTATAGCGACGGGTATGTTTCCTGTGTGTTATTCATCACAGATTATCTTTCTCTTCTTATCTTGTAGGGCTTTATTAAAATCGTTTTCAAGCCCCTACAATGTCTTATCAATATTCCTCCTTGTTTTGCCACCAGCTACGTTATTGATTACATCCTTCTAAGATGGCTGACACCCCATTTTAAAACTATCAGTTTTTCGTGGCTCTTCCTATGTCATGGTAATATAACATGGCATAGTCTGTAAGCTTTATACTTTAGGGCTTTATTATAAGAATGTCTTAGGCTCCATTGGTTCTCAGTATAGTTGACACCAGTTCAAAATGGCCGACGTATTTATGCGATATGAAGAGTAATTTTATCTTATAATAGTTGCTATAGCAACTTATATGCATCTTGGGTCCTGTTCAGTATAGAGTATCAGTTTCTTTTTTCTTTTTAGGGCTTTATCAAAACTCCTGTTAAGCCCGTATAATGCTAGAATGGATCCTATACATCTGTTTATAGAATGAATGACACCATTCAAAAATGGCCGATCTGTTTACCTAAGATGGCGACTATTCTTTTTTCAGAACGGTCGCCATAGCAATGAGTTTGCCACCTGTGTCAAATAATCTCGTTATCTAAATTGCCCAAGGTTTAAAAGCGGATGTCAAGCTGGGCTCAGTTTACTTTCTTTGCCGACCGGGGTGGACATGGCTGATCCCTTATGTTATGGGGTAAGCGGTTACTAATTGATTGCAATTTCACGTGCCTCACGGACCCTTCAGGCAGTATTATCGATGACTAGGCATTTAAATTTAAACATACAGCAAATGTCTTTTCTTTGTAAATGTCATCCTGTTGAACACTGTTTTTTAGTATGCCTATTAATTTCCTCTCCCATCGGGATTGTTTTGTACTAATAACACACATCAATAGCATATTAGTACAGGTGTGGAGTTAGAATTTATAAATATATATTTTTGTCTAAGCATTTGTAGGTTTGTGGGGTTATGGTTTATGAGCTGTGTTTTTTTGTAAAATAGAAATAGCTATATTTATATATTTATTCTTAAAAGCTTTGGTTATTATCTTTAGAGTGCAATGTCTTGTGTTCTTTTTAAATTATATTGTGGGCTCTTTTTGGTGGTCTTTCTTTGTGGCATTTTTGGCCATTTATGTAGGGCTATGTGTTTATGGAGTTTGTTGACCTCTTTTTAAATTCTCCATCTTTTGAAAATGTTGATAATATTAAATTTATGTGTGGATAGTTGATAATTTTGGTTGTTACTCGTTTCTCAATCCGTGGGATATTACATAGTGTTGTCAATCATTTTAGTAATAATAGGTTGGACATTTAATTCCAATAATATGGAAAGACAATCAATTTAAAGACCATGCAAATATAAGGTATGATGTGTTTGATATCATATTTATTTCTCTATATATAAAAAATGTATTATTATTATTTTTTCTTTTCAATAAATATATTGTTAAAAATTACAGAATGATGGCGATATTATAAAAATCTTTAGAACTATGTAGATTATATCCTTTAAAAAAAAAATGGTGTTTATATTGAGTTTTTTTGTGTTTTGGCTTTGTAAATATTAGTAATATGTGTCATGTGATGTATTAATATATATGTCTTCATCGACTATATGTGTGAATAACATTCCTGGTAGCATGTGTCCCTTGTCTCTTATGATTATGAGTTCTTTATGAGCATAAGTATGTGTATTAGAAGTGATTTTTTGTATATATTTTTTGTATGTTTTTGTACATTTTATTTTTGTTGTTAAATTATTTTTGTATTTATTGTGTCTTTTCTGTCCTGATGTGATCTATACATTCTTTTTGTGTTACATTTCAGCCCTGAAGAAGTCCTTTTGTGTAGGACGAAACACGTTGGCTGATTGCTAGTTTGTTCAAGAAAAAGCAATAATAAAAAATGAAGATTTTTAAAAGGCAACGTAGTTTTACTGGACTTTACTGACTTTGCGCAGTGGTGCACTGTCCATATCTTTTTGCATGTAATCCTTTCAGGATTGCCCTGTGGTGGCAGGTGCCGTGATTTGTGCAAGGTATAGCCATAGATATTGGGCGACAATATAGTTCACAGAGTTTTAATATTTATGGTAGTCCAAGACAGGTGCATATGTAAGGTTTAACCCGCAACCAATTCAATTCAGCAGCAGATCATTGGTGCCATTGATGTACACATGTGGCATGTGTCCCCCCCCGGAGAAATGAACACGTTTTCAGGAATAGAAAAAGCTATCACACTATGAATGTGCAGATGGTGTGTTTGGCGGACCAGTACATCTCTCATGTGAATGCCAAATATCCTGGCTCTGTGCAAGATGCCTTTATCTTGAGCAGTAGCAGCATCACATATGTGATGGGCCAACTCCAGAGGCACCAGGTGTGGCTAATAGGTGAGCCCAAGGCCCCACTCAGTATAAGTTGGTGTCTGGGTATTGGGTTGTCCCTAAGGGTTAGTGTGTGTCTAACAGGTGTCCCTCGATATTTGCAGGTGACTCTGGTTACCCCAACCTCTCATGGCTACTGATCCCAGTGAGGAATGCCAGGACAAGGGCAGAGGAACCTTACAATGAGGCACATGGGCATACAGGGAGGATTATTGAAAGGACCTTCAGCCTCCTGAAGGCCAGGTTCTGGTGCCTCCATCTGAATGGTGGCTCCCTGTACTACTCACCCAAGAAGGTGTGCCAGATCATCATTGCATGTTGCACAACCTGGCCTTGAGACAACAGGTGCCTTTTCTGCAGGAGGATGTGCCTGGAGATGGTCTTGTGGCAGAGGTGGAGCCTGTGGACAGTGAGAAATAGGAGGCAGAGGAAGAAGATGTTGACAACAGAATCAATATTATTCAGCAGTACTTCCAGTGACACACAGGTAAGACACTGTAGGTTCACTTTATATTTCATTGTACATGGCAGCCTGATTTCCCTATGTGAATGGCCACTTACTGTACCCTTTGGCATCTCTATTTGCAATGCTTTGATAATGTTGTCCTAATACATTTGTGAATCATCTGAGAGACTACAGATTGGTATTTGTTCCAAGGGTGTTTATTTAGGTGCTCATAAATAGAGGGGGTGTGCAATGGGCTGGGCTGATGGTGGAGGAAAGTCCACGGTAGAGTCCAGTCTGTTGGTATCACAGGTGCATTGTCCAATGTGGCACAGGAAGGGGAGTAATGGCGGTTCAAGATGGACAGAGTGACAGAGTGGGGCTGAAGGGTAACAAACAGGAGAGTCTTAGTTTCTGGCAGGGTTCTTGGCAATGTTCTCTGGCTTCTGCCTGGATCACAGGGACCAGTTCCGGGGTGGTTCTCCTTCTGCAGGGGGTGGGGTGCTGGTGGCCTGTTGGTCCTGTGGCGGGCCTCCTGTCCACTAGCACCGGCAGAGGTGGAAGGCTGTTCATCGGTTTGGCTAGTGTCAGGTGCCTGTTGTTGTACCACTGCCTCCCTCATGGTCTTGTCCATGTCAGTCAGCACCACTGCAATGGTACTGTCTCTCCTGCAGCCGCTGGGTTTCCTGCAACTGGGCCAGAATCTTGCCCATGGTCCCCTGGGAATGGTGGTATGCTCCCAGGATGTTGGAGAGTGCCTTGTGGAGAGTGGGTTCCCTGGGCCTGTCCTCCCCCTGTCGCACAGCAGTCCTCCCAGCTTCCCTGTTGTCCTGTGCCTCTGTCCCCTGAACCGTGTGCCCACTGCCACTGACCTGGGTTTGTGGGGTTTGCCTGGGGCCTTGTGGTGGTGGACACACTGCTGATTGATGTGTCTTGGGGACAGTGGCATGGGCCCGCTGGGTGGGTTCTGTGCTGGTGTTTCCTGAGGGGGGGAGGCTCTGTGGTGGGTTGGGACTGTGGATGGGTACCCGACTGTCCAGAGGTCCCTGATGGGCCAGGTTGGTCATCCTTATCCAGGTGTGCAGAGCTGCTGTCGTCACTGTGGGCCTCTTCGGGGGGGACTGTATGTAGCTGGCACCTCCTCTCCGATGACGTTGAGTATGGGTCCTGTGGAGATGCAAATGCAGTGTTAATGTATCTGCATGTGCCATCTTGTGCAATAGTGTGTTTCCATGTATGGTTGTGATTTCCCTGTCAGCTTTGCCTTGTGTGAGTGGTGATTTTGTGGGCTGGGTGAGTCTCTCTACTGGGCATGCTGTGGTGATGGGTGTCCATGCAGGTCTGTGTTGGGGGTCCATGATTTGGTGTTGCATGCAGGGCTTGGCATTGGGATGGGTGGGCTGTGATAGTGCAGTATATGTGAGGTGGTGGAGGGATGGGGTGAGGGTAGGGGTAGGAGTTTGTGATGGCATGCAGATATGGGGGTGAAAGTAGTAAAGATTTGACTTACCAGAGTCTAGTTCTCCTGCGACTCCTGCGAGGCCCTCAGGATGCATTATTGCCAAGGCTTGCTCCTCCCATGTTGTTAGTTGTGGGGGAGGAGGTAGGAGTCCACCGCCAGTCCTCTGTCCTGCTACCTGTTGTCTTGCAAACATGGAACGCACCTTCCCCCGTAGGTTGTTGGACCTCGTTCTGATGTCATCCCTGGTTCTTGGGCACTGTTCCACAGCGTTGACCCTGTCCACGATTCTCTGCCATAGCTCCATCTTCCTTGCAATGGACGTCTGCTGCACCTGTGATCCGAACAACTGTGGCTCTACCTAGATGATTTCCTCCACCATGACCTTTAGCTCCTCCTCAGAAAACCTGGGGGGTCTTTGGGGTACCATGGGTGTGGTGTGTGTGATATGTGTGAGGATGTGTGGGGTGATGTGTGGGGTGATGTGTTGGGGTGTATGCTGTGAGGTGCGTGGATGGGTGATGGTGTTCTGTGGCTCTGATTGAGAGAATCTTTTTTTCATTGAAAGGGTTGTGGGTAATGTGGGTGTGTGTTTTATAGCGGTGTGAGTGTGTGGGTGTGTGTATGTGTGACAGGTGTGTGTAGTTTGAATTGTCCAATGTGGTGCTGTTTTCTAAATGTGTGTGTATTTTGAGTGCGGCGGTATGTACCACCAATGATTTACCACGAATGAAAGACCGCAACAGTGATTCGTGGGTCGTGATACTGTGGGCTTATTCCTATTGGCGTAATGGTGTAGGTTTGGCTATCGCCAGTTTATCACTGACCTTTGGTCTGGCGGACTTGTGGGGGTGTCTGTATTGTGGCGGATTTCTCAGTGTGGGTCATAATACTCGTAGGGGAATACTGCCATGGTCACGGTATGTTGACGGCCTTCAGCACGGTGCTATGCATCATTTACCACCACGGTTATAATGAGGGCCTATATGTCTGTGTTTTGTGTTCACTCACCACCGCAAATTGATAGCACCGCCCCGCTGACACTACAGAGATATGTCTGCAACCTCTTTAAAAGTTTTTCAGATCTTTTAGAAAATATTTTTTCAGTTTTCCGTTTTTTTGTGTTCCTGAAGTGCCATTAAAGCTGAGCTCCAGTGTGGAATTCAGTGGTAAGGAAAATATTTTCAGTTATATTATTTTTCATCTTGTTTCTTAATCCTGAGAACAATTGAAAACAAAGAGCCTGCATTGCCTGCAAGTGCTAGAGACCTGGGGGGAAGATTAAGCTCAGTGCCACTTTCATTGTGCCCCTCAGTGCCCTCCTACTGACACCATGTGTGCATGGTGTAAGGAAATGCCTCCTTGGCATGGTTACCCCCTGACTTTTTGCCTTTGCTGATGCTATGCTTTGAATTGAAAGTGTGCTGAGGCCTGCTAACCAGGCCCCAGCACCAGTGTCCTTTCCCTAACCTGTACTTTTGTATCCACAATTGTCACACCCTGGCATCCAGATAAGTCCCTTGTAAATGGTACCCCTGGTACCAAGGGCCCTGATGCCAAGGAAGGTCTCTAAGGGCTGCAGCATGTCTTATGCCACCCTGGAGACCCCTCACTCAGCACAGACACACTGCTTGCCAGCTTGTATGTGCTGGTGAGAACAAAATGAGTAAGTCGACATGGCACTCCCCTCAGGGTGCCATGCCAGCCTCTCACTGCCTATGCAAGTATAGATAAGTCATCCCTCTAGCAGGCCTTACAGCCCTAAGGCAGGGTGCACTATACCATAGGTGAGGGCACCAGTGCATGAGCACTGTGCCCCTACTGTGTCTAAGCCAAACCTTAGACATTGTAAGTGCAGGGTAGCCATAAGAGTATATGGTCTGGGAGTCTGTTTTACACGAACTCCACAGCACCATAATGGCTACACTGAAAACTGAGAAGTTTGGTATCAAACTTCTCAGCACAATAAATGCACACTGACGCCATTGTAAATTTTATTGTAAAATACACCCCAGAGGGCACCTTAGAGGTGCCCCCTGAAACGTTAACTGACTATCTGTGTAGGCTGACTGGTTCCAGCAACCTGCCACAACCGAGACATGTTGCTGGCCCCATGGGGAGAGTGCCTTTGTCACTCTGAGGCCAGTAACAAAGCCTGCACTGGGTGGAGATGCTAACACCTCCCCCAGGCAGGAGCTGTCACACCTGGCGGTGAGCCTCAAAGGCTCACCCCTTTGTGCCAGCACCGCAGGACACTCCAGCTAGTGGAGTTGCCAGCCCCCTCCGGCCACGGCCCCCACTTTTGGCGGCAAGGCCGGAGAAAATAATAAGAAAAACAAGGAGGAGTCACTGACCAGTCAGGACAGCCCCTAAGGTGTCCTGAGCTGAAGTGACTCTAACTTTTAGAAATCCTCCATCTTGCAGATGGAGGATTCCCCCAATAGGATTAGGGATGTGACCCCCTCCCCTTGGGAGGAGGCACAAAGAGGGTGTACTCACCCTCAGGGCTAGTAGCCATTGGCTACTAACCCCCCAGACCTAAACACGCCCTAAAATTTAGTATTTAAGGGCTTCCCTGAACCTAAGAATTTAGATTCCTGAAACTACAAGAAGAAGAGGACTGCTGAGCTGAAAAACCCCTGCAGAGGAACAACAGAAGACACCAACTGCTTTGGCCCCAGACTTACCGGCCTGTCTCCTGCCTTCCAAAGAAACCTGCTCCAGCGACGCTTTCCAAGGGACCAGCGACCTCTGAATCCTCTGAGGACTGCCCTGCTTCAAGAAAGACAAGAAACTCCCGAGGACAGCGGCACTGCTCCAAAATAACTGCAACTTTGTTACAGAGGAGCAGATTTAAAGACCCCTGTAAATCCCCGCAAGAAGCGTGAGACTTGCAACACTGCACCCGGCGACCCCGACTCGACTGGTGGAGAACCAACACCTCAGGGAGGACCCTCCGGCGACTCCGAGACAGTGAGTAACCAAAGTTGTCCCCCCTGAGTCCCCACAGCGACGCCTGCAGAGGGAATCCCGAGGCTCCCCCTGACCGCGACTGCCTGAACCTATTTCCCGAAGGCTGGAAAAGACCCTGCACCCGCAGCCCCCAGCACCTGAAGGAACGGATCTCCTGTGCAGGAGTGACCCCCAGGAGGCCCTCTCCCTTGCCCAGGTGGTGGCTACCCCGAGGAGCCCCCCCCTTGCCTGCCTGCACCGCTGAAGAGACCCCTTGGTCTCCCATTGAAACCTACAGAGAACCCGACGCTTGTTTGCACACTGCACCCGGCCGCCCCCACGCTGCTGAGGGTGTACTTTTTGTGTGGACTTGTGTCCCCCCCGGTGCCCTACAAAACCCCCCTGGTCTGCCCTCCGCAGACGTGGGTACTTACCTGCTGGCAGACTGGAACCGGGGCACCCCCTTCTCTCCATTGAAGCCTATGTGTTTTGGGCACCTCTTTGACCTCTGCACCTGACCGGCCCTGAGCTGCTGGTGTGGTGACTTTGGGGTTGCTCTGAACCCCCAACGGTGGGCTACCTTGGACCAAAAACTGAGACCTGTAAGTGACTTACTTACCTGTTAAAACTAACAATACTTTACCTCCCACAGGAACTGTGAAAATTGCACCGTGTCCACTTTTAAAACAGCTTATTGTGTTTTATGTAAAAAGTATATATGCTACCGTGATTATTCAAAGTTCCTAAAGTACTTACCTGCAATACCTTTCAAATGAGATATTACATGTAGAATTTGAACCTGTGGTTCTTAAAATAAACTAAGAAAAGATATTTTTCTATAACAAAACCTATTGGCTGGATTTGTCTCTGAGTGTGTGTTCCTCATTTATTGCCTGTGTGTATGTACAACAAATGCTTAACACTACTCCTTTGATAAGCCTACTGCTCGACCACACTACCACAAAATAGAGCATTAGTATTATCTCTTTTTGCCACTATCTTACCTCTAAGGGGAACCCTTGGACTCTGTGCATGCTATTCCTTACTTTGAAATAGCACATACAGAGCCAACTTCCTACACATGGTATTTAAAATACGGCACACCATGGCATAGGGTAGGGGGCAATAGCGTTAACATTTGTGACACTATTGATGTATTGTTCAGGGTTTTCACCAACATTTTGACTTTAGCAATCTACAGTACATAGGGGCCTATTGTAACCAACGGTGTGCCCCCTTTTAACACCTGCTGTGAGAAGGCGTTAAAATGCTGAACAAAATGGTGTAAAGAAATTGTTCAGATTTCTTTGCACCATTTTTTCAGCCCTCCTAAAAGGGAACGACCCCTGTGCATGCATTATGCCTGGCACGTGCATAATATGGCGCAACGGGTTACAAAGTGGCGCAACTTTGTAAATCTGGTGCTGTGATTTTGGCCTTGTTGGACCACATTAGCATTAAAAAATTTCACTAATGTGGCGCAAGGAGGGGCTAGGCCCTGGGTCTGAGCTTTGTGCATGTTTTAAGGGATATGTTCTGGACTTTCTCTGAAACTTCCTTGGATAGATGAATGTTTTGTAAGGAGCTAATATACTCTCTCCTTAGTAGTACCAACCCAGAAGGGGTGGACCATTGGATAGGCCAAATAAAAAAATCAACCATGGCTTTAAGTGGGCTGGTTTCAGACCTCCAGTAACTAATAATGACTTAAAGATGTCTTTAATTTTAGGAGAAAAAACACTGAACGTTTTTTTTCACACTAATTTAAAAACCCTTAAGGTATTGCATGTCAACAGTGCAAAGCAAGTTTACATTTCACTCGGTTTACTTCATTTTGCATTATTGAAGAGTATTTTTTGAAGAGTTGTGTTTCTGTAGTTTTGTTCGTGCAGTATATGTAGGGCCTATGGAATTATGCGATTCTGCAATGAATGCATTTACCAAATAATTATAGATGTATAGCATCTGCCACACAATCCATAATTTTCTGCATAATCTGTAGATTTTTAACACAAAATTATGTTTCTAGGGCATTCGGATCAAACGTTACTAATAACATGGTAACACATTTCCCTATACAGTGGAAAGCCCTTCACAAACACTGACTTATATTATTTTAATGGCTTATTGTTGTGTGGGGGTCTTAAACTTGTACTTATAAGGTGGAATGTTTTCCCAGACACTTGTTATCATGTGTAAAAATGACACAGCAATGAAGTAATGCTGCTCATTATTTTTAGTTGCAGCATACTTTAGTCAACCTTATCAAATAATATGATCCTCCCCTGCTGCATAAATCCACTGGCCGGAATAGATGACTATTGCATAGTTAAAAAGCGTCATCTCTAGGTGCCTGAGTGAATTCAGGTAGTGAGTGGGTGTTAGTGATGGCGCTTGAAACCTTTGAAATTGAGGCAGAAGGCATTGCAAGTTTTCACTGGGGGTCATAGAGGCGTTCAGTCGTGATGCACATCCAACCCTTGTCCTCTCTTCAGAACTCACAGTCTCAAATATGTGTCAGTGGTAATTGTAGAAATGGGTGAGATATGCAATTCAAAGATTTGTTTTGTTTTTGTTACTGTTTCAAACAAAAGTCAGATTGCAAGTGGATCTTCATTATTGCGCTCTTTAGTTTTTATGACAAAGAAAGGAAGTGCTTTGGTTGGGGCTCATTTGCCACCCAACCTTCTTTTGACAAAGAAATAAAAAAGAGGATGCATTGAATGCAAAGAAGCCTTCGGTATAGAGTGCCTTCCCTTTGCATGAATTGAAACAAATATGTGCCTCTCAAGCCACCTGGAGGGACAGGTGGATGAATTGAACAAGGAAACCTTTAGAAGAAGCAATCTCTTATACAGTTCATTACAACCACTCAAGTGTAGTTGGAAGAATACACCAAAACAGCCAAAGGCTTCAACAACAAGGAGAATATTTCACTGTGATAAGCGAAGATTTAATTGACAATTTCTCAAGCCATTGCCTGAAGGAGATTGGGCGAAAAAAGCCAATTTTTTAAAGAGGCCATATTGATACTTTTGCAAGCAAAGCTGCATTAGTGCGTAAATGTATAGCACCGGCTAGTGCCGTTCCTGGATGCCAACTAGTGCCATATTAATGGAATGGCGCTAATGCCCTGTTAATGTCCTTGTAAAGGACACTAACCTGGTGGGAGAGGCGTAATGTAAACTTTGCACTTGTAGAGCACACTACTCACCTGTTAGGGTCTCAAGGCGCTGTACACATACCACTGTGGAAACCATCCCGGCTTTTCCCTCTGAGGCACCCACTCCTGGACAGCCCCAGGGTGAAGCCAAGCATCCAAGTACTGTGAGGGCCATTGTGGAGTTTAAGCAAGCTATTGCCCAGAGTGGGACCCATTAATTAGATTATGCACTGAAGCGAGAATTATCTGGTCCAATGGAATAGAGCACAAGACCAGGCAAGGTGGGAATTGAACCCTGGTCGCGGACCAGATCTCTGCATCAGGGTCTGCTGCTCTAACCATTGTGCCACACTTCTCCACCTCAACGTAAACCAGAGCTTGTGTGCAGAATAATGGTGCAACACTGTTTAGAGGCAAAAAGTGCCTCTAAGCAGTGTAACGCCATTTCCTGGCACACAATCCCCATGGACATGGCTCCTGTCTTAGTAAAGACAAGAGCCATGGCCACTGGGGCCAGCGCCATGTAGGGGCCCTAGATCAGGGACCCCCAGCGGGTGAAAAAAAAATTACACTTACCAGGACTTACCTGGGATGGGTCCCCCATCCTGTGGTGTCTCTCTGGTGTGGGTAGGGGTGTCCCTGGGGCCAGGGAAGGGCACCTGTTGGCTTTTTCCATGGTCTCTGACCATGGAAAAAGGCCCACAGGTCCCCTAATGCCTGCCCTGCCCCAGGCATTAAATAATAGCTCTAAGCAAGCCTAGCACCATTATTTAAGACCTCATCCCCCAGTGCTAGATTTTAGCACGGGGTTAATATGGTGCTAAGGCCATATCGTCATTGTCTGGACGGGAATGTATACCTTGCATCTCAGTGATGCAAGGTAGGTGTTCACGTCCAGAAAATGATGTAAACTCCATAACTTTGGCACTAGACGTGTCTAGCGCCAAAGTATAAATATGGAGTAAGGTTTGTGCTGAATCGGCATAAAAAAAAAAAAATGACGACAATTTGGTGCCAACCGATTATATATATGGGCCATAGTTTGATACCAGACTATAGCTATCAGAATATCATTCGACAGAAATACTGTGCCTTAAAGATCTACAAAATATGGAGTCATTTGGAGTTAATAGTAGTATACACCTAACTTAAATAATATTTTCTTTAATTATATTTAGCATGATATTCATGTCAGACAATGTTCCTGTATAGAATAGTCTGGCATTCAACCAAAGCGGCTGAGTCAAAGCTCACTCTATGTATTTTGTAAGACAGATCATTTTGAAAGCTGCTCTATGAAAACCCAGACATAAAAACGAGTGAGAATGAGTGACAATGAAATGTGCATAATGAGAAATGTTCCTTTTGATAGCTGAAGAGCCCCGTGCCACTCTTAGAAGTGGGCATTTCTTTAATTCACCTGCCATAAACTAGAAAAAAGAGAACTGCAAAAGAAATCCCACACGGCACTTCCAGTTGCCTGTTCTCGCAGTGACAACTGTAAAATGTGAGAAATTTCTCACAGTGAGTATCGAGTACTGTGTGTATGGCCCATCACTATCAGGAACGGGGCACTATAATTACTTCACTGGCAATTACATTAAGGTACTTACAGTGCACGCTCCATGACAGCGCTCTAGACCAAAACTTCTCCATCAGGAGAGTCAGTAAGGTAGATTGTTTTTTATTCTAAATTGATTTTAGATTGAAATTGCGTGCGTTGAAACATTTTTTCTGGGATCCAGCACGTTGTGGCGATATTTTGGGATTCTGCAAACTCACTGAGATTTTCTAGTGCTTTTGGCTAAGAGAGAGAATCCAGTGACAAAAAGAAGTGAATATCAGTGCCGTCGACTAACATCATCCATCTGAGAGAGCAAGCGAACAGTTTCTCACGGATGTTGCAGAATCTAGCTGCTGAAACACATGATTTTGCGACAGCGTTTATAAGAGGGTGTTGGACTTTTGGCCATACGCATGGTCATCCCTAGTCTTTTTGCCTCCTTCCTCCTGGTTTTTCTGACCTCTCGCTGTTGGCTCTAGGACTCTGAGCACTTTATCACTGCTGACCAGTGCTAAAGTGCAGGTGCTCTCCCATCTAAAGTTGGTATGATTGGCTTATACCTAATTGGCATATTTAATTTACCTATAAGTCCCTTGTACAGTGGTATCTCTATACCCAGGGCCTGTAAATTAAATACTACTAGTGGGCCTGCAGCGTTGCTTGCGCCACCCACTGAAGTAGACTTTCAAACCTGTCTCAGACGCAGGGCCTGTGTGCGCAGTTTTCTGCCACAGGGACCTGGCATCTAAATTTACTTGCCAGGCCCAGAACTCCCCTTTTACTATATGTAAGTCACCCCTAAAGTATGCCCTAGCTAGCCCTATGGGCAGGGTGCCATGTATGTAGAAAGGCAGGACATGTGCCATATTGCATGGCCTGTCCTGGTAGTGACAAACAGCCTATCTTGGTGTCTCACTGCTGTGAGTGCTGCCTTCTCATAGGATTGCATTAGAAATGCCCTGCCTTATGTGTATAGGGTAGGGTCTGATTTATGAGGGGTAGCGTAGGCGTGTTTGGTATGGTTGTGATGGTGATAATAAATACTGCTTACTGGTGTGGGTGTGTTTTTTATTACTATCACAGAAATGCCACCTCTAGAAAGTGCGCATTTATCTGTGCTTATGACTCTGGTGTTTTGCAGCTTGACTCCAATCCACGTCTGGGCAGAGTGACAGTTGGGGCTTTGTGCATACGTTTCAGACAGCCTGTACACAGGGAGGGTGGAGGTGTCACCGAGGTGCATCTGCATACTGAATAGTCTTCCTGGGCTGAGAGAAGGGAGAGGCGGGGCACACCTACATTTGTAAAGGTTGTGCCCTGGCCTCACACAATAGGGTTGTTAACCCCCCACGGATGTTTGGAGCCTGTGCTGAAAGGAGAGAGGGGGCACTCCCAGAACCAGTTGTAACTGGCTGGAACCTCCTCTCCCTATCATTGTAAAACACTATAAAAACGGACTATAAGTACAGGGGAATTTTCCCCACAATTGGGAGACGTTTTGAACTTACCTGGAACTGGACACAGACTACTGGAAGGACTCACCAGGAACCGCCATGGACTGCTGCTGCTGTGCTGACCTGTAACCTGCCTGGTGGCTGAGAAGGACTTGCACCTAGCCTGCACCCTCTTTGTGCTGGCCTGTTGTTGGGCCCTCCATCTGTGGGCCTGTTCTAGGGACTCTGCTCCCGAGGGGCAGGGTGCTGTGCCCCTGACCCCTGTATTGACCCTGAAACACGAGTAGTGTTTCAAAGGCTTGCCAAAATTAGCGCTTGGGAAAGCGCTTCTTCTTGGAGCTGAAAACACGCTCCTTCATGCCAAAAGGAAATCACCGCCGCAACCCGGGCTTAAAGGAGGACCTTTGCGCCTTCCTAAAGCGCTTTGTTGTTGGGCAAAATCACCGCCGCAACCCGGGCTTAAAGGAGGACCTTCGCGCCCTCTCAAGCGCTTTTGTTGTTGTGCAGAATCACCGCCACGGCCCGGGCGCCGCATCGGGGACGGTCGCAAGGACCCCGCTGTTCATTGTGCCCCCAGGGCACTTGCTGGAGTTAAAGAGAGGAGCGGGCCGCTCCTATCTTGCCCCCGGGTGACGCGCGCTCTACGGAGCACCCCTGGGGCACACGCCAGCACCAGCTTCCTGAACTGCCTCCCTCGTGGACGAGGGACGGCAGGGGAGCGGTTCGTGCACCAGACCGGGTGCAGCTGCCGCAGGAAGCAGGCGAGGAACCTCAACGGAGGTCCCTGCTTCCCATACTTCCTTTTGGGCAGCCGCACCGCGGACAAGGGCGGCTGCCCCCTGGCACGCAGGACACGGGGAGAAACGGGAGTTCCCTTCTCCCCGATCACTGGCCTAGGGGCGCGATCGCCCCCCTCCACCCTTTAAAGGTTTCCCGGACCTGGGCCCCCCTCGAGAGGGCCGGTGGAGGCCTAGGGGGGCCCTCAGTGTTTACGGTCCCCAGAGGGGCCCATTTTTTGTATAGAGGAGGTGCGTGCCACCCTCCCCTGACCCCAGGAGATCAGGGAGGCCCCCCTTTTGCGCAGAGGAGCGCCAGGGGCCCCATTATTTGTTTGAGGCACTGGAAGTGCCTCTTCATCAAGCCAGGTACTCGTAAAAGGACCAGTATAACCATAATTGAAGTTCTTGCTACAGACTTTATTAATTGTGTTATATTGCCTGCCTGTTCTATGATGCTTTTACATATATGTGCACATGTTCCTGTTATGGGCATGACCTGCTAATATGTTTTCCTAACTTGCCATAGGTTTTCTAATGTTCCTACTATGGACGTTTTATGATATTCTTATGACAAGTGTTCTAATGTGATAATGTGTTTCCTGACTACTGCTTATGTTGCAGAATACTGAGTAACCTGTGTGTTATGTGTGACTACTGCTAGTTTGCAGAGTAACTAATGTGTAACGTTCTGACAACTGCTAAGGTAGCAGGATAGTACTGTTATGTGATGTTGGTCTAATAATTACGTTGTGTACAATACAGTATATTTTCATATAATCTGGTGTTGTGTTTCCTTTGTGGTGGGGATATTGCGTCACATGTGGGTGTGTGTTGTGCAAACGCTTTACACATTGCCTCCGGGTTAGGCCTGACTGCTCGTGCCAAGCTACCAAGGGGGTGAGCAGGGGTTATCTTGGACGTGTAACTCCCTTGTCCTGACTAGAGTGGGTAAGTTCTGCCTGTCTGAGGTGCATACCCTAGCCAACCAGAAACCCCATTTCTAACATTGGTTGTCAGCGGTGAGGATAGGACTTGTGCTTGCACAATACCATTGTGACTCATTATTTCACTACAAGGATTGCGTTTAGACCATCACATGTTTGTCTTCTCTTAACTTTCTCTCTTTGGTCATTTTTCCTGTTTTCAGTTCTCACGCTTGGGTATTGTGGTTGTCACATTTGAGTTATTTTTACCTTTTCAAGATGGGGCTTACCTTTGATTTAGAGGACCTGCCGTTTTACATGCAGGAGGAATTAGAGGGGTTCTGTAGAGAGAGAGGGCTGCCTGTAGAAGGGGACCTCAGGAGATCTCTGAATTTCTTTGAAAGGTTTGTGACATATACCCAGGGAGGGAGTGTGCTTAGGGGGTACCCAGAGGATCCTGAGTGTAGCGAGGGTTCCCAATGGGAGGGCTCCCAGACCTCATCCCTAGAGAGTGGTAGAGAGACTGATCAGGAGGGTGAGAATGACCGGTTGGGGACGCCAGTTGACAGGGAAGGCCCCAGTGATAGGGTGTCCCTTGCTAGGTCCAGTGAAAGAAGCAGGGCTACCTCTCATTCCTTGATGCCTGATGAGCTAAAAGATAGGCGGGAAGAGAGGGACCTGAAGTCCAGTTAGCGCACCTAGCTGTTGAGGAGAGAAGGGCTGAGGTAGAGAAGGCCTTAGTACAGGAGAGGATGGCAGAGGCGGAGAGGGCCTTTGCCAGAGAAAGACTCGCTCTAGAGTGCAGTCTGAAGGTTCTGGACTCACCAGCGCTGCAGGTGGAGTCCAGTGGTGGCAGCAATGTACAGTGCTGTAGCAAAGATGTTCCTCACATACCCATAGATCTGGTACCTAGGTTCCAAGAGGGGGGTGACATACGTCAGTGGTTAAAGGAATATGAGAGGACTCTGGTAGAGCGCAGGGTCCCTGAGAAGGATTGGGGAACTGGCCTAGGGAGTTTTATTCCTGAGGAGGGGAGGGATGCCCTTCTGACTCTAGAAGAGAGTGACAGGGAGGGGTACTCCGCTGTAAAGAATGCACTGATTGTGAAGTATGGGTTTTCCCCTGAGGAATACAGAAAAAGGTTTAGGGGTGGTAAGAAACTGTCCCACCAGTATTGGGAGGAGTTTGTGGAGGGTTGCTGCATTGCACTAGATGGATGGGTGAAGGGTAGCACAGTAAACAATTTTGAAGGGCTGTTTAATCTGATTGTCAGAGAGCACCTGTTTCGTTGTTGTTTTTCAGAGTTACGCCAACACTTGTCAGTGTGTGAGCTCTCTGACCCCAGGGAGCTCGCAAAGGAGGCAGACTTCTGGTTGCGTACCAGAGGGTCTGGTGTGGCATTAGGGGGTGTCCCTAATGAGAGTGGTCTAGGTGTTTCCCAACCAGGTGGGGTGGGAAAGGAATGGAGTGTCCCAGGTAGGTCCCAGTGGACTGGGGTGGGTGAGGGACCCCATGTCCCGTCTCAGAGGAGAGGGAATGGGGCTGGGCTGGGCTGAGGCCCAAGGTGGCCGAGATCCCATCCCAGGTCCTGGAAGGTTCCATGAGTGAACGCCAGTAGGTGAACCTAACCTGTGCCGTAGGGCCAGCTGTTCAGAAGGATCCCATTTTGTCATTAGGACTTAGGCGGGTGGCTGGTGATAGTGTTCCGCCGGTCCTGATGTCTGGTAGTCTCGCTCTACAGCGGAGGAGGCGGATTCCAGGCATGGGGTTGAGAGGGGGCTGAGGGCCCCAGAGGAGAACCTGGAGGGTCAGGGGTCAGCTCTGAGAGCAGAGCCCCCCAGGAATGACCTTGGTGAGACCATTTCTTGGCTGGGGGGAATCCAGACTCTGCCAGATGGGCAGAGTTCAGGAGACCTGCGCCAGCCAGACTCTTGTGTGGCCCTTGGGGAAGGTGTTTCCCTGGTGGGGGGTAGGTGTGCCCCCCAGGAAGTCCTGGTGCACCAGGCAATGATTCAACCGCAGGGTGGTGACTCTGGGTTGGATGATCAGGTTTAGGGGGTAAACTCTGACCTGATGGGGAGTCCGTGTGCTCCCAAGGAAGTCCTGGTGCACCAGGCAGTGGTTCAACCGCAGGGTAGTGACTCTGGGTTGGATTGCCAGATTCAGGGGGTAAGCTCTGATCTGGTAGGGGGTAGGTGTACTCCCAAGGAAGTCCTGGTTCGCTGGGCAATGGTCCAGTCTAAGGGTGTCGTCCCTGGACTAGATAGACAGGTTCAGGGGGTAAACTCTGACCTGGTTGGGGGGGCGGTTAGTGTGCTCACCCCCGTGTGAAACTTCTGGTGGCTTCTCCCGAGGTGGGGAGAAGCAGGACTCTGGAAATGGGGTTCAGGGAGGGGGAAGCCCGCCCCGGACCCCGGTGCAACCCAAGGGCGTCGTCCCTAGGTTGGGTGGTCAGTCGCCAGGTAGTGATCCTGGGCTGGCGAGAAAGTTGTGCAGGGCTGCTGTACCCTGCACCCTGGCAAGTGTGGATTCTGGTGATACCCCTCCTAGGAGAGGAGGGCGGGATCCTAGACGGAGGGGTAGAGGGAGGAGAACCTCGCCTCTAACCCCTGGAGAACCTATGGGTGCGGACCCTAGGTTGGTGGATCAGTGGCAGGGTAGAGCCCCTGAACTGATTGGAAAGGGAGTGGAGACAGGCTGCTATGCACCTGGGGCTACCGCCCCCCACTCATTATGGTTTCAGAGACCAGAGGCTCCTAGATGGCCTGGGGCCTGGTTCTGGCCATTGGCAGCTAGAAAATCCCCGTGTGTTGGTATAGGCTGCCTGGGACGCATTGACAGAGAGATCCCAGTGGAGTCAGGAAGGCGTAGAACTGGAACATGCCCCTGCTGTTGTGGGCCTGGGGCCTTGTTCTATCACCCCAATCAGGGAAGTACATCAAGGTATTGATTGTTCTGCCCTGGTTTTTGGCTGGTAGGGGGTTGTGTTGGACTTTTGGCTATACGCATGGTCATCCCTAGTCTTTTTGCCTCCTTCCTCCTGGTTTTTCTGACCTCTCGCTGTTGGCTCTAGGACTCTGAGCACTTTATCACTGCTGACCAGTGCTAAAGTGCAGGTGCTCTCCCATCTAAAGTTGGTATGATTGGCTTATACCTAATTGGCATATTTAATTTACCTATAAGTCCCTTGTACAGTGGTATCTCTATACCCAGGACCTGTAAATTAAATACTACTAGTGGGCCTGCAGCGCTGCTTGCGCCACCTACTGAAGTAGACTTTCAAACCTGTCACAGACGCAGGGCCTGTGTGCGCAGTTTTCTGCCACAGGGACCTGGCATCTAAATTTACTTGCCAGGCCCAGAACTCCCCTTTTACTACATGTAAGTCACCCCTAAAGTATGCCCTAGCTAGCCCTATGGGCAGGGTGCCATGTATGTAGAAAGGCAGGACATGTGCCATATTGCATGGCCTGTCCTGGTAGTGACAAACAGCCTAACTTGGTGTCTCACTGCTGTGAGTGCTGCCTTCTCATAGGATTGCATTAGAAATGCCCTGCCTTATGTGTAAAGGGTAGGGTCTGATTTATGAGGGGTAGCGTAGGCGTGTTTGGTATGGTTGTGATGGTGATAATAAATACTGCTTACTGGTGTGGGTGTATTTTTTATTACTATCACAGAAATGCCACTTCTAGAAAGTGCGCATTTATCTGTGCTTATGACTCTGGTGTTTTTCAGCTTGACTCCAATCCACGTCTGGGCAGAGTGACAGTTGGGGCTTTGTGCATACTTTTCAGACAGCCTGTACACAGGGAGGGTGGAGGTGTCACCGAGGTGCATCTGCATACTGAATAGTCTTCCTGGGATGAGAGAAGGGAGAGGCGGGGCACACCTACATTTGTAAAGGTTGTGCCCTGGCCTCACACAATAGGGTTGTTAACCCCCCACTGATGTTTGGAGCCTGTGCTGAAAGGAGAGAGGGGGCACTCCCAGAACCAGTTGTAACTGGCTGGAACCTCCTCTCCCTATCATTGTAAAACACTGTAAAAACGGACTATAAGTACAGGGGAATTTTCCCCACAATTGGGAGACGTTTTGAACTTACCTGGAACTGGACACAGACTACTGGAAGGACTCACCAGGAACCGCCAAGGACTGCTGCTGCTGTGTTGACCTGTAACCTGCCTGGTGGCTGAGAAGGACTTGCACCTAGCCTGCACCCCCTTTGTGCTGGCCTGTTGTTGGGCACTCCATCTGTGGGCCTGTTCTAGGGACTCTGCTCCCGAGGGGCAGGGTGCTGTGCCCCTGACCCCTGTATTAACCCTGAAACACGAGTAGTGTTTCAAAGGCTTGCCAAAATTAGCGCTTGGGAAAGCGCTTCTTCTTGGAGCTGAAAACACGCTCCTTCATGCCAAAAGGAAATCAACGCCGCAACCCGGGCTTAAAGGAGGACCTTTGCGCCTTCCTAAAGCGCTTTGTTGTTGGGCAAAATCACCGCCGCAACCCGGGCTTAAAGGAGGACCTTCGCGCCCTCTCAAGCGCTTTTGTTGTTGTGCAGAATCACCGCCGCGGCCCGGGCGCCGCATCGGGGACGGTCACAAGGACTGCGCTGTTCATTCTGCCCCCAGGGCACTTGCTGGAGTTAAAGAGAGGAGCGGGGCCGCTCCTATCGTGCCCCCGGGTGACGCGCGCTCTACAGAGCGCCCCCGGGGCACACGCCGGCACCAGCTTCCTGAACTGCCTCCCTCGTGGACGAGGGACGGCAGGGGAGCGGTTCGTGTACCAGACCGGGTGCAGCTGCCGCAGGAAGCAGGCGAGGAACCTCAACAGAGGTCCCTGCTTCCCATACTTCCTTTTGGGCAGCCGCACCGCGGACAAGGGCGGCTGCCCCCTGGCACGCAGGACACAGGGAGAAACAGGAGTTCCCTTCTCCCCGGTCACTGCCCTAGGGGCGCGATCGCCCCCCTCCACCATTTAAAGGTTTCCCGGACCTGGGACCCCCTTGAGAGGGCCGGTGGAGGCACTGGAAGTGCCTCTTCATCAAGCCAGGTACTCGTAAAAAGACCAGTATAACCATAATTGAAGTTCTTGCTACAGACTTTATTAATTGTGTTATATTGCCTGCCTGTTCTATGATGCTTTTACATATATGTGCACATGTTCCTGTTATGGGCATGACCTGCTAATATGTTTTCCTAACTTGCCATAGGTTTTCTAATGTTCCTACTATGGGCGTTTTATGATATTCTTATGACAAGTGTTCTAATGTGATAATGTGTTTCCTGACTACTGCTTATGTTGCAGAATACTGAGTAACCTGTGTGTTATGTGTGACTACTGCTAGTTTGCAGAGTAACTAATGTGTAACGTTCTGACAACTGCTAAGGTAGCAGGATAGTACTGTTATGTGATGTTGGTCTAATAATTACGTTGTGTACAATACAGTATATTTTCATATAATCTGGTGTTGAAATTTCCTTTATGGTGGGGATATTGCGTCACATGTGGGTGTGTGTTGTGCAAACGCTTTACACATTCCCTCCGGGTTAAGCCTGACTGCTTGTGCCAAGCTACCAAGGGGGTGAGCAGGGGTTATCTTGGACGTGTAACTCCCTTGCCCTGACTAGAGTGGGTAAGTTCTGCCTGGCTGAGGTGCATACCCTAGCCAACCAGAAACCCCATTTCTAACAGAGGGCATGGTCTTCAGCAGTGCCTACTGGTCTTTAGGCACATGGGACCATATTTATACTTTTTGACGCAAAACTGCGCTAACGCAGTTTTGCGCCAAAAAAATTAGCGCCGGCTAACGCCATTCTGAAGCGCCATGCGGGCGCCGTATTTATTGAATGGCGTTAGCCGACCGGCGCTGCCAGGTGTGCGTGAAAAAAACCGACGTACACCAGGCAACGCCGGCGTAGGGAAAAATGGCGTTTGGGCGTCCCAAAATGGGGCAAGTCAGGCTGAGGCAAAAAAATCGTCTTAACCCGATTTGCGCCATTTTTTTTGGGTGCCCAGACGCCATTAACATGACTCCTGTCTTAGCAAAGACAGGAGTCATGCCCCCTTGCCCAATGGCCATGCCCAGGGGACTTATGTCCCCTGGGCATGGTCATTGGGCATAGTGGCATGTAGGGGGGCACAAATCAGGCCCCCCTATGCCACAAAAAAAAATTAACAAAAATACTTACCACAACTTACCTTTTCTTCCCTGGGATGGGTCCCTCCATCCTTGGGTGTCCTCCTGGGGTGGGCAAGGGTGGCAGGGGGTGTCCCTGGGGGCAGGGGAGGGCACCTCTGGGCTCATTCTGAGCCCACATGTCCCTTAACGCCTGCCCTGACCCAGGCGTTAAAAAGAGGCACAAATGCGGTTTTTTTTGCCCCACCCACTCCCGGGCGTCATTTTTGCCCGGGAGTATAAATACCACGCACATGCCTGGGAGTAATTTTTTAAGACGGGAACGCCTACCTTGCATCTCATTAACGCAAGGAAGGTGTTCACGCCAAAAAATGACGCTAACTCCATGAACTTTGGCGCTAGACGCGTCTAACGCCAAAGTATAAATATGGAGTTCGTTTTGCGTCGAATTTGCGTCGAAAAAAACAGCGCAAATTCGGCGCAAACGGAGTATAAATATGCCCCCTGGTGCGTTCTTGACACATTCATTACATTTGAGAGCGACAGACGTTCTAATTCCCTGAAAATGAAGTATGTCCAACATGGAGGTTGATCACAAAATGGCCAGGAATTTCATAAATAACATCACTGGCTGTTTGACTGTATATGACGTCACATGGTTGAAACCTCATCCTACCCTTTTTTATTCAACAGCCTCTTTGTTGTTTCTCATGTGTGTGCTAGTGGTCTTGCAAACCTAACAAAAGAAAGTAAATAAGGCAGTTAGAGAAATATAACAATGGGGCAGAGAGACATCTTGCCTACTTCTGAGCAGCAGTTGACACACTGCATTCTGTTAGTTGCAAGGTTCAATAGTGTACATACTTATAATTAACCGTTGTTAATACCATGTTTAGCTCTTTTCTTACTGCTGGATTTATGGCTTGTAAATCCAAGAGTGACGAGCGCACTTGCTACAAATGGCCAATTCTAATTGATGTTCATGAATCCCAGTAGTGACAGCATCTTGCCACCAGCATAGACTCAACCTGTCTTTAACCTGTGACATCAGCCACATTCCTGTTTTGTGCCTGCCCTCTCCGCAACTGCATCCCTATCCCTATCCCCAGAACCTGAACCAACATCTGCAAACACTTCACACTTACATATTTTAGTACTGTGTGCAAATATTGAGCAACAAAAAACACTATAGCATTGCAGGTGATCATATGTAGAGCTGAGGTCTGAGTGATTGCAAGGCAGCATACTAGTGTTGAATAAATAGAATGCAAATAAAGGAATAGAAATTTGTATAGACAGATATTGAGCTCGAGGGAGTGACGATTCACTGCTAATAGTTAGTAGATAATGAGCAGAGAACGTGCTATGTAGATCACTGCACATTTTAATTTCGATATTAGAAATTCCACACTCTTTCTGATGATTTTGAGGAGAAAAGTTGTTAAAAACGTAATGTAAGCAGATAGCTAATACTTTCCGCTCCTCATTTCCAAACACAGCACTTTCACCTCAGAGAAGATTCTATTTTTTCAGGACTCATATAAAAAAGGTTAATTTATTTAACCCTCTGGCTCAATATGAAACGGGTATATAATGGCTGATGCCAGGGCGACCGGATGTATCCTTTCAAAAAGCTGCTCACAGAGACAGCGGGATAATTTATTACCTCGTAAAGCCAAGCCCCCCTTGCTTGTTGCTGAGCAGGGCGATTGTGCGGCCTCCTACTGTAGCAGTTTTTGTCCTTCCTCCCCCCTGACCATGACAATGATGGGAATAGAAGCTCGACACCTGCAGCATTCAAACAGAGGAAGTAACCACAGAAGGATTAAAAAATTGATTTTTAATCAGCAAGTGTCTCCCTTTTGAGACTGCACTGATTGTTTGAATGAACTGTCAGATACACGGAAAGGACACGAAAAGGGGGCCGGAGGGGCATGCATTTATTTGAATATTTGCAAGCATTTGTTAAGAAAAAAACAGGGACTGAAATTGTGCAGACATTTGTTGAGAAAAAATGCTGAGTAGATGAAGACCCAGTTTGCAGTTTAATGGAGCTTCTCATCAGGAACGCTGATGGGGCTAGAAACTGTGTGTAAAAACTGTGGTGCACACCCACTCGATGCTCAAGCGTAAATGTGAATAAAGGAGGTTTTAAGAAGCATTGAACCAACCCATTTCTATGGTATTTAGAGGTGCCATTGCTTTTCCTCTTCAAAAAACGTTAATACTGTATGCAAAATTGCACCCGCGTCAATGTTGATATTTAGGTGATTTAGGTCTAGCAAACCCTGACTTGACATGACACAAAGAGATACCCAGTAGACCAGTTTGGAGTTTGCGAGGTCAGCATCATGTGTCATAAGAGAGAAACGATTCTGGTCTTGTTTTGTCAGTCCTGAGATACATGCTATACAAATCCATTGATTTTCCACAGTCCAAAGTAAAGGCTTCAATGGGTGACGCCCACTTCCCCTTTTGTGCCAGCAAACATACAACTAAATTATTCAAGTAAAACTGGTAAGGAACTGGAAATAAGAAACAGAAGACATTGATTTTCTAAGAATACTACAATATAATGCATGTTGTTATGTTTTGCCTTTGACTGCAGGGCATTTTAAGTAAAGCAGACATTCTTGCGAAAAGTATGTCTGCATTACTTGAGATAAAGTGAGATAAAGTTGTATAAGGACGTTTTACCAGCTCTCACTTGTCTACTCTTCTGAGAATGGACAACAGGTCAAGGCACTTCTTCAAGTAACCAAGGCACAAACCTTATGATCCATTACCTGTTCCTGAACTGCATTATCCCATCCCATGTCTGTCCAGGGCAATGCCTATATAGGTATTACTCTCAGCTGAGCATTTCCTTTTTGCGGAGGCTGATTTAAATATGGATACAGAAATGTGCATGAGATATAGTCACATTTTATGGAAAAAGTCATGGATGCCAACTCACCAAAATACCATAGATTGCAGAAATAACATTTCACCCATAGACCATTGAAAACATCAGAAGGGTGACCACTTGTCCTATCCTTTGCTCTGCAATGGTCTCCTGTTAACTGCTTAATATATGGGTAAATGGAAAGTAGTAGATACTATAGAAATGAAACATAGCTGCTAGAGCCCTCTTCCAAACATTGGGCCTCATTACAAGGCTGGCGGTCTTAAGACAGCCAGCATCGCGATGGTGGTCCGACAGCCGTTGACAGGGCGGTCCAACCTCCCCATTACGACTGTGGTGGAGCCACCACGGTGCGACTGCTGACACTGTCAGGCTGCACCCAGCCTGGCAGTCCCAGCAGTTGTAATCCACCAGGGCAGCACTGTCCCGGGGATTAAAAGTCCCTGTCCGCCATCAGGTAAACACCGCCATGGAAAGGCTGGTGGAATGGGGGATCAAGGGGCCCCTGGGGCCCCCTGCACTGCTCATGCACTTGGCATGGGCAGTGCAGGGGCCCCCATGCACAGCCCCATCATGCATTTCACTGCCCTAATTACAGGCAGTGAAATACACGATGGGTGCTGTCGCACCCGACTCTCCGCAACATTGCCAGCGGTTCAAGTACGAGCCGGCGTCAATGTTGTGGTGAGTGTTCTGCTGGGCCAGCGGGCAAAAACACTGTTTTTGCCTGGTGGCCCAGCGGGACACTCCTAATATGGCGGGCAAAAGACCTCCAGTACTGGCACTCTTTTGCCTGCAGTGGCAAGGACCGTCAAAGTCGTAATGAGGCCCATTGTCTTCTTGGCCTTTAGCAGGGTGAGCAATGGCACAGCTAGGGATAACACAGGACATGGCAGGGATATGTATGTGTGTATGTATGAATACATTATTTATATAGCACAAACCCTAGCCAAAAGGCAGTGAGGCGCTGTACAAAGTCCAATGCAAGCATAAAGTCAGCGTGTGATAGAAGAGAGTTAAACTGGTTGTGGATGGTTAATTCACTGTCATGTAGTGCTCCTTAAAGAGGTGAGTCTTCATATCTTTCCTAAATTGGAAATGTTTTGGGGTGGTTCTAAGTAAGGATGTTCCTCCAGATTCTGGGTCCATAGATGGAAATGGCCTGCTTACTTGCCTATTTTTTTACACTACGTAGGGCCTGATTCAGATTTTGCTCAGAAAGGGTGCCAGTGTGGAATCTGGGAGGCCACGCTGCCAGGGTGATATTACCATACTTATGAAAAATAGAGTAGAGGTAATGAACAGCAGTTTTGAAGTCACTTTCCCTTTCTTTAGATGAGTGAGCTGGTACAAAGCCATCTCTGTTGTTTTGGGAATGTATTCCTTCAGGGTAAGGTTGGTGTCCATGGTGAATCTAAGTGACTTCTCATTCAGTGAAAATTGAGGTTCAAAGCTGTCAAGGATCATGTCATCGAGCCAAGTGTATACTGTATCTTAATTAGTTGTTCTTGGCAAATAATAGGAATTCTGTCTTGGTTGGACTGAGCTTCAGGTAGGCGCTGCCTAGCTAGGTCTGAATGTGTAATCAGTGTTTGAGGCATTGGATGTCTGAAGCAGAGGAGACTTCCATGTAGAGTTGCATATCTTCAGCAAATTGCTCAAGATGAAGCTTTATGCTGTTATATGTGAGTAGATTACCAAACAGCTCCATGCAGAGGTTAAAAATGACAAGAGACAATGTAAAACCCTGGAAACTCTACTTGTGACTGGGATATTGTGGGACCTACAGATACCCAGGTGAAGAAACCGGTGTCGGTTGGAAAGGTAAGGGCAGAACAATGAAGGATGTTGCTGGTGAATCCCATTCAAGATTCTGGGGTGTCTATGAGTGTGGGATAGTTGACTGTGTTGAAAGCAGCGAAGAGGTCCAGCAGTATAAAGAGGTAGGGATAATTTTCATCTGTGGTGAGGAGGACATTGTCTATGAGGTGCAAAGTGGTGGTCTTCATGCTGCAGTGAGATCTAATGCCAAACTAGTAGTCATGCATGTTATATTTAACATTAATATGATCTTGGAGTTGAACATAGACTTCTGTTTCAATGATCTTGGTGAGGAATGGCAGATGAGTGATGAACTGGATTGGTAGCAGTATCAACTATAAAACCTGATGAAACCTAATAGTCCATGGATATAATACCCCTGTTCTTCAGTGGTTAGTGTCTTTTCAGAAAACATCACTTATAGAGGGTTATTTGATGACATTAGCATATACTTAGAAAACAACATTGCTCTCATCCTGTCAGGTTCCTCATGCTATAGGTAGTAGTAACAAGGATGAGAAAGTAGTTCAAAATATTTTTTTATTATTTTGAATTTTATTACTGTTAATTAATTAATAAAACAACCAGATGTCATCTCTATGACGACTGGTGCCACTGTGTCCTGCATGTGATTTTACTAGTATTGTATTGTGTTATGGATGTTTTGAGTAGTGAATGATATGATATTAGCTGAAGTTCTAGGCTAGTTCTGAGAACTGCTTTTGTAATAAATACAACATTTCAAAAAGGCCTTTATTAATCTGGCACTTTCCGGCTGAATTTAAATTAAAACAATTCTTGCCATCTCAATTATGCATATATTGTAATACATCAAAGCCTGCAATGCAAGTATTAAAATCTGTGCTTAATTTCCTTGTTACAGACTAGTTGTGTAATAACTTATTGTGGTTGAACTGTGATGTCTTAATGCCTGCTGCCAGAATCAGTAAACAAAGTAAAAGGCAGGACATAGAACGTCAATTCAGCTGCAGCTTAAACCACTGAATAATTCACTCTTTATTTTTATTATTTTATTTTATAAAATGAACAGTGCTTAGAAGAAAGGAGAGATATATGGCAACATGTTAATTGTTTCTGGATAGTTAATTACACAAAAGAAAGACTGCCCCTGCATGTTGCTGCTCATTTTGAACAACAGTCTATGTTTTACTCTGATGTGAATTCAACTGAGTCTAAAATGTTTTTGCAGCAAATTACTAAGTGCTTTTTGGTGTGTTTTGTTTATTTTTGGATTACAGATTCTGCTTATATTCTTCATTTTCAATTTCTTTTCTTATTTCTTATGGAGGAGCAAAGAACCAGGCATTTAAGCAGTTTGTGATGGTGTAACCATGTGTTATATGGAATAAAGTGTAGTCTGCTGTTGGATAAAAGGATATTGCAGGTCACCTCAACATCACATGGCCTTCTAAAGGAACTCCACCGTTGGCCTCTTCCTTCTGAATGATCATAGAAGTTTTCAGTGACATGCAATATCCTTATAGTGCACAGCAGTGAGTTCCTTATCTGCCGATTCTGTAGTACTGTATCTATTCACTGTTTCAAATACATTTTCCTTGGCAATATTCCATTGTTTAATTTTGGTTTAAGGATTAAGGGCCTGATTACAACTTTGGAGGAGGTGTTAATCCGTCCCAAAAGTGACGGTAAAGTGACAGATATACCACCAGCCGTATTACAAGTCCATTATATCCTATGGAACTCGTAATACGGCTGGTGGTATATCCGTCACATTTGGGACAGATTAACACCTCCTACAAAGTTGTAATCAGGCCCTAAGTGTTCACTTTAGTTTGGTAATATCTCTGAACATTTTGGAAACATTGATAACTTCATGAATTTGGGGATATTCTCAAACTTGTCTGTGATGTCTTCCCACATTTGGAACAGTCAGATATGTACTCCTGTGAAGGACAGAAGTAAATCCAGTTTGTTCATCGGAATGGATAGTGTTAGAAATTGGGTTTTTGGTTGGCAGTCAGGTTACCCCCTGTCCAAGCAAAAGCCCTCACTCTAGTCAGGGTAAGTCACACACAATCCAAGATTATCCTGTGCCCACCCTCTGGTAGCTTGGCACGAGCAGTCAGGCTTAACTTAGAAGGCAATGTGTAAAGTATTTGTGAAATAAATCATACAATACCACCATATAGCACCACAAAAATACACCACACAGTGTTTAGAAAAATATATAATATTTATCAGGATAATTGTAGGTCAAAACGAATAAAGTTGCAATGTGAATTTGTAGAGATATCACTGAAAAGTGATATAAAGTGTCTTAAGTCTTTAAAAAGCAAACAAAGGGGGTCATTCTGACCTTGGCGGTCCATGCCCGCCATGGCGGAGTGCGGCGGAAGCACCGCCAACAGGCTGGCGGTGCTTCCTGGGCGATTCTGACCGCGGCGGAAAAAGCCGCGGTCGGAAAAGGGGAGCTGGCGGTTTCCCACCGGTTTCCCGCTGGCCCAGGGAACCCGCCATGGCGGCGCTGCTAGCAGCACCGCCATGGGGATTCCGATCCCCTTACCGCCAGCCTGTTTCTGGCGGTGTCCACCGCCGGAACCTGGATGGCGGGAACGGCTGCCGTGGGGCCCCTGGGGGCCCCTGCACTGCCCATGCCACTGGCATGGGCAGTGCAGGGGCCCCCTAACAGGGCCCCACAAAGATTTTCACTGTCTGCTTAGCAGCCCTTCAACTCCGCCGGCTCCATTCCGAGCCGGCTTCATTGTTGAAGGGGCTGTCCCACTGGGCCGGCAGGCGGTCTTCTGGCGGTCGCCCGCCGGCCCAGCGGGAAAGCCGGAATGACCGTCTTTCGGCGGGAACCGCTTGGCGGGCGACGACTGCCGACCGCCGCGGTCAGAATGACGGCCAAAGTCTCTTTCAAGCACAAAGTACCTGGTTTGGAGTGGGAAATCTCCTCAGATGGCCACAGAAGAAGAGATATGTGGAAAAAGGGTGTGTGAGTCGATTTCTCCCCAGCACACACGGACTTGCGTCGTTATTTTTCACGCGGGGAAGTCGTGCGTCGTTTTCCGGCGCGCGGACAGTCTCCTTCTGTGGATCGCGGGGATTACCAGATGTCCCGGGTCTGTGCGTGGATTTTCCTGCTTGTTTTCCGGCTGCGCGTCGTTCTACGGGGCTGCGCGTCAAAATTTCAATCTCACGGCAGGCGTCGCGTCGATTTCTCTACTGGAGGTCGGGCGGCATTGTCCTTGCAAAACCATGCATCGAAGTTCCGGTCGTCCCGAAGGCGGCGCGTCGATCAGCGTCGGTGTGCGGCATTTTTCTCGCCGCGGAACAAGCTATGCGTCGAACATTTCGGCGCACGGAGCGTCCAAGTGAAAAAGAGAAGTCTTTTTGGTCCTGAGACTTCAGGGAACAGGAGGCAAGCTCTATCCAAGCCCTTGGAGAGCACTTTCACAGCCAGACAAGAGTTCAGCAAGGTAGCAGGCCAACAGCAAGGCAGCAGTCCTTTGTAGAAAGCAGACAGGTGAGTCCTTTGAGCAGCCAGGCAGTTCTTCTTGGCAGGATGTAGTTTCTGGTTCAGGTTTCTTCTCCAGCAAGTGTCTGATGAGGTAGGGCAGAGGCCCTGTTTTATACCCAAATGTGCCTTTGAAGTGGGGGAGACTTCAAAGAGTGGCTAAGAAGTGCACCAGGTCCCCTTTCAGTTCAATCCTGTCTGCCAGGGTCCCAGTAGGGGTTGGTGCAGTCCTTTGTGTGAGAGCAGGCCCTCCACCCTCCCAGCCCAGGAAGACCCATTCAAAATGCAGATGTATGCAAGTGAGGCTGAGTACCCTGTGTTTGGGGTGTGTCTGAGTGAATGCACAAGGAGCTGTCAACTAAGCCCAGCCAGACGTGGATTGTAAGGCACAGAAAGATTTAAGTGCAAAGAAATGCTCACTTTCTAAAAGTGGCATTTCTAGAATAGTAATATTAAATCCAACTTCACCAGTCAGCAGGATTTTATATTACCATTCTGGCCATACTAAATATGACCTTCCTACTCCTTTCAGATCAGCAGCTACCACTTCAATACTGTAAGAGGGCAGCCCCAATGTTAGCCTATGAAGGGAGCAGGCCTCACAGTAGTGCAAAAACGAATTTAGGAGTTTTACACTACCAGGACATGTAAACTACACAGGAACATGTCCTGCCTTTCACTCACACAGCACCCTGCTCTAGGGGTTACCTAGGGCACCCATTAGCAGTGACTTATATGTGGAGAAAGGGGAGGTTTAGGCTTGGCAAGTACTTTTAAATGCCAAGTTGAGGTGACAGTGAAACTGCACCCACAGGCCATGCAGTGGCAGGCCTGAGACAAGGAAAAGGGGCTACTTAAGTGGTTGGCACAACCAGTGCTGCAGGCCCACTAGTAGCATTTAATCTACAGGCCCTAGGCACATAGAGTGCACATTACTAGGGGCTTATAAGTAAATTAAATAGTCCAATCAGGTATGATTCAAGGTTACCATGTTTTAAGGGAGAGAGCATATGCACTTTAGCACTGGTTAGCAGTGGTAAAGTGCACAGAGTCTAAAAGCCAGCAAAAACAGTAACCAAAAAGTGGAGGGAGGTAGGCAAAAAGTTAGGGGTGACCACCCTAAGGCTGTCAGGTCTAACAGATAGGAATTGGCAGAAGTCTACAGGAAGTGGACTTTCCATGGCAGAAAAAAAGCCCCTGTGAGAAAATTACAATTGCAGCATATAGACGTAATTGGAATTTGCAAGACCTTTCCAGGAATATTCTGGAATCCTCCAGGAAATCTACGTGTAAAAAAAATCATAATCTTCACACATCAGAGGGAGACAATCTGCAAATGCAAATTTACAAATTATGAAATAAATGAAGCCGAAGGAAATGTCTTCCCTGTGTGCTATTTGATGAGATTGAAAAAAATGCATTTTTCTTTTGAATGTCTTTGTTGCATGTGTATGTTGGTAACTCATAATGATGAGAAGGCTAAGTAAAATGTGCTCGTGGCGTGGCTGCATTAAGTCTTCCATACAGTGCTTTTTAAAAAGTTGAAGATAAATAACATGCCTGAATACAAATCTTGTGCTTCTGAAAGCTGTGACTACTAGAGCAGTGCATTGGAATGCCTGGAAGATCGTCAGCTGAGGGCTGGGGAATGACTGTAGTTCCCACGATCTAAAGACTGACCTCTGCACACACTTTTGGCATCAATTCTCACCACAAGAAAACATCCGAGGACAAACGTTTGAACTCCACAGGAAAAAAGGTTAGCCAGGAGCACATAGATGGCTTGGTTGGTATGTATCCTGATGTGATGTGTTGTGACCCTCTAAAAGCAGTAGTCCCGATAGCAATAAAAATGAAAGTGGTGTAACATATTCGTTCGAAGAGTGCTTCAGACGCAAACAAGAATGAAAACATATATTCAATTAAAAACTTTGATACCAATATATCTTTTTGTAAGGAGCCTCTCCCTCATTTTGTTCCCCTTAACAAAGAGCTCAGCGTTTCTGTAGGGAAGGAAGGCATGTGACAAAATTGGTTGAATAATTGTGTTAAAAGGAGTCAAGAATATTCTCTATATATATGTATATATGTGTGTGTGGGTGTGTGTGTGTGTATGTGTGTATGTATGGGTCTCGCGTTTGCTTGAGTTAAAGCTATTAGTGTTGTAAACTCCTAACTGGTCTTTTCTTGCCAAATAAACTGAAAATGAAAAGTAAAACAGTTTCACATAAGCGAACTGATGGCTGCCATGAGCGCAAAGCAGACACACAAAAGGAAACAAGTTTGCTCGCAGTAAAACGTATTGGCAAAAGTGCAATTATCCATGTAACCGACAAAAGTGCAAAGATCCATGTAACAGGGTTGATGTCATGTTAAGCGCTGGACTACTGACCAGAGAGATCGCAAAGCCTACAAAATAAAGAGAAAAGTAGTCCAGAAACCATACTGAAAACATGGAGCCTCGTATTCTTTCATTCGTTGGCTGTTGCGCTTGCGGTGGGCTAAACACCGGAAAAAGCATGACATAGGCATGTCTTTCACTAATTAAATCAAGCAAATTTTAAAAGGCAAGCCCATAAACCAACCAAACTGATGGGTGTGACATGGGCATGGTTAAAAGCCCACAGAGAGATTACACAAGGGACAGAGTGCTTTGCGCGCTTAACCCTAAAAGACCATTAGAAAATCACTAAAAACCAAAGTTTACGGGGACGATATAGTTAGGTTCAGATTTTGCATGCAAAAAAACATAGAAATTCAGCTGCTATAGTAAGAGTTATTTCAAGTAACTACAACTCGTGTCCTACAACTACTACTCTGTCCTCCAAGGTCCTGTGTGAATGCCCTTGTGCTCTCCCTCTCTCTTGCCCACCATGGCCATTGTGCTGCCACTAACCCTCCACTTGCCATGCATGCTCTTCTGTTTTGCCACAGCCTCTCCCACCCACCCTGTGTGGTCAGTTTGCTGTCCCTGACCCCTTTCCATCTTCCCTCCATTGTCTGTGTATGCCATTAGAGTTTCACTGTTGCCTTCCATGGTGTGCTGTGCTTCCATTGACCATCCCGCCTGCCCTCCATGATCAGCTTACTGCTCCAGCCCTTCCCCCATGCTTCCTGCCGTCTGTTTTCCATGTACAGGCCCCTATCCTCTCCCCCCTGCCTTGTCTGTTGTCTGGTCCGTTTTCTTTCCACTCCCCTGTCCTCTCACTCCTGCCCTTAAAGGTCTGTTATGCTGCAACTGTCCCTCCTGTCTGTTCGGTATGGTCAGCTTGCTGCTCTTGCCTCATTCCCCTCTACTCTCTGATCTCCATGTGCATGGCCCTGTCTCCTCCCTATTTCTTTCTGTGGTCCGTTGTGCTGCACTGCTGTGCTACTTGCCCTCTGTGGTGTATTTTGCTGCTACAGCCCCTGATGCCTGCCCTGCAAGGTCAGTTTGGCGCCTCTGCCCATCTTCCTCCTGCCCTCTGTTTTTCAGGTTCATGTCCCTACACCATTTCTCCTGCCCTCTGTGATCCAATGTGCCATACTTGCCAACATTTTGAACATGGTAGGAGGGTGATTTTGAAAAAACGTGGGGAATTGATTTTCTCAATTGACGTACATTGAAAAAAAAGAGATTTTAGGCAGGGGACAGGTAAAATAAAGCCCTTTTGGATTTAACAACATTAGGAGTCTCCTGCCTAAATTGGGTCTGATGGGGGCATGTATGGTTGTACTGACACTGCCACTTCCTTCTGCCCTCAATGATCTGTTATATTGCCACAGCCGCTCTTGTCTGTCCTTCGTGGTTGGTTTGTTGCCCCTGTCCCCCTTTCACCTGTCCACCATAGTCTGTTGTGCTGCCACTGCCCCTCCTGTTGCCCCTCACCCTCCTCCCTGCCCTTAATTATCTGAGTCTGTGACTCTGACATTTACATCTCCACAGCATTCTATTAAAAAACTAGACTGCTAACATTCTATATTCATTACAAAAGTGTGCCACACCTGATGCCATCTTGCTGTAATAAAAACTGTAACACTTAAAGCATTACCTTTAGAAATTATAAAAATGAGAGGGTCTTATTCCCACTGAAATTCTGGTGCTCTAAAAGAATAAAATGAGGACATATTTTCTAAGTTCTCAAATAGTGACAAATCACTTTGAAATTATTTGCTGTCTTGTTTTTATATCCAGTTGATCACTTGATTATATGCTGCATTTAGCAGAGAGAATGTGGCATTACGGCTAGAGCTGCAGACTCTGCATCTGGGGAACCAGGTTCAAGTTTCAGCGTCAGCTCAACATCCTGTGATTCTGGCCAAGTTACATACCCTCCCCATGACTAAAGCCCAAAAGGATTGTGTCCTTGTGTAATGTAACTGATGCTCATTTAAAACACTCCAATACCTTTGGGTCAAGCCTGTGCTATATAAAAGTGCAAAAAAACAAAATTAAGGCCCGTACTTATACTTTTTCAGTGCTGCATTTGCATAAATTTTTACTCAAAAGCAGTGCAAACATACAAAATATAATTGTATTTTGTAAGTTTGCGCCACTTTTGCATCCAACAATCATACAAATGCGGCGCTAAAAAAGTATAAATACGGGCCTAATTGTTTTGCACACTTCTGTCATTGGTCTACATTTGGGTGATATTTGTGCTACATTTGGGCTCCTTTTCTCTGATGGCATTTTGGAAGACTTATGTGTTGTGAAGCACATCAATCTCCTCATTTACTGCAGTATCCTCATTAGAATATGTTTTCAGTTTCCCACTTCGATTCCTTCAAGATGGTGTTCAGATATGCCACACTTTTGGCATAAATTCCGAATGTTAGCACTCTAGTTGCTCATTAGGATATTGTAGTAAAGCTACCGATCACCAGAAACTTAACTGGTAGACTGCTGCTTGTGTTGAAAGTTCATGTTTGAGTCTACATGCCAGAATGTTTTAATGAATTAGAAGAGGAAGCTATTTGAGAATTCACCTAAAACGGGTCCTAATGTTTCTTTCTACAGCACTAACCATAATTTCAATGACAAAATGAAACCCCTCATTTTGTTTCTTTCTAAATTAAAGGTTTTAAGTCTTACAAGCTTGCTTCAATCAAGATGGCTTCAGGTGTGTAAGTAAGACTGTTAGCGCTCTAGTTGTTCTTTAGAAATCTCTGGGAGGCTGCAGTAGAACACAAGGGAATCAACTGTCAGGCTGCTCCTGTTGAAGTACAACAGGAAGATATTTGGGAACTCACTTAAAACGTGTCACAATGTTTATTTCTCCAGCACTAAACTATATTTTTTATAACAAAATAAACTCCATCATTTTGTTTATTTCTAATTTAAGGCCCATATTTATACTTTTTTGGCGTCGCATTTGCGTCATGTTTTGACGCAAAAGCAGCATAAACTTACAAAATACAATTATATTTTGTAAGTTTGCGCTGCTTTTGCATCAAAAAATGGCACAACTGTGGTGCTAAAAAAGTACGAATACGGACCTAAATGTTTTAGTTTTGACCAGTGTGATTCAATTAGGATGGTTTCAGTTGTGCCACACTTTTGTCATAATTAAGACTGTTACTGCTGCTCTAGTTGTTCTTTAGAACACTCTGAGAGGCTGGGGTAGAACACAAGAGAATCAACTGACAGGCTGCTCCTGTTGAAAGTATGTTTTACTGAGAATGTAACCTCATACTCATATGGCTGAGAAAGATGGTGCGAATTTTAGGAAAATATGCTGTCATTTTAGCTTCTGCAGCACCTTCCGTAACCTCTATGAGAAAATCTTGGGAAAACTGTTTTCTTTCAAACACGATTCATGAAATCCCAGCAGAAGCCTTTTTCACAGGGTAAAATCACCTTAGCAACAAATTACTTATATTGTAACAAAAAATTGCTATCACCCTTTAGACATTCTCTTTTTTGTGATGGTGAAAACCTGCCATTCACTACAATGCATTTCAGTGGTGTGCTATCATGTATATTGCTCCCAAGGTGGCTGCCATCACTTTCTGATGAAGTGCTGACATCCAATCACATATCACCATGAGATCTGTGCTTAGGCTCCGCCCAGATATACACATTTAGATTTCCTTTAATATCTGACAAACTACTGAACAAATTTACACCAAATACCAAAGGCGTGCTTTGGGAACCGAGAGCTATCTTCCTGCCAAATTTGGTGTAATTCCATTCAGCTGTTCGGGCTGCAGTTGTTTCTATAATCTCTATGGGAATTAACATGGTGAATGTACTTTTTTTGACCCCTCCTCTTTCTCAGTCCCCACTTGACTGATCACCCCAAACCTTCCCGTGCCCAGCAAGAGAAAACTTGACACTTTGTTTGGAAAATTTCATGAAGATTCTTCCAACGGTGCCAAAGATGTAGGCAAGTCAAAAAGTGCTTTTTCTATGGAAACTAGGTCATAACAATAACTACCTACTGGAGAATACATATATATTATGCAAAAAAGAGAAGAGAACTCTGGGTAGTTCCCAAGTTTAGGTGAAGAGCAGCTTCAGTAAGGAGCACCCTTCAATCCTCGCAACACTCTGGATTTCCTCACCTCAAATGTCTTTTTATCTAGCAAATTTTTAAGCATAGGATCAGCACAGTGCTATCCACGCTGTGCTAGATAGGGACAAAGGTGGTCATTACAACCCTGGCGGACAGTGTTAAAGCTGCGGAAATACGCAAACAGGCCGGCGGACAAAAAAAGGGAATTATGACCCTGGCGGTAACCGCCAACAAAGACAGACACTTTAACACACCGCCCGCCACGGCGGTACAGACAAGCAGCGCGGCGGTCACCGCCAACAGACAGGCGGGAGACAATGTACCTCCCACACTATTACAACCCGCCAATCCGCCACTTTTTCCAGGGCGGATTCACTGTGGATAAAAACACGGCGGAAACAGCTTTTGCTATGGGAAAACGCTCACCTGAACATACTCCACGAGGAAGGAGGACACCATGGAGGCCGAATTACAAATCCTACCTGCCCTTGTCTTTCTGCTCCTCTACGACCAACAGCTACGTAGGCGCCGAAGACACCGGTGAGTACTGCACCTACGACACGGGGGGAGGCAAAAGTTAGGGGGACACCCAACAAACACCCCCACCCTCGCATATTACAACATACACACCAATGCATTCACAAAAATCACAGTAACAACCCACAATCCCCCCCGGAAGAATGAAAAGACAATGCAAAATTCGGTCAAACATTGTAATGTGCAAATATACATGTCATACAAAAATATACAGATATATATATCTCAAAATCACTCTTATTTACACATACAATCCGAGAAGTAGTGCAGATATGTACACAACAATGTCCGTGCACCAACAGTCCAAAAATGCATGGGCGAGGCCCACAAACTATACCTGACCAAAATCGGAGAGAACACTGCTGGGGCATCAGATAGAAACACTACAGGCACCTCAGGGGGAAGGGAAGGGGGGGCACCTCAGCCAGATGAATGCAAAGCCAGATCCACGACGGGGCTCCATGCCCATTGATGTATCCTGGGGAGTGCAAAGCCACAGTCTCTCAAGTCTCTACAGTGGGTGGGTTGCCCACTGTGCCATCCTGGGGAGTGCAAAGCCACAGTCTCTCAAGTCTCTACAGTGGGTGGGTTGCCCACTGTGCCATCCTGGGGAGTGCAAGGCCACAGTCTCTCAAGTCTCTACAGTGGGTGGTTTGCCCACTGTGCCATCCTGGGGAGTGCAAGGCCACAGTCTCTCAAGTCTCTACAGTGGGTGGCTTGCCCACTGTGCCATCCTGGGGAGTTTAAAGCCACAGTCTCTCAAGTAGATGCAGTTCTCTACTGGTACTGGGGGGGACTGGTGCCCAGACTGGATGAGTCTCCCCGTGAAAGTTCATGTCCGGTCACTGTCCCAGCTGCACATGGGAGAAGGATGCCTGATGTGGCGGCCTTTTCATTCCTACACGGTGCATGCCCTTTTCAGCGGTGCTTTGCCATGGCGGTCTTTGCCCTATTCAGCGGTGCTTTGCCATGGCTGTCTATGGACTGTTCAGCGGTGCTTTGCCATAGCGGTTCTGGACTGTTCAGCGGTGCTTTGCCATGGCAGTTCTGGACTGTTCAGAGGCGCTTTGCCATGGCGGTCTTTGCCCTGTTCAGCGGTGCTTTGCCATCGCGGTCTATGGACTGTTCAGCGGGGCTTTGCCATCGCGGTCTTTGCCCTGTTCAGCGGTGCTTTGCCATCGCGGTCTTTGCCCTGTTCAGCAGTGCTTTGCCATGGTGGTCTATGGACTGTCCAGCTGTGCTTTGCCATGGCGGTCTTTGCCCTGTTCAGCGGTGCTTTGCCATGGCGGTCTATGGACTGTTCAGCGGTGCTTTGCCATTGCAGTTCTGGACTGTTCAGCGGTGCATTGCCATGGCGGTTCTGGACTGTTTAGCGGTGCTTTGCCATGGCGGTCTTTACCCTGTTCAGCGGTGCTTTGCCATGGCGGTCTATGGACTGTTCAGCGGTGCTTTGCCATGGCGGTTCTGGTACGGACATTGGTGTGTGGCATGACGATCTCTACACTGGGCACTGGTGTGTGGCATGACGTTCTCTCCAATGGGCATTGGTGGGTGGCATGACGTTCCATCATTGCCCAGCGGGGCTGTGGCATCCGGGCCCTTCCTGGGCTGTGACTCCGGCGGTGGTTTCTGGACCAGTGACGATACTTGGGCCCTCCTGGGCTGTGACTCTGGCGGTGGTCTCTGGAACAGTGATGATACTTGGGCCCTCCTGGGCTCTGACTCTGGCGGTGGTCTCTGGACCAGTGACGATACTTGGGCCCTCCTGGGCTCTGACACCGGCGGTGGCGGTGGTCTCCTGACCAGTGACGATACTTGGGCCCTCCTGGGCTCTGACTCCGGCGGTGGCGGTGGTCTCCTGACCAGTGACGATACTTGGGCCCTCCTGGGCTCTGACTCTGGCGGTGGTCTCTGGACCAGTGACGATACTTGGGCCCTCCTGGGCTCTGACACCGGCGGTGGTGGTGGTCTCTGGTCCAGTGACGATACTTGGGCCCTCCTGGGCTGTGACTCTGGCGGTGGTCTCTGGACCAGTGATGACGGTGCTGGTGGTTGTGTCTGGACCGCCGGAAATGATGGCGCACTTTTCCGCCGTTACACTCACAACAGGCTGGGCAGACTTCCTCTGGACCTTCCCCACCGTTGGTGGAGTTACAGCTGACTCACCAATCCCCTTCGAACCCATGTCACTTGTTGTCCCACCAGGAGTCTTAACACGGTCCCGTCGTCCACTCTCCAATTTTGGAGCCTTTACAGGGGGTGGGCTGCCAGTGCCTTGGCTCCGGGTCCTACTGCCTGCCCTGGTGGCAGGTGCACTCCACAAACCTTGAACACGCACCACTGGTATTGGTGGCTTTTTGGCTGAGGCGCTACAACGGGACTGATGAATTGGAGCAGGGGGTGGGGGCAAAAAGGTCAATTTGACATAGGGACAGTTTCCGACGAACACTGGGATGGGTAGCTGGAGGGGGTCTGGGAGTGGAGGAAGAGGAGGTGGTTGTAGGAGGTGTCACTTTAGGTGTTTTGGGTGCAGGTGCAGGTACTGGAGGCTGTCGTGAGATGGATGGAAGTTGGGTGAGTGATTGCCGGCGTTTGTGTACTTTGGGAGGGGGCGTCACAGACACACTGGGAGAGGACACAGGGGACGTGTAAATGGCAGTGGAGGTGGTGAGTGCAGGTGAGCGGCTTGTGGTGCTGGGTGTCCTGGTGCGAGTCCTAGTGCCTGTAGATGTGGTGCATGCAGGTGTGTGTGTAGACGAGACTGGGAGGAAGGAGGGAGAAGAGGAGGAGGGGGACACAGTGGAGACAGTGGATGTTGCTGTGTCTGTATGTGGGTGAGGCTTGCGTGAGTGCCTGTGGTGTGTGTGGTGCCTATGTTTGCTTGAGCTACTTGTGTGTGTTGACTTGTGTGCAGGCTGGTCTGTAGGTGTGCTTGGGATGGGCTGAGGTACAGGAGATTGGGTCTGGGTGGAGGAAGTTGGAGGGGGGAGGCTGGACACAGGTACAATGGCTGCCATCAGTGCTGAGGCCAGAGATTGCAGGGTTCGCTGAAGGACAGCCTGACCAGAATGAATGCCCTCCAGGAATGCATTACTGTGTTGCAACTCTCGTTCTACACCCTGGATGGCATTCACAATGGTAGACTGCCCAACAGTGAGTGACCTGAGGAGGTCAATGGCCTCCTCACTGAGGGCAGCAGGGGTGGCTGGGGCAGGGCCTGAGGTGCCTGGGGCGAAGGTGATGCCCACCCTCCTGGGTGAGCGGGCACGGGGCGAACGCTGAGGGGCTGCTGGGAGGGCGGTGCTGGTAGGGGAGGTTGCGGCTGTACCTGTAGAAGTGGGGCGCACAGATGGTGCCGCCACCACAGGGGAGCTCCCATCGGCGAACGAGTCTGTGTCGCTAGTTGGTGATCCGGTGGCCAACGTGAAGCTCCCCTCGCCCTCCGTCCCACTGGTGCATTCCGAGTCTGTGGTGTGGCCCTCCATGGCCATGTGGGATGCAGCTCCCTCGTGCTCCGGTGCCACTGTACCTCCGCCTGATGATGCTGATGGACAAAAGGACAGGGGGAGCAGGAAAAGGGGGGGGACAGAAAAAAGAGAGTTTTAGTGCATGGCATTCCGCTACCGTTGGCGGACAAGACAGACGCAGCAGCCCCCTGCATTAAGCTGTGCTCCTGACCTCTGCACATGCAATTTCTGGGATATGGCCTACATGGCAATGGTGGACATCTGCGCACATGGATGCCACAGGGGCAACTATACCTCAACTTGGCACTCTGGTGAGGTGGGGTAGAGTGCCTCATGGCCTACATTACGGAGGGGCCTTGCCTACCGAATTCGCCCTGGCCTAGGGACACCCACAGCCCACCTCCCCCACCCAGACCCCTCCACTGCACGCAAAGTCTGCAGAATGAGGTTGTACTCACCCCCTTGTGTCTGTTGTGATGTCCTCAAGTGCCCATCCAACTCCGGGTAGGCCACCGCCAGGATCCGGAACATCAGGGGGGTCATGGTGCGACGGGCACCCCTCCCACGTTGGGAGGCCATCCCCAGCTGAGCCTCCGCCGTCTTCTTGCTGCAGTGGCGAATGTCCTCCCATCTCTTACGGCAGTGGGTGCCCCGTCTCTGGTGGGCCCCCAGGGTCCGGACCTCCTTGGCGATGGTAAGCCAAATGTCCCTCTTCTGGTGGGCGCTGACCTACATGACATGCACAAGGGAAGAGGTACAGTCATTACCAACTGCACCGCCAATGTGAGTGGCCCCCTCCCTACTCTGGCCGAGTGGCCCATTAATTCCCATGCATAACTGTTCTATGTACTCTGCCCCCTTCCCTCTTCCACCCAGCCCTCTCCACCCAGGCCTAGCCCATACAATGTGCTCCCTGTGTACTAACCTGTTGGTCTGTAGGGCCGTAGAGTAGCGTGTACTGGGGGAGTACCCCATCCACAAGTTTCTCCAACTCCTGTGCAGTGAAGGCAGGGGCCCTTTCCCCAGATGCAGCAGCCATCGTCGCTTCCAGACCGAGGTCACAGCAGCACTAGCAGTGTAGGTCCTCTCCTGTCGAAGGTCAGGTATCTAGTGAGTGAACAGAATGAAAATGGCGGTGACGTCCGCGGCGGTGACGTCCGCGGCGGTGCACATCATCACCGCCAGCGCACCTGTTCATTGGCTCCTGGGAGCCATAGGGTCCAATGCTAACCAATGCAGCATTGCGCCGCGGTCTACGACCGCCTACCGCGATGGTGTGCAACGCCAGCACAGTTACCCCACAATCCCATTGTCCCAGTTTAGAGGTCAGGCAGCCGCCATTTCAGGGGCCCACATGGCTTCATTTACTACTGCGTCACACATAGCTAGGCCTACACTCAACACACATACAGGATGGGTTTTGTGTCTGGTGTAGTCTTGTGTGTAACAGTGGGTACATACCTGGAGGATTAATGACTGTTTCTTCGCTGTTTTCCTTCGTAGGCACCGTCAGCTGGGACATATGAGAAGATGGCAGAATCCTCTGGTGTGCCGACCGCTGTTGGACCTGTTGACAATGGAAGAAAGACATGTCATTGTCACCTACAGGTTTGACCGTGCAACTATCCAGGAACTATGTACCCAGTTGGAGCCAGACCTGATGTCACCGATCCGCCATCCGACTGGAATCCCCCCTGACGTGCAGGTGCTGTCAGTGCTCCATTTCCTTGCAAGTGGGTCATTTCAGACAACAGTGGCCATGGCATCAGGGATGTCACAGCCTATGTTTTCCAAAGTCTTGTCAAGAGTGTTGTCTGCCCTGCTGACACACGTAAGGAGATACATCATATTCCCTCAGGTAGAGGATTTACCTACAGTGAAAGGTGAATTCTATGCCCTTGGACATATTCCCAACGTCATAGGTGCCATTGATGGGACCCATGTAGCTCTGGTCCCCCCCGCAGGAGTTAACAGGTGTACAGGAACAGGAAGAGTTATCATTCTATGAATGTCCAGATGGTCTGTTTGGCAGACCAGTACATCTCGCAGGTAAATGCTATGTTCCCTGGCTCAGTGCATGACGCCTACATCCTGCACAATAGCAGCATCCCTGATATGATGGGTCAACTCCAGAGGCACCGTGTATGGCTATTGGGGGACTCTGGTTACCCCAACCTTTCCTGGCTATTGATGGGTGGACTAGGAGGGTTATCAAACGCACCTTCGGCCTTCTTAAGGCCAGGTTCAGGTGCCTCCATATGAGTGGTGGATCCCTATTCTACTCACCGAAGAAGGTGTGCGACATCATCGTCGCCTGCTCCATAATTTGGCTTTGGGACGCCAGGTGCCTTTTCTGCAGGAGGATGATCCAGATGACGGTGTTGTAGCAGCTGTGGAGCCTGTGGACCGTGATGAGGATGAAGCTGAGGAAGAAGAAAACGACAACAGGGATTCAGTCATACAGCAATATTTCCAGTGACACAGAGGTGAGAACATTTTCTGGTTTAACATTACATTAACTTTCACACGTCTACCTCTATCCTGTACCTACATTTCACTCACTATTTGTTAATTGAGTTGTACCCTTCCATTTCAGTTTCACAAGTGTGGTAACCTACGTGTCAACTGCTTGCATCCTTCAAGGGCTTGTGATGTGTGACATATGTATGTTAGCCTTACAATGGGTAACCCATTATGACACTGTGATTGATAATACAAAGAACCAGATCATAGACTGACTCTACGTTTTTTGGTGTTTCAAGGGTGTTTATTTAAGTGCTCCAAAAATGAAGGGGGGTTGTAAAATAGTGATGGGTGATGGTGGAGGAATGTCCATGGCAGAGTCCAGTCTATTAGTCTCACAGGTGCACTGCCCATCTTGGCATAGGAAGTGGAGCTAGGGCAGTTCGAATATGGACAGGGTAACAAAGTGGGACAGTGGGAGGACAATCAGGGTGGTCTTATTCCTGGCGGGGGTCATGCCATCTTGCTCTGTCCTGTTCCTGGATCTCAGGGACCGCTTGCGTGGTGGTTTTCCGTCTGCAGGGGGTGGGGTGCTGGTGTGGTGGTCCTGTGGCAGGGCGTCCTGACCACTAGCGCCGGCGGAGGTGGTGGGCAGTTCATCATCCATGCTAGTGTCAGGGGCCCCTTGGAGTGCCACGGTGTCCCTCAAGGTCTTTTGAATATCCGTCAGCACCCCTACGATGGCGCCCAGGGCGGAACCGATGGTCCTGAGCTCCTCCCTGAACCCCAAATACTGCTCCTCCTGCAGGCGCAGGGTCTCCTGCAACTTGTCCAGGACCGTCGCCATCGTCTCCTGGGAGTGGTGGTATGCTCCCATGATGGAGGAGAGGGCCTCGTAGAGAGTTGGTTCCCTTGGCCTGTCCTCCCTCTGTCGCACAGCAGCCCTCCCAGTTCCCCGGTGTTCCTGTGCCTCCGTCCCCTGGACCGTGTGCCCACTACCACTGCCCCCAGGTCCCTGTTGTTGTTGGGGTGGTGGGTTAGCCTGGGTGCCCTGTAGTGGTGGGCACACCGCTGATTGACCTGTACTGGGTAGGGAGGTTTGGGCCCGCTGGGTGGGTGCTGTGCTGGTGTTACCAGAGGGTGGCAGCTTGGTGTTGGGCTGTGGCTGGGCAAGGGGAACCAACTGTCCGGAGGCCCACGATGGTCCGGGCTGGTCATCAAGATCCAGTGGGGTAGAGCTGCTGTCGTCACTGTGGGCCTCTTCTGGGGGTGGGTGTTGTCTGGACCCTCTGGTGTGGTGACGGTCCTTCGGGTTCCTGCAGGGGTATGAGAACATGATTATTGCATGTGTGTGTTTCATGGTGTGCAGTGGGTGGGTGTTTGTGTACCCTAGTGCAAGCATTCCTGTGTGGGGGCTTGTTTGATGATGGTTGGGGGGGTGTTCTGGGTATGTGCAGTGAGCATGCTTTAGTGAGGGGTGCCCATGCTTAGTTGTGTCATGCAGGGCTTGGTGTTGGGATGGGTGGTTTGTGTTATGGGTACATTAGTGAGGATTTGGGGTGATAGGGGAGGGTGTGAGGGTGGGTGTGTGTTATAGCATGAAGGTAGGGTGGGTGACGTGATAGTTAAGATTTGACTTACCAGTGTCCCATCCTCCACCAACTCCTCCGATGCCCTCAGGATGCAAGATGGTCAAGACTTCTCCTCCCATGTTGTTAGTTGTGGAGGAGGAGGTGGGGGTCCGCCGCCAGTCCGCTGCACCGCGATGTTGTGCCTGGATACCGTGGCACGCACCTTCCCCCGTAGGTCGTTCCACCTCTTCCTGATGTCCTCCCTATTTCTTGGGTGCTGTCCCACGGCGTTCACCCTGTCCACTATTCTGCGCCATAACTCCATCTTCCTGGCTATTGATGTATGCTGTACCTGTGAGCCAAATAGCTGTGGCTCTACCCGTATGATTTCCTCCACCATGACCCTGAGCTCCTCCTCGGAGAAGCGGGGGTGTCTTTGGCTTGACATGGGGTGGTGTGTGTGAGGTGTGGGGTGGTGTATGTGGTGATGAGTGTGGTGAGTGTAGTGGTATGTGGTGTTTTGTGCGTGGATGTTGTGTGGGTGAGTGTGTTGTGTGCCTCTGTGTGATGGGGTTGTCAATAGCTGTGCTCTCTCTCTGGCCTTCTCTCAGAATTTCTGGTTGTAGGGGTTTGTGGGTGATGTGGGTGGGTGTTTTCTATTGTGTTGGGTGTGTGGGAGTGTTGTTTGTATGTGTATCAGGTGTGTGTATTTGTAATTGTCCAATGTGGCTGTGTTTTGTAGATGTGTGTGTATTTTGAGCCGGGCGGTGTGTACCGCCAATGGAATACCGCGGTTGAAAGACCGCCGCGTGGATTCGTGGGTCGTAATAGCATGGGCGTGTTTCTGTTGGCGTGGAGGTGGAGGATTTGTTTCCGCATGTTTATCGCTGACCTTTGGTGTGGCGGTGTTGTGTGGGTGTCTGAATTTCGGCGAATTCCGTGATGTGTGTCATAATATCTGTGGCGGTCTACCGCCACTGCGGCGGTGTATTGGCGGTCTTCTGCACGGCGGTAAGCACCTTATACCGCCAATGTTGTAATGACCCCCAAAGTCTTTTGCCATTTGTATAGCAAAATCTTTAAGCATAGGATTGACACAGTGTCATCCTCGCCGAGTTGGAAAATGCCAAAAGCCATTCACCACTCCAGGCACAGCATTACAGCTTTGGACTGATAAAATACCATCTAAGCCAACCTGGAATGAGTAAAAGAAACCCCTGACATGTGTTTTGCTCTCATTAGAGATCTTCAGAGTGGTTTAGCTTTGCCTAGACACAAGGGAGCACCCAGTATAAGTCAAAACAAATCCTTTTCAGGGTTAGAGTGAAGCATAAATTATGCAAAAGTGAAAACAGAACTCTATGTGGTTCCCAAGTTTAGGTAGAGAGCAGCTCCAGTAAGGAGCACCCTGCAACACTAGCGACACTCTAGATTTGCTCACCTCAAATGTCTATTTATCTAGCAAACTTTTTAAGCATAGGATCAGCACAGTGCTATCCACGCCGAGCTAGATAGGGATATCCTACTGGTGGATATATATATCTCCTACTGGAAGTTGCCAGTAGGTATAGTTAGGACTCAGGCCTTCATTACAACCCTGGCGTTCAGTGATAAAGCGGCGGAAATACCGCCAACAGGCCGGTGGTAAAAAAATTGGAAATCTCGACCACAGCAGAAACCACCAACACAAACAACCACTTTAACACACCGACCGCCACGGCGGTAGCAACAAACACCGCAGCGGTAACCGCAAACAGCCAGGCGGAAGAAAATGTACCACCCACTGCATTACAACACCCCTATCCGCCAGCTTTTCTGTGGCGGTAACAACGCCATCAAAAGCAGGTTGGAAACAGAACACAGAAGGGAAATGACTCACCTCTCGACACTCAAGGGAGGACCAGGACACCATGGAGCCCGAACTACAGGTGTTCCCTATGCTGGTGTACCTTCTCAATCACCAGGAACATGAACGCCGATGAAAACGACCACAGGGAATACTGCACCTAGCACACAGGGGATGGGGGAGGAAAAAGAGAGTGACACACACGCAACACCCTCACCCCCAACACCATACACACAAACACATGCAACAACATTACATACACACCCCGTAACCCTCTGGAAAAACGCAAGGACAATAGGAATGGAGTAAAATGAGTGTAATATTAGTAATTTGAGAAATACATTCTTAAAGCAATATATACAATATATACAAAAGGAGGGACAATGCCCACTCCAAAATGTCTGTGGCCCACTGGGCCAAAACACATAGGCCAAGACCACACTTGACTCCTGCCTCAATACGGAGAGAACACTGCAGGGCATCAGGTCAAAAACACACAGTCACATCAGGGGGACAGGGAATGGGGGGACACCTCAGCCGGAAGATGGTATAACGCCACTGGCCTGGAGGGGGCTCCATGCCCACTGCTTGGTCCTGGGGAGTGCAAGGCCACAGTCTCTCCAGTGGGTGGTTTGCCCACTGCTTTGTCCTGGGGAGTGCAAGGCCACAGTCTCTCAAGTGGGTGGTTTGCCCACTGCTTTGTCCAGGGAGTGCAAGGCCACAGTCTCTCAAGTGGGTGGTTTGCCCACTGCTTGGTCCTGGGGAGAGCAAGGCCACAGTCTCTCAAGTGGGTGCCTGTTTTCCACTGGTTCTGGAGGGGGCCTTGTTCCCAGATGGGGCAAGGTCACAGGCTCTCACCTGTGTGTCACGCCGACAGGTGTTGCATGGTCCAGGACGCACTGCAGCCCATGTAGACACCACTACACACTGCTCTCCCGCGGTGAGGGCTGATCAGTGGATGCCAGTTGCGCTGCAGGTGGCGGTGCAGGCAGTGGTGGTGGTAGCTTCCAGGCCTTCATCTGCAGCCTATGATGGCTGCCCACTGGGGCTGCTGCTGCTAGCAGTGGTGCTGTGGCAGCGGAGCAGGTAGCGGTGCTGGCCGCGGAGCAGGTGGCGGTGCTGGCAGTCGTGGTGGCAGCCTCCAGGCCTTCACCTGCAGCCTTGGACGACTGCCCACTGGGGCTGCTGCTGCTGGCAGTGGTGCTACTGGGGATGGGGCAGGTGGTGGTGCTGGCCACAGTGTAGCTGGTGATACTGGCCATGGTGCAGGTAGCGGTACTGGCAGTGGTGGTGGTAGCCTCCAGGCCTTCACCTGCAGCCTTGGATGGCTGAAGTGCCATGGCTGGCCTCTGTGCCCCTTCCTGCCCTTGGCAGATGGTGGTGCCTCCTTGCTTTTGCCACCTGGAGTCTTTGTCTTGCCCTTGCTGGCTGGTTGTGCCTCCTTCCCCTTGCTGGCTGGTGTCCCCTTCTTGCTCTTGCTAAGTGGCAGACCCTTCTTGGCCTTGGTGGGTGGTGCTGGCACACTGGCTGGGCTAACGGGTGCCTCCTTGGAGCCTCTCACACCTGCAGTAGCTGCAGAAACCACAGTGGCCGTGGACTGAGTGGCTGAGGTGCTGGGCTGGGTTCTGGTCACCCTGACCCGAGATGAAGGACGGGGGGACGGGTAGGGAATAGATCAATGTTGGCGAGGATCGGCTTCTTAGGGACACTGGGACGGGAAGAGGGTGAAGGTTTGGGAGTGGAGGAAGAGGGAGTGGTTGTAAGAGGTGTCAGTCTGCTGTGTTTGAGTGCAGGTTCAATGACTGGATGCTGTTGTGAGGTAGATGGCTGTTGGGTATGTGTGTGCTTGCATTTGTGTACTTTGGGAGGAGACACAGACACAGTAGGAGAGGACACAGGGGACATGTGCATGGATGTGGGGGTGGTGACTGCCAGTGAGGGGTTGTAGTGATAGGCGTGATGGGGATGGAGGTAGTGGATGAGGATGCAGTGCATGCAGGTGTGAGGGGAGACTCTACTGGGAGGGAGGTGGACGAAGAGGAGGTAGGGAACACAGTTGAGGCAGTGGATGTTGGTGTGTCTGCATGTGGATGGTGCTTTTGTGAGTGCCTGTGAGATGAAGTGTGGTGCTTGTGTTTGCCTGAAACACTTCTGTGTGTTGATTTGGGTGATTGCTATTCTGAAGGTGTGCTTGGGATAGGCTGGGGTTGAGGGGATTGGGACTGGGTAGAGGAAATTGGAAGGGAGAGGCTGGAGACAGGGACAATGGCTGCCATCAGTGTGGAGGCCAGAGCCTGGAATGCTCTCTGTTGGGCCGCCACACCAGAGTGAATGCCCTCCAGGTATGAATTTGTTTGTTGCAAATGCCCTGCTACACTTTGGATGGCATTCAGTATGGTTGACTGCCCCGACAGAGAGGGATCTCAGGAGGTCAATAGCCTCCTCACTGAGGGCAGCAGGGCTGACTGGGGCAGGGCCTGAGGTGCCTGAGTCGAAGGAGATGCCCACCCTCCTGGGTGAGCGGGCACGGGAAACATGCTGAGGGGCTACTGGGAGGGCAGTGCGAGTATGAGGGTGGTGGCTGTACCTGTTGTTGGGGTGGGCAGAGAGGCGTCCGCCACTTCCAGGGAGCTTCCATCGGAGGAGGAGTCATTGTTGGTAGTGTCCCCTCCTGTCTCCGTCGTGGTGCTCCCCTCACCCTCCGTCCCACTAGTGCCCTCACTGTCGGTGGATACGGCCACATACATTGCGAAGGTGGAGGGCTATTCTTCAGTTTGGCTAGAGTCAGACGCCTGTTGGTGTGCCACTGCCTCCCTCATGGTGTTGGCCATGTCTGCCAGCACCCCTGCAATGGTGACCAGGGTGGTGTGTGTGTCCCTCAGGTCCTCCCTGATCCCCAGGTACTGTCCCTCCTGCATCCGCTGGGTCTCCTGCAGCTTGGCCAGTATCTGGCCCATTGTCTCCTGGGAATGGTGGAATGCTCCCAGGATGTTGGTAAGTGCATTGTGGAGAGTCGGTTCCCTGGGCCTGTCCTCCCCCTGTCACACAGCAGTCCTCCCAGCTTCCCTGTTGTCCTGTGCCTCTATCCCCTGAACCGTGTGCTCACTGCCACTGACCCCAGGTCCCTGATCGTCCTGTGTTTGTGGGGTTGCCTGGGGTCCCTGTAGTGGTGGACACACTGCTGATTGACGTGTCCTGGGGACAGAGGGATGGGCCCGCTGGGTGGGAGCTGTGGTGGTGTTTCCTGAGGCGGGAGGCTTTGTGGTGGGTTGGTACTGTGCCTGGGTCACTAACTGTCCAGAGGTCCCTGATGGGCCAAGTTGGTCATCGTGATCCAGGCATGGAGAGCTGCTGTCATCACTGTGTGCCTCTTCAGGGGGAGGACTGGATTTGACTGGCTCCTCCTCTCCGGTGAAGTTGAGTGGGGGTCCTGTGGGGAGGTAAATGCAGTGTTATTGTATCTGCGTGTGCCATTGTGTGCATGGATATGTTTCCCTTTATGGTTGTTATAAGCAAGGCAGCTTTGGCTAGTGTGAGTTGGGCTTGGTTTGGCTGAGTGATTGTCATTAGTGTGCATGCTGTGGTGATGGGTGGCCATGCAGGTTTGTGATTGGGGTCCATGCATTGGTGTTGCATGCAGGGCTTGGTATTGGGGTGGGTGTGTTGTGATGTGGGGTATATGTGAGGTGATAGGGTGATGGGGGTGAAGGTAGGGTTTTTTGTTTGTGATGGCATGCAGGTAGGGTGGGGATAAAGTAGTAAAGATTTGACTTACCAGAGTCCAGTCCTCCTGCTACTCCTGCACGGCCCTCAGGATGCATGATCGCCAAGACTTGCTCCTCCCATGTTGTTAGTTGTGGGGGAGGAGGTAGGGGTCCACCACCAGTCCTCTGTACAGCTACCTGGTGTCTTGCTACCCCGGAATGCACCTTCCCCAGTAGGTCGTTCCACCTCTTCCTGGTGTCATCCCTTGTTCTTGGGTGGTGTCCCACGGCATTGACCCTGTCCACGACTCTCCGTCATAGCTCCATCTTCCTTGCAATAGATGTCTGCTGCACCTGTGATTCGAATAGCTGTGGCTCTACCCGGATGATTTCCTCCACCATGACCCTTAGGTCCTCCTCTGAGAACCTGGGGTTTCTTTGTGGTGCTATGGGTGTAGTGTGAGTGGTATGTGTGAGGGTGTGTGGGGTGATGGGTTGGGGAGTGTGCTGTGTGGTGCGTGGATGGTGTATGGGTGATGGTGTTTTGTGGCTCTGATTCAGTGGGTTCTCCGGGCTTGTCTCTTTCTCACTTGCCAAAATGTTTGGGCCGTAAAGGGTTATGGGTATGGTGGGTGGGTGTTTTATAGTGTTGTGGGTGTGTGAGTGTGGTGTGTGTATGTGAGTCAGGTGTGTGTAGTTTGATTTGTCCAATGTGGTATAGTTTTGTTAGTGTGTGTGTATTTTGAGTGTGGCAATCTGTTCCGCCAATGGTTTACTGAGGTTGAATGTCCGCCACGGTAACTCATGGGTCATGATGCTGTGAGCGTATTTCTGTTGGCGTAACGTGTGGGTTTTGCTACCGCCAGTTTTCACTGACCTTTGGGCTGGCAGACTTGAGTGGGTGTCTGTATAGTGGAGGATTTCTATATGTGGGTCATAATACCCGTAGCAATATACCATGGTTACTGTATGTTAGCAGCAGTCAGCATGGTGGTAAGCGACAATTACCGCCAGAGTTGTAATGAGGACCTTAGCTTCTATAGAAAAAGCGTTTTTTAACTTGCCTATATCTTTGGGGGCTTTTGATGAATCTTCACAACATTTTCCAAAAAAGTGCAATGGTGATTCTTGTTGCGCATGAAAAGCTTCAAGGTGATCCTTCAAGTGGGGGACCAGCAAAAGTGTTTTTTTTTTAAAAAAGTTGTGTTTCCCTTATTAATTCTCATAGGACCTTTAGACACAACTAAGGCCTGAACCACCTGATGGAATTACACCAAATTTGGCAGAAAGCTAGCTTTCGGTATGCAGATTATGCTTTCATTTGTTTGGTGTAAATTTGTACAGTAGTTTTTTGAGATATTAAAGGAAATCAAAATTTGTAAATCTAATCTCGTGTATAATTTGCAAATATTCGTAAAGGTTCGCAAATACGCGTGCGAAAAGAAGCGCTGTATTTGGCTAACCCCAACCTCACTAGAAAGTTACTGCCACCATTTTATTTCATGGGACACGGTTCCAAGGGGTGAAGATCCTAATTGAAAGTGGCATAAGGTGTCAGGGTAGAGGTACCATGACCCCAGGCGTGTGATATAGATACGTTTTAGGGGCAAATTATACGTTTAAAATAATTTTGCATTGCTATATGGGATAATCATAAAAATTCATGAGTATGCGTGCATTTTCACAAATTATTCACAAAATATTTGATCATATGAAACAATTGGGGAGAGAACCCACAGACTCATTCATGCACTAATGAATTCAATTATACATGCACTCAGAGACTCATGCACCCACTCACACACCTACTCAGACACTGACGCACCCAGAGACCGACTCAAACCCTCATGCACCCTCTCAGACAATGATACACTCACTCACAGACCCAGTGAGACAGTGATGCACCCAGACCCAAACCCACTGAGATACACATACACCCACTCACAGGCCACTCAGAGCCTCATGCACCCACTCAGAGACCCACTCAGACACTATTGCACCCATTCACAGACTCACTCAGACCCTTACACACCCATTCACAGACCCACACAGACACTGACACATCCACTCATAGACCCACTCAGACACTGATTCACCCATTCACAGACCCATTCAGACCCTCATGCCCCACTCACAAATCCACTCAGACCCTAAAGCACCCACTAACAGACTGATTGAGACTCTCATGCACCCACTCACAGACACACTCACACACTGATGCACATACTCACAGACCCACTGTGTCACTGATGCACCCACTCACTAACCCACTCAGACCCTCATGAACCCACTTACAGACCCACACAATGACGCAACCTGTCACAGACCCACTCAGCCACTGGTGCACCCACTTACAGACCCACTAGTTCACTGACACACCCAATCACAGACCCACACACTCCCTCATGCACCCACTCATAGACCCATTGAAACCCTCATGAACCAAATCACAAATCCACTCAGGCCCTCATGCACCCACTCACAGACTCACGCAGACACAGTTGCACCCAGTAACAGACCTACTCAGTCTCTCACACACCCATTCACAGACCTACACAGACACTGACACATCCACTCACAGACCCACTCAGACAGTGATGCAACCACTCACAGTCCCAATAAGACCCTCAAGCACCCACTCACAAATCCACTCAGACCCTCATGCACCCACTCACAGAGCCTTTGAGGCCCTCATGCACCCACACACAGACCCACAGAGACACTGATAAACCCAGTCACAGACCACTCAGAGCCTTCTACACCCTCTCAAAGACCCACTCAGACACAGATGCACCCACTAAGACACTGATGCATGGACTTGAATAACCAGACAGAGACTCTCACAGAAACTCCCATTCCATATACACTCTCTTACACCTATTCTCACACCCAGAAAGATAGGCTGCGACCAACTCCCTTCGGCCATGTGCAGCGGTGGTTGAATTAACATACAGTAATAAAATTACGATAGAAATTTACTGATCAAAAAAAAAAGTTACAGGGTCATTATAGTTAGGTCCTGAATTTACTACCACTAAACCAGATAAATTCAGCAATTATAGTTACCTGAGCTACAATGGGGAAAACTAAGTTGGCTACTTTTCCCTCACCAGGGCTTATAACACATTTCTTATAAAGTCCCTGCATATTGTGACACTGCACCCAACCTCTGGCAGCACTTAGTGCACACCTATATGTAAAAATAAGGTAGCTTAGGACTTTGGAAGGACTTTTAATTCCAAAGTCGAATTTGGAATTAACTTTAACTCAAAAGCAGATAGCAAGGCAGGCCTGCTTTCAAAATGACACTAACACTGGGCACCACAGTAGTGCACCTAGGGGTGTACTATCTATCATGGGGCCCCTAAAACTACATGCCCTACTTTATATAGGTTGATACAGCCAACTATAGTAAACCTGATTTGTGAACACCATTTTAATCAGAGCACAGGCCCTGGGACTGTTTAGCAGTGCCCAGAGTGCCGTCAGAGTCAGGAAAACACCGGTATAAGTGAAAAATGGGGATAGAAAGTGAGGGGGCTTCTGCAATCAGCCTAGTTTTCTTACATTGATACAACATTTCATTCAATAATACTTACATAAGTAAATACATATGACACATTCACAGTGTCTCACTGTTATTTAATAACCGTCAATCTCTCGCTGCAACATATTTAGAAAATAACATTTACATTCAGCTACAATAAAGCCCTGTATGAGTATGTTCTTATCACTCCCTCCTCTCTTATGAAGCCCTCTATGGGGCAATCCATGTATTCTCTCAACGTACACACAGCATATATTTACCCTAAATGTGTAGACAATTCCCCCTTACTATTAAGACCAAAAGATACTCATGTCTGGAGAGCAATAATATAGTGAGACTCTAAACATTGCAATCTCTGTATCCTATTTCCCCCTCTCTCTTCCTGGGGTACATGATCAATACAGAACAATTTAAGTCGTTTTCTGTCACTCTTATGTAATGCTTCAAAGTGCCTGGCTACTGGGTATGTAGTGTCTTGATTATCGATAGCTCGTATGTGTTCCAAAATGCTCTTTTTACTGGGTGTAAGGTACTGCCAATATATTTCTTTTGGCATAGACATATCAAACAATAAATGGTATAAGGAGTATTTCAGTTAGTAAGTTTTATTATTTTTCTAGGTTTGCTGCATTCTGGCATCACAAATGTCAAAATGTTATTAATATTCCTCAAGCCTTGCAATTCATACATGGAAAAAAAGCCAACAATATCTCTCAAACTGCCCTTCCTACCTTCCAGAGGGAGATGGCTATGTACCACCAGGTCTCAAATGTGTTTATTCTTCCTATATACATGGATGGTTAGGTGAATCGGATCCTGTTATAGGATCCGCTTTCAGAACAGACCAATTCTTTCACAAATCCTTACTTTTCACTTGAGCATCACTTCAGAAGCTTGTGAATATTCTATAATTTGCTTCAATTTCTTCTCTTTCATTTTTATCTTGTAAAAGATCTAGGTGATCATTCTGACTTTGGTGGACTTTTCTTAAGAATGCCGAAGCCACGGATGCCAGTATTCATCCATCATATTACGAGTACTGAAGGATTTCTGCCACAATGTGGGTGGAAATCCTCAAGTAGTCGTGCTAGTGGTCGGAGGAGCAGAGGTGGTTCCACCACTGGACTCACCCCACCAAACAGGATTCCGTCAGCCGTATTACAATCTGTAATAGGGCCTTGCAGTGTTCTGATGGCGGGGTGCTACCGGCAGTGGGATCGATGGGTCCCGTTCCCTTAGGGAGGAGCACCTCATTGGACAAGATAAGTGTCCTCCGCAAGGGGTGGGGGTGGGGGTGTGAATGGATGTGTGTAAGTGTGTGTATGCCTGTCCTGACCAGGCTGCCTGCTACTCCCACCAGCCCATAAAAAAGTTTGCATAGCTGGAGGGGAAGCAGTTACCCATGACTGTCTGTGTACTTGGGGATAATGTTGCTCCTGAAAACGGAACATATTGTGCAAACAGAGCCTGATGAATTCAAGAAACATCCTATTATGTTCCACATATTCCAATGATCTTTCCTGAAGAAATATTCAATTGCTAACGACCCATCCTCATGAGTACTACTTGTGTACGAACTAGTTATGTCAAGAGCAATCATCTAGAAATCTGACTCCCATATAATGCCTTCTATTTTTCTCAGGAAGTCTTTTGTGTCTCTAAGATACAATACAAACTTCTTCACAAATCAAGAAGGAAAATATTTAACAAAAAGAGACATATGCTCCATAAGACTTCCTTGTGAAGAAATAATCAGATGTCCTGGTGGATTAACACTGTCCTTGTGTATTTTTGGTAAATGATAGAAAGTGGGGGTTCAGGGGTCTGGGCATTTAAGATATTGATATTCATGTATATCCAACATTCCTCTACTGTAAAACTCAAAAATCAAGTCATGATATTGTTGGATGCTCTTTACATATTCCTTCTATAACAGTTAAAGTGAGATAACTGTCTTAATGCTTCTGTACTATAGTACTCTTTTGTTAAAAGAACAATATTACCACAGTTATCGGATGGTTTACAAATTATCTGTTTATCTTCACTTAAGTTCTTTAAAGGCGTTCTTTGTACTTTGATAATATTAGAAAGTATATTCATGTGCCCCTTCACTCGCATACTGATACATTCTTTCATCATTTAGGGCCAGATGTATCATCTAACCCTTTTGCAAATCGGTAATAGCGATTTTTAAGAAATCGCTATTTCTGATTCGCAAAATGATATGTATCGTATTTGAGATTCGGTAATAGCGATTTCTTAAAAATCGCAAATGCTATTACTAAATCGCAAATTGCGATACAGACCCCATTCGCACCTATGGACCTGTAGGCCCATATTTGCGGTTGTGTTTGCATTTCCCAAATTGTGAAATTCTAACTGGAATTCGCAGTTTAGGAAATTCAAAACCCCAGGGTACTCGGGGCCTAAGGCCCCCTCTGCTGCACCCCAAAAAATATTTTAGGATACGTAAGGCGCATACATGCCAAAGTGGCATGTGTGCGTTACATGTCAATTTGAAAAAAGGCATTTTAAATGCATTTATAAAATTTGCACATGGTTACCACCAAGTTTTGGTAATTGCGATTCGTTAATGCCCAATTTGCATTAAGGAAAAGCTTCATACGTGTGCTTAAGAAATTGCAAATAAGGATTCCTTATTTGCGATTTCTTATTTAGAGAATCGCAATTTGCGATTCTCTAAACGGGCTCGCAATTCTAAGGAATCGCTATTTTAGCGATTCCTTAAAATTGCATTGCCAATGCCTTTCATACATACTGAAAGGCACTTTTGCATTCGCAAACGGGCATTCACGCTGTTTGTGAATGCAAAAAGGCTTGATACATGTGGCCCTTAGTCATGAAAGACTTTAATAGCATCAGTGGCCATTGGTGGTATGAATGTGAAACCAGTTTGAAATTACTCCATGTGCCAAATTGGGTATTGCCACAAAGTTCTTCCAAGAAATCCAAAACTCCTCTATCATGAGATGGTTGCTCATCCTCTAGGCTTTCCAAGATGAGCCTTGTGTCTAAGTCTGAACCAGTCACCATAAGTGCTGCACTGGTTGTGATCATTGGTTCATCATGATCCCCTTTCAATTTGAAAATTGAATTTAAATTTTCTTAAAAATTTAAAAATACCTTTTTGTGTCTGTGTATAGTCAAGGGGCAAAAACATTGTCCTAGTTTAAGCACAGATTCTTCTGCTTTAATCAATATCCTTGAGTTCAAATTAATGATAGTTAAGTTATCCGATTCTATTTGCATTTGCCACTCCCTCCCAATCTGCTCCGAGTTACTCTCTGTGGGGCACTGTTGTCATCTCTTTGTGCCTCCTTGTCTTATTTGTCTCCTCCTCTTGATTGCGGAGGGTGGTTTTTGCCCCCTTGTTGCCCAGTTAATCTGATGAAGCTGCACTCCTCTTAAAAAGGGGGTTGTACTCACATCAGACTCCAACTTTACTTGTGGTTCCAAAGTTGTCAAATGTTTTCTATTGCGTAGTTCGCTTCTCGGGCATCCATTTCTTTTTTTTAGAAATGTAAGTACTCTCCCCTGTTGATAATTATGAGCATCTATATACATTTTGCTCTGTTTTCTTTGCTTAATCTTGTCTTCCTACTGAAAAAGTCATTTTGTCATAAGATCTCTAAGTTCATCATGCTTTTTCTTGTCACTGTCCTTTGATATTTTATCTTCCAGTTCTTTAATCTCATTTGGGGCTTTCTCTGTATCGTTCCATACAAACTTGATAAGTATCAACAACATATGCTTACATGAGGTGGCACAATCTTCTGCCACTCCTCAAGCAGATGAGCATCTGGGTTCTCATATGCAGGTACTGTAGTTTTGTAGGGAAGAGGCGAGCGTCTTCATCAGTGTTGGCGCTCGCGGCAAGTGGCCATTGGTTCATTGGTTACCAATTCTTATGTAAACATTCAGAAAGGAAAACGGATACAATAGCAAGAAAATAATATTGATATATATATATATATATATATATATATATATATATATAGATATATATATATATATGCTGGTGGTTGCCAGAAGGTAGTTATAGTCAGGACCTTCCATAGAAAAAAATCTTTTTCTGACATGCCTATTTCTTTGGCTTCATTTGACAAGTCTTCATGACATTTTCCAAAAAACACACGCACACAAAGTTTTGGGGAGATCTATCAAGCGGGGGCTGAGAGAAAGGGGGGACAACAAGGCTACAGCCTGAACCGCGGGGTGGAATTACACAATATTTGGCATAAAGGTAGCTTTCAGCATGCAGATTACACTTTCAGTTACTTGGTGTAAATCCATTCAGTAGTTTTTGAGATATTAAAGGGAAAAGACATTGGTGGTCATTACGACCTTGGCGGTATAAGGCGCTTACCGCCGTGCAGAAGACCGCCAATACACCGCCGCGGCCGCGGTAGACCGCCACAGCTATTATGACACACATCTCGGAATCCGCCAAAATTCAGACACCCACACAACACCGCCACACCAAAGGTCAGCGATAAACATGCGGAAACAAATCCTCCACCTCCACACCAACAGAAACACGCCCATGCTATTACGACCCACGAATCCACGCAGCGGTCTTTCAACCGCGGTATTCCATTGGCGGTACACACCGCTGCGCTCAAAATACAAACACATCTCCAAAAAACCACCACATTGGACAATTCCAAATACACACACCTGATACACATACAAACACCACTCCCACACACCCAATACAATATAAAACACACACCCACATCACACACAAACCCTTACAACCACAATTTCTGAGAGAAGGCCAGAGAGAGACAGCACAGAATAGAGAACCCCATCACACAGAGGCACACTACACCATCACCCACACAACACCCACGCACAAAACACCACATACCACTACACTCACCACACTCATCAACACATACACCACCCCACACATCACACACACCACCCCATGGCACGCCAAAGACACCCCCGCTTCTCTGAGGAGGAGCTCAGGGTCATGGTCGAGGAATTCATCCGGGTAGAGCCACAGCTATTTGGCTCACAGGTACAGCACACATCAATAGCCAGGAAGATGGAGCTATGGCAAAGAATAGTCGACAGGGTCAACGCTGTGGGACAGCACCCAAGAAATAGGGAGGACATCAGGAAGAGGTGGAACGACCTACGGGAGAAGGAGCGTTCCACGGTATCCAGGCACAACATCGCGGTACAGCGGACTTGCGGCGGACCCCCATCTCCTCCCCCACAACTAACAACATGGGAGGAGCAAGTCTTGTCCATCTTGCATCCTGAGGGCCTCGCAGGAGTCGTTGGAGGAACGGACACTGGTAAGTCAAATTTCAACTATCATATCCCCCACCCTACCTGCATGCTATCACACACCCCCACCCTCACACCCTCCCCTATCACTCCAAATCCTCACCTATCTACCCGTGACACCAACCACCCATCCCAACCCCAAAACCTGCATGACCTAACTAAGCATGGATACCCATCACTAAAGCATGTCCACTGCACAGACCCACAACACCCCCCAACTATCACCACACAAGCCCCCACACAGGAATGCCTCCACTGGGGTACACGCACACCCAAACATTGCACATCATGAAACACACACATGCAATAATCATGTACTCATACCCCCGCAGGAACCCGAAGGAACGTCACCACACCAGAGGGTCCAGACAACACCACTCCATCCCCAGAAGAGGCCCACAGTGACGACAGCAGCTCTGCCCCACTGGATCTTGATGACCAGCCCGGACCATCGTGGGCCTCAGGACAGTCGGTTCCCCTTGCCCAGCCACAGCCCAACACCGAACTGCCACCCTCTGGGAACACCAGCACAGCACCCACCCAGCGGGCCCAAACCTCCCTACCCAGGACAGGTCAATCAGCGGTGTGTCCACCACTACAGGGCACCCAGGCTAACCCACCACCCCAACAACAACAGGGACCTGGGGGCAGTGGTAGTGGGCACACGGTCCAGGGGACGGAGGCACAGGAACACAGGGGAACTGGGAGGGCTGCTGTGCGACAGAGGGAGGACAGGCCAAGGGAACCTACTCTCAACGAAGCCCTCTCCTCCATCATGGGAGCATACCACCACTCCCAGGAGACGATGGCAACGGTACTGGCCAAGTTGCAGGAGACCCTGCGTCTGCAGGAGGAACAGCATTTGGGGTTCAGGGAGGAGCTCAGGACCATCGGCTCCGCCCTGGGCACCATTGTAGGGGTGCTGGCGGACATTCAAAAGACCTTGAGGGACACCGTGGCACTCCCAGGGGCCCCTGACACTAGCCACGATGATGAAATGCCCACCACCTCTGCCGGCGCTAGTGGACAGGAGGCACCGCCACAGGACCAACACACCAGCACCCCATCCCCTGCAGATGGACCACCACCACGCAAGCGGGCCCTGAGATCAAGAAACAGGACAGAGCAACATGGCAAGACCCCCGCCAGGAAATAAGACCACACTGATCGTCCTCCCACTGTCCCACTTTGTTACCCTGTCCAAATCGGAACTGCCCCAGCTCCACTTCCAATGGCCAGATGTGCGATGTACCTATGAGACTAATAGACTGGACTCTGCCATGGACATTCCTCTACCATCACCCATCCCCATTTCACAACCCCCCTTCATTGTTATGCACTTAAATAAACACCCTTGAAACACTAATAAAACTGGAGTCAGTCAATGATTGTGAACTTTGTGTTGTCAATTACAGTGTTAAAAAAGGTTACCCATTGGAAGGCCAACATACCAATGTCACACATCACAAGTCTTTCAAGGGTGCAAGCTGTTGACACGTAGGTTACCACAATAGTGAAACTGAAATGGAAGGGGACAACTCAGTTAACAAATAGGGAGTGAAATGTAGGTACAGGATAGAGGTAGACGTGTGAAAGTTAATATGTGAAACATGAGAATGTACTCACCTGTGTCTCACTGAAAATATTGCTGTATGACTGACTCCCTGTTGTCGTTTTCATCTTCATCAGCTTCATCCTCATCACTGTCCACAGGCTCCACAGGCTCCCCCGCTGCAACAACACCGTCATCTGGATCATACTCCTGCAGAAAAGGCACCTGGCGTCGCAATGCCAAGTTATGGAGCATGGAGCAGGCGATGATGATGTCGCACACCTTCTTCGGTGAGTAGAATAGGGATCCACCAGTCATATGGAGGCACCTGAATCTGGCCTTAAGAAGGCCGAAGGTGCGTTCGATTACCCTCCTAGTCCGCCCATGGGCATCATTGTACCGTTCCTCTGCCCTGGTCCTGGGATTCCTCACTGGGGTCAATAGCCAGGACAGGTTGGGGTAACCAGAGTCCCCCAATAGCCATACACGGTGCCTCTGGAGTTGACCCATCATATCAGGGATGCTGCTATTCCGCAGGATGTAGGCGTCATGCACAGAGCCAGGGAACATAGCATTTACCTGCGAGATGTACTGGTCTGCCAAACAGACCATCTGGACATTCATAGAATGATAACTCTTCCTGTTCCTGTACACCTGTTCATTCCTGCGGGCGGGACCAGAGCTACATGGGTCCCATCAATGGCACCTATGATGTTGGGGATATGTCCAAGGGCATAGAAATCACCTTTCACTGTAGGCAAATCCTCCACCTCAGGGAAAATGATGTATCTCCTTACGTGTTTCAACAGGGCAGACAACACTCTGGACAACACGTTGGAAAACATAGGCTGGGACATCCCTGATGCCATGGCCACTGTTGTCTGAAAAGACCCACTTGCAAGGAAATGCAGCACTGACAGCACCTGTACGTCAGGGGGGATTCCAGTCGGATGGCGGATTGGTGACATCAGGTCTGGCTCCAACTGGGTACATAGTTCCTGGATTGTGGCACGGTCAAACCGGTAGGTCACGATTACATGTCGCTCTTCCATTGTCAACAGGTCCACCAGCGGTCGGTACACCGGCGGATTCCGCCATCTTCCAATATGTCCCAACTGACGGTGCCTAAGAAGGACAACAGCGAAGAAACTGTCAGCATTCCTCCAGGTATGTACCCACAGTCACACACAAGACTACAACAGACAATTAACCCATCCGGGAAAGGTTTTGAGTGTAGGCCTCGGTATGTGTGACGCAGTAGTAATTGAACCCATGTGGGCCCCTGAAATGGCGGCTGCCTGACCTCTAAACTGGGACAATGGGATTGGGGGGTAACTGCGCTGGCGTTGGACACCGTCGCGGTAGGCGGTCGTAGAGCGCGGCGCAATGCTGCATTGGTTAACATTGGACCCTATGGGTCCCAGGAGCCAATGAACAGGTGCGCCGCCGGTGATGATGCACACCGGCGCGGACGTCACCACCATTTTCTATCTCTTCAATCACTAGATACCTGACCTTCGACAGGAGAGGACCTACACTGCTAGTGCTGCTGTGACCTCGGTCTGGAAGCGACGATGGCTGCTGCGCCTGGGGAAAGGGCCCCTGCCTTCACTGCACAGGAGTTGGAGAAACTTGTGGATGGGGTCCTCCCCCAGTACACGCTACTCTACGGTCCTCCAGACCAACAGGTTAGTACACAGGGCGCACGTTGGATGGGCTAGGCTTGGGTGGAGAGGGCTGGGTGGATGAGGGAAGGGGGCAGAGTACATAGAACAGTTATGCATGGGGATGAATGGGCCACAGGGATAGAGTTGGGAGGGGGCCAATCACAGTATATAATGACTGTCCTCTTTCCCTGTGCATGTCATGTAGGTCAGCGCCCACCAGAAGAGGGACATTTGGCGTGCCATCGCCAAGGAAGTCCGGACCCTGGGGGCCCACCAGAGACGGGGCACCCACTGCCGTAAGAGATGGGAGGACATTCGCCGCTGCAGCAAGAAGATGGCGGAGGCTCAGCTGGGGATGGCCTCCCAACGTGGGAGAGGTGCCCGTCGCACCATGACCCCCCTGATGTTCCGGATCCTGGCGGTGGCCTACCCGGAGTTGGATGGGCGCTTAAGGACATCATAGCAGACACAAGGGGGTGAGTACTACCTCATCATATGGACTTTGCGTGCAGTGGAGGTGTCTGGGTGGGGGTGGTGGGTTGTGGGTGTCCCTAGGCCAGGGCGAGTTAGGTAGGCAAGGCCCCTCCGTTATGTAGGCCATGTGGCATCTCTACCCCAGCTCACAACAGAGGGAAGTTGATGTATAGTTGCCCCTTTGCCATCCATGTGGGCAGATTACTACCATTGCCATGTAGGCCACTTCCCAGAAATAGCATGTGCAGAGGTCAGGAGCACGACGTAATGCATGGGGCTGCTGCGTCTGTCTTGTCCGCCAACGTTAGCCAACGTTAGCGGTATGCCATGCACTAAAACTCTCTTTCTTCTGTCTCTCCCCTTTTCCTGCTCTCCCTGTCCTTTTGTACATCAGCATCAACAGGCGGAGGTACAGTTGCACCGGAGCACGAGGGAGCTGCATCCCACATGGCCATGGAGGGCCACACCACAGACTCTGAATTCACCAGTGGGACAGAGGGCGAGGGGAGCTTCACGTCGGCCACCAGGTCACCATCCAGCGACACGGACTCGTCCGCCGATGGGAGCTCCCCTGTGGTGGCGGCACCATCTGTGCGCCCCACTTCTACAGGTACAGCCGCCACCTCCCCTACCAGCACCGCCCTCCCAGCAGCCCCTCAGCGTGTGTCCCGTGCCCGCTCACCCAGGAGGGTGGGCATCACCTTCGCCCCAGGCACCTCAGGCTCTGCCCCAGTCACCCCTGCTGCCCTCAGTGAGGAGGCCATTGACCTCCTCAGGTCACTCACTGTTGGGCAGTCTACCATTGTGAATGCCATCCAGGGTGTAGAACGACAGTTGAAACACGGTAATGCATTCCTGGAAGGCATTCCTTCTGGTCAGGCTGTCCTTCAGCGAACCCTGCAATCTCTGGCTTCAGCACTCATGGCAGCCATTGTCCCTGTGTCCGGCCTCCCCCCTCCAACCTCCTCCACCCAGACCCAATCCCCTGTACCCCAGCCCATCCCAAGCACACCTTAAGACCAGCAGGCACACAAGTCAACACACACAAGTAGCTCAAGCAAACATAGGCACCACGCACACCACAGGCACTCACACAAGCATCACACCCATACAGACACAGCAACATCCACTGTCTCCACTGTGTCCCCCTCCTCCTCTTCTCCCTCCTCCCTCCCAGTCTCGTCTACACACACACCTGCATGCACCACATCTACAGGCACTAGGACTCGCACCAGGACACCCAGCACCACAAGCCGCTCACCTGCACTCACCACCTCCACTGCCATTTACACGTCCCCTGTGTCCTCTCCCAGTGTGTCTGTGACTCCCCCTCCCAAACTACACAAACGCCGGCAATCACTCACCCAACATCCATCCACCTCATGACAGCCTCCAGTACCTGCACCTGCACCCAAAACACCTAAACTGACACCTCCTCCAACCACCTCCTCTACCTCCACTCCCAGACCCCCTCCAACTACCCATCCCAGTGTCTGTCAGAAACTGTCCCTCTGTCAAATTGACCTGTTTGCCCCCAACTGCCCCTCCAGTTCATCAGTCCCGTCGTAGCACCTCAGCCAAAAAGCCTCCAGTACCAGTGGTGCGTGTTCTAGGTTTTTGGAGTGCACCGTCCACCAGGGCAGGCAGTAGGACCCGGAGCCAAGGCACTGTCAGCCCACCCCCTGTAAAGACACCGAAATTGGAGAGTGGACGACGGGACCGTGTAAAGACTCCTGGTCGGACAACAAGTGAAATGGGATGCAAGGCGATTGGTGAGTCAGCTTTCACTCCAAAGAAGGTGGGGAAAGTCCCGAGGAAATCTGCCCCGCCTGTTGTGAGTGTCACAGCGGAGAAGGGGGCCATCATTTCCGGTGGTCCAGACACAACCGCCAGCACCGTCGTTACTGGTCAGGAGACCACCTCCAGAGTCATTGCCCAGGAGGGCCCAAGTATCGTTACTGGTCAGGAGACCACCGCCAGAGTCAGTGCCCAGGAGGGCCAGAGTATCGTTACTGGTCAGGAGACCACCGCCGGAGTCAGTGCCCAGGAGGGCCCGAGTATCGTTACTGGTCAGGAGACCACCGCCGGAGTCAGTGCCCAGGAGGGCCCGAGTATCGTCACTTGTCAGGAGACCACCGCCGGAGTCAGTGCCCAGGAGGGCCCGAGTATCGTCACTGGTCAGGAGACCACCGCCAGAGTCAGTGCCCAGGAGGGGTCAGGAGACCACCGCCGGAGTCAGTGCCCAGGAGGGCCCGAGTATCGTTACTGGTCAGGAGACCACCGCCAGAGTCAGTGCCCAGGAGGGCCCGAGTATCGTCACTGGTCAGGAGACCACCGCCGGAGTCAGTGCCCAGGAGGGACCAGGATCCCACAGCCACACTGGGCGATGATGGAACGTCATGCCACACCCCAATGTCCAGTGTGGAGTTCGTCATGCCACACTCCAATGTCCAGTGTGGAGTTCGTCATGCCACACCCCAATGTCCAGTGTGGAGTTCGTCATGCCACACACCAATGTCAGTATCTGAACCGCCATCTCAGGCTACCGCTGAACAGTCAATAGCCAGCCATGGCAAAGCACCGCTGAACAAGGCCAAGACCGCCATGGTGAAGACCGCTGAAAAGTCCATAGCCAGCCATGGCAAAGCACCGCTGAACAAGGGCAAGACCGCCATGGTGAAGACCGCTGAACAGTCCATAGCCAGCCATGGCAAAGCACCGCTGAACAAGGACCAAGACCGCCATGGTGAAGACCGCTGAACAGTCCATAGCCAGCCATGGTGAAGACCGCTGAACAGTCCATATCCAGCCATGGCAAAGCACCGCTGAACAAGGCCAAGACCGCCATGGTGAAGACCGCTGAACAGTCCATAGCCAGCCATGGCAAAGCACCGCTGAACAAGGCCAAGACCGTCATGGTGAAGACCACTGATCAGGGCAAACACCGTGTGGGTATGAATATGCCGCCACATCAGGCGTACTTTTACCATGTGCAGCTGGGACAGTGACAGGACAGGAACTTTCACGGGGAGACTCATCCAGTCTGGCCACCAGTCCCACCCAGTACCAGTTGAGAACTGCATCTACTTGCGTCAATGTGGCTTTGCACTCCCCAGGATGGTCCAGTGGGCAACCCACTCACTGTAAAGACTTGAGAGACTGTGGCTTTGCACTCCCCAGGATGGCGCAGTGGGCAAGCCACCCACTGTAGAGACTTGAGAGACTGTGGCTTTGCACTCCCCAGGATGGTCCAGTGGGCAACCCACCCACTGTAAAGACTTGAGAGACTGTGGCTTTGCACTCCCCAGGATGGCACAGTGGGCAAACCACCCACTGTAGAGACTTGAGAGACTGTGGCTTTGCACTCCCCAGGATGGTCCAGTGGACAAGCCACCCACTGTAGAGACTTGAGAGACTGTGGCTTTGCACTCCCCAGGATACATCAATGGGCATGGAGCCCCGTCGTGGATCTGGCTTTGCAGTCATGTGGCTGAGGTGCCCCCCCTTCCCTCCCCCCTGAGGTGCCTGTAGTGTTTCAATCTGATGCCCCGGCAGTGTTCTCTCGGATTTTGGTCAGGTATCTATTGTGGGCCTCGCCCATGCATTTTTGGACTGCTGATGCACGGACATTGTTGTGTACATATCTGCACTACTTCTTGTATTGTATATATAAATATGACAGATTTCGAGATATGATTCAGTATATTTTTATATGACATGAATATTGGCACATTACAATATTTGAACGTATCTTGCTTTGTCTTTGCATTCTTCCGGGGGGATTGTGGGTTGTTAACGTGATATTTTTGACTGCATTGGTGTGTATGTTGTAATATGCGAGGGTGGGGGTGTTTGGTGGGTGTCCCCCCAACTTTTGCCCCCCCCTCCCCCGTGTCGTAGATGCAGTACTCACCGGTATGTTCTGCGCCTACGTCGCTGTTGTTCGTACAGGAGCAGAAAGACAAGGGCAGGTAGTATTTGGAGTTCCGGCTCCATGGAGTCGTCGTTCCTCATGGAGTGTGTTGAGGTGAGCATTTTCCCATAGCAAAGGCTGTTTCCGCCATGTTTTTATCCACGGTGAATCCGCCCCGGAAAAGGTGGCGGATTGGTGTGTTGTAATAGTGTGGGCGGTACTTTGTCTCCCGCCTGTCTGTTGGCGGTGACCGCCACGCTGTTTGTCTGTACCGCTGTGGCGGGTGAAGTGTTAAAGTGGCTGTCTTTGTTGGCGGTTACCGCCAGGGTCGTAATTCCCTTTTTCTTTCCGCCGGCCTGTTTGCGGTATTACCCCACCTTTTACACCGTCCGCCAGGGTTGTAATGACCCCCATTGTTATAACTAGGGCTGCAGATCCTCCCTGATGACTTTGTGAATAATAAGAGCTCATGCAGAGAGCTCTGATTGGCTGCCAAACCTTCAAACCAGGAAGTGTTGGCAGCCATCTTGAGGCATGGCTTCAGGTGAGTCACAGAAAAAAAGTAAAAAAAATAAAAGGTGCCAGGGTAGGTATGCCTAGCTCTGGTGTTGGGGTCCCAGAGAGACACCACCTGGGCAAAATGACACTTTTAAAAAAAAACGTTGACACAAATTTGCGATGTTGCAAATTCTCAACAAAAATGTTTTTAAAAAGTGCACATGTCTGCCAGGTCCCAGCGGGATGTCAAAATAAGAGGGGTGCACATGGAGCCCCCCTCCAGGGCTTTCTGATGGCCTGGGGATCACCGCCTTCCTGGGGTGATTATTACACTGAATGTGGGGGCGTGTGGCCCCCTGCAGTCCTCGGGACGACCACCTCCCCGGAGCTTTAACAACAACGAATGTGGGGGGATGAATGGCCCCCCCTGCAGCACCAAGAATCATCACCTCCACAGGCTTTATTTGAAATGGATGAAAGGGGGCTGCGTGGCCCCCCACAGCCCTGGGGACTGCCACCCTCCAGGGCTTTAAACAAAATTAATGCAGGTGGGTCGTGCAGCCCCCCTCCAGCCCCAGGGACCAATACATGTTTGAGTATTGTTTCATCATTATTCGGGGACGGCCACCTCACTGAATCTTTAATAATAATTAAGTGAGGGCCATGCGGTCACCCAACAGACCTAGGGACCACCACCTCCCTGAGGCTGAATTTAAAATAAGAAGGGCATCCATCATGGACGCCCAGCCCCAGGGACCACCACCTACTCAGGACTAGCTCACATTGGAGGGGGCAGCCCCCCTTGAGGAGCCAATGGTGGTCCTGGGGACCGCCACCCCCCCAGGGCAGTCTCCTGCTATGTCCCTGGATGCCCACCCCTGGGACATAGCTGTTTGCTTTTCCTTGGTGGGAGCCTACTGCTCCCACCAATCAAAAGCTATCAAACTCTGCTTCCTGCAAGCAGGAGCTGTCCAACAGCTTTCACTTCCAGAATGGAGAGTTTTCATCTGTTTCCCTGCACTCAAAAATGCATGCAGGAAATCAGATGAAAACATTGCTCCCACAAGCAGGGAGCTACTATTTAAGGTAGCTTCCTGCTTATGGGGGCAATGCCGGCTCCCACAGGACGTGGGGAGCTGGCTAGGATAGCAGGGGCCTTGAAACTCCTCCCACGGTCCTGTCACTCTCTTTCTCTCTGACTTCCATCCCTTAATGGGATGGAAGAGAGAAAAAGAGATTGTTATTGCAATAGTCACTCCATGCAATGACAAATTATCAAGAAGTTTGGTGCAAATGTTATATTTACGTTTCAATGGACAGCCGACAAGTGTCACTTGTGGCCTAATAATAAAGCTCAGCATAGGTTGAAGGTTTAAATACTAGTGTCTCATTACAGTGTATTTGTTTATTGTCTAGAGTTTTGACTGTTAACCATTCTAAGTGATAGATCATTGAAGTATTTTTCCCCTCAAAATCTGTGAATTGAATGCCGTAGCTAAGTTCTGGACATTGTACAGAAAAGTGTCACCTCTGGCCTGGTGGTTAAGGTCTCAGATATGCACACTGAAAGTTATGGGTTCCAGTCTAGGTGAGTCTGTGACCATTTCCTGCTTTAGTTTCTTTTCAACTATAAATATTTAAGTTACATACTGAAAGATGATCTCACTCTTTTTAATGGACAAAAGCATATTTCTTTTCAATTTGTCTGGAAATATCTCTTTCTAAGTATATCATTCATCAAAGCCTAAGAAAACTCTATGTTTATGTCTCTCTCTCTCTCTCTCTCTCTCTCTCAATTTCTCTCTGTACAATCTTTATCTAATTTGTCTCTCTTTCTCTCAAACCCACACTTCTCTTCCTCTCTCACTCTCTCAGGGTTTGCTGGTTAGGGGGGGGTTGGCTTTAGAGACAGGCCACAGGCCAAGCCGTGCCATCAACTGCACAGTCGAAGGCAGCGCATGGGGCAAGGTTGATTGGTTATAGGGGGTTGACCACAGGGTCTGGACACAGGCTTGGCTCTGCGGCCAACCACCACCGTGCACTGCGGAAGGCTGTGTGTGACGTAGTGGGAGTAACGTAAAGTAATGAAAATTACATTACATACAAAAAAAACATAGAAATTCACTGAAAAAAAACAAAGGTTACAGGGATGTTACTGTTGAATCAATCAATCAATCAATCAGGGATTTGTAAAGTGCAGTACTCACCCGTGAGGTTCTCAAGGCACTGAGGAGGGGAGAGGGAGGAGGTGGGGTGGGGGAGTTGATGCTACTGTTGAACAGCCTGGTCTTGAGAAGTTTCGTGAAGGTAAGGAGGTATTTGGTCTGGCGTAGGTGGGTGGGAAGAGTGTTCAATGTTTTGGAGGCGAGGTGTGAAAATGATCTACTGCTGGTTGTAGTTCTGTGGACATGTGGGACGGTTGCGAGGGCCAGGTCAGCGGAGTGGAGATGCCGGGTCGGGGTGTAGATGGAGAGCCGTTTGTTGAGGTATTCTGGTCCGGTGTTGTGCAGTGCTTTGTGAGCGTAGGTGAGGAGTTTGAAGGTGATTTTCTTGTTGACTGGGAGCCAATGCAGGTTTTTCAGGTGGTCTGTGATGCGGAAGTGGCAGGGATGTCTAGGATGAGGCTTGCGGACGCGTTCTGGATGCGTTGCATCCTCATCTGGAGTTTGCCCGTGGTTCCTGTGTAGAGGGCATTGCCGTAGTTCAGTTTGCTGCTTATGAGGGCTCAGGTGTCCGTTTCTCTGGTTTCAGTGGGTATCCATTTGTAGATCTTTTGGAGCACACGGAGGGTGTTGAAGAAGGAGGAGTAGATGGTGTTGACTTGCTGGTTCATGGATAGTGAGGGGTCCAAGATGAATCCAAGGTTGTGTGCGTGGTCGGTGGGAGACGGAGCAGTTCCGAGAGTTGCAGGCCACCAGGAATTATCCCATGTGGAGAGGATGGAGCCGAAGATAAGGACTTCCGTCTTGTCCGAATTGAGTTTGACGTAGCTGCTCTTCATACATTTGGCGATGGCCTTCATCCTTCGTGGAGGTAGGTTTGGTAGAGTCCTTGATGAGGGAGAGGATAGGCTGGGTGTCGTCAGCATATAAGATGATGTTGAGGTTGTGGGATCGAGCGATTTTAGCGAGCGAGGCCATGTAGATGCTGAAGAAGGTCGGACAGAGGGACGAACCCTGGGGTACGCCGCAGATGATTTTGGTGGCCTCTGGACAGAATGGGGAGGCGGACTCTCTGGGTTATGCCAGTGAGAAGGGAGGTGACCCAGTCCAGGGCTCTGTCACGGATTCTAGCATTGCTGAGGTGTGAGCGTAGGGTATGGTGGCAGAAAGTGTAGAACGCAGCAGAGAGGTCCAGGTGGATGAGGGCAGTGGTTTTCCCGCTGTCCAAAATGGTTCTGATGTAACCAGTGGGGGTGATGAGGGCGGTTTCGGTACTGTGGTTGCTGCAGAATCTGGATTGGGAGGGGTCCAGGGTGTGGTTCTCCTCTAGGAAACGGGTTAGTTGTCTGTTGACGGCCTTCTCAATGACTTTTGACAGGAGGGGGAGCAGGGAGATAGGCCGGAAGTTCTTAAGGTCCTTTGTGTCCGCCTTGGGTTTTTTAAGGAGGGGGTTGATCTCGGCGTGTTTCCAGCTCTCCAGGAAGGTGGCATACTCGAAGGAGCTGTTGATGATCTTCCGTAGTTGGGGTGCGATGACGGAGCTTGCTTTGTTGAGTTTGTGGTGAGGGCATGGGTCAGATGGAGAGCCAGAGTGGATGGTGTTCATGATTTCGATGGTGTCGTTGTCGTTGACTGGGGTCCAGGAGACCAGGAGGTTGGTTGAAGGTGAATCTGTGGTGTTGGTGGTTGCCGGGGGTTCTGGGTGCTGAAGCTGTCATGGATGTCTGCTATCTTGCAGTGGAAGTAGGAGGCTAGGGAGTCACAGAGGTCTTGGGATGGCGGGATGTCCTTGACGTTGGAGCTGGGGTTGGAGAGTTACTTCACGACATTGAAGAGCTCCTTGTGGCTGTGTGTGTTGTTGTGGATTCGGTATTTGAAGGCAGTTCTTTTGGCAGCTCGGATGAGTTGGTGGTGTCTGCGGATGGTGTTTTTGAAGGCTGTGTGGTTGTCCAGAGTCTGATCTTGGCACCACTTTCTTTCGAGTCTTTGCCAGCTTTGCTTAGATTCGTGGAGGTCGACGGTAAACCAGAAGGCCTTTCTGTTGGTGTGTCTATTGGAGGGATTCTTGATTGGTGCGAGAGTATTGGCACAGGTGTTGACCCATTGCCTGAAGTTGCGGGCAGCTACATCAGTCTCAGTAGTGTCGATGGGTGGGTTCTGGGAAAGGGTCACGATAAGTTGGTCTTCGGTAACCTTGTTCCAACTGCATTGGGAAATCCGTTGTGGGTGGTGGTGTGTTGTGGGTTTCTTGTAGGAGAAGTGGATGCATCTGTGGTCTGTCCAGTGGAGTTCGGTGATATGGCTGAAAGAGACATGATTGCTGGTGGAGAAAATAGGGTTGCGTGTGTGTCCTGCGGAGTGGGTTGGTGTCATGACGAGCTGTTTGAGGCCGAGGTTGGAGAGGTTGTCGAGCAGGGTGGGGGTGTTGTTGTCGTTGGTGTTCTCGAGGTGTAAGTTTAAGACTCAGAGGAGTATGTAGTCATTGGATGTGAGAGTGTGCATGCTGATGTCGGTAATACAGTCGCTGAACTGCTGTCGTGGGCTGGGGGCCTGTAGACAAGGGTCCTCAAAGGGTGGTGTTTGGGTCAGTGTGGATTTAGAAGTGCAGGAGTTTGGTGGTGCTGAGGGTGTCTTCGGTGTTGGTTGTGATCCTGAGGGTGTTCTTGTGGATGATGGTGATGCCTCCACCTGGTTTGTTGTAGCAGTCCCTGTGGGTGATCTTGTAGCCGTCCGGGATGGCTATGGCGATGTCAGGCGCTGAGGATGGGTTCATCCAGGTCTCGGTCAGGAAGTTGACATCTGGGGAGGCTGAGTCAAGTAGATTCCATAGCTCTACTGCATGCTTGTGGACGGAGCGGGTGTTGAGGAGGATACATCTGGGATGGTTGTGTCCTGCCTTGGTGGGTGTGCCATTGGCGTGGAGGCTGGTTAAGGTGCAGTTCCGTCAGGAGAAGGGTCCGCAGGTGGTCGGCGGGGAGGCTTGAAGGCAGGAGGGAGAGCGGCTCGTGTTGAGGGCACAAAGGGTGGCAGCGCCATAGTGAAGATGTGCATGGCGGCGTTGGGGGGGACGGGAGCCAGGGGTTCTGGTGGTGGGGGCAGTTACGGTGTGGACGGGCGCAGATGGGCTTGCCTTTGGCACACCTTCGCGCTTGCGGCATGCTTGCTGCATGTGTCCACTTCGCAGCCACGCAGCGGTCGCCATTAAGTAGGGAGGTGGGGGAAGAAGAGGACAGGTGGGATGGGGACAAGAAATGGTGTGAAAAAAGGGGCGGGCAAAAAAAGGGGCAGGCCAAAAAAAGGGGTGGGGCCGTGGAAAAAGGGGATGGGGCCGCAGGGGCAGCAGCAGAGGGGGAGAGTGCGAGGGGGATAGTGAAAGTGAGAGAGAGAGAGCTGAGTGAGAGAGAAACAAGGAAAAGGAGCACTAAGGGGAAGTAGTGGAGCAGAGAGCAGAGCAAAGCAAAGCAAAAGAGGCAGAAGGTAGCCTAGTAGGAAAGCAGAGCTGTCCCACTAGACATCAGGGATGAGGCGCAGGCTGAAGCTTGCGGGTGGAGGAGGGCCTCGAACTCCTGACAGGGGTCAGGAGTTCAGAGGAGCCAGGGAAAAGGCTCTACTTAAACAGTGGAGCCACAGGAGGCAGAGCAAAGCACTGACCAGGAAATAGAAATTTTATAGAATTTAAAAAAACATACAAATTCACTGAAAAAAAAAGGTTACAGGGGCCTTATAGGTAGGAAATAGAATAAAAATAAACAAAGATATTCACTGAAAAAACAAGGGTTATAGGAATGTTAGAGTTAGGCTCACATTTTAAATGACAAAACCATAGAAATTCACATGTTATAGTTAGAGTTATCTTACGTAACTATGACTCGTGCTCTAAGGTAACTATAAGTTGCGCCCCCGCCATACACAGTTATCTGATCAATAATTTTACTGCAAATGTTACACTGACATTACCACTAATGTTATCAAAGATGTCATGAGTGTTGTAATTTGTGGGGTAATTAGGAGTGCATAGGGAGCAGTAGTTGGCAAGAGGGTCTGCGGCCAACCCCTATGACCACCCAACCCTGGGCTACATGCAGCCATCGGCCACGCGTAGTGTGGTTGCCCGCAAGACCTGCAGCCAACCCCTGTAACCATCCAAATCTGTGCTGCACACAACCAAAGGCTGGCCTTTGGAGGTTGGTTGCGAGACCTGGACTTTGACCAGGCCCTTCAGCCAACCCCTATACCACCCAACTCCATCCTGCACACAGCCTTTGGCCATGCACAGCAATAGATGGCCTCAGGTCCCCATGCCTCCCTCCCCAGGCTGATCTCGGTCCTGAAGACACCAACCACCAGGGCCTGGCCTATCTATTTGTTTATTGTTTCTATAGAAACTAGGAAACTTTCTATATAAACTAGGTCTAGGCCTAACCATAACTACTTAGTGGTGACTGCTACTAGGATATATATATGTATACACCCCCCTTCATTTAACCGTTCTCCCTTCTGTTGTGGTTCAGATCCCACTACTACCACCCCAATACACAACATATTCAGGCAGAGAACATGGTGGACTTGTCAGAGCGCCTCAATCTCTAAGCCCCAGGTGAAGGCTAAGCCCTATGGTTTACCTGCTGCTCCCTTGTGGCATTTCAGACAGCAGGCAGATTCAGCTTACCCTCCCATCCTCATAGCAATGACTCTTCTTAAGCTGGGTTTGAAGTGGCAACCTCCGCCAACAGGATTTCCAGGACAGACCCAGTGAGGTAAAACTTGTGTCCGTATTAATTTTTTGTGGTGGTGGCTGCAGATAGATTCTCAATAGTGGCAATCGTGGCCTCTAGGCCAGATTACATGCACTGTGTTTTCTGTGCTGTTATATCCTGCAAGCTAATCAGGGCTCCTGTGTTAACTTAGCTTTCCACTCTTTGTCTGCAGTGGTAGAACTAGTCTCGAGCCTGCTCAGTATAGGTCACTTATGAACTGCACAGAGAGACCAGGGTACTTTTTCACACAGTGGGTCACCTGGCTCACTCTTTTGGGTTGTCTGCTTTCTCTGGGTACTCCTAATTAATGGAATGTGCTGGGCTTCTGCTCCTAGGCTGTCTAACATCATTTCAAGCTAGGCACTCTTTTCCCTTCTCTCAGCAAGCAGAAAATCTTCTGGGTGCTTTTGTCAGACCTTTATTATCTTCAGCAGAAAGAGATGATGGTGTCCTCTCATCTCTGGGGCAATTATTCAATTTGGTGTTTTTTCACTTGGGGTGCACATTCTCACTACTTTGGTTTTGTTACCAATGCAAATCCCTTTGTCTTTTGTCTTTCAAATAAGGTATTGTTTGAACCTACACAATAAGTGCAGGTACTGGCTGTCTCCTATTATCCTGGCACATATTAGACCGATTCTTAAACTATCCCTAGGTTTAAAATGATAATTGCTGCCTTTTATGATTTTTTCAAATGCAGCACTTCCTGCATGGCTCCATAGTTTTGCTAAATGAGTTTGATGTGAATGCTTGTTTTTTGTCTTAGTAGTGGTACCCATATTCATGTGAACATTTAGGTCGTTCGTGTGATGTACCAGTTACTCTCATCCCTGGGAGACATGATGTCAGACATGCACAAGCATTGGATGTGCAACAGCTCTTGAAGTACTCTGTGAACAACCACCTTCATTGCTCAAGTTGAGTTTGGGTCTGGAACAAAGTGGTGTAGTTTGTATCCCACTTGTATGCACATTTGTCAGACAGTTGATGTAAATGCACTCTCTAAAGCTTCAGGACAGTTTGGCATGATTATCTTTGACATGCAATTTCCAGGCTATTCTCCTGGTGCAGCCAATGTGCAAATGTATATCTCATCCAGGTGACAATGGGTTTAGCTGCAAGCAAGAGCACTGAAAACATGGGGTTATTGAAATGTGTGTTCTCTGCACCTGAGTGAATCAGCCTTCCTGAAGCATTATTTTTGAGAATCAGAAAACAGAAGGCTCTATCTAGAAAATTCCTCATCTTGAAGAACAGGAACTGCAGTCCCTGCTCCAGATTTGTGTGGGTATGGCCACAACACTCGGCTGACGCTCGAACTGTTATTAAAGATTTGCGCATCTTTGTCGATACATTTGCAGTTGCGGCTTTTCATTCGGACCAGGGCCCTGCTTTTGCCTCTAAGGCATTCAGGGACACCATGGCTTCGTTGGGGGTCCAACTCCAATTCTTGTCTCCATTTCATCCCGAGGCAAATTCTGTCGTGGAGCGTTTAAATCGTGATTTAAAGCAATACTTAACGGCCAGGGTTATAGGTACGGGTCGTGGTTGGCTAGCCCACCTGTATGGAGTACAGAGAGCACTTAATAACTTGCCTAGAAGGTCACTGGGGGGTCGTACTTCATATGAGTACCTGTTTGGAACACAAATGTATGTTACTGATCTAGATGGTCCTGGTGTGGAGGCGGCAGATAGGCCCTTTGACATAAATGTTCGTGTCACTGTTTTGCAGGATTTACAACAATTCCGTGAAGATAACTCTTCTGCCAGTGCTGCCTCCTCAGGAATTAAGGATGAGCCAGTAACGCCTACTGGTTGGATACCCAGGATTGGGGATCTAGTGCGTGAAAAAGTTGCAGTAAAAAAAGAATTTGGTCCTTCTTATCGAGCACCTGTCCCTGTGTTGGGGGTGAGCGGCACGAGAACTTTGATTTTACCGCTGCTGCAAGGGGCCAAAGGAAATGGCTTTGTTTCCATTGATAATGTCAAGTTACAACATGTGGCCGATTCTGCACAGCAGACCAAGAGGGACACCCAGTAGTTCCGGAATCCCTCTCAGTACTGGGGAAGAAATCCCACTGCAGGTGATTTTCACCGACACTGTTTCCTCTCCGTGCTTGGGGAGGGTGGATGATGATCTTGCGATTGTTCCACCGACGATGATTAATATGGAATATTTTGATCAAGTTGCTGTACGTTCTACTGATGTTTCTGAACATGTGGTTTATAGCGTGCCAAGATGAGAGCCTCCATCTGCTTACGTGGTAGGAGTTTAGATTTGGCATTCCTGCGTAGGGACATTTTGTGATCACGATGACATGTTAGTTATAAAATCACTTCCTTGTCCCAATACACACAAGAGGTAGGAAATAGAATAAAAATAAAAATAGATATTCACTGAAAAAACAAAGGTTATAGGAATGTTATAGTTAGGCTCCCATTTTAAATGACAAAACCATAGAAATTCATATGTTATAGTTAGAGTTATCTTACGTAACTATGACTCGTGCTCTAAGGTAACTATAAGTTTCGCCCCCGCCATGCACAGTTATCTGATCAATAATTTTACTGCAAATGTTACACTGACATTACCACTAATGTTATCAAAGATGTCATGAGTGTTGTAATTTGTGGGGTAATTAGGAGTGCATAGGGAGCAGTAGTTGGCAAGAGGGTCTGTGGCCAACCCCTATGCCCACCCAACCCTGGGCTACATGCAGCCATCGGCCACGCGTAGTGTGGTTGCCCGCAAAACCTGCAGCCAACCCCTGTCACCACCCAAATCTGTGCTGCACACAACCAAAGGCTGGCCTTTGGAGGTTGGTTGCGAGACCTGGACTTTGACCTGGCCCTTCAGCCAACCCCTATACCACCCAACTCCATCCTGGACACAGCCTTTGGCCATGCACAGCAATAGTTGGCCTCAGGTCCCCAGGAACTGCAGTCCCACCCCTCACCCTACCATCTACCAACTGCCTCTGCTCAGGAAGAACTAATCAACAGCTAACAATGACATCATAAGGTAACCCTGTCTCCATCCTCCTCACTTTAATGTCTGGATCTCCACTATTAACCTTCAGGAATGCAGGCAATAGACTGTCTGGGGAAAGCTGTCCTCATCCTTTACCCTGTGACATGCTAAACCAGGGACATACTAAACTGAAACCACTGGCTCTAGTATTCAGACTCACATACCATAGAAAGTCCTACTATCATACGGTTGTATATTGGAAAAACGCACGCTTTTACCACACATGCCGTTACTCCACAGTCTTTACAACAAATCGTTACGATGGCATGCTTTAGGGAAAGCACTGGACTTTGGAGCTGTATAATTTGCTATTCCAACTCCAGTTTGCACCAGAGTGGGGAAAGTGTTGGACTTTAAAGTCCAACAGTGGTTTCCCTAAAGCATATCATTGTAGCAACATGCATGTTAAAGGAATTTGTGGTAAAGACGCATTTGATTTAATTGCCGCCTTATAACTTCACTGCGTGGTTCGGCCACTGTGGGAGAGGCTCCTTCCATTATCATATATGTCACACACACTAACTGCACATGCTTGTATTGGACATACACACAAGATGTCAATGCAAGGTTTTGGGATTCTGAACACGTTGGAACTTTAGACTAGAGGGTGAGTAGACTGCACTCTCACCAACAGAGGAAAAAATCTGACCATGCTATTAATTAAAAACAAGGGGCCTCATTTACAAGGCCATTGCACCAATGCAATGTCATTTGTTTTGATGCTGTGGAGGTTCAAAAAACAACTCCAAATCTACACAGTAACTCAAGAGGCCTCTAGTGTGACTTTTCACTCAAGGGCACCAACTATTGGCAATGATATGCAAGGTGGGCGTTCCTAGGCAAAAAGCCACACAGAACTGCCCCAGTGAAATTTACAACATTTCACTGCATCATCCTGCGACTTCACTCCATCAAAAATCTAATGTCTGCTCAAAACAGGCATTAAACTGATGCAGGGGCTTTTCCTATGGGAGCGTTCCACACATTCTTGGTGTAGTGTCATTTTTTATGCTAGTCCAACAGTGTTTAAATTTAGGTCCACAGATGTGTCAGAATTTTTGGTGCATCTGTGGAAACGCACGCCATGGAGCTCTGTATTGTAAATAGAGGGCAACCATGGTATCATTACAGTGTTGCAGGGCAGTTCAGGAGATCTGACGCATTGGAGCTGAAACGTCAGATTCTTGTAAATGAGGCCCAAGGTCTGCTGACACCACCACTATATTGAAATCACCCAGGCATGGAAAGCAGTCTAATGCTGACTAAGAGGCTGGTCTTCATGTGCCCTTCAGATCACATAAGAGGTCCATGTTCTCACAGTGTCATAGAACAGCCTAGTTATCTGAGCATACAATAGATTAGCATTACACCAATGCCAAAATAAAAGTCAGGATACCAGTTTCACTTGAGGTTGGGCACTTAGGTCAGGGATGCATGCTCTCTTAATATTCGGGGGGACATTTTCATCACAATATCACCATGTATACACTGACAAAAACACCCATTGACTTCAACAAACACATCAACTTATTTTCACATGCCAATACTTCCATACAACATGTAGCTAAATAAGTATTCTATCACATATACCCAGGGACCACAACATTTAAAACACCTCATAAATGCATTAATGACATACAACCAAAGGATACTTTGGCAAACTCCTATTTACTTTTTTAGATGCAATTTATTTACAGGATTGAATATTGCCTTATGGCCACCATGAAGCACCAGTAGAGTCAGTTGAGATTATGGGTAATGTCAGTAAAAGCTAAAGCAAGTAGGAGTCCAATCAAATGTGAGGTATTTACCTCTGCTTAGTATTCACAGTTTACTTCTTCTTTAGTTGCCTATGATCGGCAGAACGTATTCTATAGCCAGGTGTGTTCTGTAGTAAAAGTGGGAACACTGTGCTCTCAAGATGAGAAAGATTAAGGTGTTTCAGAGCAATTAAATTAAAGTGCTGTGATAGCTGACAATTGCAACACTCTATTTTTAATAAATTGACATCTGATTCAAAATGGGCTGAGGCAGTCTTGTACAATGTGTCAGTCAATAAAAACCAAACTGAAAAGCCATTGTAGCAAGAAAGGAATAATTGTGCCTAATGAAGATGTAAGATCAAGCAGAATACACGAACTTGCAGCCACTCTTTTCAGACCACCCAAATCAGATAGTATTGCTATTTCTGCACTCTTACCTGAATTGAAACTGGTTCACGTTGTTTTTATTCTCCACTTAATAATGTAACATTGTTGTCACACAGCATTGCAGGGCTTGTGATATAAAGGACAACTAAACTATGGTTTGAGCATTTCCTACCCCATCATAGTATTTTTTAACATAGGTCTAACCTTTCATTTTAGTTTCTGCATCACAATTCTTGTTATGAAGAAACCCAATCCAGCCTCTGCACTGGACAGCATTACAGCCATCCCCACCATTTACAAGATCACCAGACTAGACCATCAGCACAAGTCTGGAGGTGAGTAGCCATCAGATTCAAAGATACCATCAGCTGCAGTATCTACATGAACAACCCCACCAGGTACATGGAACCCATCGCGTTCAAGATATGCATCACAGCCAATTTTTCCCTGAATGAAACCCTCGAATACAGACCGCCAGGACCCCACACCAGTTTCACAGAAACATCACGAACTTCGTCGCACCCCTCATCATCAGCAACAGCACCTTCATTCTCCTCTGCACTCTTAACACCTAAAAGACCTCATTGATCCAACCTCTGTTGCCCTGCTAAAAAAATACTAGAACCTTTGGCCTCACCCAGCACATTACTGACCCCACTCACACTGCCACACTAGATCATATAATTCGGAATTAACTATGTGTGTCCACATATATTTGGTTCAGTAAAATACATTTAGAAAGTTTTCTCTTATCTTTTCTTGCAATATTTTCATGATGTTAGTAATATATCTTGAGAACAAAGACCTAAGCACTCATAAGATTATAAGTCACAAAAGTGTTACTGATAATACAGATTATAAACAAAATAAATCATTGATTAAGAGAATAATTTAAATATATAATTGAACAAAGGTCCAGTGAAATCTGTGCGTAGTGAACATTTCATCTTTTCATATGACGAAAGGCAGCTTGAAGATTCCATCATTCAGAAAAGGAAAACGAACAACAGCCAACACGTGTTTCGTCATGGGGGGTATACTCCCCTTGACTTTTTCAAGGCTCACTAGAAAAATTCCAAAACAGCAGTAATGCCCCAACCGAAATCGATTAATAAGACTACCGTTTGTAAAGATCAGCATATCAAGCCAACAAGTGTCTTCGGCACCTGAAACTACAATATCTATTCTTTTGAACAGAGCTCGGTTTACCGGCTCCAAGACCACGGCCCCCCCATGACGAAACACATGTTGGCTGTTGTTCGTTTTCCTTTTCTGAATGATGGAATCTTCAAGCTGCCTTTCGTCATATGAAAAGATGAAATGTTCACGACGCACAGATTTCACTGGATCCTTGTTCAATTATATATATGAATTATTCTCTTAATAAATGATTTATTTTGTTTATATTCTGTATTATCAGTAACACTTTTGTGACTTATAATCTTATGAGTGCTTAGGTCTTTGTTCTTAGGTTTTTTCTATCTGTGTTATCACAGAGTTGGAGGTAGAGAAGATTCCTCCTGGGCCGGGAGCACCTATGTTTATACTATAAGGGGAATGTTGGGAGCGCTTCCTTTTCCATCTTTGTTCCAACCAGCAATTTTATGTTTTTGAACAGTAATTTCTGCTGTAAATATTGATAACAAAATGCTGAAATTTTGTACATGGAATATAATCTCTTTTAGCAATATTCTCAATGTGGCCTTCGAAGATAAAAGGCTTTAGGCATTCAGTAGCCATCTTCAAACTGTATAAAATGATAGAATCCTCTGGTGAGCAGCTGCCTGAGTAATACTGTTTTACTAGTAAATCTGTTTTCAATGCTTATAGACTCTTCAATACTGAGATTTCTTGTGGGAGAAATAATTGATTAATTCATAAATGTTCCCCCAAAATATCACTTGGTTAAAAGCAAGTTTGTATTTATAAGGTAGTTTTGCAGTGGCATAACAAAACGTGAGCCCCCCCTTCAAGATATCCTGAAGGAGTCTCACACACTCACATCAGTAGGGGCTGAGCAGGGCCCCTCCAGTATGGGTAAGCCTGCCCCCCAGCACACTGTGGGAGCTTAAGGGTTCTCTGTTATGTCCCTGTAGTTTAAAAACAAAATGGAGTACCCTGTTTCTTAATGTTCAGAGTTCAGAATGTGTGATTAAACATTAACACAAGAAATTAACAATATTAGATTAATTTGAGTTTGCAATATGAAAATTAGCATTGCAAAGAAATCATATTTCAAAAACAAAACCAGAGCATCGGTGTAATCCAGAGTTTGGTGATCAATCAATCATTCTGAGTTATAAAAGGTAATGCCCAACAACACAAACCACGTTAGTCATTGCAGATTTTAAACTAAAATATTACTAACCAAAATTCGGGAGACTAAAATATCACATAAATAACAAACATAAGCTCAGAATATATAAAATAATGTACTGAAATACCACATAAATAACAAACAAATATAAAAAAACATATACTTTAAGCAAAAGTACAAACATATGTAACAGTTCAATTAGCATATTCAAAATATGGTAATGCATAAGATAAAGTTTCCGAAGTAAAACTTCAACCATTCAAATTGAATTGGCTAATCCCTGTTTGGTGAATTTAACATGTGTATAAAGCCATAGTGCCATGGTGCAAAAATACACCTATGGCATTGAAAGTTAAAATTGAACCTGCGGACTGTAGCATTTACTGTACCATCCACTGGTATCCCAATGGAACAAATGGCTTCAGGCCTACCATTGTAACCTTAATGCTGCAGTGTAAAACCACCTACTTTTTAAATACTACTGAGCCAGCTCTATGTACGTCTTGTAGCTAATACGGTAGAGTGAATGGCATTTAAAAGTGGTGTTACTATGCTCCTACAGTCATTGACAAGGCCCTAAAAGCTATTTTTGCTGTGGCAAGCTTAGCTGTGCTATGTAGAAAGAGGAGAACAGGTTAAAATATTAATACTGTATCATGGGAATGGGATGAGTTAGTTAAATGTTAAACTACTGTCTTCAATATTTAATAACTATCCAGTTTAATTAAGAAGTTGGCTTTTTAATAAATATTTGATAAAAGTAACTTTTAGGAAGTTACCATTCAGCTACCTGAATTTTAGAAGGCTAATTAGCATTAACCTCTGTCAACCCCCAACCTGTCCTCAGCCTGAAAGAGGATTGAATGAGTTGTAAAATTCCACCCAGAAGCACATTATAGTCTGACCTGCTTGGGCAGAGATGGCTCTCGTGAACTGAATATCCTTGGTGAGGGTTCTGCCCCTCCTTTTGACAAAACAGTATCAAATGCTGCATTATATGTCTGTCTGAAGCACAGGCAAAAGTTTTCAAAGGGACCAAACAGGATGGCAAGACCTTTCATGTGTATTCCCTGTCTGGTTTCTGAAGGGCCCTGTGTCTGTTCTACCAGACTTTTTACTCTGGGTTGTTTGTAGATGCAGTTTAGTCTTTTAGTCTTAGATGTGGAAGGTCACTAGGATTACCGTAATATCCTCTCCCTCACTCTCCCAGCCTTGGAGCCCAAGTTTAGTGTGGTTGAAAACCTTCATCATCTTGGATTTGCCCAGACACATGTCAATTTGAGCCTGTTTGCAGTAAATCAAAGTGGAACTACTGCAAAAAAAGGCAGGTCCAGTCCTGGGAACCTTTACTCCATTGTTTAGAGAGGAACTAGGATGTCACCCACCCACAGCCTGGTAAACCCTGCAAAGCTGGACCCTCATGCTGTCAGGACTCTGCAATGCAAAGATATTCCTCTGTCAGACCCCTATCATATGATCCTAGTTGTAAAGTATACCTGTTTCAGTTTCAGAACTTTATTTGTGTTAACTGTTTCAGTCTGCTGTTGCAGCACTCCTTTTTGATATTCTTGACAATTCAGAGATATTGTGACTGCGTGCACCATTTGGCCATATTGCTTGTTGAACTACCAAATAAAACTGGTAGACATCTGGACTACAATACATAGAACTCTTTAGCAAGGACGATCTTGGGTGTGGTTTAGCATAAATACTGACCACACCCAAGAACACGTGCTTAGTCTAGAGTGCTTCCAGTGCACATGGGTGATTCTTAGAGGACTCCCTGAGCAGCAGTACAAAGGGCTGCATATTTCACATTCTCTTTGCTCCAGATTATCCACAGAGGGCAATTGCTGGAAACATCATTGTGTGATCAGATAGGCCAATGTACTAAAGATGGGTGTGGTGCATAAAAAACAATTTCTCTAAGTACTAAATAATTAAAGAATGTCTTGATTTAATAGCATTCTCAGAAGTATAAGAAATCTGGATGCTAAAATTTGTTTTTTGGGGCTTGTAACAAAAGTATAGAAGTAGAATTCCAAAGTAATTTTGAGATGTATCTAAAAACTCTTAATGATTCCCTAGCTTTGAAAGTTAGGAAGAGCCTGGCAATGGCTAACACTAACAAATGGTATTTTATAATGTTGATGTGTCAAGACCCTTATTAACAAGTGTAATTGTCCACTTGCATGTTGTGTCAGAAAACTTGTCCGAATGTTAATCTGAAATTATGTTCATTTCAGTGAAAAGACCCAAAGCAAACTAAATGTGGTAGATCCTTACTGTTACTGATCCCCCATTCCTGTTCTGAATGAGAGAAAAAACACAACTATTTAATCCTTGAAAGTAGGAAAGAGTTAAGAGTTAATTGATAGGTGTTAGACCTGGCATCCTTGGAGTGGCTTCTCCTAACTTTTTGCTCTCTGACCTTCTGTTTTTTTGACTCATTTTTGCTAGCTTTTAGGAATCTGTATACCTTACCACTGCTGACCAGTGCTAAAGTGCAGGTGCATTGTACTCTAAAACAATGCAACATTGGCTTCTCCACAATGGGCATATTCAGCTTACCTGTGCCCAGGATCTGTAAATTAAATGCTGTTAGTGGCCCGCAGCACTGATTATGCCACCCACTACAGTAGCCCTAGAAACATGTGTCAGGCCAGCCACTGCAGAACCTGTGTGTGCAATTCAAACTGTCATTTCGACTTGGCCAGTGTACCTAGTTGCCACTCTCAAACCTTCCTTTTTATTACATGTAAGTGTGAGCGCTGAAATTTTACTAATAAATATTTTATGTATTTTATATCCTGAAAATGCCTAGAAAATGTCTTAACATAGAAAATTACAATGTAACTCATAAAATGTGCCCACTTGAATGGCAGTCACTTATTATAAAATGTTGTATTAAAGATATATTTATGTTTATTGAGAGTCTACATTAATGATAAAATGCAGTAATATGTCATACTTTAGATTAAATGCTATGTATTAGCTCAAATTAACAGTAGACCTCAAGTTCACAAGGCCTAAGCTTTAGTACTGCACTATCATTTATTAAAAAATGCAATGTCAGAATAAAATATGATCTCATGCTTGCTGAATAGAAGATAAATAACTGTTTTCAGTTTTGAAGGTTGACCAAATTTTACGAATGAGCAAATGTTTTTCCTGTCTTCATAAGCTACTGCGTATTAGGTAATGTGTGTAGAAATATGAATGTACTAAAGTTGTGTTAGAAATGGGGTTTCTGGTTGGCTAGGGTATGCACCTCAGTTAGGCAGAACCTACCCACTCTAGTCAGGGCTAGGGAGTTACACGTCCAAGATAACCCCTGCTCACCCCCTTGGTAGCTTGGCACGAGCAGTCAGGCCTATCCCAGAGGCAATGTGTAAAGCGTTTGCACAACACACACAACACACGTGAGGCAAAATGTACACCACAAAGTAAACACAACACTGAACTATGTAAAAATAATCTGTATTGCACAAAACATAATTAGACCAACATTACACATAAGTAATACCCTGCTACCTTAGCAGTTGTCAGAATGTTACACAAGTTACTAATATTCTGCAAGAGTATGCAGTTGTCACATTAGAACACATAAGTACTCAGGATTCTGCAACATAAGCAGTAATCAGGAATTACAGTAAAGGTTATATGCACTTCTCATGAACAATTCCTAAATACAGATAAAAGGAACCTTAGAGAATATCTCACAAGTCATATAATTTATATCAGCTAGACATGCCATAAAAAGGAACATTAGCACATATATGTAGGGGCAGGAAACAGGTAGGAAATCTAAAACATCCAAAAGTCTTACGAGGCTCCTAGAGCCCAGATTCCCTAAAAAGTACCTGATTTCTGGTGAGGAGGCACTCCCCGTGCCTAGAAGATGAGCAAAGGGGAGCCCCTGCCTGCACTGAGAAGAACTGGACTTGCTCTCCACATCCTTGCAACCGAGAATCTCCAAGGGCTTGCTGGCTTGCCCTCTGCTCTCTGCAGTCTCAGGGACATCAAAGACTGCTTGCAATGTTCCTTGTGCTGCTGCTGCTGGAATCTGCCTTGTGAGTCCTACCCTTGCCTGAGGTGTCCCTTCCCAGTCCTGGGCCTCAGAAGTTGGTTCGGCAGCTGCAAACAGCAAAAAGTGACTCATTACCCTGAGTGCGGCAGAAAATCGATGTACCACCTCAAGAAATTGATGCATCACATCTGCAGTTTCAAAGAGCAACATATTGTCCCGAGTGTGGCAGAAAAAACAACGTTGCACATCCCATTGATGATGCAGCAGCTGCCCGATGACAGTGGCTTCACCACTGCGCGACCAGCTGACAACACTCTGCTTGGCCTGCCGACAACGCATCTCATCCACTTCTACAATACCTGACAATGATGCATTGCCCTTAGTGAGGGAGCAATATTGATGCATTGTACCCCCAGTGATGACACACTGCTCACCCAAAGGTACTGTTTCAGCAGACCCTGCAAGGGTGCTGCAGCTGGCCTATTCTCCATTGTGGTCTGCCTGGATTTTGACTATGCAGCGGTCTCTCATGTCCTCAAATAACCTTTTTACCGTTATGGACTTTGTTGGACTTTTGCTTATGCAGGGTCATCCCCAGTCCTTTTGCCTCCTGCCTCCTATTTGTTTCTGACCTGTTGCTGTTGGCTTTTCAACTCTGAGCACTTTACCACTGCTAACCAGTGCTAAAGTGCATATGCTCTCTGTGTAATTTGTATGTAATTGGTTTATCCATGATTGGCATATTTGATTTACTAGTAAGTCCCTAGTAAGGTGTACTAGAGGTGCCAGGGCCTGTAAATCAAATGCTACCAGTGGGCCTGCAGCACTGGTTTTGCCACCCAAATAAGAAGCTCTGTAATCATGTCTCAGACCTGCCACTGCAGTGTCTGTGTGTGTATTTTTACACTGTAAATTCGACTTGGCAAGTGTACCCACTTGCCAGGCCTAAACCTTCCCTTTTCTTACATGTAAGGCACCCCTAAGGTAGGCCCTAGGTAGCCCCAAGGGCAGGGTGCAGTGTATGGATAAGGTAGGACATATAGTAATGTGGTTTATATGTGCTGACAGTGAAATACTGCCAACTTCGTTTTTCACTGTTGCAAGGCCTGTCTCTCTCATAGGATAATATAGGGGGGGGGCTACCTTTTGAATATGATTAAAGCGTAGATTCCCCTAGAGAGTAGATGGACATGTGGAGTTTGGGGTCCCTGAACTCACAATTTAAAAATACATCTTTTAGTAAAGTTGATTTTGAGATTGTGCGTTTGAAAATGCCACTTTTAGAAAGTGAGCATTTTCTTGCTTAAACAATTCTGTGACTCTGCCTTGTTTGCGGATTCCCTGTCTGGGTCAGTTTGACAGTTGGGTTGTTTTTCACCTCGCACTAGACAGTGACACAAAGGGAGCTAGGGTGTTACCTGCATTTCCTGATTAGCCATCTCTGCTAGGAGGGAGGGGTGGAGTGGTCACTCTCATGTGAAAGGACTGTGCCTGCCTCTGATAATGCAGGCTCCAACCCCCTGGTGTGTGTCTGAGGCCTTGCCTGGGCAAGGCAGGATTTCACAAGTAGGTGTGAGTTCCCTTTAAAGAAAGGTGACTTCAAAGACTAAAATGGGTATAAGAAGGGCACCCAAATCTACAGACTTTAGAAACACTTCTGGAACCAAGAGGAACCTCTGCCTGGAGAAGAGCTGATAGCTGAGGAAGGAGTGCTGCCGTGCCTGTGACTGTGCTTTGTTGAGCTTTCCTGCAGTGCTGCTTCTGCCAGAGTAAGAGGGCAAAGAGTGGACTTTGTGTGCCTTCCATCTTGTGAAGAAATCTCCAAGGGCTTGAGTTAGAGCTTGCCTCCTGTTGTTTGAAGTCTCAGGGACAGCAAAGACTTCTCTCTGCCAGCACCTGGAGTCTCTGGAGAGACTCCTGCTCTGACAAGTGGTGCCCTATCCAGTCCCTGGGCCCTTGAAAGAAAAGCTGGTGGAAATCCAAGGAAATCGACTTCGGATGACTCCGGACCGACGCCGCTGCTGAATCCGGTAACGCCGTCTGCACCCGACGCCGTGACCTTCGCTGGAACGCAACGCTCTTTGCAGGCCCGACGCCGCAGCAGCCCCGCTGAAGTCTGCGACTCCGTGGAAGTCGCCGCACCACGTCGTGACTGACGCCGCTCGAAGTGCACGGATTCAACGTTTCGCACAGACGCCGCGATTCCCGACTTCGCGCATCGGCTTGTTTTCACTCTTCACCAAAGGTACTGTACTTGGGGGTCTACACGACTCCGTGTCCGGTGCCGCTGGTGTCGGCTTGTTGGGAACGACTCCGTCACGACGCCGTGTTAACATCTCATCGAAGCATTTTTTTTTCTAAGCGCTATTTTTGAGTTTAATCTCTAAAAATTCATAACTTGACTTGTGTATGTCGGAATTTTGTCGTTTTGGTCTTGTTTTGTTTAGATAAGTATTTCCTATGTTTCTAAACTGGTGTTGTGTAATTTTATAGTGTTTTCATTGAGTTACTGCGTGTGTTGGTACAAATACTTTACACCTAGCACTCTGAGGTTAAGCCTACTGCTCTGCCAAGCTACCAAGGGAGTAAGCAGGGGTTAGCTGAGGGTGATTCTCTTTTACCCTGACTAGAGTGAGGGTCCTTGCTTGAACAGGGGGTAACCTGACTGTCAACCAAAGACCCCATTTCTAACATTGGTGATCAGCGGTTGGGATTTGGACTTGTATTTGTACTTGACATACAGTAATTAAGTGTACACTACTGTTTGAGTTCAGACCACTACGTGACCACATACTACTTGTTTGGTGATCTTTTGCTTTTTCTCTAAAGGACTCCTTTTTGTTCTACTTCCATGATCTTGCTGATCCCTTGATGGATTCTTTTTACTTCATTGGGAACTTATTTTCTGCCTTTAGAACTTTGCACTTGTGACCATCATGTCTCAATCTGGAGATGCAACAGCTGGAGCTGTGTTTGAAATAGAGAAACTGAAGGAGTACTCAGTTGCTCAATTGAAACAGTTCCTTAAAGATCTTGACTGTCCCACTGAGAGCTCCACCAGGGAGGGGGAGCTGCAAAAGGCACAGAGGGCCTGGGAGACAGTCAAGGAGGCTGGAGGGCACACAGAGGAGGGGAATGTGGGTGGGGAAGTGCAGAGGATACACAGTGGTGTAGTGGAGGTACCTGTTACGCCTGGGGGAGGGTCCCCAGGAGGAGTAGCAGGGTGCCACCCAAGTGTCTGACTCCTGAAGAGTTACAGGACAGACAGGCAGAGAGGGCTCGCCGGTTGAAGTTCAAGGAGTTGAGGATGCAAAGGGAGAGGGAGTTAGAAGAAAGGAGGAGGGACTTAGAGATCAAAAAGAGGATTTGGGCTTATGAGCTCAAAATGAAGGAGCTGGAAGTCATAAGGGCTGAGTCTAGCTGGAATGGTGGCAGTAACAATTTTATATCCAGTGCTGCTGAAGAAATGCACATGCCCCGAGATGTGGTGCCCTACTTGAAGGAGGGAGTTAACACACGCCAGGAGGTTCAGGGGTATGAGGTAGATCCAGTGATGCACAGGGTCCCTGAGGTGGATTGGGGAACTGGCATGGGGAGTCATATTCCTACTGGTGGGAGGGACACTCTATTGACTCTAGGTGAGAGTGATGGGGAGAGGGGTTCCCCCCAGGTAGAAGTCCTGGTTATGGAGTGTGAAGACATCCCAGAAGAGTGTGGGTTGAGTGTCAGGGACAGTCAGGTACTGTCTCACCAGTCTCAGGAGGGTGATGTGGGGTGCTTTTTCAAAGCAGAGTCACTGGATGGTTGGGTGAAGGGTACTTTGGTTAATTCATGTGAGGGGCTGAGTGATGTAATTGCTGGAGACCATATGTCTAGTCCTTATTTTCCAGAGCTATGCCAACACCAGGTGGAGTGTGAGTTCTCTGACCCCAGGGAGCTTACAATGGAGGCAGACCTCTTGGTGAGTACCAGAGAGTCTGAAGAGGCATTTGGGGGGGCTCCTCAGAGGAATGGTCTAGGTATTTCCCAACCAGGTGAGGTAGGGAAGGATTGTAGTGTCCCAGGTAGGTCCCAGTGTAGGGGGGTGGCTGAGGGACCCCATGTCCATTCTCTGAGGAGAGGGAATGGGGATGGGCTGAGGTCCAAGGTGCCCGAGATCCGGTCCCAGGTCCTGGAGAGTTCCATAAGGGAACACCAGAAGGGGAGCCTAGCCTGTACCATATGGCCATCTGTTGAGGGAGATCCCACAGTGTCAGGAGAACTTGGGGGGGCGGCTGTAGCCAGCGTCCCACCAGTTCTGGTGTCTGGCAGTACCACACCTAGTGAGGGGGTGCAGAAGTCCAGACAGAGGGTTGAGAGGGGGTTGCGGACCCCATTGGAGAACCTGGAGGGTCAGCTCTGAGAGCAGAGCCCCCCAGGAATGACCTTGGTGAGACCATTTCTGGGTTGGGGGGAATCCAGGCTCTGTCAGACGGGCAGAGGTCAGGAGACCTGCGCCAGCCAGACTCTTGTGTGGCCCTTGGGGACAGCGTTTCCCTTGAGGGGGTAAATGTGCCCCCCTGGAAGTCCTGGTGTGCCAGGCAGTGGTTCAACCGCAGGGTGGTGACTCTGGGTTGGATGACCAGGTTCAGAGGGTAAACTCTGACCTGGTGGGGGGTAGGTATGCCCCCCAGGAATTCCTGGGTTGCCAGGCAGTGGTCCAGTCTGTGGGTACAGACCCTGGACTGGAGGATCAGGTGCAGGGGATAAACCTTGACCTGAAGGGGTGGGCGGTTTGCCTAATCACCCCCCCTGGTGTGATTTTCAAGGGGTACTCGCCCTGAGGGGTGGGTGCAGAACCCTGAGAGTAGGGGAAGGGGAGAGAAAGACTCACCCCTGACCCCAGTACAATCTAAGGGTACAGACCCTGGATTGGAAGGCCAGGTTCAGGGTGTCCCCCCTGACCTGGAGGAAGGGGCTACTGCTAACAGTGCCCCTACCATGTTGTCTTCTGGGGGGGCACTCTTAGTTGGGGGTTGCACGACCACAGAAGAGAGGGCAGGGGAGGGAAGCCTCACCCCTGGCCCTGGTCCAACCTGAAGGTACAGATCCCAGGTTGGAGGACCAGTTGCAGGTTAACATCCCTGCACTGGTGGAAGAATTGTGCAGGACTGCTTCTACAAGCACCCTGACAATTTTGTACTCTGGGGGCGCCGCTCCTGCAGGGAGGGTACAGAGCCCCAGAGGGGAGGACCAGGGTCAGGTTATCTTCTCTGACCTGGTGGAAGGTAGAGTGGTCAAAGGGTGTCAGGCACCTGGGGCTATCACCCCCCACTCTCCACAGTCACAGTGGTTGGAGAGGCCTGAGGTCAGGCTCTCATCCCTGACAGTTGTCAGGGGTCACTGTGCCTTGCTGTCCTGGTGGACAGAGCTGCCCCTGGGGGGGGAACGAGAGTCACACCCCAGGGGTGGAGTGGGCAACACCACTGTATTGGCCCTGGTGGTACTATCTGCCCATTGCAATACATCTGTGAGCAAAGCAAAGTTAGGCGCTGCACAGATGGTGTCTGCAGATGTGGAGAAGGGTTCCCCATGGGTTAGCTTAGTGGGCCCTGAGAGTATGGACAGAGGGATCCAACTGGAGTCAGGAAGGCATAGAACTGGACAATGCCCCTGCTGTTGTGGGCCTGGGTCCTTGTTCTATCGCCCCAATCAGGGAAGTACATCAAGGTATTGATTGTTCTCCCCTGGCTTTAGGCTGGTAGCGGGTCATGTTGGACTTTTGCTTACGCAGGGTCATCCCCAGTCTTTTTGCTTCCTGCCTCCTATTTTTTTCTGACCTGTTGCTGTTGGCTTTTCAACTCTGAGCACTTTACCACTGCTAACCAGTGCTAAAGTGCATATGCTCTCCATGTAAATTGTATGTAATCGGTTTATCCATGATTGGCAAATTTGATTTACTAGTAAGTCCCTAGTAATGTGCACTAGTGGTGCCAGGGCCTGTAAATCAAATGCTACTAGTGGGCCTGCAGCACTGGTTTTGCCACCCAAATAAGTAGCTCTGTAATCATGTCTCAGACCTGCCACTGCAGTGTCTGTGTGTGTATTTTTACACTGTAAATTCGACTTGGCAAGTGTACCCACTTGCCAGGCCTAAACCTTCCTTTTTCTTACATGTAAGGCACCCCTAAGGTAGGCCCTAGGTAGCCCCAAGGGCAGGGTGCAGTGTATGGATAAGGTAGGACATATAGTAATGTCGTTTATACTGCCAACTTCGTTTTTCACTGTTGCAAGGCCTGTCTCTCTCATAGGATAATAAGGGGGCTACCTTTTGAATATGATTAAAGCGTAGATTCCCCTAGAGAGTAGATGGACATGTGGAGTTTGGGGTCCCTGAACTCACAATTTAAAAATACATCTTTTAGTACAGTTGATTTTGAGATTGTGCGTTTGAAAATGCCACTTTTAGAAAGTGAGCATTTTCTTGCTTAAACCATTCTGTGACTCTGCCTTGTTTGTGGATTCCCTGTCTGAGTCAGTTTGACAGCTGGGTTGTTTTTCACCTCACACTAGACAGTGACACAAAGGGAGCTGGGGTGTAACCTGCATTTTCTGATTAGCCATCTCTGCTAGGAGGGAGGGGTGGAGTTGTCACTCTCATCTGAAAGGACTGTGCCTACCTCTGACAATGCAGGCTCCAACCCCCTGGTGTGTGTCTGAGGCCTTGCCTGGGCAAGGCAGGATTTCACAAGTAGGTGTGAGTCCCCTTTGAAGAAAGGTGACTTCAAAGACTAAAATGGGTATAAGAAGGGCACCCAAATCTACAGACTTTAGAAACACTTCTGGAACCAAGAGGAACCTCTGCCTGGAGAAGAGCTGATAGCTGTGAAAGGAGTGCTGCCCTGCCTGTGACTGTGCTTTGTGGAGCTTTCCTGCAGTGCTGCTTCTGCCAGAGTAAGAGGGCAAAGACTGGATTTTGTGTGCCTTCCATCTTGTGAAGAAATCTCCAAGGGCTAGAGTTAGAGCTTGCCTCCTGTTGTTTGAAGTCTCAGGGACAGCAAAGACTTCTCTCTGCTAGCACCTGGAGTCTCTGGAGAGACTCCTGCTCTGACAAGTGGTGCCCTATCCAGTCCCTGGGCCCTTGAAAGAAAAGCTGGTGGAAATCCAAGGAAATCGACTTCGGACGATTCCGGACCGACGCCGCTGCTGAATCCGGTAACGCCACCTGCACCCGACCCCGTGACCTTCGCTGGAACGCGACGCTCTTTGCAGGCCCGACGCCGCAGCAGCCCCGCTGAAGTCCGCGACTCCGTGGAAGTCGCCACACCACGTCATGACCAACGCTGCTCAAAGTGCACGGATTCAACATTTCCCACAGACGCCGCAGTTCCCGACTTCGCGCATCGGCTTGTTTTCACTCTTCACCAAAGGTACTGTACTTGGGGGTCTACACGACTCCGTCTCCGGCGCCGCTGGTGTTGGCTTGTTGGGAACGACTCCGTCACGACGCCGTGTTAACATCTCATCGAAGCATTTTTGTTTCTAAGCGCTATTTTTGAGTTTAATCTCTAAAAATTCATAACTTGACTTGTGTATGTCGGATTTTTGTCATTTTGGTCTTGTTTTGTTTAGATAAATATTTCCTATTTTTCTAACTGGTGTTGTGTCATTTTATAGTGTTTTCATTGAGTTACTGTGTGTGTTGGTACAAATACTTTACACCTAGCACTCTGAGGTTAAGCCTACTGCTCTGCCAAGCTACCAAGGGGGTAAGCAGAGGTTAGCTGAGGGTGATTCTCTTTTACCCTGACTAGAGTGAGGGTCCTTGCTTGAACAGGGGGTAACCTGACTGTCAACCAAAGACCCAATTTCTAACAGACTTCTAAGCAGTGTTTTTGCATTTAATCTATAAAAATTCATATCTTAATTTCTAAAGATTGGATTTTTTTCATTTTTACCTTGTTTCAATCAGTAAATATTATCTATTTTTCTACACTGGTGTTGAATCTTTTTGTAGTGTCTTTCACTGTGTTACTGTAATTAAGTGTTGCACAACTATTTTACATATTGCCTTCAAGTTAAGCCTGCCTGTTCCCTACCAAGCTACGAGAGGGTGAGCACAGGTTAATTTAGCTTGAGTATCTGACTTTCCTTGATTAGGATTCTGTCTATACTTGGACAAGGTTCATACCTCTGCCAGGTAGAGACCCGATTGCTAACAATAAGTACTGGAAAAGTTAAGGTCAATATTTCTCCTCATTTTTTCCTCTTTCTATGTGTGCTGCATCCTGCAGCACACAAAGAATGAGGAAAAAGCTTCCTAGGCTTGTTTTTATGCCGGAAGGCGGCCCTTCCTGCATTCAATCCTACATGCAACACAGCTACCCTTACACAATGGTGTAACCGTGCCTGCATTGGCGCTAGGTTGCCAAAACAGCAATAGTGCAGGGGGGAAGGACTGGAATGTGTTGTATGCCATAAATATTTCCCTCCACCAAACTCCCATAAGTATGGGCTTGAGAGTCCCTAAGTGCTCCCCCTGAGGTCCTGAGGGCCTTGGAGGGGTACTCCTATGGTTGCTTGAGCAACAAATAAAGCTTAGGAACTTTTTCAAAATGTTTTACTCCCAAGCCACATGGGGAACAACTGTGAAAATTATTTCAGCGGAAGTTCCAGAGCATTGGATTAAATTTCAGGTTTGTCCTATGTGAAGACAAAAAAATCATCAGAAAAACAACAAAATCTCTTTTCAGATTGTAATGTAAATACTTTTTGGGACTTCCCTACTTCCAGGCCCTAGCAGATGAATCTATTTGCTGTACCTGATCAGAGCTCCATTGTGGGCAGCTTCAAATCGCAGATTTCTACTGTGACCCTTGGCCACATATAGCACTTTGCACTTCCTGGTGCTATTCTCTCCCAAACCTTTAAAAACGCCATATCCCTCTATTGGATTTTTGTCAGTTTGGTATAATTTTGTTTATTCAATTTTTCTCCTTTTCATAAATTAGACTGGGTTCTTTGTGTTATCTTTTTGACTTTTTAACTGTTTCAGTACTTAGAAATGCTTTACACATTTTTTTTGTAATCCTGTCTGGTCTGTGCAAGAGCTAGCAGGGATTGAGCTCAGGTTCAAATTATTGAAACCTTTAACTGGACCTAACAGGATAGTGACTTTATTACTTGTATTGGCCACCAATTCACACCATCTAATTAACCACTTTCTCACATCTCTGTTGTAACTTTTTCATAATAACCAGTTCAGACATATAGCACCTGACATAACTTTCCCTAATGAACCAATGGGGCCTGTACCCTTTATCATTGGCTCATCAACAACTCAGACCTACTTTATAGAGCATAAATCTTCTTACTATAAAATCATCAAATATACATTCATACACGTAGTAATATGTGCAAAACAATGAACAGCTCCACCTAGGAGGTCCTAACAAGGTTTCTCGCAGTGGAAATCACCTACCCCCAGGATTTTGTGAGAGAGGGAACCAACAGCAAAACCCTTGCTAACAATAGTAATCTGAGAAAATCTAAGTACCGCAATATCTGTCTACAGCCTTTACCACAGTGCAATAATAATCCACATAGAAAGGTCTATTGCTTTTAACATGTGCGTTTCACAGTAAATCAGTCAGGCTTATTGTTTTTTCATCACCTTTCATAATTAACGTATCAAGCATATGGAATCTGATATAACCTAACAGAATACACGAATCAGACCTATAGAGTTTAGCACTGGATTTTCGACTTCAGAGGTACAGTAGTGTCTCTGGCAGAGTGTGAGCATATCCTGGTCCTCGGTCAAAGGTGGCGGTACAAATTGTCAGGCTCTGTGTAATCCCTAAAATGTGCTAGCCCTGGGAAGTGCGAATGAACGGTGGCAACTTAAGCAATTGGACTTGAATAGTAACAACCGAAAATGCCCCTATAACATGTTGGAATTTATTCGTGCAAATGAGGGAACACCCATCTGAAAATCAGCGGAGAAAGTTCCCTTGCACGTTTGGTATTAAAGAAGTAGCCACAGGCCCCCTCCTGTAATAGCAACTCTCCCCACGAATCGAACGTACAGCGCTTGTGCTGACAAAGTTTATTAACTAATTAATGGTTTTGTTCAACTCAGAAACCAAAGATAATCCTTAATTTGATGTTAACAGATTCTTAATTATGAGTACCTTTATTTAGTGAATTCTGAAATGCATACTTAAATATAGCAGAGAATTTAAGATGTCAGAATTCTGGTGATATTAAATGCAGTAATAGAAACAGAAATCTGAAAGCATCTGTTACTTTTGACACTGAAAGACAATTGTGGTATGTGTTTCAAGCTCAGACATGAGAAATGTCTACTTATCTGTGTTAACGTTTGACATATCGTAGGTAACAACTATGTATACAGGGAGTCAAGTTGTGGTCTACGTGAATCTGATCGTTTGAAATAATTTGTGTACCATGAGAACGTGAAGGCATGGACAGTAATGCACAGTGTTCAGGCGTTTTTCGTGCCAGAATTCACATAGGATAACTGTCCGGGGAGTGGGCCCAAAAGATACATCTTCAGTTGTTGGCCATTGTCTCACCTGTTTGAAAAACGGCCAGCGTCGCAGGTGGGGGTCCAGCGGAAACAAACAGCTCGGCGGGGATGTCTAGCACTTGTTGATGAATTCGTAGCCCAGACTGCTCTGGTCTTCCTCTTTTGCACATCTGTGGCTCTGGCATGCTGCCCGGGGGAAGGACATGCAACCGAGGTGAAGCAGTCTGAGCCAAGGCACAGACAAGAAACATCCATATCTTTCGAGAGACAGACGAACATCTGCGTGGGTGGGAAAAAGAACAAATTCCAGACCAGTGTCTGTCCCTCGATTCAAAATGGACATCACTGCAGATGGCACTGTTCAATGTTTTATCCCCTCATACATTATTCTCAAAAGTACGGATGCACGCCGACCTATTTTTATCCAAGTGAAATATTCCAATCTGCTCCGTTTCGAGTGCCAGGCAAACTTCGGGAGTGTTGGAATTGGAGGACGGCACGGCAGGGCTTTCTTCCTATGTCAGTGCTCATTCCTGCCCTACCGGACGATCAGAACCACCCAATTTCCAAGAATTGTGTTAATATATGGATATGTCAGCCATGGCAAGTGGTGGCGCTAAATTCAGATTCCTGCTTCATTTGGGGGTCAGGTGAGATGCTTTTGCCTATTTAATGATGGAGATGGGGCGAACACCTGCTCTGTTGCATTGATTCAGTAACGTTTTCACTGTCTATTTGAAATTTTCTGCACGTGAGAAAAACAGAACAGTTTATAACGGCATATCTATCTATCTAAAAAAAAACATTGCAAATTCCCTGGCACTTTCGGTTGAAGCGACTTACGTTGCAAATCTAAAGAGGGTTGAAATGGTTCTGTTGTACCTAAACACCACCACCATAAACTCTCTCATAGAGACCTCGCACATGATTTTGCAACATGACAAATCATGTGGCTTCATTGCTGACATCATAAATGGCATCACAGAACAGCAAAGGCATCATCGGATTCATACTAGAAATAGGATATGACCTGTGCCAGTCTCTATACGGACCATTGATCATTATCCATTCCTGGTACACAGAGGAGTGTCGGGCAAAGCCTTCAATCCTGCCTTATGTGTATTGTCCACAAGTGATAAGACACACTTGTATGTAGAGTGAACTATTCATGGCATCTGGCTAGGCACTGTGCATGCTAGTCACTGGGCAAGGATCATGTAGGTCATGATATGAACCAAAGCCCCTTATGGAGCATGCAGTGCTGATACTACGCCTATCTGTTGGGAAGTGGGTTATTAGTGATGGCAGGTAGGTACCTACACTTAGCAATAGGCCACAAACCCCAACTAGGTCCAGTCAAGGTGTCAATAAATTAGTCCTTGCTCAACCCTTGGTATCATTGCCCACCAGCAGTTAGGCTGAACTTAGGAGACAGATGTGTAAATCATCAAAAGAGTAATAAAGTGACACACAAAACTCAATAAAAATCGGACCCCAATTTATAAAAATAGAAACTATTTTTAGCTTTAAAATGACAACAAAACAACAAAAATCCAAGGTAGGGAACCAGAAATAGGATTTTTTAAAGATTTAAGGTCTGATTACGACATTGGCGGAGGGGATTCCATCCCAAATGTGACAAATATCCTGCCTGCTGTATTACAAGTTCCATTATATCCTATGGAACTTGTAACACAGTGGACAGGATATCCGTCACATTTGGGGAGGAGTAATCCCCCCTGCCAAGGTCATAATCAGCCCCTAAATGTTTTCTAGTGCCTAAAAACCAAAAGCGCCACTCTGGGACATCTGGTTGCACTCGACCGGTGCAAAGTCAAAATTTGAGGCCGACCACGATAGAGCCATGCTCGGCTACACTGGGCTGGTGTCAACACCAGAGCAGTACGCGCTCTATTGGCGACAAAAATGCAAAAACCCAGCACTCTCAAAACAACGTAATTTATGCATTGTGCTGATATGTTGTGGTTTAACCTTTTGCATTGCAGAGTTCAATCCTGAAAACTTATTTTTAATATGCTTACAAATACTGTTCCTTTGCAATGTATTGCTGCAGGATTTCAAAGTGTGTTACGGTGTGGCCTCTTTCCAGGGCCTTCCAGAGATTTTCCCTGCAACATGCCTGGGCGTGGTTCTGGGCTGGGCCAAGAATCTATAAAAGAGAGCCAGCCCAACTCCCAGTGCTCACTATTCAGAGGTCCCGGTGCGGAGCAGCAGCTTCTTCCTGAGCTCCTGTCCCGGCGGTCTATTTGGATCTTCCAGTTTTCTGTCCTTCATCCTTCATTGGTGATCATTGTTCCAGGTAGTAAGACGGTGGTTGGACTATCCCGACACCGTTATTGAGAATTTTCATATTCTTGGTTTAATTCTTAAATGAGTAACAGATTACTTGCGTGCTACCATTTCTTGACATTTATATGGTAGTTTACAAATAGGCAAGACGCGCGATTTGTTTCATAAAGGTTTGACTTTGTTATTCATTGCGTGCTACCAGTTCTTGACATTGGCATGGTGGCTTAAGAATCGGCAAGACGCGCACTTCATTTTATGGTGTTTAAAACATTGTTGTCCATTGCGCGCTACTATTTCTTGACATTTACATGATGTTTTACGAATTGGCAAGACGCGCAACTTGTTTCATGAGGCTTTAACTTTGTTGTTCATTGCGGGCTACCATTTCGTGACGTTCACATGGTGGCTTAAGAATCGGCAAAAGAAGCGCAATTCGTTTCATTGTACTTTGATCTTGATATTTATTGTGAGCTGTTATTTCTTGACATTTACATCGTGTTTTACTAATCGGCAAGACGCGCGATTCGATTAATGATGATTTGACTTTGTTATTCATTGCGTGCTGCCATTTCTTGGTATTTTACATGGTGACACTCGAATCGGCAAGACGCACGATTCTCTCCTCGAGCTTATTTCATGTTGTTTATTGTATGCCACTATTCTAAGATATTTATAATGTAATATTCGAGTTGACAAGTTATGTGATTTGTTTCCTGAATCCTTATTGTGTTATTCATGGTGCACAATCCTTTTATGGTGTTTACTATATATATATATCTGCAATATGCGCAATTTGTGTTGAAACATTTTAAGAGTACACAGAAGGCCAGAGTTTCTAGATGCAATATTGTATGGTCCTAGTATGCATTCTTAAAACAGGATTTATATGACTGGTTTAAAATTTAGTCAGAATGTTTTTCTGATTCTCATGTAAAGGAAAGTACTTGAATAAGAAAGTTTTCATTTAATTCATCTTGATTCCCCTACAGGTATACGGCCATCTTGAAACTTAGGGGGTTATTCTAACTTTGGAGGAGTGTTAATCCGTCCCAAAAGTGACGGTAAAGTGACGGATATACCACCAGCCGTATTACGAGTTCCATAGGATATAATGGACTCGTACAATGGCTGGTGGTAAATCCGTCACTTTTCTGTCACTTTTGGGACGGATTAACACCTCCTCCAAAGTTAGAATAACCCCCTTAGTCATTTTAATCTTAACTCTTAGATTGTTCATGTTTTCAGACTGACTAGACTTAGAATCATAGTCTAGTATTGATTTCAGGAGATATAATTTTCATATTGTGTGTTCTAACCTTTTTCTTACTACAGGTCTCCATCCCAGCTGCTCCCTTCCTAATCCCCTCTTCCCCTCTTGAACTCTCTCAGTCTTTGTGATTTATCTATCAGAGTCTTGGAGCTGTTCAGTGGTGGACGTGTTGGGAACGTGCACAGACCCTGAGGATCTGGTGACTCTGACAGCTGGAGACATCGGTTAAGGTTTTACCTTCACACTTAAAACATTTCTTGAAGATTTTCCTCTGACTGGGACGAAGTCACAAGTTGAGGCCGACCACAATGGCGTCCTCTTTGGGTACACTGCGCAGAAGACCTCAGTAAAGTTTTTACCTTGGAACTTAGAGATTGTTTTGGGAAGATTTCCTACGACCGGGACAAAGTCAAAAATTGAAGATGACCACGATGAAGCCGTCCTTGGATACACTGTGTAGGAGACCTCAGTCAAGCCTCTACCTTCGGATTTAAAAACTTTATCTGAGCTTTTCTTCCATGACGTTGGGCGATCCTCCTCAGGAAGCTGATTTCAATGCAATGTCATCAGATTTTCTTTCCGTGAGCCCCTGGTCAAATCCCAGAAGTCAGGGGCTCCGGAGCTTATCAGCAGGACAAACCTGCCAGTCAGGCTAAGTCACAGTTAATGCCGTCGGCTTGAATATCGCCTTCGGGTCGGTCCACTTACGGAGCTTTTTTCCATGGTTGCTTCAAACTTCTCCAAACTTCTGGATCTTCTTCCAGAAGTACATTTTGGGTCCACAAAGTGTCCATAAACTTACTCCAAGGTTCCAGAAGCTCTGAATTGCTCCTTGGAGGTTGGGACTGCAGTTCCCAGAATGCACCTGCTCAAACCCCTTAAATAGCCACTGAACACTGCTCAGCTGGGCTATTCTTGCAGGACTTGATGCAGGGGACACTGGTCAGCTCCTTTGTACCTGTTGCATACAGGGAGCTCCTTCCTCGGATTGTAGAAGTAAGGCAAAGTCCTTTTTTTGGTGAAGCCTAAAGTAAGCGGCTAGTGCAGTCCTTCTGAGCGCATGGTCCAGGTGCAGGTCCAGCAAGGAAGTCCTTCTTCTTCTTGTCTCTTCTTCCAGCAGGGATCTGAAGTGTGGGGCAGCAATGCCATATTTATCCTTGCTCCTGGGGTGGCAAGCAGATGGGTGCTCCTGTCCAATCAAGTGCAGGCCACCACCCTCTTTAGTGACCACTTCCTGGGAAGTGTGGCAAAAATCGATTCCAGGGAGCATCATTCCTTCAAAATCCAAGATGGCAAAAGTTCAATTTTAGAGATTAGATTTAGCTGAATCCACCCACTGGAATGGCTAAGTTTCCCTTAACATACCCCTTTCCAGGCCCTCTCCTAATCCAATTGGGGGCACCTGGCTGTCTGGGGCTGCAGGAAATTGGGGATGTCCAGTTGCTGTCCCATATTCCCTTCCCTCCTTTGAAGTCCAGTTCGGCTGCCCTTCCACATCCTGTTCTACCATCTGCTGAGGCAGTTCTCCTCCTACCAGATGCTTCCTTTGTTTTAGCCCAGGCTACTTCACACCTCATCAAGGCAGCCTGGCTTAGGCTGCCAGAGACTGACCAATCAGAGAAGGGCACTACAGGGCTGAAGCTAGTAACTTTTAACAAGAGTTATAAAATGTGTTCCCTGCCCAAGTAATATTAAATTCAACAGTGGCAAGTTGTTGGATTTATTATAACTTTTAACTTGGTACCAAACTTGCTATATTCAGCTCCTTTCTATGGAATATGCAACTTTAATATTTTAAAATAAAGTTTCTCCATGTTAGCCTATGGAGCCCATTCACTACAATGAGGAAAAACAAATTTGGCAATTATTCCCTCACCAGGGCTTATAAAAAATATTTTAGAACATCCCTGCTTATGTTTACACTGCACCCAACCCTGAGGGCACCTAGGGTAGACCTTAGGTGTGACCTATATGTAAAAATAAGGTAGTTCCAAAGTCGAATTTGGGGTTAACTTTAACTTAAAAGCAGCTAGCAAGGCAGGCCTGCTTTTAAAATGGTCCTGGGCATCACAGTAGTGCACCTATTGGTATACTATCTATGCTGGAGTCCCTTAACCCCTACCCTATACTAGGGACTTATAGGTAGGTTGGTGTTGCCAATCATAATTAGCCTAATTTTCAAACACTATTTTCATAAGAGCACAGACTCCTGGACTGGTCAGCAGTGCCCAGGGTACAACCAAAGCCAGGAAAACACCACTATGAGAGAACAATGGGGGCAAAATGTGAGGGGGCTTCTGCAATCATCCCAGTTTCCCCCCCTATCCAATAATTTAGGCAATGACCTAGGATATCATGACCAAGGTGTGTTGTGTTCTCATGCAGGTGTTTATTGTATGCTGGTATTTAACATGTGAAATGCATGGCCATGGTGGCACAGGGCACAACTTGAAAGGGTTCTACAAGTGTTAACAGTTCATTGCTTAGTTCCACTCCTAACTCAGACATTTGAAAAAAATAGACCATTACTAGTATTTGCCAAATGGAAGGTAATTTTGTTAACGTCTACAACGTAAATTATAGTATATCAAAGTCCTTATAATTCCATCTATAACTCCACAGTCGAAAATACTATCTGCACTCACCTTCTGCTATACAGCTACAACATTCATTTTCTTCACATTTTCTTTAAACATTGAGTCCTTTTTTGCAGCTTTACAATGTAAAATGGTTTTATTTTTTGGCTTTAATGTGAAGTGACATGGTGTGATTATTTGTGTTGCCTTTAAAGGGTGCTGCATCAAGCAGCAAGATGGGCATTTCGTTTTAAGTCTGACACCTTGCCCTTAATCAAGAGACACCCTTCACAATAGAAGTTCATGATTGTCCTTGCATTTGGAGAAGATTAACTGGTGGAGAGAAAAGGTTTCCACTAATTCAGCTCTTCTGCAGGAGGCAGCTGTGCTCGGTATGAGAGGTGGGTGGTGAACTCAGCTCCACTTGTGGAGTTTGCTAAGTTTTTTCCACTCTGCTTAGAGTGTGGAGTTCAGAAAAACTCTGCGTAGCTGAGTTTTTTTCCCTCGTTCGTGCTCACCAACGTTAAGTTTGCAAGCAAGGAAAACCTTACTCCAGACCACCTCCCAGAGAGATTCCTCAAAGAAGGTGGTCATGGATGGTTGCTACCACTTGCACTGAGAAACCTTCTGTTCACATTGAGGAAGCTGCTGCTTGAGCAGAAAATCTACTCGGGAGGAACAAAAGAAGCAGCACCTTCTTGTGCTACATGTGGTGCAATTTGTGATGATATTTCAGCGCGGGACAAACACCCCGTGCTAAAAATCAGCTCCAACGGTGGGACCTAATGCACTCCACAGCTTGCGGAACTCCGCATAGCATGGTAGAGTTTTTTGGTCACTCTTCCACGAACTCTGCCCAGGCCTACTCGGTATACATTTAAAGTATTTGGGTGGTGCTGCAGAGCATGCAGCAGTGTTCCTATGCAATGAACACCTTCAGCTTGGCAGCAGTGCCAAGACGTAGGGCACGAGTTATCAGAACATTGGCAGTACATGAGGCTAGCACTTAACTGGGAAAGCAACCAGTGCCATCAGCTGCTGATGCCAGTTCTTGCTGCAGTCTCATGCAAGTTCTTACTGGGGAGTGTGGCTGGACCTTCTTGGAACCAGCACAACCTGTTTATCCAACACTGCTTTCACAGCATATTCACACTGGTGTACTAAATATAGAGGAAGCAGCACCAGGTTCTCAGGTACCTAGTTACAATAGAAAGCTGTCTGTGAATCTTGTGATTTCAAAATGCCCTTTGACTAGATGGAATGGGTCAATTGCTAGCAGATGGCCAGAATGTGTGCTGGTCTGGAGCAGCTCTTTGATCTGGATAGACAGTACAACCAGCCCTGAATAGAGGCCCACAGCCAAGGCCACTGGAATTATGTTTCTGCTGCTCTGGCATTTTCTGCATCTATCTTCATTTTCCACATTTGTCACACAATCCATCATCTGCTGCATAATGTGCTCAAACATATCAAAAGTCACAAAAAACTTGACAACACGTCCTTGGGGAGTGGAAAGCATTTTCCAACGGTTGACTGGTCATCTTTCAATTGCTTACTGCTGTGTCTAAATATTAAACTGGTGCTAATAAGATAACATGTTTGCCTAGATAGTGTAAAAATGACAAAATAATGAAGTAATTTTGTCACAAAATGTGAAACTTTTTGCCACATAATTTACCTTTCCTTGGCACATAATTTAGTCAACGCTGCTGCATAAGTTGGTCCTCCTCTACAACATTATTGCAGCGGCCTATTAGAGGGTTACATGGTAGCCTTCATGGAGAGGACACTGGTATTCACAGGTGTCTTTGGGGGCATCCGAGTCAAAGCTGGAAATACAAATGATTGTCAGTCCCTAGGTATTCCCTGGTAAGTGTGATTGACCCTTGAAAGGTTACGCACTTTGACTTGCATAGAATCAGAATCAACCAAAAATGACTGCGAGAGGAATCCAATCGGGAAAATGAGGGAACATAATACATTTTAATCACTCGTGGGTGAATTTCGTTTGCACATTTAGTATTAGAGCCACACACCCTCCTTCTTTAATATCAGAGGTCACGGTTGCACCCTTTTCTCTCACTGGTGCCATTATGCAATAATGAATTGCTTTGTTCGACCCAAAACTACAGATGATCCATCATTTAATGTTAACACATTTTAAATTATTAATACTGTTATTTTGTGACGTTAAAATATGTGCTCTTTTTAAATGCCACAGAGAATTGGAACTGTCAGTACAATACTGCTGTTGCTCTGTAAAACACATACATACATCCTTCCCACTCGCAAATGACACCGGGATCAGATGGAAAAGTGTAATGCCAGCTTCTGCACAGATCCATCCCTCCAGCACAGAGAAAAAGTATAACATCCTCAAAATGTAAAACATCATGCTTTTTTAATAATCCCTTGTGGTATGTTTTCACTTCAGCAATAATTGTGTTTTCGCTGTGTGTATTTTATTTTACTGGCATTGCAATGCCGGCTAATCTGTTCCAGGTGCTTCGGTGGTTCAGCACCGCAATGGACGGGGCTTTAGCTGCCAGCACCTCGGTCTGCTTCGGATAGTCTGCAAATTCGACATAACGCCGTGGATTAGGGCTGGTGGTGGGCAGGGCACGGACCTGCCGCATAGGATGAGGGAGGCTTTAACGGACACATTCTGGCTCGGTACTACTCTAGTCAGGTTTTAATTGAACGACATTTATTGTGACAAAGCAAAATAAGTAAATCCCCTCAGAGCTCGAGCGATGAATATATTGTAGCTCACGCGCTCCAGTTCCGCGAGGTTCAGAGTAACTTGTTCGTGCTTGCCTGAATTCTATTGCCTTCTCAGCCATTTGGCAGACGTGTACTACATGTAGAACTTTTAACACCTTAACATGCCTGTTTCACACGAGAGCGAGGTCTTAGAATTTTCTGTTACTAATTTTCGACTAAGCTGTAAGGAACCTTTGACCTTCCATGTCCCTTTAGATAAAACACCAAGCATGGTTACCCTTTTGTTCCCAAAAATCCTTGCCCCATTTCACAGAAACACAGTGTTGGAAATGGCCTTTCTGCAGGGTCACCACAAAACGTTTTGCCTTCCTCCTTCTCTTTTTCTGACCTCATTTTTGCTGGCTTTAGGACTCTGTGCCCTTTACCACTGCTAATCAGTGCTAAAGTGCATATGCTCTCTCCTTAAAACATGGGGACATTGGCTCATACCCAATTGGTTCATTTAATTTACTTGTAAGTCCCTAGTCAAGTGCACTACATGTGCCCAGGGCATGTAAATTAAATGCTACTTAGTGGGCTGCAGCACTGGTTGTGCCACAAACATATGTAGCCCCCGAACCATGTCCCAGGCATGCCATTGCAGAGCCTGTGTGTGCAGTTTCACTGCCACTTTGACTTGGCAATTAAAAGTAATTGCCAAACCTTAAACTCCCCTTTTTCTACATATAAGTCACCCCTAAGGCAGGCCCTAGGTAGCACATAGGGCAGGTTGCTATATAGGTAAAAGGCAGGACATGAATGCATGTGTTCTATATGTTCTAGTAGTGTAAAACTTTCATACGATAGCATTAGGACCACCCTCATACACTATTTGAGTGGTAGATTCTGACCTGAAAGGAGTAGCCAGGTCATATTTAGTATGGCCAGAATGGTAATACAAAATCCTGTTTATTGGCGAAGTTGGATTTAAGATTGCTATTCTAGAAATGCCACTTTTAGAAAGTGAGCATTTCTCTACACTTAAATCCTTCTGTGCCTTACAATCCACGTCTGGCTAGGTTTAGTTGACAGCTCCCTTGTGCATTCACTCAGACAACCCCAAACACAGGATGCTCAGTCACACTTGCAAACATCTGCATATTGAATGGGTCTTCCTGGGCTGGGAGGATGTCGGGCCTGACACTTACATGTCAAAGGACAGTAGCCTGCCCTCACACAAAGGACTGCCACACCCTCTACTAGGACCCTGGCAGACAGGATGGAACTGAAATGGGACCTTGTGCACTTATATGCCACTCTTTGAAGTCTACCCTACTTCAAAGGCACATTTGGGTATTTAAGCAGGGTCTCTGACCCTACCAACTCAGACACTTCTACTTCACAAGACACTTCTGGACAAGATACCACTGGAGAAGAAACCCTGAACCAGAACCTGCAAGCTGCCAAAAGGAACTGCCTGGCAGCCCAAAGGACTCACCTATTTGCTTTTCTGCAAAGGACTGCTGCCCTGCTGTTGCCCTGCTGCCTTGCTGTCCTCTGGCTCTGCGGAGAAGTGCTCTCCAAGGGCTTGGATAGAGGTTGCCTTGCTATTCCCTGAAGTCTCAGGACCAAAAAGACTTTTGGGGTGATTCCAACCATGGCGGTCGGTGATAAAGCAGCGGCCAACCCGCCAACAGGCAAGCGGTCCAAAAAATGGAATTCTGACCCTGGCGGGAACCGCCAACCCAGCCCGCCACCTTAACACTCCGACCGCCACGGCGGGACACACAAACAGCGCGGCGGTCACCGGCAACAGGCAGGCGGCAGACAATGTACTGCCCACACTATCACAACTCACCAATCCGCCACCTTTTCCGGGGCGGGAGCCCCGCCGATAAAAACACGGCGGAAACAGACTACGAACGGGAAAACGCTCACCTATACACACTCCACGAGGACGGAGAACAGCATGGAACCCGAATTAAACATCCTACCAGCTATTGTCTACCTGCTCATCTACCACGAGTACGAACGCCGGCGCAGACGACAACGGTGAGTACTGCACCTACGACACAGGGGAGGGGGGAGGAGGAAAGCTTACGGGCACACACATATGCGACCCCCCCTCCCCCCCCAACTATCTACACACCAATGCAGAGCACCAAGTCACAGTGACACCACCCAAACCCCCCGGAATAATGAAAAGACATAATTAAAGTGAGAAACAAAATTTATGTATAAAAGAGGTTCTTTGAAGTCATGGTAAAATAGCAATATGAATTGTAAAAAATCAAGTAAGAACATTGCGAAACCGATAAACATAGGCAATAAGTCCTGCACAGTCACTTAAATTTCCACTGTCCGTGGGCCAAAGTGTATCAACACATGGGCAAAGCCCACACAGGAGACCTGAGTCCGTTGGAGAGAACACTGCTGGGGCATCAGATGACAAAACTACAGGCACCTCAGGGGGAAGGGGAGGGGGGCACCTCAGCCACATGAGTCCACAACGCCAGATCCACGAAGGGTCCACCATGCCCACTGTGCCATCCTGGGGAGTGCAAAGCCACAGTCTCACAAGTCTCTACAGTGGGTGGTCTGCCCACTGTGCCATCCTGGGGAGTGCAGAGACACAGGCCATCAGGTGGATTACAGACTCCACAGGTAATGGAGGAGGCAGGGTGCCCCGAGTGCAGCGTGAACACTAGCTCGACACAGAACCAGCACTGTCAATGGGCCAGCGGTGCTTGACAGGAAGGGCCCAGCGGAGGGGTGCTTGACAGGAAGGGCCCAGCGGAGCGGTGCTTGAGACGGCGGGCCCAGCTGAGCGGTGCTTGAGACGGCGGGGCCCAGCGGAGCGGTGCTTGACAGGAAGGGCCCAGCGGAGCGGTGCTTGAGACGGCGGGGCCCAGCGGTGCTTGAGACGGCGGGGCCCAGCGAAGCGGTGCTTCACAGGAAGGGCCCAGCGGAGCGGTGCTTGAGACGGCGGGGCCCAGCGGAGCGGTGCTTGACAGGAAGGGCCCAGCGGAGCGGTGCTTGAGACGGCGGGGCCCAGCGGAGCGGTGCTTGAGACGGCGGGGCCCAGCGGAGCGGTGCTTGAGACGGCGGGGCCCAGCGGAGCGGTGCTTGAGACGGCGGGGCCCAGCGGAGCGGTGCTTGACAGGAAGGGCCCAGCGGAGCGGTGCTTGAGACGGCGGGGCCCAGCGGAGCGGTGCTTGAGACGGCGGGGCCCAGCGGAGCGGTGCTTGACAGGAAGGGCCCAGCAGAGCGGTGCTTGAGACGGCGGGGCCCAGCGGAACGGTGCTTGACAGGAAGGGCCCAGCGGAGCGGTGCTTGAGACGGCGGGGCCCAGCGGAGCGGTGCTTGACAGGAAGGTCCCAGCGGAGCGGTGCTTGAGACGGCGGGGCCCAGCGGAGCGGTGCTTGAGACGGCGGGGCCCAGCGGAGCGGTGCTTGACAGGAAGGGCCCAGCGGAGCGGTGCTTGAGACGGCGGGGCCCAGCGGAGCGGTGCCTTTCTGCACGGCGGGGCCCTCTTCAGCGGTGTCTTTCTGCACGGCGGGGCCCTCTTCAGCGGTGCCTTTCTGCATGGCGGGGCCCTCTTCAGCGGTGCCTTTCTGCACGGTGGGGACCTCTTCAGCGGTGTCTTTCTGCACGGCGGGGCCCTCTTCAGCGGTGCCTTTCTGCACGGCGGGGCCCTCTTCAGCAGTGCCTTTCTGCACAGCGGGGCCCTCTTCAGCGGTGCCTTTCTGCACGGCGAGGCCCTCTTCAGCGGTGCTTGTCCAGTCATTCAAGGGAGCCAGACCTGGCCAGTACTCCCTGCTTAGTCGCCCTCCGACCGTGCAGTTGCTGCACCCTTCTGTGACGGAGTCCTGGGCCCGTGGGTGTCCTCCCTCACACCCGGGATGGGGCTTGTGGGGCCCTCCTGGTCCGCGCCCCTGCTGGCTGACTTCTCCGCCCTGCTGCCCTTGCCCTCCTTCGATGAGGCTCTCTGGCCCTTGCCTCCCCTGGATGTTGTGGCAGGTGACGGCCCAGGACTTTGCTCCTTGGGGGCAGCCGTGTCAGTCTTCTCACGGCGTCCCTTGATTTTACGGGTCCTCTTTCCGGGGGGGGGGCTGGCTGTCCCCTTGCTGCTGGCCGATGTATCAGTGCTGGGAAAGGGTGGACTCCAAAACCCGTGCACAATGGTGACACTTGAAGCAGGGCTGGTGGTGGCTGAGGTGCTCTTGGGACTCTTAGCAGATGGAGGGGGTGGGTCAGGTGGGGCAAAGAGGTTAAGTTTGGAGAGATAAAGTTTTTTAGGACCAATGTAAAGGGTAGGTGTAGTGGGTATGAGAGTGGAGGAAGAGGATGTGGTTGTAGGAGAGTCAGGTGTGCTGTCTTTGGGTGCAGGTGCTTGTGACGTAGGCTGTCGTGAGGTGGTTGGCTGTTGGGTGGGTGGCTGCCTGCGTTTGTGTGTCTTGGAAGAGGGGGTGACAGACACAGTGGGAGGGGACACAGGGGACGTGTAAATGGCAGTGGGGGTGATGACTGCACGTGTGCGGACTGTACTGGAGGGTGTGCTGGTGATGGAAGTACTGGCTGATGGTGGTGTGCATGCAGGTGTGAGTGGAGACGTCACAGGGAGGGAGGAGGGAGGGAGGATGAGGGGGACACAGAGGTGGTAGTGACTGTTGGCATGTCTGCATCTGGGTGTTGCTTGGGTGAATGCTTGTGTGATCTGTGGTGCTTATGTCTGGATGAGCTGCCCTTGGGTGTTGAGGTGTGTGCAGGCTGGTCTGATGGTGTGGATGGGATAGGCTGAGGAACAGGAGACAGAGACAGGGTGGAGGCAGTTAGAAGAGGGAGGCTGGAAACAGGGACAATGGCTGCCGTCAGTGCTGAGGCCAGAGCATTGAACGATCGTTGATGGGCAGCCTGACCCAAATGAATGCCCTCCAGGTATGCATTGCTCCGATGCACCTCCCTCTCTACCCCCTGGATGGCATTCAAAAGGGTAGACTGCCCAACAATGATGGTCTGTAGGAGGTCAATGACCTCCTCACTGAGGGCAGCAGGGGTAACAGGGGCAGGGCCTGAGGTGCCTGGGGCGAAGGAGATGCCCGCCTTCTTGGGCGAGCGGGCACGGAGCGAAGGCTGAGGGGCTGCTGGGAGGGCAGAGCTGGTGCGCTGGGTGGCGGCTGTACCTGTAGAGGCGGGGGGCCCGGATGTTGCCGCCACCGCTAGGGAGCTCCCTTCCGAGGACGTGTCGCTGTCACTGGTCTCACCACGGGTCCCCGTTGTGGTGCTCCCCTCGCCCTCCATATCACTGGTGACCTCGGTGTCTGTACCATGGCCCACCGGGGCCTTGTGAGTTGCAGCTCCCTCGTGCTCCGATGCCAATTCTCCTCCGCCTGATGATGCTAATGCACACATGCACAAGAAGATAAAGAAAAAGGGTGGGGGGAGAAATAAAAACAGGTTGAGTGCATGCATTGTCAACACCGTTGGCGGAGAGGACAGACACAGGAGCCTCATGCACTACGCCGCGCAATCGGGGTACACTACTCAGTACTTGTGACTAGGCCAACAGGTCTATGGACAACAAATGCGCACATGGGTGATGCTGGACCATGGATTGCTGTACTTGGCACCCTACAGAGGTGGGGGGCGGGGGCACAGGGCCATGCCTAAAGGAGGGGACTACACTACAGAAAGCGCCCTGGCCTAATGTCACCCACAGCCCTCCTCCCCCACCCCGACACCTCCACTGCGTGTAAAGATAGCAGAATGTGCTGGTACTCACCCCCTTGTGTCTGCTGTGATGTCCTCACGCGCCCATCCAAATCGGGGTAGGCCACCGCCAGGATCCGGGACATCAGGGGGGTCAAGGTACGACTGGCACCCCTCCTACGTTGGGAGGACATCCCCAGCAGTGACTCGGCGGTCTTCCTGGTCCCGTGGCGGATGTCCTCCCACCTCTTTCGGCAGTGGGTGCCCCGTCTGTTGTGGACCCCCAGGTCCCGGACTTCCTTGGCGATGGCACGCCAAATGTCGACTTTCTGATGGGCGCTGACCTATTTGACATGTACAGGGTGGGAAAGGAAATTTCAACATGTTTCTGCATGTTAGATGTGATTGCCCCCCCTCCCCAACCCTGCCATGTGGCACATGCTCTCATCTGTCGTGCCTTGCACTCCTCATTCGCTCCCCACCCCACCATCTTACATCCACCATACACAACCCAGGCATAGCCCATTCAACGTGCACCCAGTGTACTTACCTGTTGGTCTGGAGGACCATAGAGTAGCGCATACTGGGCCAGGACCCCATCCACAAGTTTCTCCAACTCTTCTGAAGTGAAGGCAGGGGCCCTTTCCCCAGTCGCAGCAGCCATTGTCTCTTCCAGACCGAGGTCACAGCAGCACTTGCAGTATAGGTCCTGTCCTGTGGATGATCAGGTCTCGAGTGGTTAAGCAGATAGAAAATGGCGGTCACGCCTGCGGCGGTGCGTACCGCCGCGGTGCGTACCGCGACCGCCGGCGCACATTGTCATTGGCTCCTGAGACCCATAGGGTGCAATGTTAACCAATGCGCCTTCGCACAGCGGTCTTCGACCGCCTACCGCCACGGTGTGCCACGCCAGCGCGTTGACCTCACATCCCACTGTCACACTTCTCAGGTCAGGCAGCCGCCATTACGAGGGCCCACATGGCTTAATTGCTACTGCGTCACACAGGCCTAGGCCTTGCATTGCCACTCATACAAGCCTTTCAATGCATAGCGATTTGTGTACTGTGCAAGCTGTGTGAACGAACCTGTGGGTTGCTTGACTCTGTGCTCCATGTTGTCCTTCTTAGGCACCGTCCGCTGGGACTTGCGAGGAGAAGGATGAATCCTCCCGTGTACCGACCGCTGGTGGACCTGTCGACAATGGAAGAACGACATATTATACTTCGATACCGACTTGACAGAGCCACTATACATGCACTGTGTGCCCAGCTGGAGCCAGACCTGATGTACCCCATCCGCCAACCCACAGGGATTCCCCCTCTGGTGCAGGTTCTGTCAGTACTCCATTTTTTGGCAAGTGGGTCTTTTCAGACAACAGTGGCCATGTCATCAGGGATGTCTCAGCCTATGTTTTCTAAGGTTTTGTCCAGAGTGTTGTCTGCCCTGATGAAATACATGCGGAGATACATTGTTTTCCCTGAGGAGGGTGATTTGGCCACTGTGAAGGGTGATTTCTATGCCCTTGGACATATCCCCAACATCATTGGTGCCATTGATGGGACCCATGTGGCTTTAGTACCCCCAAAAGACAATGAGCAGGTGTACAGAAATAGAAAAAATTACCATTCGATGAATGTTCAGGTGGTCTGTTTGGCTGACCAGTACATCTTCCATCTAAATGCCAAGTTCCCGGGGTCAGTGCATGACGCGTATGTCATGCGAAATAGCAGCATCCCTTATGTGATGGAACAGCTACAGAGACACCGTGTGTGGCTAATAGGTGACTCTGGTTACCCCAACCTGCCTTGGCTATTGACCCCAGTGAGGAATCCCCGGACCAGGGCAGAGGAACGGTACAATGAGGCACATGGGCGAACTAGGAGGATTATAGAACGGACCTTCGGGGTCCTGAAGGCCAGGTTTAGGTGCCTGCATATGACAGGTGGATCCCTAATGTACTCACCAAAGAAGGTGTGTCATATCATCGTGGCCTGCTGTATGCTTCACAATCTTGCATTGCGACGCCAGGTGCCTTTCCTGCAGGAGGATGGTCCAGAGGGTGGTGTTGTAGCAGCTGTGGAGCCTGTGGAGAGTGAAGAGGAGGAAGACGACGGGGACGACACGGACAACAGGGACACAGTTATGCAACAGTATTTTCAGTAGCACACAGGTAAGAATCACCCACGCCATTTTACATTTACTTCTGGCCTACTGCATCTCTACTTTCTGTGTTTACCCCCAGTTCCTTTTAACTGATTTTTGACTTTCCCTTCCCTTTTCAGAGCTGTATGACCCACAGCGTGACTTCTGCTTTGTTTGCCCATGGACTAATGCTTATTGACACTGGTATGTTGTCATCACAATGTAAATGAACATTATTGCACCGTTATGTGTAATACATTTGTAATGAATACAAGCAGACTCCTGACATTTGAAGTGCAATTGGTGATTTATTTTAAGTGCTGCGTATAGGTCCATGATAGTAAAACGGTGATGGGTGGGGGTGGAGTAATGTCCATGGCAGAGTCCAGTTCTCAGTAGCACAGGTGCATTGCCCATATGCCTGTGGAAGGATGGAGCAGGGGCAGTTCAAGGTTGGACAGGGTGACAATGTGGGACAGTGTGATGACATCAGGGGGTATCGTTTGCTGGCGGGGGTCTTGGCATCCTACTCTGTCTTCTTGTGTGATCTCAGGTTCCGCTTGCGGGGTGGTTGATCTTCAGCAGGAGGTGGGGTTCTGGTGGCCTGTCATTGTGTGGGGGCCTCCTGTCCACTAGCGCCGGCGGAGGTGGTAGGCTGTTCGTCGTCCGGGCTGGTGACAGGGGCCCTTTGGGGTGCCACATGGTCCCGCAATGTGGTGACTATCTGGTTGAGGGCCAGGACGATGGTCCCCATTGCGGTACCGATGTTCCTGAGTTCGTCTCTGAACCCCATGTACCGTTCCTCCTGCTGTGCCTGGATCTCCTGGAACCTGGCCAGTACTGTCGCCATCGTCTCCTGGGAGTGGTGGTATGCTCCCATGATGGTGGTGAGGGCCTCTTGGAGAGTGGGTTCCCTGGGCCGGTCAACCCCCTCTCGCACAGCAGTCCTCCCAGTTCCCCTGTTTCCCCGGGCCTCTGTCCCCTGGACGGTGTGCCCACTACCACTGCCCCCAGGTCCCTGTTGTTGTTGGGGTGGTGGGTCAGCCTGGGTGCCCTGTAGTGGCGGACACACCGCTGATTGACGCGTCCTGGAGACAGAGGCATGGGCCCGCTGGGTGGGAGCTGTGCTGGTATTCCCCGAGGGGGTTAGGTCTGCTGTGGCCTGTGTCTGTGTATGGGGAACCGACTGTCCAGAGGTCCCCGATGGTCCGGGCTGGTCATCAGGTTCTAGGTCGACAGAGCTGCTGTCATCACTGGGGGCCTGTTCTGGGGGCGGGATGGACAAATCTGGACCCTCCTGGCCGGTGTGTTGGCGTTCGGGCCCTGCAGGGGTAAAAGAGTATGGTTATTGCTTCTGTGTGTGCCATGGCGTGCGATTTGTGGGTGCCCTTGTCCCCCAGTGCTGGCATTCCCTTGTGGGAGGAGTTGTGAGGGTGGTTTGTGGGGGGGGATGGGTATGTACAGTGGTCATGCTTGGGTGATGGGTGTCCATGGTTTGTGTTGGCATTCAGGGATTGGTGTTGTGTTGGGTGGGTTGTGCTGGTGAGACATTGGCAGGGAGGATGTGTGCTGGGGGGTTGGGGGTGAGGGTGGGGGTGTGGGTTGGCATGCTGGTGGTTGGGGGGGTGAAGTAGTTGGGATTAGACTTACCAGAGTCCATTCCTTTGCCTACTCCAGCGAGGCCCTCAGGATGCAGGATGTTCAAGACCTCTTGCTCCCATGCTGTGAATTCGGGTGGAGTGGGTGGGGGTCCGCCGCCAGTCTTCTGCACAGCGATGTTGTGTCTTGACACCATCGACCGCACCTTCCCCTGTAGGTCGTTCCAGCGCTTTCGGATGTCTTCCCGGTTTCTGGGATGCTGTCCCACAGCGTTGACCCTGTCGACGATCCTTTGCCATAGCTCCGCCTTCCTGGCTATTGTGGTGTGCTGCACCTGTGTGCCGAATAGCTGGGGCTCTACCCTAATTATTTCCTCCACCATGACCCTGAGTTCTTGGTCCGAGAACCTGGGGTGTCTTTGGGGTGCCATGGGGTGGTGTGGGGTGGTGTTTGTGGTGATGAGTGTGGTATGTGTGGTGGTGTGTGGTGTTTTGTGCGTGGATGTAGTGTGGGTGATGATGTTGTGTTCCTCTGTGTGTTGGGGTTTTCGATAGCTGTGCTCTCTCTCTCTCTCGCCTTCTCTCCGAATTTCTAGTAGTGGGGGTTTGTGGGTGATGTGGGTGTGTGTTTTATAGTTGATTGGATGTGTGGGTGTGGTGTGTGTATGTGTATCAGGTGTGTGTATTTCGAATTGTCCAATGTGGCTGTGTTTTGTAAAGGTGTGTGTATTCTGACAGCGGCGGTGTGTACCCCCAATGGAATACCGCGGTTGAAAGACCGCTGCGTGGATTCCTGGGTCGTAATGGCATGGGCGTGTTTGTGTTGGCGTGACGGTGGAGGTTTGGTCATCTCCAGTTTATCGCTGACCGCTGATGAGGCGGCCTTCCGTGGATGTCGGGTTTTTGGCGGTTTGGCAGTTGTGGGTCAGAATGACCGTGGCGGTTTACCGCTGCCGCGGCGGTAGAATGGCGGACTTCTGACCGGCGGTAAGAGCCTTTTACCACCGAGGTCAGAATGACCCCCTTTATCTCTGTAAAACAACTCCTTGTGCGGTGAAAATCAACGCACAGCCTGCAAGGAACGACGCTCAGCCTGCCCGCGGTGAGAAAATCACCGCACGCCAAACTGGAATGACACAGCCTGACTTCCCGATGAGGAGATCGACGCTGCGCCAGCGTTGCAACTGGAAATTCGACACACGGCCCACTGGATCAATGCAAAGCCGAACCGGAATGGTGCAGCCCAACTTCCTGAGATGAATCGATGCAGCGCCTACCATGCAGTAGAAATTTCTGTGCAACGCCCACTGGATCGACGCAACCCCTGTGACTTCGTCCTGCACGCCCAGGATTTGAACTCGTATCATCCCCGGGGCGTCCGAAAACCCCACAATCCAAAGAGGATCCCAGTCTCCCTGCCTGAAATCGATGCAAAGCCTGCCCTGCGTGAAAACTGAATGACGCATCATCTGTATGTTTGGGAAAAATCTATGCACACCTCCCCGTTTCCACGCAACTCCTCCTCTGCGGATCCTTGCAGAGAATTTGAGAGCAAACCAAGTAATTTGTGCTTGCAAGAGACATCAGTTGCTTTTTAAGAACTAAAGACTCCCTGTATCATTTTCTAAGTGATGTTTGAACGTGTACTTATTGACTCTTGATCGTTTTGACCTGCATCTTACTAGATAAATATTATATATATTTTCTAAACACTATGTGGTGTATTTTTGTGGTGTTCTACTGTGTTGTTGCATGATTTATTGCACAAATACTTTACACATTGCCTTCTAAGTTACGCCTGCTGCTCAGTGCCAAGCTGCCAGAGGTTGGGTACAGGATAATTTGGATTGTATGTGACTTACCTTGACTACAGTGAGGGTCCTTGCTTGGACAGGGGGTAACCTGACTGCCAACCACAGACCCCATTTCTAACACACTGTACTAAAATGGAATCTGTATACCTCTCGGAAATTACATCTATTTTGAGATTCACAGACAATGGTTTCCAATTCATTTTTAAGTAATGCAGTTTGATGCATGTATGGTAAATGCATGTTATTCACACACAAAAGGAAATTCATGGCTGTCTTAAAAACCCAAACCTAAATCCACCTAGTGTATGCATTGTGTATGTGTGAGACTTCCAGCAGTGGGGAAAAGGAAGCATTAACAAATTATTTTCTTTTCAACAAACTAAAGAGAGTTACTAAACCCACGCCACTTCGTTTTTAAGTAATGCAGTTTGATGCATGTAAATGCACGTTATTCACACAAAAAAGGAAATTCATGGCTGTCTTAAAAACCCAAACCTAAATCTACCTAGTGTATGCATTGTGTATGTGTGAGACTTCTAGCAGTGGGGAAGAGGAAGCATTAACAAATTATTTTCTTTTCAACAAACTAAAGAGAGTTACTAAACCCACGACACTTCGTTTTTAAGTAATGCAGTTTGATGCATGTATGGTAAATGCACGTTATTCACACAAAAATGGAAATTCATGGCTGTCTTAAAAACCCAAACCTAAATCTACCTAGTGTATGCATTGTGTATGTGTGAGACTTCCAGCAGTGGGGAAGAGGAAGCATTAACAAATTATTTTCTTTTCAACAAACTAAAGTGAGTTACTAAACCCACGCCACTTCGTTGTAAACCCTGCATATTTTCTAAATGTTCTTGTAGTATACACACGACTTATACATTGCTCATATAAATGAGACAAGAGTGCTTCGAAACCTATGAAGAATTAATATGCTTTCCCCTCCTGCCTTCGGTGGTTATACCATTATATGGAGAATAGGCGAAGAATTCCATTTCGGGATTTGATAGAGCCACTATATTGGAGAGTTCGAAATACATGCATTTTGTTCATTTTTTTGTAATATCAAGAAGATCAACAAAAAATGTATTCGTATTTATTAAATGATTGATTGGACGTATTGTTCTAATTATATAAATGTCTTTCTTCAATATTATAATGTAACTATTTTTACTGTGGCTTTATGTGAACAGGATGTTTAACATACTAAAGTCTCTCCTATATCATGTAATTTGTAATTTTCCTTTGAAAAAGCCCAGGGAGTTTTCATAAACGTGGTAGGAACTTTATTCACCGTTTGGCTTGCATTAGGTACTATGCACTTTATCTTATAAGAAATGGAGATTTTTAAATCTTTATAGTGATGACACTTACTGATTTGCCTTTTGTGGTCGGGTAGCACTCGTGGATTTGGAGCGAAAGTGTACTGCTGTTTTGTACGGCATTTTTTGACGACATATCTGACACTCTGATGGGAATTGCCAGTTCTTCTCACTCGTGTGGAATTTAACAGTGCGCAATGCATGAATACTTTCAATATTTATTTACATGGAAATACTATTCCTGTAGGTGCAACTTAACTTTGTGATTTGAGCAGACAGTTAAAAAACAATTTAATATGGCTTACAATTTGCGTCTCCTGGATGCAAATTAAACAAGGACATGGTGAAACATTTGTGAATCAAGGTCACCACGTGTGTAATAAAGAACGAAACGGCACCTCAGGCATCAAGTGAAGTGAAATTTTTATGAAACAAAAATGTATTAACCATCAATGGGAGTTAAAGTCTGCACAGACAATATTTTGTAGAGATGGCATTGATCGCCATAAACAGTCTCTTGCTTTACCAGTGTATGAGAGACCTGGTTCAGCATCACCAGCTAATGGAGGATATATTATTTTAATAATGCACCAATTACCTTATCAGGTTTCAGTTTACAGCCTTGCACTGTTGACCTTGCACACCTCTGGACAGATTTACAAGAAAGTGGCGCATCAGCTGTGATGAACCATTTTTCTTAACCCCCTCTTATTGACACATACCACACGATTGTAGCGCCAAAGTTACAATATGGTGCACCATGTCACAAGTTAGAACAATAGCGTCATAATTTATGATGCAATTGTGGTACCTTGCAGGATTAGCGCCATAAATAATGGCTCTAATCCTGCAAAATAAAGGGATACCCATTCAATCAATCAATCAATCAATAATTTATAAAGCGCGCTATGAACCCGTCAGGTTTTCGAGGCGCTAGCGGGGGGGGGGTGCTGCTATCGTTCGAAGAGCCATGTCTTGAGGAGTCTCCTGAAGGTGAGGAGGTGTCCTGGGTCTGGCGCAGTGAGGTCGGGAGTGAGTTCCAGGTTTTGGCGGCGAGGTAGGAGAAGGATCTGCCACCAGAGGTCTTGCGCTGGATTCGGGGGACGATGGCGAGGGCAAGGTTGGCAGAGCGTAGTTGACGTGAGGGAACGTAGAAGTTGAGTTTGGTGTTCAGATAGGTGGCTCCGGTGTCGTGTAGAGCCTTGTGTACGTGGGTGAGGAGTTTAAAGGTGATCCTCTTGTCCACGGGGAGCCAGTGGAGGTCCTTCAGATGAGGGGAGATGTGACATCGGCGGGGTATGTCGAGGATCAGGCGGGCAGATGCGTTCTGGATGCGTTGGAGTCGTTTGATGTCTTTTGTTGGGATGCCTGTGTAGAGTGCGTTGCCGTAGTCGTCTGCTACTGACGAGGGCTTGGGTCACTGTCTTTCTGGTTCCTGTTGGAATCCACTTGAAGATCCTGTGGAGCATTCGGAGGGTGTTAAAACAGGAGGATGAGACTGCGTTGACCTGTTTGGACATGGTGAGGGTGGAGTCGAGGATGAAGCCGATATTTCGTGCGTGGCTGGCTGGGGTGGGTGGGGGGCCCAGGGCGATGGGCCACCACGAGTCGTTCCAGGCCGAGGGGGTGCGCCCGAGGATGAGGACTTCCGTCTTGTCGGAGTTGAGTTTCAGGCGGCTGTTGTTCATCCACTCGGCGATGGATTTCAGTCCCTCGTGGAGGTTGGCTTTGGCGGTGAGAGGATCTTTGGTCAGGGAGAGGACGAGTTGGGTGTCGTCGGCGTAGGTGAGGATGCTGAGGTTGTGCTGGCGGGCCAGTTGTGCGAGGGGGGCCTTGTAGACGTTGAACAGCGTTGGGCTTAGTGAGGAGCCTTGGGGTACGTCGCAGATGAGGTTGGTGGCATTGGAGCGGAAAGGTGAGAGTTGGACCCTCTGGGTTCTGCCGGAGAGAAAGGAGGAGATCCATTTGAGGGCCTTTTCTTGGATGCCGGCTTCGTGTAGGCGGGTTAGTAGGGTGCAGTGGCAGACTGTATCGAAGGCGGCTGATAGGTCTAGGAGGATCAGGGCTGAGTTTTCGCCGTTGTCCATTTGTAGTCTGATGTCATCTGTGGCGGCGAGGAGTGCAGTCTCTGTGCTGTGGTTTCATCTGAAGCCAGATTGGGAGGGGTCAAGGATGGAGTTGTCTTCTAGGTAGTGGGCGAGCTGTGCGTTGACGATCTTCTCGATGACTTTCGCTGGGAAAGGGAGGAGGGAGATCGGTCGGACGTTTTTGAGATCGTTGAGGTCAGCCTTAGGTTTCTTGAGGAGGGGTTGGATTTCTGCGTGCTTCCAGCTGTCCGGGAAGGTAGCAGTGTTGAAGGAGAGGTTGATGATCTTTCAGAGTGCGGGGGCGATGGTGACGTCGGCTTTGTTGAACACGTGATGTGGGCAGGGGTCAGAGGGAGATCCTGAGTGGATGGAGTTCATGGTCTTTAGGGTTTCGGCGTCGTCTACTTGGGTCCAGGTAGTGATGTGGTCGGCGTGGGAGGAGTTGTTGGGTGTGGGGTCTGCCGGAGGTGAGGTGTTGAAGCTGTCGTGCATGGCTGCAATTTTCTGGTAGAAGAAGGTGGAGAGATCGTCGCAGAGTTTCTGGGATGGAGGGATGTCGTTGACAATGGCGTTGGGGTTGGCGAGTTCCTTCACGATGCCGAAGAGTTCCTTGCAGTCGTGAGCGTTGTTGTTGAGGCGTTCTGTGAAGTGGGAGCGCTTCGCGAGTCGGATCCGTTGGTGGTGTTCACGGTTGGCTTCCTTGAGGGTAGCGAGGTTCTCGGGTGTGCGCTCGAGGATCCATTTTTTCTTGAGTTTCTGGCAGGTGGGTTTGGAGGTGGTTAGTTCGTCTGTGAACCAGGCTGTTTTTTTCTTTTCTTGGTTGGCGGTGGGTTTCTTGAGCGGGGCTAGGATGTTGGCGCAGTCGAGGATCCATTGTTGGAGGTTGATGGCAGCGGAGTCCGGGTCGGTGGGGTCGGGTGGTGGGTTTTTGGCGAGGGTGTTGGTAAGTTGATCTTCGGTGACTTTTCCCCAGCGGCGGTGAGGCGGTAGAGGAGTGCGGTGGTGTTCGGTGTTTTTCTTGAATGAGAAATGGACGCAGTGATGGTCGGTCCAGTGGAGTTCGGAGGTGTGGCTGAAAGAGATGTGGTTGCTTGAAGTGAAGAGTGGGTCAAGGGTGTGGCCGGCGATGTGGGTGGGAGTGTTGACCAGCTGACGGAGTCCAAGGTTGGAGAGGTTGGTGGTCAGCGATGCTGTATTGACGTCATTCTTGTTCTCCAGGTGGAAGTTTAGGTCTCCCAAGAGGATGAAGTCTGAAGAGGCGAGGGCGTAGGTGCTTGTGAGGTCAGAGACGGCGTCGCTGAAGAGGGCTCTAGGTCCTGGAGGGCGGTATATGAGGGTTCCTCTGAGGGTAGTGTTGGGGTCTGTGTGAATCTGGAAGTGGAGGTGTTCGGCTGTCTTGAGGGTGTCGTCCGTGTGGGTGTGGATCTTAAGGGTAGATTTGTGGGCGATGGCTATTCCTCCGCCGATTCCGTTGGTGCGATCTCTTCTGGTGATCTTGTAGCCGTCAGGGATGGCGATGGCGATGTCAGGGGCTGAGGAGTCGTTCCACCAGGTTTCGGTCAGGAAGGCTAAGTCTGGGGCGGTGGTGTCGAGCAGGTCCCAGAGTTCGATGGCGTGCTTTCGTGCGGAGCGTGTGTTGAGGAGGATGCAGTGCAGGTGGTTTGTGTTGGTTGTTGCTGGTTTCGTTGTTTTGTTGCAGGTGAAGTTGCAGGTGCAGCAGGAAAAAGGTCCTTTGGTGTGCTTCGGGGTGGCCAGGAAGCACTCTGAGGAGGGGCCAGGGTTGAGGGCGAGGAGTTCGCTGGCCGGGTAGCGAAGGCATGGGGCGCGGGGGGTGCGGGGGCGTGAGGGCCAGGGGGGGTGGCGCTGGGGGCGGTCCAGGCACGGACGGGCGCAGACGGGCTTGCCTCTGGCGCGCCAGCGGCGCGCCCGCCGCGCGCGGACGCGCAGCGCCAGCCATTAAGAAGGGAGGGGGGA